>NC_059073.1:135387011-136637011 GCF_020497125.1 Mauremys mutica | reverse complement strand
CTCCTCTGGCAGGATGGTGCCTTCCCACCCTTCTGATGCTGCCTGGGCACCCCTGAGCTCCCTCACACGCTCTCCTTCCCCCACGACAGGTGCAGAGCCTTAGCAGTACCATCAGCGTCACACAGAGATTCCTCTCGCCAGAGAACGCTGCCCGCTCGGCCCGGCTCGCAGCCCAGACCACAGACCCTGCCGGCACGGTACAGAGACTTCGTGCACAGGTCAGGAGCTAGCCTCCCCACAACAACCACCATCCCACCTCTCCCCAAAAGTCCGGTTGTTGGGGATTCACTCCTGAATTCAGGGGTGCTGGGGGCCCCCCACAGTGCTGAAAGCAGAGACTATTTGTGGCCGTTAGATACCCAAGTAATTTTTGCAAGAGTCCGAGTATTAACCCTGGCATCCTGCATGCCCAGATTTTAATGTGGATAACTGTGCTCTGCCTCTTTAAAATCCCCCTGCAGTTTCAAGTGAATACATGATTGCTCTTTGCTTCCGGGATTGCTTTTGCAGTGTTGATGTCCACCAGTGGTGTTCTACCCTAGAGCTGGCTGCATTTTGGTCTGAGGCGCAGTGGCTTCTCTGTATAAAGGGCCTGATCTCGCCTTCCTTAGGCTGGCTCAGCTCTGGCATTATTCCAATGATTTCAGTGGAATTCTTCCTGCTTTACACGTATGTGAGTGAGAGGAGAATCAGGCCCATTGATGCAAAGTGCCGTGGGGTCCTTTGAGCTGAGATGCTCTATAGAGGTGTACGGAGTTACGGTGATGCCTTAATGATCTTGTAAGTCGGTGTCTGAACCCTGCTTCTTTCTCTTGCCTTGCAGATGGACAGCATGGTGTATGGTGCTGTGAGGGAGGCAGTGGGGACCCTGCAGGGCTACACTTAAGGCACTGGCAGGCATGCAGCGTGGAGGCAGGGGGCTGGCTTCAGACCGGGGCCTCCAGGAGTCCAGGAAGCAGAATTGAAACAAAGGGGGCAGCAGCACAGGATTCCTGGGGAGCCCCACATCCGCCTGTCTGGATGGGGAGCGGCTCTTTGGCACTGACTATGACAGGCCAGGGTTGTCAGGCTGAAGTGACTAGAGCGCAGGGCCTGTGACGAGGAAGAGGCTGCTGGACAAAATGGGGCCAAAACATGCTCAGGCCCAGCCACTCCCCTGCTCCGGGAAGGGCAGAAGCTGTGATGTGGACAGGTAGGAGGGGATGAGCCATCTGAGAGACCATCCGCCCAAGGGATGTGACCCCCAGCTGTTCCATACAGCCCCTGCCAGGAGCCAGCGGTTTGCATGGGATTCAAGCTTCCAGCGACACACGGGACTCCTGGGTTCCTATTGCAACCGTTCTGCACTGAGCACTTGTCCGATATGCTGCTGCCGGCTGTGCCAGCCCCGCCTACCCGGCAGAGCCCGCGCCATGCCCACACGACGTCACACCCGGTGCTCGTTCCGAAGGCGTCTTCCCACCGCTCGCCCTGACAATGTCACGCTTGGTGCTTACTTCGGCAATGTCACGCCACGGTGCTTGCTCCCGGGGGCGGCGTGCTCTGCCAGGTCTCTGTCCCCGCAAATCCTCTCAGGGTGGAGGTGAGGGCCGATGGGCCTGGGGTGGGGGAGCCATGGAAAATAAATGTCTGAGACGAGTCTTTGAGGAGACATGGCTGACATCGCATGCAGAATTGATGTCCATTTAATTCTCACGCACTCCTCTTCGCAGGTGTCTTGGGGCAGGCTGGGAGAGGAGGGGAGCTAACCAAGGGCCCTGGGGCCTCTCACCCCAAGACCCATCAGCCAACAAGGCCATTGCACTGGTTTGAGACCCAGATTTCCACCTGGCCTTCCCTGCTTTCTCCACTTCCGTGTCCATCTCTCCCCTGTGGCCACTGCTGGCTCTCTGTGGACTGAGAATCCGCATCATTGAGGGGCCCAACCCAGTGAGTCTCCCTGGACCCTACAGGAGCGTGTGGCCTGGTTAGGGGGTGGCAGTGGTGTGTGTGGGAGGGGGGCATTTCTGAGGTATTTGTCTAGTGACAATATTGGCCAGCCCCCCACTCTCCCAGCCAGGCCCCTTTATTCTCTCTCCCCAGCCCCTGGGAGCAGGCTGGTATGACTTGTCTCCCTAACCGGGGAATGGAGTGGGAGGGCAGGTCCCACCAACCAGCTGGGGTGAGGAAGGCAGACAGTCTGCTACTCTCCAAATCCCCTTTCTCTTGCCCTTGCTGTCCTCCTCCCCCTGGCAGCAGACACCATCTTAATTGGTGCATCAAACAGGCCCTCTGGTTTATTCCACTCTCCTGTCTGCCTGCGTCTCTCCAGGCCATGCTCTCATTGCTGTGCACGTTGGCTGAGCGAGAAAAGTGGGGCGAGATCATGCAGCAGTTGTAACAGCCCATCCTGCCGGGCTGGCAGTCCCTCCCAGCAAGAGTAACAAAGGCAGGAGGAAGTGGCTCATGCACTTGTGAGGTCACCTCCCAAGGAGAGCAAGCATCTGGGCTCTCCCTGGAGCCCTGGGGACCAATGCGGGGAGGC
This sequence comes from Mauremys mutica, assembly GCF_020497125.1. Lineage (NCBI taxonomy): Eukaryota > Metazoa > Chordata > Testudines > Geoemydidae > Mauremys > Mauremys mutica. The sequence goes on along the minus strand of NC_059073.1, from coordinate 136,634,487 downwards.
CTGGAGCACACAGGAGGTTGTGGCTTGGGCGTAGGGTTGCCAGTGGTCACTTATTGCAAGGGACATCCCTTTTGTCATCTCTGGGCAACAAGGTTGGGAGTTGCTGAGTGCTGCAAAGAGCAGCAAGAAATCCCCCTGGCAAGTGTAGGTGAGTACTGCTGATTATTATTATTAATGATAATATCAGGAGACAGGGGTGCCAAGAAAACAGTCCCTTATTTTTGAAATACCATGTTGGCAACCCTACTTGGGGGGTGGTCATGTCAGCTCTCTGCTCTTTCTGCACCGGGGAGGGTGGGAGGCTGCTGCTGCACTATCAGGCTCTGCCTCGGTTTCTCCCTCTGACGTGGTCCCAGGCAGCACAAGGGTGACCCCAGCTTGTGCAAAGGAGTGGAGCCTCTCTCCTCCCCCAGCGCCTGCGAATCGCTGGAGGCCCTGTTCCCATCTGTTCTCTGCTACACCAGTTGGCAGTGTGCGCGGGGAGGAGGCCAAGGGATTAAAAGCCTCTCTGGTTTAGCAGTTCCCTCTGTAATTAAACCGTAGGGCCCGGGCTGCTGCTTAACTCTTTCCAAAGTGTGTGGCAGGCCAGAGGCTGCTCTGGCAGGAGCGGGAAGGGAATGGCTGGCTTAGAAACCCCCTCCCCAATACACAATGGCAGGGAAAACTGCATGTAACTCACTGCCAGGGGACTCCAGCAGCGCAGCCATGCCTGGCCTGAGCAGGGTGGGGGTGTTCTGGGACATGGAGAGGTACTGTGCTCTCGGTGCAGGGCTGTGGTGGTGTTAATGTGAATGGGGGACTCTGCACAGGCAGCCAGGGGCCATTCTCATACATAGCAGGTGAGGGGCACGTTTCTTTGCAAGCTCTGCTGCCCTCCCACCTGTTGGCATCGAGTGGGGTGCCTATGGTGATGCTCCATAGTGACATCACTGGAGGTGCTGGTGGTGATGGCCATCGTGTTTGTTGCACCTTGTGATGAGGTCATAACGGAGGCTCATCCGAGTTGTAACACTGTGCACTGGCTGGTGCCATATTTAGTGCATCATAGTCTTGGCTTGTTCTGCTGGCCTCACACCAGGAACTTATTCTGATGATGTCACTGTGTGTAGTGACTTCGGATTTGTGCTTCCTTTGATGACGTTGTGCCAGTGTTCATTCTGTGCCCTTTGGCTCAGGGCTTGTTTTGATGTCATCACACAGAAGGTTCACCCTGATGATGTCACCACGCTGGTCATGATCTCCCTAGGGATGTCCATTGGGATTATGGCATTCGGTGCTCAGCATATCGGCAGCAATGCTCTAAAGAGTGCCAGTGGGGCAGTTCTCTCCCCAAAAGTGCCAGGCCCTTTGAGGGTCCAGTTCCCACGGCAATGGGCCCATCTCATGGATGGGGCTTTCAGTGTGGCTACCCTGGGAAGAAATGGTGTAATATGGATAAAGCAATGGGCTTGGCAGTCAGGGCTCTATTCCCAGCCGTGAGAAGGGAGTGGTGTCTAGTGGTTAGAGCAGGGGAGACTGCGTGGGAGTCAGGGCTCTGGGGTTCTATTTCTGCCTCTTGGGATGAGTGCAGTGTAGTGGTCAGAGCAGGGACAGGGAGTCTGAAGACCTGTGTCCTGTTCCCATCTCTCCCTGACCTGATGGTGTCAATAATGCTGAGTGATCTCCCAGGGGACCTGAGCGCACTGATGTTCCTAAAGCACTTTGAGATCCTGGGACAGGAAAGGCTGGCAAGGGGAAGTGTCAGATTTCCATGTTTGTTGCTCCCGATAGGGGCCCATTTGACAGCCCTGTACATAGGCTCCCCTGTCAATGTTCTTGTTTCTCTTCTGTCAAGCCGCAGCACTAGCCTGGTTGGATGACTCACTGCCCTTTGGGAGCTCAGGGAGGAAGGGGGAATCCCGTCTCCCACTCCTGTTTCCTTTTTAGGACAGTTCCTCCAGGCCACTCCAGACTTGGGGCTCCTTCCAGCACTAGAATCCTCCAGCAAGGCAGGCGCTGCGTCTCGTCAGCACCCTCTGGACAGCAACCGTGCAGCAGCCCGCCAGCTAAAATAAACGCCACCCTCCCAGGCCCCTGCTCCGCCCTGCAGATGTGGAAGAGCTGAGAGCTTAGCCTGCAATGGCGGGGTCAGCTGGGGTCAGGGAGGGATAAAGCAGCCAATCCTGTCAGATTAAGAGCCGGTCATTTCAGGCTGCTGTGAATTAGACACTGTCAAGTGAGGCGCTTGGGTAAGTTTAGACCAGATGCTCCTATTGGCTGCTGGCCAGGTGAACGCTGCCGTGCTTAGGCCAGTGCTGCTACGCTTGGCAGGGCCTCACACTCTACCCCCCCACCCCAACTCCGCTTTCCACAGGCATCTCCAGCTGCTTGCAACTCTGGAGTGGGAGGCCAGGGCTTGATTCCGCCCGCTAGCTGGGATTTCCCTTTTTCCAGGAGACAAAGACGCCCTGTGACTGAGGCGAGCAAAAAGCCTCAGAAATGCCACCCCTGGCTCCAGGCGTTGGAGGCAAAGGAAGCAGGGGGGTGTTTCAGGGACTGATGGTGGCAGAGGGAATACTTCAAAACCAGCCCTGCAGCTAGTCAGTGAAATGAGTTTGGTGGAGCTCAGGCCAGTTCCCCACTCATTCTTGTTCGTATTACCCAGTGCCTAGGAGCCCCCGTCATGGATCAGGACCCTACTGGGCTATGTGCTGCAAAAACAGACCAAAAAGCCAGTCCCTGCCCCAAGGAGTTCACAGTCAAAGCAGGCCTTGTCCTGCCCCGCTGTCAGTCTCATCAGAGCAAGCGCCACTCTGGGAATCAAACATGCCTTGCGTGTCCCTTCTTGTCCCAGGATCTCAAGGACCTTACAGGCAGTGGGCTCAGCCACCCAGCCCCTCTGACGCGGTAGCTGCGTACTGCTGTCCTCTAGCTCTCACAGCAAGTCCCTGACAGAGTTGGGAATGGGACCCTGGTGTCCTAACTCCTAGACTCATTTACTTCTCTTTCCCCTCAAGCCCCCATGCTTGAGATGAGTATGCTGCCTTGGTGGGGGGCCTCACACACTTTCCAAGGCCATTGTGCTTCTGGAAAACAGAAACAGCTGCTGTTCTATCTCCAGCACAGCCTGCATACCCCATCTCCCTCCTAATCTCTGTCCCTGGTGCACTCAGCACTGGCTGCATGCCTCTCCTCTGCCCCATGCTTTCTCTCCATGTCTTTCCTTCCCCCCCTCTCTCCTTCTTACACACCTTGGTCTTCCTGCCTTGTGTCCCTCCCTTTCCTGCTCCCCCTTTCCTGCCTAGAACAAAGCCATCCTCATTCTTTCTCTTTGGGCCGGGATTCCTGCTCACAGGTGTCCCTGGGCTCTGGGTGTAAGGCAGTGGCGTGCCCCTGCCAAGCCAGGTAGTGTGTAAACATAGGGGGGTGAGGGCAGCCTTGTGCTGTGTGGCTGGCTGGATGCAGGGGAGGCAGAGTGCATTTCATCTGGAGTCCCTACATCAGTGTTAAAAGGAGTCCTCAATAAACTGTTGGCAAGACATGACTGGGTGTGTTGATTTATGGGGGGATAGAGTGGGGGGCTTGGGGGAGGCAGACCTTGTTGGGGGCTAGGCAGTGCTGATACCCCCACCTGCCATTTATCGAGTACAGAGGTCAGTGGCAAGGGTCTAAGCGGGAAAGCAGGGTGCTGGTGCCCTTTCCCTACCTCTGAGCTCCTTGACTTCGCCAAGGAAGCTCTGGCCTGGCTGTTGTGAGATGGCAGGCGGGAGGGTTTGGGGGATGCTGTTAGGCCTGGTTCTCCCACTTTCCGAGGGGGAGTGATGCTGCTGCAGCAAGGGGGACATGGTGGTGGGCTGGAAGAGCCCATGGGTTTTCAGACCCACTCCCACCCACCAACGACCCCAGCTGGGGAGCCCCATGGAAAGGAGGGCAGGTCTAGAAGGGTGAGGAAGAGCTCTCAGATTTGAGTGTGGAGTGATTGATGCTCCTGCAGGCCCTGCCTGAGGCTGACGCTACCCCCTGTAACCTTGCTATCCCCACCCCATGGAGCAATGCCCCAGGGGCAGCTGGCACTGCCCTGCCCCCTGCCAATGCCCCAGGGGCAGCTGGCACTACCCTGCCCCCCTGCCAATGCCCCAGGGGCTGCTGGCACTGCCCTGCCCCCCTGCCAATGCCCCAGGGGCGGCTGGCACTGCCCTACCCCCCTGCCAATGCCCCAGGGGTGGCTGGCACTGCCCTATTACCCCCTCCCCATGGAGGGGTCCAGGGTCACTGGGGTGTCGGGGATGACCATGCGCCCCGGGGTCAGCGGGCCCAGTGGGGGGACGCATCCCTATGAAGGCCCCTGGAACCCTGCAACTCTTTTGGGCACGGGACCACTTTAAGGAGTAGCCCCTCCTTCCGGCCGTGGGCAGCCTGAATGAAAGCGATCCCGCCCAATGGAAGATGAGCGTCATATCTCGGCTGGCCAATGGGAGCTGAAACCTGCCACCCTCTTCCGGGGTGGGAGCTGAAACTGCTGGGGAAAGACGAGTAAGTTTGGGGGGTCCTGACCCCGCCCCCACCGCTCCTGGGCCCCTCCCTCTGCCCCCCAGGTCCTAGCCTCCCCCCCCCGTGATCACCCAGCTCCCGGGGGGGCTCCCTCTGCCCTTCCTGCCCCCCATCTCCTAGGGGGCTTCTCCCTCTGCCCCCCAGTTCCCCCTCCATGCCCGCCCAGCTCCTAGGGGTCCATCCCTCTGACCCCTTTCCATACCCACCCAGCTCCTGGGGGTCCCCTCCTGCCCTCCCTGCCCCCCATCTCCTAGGGGGCTTCTCCCTCTGCCCCCCAGTTCCCCCTCCATGCCCGCCCAGCTCCTAGGGGTCCATCCCTCTGACCCCTTTCCATACCCACCCAGCTCCTGGGGGTCCCCTCCTGCCCCCCATCTCCTAGGGGGCTTCTCCCTCTGCCCCCCAGTTCCCTTTCCATGCCCACCCAGCTCCTAGGGGGTCCATCCCTCTGACCCCCAGGTCCTAGCTTCCCAGTTCTCAGGGTGTCCTCCTCCCCCATGCCACACTCTGATTCCCCTCCCCTGCTCTCAGGGACTCCCCCTTTTTCTTGCTCATCCCAAAGAAGTGTCAGTGCAGAGAGTTGGGGATATTTTGGGAGCAAACTTTCCACTATCACCACCCACCCTAGTTATCTCCAGTGTGCTGGAGAGTTTGCATTTTAACCTCACTGCTGCCCTCCCCCAATAACCCACCTTCTCTGGCACTGGGGAGGAGCACTTGAATATTTGGGTGTGGGAAGAAACCTGCCTTTCTGGAGCCCCCATGTCACTGCCCCCCCCATCCTGCTATCTGTACCCCTCTGGTCCCCCAGCACCCCTTTCTGGGGCTCTCAGGTCACCATGCTCCCCTGCCACCACAGCCCTCTGGTGCTGCGCCTTGTGCCGCTGACCAGTTGTGGGGTTTGGTGTGTTGCAGCCATGGCCTGTGGTGCTCTGGCAGAGGAGCTGGATGCTGTGCTGAGCGGGAGGGGTTGGGAGGTGCAGGAGAGGTACGACTCTGCCCCTGTGTCCGCGCACCCTGTCAGAGTGCGGAAGACCGCCTGCTACATCGTCTTGGCTGTCCTGCTCAACGACCAGGTGAGGGGTCCCCTGTAGCACTGGCTGGGGGAATCAGAGTAACTGCTGAGGGGTTTCCTATGGTGCCCATCACCATGGCATCCAGTCACTGCAGGGTGAGCATCCACAGTCCAGAAAGCGCTGCGCACTCTTGTTCTCAACATCAGGCTCCTTCAAGCCATCTTAGTTTGGGTCCCCAGAATGCCTGGCCACTCTTGAAAATCTTAACCTCTGTTTTAAAATTAATTAGCACTTTTATGACCCTCTTAACAGCTTTGTTTCAAATCACTTTTACAAAAGTGGGGGGAAGTATTCTCTCCATGTTACCTTTGGGGATGCGGAGATGAGAGGTGACTTGCCAAATGTCACAGTGGGTCAGTAGCAGACCATGGAATGAGACCCAGCTTCCTTACATGTGTTATTAGTAATACAGTTAGCTTATTAAAACAAAGCTCCTTTAACAACCAAAGCAGGTCTACACTAGAAACTTTTGCTGGCATAGCAACATCAGCTAGAGGTGTAATTTATTTTTATTTTTTTTGCCCAGGGTGGATTGATTTAAATCAGTCAGCAGGAAACCTCAATTTAAAGGATAGATTTTAATCTGGTTTTGCATATGTATGTTTTAGTTATCATCCTTTTGTTAGGAAAGTTCTCATTGGTTGGTAATGATGAAAACGCTGATTTGCAACTAAATGCAATATTTAAGTGAACTTGGTTCTTCCTGCTAACCAGGAGAATAACATATTTAAACAGTTTTATAGATTAACGTACATGTATTTAAATTCTTAGTTTTTACATTTTTTTTATTTAGAAAATGGTGAATGATCAGGCGTTTTTTATACAGTAGAACCTCCGAGTTACGAACACCTCAGGAATGGAGGTTGTTTATAACTCTGAACAAACTGTTATGTTTGTTCTTTCAAAAGTTTACAAATGAACATTGACTTAATACAGCTTTGAAACTTTACTATGATAAAGAAGAAAAAGCTGCTTTTAACCATCTTAATTTAAGGAAACTGTTTCTGTGCTTGTTTCATTTACTTTGTCAAATCCTTTTTTAAAATTCTCTTTATTTTTTAGTAATTTACATTTAATGCCGTACTGTACTGTATTTGCCTTTTTTTCCTCTTCTGCTTCTGATTGTGTACTTCAATTTCCAAATGAGGTGTGTAGTTGACCAGTCAGTTCATAACTCTGGAGGTTCTACTGTACTAGAAAGTGTTTCTCAACAACTGGTCCATGAACCGGTGCCGGTCCCTGAGATCTCCCCGACACAGTTTAGAGAGGCAGAAAGCTGGTCCCTGGCATCAAAGAGGTTGAGAAACACTGTCCTAGATGATTTAATTTTGTTACTTGTGATTTGTGTCAAGCTCTATTTGGCTGGAAATTGGAATTCAAGTAAAAATGCACAAAAAAGCATTTTATAATTGTTTTTTGTTAGTTAAATAAAACTTCCTTAAATGAGTTGAGAACGGGAACCAGAAAAAAAAGTTTATCAAAACATATTTTGTATTTCAAACCAACTGGTTTACGAAACAAAGGAACTATCTGTTGTTAGTAAACTGAAGTGATTTTTTTCTGATCCCATGTCCTTCAAAACGTTAGAACTTGTAGCTCTCATCTTTACACCTAGTTTTTATTTGCAGATTAGAAGGGGGAAGACAAGCATTCATACTTTTACTACTCCTGGTTGGTTTCTTAGCTTTGAACTGAACTAATTGAAATGAAGTAAATATTCTCTCTCTACCTGCTGTAGTCAATGATTTATTTTAAATAAAATAAAAGACTATACTGCAAAAGGCTGTCAAAAGATGGGTTAGCACTTCAGCAAACTCTGGCGGCAGGTGCTTAGCCAGTGACTTCCACTGTTTCAGTGGTTTGACTTTATTTTAAACCATGGCAGCAAACTTGTAATACCTAATACAGTTTGTAATTTAATTTAAATGATTGTAGTAGAGCATAGTAAGATTAGGCCTTTATCAGAGGCTATCATCATTTCAAATTTTTCTTTTTAATTATAAACCTAATTTAAAATGTAATGTATTTAAATTAAAATCTCATTTAAATAAAACTTATGATTATTTTATTTTTCTAATACATTTTTATTCACCTTAGTATTTGTAGCATTTCTCTGCTGGCAAAAGCCCTAGTGTAAATGCAGTTTATACTGGCAAAAAAAAGTACTTTTTTTGCCAGTAGAGCTTCTTTTGCTGACAGCAAAAGCATAAACTATACAGCAAAAACACTTTTGCTGGTATAATGTGCATCTCCACTAGGGGGATTTTTCTGGCATAGCTCTACTGGCAGAACCTAATGTCCTCTTCCCTGCTTCTAAGGCCCTAAAGGGTATGGCTACACTTACGGTTTGCAGCGCTGGTCATCCAGCTGTGTAGGAGCAGCGCTGGTGTGTGGCCACACTCACAGCTACCAGTGCTGGTGTGTGGCCACATTTGCAGCATTAGCAGCGCTGCTGGGAGTGATGCATTATGGGCAGCTATCCCAGTGTTCAAGTGGCCGCAACGTGCTTTTCAAAAGAGGGGGGTGGAGTGGGGTCTAGTGTGACAGGGAGCGGGGGGAGAGAGAGAGGGGATTTTTGGAGCCAACACTGTGTGTTTAGCTTCCTGACTTGAAAAATCAGAACATGTTTCCAACCCCTTAGTCTTAACTCTTAATTGCAAACAGCCTGCAGCCAACACGACTCCCCGCTGTTTCATTCCTTCCCTGCCTGCAATCTTATTTGATTGTTTACAGCCAGGTACAGATGATCACAGCAAACAGGAGCTCTGTTTGTTTTTTAGATAAGCGGCAACGGCAACGGAGCTCCGATCGGAGCTCGTTCACAACAAAACAAAGAGAGTAATTTATAAAAGCATTCTGGGATACACCTTATACCCTGGAGGCCAATCACAGCGCTGGTGTGTGGCCACACTTGATGACCAGTGCTGCAGCACCAGCGCTGGAATCCTTATTCCCCATGCTGAGTGAGGTGTACGGCCAGCGCTGCAGCCAGGGAGTTGCAGCGCTGGAAGTGCCCTGCAGGTGTGGCCACTTACTAATTGCAGCGCTGGTGGAGGCTTTCCAGTGCTGCAAATCGCCAGTGTAGCCATACCCAGAGTGCATACCATTGGTGCTATGCAAACAATACAGAATGATGATGTTGCCCCTGGTTTGGAGTCTGTTTCTAGCCATTCCAGTTGTTATGAGCTAGTCCAAAGAGTTTGGTGGCCGATGTTCTATAGGGGAAAGTATCTGTGTGTTTAAAAACTGTTTTCGTTGTCATTTTAAAAAACAACTAAGGAATGTTTTGGTTGGGTTTATCTTCTTTTTCCAAAGCCTAAGGGCTGGGTTGGCCAATGTCCTTTTGAGCACAGAAAAGGGTAGGCAGAAGAGCAGAAAGAGCTGGATGGTGGGATCTCTCTGGCTGTGGAGTACCCTTCCAAAGGAAGGGGTAGCAGTCATATTGCCTGGGCCATTTTAAATACACAGTAGCGAACGGGGTGGATGAATTCGGTGGTTCCTAACTGATCTCACTTTAGGGCGGACACCTCTTAAGTTCCCATGGAAACTGGTGGGACCCACATCTCTTGGGACGCTGAAGACTGGACTGGAGAATTGGCCTGTAGGGAAGAGTCTTGCGGGAGGTCCTACGTTTTGTTGTAGCTTTGATTTTTGTGGGCCCCATGCAGTGAGGTGATCCAAACGGGGCTGGTCCCTGCCCATTGGGATGGCTCCATGTTGTGTGACCTGGGATTTTTTTCCCTCTCTCCCAGAACGATGTGCTGATGATGCAGGAGGCCAAGCATGAGTGCTATGGGACGTGGTACCTGCCTGCCGGGAGGATGGAGCCCAATGAGACCATCCTGGAGGCCATGAAGAGGGAGGTGAAGGAGGAGACAGGGCTGGAGTGTGAGCCCCTCACTCTGCTGGCAGTAGAAGAGAGAGGCCCCATCTGGATTCGCTTTGTCTTCCTCGCTCGGCCAACTGGTGCTTCCCCCTTACTCCTACTTCCCGCCCAGTGGGACTAAAATGTGTGAGGATGGCAGGGGACACTGCAAGCAGCAAGCTCAACCCTGGGCATGGGGCAGAAGGCAGAGAAGCCTCCTGGGTTTCCCCCTGGAGCTAGCCAAAGGAGGCGTGTCTGTGTGGGGCTTGTCCAGCTTGGTGGCTCCAGTTCTGAGCAGAAAGAAAAGGGAAGGTGCCCAGAGGACCTGCTCTTCCTACTGCACATGCGCGTGCACACACACAGCATCTTGTGCTGGGCTTGCACCATAACTGCCCACTGAGTCCAAACTGCTTTTGGTGCAGGAGGGGTTAGAACTGGGCGGGGGGAGCTGCAGGTCAGAAGGGTGCTGTGTTTGGGGAGCTGCAGCTCATGTGGCTGCACTGGCAGAGCTGTGGTGGTAGCGTGCATGACAGGGTCCTTGCCCCTAGCCTGTGCATCCACTCCATCCTTTCACAAGCACTCCCAGCTGTGTTAGCTGAAGAGGGGGAGGTGTCCATGTTTCCCAGCTCTGGCCATGGTGCTACTGCCTATTGTAGGGATTATGAAGGGAAAACCAAGGATGTTTTATACCCCCAAATCCTCATTCCTCCCCTGGAAAAGAGCCCCCAGCTGCCTCCTTAACTCCTCCCTCCCCCTTCCTCTAGCACTATCTGCAGAAATGTAACATCCCTGCCAACCCCTTCTGTGCCCCAAGCACTGCTGCCCAGGCCACTCTGAGGGCAAGGGGCTCAGCCCACTGCAACACAGACACACTCTGTTTTCTGCGTAGGTGGGACCTTGAAGGCACCCCAGGATGCAGATGCTGAATCCCTCCAAGCCAGGTGGTGGGACAGAGAATCTCCTGCCCTTCCTCTGCGAGCCCGGGACATCCTGCCCCTTATGGACCTTGCTGTGCGATATCGAGACAGCCCGTCCCACCCAATGACCTTGCCGGAGGAGATGCCCTGTGCCTTGATCTGCCAGAGGCTCCTGGCTACGTTCACCAATGGTGCCGGTGACTTGTGGGTGCTGCTGAGTGCTGTAGGGGCCCCGCACCTGCCGGTGTCTGCCCGCACCACCTCCCCCTGCAAAATCCAAAACAGCATCCAGGCGGCAGCGTGCAGGCTGCTGAAGGAATGCTGCCTGCTACCCCAAGTGACTGTCCGGGCCCACGGGGTCCTGGGGCTGCAGCACCTGGGCAAGAATGCAGGGAAATCTGACGGCGTTTGCTTCAACGTGCTGCTGACGGTTACGCAGGGTGGCCAGAGCACCCAGGAGACACCACCAGAGCTGCACGGTGAGAGCTTCCAGTGGTGGAAGATTGAAGAGAGCAGCTTGAGAAGCAGAATCCTCCAGCGGCTCAGCTCATCGTCTGTTGTTCCAATTCACAGCTACTGACACAGGTAAGCAGTTCTGGCTAAGCCCCACTCCTAAGGCATATCTGGTCCCCCCCTTCGCTGATGGGGAAACTGAGACTGGCTGGCCTAAGTCCACAAAGCAAATTATGGCAAAGCTTAGAGTAGAACCCAGGAGTCCTGCTCCCAGTCCTGGGTTCATTTACTGGGACCTGATTGGTGGCCTCTTTCACTGACTTACTAGGATGATGGTTGTCAGTAGCAAACCCTATAACAATGGTTCTCAGACTTTTGTACTGGTGACCCCTTTCACATAGCAAGCCTCTGAGCGCAACCTCCCCCTTATAAATTAAAAACACTTGTTTATATATTTAACACCATTATAAATGGTGGAGGCAAAGTGGGGTTTAAGGTGGAGGCTGACAGCTCGCGACCCCCCATGTAATAACCTCCTGACCCCCTGAGGGGTCCCAACCCCCTGTTTGAGAACCCCTGCCCTATAATAATTCCAGGTGAGCCCTTGCTAAAGCCTGTTGGGCTACACCGTTACCATGGATGGAGAAGGTGTCACGGTGCCAGGTGTGCTGATGCTTAAATATTGCCCTCTCGCTCTTCTCCCACAAGGTCCCATTGAAGCTTGGATTCAGCGACCTCTCCCTAGGCATGGGACACGCTCCACCCTGTTACGTCCATTGGCTGTCCCCACGCAGCCATCCTGAGGATGATGCATGGCTTCCCCGCAGGGCACGTCCTACCCAGCCGCTGCCACCCGCAGACCTATTTCCCTTGCACGGTTATGGAAGGGTGAGTGGAACCCCCTCACTACATCAAGCTGAGGGGGGCACGCAGCACCACCATGGGGGGGTGACTTTTCAGGACTTGACCTGAAGTGACCTTTGGGCAGACTGCAGCTCCTAAAGCTGAAGTTCCAGCGTCCGGGGCTCTTCCCTTCCATGGTACCGCATGTCCCCGATGCGGGATGCAGAGAGCTGGCCAAGGCAGCTTGTTTACAGCTGGAGCCTGGAAATAAAAAGGGCCGTTTCTCTGTAGTGTTGAATGTTGTTCCTTGCTGGGATTAAAGCAGGGCTCTGTTTGGAAGCATAATGCAAAGTTTATTAGACGTGGCAAATGTGATGTGGAGAATGAGTCAGTCAGGCCCGCTGGGCTCGGTTGGAAGGCAGCAGCGCATTCCTGTTTCTTTTGCTCCCTGCTCTGGGGATGGGGCTAAGAACACGGTGCCCTCCCATGCAAAGTACTTTCCGTACAGCCAAGCCTCATACCCCAGTAAGGCTGATAGTTCCCCCAACCAAAACATGGGAATGCTAAGGCACAAAGAAGGAAGTGACTTGCTTAAACTCTCACAGCTGGTCAGTGGCAGAGCTGGGAATACAACTCAGGAGTTCCACCTCTTGGTCCTGGGTGTGGATCTGCTCTGACCTGGATGGAGCCTGAAGTTTGCTGGACTCTGTAGAGCTTTTAGCTTCACAGCTGGGCAAGCTGCTCTCATTTTTTTAAAGGGAACCAGAGGCCTCCCTCTGCTGCTGGCCTGAAAGGGGGTTGGACTGTCACGTGAAACAAGCTATTGGCAGTGGGAGCAGCCCTATGCAGGAGCAAATGTTCCAGCAGCTCTATGGTCAGCTTGAGGTTTTGCTCAGAAACGTAGAGTACATGTCTTTGTAAAGCTCTAGAGGAGCCCTCATGCCGCAGGGGACAGCAGGTTCTGCTGGTCTCCAAAACATGCCTTGAAAGCCATAGTCCTGGTTCCACCTCCTGCCTGAGCCCTGCTGCGACACTGAGAACCGCACTCTGCCTAGCAACATAGAAGTGGTTAGCTTTCTCACCCCAAACTCCCATTCAGCCACAGAAAGCACAGGGCCTTTCAGCTGCCTTGGCAATTCCACAGGGGAGGGAGACATACTGACTGATCATGCCCCAGTCAGTGCCTGTGATCCATGTGCTTTCTCTGCCATTGCAGCAGGGATGCTTCCTCCTTTTCCAGAGCAGGCTCCAGAATAGAGGCTGACAAATTGTTTCAGGTTGAACCAAAAATGAAATCTTTGACAAATTGAAAATGAAACCAATGTGGGGTCGGATGAAAATTTTTATTTTTGAGCCTTTGTTTTAATTGTTAAATTGTAAAAATTTAATGGAAATTTCAAAATGAAAAGCTGTTTCAAATCAAAATGTTTTAAAATCCCCCAAAATTTGAAAGTTTTTTTTCAACTGAAGCAATTTGGTGAAATCAACACACATTCACTGAATCTGCATTTCCTCCCCCTTCCCCCCCCCCCCCCTCTAAAGTCCTGGTTGAAAGATTTCACCCAGCTCTCCAGAGCACAGGCTAGAGTCCTGAGGGTCATTGCTGGGCAGACTCATGCATTTCTCCTCCTCCTCCAGTGCTGTTCTTGACTCCCTTGCAGTGTTGTTTACTGTGAAATTTCTGAGCAAGTGGTTTCACTGACCCAGAGTTTTGTGCCTGATGCCAAAACTTATATTAAGCCTGCAAGCTAAACAACGTGTTATCGTGTTGTGAGAATGCTAGGCACGGCAAATGCGCGTCAGAGGACTCTGGAATGGATAATTGGGTAGGATGGCAGGAGAGAAAGGAGACTGCTTTTCAAAGGGAAATCACCGTGGCTGGGAGCTGCTGGCTCAATCTGCACCCTTGAAAACCAGGCCACATAGGTAGGTGTCTGAACATGGAGTTAGGTCCCCTGTTTCCAAAAATCTCAGTTGCTGTGTTCCAGCTGCAGCTCCAATTGGACTCCATTCCAAAGTTGAGAGGGAAATGGGCTGACATGTAAAGTGTGCAGGCCGAGGCACCCAGTGATGTGTGGATGGCCAGTCTGAGCCACATTAGAGGGGCCTGATTTTTTCAGAGGGCAGCTGCTTGGCCCTTCCTGAAGGTCAGGGTTCTTCTTTAAGGGGTGTGGGCACCCCAAGTCACTGGTCCACTCTGCAATTCTTAGCAGTAGGTCCTTCCAGGTTGGAAACTGTGTGTAGCTTGTAGGGGGTGGGATGTGCATCTGCTGTGCTCTTTGTAATACATGTACCTCTTATTAAAATCAGGCAAAGCCCCACCTATACTCAGGAAACGGTACAGGGTCTGCGTGTGTTATTGGTACTGCATCAGTCTCCTGCGGTGGCTCACATACCTGATTCTGCACCCTAACCTTCCACCTTGCACCAGGGATTCACATTCTCCCCTTCCTTTTTTCAGAGCAGTTGTTTGGAACTAAGGCTGGACAGGTTTAGTGTTAGTCTCGCCCAAAGTGGGGAGGCTGCTTTGGGGTTCGGTCAGCAACAACAAAGTGTGTAATGGCAGTATCCCTTAAGAGTACCTCTGCCCCATGCTTACATGTGTTTGTATTTCAGCTCTGCTACAGGCCCAGAAGCATTTTAATGTAAGGACCATAATACACTTCCAAGGGTGGGTAAGTACTAGCACCGTTTTACAGAGAGGGAAACTGAGGACAGAGGCAGTGACTTGTCAAGTCAGTGGCAGAGCTGCGAAAAAAGCCAGCTCCCTCTAATTGAGATGCTAGCTCCATAAAAAAATATGGTGCAGCTGAAAAAACATACTGTAATTGCACTAGGAGAGGTTCGTAAAGGGAAAAGGAGCCAACTGATTCCAATTTATCAAGACATCACTTTATTGCCACAGGAAGAGTTAAGTTACTTGTACCTGGTACATATGTACAGACTTAAACTGCACAAATTTTACAGCTGGTTTAGTTACACGCCATACATTTAAAAGTGCATAGTTCTGAAAAGAGGTGGTGCTGTAACATTTGCTAGTTCATTGTACCCACTTACCACATGCAGTTGCCATAAACACAACACCAACACCCAGATTTACCAAGCAACCAGGTGTACACACCTTTGTGCATGGTTGATAAGAGGCAACACAAGAACAAAAGCCCCTCTGTAGATAATGCAGTATAGCTAAATATGCTATAAAGAATCACTTAATGTAACATTAAATAGTGCATTACCAAGCCAATGGTGCCCCTAAGCATCCACCCTGCACTTAATACCAATGTCAAGAACCCAGTTGTGCTGAGATTTGTCAGGCTTACAAGCTGCCCTGATGGTGGTGTTATGGTAGCGCCTACAGATCAACCAAGATTGGGGCCCCATTGTGCTAGGCACTACCCAAATACAGTAATTTGTATCTACTCTTGTTACTAGAGACCTTTCGCTGCATTGTGATGAAGTGTTTGTTACATTCTAAAGTGCACATTGGGAAGAGAGTGAGATGCTGGCATTCTGCAGGGTGTGTGAATATCTATCAATAGACACACAGCCCTGTTGAATGGGGTAGTATTGCTGGTATAAAGACTATTGCTAACTTCATTCCCAGAGCACTTTACAAATTCATCCTTGCTACCCAAGAAAGCAGTGGGTGAGATCCTCAGCTGGTGTAGGTCACTAAATTCAATGATACTATGAAGCCGGACATCAGGTAAGAATCTGGCCCATTATAGGGAAACAATGCGGAAGAGTGAGAACTCAGCTGATGCTGGTCTCCAGCCCTTCTGGCTTCTCAAGGGGCTGTTCTCCAGGATATGTGAGGGAAGCATCCTGCTCTCTCGAGGTAGCTCTGAGTTTCCTTTCACAATGGGGCAGGTTGCTTGGGAGGGTGCTCTGCAAGGCTTTGCTTCACTCTGTCTAGCTAAACTAAAGCAAAACGCCTTCCCACCTCCAGGAAGACAGGGTAGAGCTGCACCTGCCTGAGGGCTGCTGTCCCATTTTCTGATCAGCCAGAGCCGAGGCACTGCGAGCGTGATGGAACGCAGCGCTGCCTCTAAAGGTTTGCTGAGGACAAGGAGCAACCTTACATGTCTCTGCTGCCTGGCAGAGCCACGGTGGCTCTATTCGTACCATATGGAAAGCAACTGGAGCCAGTTCAAAGTCAGAATGAACCCTTCCTCCAGTAAAGGACTCCGTGTACCTTCTGTTCCTCCTTGCCCCAGGGCCCCCATCGCTAGCGAGCAAGAGCGTTGGACTAAATGAAAGCTTGTTTAACAGAAAGCCCCCTGACAGCAGCGCATGGGGCCCAGTGGGACTCGTCTGTCACACAGCCACATCACTCATGCCTGCCCTGCTTTGCTCAGGAACCCCAAACACGTCAAAACCAATGGAGTAAGCCTCAGGATCTGTCTGGGAGGTAGGTCCAGTCACTTCTTTATGCCTCTCTTAAAGCTTGGGGGCGGGGGAGGGGAGAGAGGGGAACATGACTTACCTCAAGGCCACCCACCATCCCTACTCCTTCCCTTTTGGATTGCAGGGGAAGAGGGAAGGTTTGGGGCAGTGAAGCACTAGGAGTGAGGCTGGCTGCCCACCCAGTAAGGCATCATAAGTGCCATGGCTGGAGTCTGACTGCAGGCTTCTAGATTAATATTTTATATTCAGGGTGTTTTTAATAGACCCTGCTGGGCCAGGTGCAGCAAAGCACCAGCTGGAGATGCTGCACTTTGATTAAAGGCCAGAAGAGTGTCTTATGGCCACCCAACTGGGGCTGGCTCCCTTGTCTGTCCCTGTGTTCGTTACACAGAGGAGGCTGATTTTGATTTAGCACCCACTTTTGCAATGTGCTGTATCCTACCTTCACCTACAGTTACCTAGACGTCTATTCTGGGCTCACTGCCAGGACACCAGAACAGTGCACTCCCACGGGCCCTATGTAGCAAGAGTGCAATGCAGATCTCTATTCCACAGGGCTTTAGACACTGCCCTGCTCGTGTATCCATTCCTTTCCCTCCCCCAGCCATAGGCACTTGGAAGAGGAGCTATAAAAATCTTGCAGAATGGATTGTGGGTGATGATTTTCTGCAAATGCTCCTACCCACTCTGATCCTAAGAGGCAGCAGATAGAAATGGTGGAGGGCTCTCAATGCATCTAGTCTTGCTTTCTGAACGTTGGGGGCTGTGGCAGCTAGTGCTTTCCCGGCCAGCTTTGGGAGTTGAACACTGAGCAAACCATTAGTTCTGTAAGGTAGGAAGCAGAGTCCCCTTCCCCCAGAAAGGGAAGCAACAAACCTGAGTAAGATGTTGAGACTGCCTGGAGGAGTTGCCCTCTGTTGTGATGCTGCAGAGTTCTGGTTCCCTGCTGCTCTGTGGAGAGGGGCTGGTTGATGGGGGGGGGAGTCTGGCTATCAGGCAGGTGGGTATCAGAGCCAGACATTCTCTGGAGGCCAGTGATACAGGAAGGTCTCAGCTAAGGTGGATGGCTGAGTGAGGAGTGGTGCTGCCTTCCCCCGAGCCACAGAGCACTAATCTCCCCATTCCAGCAGTGCGTGCTGGCACTGCACTCAGATCTTCTCTCCAAGAAGCAGTTGAGGAGAGCCGGAGGCTGGGCTCATGCAGGGCCCTCTGGGGTGAACTTCACAAAGGCGATGGCTGCCAGTTCCTTACAAAACTCCTCCAGCACCACTACTCCCTGGAAGAGGGTCATGTGATCGATCCTGCAAGGGAACCAAAGCAAATGCTGAGGAGTGCTCTGCACAGGGGGGAGAAGCTGGCTCCCTTGCCTGGAGAGCAGAATGTTCCACCACCCCATCTCATGTCTATCCCAGAAAGTTTAGCACAGCATGGAGCACAAGCACAGGGCAGGCTTGTTACCAGAGGCTGCTTGTACTTAATTCCCTGCCACCCCGATATATCAAGCACACTGGAGTGGGGCCCTGTGCTGAGATGAGGGAAGTTTCCCTGGCGGTTAATGTCTGCTGAGACAGATACTGTGTTCCCCGTGTTACACATGCTGCAGGGCACCAGTTGATGTAGCCCAAGACAAGTACAAGCACTTACTGTTCTTCAGGGACCAGCCCCATTAACTGTCTCCGGACCAGCAGCAGCTTGGCTGGGAACTGAGACACCCGCTGGATTCTCTGCATCAGATCTCCAATCACCTAGGGAGGAGGTGAGAATTAGCTCCCTGCAGGTGGAGAGGTGCCCCCTCCCCCCAGCTTTGGGTTTCAGAGCACTTCCTACATACAGCCTTGCCCTCAGTCCAGGACTCTACTCTGGACCCGCTCAGCCTAGAGGTGCTGGCAGCTTTGTGCAAGGCTTTTTTGCTGTTTTCTGATCTCCCTCCCCCGAAGTTGCACACTAACATCAACATGAACCTCTATGCCCCACCAAGGACTTGGCATAGGGAGAAGTTACCCTGATGAGTACAGAGAAGAGTGTCCTGCAGCCAGGAGCCAGGTTCAGGTAGGGGTCCAGGAGGTATTCGTGGAGATGCGGGTGCGGGAAGAGGGCTAGGTGGGACAACACTGATGTCATTTGTAGGTTCAGTCCATAGGGCTGCAAAACAGACAAAATATGAGATCGCTTCCTTGAAGTGCCTTCCCAGAGGCAGTAGTTCTCAAACTTTTGTATTGGTGACCCCTTCCACATAGGCTTGCTATGTGTGTGACCCCCCCTTATAAATTAAAGCCACTTTTTATATATATTTAACACTATTATAAATGCTGGAGGCGAAGCAAGGTTTGGGGTGCAGACTGCCAGCTCATAACCCCCCCCAGTAATTACCTTGTGACCCCCAGTTTGAGAACCCTTGCAGTAGGAGCAGCCTGGCTTGGACTTTGCCTTTGGTTCATGTCCCTCTCATTCATTTAAAAATAGGAAAATGAGAACCTGAAAGGCCCGAAACTACCTTCCAGTGAGGTGGATCTCTGGTATTACAGGAGCACCCACAAACCCTAATCAGGATCAGGGCCTACTCCCAAGAGCTTACAGTCTAATTTGATGGTGACTTGTGTTCCTGTTGGCAGCTATCTGCTTTTGTAGGCCACCTGCAAGGTTACAGAAGTCACAGTAATGAAGCTGTTACAGCCAGACAGATCTACAAAGCTGGACACAATGTATTTCCCTGTTGAGGCTCAGTTTCAATTCAATAGTTGCATTCCCCACCGACTTGGCTGAAGCCTTGGGGTGGAATGGGGATCTGGGAGGATCAAGGATCGCAGTCCTGTGTTGTGGTCACTAGCCAATACCTTTGTATCCTACAAAATGGCTAGGTGCTCATTGGTTACCCCAAAGACAAAGCCCCGCCTCCAGCTCCCCGATCCCCAAAACAAGGCTGCAGTTTTCACCCTACCTGATCCAGGATCCGTGTCATACGGTCAAACAGCACCTTCAGGAAGTGGCCCTCATAAAATGCTGCTTGTGGGTCACAGGGCTCCAGAGGTTTTGGTTCCTGGGGCCAATTCCATGAGGATATGTTAGCAGAGCATTCCTGAAACTGACAGAAGAAGCGTGAGGGCGATGAAGGAGGACAAAGTGCTCTCAACCCTAAAACTAGGGTGAACATGGCCAGCAGCCCAAACTGCTGGGTGTGGGAGGCAGACAGGTGCACTGGCAAAACAATTGGCAATACAGCTGGTACTGTTAAAGATCAAAGGCGTTTTATATCTCCACTTGGAATGGGACAGGGAAGCCCCAGGCTGAGGGGGGAAAAAGAAAGACTTTGAAACCCTACTGGCCACCTTGTCTGAGCAGTGGGTATGTCCAATCTCAGCCAGGTCTGGCACAGACAGGGGTGGAGTGAGTTGTGTGTGTCAGGTAGAATAGTCCTGATGGGAAGGGAGCTGTGAGAAGGGAGTGGGGGCAGCAGAGAATTCAAGGGGTATGGGGACCCCATCCATGACCTACCAGCCTTAAGGCATCATGCACATAGGTATCATATCCTGCCTCCTCCAGAGAGGAGGAGGTCTTTGCCTCATCAGGAACCAGGCCCAGGAAGCTGAAAGAGAGAAGCCAACAGGAGCTGGTACTCTATGCAAATCTCCCCCTATGCTGATGTTGCCAGGGGGAGAGAAGAGAGACAGGAGTGAGTGCAGCAGATGCAGAATGTACCTGGCCTATTGGCACTGATATCCCAGCTCCTAATGTGGTCTCCCCAATTCGGCACTTAGCCTGTGCCATGGCTGGAAAGTTCCTTCCTGACCCTTACTGCAGGCACCACCTTACCCCATGAAACCTACCATAAGATTACCCTTCTGTCATTCCCTGGGTTACTGCTGGTTGTGAAGCTATGGTGAACTGCGCAGGCTAGGTAAGATGTTCCAAGCTTACTAGTGGGGCTGGATAGCCAATGCCCATTAGCTTTAGGCTAGTGAAAGCTGGAGGGGTGGGCTCCTGGTAACAATGTACCAGAAAAACACTGTCTGGAGATGGGATGCCCAACAATGAGCAAGTGTGGGGTCTTCCTTTGCAGTTCAAAGTAATAGCCCAATTTTTGTGAGCTGGAGGCTTAGATGGGCCCCTGGCATGGCTACCAATATGGGAAAGGGCCTAGGAGACAGAGCTCTAGCCTGTTATGGAAGGCTTCTGGGTAGGGCAGGATGCAAGCTGACTCAAACTCAGGGAGTTGGTTTGCCAGAAGTTCCGGTATTTTTGAACTTGCTTTCATTCTACACAGCAAAATAGGGTGTTCCTGAAATGAACTATGAAATTGACATTCAGAGGCTCGCATTTTCACTTAGCTGCTGTGTGGCAGGGTTCCTACCAGATCCCCACAGCCCAGTCATGTTGCCTGGAGCAGGGAGCCTACCAGTCCACAGAGCCCTTGCTGGAGCAGGGGTTCCCAGAGTGGGGAATTCACCCAGTTCTCACAGCCTGCGCTGCCAGGGCTGCTCTGGAATTGCACTGGGTTCCCCAAAGCCACCCCACCCTTCTGGCTGGATCAAAGCCGTGAGCTAGCCTGCAGAGGGGAGGCAAAGACGTGCTGGACATTGGGTGCATGGTCTATCATTCGTGATTCTTAGCCTCCACAGCCCAAGTGAAAGCCCTACCTGAGAACAATCTCATTCACATCTGTCTTCTCACTAGGCCTGGCAGGCCCCCGGGGGGAAGATGGCATTGGCTTTTTACATGTCCGGAAGCCTGTATCTGGAAATTCATCAGTGAAATAGGGATCTTCCTCCAGCTCCCTGCAAGGCCAGGAACAGGCATTACATTGCAGCCCCAGCTTGTGCCCACCAGGTTCTGCGCTTCCCATTTCTGTCCACTTACAGTGTGTCCTCGTAATGCTCCTGCTCATGGGTGCTCCGCTCCTCCTGCCCCGGCTGGCTGCGCAGGATGTAGCTCCGCTCCTCCAGGTTTCTCAGCACTAGGCTGTATACAATGTGCTCATGGGGTTTCCGGAGCAGCTCCTCAAATAGCCTCAGGGTAGCAAGGCTGATCTACAGGGGCAGAATCGTGGGTCATTTGTGGGACAAGTCTTTAAAACTCCCCTGAAAAGCATTCACCACTAAAACGCAGCTAGGAAGCCCAGCACTCCCCACAGGGCCATCTCAGACCATAATCCCTTCCAGGGTTGATACATGGAGTTCCCAAGCAGTTAGCTGGGGGAGGGTCTTGCAGAGGAGACCTTAAAAACAAGGGATCCTGTCTGCTTGGTGAGGACATTAAAGATTTCATAGCATGGCTGACAGGAGCAGGGGTTTGCCCCAGCATTCTACTGTTGTACAGCATGCAATGTGCAGGGGGACTGAACCCCCAGTGGTGCTGTAAATCCAGAGTGTTTGAAGTGGTTTGGGATCCTTCTAGATGAGCGATACTGCATCAGTTATTAATATCCCAAAGCACTTTACAAATTCTACAGGGATCACTTCATCCGGCACTGAGATGGAGCCACCACACAGCAACACTGCCTGACTGCTGAGGGCCGAGACTGAAAAATCCTGTATCTGACAAACTGCCTGGGGAATTTAACGAGACTGAATACAATGACCTGGCCTGGAACTACGGCAGGACCCCTCAACTCCTACCAGGGTGCCAGAGCGCCACTAGTGATCTCAAGGGAGCAGGGCCTTAGGTCTGGAAAATGGTCCAAAAGGAAGAGCAGCTTCTCCCTTTGAAATTCCAAGATGGAGGTTAGCTAGTAAAAGCTGAGTCTGGGGTCCCACCAGAGAGGGAAGAGGAGGGAGGCAGAACCATGGGAGGCTGCAGGTGGCAGCTCTGCATGCAGACACAGCCTCACCTCATCAGACAGGTGGTTGCAGTGCTCTATCAGCTGAGAGCGCAGGAGATGCTGCTGTGGAGAGTTAGTGATAGCTTCTGGCTGCCTCTCTGTGCCCAGCAGGAATGTCACCAGTTCCCGGAGCAGGGCAGGAGCGCTGATCTGCCTCACCATGGCCGTCAGCATTGCCGTAGAGGTGAGGATGCCAAGTTCAGACCTGCCAAATAATGGCAGAGGGAAAGTAATTACTGTTGCTCATCTCCGTGCAGCTGTTCAGAGGGCACATGCAGCACAGTGAGCTATGTGCTCTAAAGGAAACATCTCCACCCAAGGACCTCTAGGGACTTTACAAATAAAGCTCTGTACCCACCCACCCAGCCCCTGTGGTGGGCCAGTAGCACCGTCCCCTTTGATGGATGGGAAAACCAAGGCACGGAGACAGGAAATGACAGAGCCGGGAACAGAACCCAGGACTCCACCCGCGCTCCTCATTTTTTGCTCTGACCCTAAGATGTCACTACCTCTGGGACACTAAGAGCAATGTGAAAATAATGCAGAGTGGTATCTGGAAAGCCTATTCCAGCTCACGAAGAGAAAGTCTCTCTAGAGATGCGTATGGGCCACTGCAGCGGATGGAGGGCGCATGAAAAGGGTCAAGGCAATACCAAAGCCAGAGGCTAGACTGGGCAGTTCAGGTGTAATGAGTTTGGAAGTTTACTATGCAGGGACAAGAGAGTCCAAAATAATAGTGAAGGCCTGGAAATGCAGAGCCAAGTGTGAAACTCCATCTTGTCAGGGGCCAGCTCTGGTCCTGCCTTTGGAGGGACCCTGAGCAGCGGCACTGGCTCTATGAGCTGCAGAAGGCTTAGAACTGACCACTGGCCTCAGCACTACCCTATCTTAGGGTGGATAAAATAAAGCCCATCGCTTTGAATGACAGCTAAAGGCATTAGAAAACTGCCAAAACCACTCCCTGCGACAGGAGATCTGATTCTTCCCTTAATCCATTTTATTTTACACCCCTGCCTCATCTCCAGGATGGCTCAGATGTTCCCGCCTTTCCCTCTATTGAACTTTCTCTGCTTCCCAGACTCAAATTCCCCAGCTTGGCAGACCGGGTTAGAATCCTTCTGGTGGAATGTTCCATTCTGCCAGCAGGGGTTTCACTTTTACACTGAAGTGTAGGAAGAGGATTTTAAGACAGACTAACTTCCACAAAAGTTTGGAAGGGACGCATGTGGCCGGGGAGCTGCCTCCTTGCGGGAGTGCTATGCACCCCTCTTATCTACCACGCCTGCCATCCCAGGATCGCAAAGCACTTTTCCAATGGGAATTATTTGAGCTTCACCAGCCTGAATGCAGCATTAGCTCCATTCTACAGATGGGGAAACTGAGGCACCAAAGCAGCGACTCATTTAACGCCAGCTGCTGCCATAGCCAGAAACAGAACTGAGGTCCTGACTCCCAAATCCTTACTTTCACCACAAGACTAACCCACTTCCCTCCCTCTCATGCCTGGTGTGGGTGCCAGACCAGGTCAGCTCCCGCACCCCAGTTTACACAGGAAGCTGGTGAACAGCTGGTTGGCCCCTCAGCCTGTGTGACACGTGTACTCACATCTGCAAGAGCTGTGGCTGCAGAATTCCCTGGAAGAGATTTTCACCAATGGTCTCCGTTACGGCATCTGCAACTACCTGATGGTCGCAAATAGAGAGTAAGTAACAAGCTACCAGCTGCCTGATATTCCTATGACTCCCCTAGTTCCTTCCTGCATGACAAGAGCAGAGACTCTGCTGCTCCTTAAAGTTTCTCTCGGTGTGGTAGGGTCACTGACATATATGGGGAGTGACTGTGACATCACTGTTCCTTGGCCAGGGCTGACACATGCTATGTGGTTCTTGCACACACAGACTCTGGAGCCAAGTGACCCAAGCACTCCTATTAAAGGAAAGCATTTCCTGGTAGCTAGAAGATGGAGCCAGAACATGCTGGAGTCTTCTTAAATGGGTTCAACACAAACCACTAGACTGGGGTCATCCAGGATGGCTCCCACCCTTTAACACATCCCCGTAGGAACAAAATAATCCTGTTGTGACCTTAGCAAGTGCATGTTGTCATTTTGCAGCTGTGTGTGGCGATGCATCATGGTGATCTTCCACAATATCACACAAAGATTACAATTTCATCATACTCTGATGCAGTTCCACAGAGATCTTCAGCTGTCTGGCAAGCTGGACTCACAGACAGGCCTGATGAAATTGAGGCTGTCCTAACACACTTCAAGACACATGGCAAACCCAAAATCCAAGCCACAAAAGCCAGGATGTAAAAGTCCAGGAGCCACTGGAGTTGGTGGATCTCAAAAAAGGCACCATAGGTTGCCTTCTCCAAGGAGAATTTTACCCATAAGACAAGACACAGTTTGGTTCCCAATGGCCCACCTACCATCACATCCGTGGCTTGTAAGTCCATTAGTAGTGGCCTAATGAGGTTGTCTACTAAATGCAGGAGGAAAACAGGTGACCTGGCCTGAGTTCTAGCAGAGATATGAGCGAGGCTGGCTTACGCTGCAGCAGTCTAACTCCACTGCCAGCAGCTCATCAGGTAAAAGGCACAAGATGTTTAGCTGTAGGTGGGATGAGTAACTCAGCCAGTTTCCAATTCACTCTCGTAAATCAGTGGCTCTTTGGCTGTGCCCGAAACAGCATCTAGGGTTGGGCTAAGACAACATGATTCCTTAAATATCAGGCTCCTCACATGTTTAAATGTATATTTGTCTTGCTCTAGAGACTTGCACCCTCTGAGGCAGAGGAGATAGGAATGCTCATCTAAGACAACAAACAGTGGGGAGGAGTCACTTGTTTCTTACCGGGTGGGACTCTCTCACGAGGTGATCACAGTAATCTAACCAGCTAAAGAAAGCATCCAGGCTCCCCTTTCCTGGGAAGGAGGCCTCATCGGCAGAGTTATTCTGCAACCTGCAAAGAGATCAAAGCGGGTGAAGGACACTGTAGGAATCAACTCCAAAGCATCATCCAAGGGCTATGGTACATTGGGGTGGGGGGGGGGGGGGAAGAGAAGGAGAGGAGTCTCCTCTCTGGAGTGACAGGAGCAAAGGAAGCTGCTAGTTCTCTCAACGTTCTCGGCCCATACGGCATAGAACACCAGAGATGGAAAAGACCCGAGAGAGCAACAAGGCCAGCAGTTCTCATCTGGGGTCATGACCCACCAGGAGTGGTAGTGGTGACCACCCTGCTCTTCCCATATTGCTAAGTGGGAAGGGGGTCCCCTGTAGGGAAGAGGTTGAGGATCTCTGCTAGGCTGTACCCCCTGAGCCAGGGCAGACACCACACTGTCGCTATTCTCCAGGGACTTACCCAGTACCAGCTTGAGCCATCCCATAGTCCCCCTTGGAGAGGATACCACAGCCTAGCAAGCCTCACTATGTACCCACACCTGCGAGGTGCTCAATCCTGCCAAGGTCCATGGGAGCTGGGGTGCAGCCCCTGCAGAACAGATCTCACTAGTCTTCTCTGGGCCCAATACTTCCAGGGAGCAGCCCAAGAGTGAAAGCTGGCAGGGTCGTTCCCTTGCAGTGAGGCTGGGAATGGATTTACCCCAGGCTCTCATTATCTTCCTACTGACCCATCAACTTCCTACCTCCAGCTGACTCTCTCTAGGGAGAGGATATCTGCAGGATCGGCTGAAGTAGGGACGGCATTGTACAGGTCACACAGGTGATCAGTCACCAGACAGCAAAGGGCGCTGTTCTGTACCAGGTACGTGGCAGCTGCCTGCTGAGCGACACTTATGAGAAGCAGCAGGTTTTCCTGAGCTTTTAGTGCAACCCTGCTCTTCTGCCAGAGAGAGAGAGAGAGAGACACGTTACCACAGCACCAAGCCTGTTTATTCCCCTCCCCAGCTCAAGGGTGAATGGAACACCAAGGTTGACGCTAACCTGCTCCATCCCACTGATAGGCAAGATCATTCCCTACTCGCTGCCTGGCACCCTTCTGCTTTTCCCCACCCCATGTCAGTACCTGGCTCTTGCACAAGTTGATTAAGGAAGTGATCAGATTGTTTTCCTTTCTCAGAGGGGAGGAGCTGGAGACAGAATTCTTTGGTTTTCCAGCCAGGCTAGCACAGGGGGCGTCACCCATGGAACGCTCTCTGTCCTGCTCAGGAGATGCAGTCAGGGCTCCGTTGGTAGCCAAGCTCTCTCTCTGGCTGCTGCCAGCATCTCCCTGTGGGCTCGCAGTTAGAAGATTCTTTCCCTTGAGAATAGAGACAGGAGAGAGAGCAGTTAGCGTCACAGCAATAGCGCTTCCAGCATTGACACAAATGGGACTGATCCCAGGTACAGACAGCGAATACGTAGAAAGCTAGATAGGTGCAATATGTACCTGAACATACCTAGATATGTATATACTGCAAAAAACACCTAGAAATGCTCAGCTAAGCAGATAAAACAACATAGCATATTTCAACGGAGGATCTCATAACCCTTTGCAAACATTAATCCTCACAACTCCCCGATGTGCTGTAGGGAAGTAGATATTATCCCCATTTCACAGATGGGGGAGTACAGAGAGGTGAAGAACTATGTTTAAGGTCACACAGCAAATCCAGGGTGGCGCTAAGAAGAGAGCCCAGGAATCCCAGATCCTAGTCCTCCACTCTAAACTGCCTGATCAATGACTATGTGACCTTCTAGTCACAGAATAGGTACAGCAGTGACAAAGCAAGCTTCACACGTCCCATCAAGCCATCTGGGAGAGATGCATTACTCCCCCACGGGGAAAGGGGTGCTGAGCATCCATGACCCATGGTCTCTTTGTTAAGACTACCAGTCCAGGGGCCAATTAGTGCCAACCACTGGCTATTTTCATGGCACAAACACCAGCTCACTGAGAACTGGACTGAGATTGACCAAATTTGCTTCACCCAGGGCCCCCCAAAACAGCTGTCAGATGGGAACGATCCAGGTAATCACCAGCACCAGATTAGACACTTTGCCTAATTTTAAAGAAGCCAGCAAGATTTCAGGTGCAGAGGAGCTCAGCGTCATCCCTGAGCATGCAGCACTGAGGCAATGTCTGTGATATATGGAGGTGAGATTCGACAGCTTGCTACGCTGTGGAAATTGCCTGTTATTCAGATCACCGTGCAATCATACCCTAGCAGATCAGCCCATTGATCCCTGAAGCCTGCCTCCAGCAGTGGCCAATACCTTGCTATAAGGAAGGGATGACATGCAGGCGCCAATGGGGGCTCCTTACCTCCAGGATGTACGTGAGCAGAGCAGGATCTTGCTTGATCTTTGCACACAGAACAGCAGCAAACTGTACCTCTTCCTTCTCAGTCGCAGAGCCTAGCGCATTGCTGCCGAACTGAAGGAGCTTCTGTGGAAGGACACAGGGCGGTCAGCCTTCACAGTGATAAAAGAGGGGGTAGGACTGAGCTTATACAGTGCTGAAAGGGGTTTGCTGGCATCGGGGACGGGCATTCTTCCCTCCTCACTAGAAGCTGCTGGACACACTCCCCAGGAATATGTACCCGTATCAGTCGTACAGCCACCGATGAACAAAAGAGCAGGCAATAGCCCCCATTGAGGCAAAGTAACATTAAAGCAAAGTATTCGGCATTGCCCTGAACCCTGCATAGTGATTTACACCACTATCAATTGGGTATCAGAACAGTCATATTTTATACCCACTCTGCACTGGTGTAACATAGCACCAGGTGCATAGCACTGGGGAACGGGGCCCCCCATGGGGTCTATGTTAACATCACTGCTCATCAGAAACTTAGGCCATCAGAGCACTAAGTGAGGAAAGGTACGACGAGCGCTGCAAGGAGCGCACTTTACATTGCCTGCAGTAAGACAGTTCAGAAAGCGGCTTTGACAAGCCAAAGAGAAAGCAGAAGCAGCGCTCACCTGAACAGGTCTGTGCACATTCAGATAGTGCAATAGTGGATGCTGCACCTGTCCCAGGACTCTGCTGAAGAAGAGGAACACCTGCTGCCTCATGCCTGGAGGATACTGAGAGCAAAGGAGAGAGAGCGAAGTAAATGGGCAGTTAAGTAATATTCCCCTTCAGTGCCACAGGAAACATGATACGAAGTGTCTGAGCCAATCATTATGCCACAGATAGATAGTGAATGTATGTAACATGGCAGAGGTAAGAGCTGCAAACATCTATCCATACGCACCCTATATACTGCAGCTAGTGCAGAAGGCTAAAACACCATAAGGGTTTTCAAGTTTACATGGACTGGGAAATTCCAAGAACAGAGGGTTTTGAAGCTCTTGAAAAACACGATTCAGTTTATTATTGATTTTATCTCCTTTCTATCATCAGATAATCTGGTAAGGCTACACTGTCCCTGCTTCACGCAACCATCAAGAAAGCGTGAGAGATATAAACTGGAGCCCAGCTGAACTGTGAGAACATTAAAGGGAATGCTCTGGGATAATGTTAAGACAAACACCGAGGTTTAGTTTACAAATAGCTTTTCCCAAATGCAGCGTGAATACACATTTCCACAACCCAAATGTAAGCGAAAACTGGTTTGATTTAGGAAGTAAATATTTCCCTGCAGCACTGGTAAAACAACCATTTGCGCATTGAACAACTGACTAGAAACAGCAGTGAAATTGACCAGACTTATATCACTATCCCAGCTCCACACAATGCATAAAAATACCCTAACAACAGAAATAAATAATGTTTTGCCCTTCTAATGTACCTTTTAAGGCTCTCACAGTGCTTCAAAAACATTAATTAATTCTCTCAGTAAGTATTTATATTGCTTAATGAACTTCACTTTTAATAAATTAAGCTTCTCAGCTGCCCTGTGGTGAAAAAAAATCAATTAGATTATTTTTCCATTTTCAAAAGGTTTGTTATTCATAAGTCCTATAACTTGATGAAATGGAAAAAACAAGCAAGGATGAATCATAGCAGAGATAAAGGGGTAGACGGTACTGAATGCAACTGATTTTTATAAACACACAATAAAGACTTATATTTCCAGTTACTGTTTCCTTGTTTTTGTGTTAGGGGGAAAAAGACTATTTATAGCACAATAAGCCAAGGGATTATTAGTAACACAGGCTAGTATGGTTATAATTTTTAGCTTTTGATATTTACTCTGATAGAGTCCTTTTAAAAACACTTCTTTCCTACAAATCAAAGGATTGATCCTGCAAGCCTCAATCATGGAGTCAATGAGACTACTCACCTGAGTAAACACTGCTCACATCAGCAAAGGTTGTAGCATATGGGGAAAAGGTTCAAAAGTGCCTAAGTGGTTTAGGAATCCAAGTCCCATTTCCAAGTGATTCAGGTGCTTAGGAGCCTATGGGTATGTCTACACGACCAAGTGCCACAGTTCTGCAGCTATGCCACTGTTGCGCTGTAGTGTAAACACCTGCTACAGTGATAGAAGCACAGTAGTAAATCCAACCCCTCAAGAGGCCTAGATCAGAAAAATTCTTCAACCTAGTGGTGTCTTACCTACATCTTACCTGGGGTGTGAATTTTTCACACCGCTGAGCGATGTAGCAAGGTTGACTTAAGTTTTAGATGTAGACCAAGCCTTAGGTTAGATGTTCACTAGAATCACTGCAGCTGAACCACAGTAGCACTTCAGTGTGGACCCTGACTACAGCAATAAGAGGGGTTCTCCCATCCCTGTAGTTAATCCACCTCCCTGAGAGGCAGTAGCTAGGTCAATAGAAAAATTCTTCCATCAACCTAGTGCTGTACACTCCGGGGGTTAACTACATAACTCAAGGGTGTGGATTTTTCACACCCCTGAGTGACGTCGCAGGGTCAACCTAACTTTTTAGTGTAGACCTGGCCTTAGTCTCGCTGAAAGTCAATGGGATTTAGGCTCCTAAGGTGCTGTCTAGCCTAAAATTTGAAAGGCGTTATCTAACATGGATTAACTGCGTAGTGTAGACAAGGCCATGGGCCTAATAGGCTGCTTACACCTTCCAAGTCCTAGTCTAGCCTAAGTGGCTTCTGAAACTGGGACTTCAGACTCCTAAATCATGGATATGATTTGAAAAATTTTACCCTGGTCTCCGTTCCTTAAAATTATACTTCTTTGCTGTGAACAAGTCAGACTTTATAGTCACTGAAATCAACAGTTCCACCACTAGGGCAATGAATGGTGTTTGTTTTGGGCAGGGGTGGGCAAACTTTTTGGCCCGAGGGCTGTATCGGGTTTTGTAAATTGTATGGAGGGCTGGTTAGGGGAGGGGGTCGTGGCCTGGCCCCCACCTCCTATCTGCCCCCCCCCCGGACTCCTGCCCCATCCAACCCCCCGTTCCCTGATGGCTCCTCTGGGACCCCTGCCCCATCCACATACCTCCACTCCCTGTCCCCTGACTGCCCCCGCCACCCCATCCAATCCCTCCTCTCATTTCTGCCCTCCCCTAACCAGCCCTCTCGGGACCCCTGCCCCATCCAACCACCCCTTCTCCTTGCCCCCGACTGCCCCCTGCCACCCCATCCAATCCCTCCTCTCATTTCTGACTGCCCTCTCGGGACCCTTGCCCCCATTCAACCCCATTTCCCCCTGACCACCATCCACACCCCCGCCCACCACCCCGAACTCCTCTGCCTTCTATCCACCTCTCCTGCTCCCTCCCCCCTTACCGCACTGCCTGGAGCACCGGTGGCTGGTGGCGCTACAGCCGGGCCACGCTGCTGCCACCACCACCACGCAGCACAAAGCATCGGGTTAGGCCGGGCCCGCTCTGCAGCTGCGCTGCCCCAGGAGCTCACTGCCCAGAGCATTGCTCCAGTGGCGGGGAGAGCTGAGGCTGCAGGGGAGGGGGAACAACAGAGGAGGGGCCAGGGGCTAGCCTCCCAGGTCAGGAGCTCGGGGGCCGGACAGGACGCTCCCGTGGGCCATAGTTTGCCCATCCCCGGTCTTGGGCTTGTGCATGGCCGACTTGGTGAGTAACACGGTGTACACACCTCTGCTTTCCCCAGAGTGCTAAGGGTCTCCAAGATTTTGTGCTGCAGCAGGTATTCCAAACAAGGCCCTGTCTCCCCTGCTGGATGCTGCTTCTCCTCATACACCAGAATGTCCAGCATCTGTTTCAGGCGCCAGGGGATATCGGTCTCCTTAACTGGGGTGTTTTCATCTAAAGAGAAGGAATATATAAATCCCAAGCAAAACACGCTACATGCTGGGTAAAACAGGCATTAAGGCTTTAGCTCCATTTGATTCAAATTTATACCAAAGCTTCTTCATATCCACCCCCACGACCCCATAACTCTGAGATGGAACATGGCAGCTCTTTTAATAGTGCACAGCATATCCTGGGACTGACACGGTTACAACAACACAGCAATGCTATAATAGTTTGGGACAGGAAGTAAATAGCAAGCATATCCAACAGAAGCTGTAAGGGAAGTAGTCAGAATGTAATTACCCACAAAGCAATTTAGTCAAGACCCTGGAGCCAACACCCTTACACTTGTAAAAACATCATGGGATTGTCACAAGTGGCCAGGACTTCAGTTTTATGTCTCAGCTGGAAACCAGCACCTCTGTGCTGGGGAACGGGTTTGGTACTGTGTCAGTGTGAAGTCAACGGAGCTTCACGTTAGCGCAGAGATATGCCCAAGCAGATCAGTTTGTGGGATTAGGGCCACAGGTCATGAGAGCCTGGGCAGCACACTCACAGGCCTTACACTAACCAAGACCCAAATGAAACAAACCCTGAGAAAAAAAATCAGGCAAAACCAATCCTTTATTCATAATTCCTACTGCAGGCATCAGGACACTGTTCCATGTCACACAGGAGTGATCTTTTAGAAAGATTTTCTCTACATTCTAAGACACAGTGAAAGACTCCAAAATGGTGAATTTAAAACCTTCCCCTCCCTGCAACAGAAAAACAAGTGGGTGTTTTTGGGGACAGGTAGAATCCAGAGGAAGTTAACAAAAACAAAATTAAAAAAAAATCATCATGCCTCTCAATCAGAGATCTTTTTTAAACTAAGTTTGAGATTCGGGGGAACGTTAATAGGTATAAACACCCCCCCACCCCCCCGCAAAACAACCAATTAATTTCATCCTAGGTAATTTTAAAACATATATCCTTCCAACCTCTCCCCTTTGGCTTCCAAGCTGTAATTTTCATTTTGATATTTATCTCTGCAGCACCCCAAGCAACTAGGACACTGGTTTAAAAATTATTATCCCTATAATAGAACCCTTGATGGACCATTAGCTATAGTGACACTAAGCAGAAATGTTATAATAGAACAACAACACTGAGATAGGCAAGAGCAAAGGTCAACGTTTCTCAAACTTGCGAGTCTAAGGTTAAGCTCATAAATCCATACTTAAAGTTAGGGGCTTAAGGCCTTCTTAACACACCACAACTGTACCAGTATAACCGTGCCTCTAACTGTAAAGCAATACAACTCCCTCTAGTGTAGATGCAGTTACACTGGTAGGGACTAAGCTATACTGGGATAAGCTCTTTATACCAGTATAATCGTATGCAGACTTAAGGCTGCAGCAGTATAGAATCAGTTACAAAAAACACCTAGTACAAAAACTCTGTGTAGATCAGACCTAATTTAATATCAAGGATAAGAAATGTTGGCCATAGCATATAGTGCAGGAGCAGGCCAGCCATTCTCAAAATGTTGAGAGCGCATCTCTGAGCAACAGAGACTGGTTATTATAAGGCTCTAGACCGGAGTATCAGATATCTACAAATGTCCGGGGACACCACCCCCCTGTGGTTCTTCTGGTGGAAAGAAACAATGTCTGTGTGCCAATATAGAGCAGCATGTAGACATTTTAACGGTTTCAGGCAACATTTCTCCTGGCAGGGTTTTTATTCAGCAGGCCTTTCATTATCACTCACAGGAAGAGGATAATAGAGGGATTAACATTTTGCTCTACTCTTGTGCCAAGGCTCTCAAAGCATTTTGTACATGTTAACGAATTAACCCCAACAAATGGCCAACTATGTCTCGTCGTCTCCCTTTTACAGCGAGGGAAACTGAGGCCCTGCACAGTTAAAGGATTTCTCCAAAGTCTCACGGCGCATCAACTGGCAGAGCTGAGAAGACAACTCAGAAGTTCTAACTTGCAAAGTCCCCACCCTCCTCAGAGCTGGGGGACTAGAACCCAAGAGCCTGGACTCCCAGCCTCGCCCACCACCTACCTGTGGTCTCTAGGTAGTAGTGAGTGAGCCCTTTCCAGTGCTCGGTGAATGCCTCCAGCAGGTCAATGCTGGGCTCCTGCTGCAGAGAGGAGGGCGCGGGCATTAGTAGATAGAGCGAGCCCTTTGGGAAGGGCACTGTTCATATCCACCCACAGGCCCTACTCACAGGAGGGTCTCCCCCCTTCTGACCCCCCCCATCCCCATAGCATCCTGCTTCCTGGGAACCCCTGTCCCAATAGACATGGGGGTTAGGAGATACGCCCCCAAAGCAGAGTGCCCTGGGGCCCCTCTCCTGACCCCAACCCCATATCTCCTGGGACACCTCTCTGTCCCCCCTCCTCTCCCCAAGCCCTCAATTCTCCCCCTCCCAAGAGCACCAATCTCCTGAACCCAATAGCACCCTGGGGCCCATCCTGGGTACCCTGTAGGATGCCCCTGCCCCCCAGCTCTAGTCCCCCGTGGGCCTCATCTCCTGACACCCAATGACACCCTTGGGGGCCCAACCCAGATCCTACATCTGGGTTCTTGGAAGACCCCCCAGTTCCCTGGGTTGCCCGGGGGCTCCATTCTGGTTGCCCACCCCAGTACCCTGGCCCCAGTTGTTGCCCCCCAACCCCAATTCTCTAGGCTCCCCCCATCCCCTGACCCCAACAAAAGCTGGGGGGGTCAATCCTGGGCACCCCCCAACCCTGAACTCTGGAGGCACCCCCCCCCGCCAGCCCCGTGGGAGCCCCCAGCCTCTGACCACAACGACACCTGGAGGTCAATCCTGGGCGCCCCCTGGGAGCCCCCCAACCCTAACCCGGGAGACGCCCCCCGCAGCCCCTCCCCGGGCCCTGCTCTCCCGCCGACCCCCCAGGCCCCACCCCCGAGCACCCCGCTCCCTGGCGGAGCCGCCCCCGGCCGGGCCCTCACCGTCTCCACCGCCTGTTGCAGGAAGGCGCCGAGGCGGCTGAACATGGCGGCGCCGGCCCGGCCCGGCCCGCCGGGGGATCCCGGCCACCGACGGGGGGACCCGGCCCGAGCAGACGGAAGCCCGGGCTCCACCCGGCGGCCTGTGCGGGAGCGCGGGGCGGGCTCCCGGCGCAGGGAGTGAGGAGGGCGGGGCAGGTTCAAAACGGCAGGAGCTGGGGTCAGGGGCCTATGGGGGAGGGGCTCGGGGTGCTGGGGTCAGGAGGGCATGGGGGATCTGGGGGTCAGGGGGCTATAGGGGAGCTGGGGGTAGGGATCAGGGGGGTATGGGGCAGCTTGGGAAAGGGGTCGGGGCTATGGGATCTGGGGGTGGGGCTCGGGGTGCTGGGGTCAGGAGGGCATGGGGGATCTGGGGGTGGGGGTCAGGGGGCTATGGGGAGCTGGGGTCAGGGGCATATGGAGGAGCTTGGGAAAGGGGTCAGGAGTGTATGGGGGATCTGGGGGTGGGGATCAGGGAGCTGGGGTCAGGAGGGCATGGGGGATCGGGGCTGGGGGTCCGGGGGGTATTGGGGAGCTGGGGGAGAGAGTCAGGAGGGCATAGGGAGACCCCCCACTCCTTATTTTAAGATGTATTGAAAATGCATTAAAACTGATAAGTACCATTTTAAACATTCAATGTCTGCTTGTGCCAATTGCATTGTATGCCAGAGGGTGGCAGAACTGTGCCCTTGAGAGAAAAATCCACTGCTATGCTACAGGAAGTAGTGTTTCCCTAAAACATCCTTTAAAGTAAAGCACTCTTTCTCGTTTTCCATGTGGTTTCCTCTTATTTCCATCCAGCAGTGGATGTCTTAATTTTAAACTTGAAGAGATGGTGGGGTGGGTTAGGAGAACTGGGGATCCAGCCGTTTCATGCACCAGCTTTTTTCACCTCACCTAGATTTTAATCTCACCCTGGGTCAGAACCAAAATGTCTATTGAACCTCAGCCATGTTCCTAATCAATATTTCCCTATCACAAAATCACTGCACAAACCAGACTAAAGGAAACCCCTCCAAGCATCATGCATTTTACAAGATAAAAGGTGGGGTTTGAAACATTTATTTGACATAATTTGTTAAAAACAACCCTAAACCCCAGCAAAAAAACAAAAAAGACTCCCCCCATCTAACCCTGACATCTTTCTGAATTAACAAGTTACATATTGGACCTTTAAAGGCACACTGTCAATTTAACATTTCCTCTCACCACCCCCACCCTCGCATTTCAATTTGGTAAAAGCATGTTTTTAAAAAACGCAAGAACATTAGAAAAAATATGTCTACAATTACAAAACAAAATCCAATGCAAACAGTTGCTTTTAAACAAATAACAGTTCCCCTGCAGTGTTTGCAACCCAAACATTGCAGCACCATGCAATAGAAATCAACAAAGTCTGTTTTGCTTTAGATTACGGTCAGGTTCTTATACCCGGATCCTGTAAATTACTGATTCTGCATGAGCAAGCCCTTATGAAACCCATTGGGCACTGTGTGGTGTGAGTTCCTCTCTGTGCTCCACTGAGGATGGGAATCTCTTATAGCCGAGGTGCAGTGACTCAGGCTTCTGGCTCTGGAGGTGTCTATTTCAATCCCAGGTGTGTTGGGATGGCTGTCACACTGGGCCAGCTGCAGCCCTGTTGACTTCAACATGGCTCTGGGCAGACCCAGGGGAAAGCAGCTCTGATTGCAGATCAGAACCAGAAAGTGACGCGGAATTGATTTCCATTGTCCAAGTCTTCGCCGAAGAACATAAATAACTATATGTTCTCTATATTTTGAAAAATTCTTTTCATCCTCTGCTATGTTATTTGTAACACAAGGCACTAGTTTATTCGCAACATATTACCTTGAAGATGACTGAGTCCCTATAAAGATAAATACAATCAATGCTCCTGTGTTTACACTATTCTCAGTGCAGTTACTCTCATGCCACTTGCTGTAATGAAAGTTGTGTCCATGCCTCACCCTTAAATATTCACTGGGCATCTGAGCTTTCAGGCTTGGGAGAGAGTTACTAACCAGACTTTGCCCTTTCTCTGGTGCTGATGGCAGATCTCAGATTGTTTTATGAAGGTGGGTCAGTGTCATTAGGCCTGTTTGACAGAGGGAGAAGCTGAGGGACACGGAGGGGAAGAGACTTGCCCAAGGTTGTGGAGTGGTAGAGCCGAGGACAAAAGCCAGCCATTTTGACTCCCTGCCCTGTGCTCGATCCACTAAACCGCAGTGGGCACCTACAGTCGTTCCACAGGGTGTTAGCTCATTGGACTCTGATGTTTCAAAAAGAAGTGAATTGCCCATCTCTAAATGCCTCCAGAAATTATTGTCTCCTCTTAGTAGAGCCTGTGACCACTTTAAAAGCAGCTGCCACACTTCTTGGTCCCCGCTCATGTTCCTTCCCTTTCAGTCCCAGCATGCGGGCTGCCAAGAACAGCTGGCTAGAGGCAGTGCAGCAGGGTAGCATGCACACCTCCTGGCAGCCTCCTCCTCCCCTTTAGACTCCTGGTTGTATGGCCAGCGTACCCAGTTAGAAGCACTCTTCTTCTGATTTCAGACATGCCCAGCTGCACAATGCATGTAATGTTATCAAAGAGCTGCATCATTCCATCCCTGCACGGTAAAATGTCTGTGTCTATCTGGAAATCAAAAGGAGGGCTGTTATCTCTATGGAGAAAGGTGTTTGCTAGAAAGAGAAGTGGAGGAGATCCATGAAAGACTTCAAAGGACTCAAAAACACATAGCTAGGTAGCCCAGAGCATCCTCTTTGTATCTCCACTTTCTTTTAGGGTCTAACAGCATGGGAAGCTGTTGTTCACGTTTGTTCTCATCTTTCATCCCGTGTGTCAGGAGGCATTCAAAAGAACTGTCTTCTGAAGCACCAGCCTATGCAACTTGAAGCTGCAGGAAGGTTCCGTAAATGCAGACAAAGAAGCCATCTCAGCTCCACCTCTGTCACATCAACCGCAAGGAGGAGAGTGCTGGTGGCTAATGAGCTCACAAGCCACTGCGGAATAGCTCCCTGGAAAATGGTACCAGATGGATATGCTGCTGTGAAGAGTCCAGACCCAGTAATGCTGGGGTGAGCCCTCTCCCACCCAGCCTGGTCCTCTTTTCCCCATTTCAGTGCCACTGCAGACAACCTATAAAAATCCAGTCAGTTTAAAACCAGAAAAAGAGTTATTGTAACATTGATAACTATGGTAAAAAAAAGGAGAGATTCAGAGTTTATTGTGCATGATCCACATGCAGCGTTAACGGTATATATATAGACACACGGTCTGATATGTATATGTACAGTGCAATGTCTCCTGCCTTTGGGAACACTCAGCGGGTGGAAGGGGCCAATTACATGGCAGACTTCATCTCCCATTCCTGAAAGAGAGGGATGGAGAAAGGACAATTATTCCCATGTCCTGTGGGGGGAAGGGAGTGCTAGGCGAGCCAGGCCTTTCCCCCCCACACCCAGCATGACTCTCCCTAGCAGAGGAGATGGCCCTCCGTACCTTTCTCTTCTGCAATACCTTCCCCTTTTCAATGATGACCACAGAGGGTGCTCGCCTCAGGGCGCTCTTGGTGGAGGTGGTGCGTTTCAGCAGAGGTGTTAGGAAGGAACCCTGCGTATAAGAGTAGAGAAGAGGGGTGGGTTTGGGAGCCCCCTTTTGCCCTTCTTTCCAATCTGTCTGGGGGGTTAGCTGCCTACCCTGCACGGCCTGTGAACAGAGGCTCTAGGGCAGTGGTTCTCAACCTGTGGCCCGTGGGTCACATGCGGTCCAATCAGCACAGAGCTGCGGCCCATGTGACATCCTCAGGGCCATATAGGTATTGGATGCGGCACAATGGTAAATAGGTTGAGAACCACTGCTCAAGGGCCATTCCAGCCTCTGGTCAGACCTCTCCCCCTGTCTAGGGGCTCCCTTCCATATGGAATCACCTCCCCACCTTGTCTAAAGGCAAGAAAGAAGGACATAAGCTAGACCTGACTTTCTCAAGGAACAGGAGAGAAGCAGCAGAATAAGGAGAGGGAAAGAGGGAGAAGAGAAGATGCTGGGGAAGGGATGGGAGAAGAGAAAGGCAGGAAGCCCTAGGACAGCCCCTGCTGGTTTCTAGCCCCCAACTGTTCTGTCTCATGGCTGCCCAGTGTCTGGCTCTCACCCTCCCTGCTTCATCCTCCCTTACCTCGGAGCCTGCTGAGCTGGTGGCGGTGGCTATGTGGCCCTTCAGAGACTTGCCGATGGCTAGCAGGTTCATCTCCGAGCCAGCCTTCAGCCTGGTTTTCATCCGGCACGCCCTTTCCAGCTGCCCTACCTTCTCCTCCAGCTTGGGGAAAGCCCTCTTACCTGCAAGAAGGCAGATCGTGGGGCCATGTGAACCCACATGGCAAGCTGAAGGCCCAGTCCTGCCACCCTGACTCACTCTGGTTTACAGCCATGCCCCGAGAGTCGCAGGACACCTGTCATAACCATACAGCTAAGGGTAGCATAAAATCCCTCCTTTACCTGTAAGGGGTTAAGAAGCTCAAATAGCCTGGTTGGCACCTGACCAAAAGGACCAATAAGAAAAGAAGATACTTTCAAATCTGAAGGGGAGGCGGGAGGTTTTGTTGGTGCTCTCTTTGTTGTGCTCTCTCGGGACAGAGAGAGGGACTAGGCAGGAAAAAAAAATCTCCTAAAACCCTACCTGAAATAAGCATCTAACAGTACAAAAGTTGTAAGTAAAGCAAGGAAATGCGTTAGATTATCTTTTGTTTTAGCTTGTGAATGTTCCCTATGCTAAGAGGGAGGTTTATTCCTGTTTTTGGAACTTTGAAGTTGAGCCTAGCGGGGAATCCTCTGTGTTTTAAATCTTTTTATTACCCTGTAAAATTACCTTCCATCCTGATTTTACAGAGGTGCTTCTTTTACCTTTTTCTTTATAATAAAGTTTTTTTTAAGAACCTGATTAATTTTAGTGTCCTAAAATTAAAGGGTCTGGTCTGTACTTTTATTAAAGGCAATTGGTTAGTATATTATTCTCAGTCCTCCCCAGGAAAGGGGATGAAGGGGCTTGGGGGAATATTTTGGGGAAACAGAGACTCCAAGTGGCCCTTTTCCCTGAATGTTTGTCTAAATCACTTGGTGGTGGCAGCAATACAGTCCAAGGACAAAGAAAGGATTTGTGCCTTGGGGAAGTTTAACCTATGCTGGTAGAAATAAGCTTAGGGAGTCTTTCATGCGGGTCCCCACATCTGTACCCCAGAGTTCAGAGTGGGGAGGGAACCTTGACAACACCCACGGCTCAACCCTCCCAGCCCTCTCCTGCACTGAGTAAGTCTTGCTGACCCCTGGCACGGGGGCAGGGGGTCAGCAACTTGCCTGAGGCTGTACAGTAATCATACCAATTAAGAAATCCAAGCTGTCCGGGGCGCCCTTTCTCGCGGGCTGCATCAGCGTCCGCTGAGACTGGAAAAAATCCCGGCTTTTCAGCTCCGGGGCCACCTCTACCCACTGCTTGTTCAGAGACTTGCCCGGGCTGGCTGGAGGAGCAGCTGGAAGAGCACAGGAGAGAAAGGGGTCAAAGGCTGTGTGACCGTGAGCACTCAGAAAGGGATTCCCCCTCTGGGCATGCTGAACCAACCTAGAGACAGAGCTGCTCTGTGCCTGGGGCCCAGGGGAATCCTGGACATGCCCATGGCCAAAGGGGAGGAGCTGTTCTGTAGCAGGCAATGAGAAACAGAGGGGCACTTCTCTATGCATGTGCCACCTGGAGACCCACTGGAGCCAGCCCATCCCAGAGAAGCAGCGATACCCTCTCAGCACATGCTGTGGCAGACGTGGGAGCCGACCAGTGCTGGGACGCTGCCTCTTACCAAGATGAGGCCATGCTCAGCTGTTGTCGGACACAGAGTCTGCCCCCTGGTGCAGCCACGTCCCTGCTGCGCTGGGAGAGGGAGCCTCACTCACCTGTCTCCTCTGGAGCCCTGCTCTGGGGGTTGCTGAAGGCACTGTCGGGAAGGGAACATGGGAGTCTCTGCGTCTGGTCTTGAGTGGCTCTGTCCAAGCTCTGCTGCTGCAAAGAGAAGCCAGTGAGGAGCCTGTGGACGAGCTGGCCAGATGCGCCTACCCAGATCCCCATGGAGTTTCACCAAGCTATGCTGGCCAAGGGGCTGGCCCACTCGCTAGAAACGCCTACAGATGCCGGACTACATGGAGGTTACCAGCTGGTGCAGTATATCCGCATTGGAGTAGACAGGGCTGGGGTGAGTCGCCGGTGTGAGCTGCCCAAAGGGGTCGTCCATGTAGGTGTTGGGGGTTGGGAATCTCCGCAACAGCAGGCCCCTGCAGGCAGAGCAGAGAGGAAGCCCTGTGATGCTGGGCACCCATCGGGGGTGGGGATTTTCCTTGCTTAGCACCTGAGGCCCATGAGTGCTTCGAATTGGACACAGCAGGGCCTGATGAGTGCTGCCTGGATGCCCTGTGCATCTGAGCGGTAACACCAGGGGTCTGGACACAGCATGGCTTGACCCCAACATGGCTAGCACATGCTTCGGTCATGCACTAGTTCTGTAACTGGGTCCCCATGGCAGTGCCAGATGCAGAAGCAGCCAGGATTCTGTGCCGGGAGCCCTGTCCCAGCAAAGGAGAAAGAGAGATCACTTGATCGTTACGTGTTAGGTTCACTCCCTCTGGGGCACCTGGCATTGGCTACTGTCAGCAGACAAGATACTGGGCTGGATGGATGTTTGGTCTGACCCAGTACGGCCATTCTTATGTTCTTAAGGCACCCACGGGCAGCCAGGTCCCCTGCCTTAGCCGAGTGGGAAGGAGAATGGAAAGAAGGCTGAAGCAGGGAGGAAGCTGG
Organism: Mauremys mutica; assembly: GCF_020497125.1. Taxonomy (NCBI): domain Eukaryota; kingdom Metazoa; phylum Chordata; order Testudines; family Geoemydidae; genus Mauremys; species Mauremys mutica. The sequence continues at coordinate 136,593,600 of NC_059073.1, read as the reverse complement.
GACCACGTGAAGATAGGAAATAGGGGGAGCTGCTCTGAAGAGACACTGTGTCTCAGGGGTGCTGCGGGCTCCTTACCCCACAGGGACAGAGCTGGGTCCATCTCCAGGGACTGAGGTTTCATACACAGAGGCTGGTTCCGCTCCCTTCTCCACCTGCAGGATCTTCAGCCAGATGTCCCTCTCTTCATCCGAGTGGGTCTGCGCCAGAGAAGGGGACAGGTTGGACCAGGTCCATTAGGGAGGGGCCATGGAGATGCCTTCCTCTCGGGAATGGCATCGGCTCTGCAGTCACAAGGGCAGGAAAAGGACTAGGCGTGACTGGGCAGAGCAGAGGGCTGGGGAACCAGGCCGGTTCCTTGCTGCGTCTCCCCATGCACAGCACAATCGGCGCGGAGTGCGGCTCCCACGTCTGCGTGACCACAGCACCATCTGGAGCTCCAGAAAGGGAGAGGCAGATCCAGTTCCTACCATCTGTGGGATGCTGCCAGTGAGAGCTGTCCCCCTACCACCAAGCTAATGGTCTCTCTGCTACAGCTTGGCTGCGGGCCATGCCAGCACCATACGGGTTAGCACAGCTGCACCACGCACCTGCAGGACAGCGACCTCTCTGCCTTGCTGGCTGATGTGGATGTGATGCCGTCGGCCCACGTCGGCCCCTGGGGTCACATTGCTGCCCGCCAGCGGCACAGCGTACTCAGGGCTCTCAGTGCAGCTGGGGTCTCTGAACATCCGTAGGGCGCCCTGCTCCACCCTGCACCACAGCTTCTGCCACTGGTTGTTCAGCAGCACGTCCAGGAAACCTGCAGAGCGCCCCCAAGGCCTCTCGTTAGGAGATGTGCCTCCGCTGCCTCCTCCGCCATCGGGGAGAGGGCTTGGCACTGACCCACTCAGCACAAACTGCAGCTGATGCCTCTGTGGGCTGTGGGAAAGGAGCTCAGGAAAGCCTGGGGTGAGAGCACGGGCTCTGTGTGCAGTTACCCCCACAGCTCTGCCAATGCACCCAGCACCCCGGCTGTTCCACTCCTGGGTCACCTCCCCACCACCAGCCCTTCTGCAAATGCACCCAGCACCCTGGCTGTTCCAACCCTGGATCACCTCCCCATCTCCACCAATGCACCCAGCACCCTGGCTGTTCCAGCCCTGGGTCTCCTCCCCATCTCCACCAATGCACCCAGCACCCTGGGCTGTTCCAGCCCTGGGTCCCACAGACAGGATGGCTGCGGTAACTGATGCTGCACAGAGTGGTCAGGCTGGTCAATACCGCACCTCCCTTCCTTGGGATGCAGCTGGCTGCAGCTGGGCTGATCTGGGAGTTCTCCTCATCTGAGTCAGAGCCAAGCTGGGAACCTCTCACCTAAGAGAGACACAGGTGCCACAGACAATGATCACTGAGGCGAGGAGAGTGGATAAGCAGAGGGAATTTCAGGCTGAACATCAGAGATTTCCCCATGGGCAGACCCAGGAGATGGGGGGCAGCTCCCCAGGGAGGAGGAAGCCCCATCACATGGGACCATTCAAATGGCACAACATGCCATAGGGAACAACCCAGTGCTGTCTGGTCTCACAAGGGCATCTCCCTCCCTCAGATTTCCTGGGTCAGGCTGTGCCCTTGGGCACATCCCCAGAGCTATGGGCATGTCCCAGGGCAGAGTCCCTCCTCAGGGTTCACAACATTCCTGTGGGCAGCAGCAAGCAGGGCTTGTTGTGGAAGGAGCTGCTCAGGACAGGATGGGATAGCTGGGGGTCAGGGCTCCTTGGTTCTAGTCTCGCCTCCCAGTTATCGCACTGGAGACTGTCAGGATTTCTGGGTTCTATTCCCTTCTCTGCCACTGACTCACCGTGACACCTTGGTTAAGTCACTCCCCTGTGCCTCAGTTTCCCTGCTGGAACACAGGAACAACGATGCTAACTTGGGTGGGGAGAGGGGTGTGAGAGCACTCCAGGATCCCCGGTAGCAGGGCTAGAGATGGCTAAGGAACCTACTCACCTGGTGTGAGTTCCTGCCCTGCTCTGAGCTGGGCAATACTGGGGAGCTGTGGGCAGAAGGCCTGCTGAGAGGAGAGCTGCTCACCTCCTCAATCACCTGCAAGAAAGGGACAGCATTACAGCCATTGAAGGGGCAGCTGGGGATCCCAGCCCCCCAGGCACAGCAGGAGCCCAGCCCCCTCAGAGCAGAGTCATTTCCAAGGCAAGGAATGCGCTGCTGGGAGGGTCAGAGCCCCCATGGCTCCTGCAAACGCCTCTCTAATGCAAACTCCTTGTGGAGCCCTGTGTGGGGACGTACTGCAGCTTGGCAAGAAAGGGCATTGGCTCGCCTCACAGCACAGCTCCCTCCCCACGGCTCTGTGAGATTTCTGGGAACAACTGTCAGCACCCAGCTTGGCCTACAGGGGGAGCCAGGCCATAACTTATCTGCCAAGCCCCAGGTGACAGGACGGTGCCGGTCCCAGCCCGCAGAGGGCAGTGGGCAGCGCAGGGCTCTGACTGGATGATGCCTGTCCCCACTTGCAGAGGGGAGTGGGCAGCGCAGGGCTCTGACTGGATGATGCCCGTCCCCACCCACCGAGGGGAGTGGGCAGCGCAGGGCTCTGACAGGATGATGCCCGTCCCCACCCACCGAGGGGAGTGGGCAGCGCAGGGCTCTGACAGGATGGTGCCCGGCCCAGCCTGCAGAGGGGAGTGGGCAGCACATGGCTCTGTCTGGACGATGCCCGTTCCTGCCCACAGAGGGGAGTGGGCAGCGCAGGGCTCTGACAGGACGGTGCCCGGCCCAGCCTGCAGAGGGGAGTGGGCAGCACACGGCTCTGACTGGATGGTGCCCGGCCCAGCCTGCAGAGGGGAGTGGGCAGCGCAGGGCTCTGACAGGACGGTGCCCGGCCCAGCCTGCAGAGGGGAGTGGGCAGCGCAGGGCTCTGACTGGATGGTGCCCGGCCCAGCCTGCAGAGGGGAGTGGGCAGCGCAGGGCTCTGACTGGATGGTGCCCGGCCCAGCCTGCAGAGGGGAGTGGGCAGCACATGGCTCTGTCTGGACGATGCCCGTTCCTGCCCACAGAGGGGAGTGGGCAGCGCAGACTCATCTGACATGTAGTCTCACCCCGACAGGAGCTGTTTCCTCGCCCATAGTCCCCCTCGGGGGCTCCCAGGCGGTGGCAGAGGCCACTCTTGACCCTCCGCACTCCCATGGCCCCCCTCCATGCACAGCTCTGCCAGGGTGTAACACCTCCAAACCTTCCTCCAGTCCTCGGCCTGCTGGTGGCTCTGGAAGCCCATCACCAGCGTCTCTGCCGCCGCCCCCGTGATCTTCAGCACGTGCTGCATCTTCTTGCTGCGCTTGGCCTTGTAGGCAACGCGGCAGCCGCGCAGGTCCAGCTCCAGCACTGGCTGCAGGTCCTTGGCACACTTGTAGCACTGTGGCAGCACAGGGCAAAGGGCATGGCTCAGCCAGGGGTGGCGGGGAGCGCAAGGGTCCGAGACTGGGGATAGCAGGGCTTGGAACTGGAACTCACAACCCTGACCCTCCCTGTGGGGCTGGGGGCTGGAATTCAGGATATAGGAGTGGGGGTCTTCACTGTTAGGTACTGGGGGGTTGGGGTCTGGGGTCTGCAGGGTTGTGGGTTTAGGGGTTAGGCTTGGCAGGATGGGGGTTTATGAGGTCAGGGTGCAGGGTCTGCAGGTCTGTGGGTTTAGGTGCTCAGGGTTGGGGGGATGGAGGTTCAGGGTTGGGGTTTAGGGGGGTCAGGATTAGGCGGATGGGGGTTAGGGGTGCCGGCAGGTCTGTGGGTTTAGGGGGTCAGGGTGCAGGGTCTGCAGGTCTGTGGGTTTAGGTGCTCAGGGTTGGGGGGATGGGGGTTCAGGATTGGGGTTTAGGGGAGTCAGGTTTAGGGGGATGGGGGTTCGGGGTGCAGGGTCTGCAGGTCTGTGGGTTTAGGGGGTCAGGGTTGGGGGGATGGGGGTTAGGGGTGCAGGGTCTGCAGGTCTGTGGGTTTAGGGGGTCAGGGTTGGGGGGATGGGGGTTAGGGGTTCAGGGTCTGCAGGTCTGTGGGTTTAGGGGGTCAGGGTTGGGGAGATGGGGGTTAGGGGTTCGGGGTGCAGGGTCTGCAGGTCTGTGGGTTTAGGGAGTCAGGGTTGGGGGGATGGGGGTTAGGGGTTCAGGGTGCAGGGTCTGCAGGTCTGTGGGTTAGGGGGCTGGCAGGTTCAGGGCACCGAATGCACTTCAGTTCACCTACCCTTTTACCCTGCAGCTCTTCCCTGCACCCACCTCCACGTCCCTGCACTCTTCGCCCCTTGGGCGCCTGTTGCCAAGCCCCTCCCTCCCCCCCGGCACTGTCCTGCACACACCCCAGCCCACGCAGCCTTCACAGGGAAGCCATCTCCACCTGCGAGTGCTCCCACCCCTCTCGGCCCTACCCAATGCTCACCAGCAGGGCGTGTTCCCGGACAATGAAGAGCTGCTTGGCCCACTGCCCGAGCCAGCGTTTCCTCCAGAGGAAGCCGCAGAGCTGGGCCTCGGGGCGAGCAGGAGCCTCGGCGGTGCCAGCGGCAGGTGGCCACTGGATGTAGTGCGCACGGTCCTTCACGCAGTCCTCGTCCTCGCCGTATGACTCGTAGTGGCTGCTGTCTGTGTCCCCGCCGCCCGCTGCCCAGAGCATAAGGGTGGCGCTGAGCAAGCGCCTGGCGAGAATGGAGCTGCCTGTCGGCAAGGGGCCGCCCCAACAGTGCCAGGGGCCTCTGGGCTTGCAATGGGAAGCACACCATGCCGCTGGAGCTGGGAGCCATGCAGGGAGCCGAGCGGGGCTTGGAGAGCTTACAGTCAATGCCCACGTGGCCTAGATGGAAGAGGCGGCACAGCATGCAGGAGGCGTGCCACAAGCAAGGAGGGTGCTGTAAAAGGGAAGCAGCAAGAGGCAGGGGTGCCCTGTGCAGATGTGCAGAAGGCATGGCACAGATGTTGGAGGGGGGGTCCCAGGTGCATACATTGCAGCTGATGGGTCCTGGGTGACAGGCATGGCACAGCCACATGAGGGGCAGCTTGTGTACACACGCTGCAGCTGATATGTCCTGCCAGCTGCTCCCACCTCGTTTCGGAAAGGAAGGGGTGTAATGGAGCTGGTTACCTGGGCTCATATGTCCCTCGGGGCTGATGGGCTCTGCCTCCTCGTAGGAGTCCTCAGCTGGCAGGCTAGGGAGGTGGGGCAGGACGCCCAACGGGTTTGTCTAGAAAGAGCAGGGAGAACTCAGCGCAACAGAGCCAGGGGAGGCAGTATCAGGGCATGGGGTGTCAGTGGGACTCTGCCTGCCAGTCCCCTGGGGGCTCAGGAGAGGTCTCAGGAGCTGTGCCCTCCCTTTGCACACTGAAGGGCAGGCTCAAGATACTCCCTTCCCTGGGCAGTTGCTCAATCTCCACCTCAGGAGCTCCCTCTCTCCCTGTTCCAGGTTGATGTGGGCTTGGAGTAAGCACGGATCCCCGCCAGCATGCAATCGCCCTGCTCCTTGGCAGCACGTCTGCCGACTCAGAGCCCTGCATCTGGACAGGACTGAGATGAAAGAGTCTTTGATGCCCGTGGCTTGGATTTCTGCTTCCTTCACAACTTAACTGCCCCTAAAGTGGCCTCTACGGTTAATCGGCCTCTGCTGCCTTCATGCTGTTTAGCTACCAAATTAACTGCTTCTGAAATCTGTCAGCGACATCTCGCATTCTGGCACAGGACACCGCTCTTGTTCCTGCCAATCGCATCCCGGGGGGTGGTCCTCTCCCCCCTGCCACGGCTCCTGTTACCTCATCTGGAGCCCACATTTGCTTCCATCCACATCCGGAAGAGCAGTAGAACTCCGCTGGAGCTGCACATCTGCTCAGAGCACGGGGAAATGCCATCTTGTCAACCAATCCCCCCACCATGCAAGCAAGACAACGTCCCACGGTATGGGAATGCACCATATCTCTGCTGCATGCAACGCATCCTCAGCCGCATGCAGCGGACAGCTTCCCCTGCTGCATCCAATGAAATGTGCCTCTCTTCATGCAATGCAGTGCATCCCGTGAAGCATGTGATGGAACACGCCCCTGCTGCATGCCGTGCAATGTACCATTCTCCACAAGAATGACACTTGGCTCTGTTGCATGCAATGCAACACCTGCTGCATTCTCTTGCACATGCAACAGATGGTGCTGCACTTCATGTAATGTGTCCCTCCCCTGCAATGCAACACACCCACTTCTGCTACTTCATACCACGTGTCTCTTGCTCTCTGCAGTACAACAGATCCAATACTACAGGCACGGCAACACATCTCCGTATGCAGGAAAATGTGCCCATGAGGTCCTGTCACGGCCAGTCCCCTGTATGGCTGTTCCTCAGGCACTGGACACCTGAGCAGGTGGGAGTGACAGGGAGGGCGGGGAGGGAGTGGAGCCCTCTGCACATCCCTCTCTGGAAACTCCCAGTCTGTGCTGCAGACGCTCCTATTCCTTTCCGGTTCCCCAATGATCTCATGGCCAAACCATCTGCTCTTGTTTGCGGAGGGGCCTGACAGCCCAGCAGCCGGGAAACCCGGCTCCCGCTGCCACAGGCTGGGAGCCAAGGCGGGCCCTTCCCTAGGCCTCAGGCCGGGGCTGTGGGATAGGGAGGCCTCACTATGACCCCTGTATCCTGAGATGCCCAAGGGATAGCAAGGGGTAGCTGGGAGCAAAGGGGCAAGAGAGAAAAACAGACAGACCCCTGCCCCATCTCCTTCATGCAGGGCCCTGCCCCTACCCTCGGACACAGCCCCCTGAGCCCTTTCCAACTCCAGTCCCTGACCCATGGCCCAGTTGCTGCCTCTAATTCCCCTCCCTCAGCCCGTTTCCCCCACACTCGGCCAGTCACCCCAATCCCCAGCCACTGCCCCACGTTCAGCCCCTAGAAACCCTGGGCTGGATTCTGAGCACAGCCTGGAGTCCAAGAGCAGCAGGAGCAGAATCCTGCCGCCCTCATCTGTATCAAGAGGGTGCAATCGCAACCCATGCCCCTACTTGCAGCCAACACTGATGCAGTCATGGGGCAAACGGGGGGGTCACATGTGCCACCCCGCAGCCCGTTTCTGCCTGTCTGGGTTCCCCACCAGGGCTGGGGACCCTGCTCAGCCCCGGGGAGGCTCAGGGGAATGACACACACACGCATCCCAGGCTCTGCTGGACATGCAGAGCTGGCAGGCTGCATGGGAACATTCCTCCCCATGCTCCCTGCTCCGCTCTTTCTGCACTGAGTGGACAGCAGGGCCATAGCCCAGGGACGTGCAGTGTTGCCTGGAATATGTGCTGAGTCTCCCTCTCCCACGCCGTCACAGTAACAGCCAGGGGCTGGGATGCTCCCGTGCCTGGGGCTGGCCTCCTAGCAGTGGGCACAGCAGGACAGCCACAGTGTGACAGGCTCTCTCGTTGCCCCACGCACTTAGCAGGTGCTGGGACCCTGAAAAGCGCCCACCCGCTAACTCCACCCTGGGCATCAGAGGTAACTGAGATCTCTGTCTCCCTCTCACGTTGCTTCCTGACCTGGAGTGATCCAGAGACTTACCTCGCCTGAGGAGCACTGGCCATTGGCAGCGGGCGAGTCACACTCTCCCCTTCCCATCGTGTCTGGAGACGAGATTGCTGCCAAGAAAGGTAACGATTAAAATCATTTCAACTAGCCACTGGTGCCAGCTGCAGCCGGGAGCCCCCGCTCGGTTACCGCGGGATGCTGAGTGTGCTGCAGCTGCTCTGCTCAGCCCTGTTCCAAACCTTCCAGGCCCAAGAGTGGGCCGAAGATCCTCGAGAGAGAGCGCGAGACCCGGTGTCTGGAGCTAGGGAAGCCCCATGGGAGCCGATGCAAGCTGGATCCGGCCTCAAAGCATTTGGGATCATTCAGCCTGCGTCACTAATAAAGCCCAGTTCGCAAATGTGGACCCCTGAGCTTGGCACCCAAATCCCTCAGCCTGGCAGCGAAGTGGGCCTGGCCAGTAGCTGAGTACCCACAACGGCAGCTTGGGCCCACACTCAGTGCAGTTGCCGCCGTGGGGCACAGAGCTCCAGGCTCTCTATAACAATGGGTAGCACTGAGACTCCCCTCAGAGGGGGTGAGTGTCCCTGCAGGCTGAGGCACCGGGCTACAGTGTTAGCATCTTCTAAGCCAAAGCGGAGAGTCCTGGCCACCATCCCATAGGCCGATGTTTCAAACATGCCCAGTACCTCTGGGTGCCAAGCTTTGGATACCTGCATGTGTCTCAAACAAGGGCAACTGAAATCACTGGCCACTTTTGCGTATTTGGCAGAAAATCTGAACCCGTTACTGGCCTCGACCCACCCGGCCTGATTCTGATCTCATGCATAGGGTGCTCATGCCTGCACTGCAGTCCCTCTGGCTCCGCAGCTGTGTCACTGAGAGCAGGGGCTGGCCCGACATATATAATTAGGAACTCCCCCCCTCCTTCGTGCAACTCCTCTCGCATCCCCCACATGCTACCAACTCCACTGCTCACCTTGGCGTGGGCTCAGGTCAGGTGGCGTTTGGAAGGCGCTGCTCCCAGAGGAGGGCGAGATGCAGCGCATGATCATGTACTCTGCGTCCTCTGCTGTGGGGAAAGAGGCGGATCAGGATCACAAGAGGTGACGGGACTAACGCCACAAACAAGTGGGGGATAAAAGCTCTGAGATCAGGCTGCTGCTCCGGATGGGGTCGGGTGACTCGGCGGGCAGGTGCTGGGAGATTCCAGACAATCCCGAATTAACCTCAAATTCTAGGGACTTGGACGGGGATTGGTCTGGAGACTGAGTCCAGCAATGGCTTGTTCATGTTCAGTATGCATCATTCTCCTTTGCCGAAAGCAGCTCCAGTCCGGGAGCTGGAGTGAACAGTTTGCAGACACCCCATCATCGGCTGATATGAAACTAGTGGGCAAACCCGTAGGAATAACAGGGATGCTGGAAGAAGATTGGGGTCAGGCACAGGTAGGAAAAAGGGCTAAATGGAACCAGCTCTGGGCAGGCCCAAGGGGACAATCTCATTGGTAAGCAAAGTTACAGAGAGCGACAAACTGGATAACCAAAGATCCAGAGAGCTGGACTATGGTGAGCACCAAAGAAGCCATTTGACTGGCTGGACCAGTTTCCAGGGATCATGGAGAGCCTGCGGTAGGGTGACCAGATAGCAAGTGTGAAAAATCAGGACAGGGTGTGAGGGGTAATAGGAGTTCATATTTAAAAAAATTCCCAAATATTGGGACAGTCCCTATAAAATCGGGACATCTGGTCACCTTAGCCTGTGGAAATGGACAGGGCTGCAGGAACAAATCTGATCTGCTAGAGAAAGTTTCCCTCTTTTGGAGTTATTAGGATATAGCCGCCCCCATGGGTCATTAGCAGATCATCACCTGTCTCTGGATACCTATGCCCCAGCAGCAGGATACATACATGGAGGGCTCTGGAACCTGGAAAGTAGCTCAGCGATGGATTTCTTCTTGGCCTGAGCAATGTAGCTGAGGTTCTCCCGGTCCAAGATCAGCAGGAAGGACTCTAGGTCCAAAAGGAGCTTGTCTAGATCTGCAGGCAACACAGAAGGAACAGGGCAGTTACTAGGGGAACCCCATTCTGTCACATCGCCCCCCACTGGGGGATCCCAAGACAGCAGGATGCTGATTGAGCCGAGCCCCTGGGAATGCCTTAGAGCCAACCAGCCGAGCGCATGGAGCTCTGGGTGTCCAGGACAGGTCAACGCACGATGGGTAAGGCCCAGGGCTGGAGTTTCCGAGACTGGGGCAAGAGTCTTTCAACCTCAACAAGGAGCAGAGAAAATATCCCTTTGCCCTCCCCTGCTCTCTATATCCAGCCTGGCCCAGAACCGGCTCCTTGCACCCACGGGTCATCTGGGGACCCATTGCTCCCATCTCCTGCACCTGACCCCAGCTCGCAGCACAATCCTGCCATTCAGAGGAGGACACAAGAGGTACCCAGAGCTGCTAGGGAAGAGGGGAGGGTGACCGAAGGGGGCAACAAGGAGAGAATAAGCAGCAGTGGGAGACTGAAGGCCCTTTATGTCCACACTAAAAGAGCAGGCTTGTTTGGGGGACTGGGCTTCCAGGTTCTTTGAGAGGAGAGATGAATATGGGGTTTGACTGGGAGAAGGGTGAGTTTAACTCAGTGTTTCCTGCCAGAGAGCTCCCCAGTGCATCAGGGAGGGAGGTGGCAGCGCTAGGGATGGAACCGGAGCGCCCCCCCTTGGGGAAGGCTGGCCAGGCCACATCAAAGATGCAGAGGCGGCTGGAAAGTTCTCCGGTGACATCTCTCCTTTCAGTCCACTTCCCCGTTCTCCCTCGCCGGGCTAGCGATGCTGGGGAATGTCTCTGCATTGTCTCCCAGGGCTGCTGCCTGAACAAGGCCTCTTCACCCCTCCCTCATCCATGACCCCCTCTGTCAGACAGCGGGGCAATTGTGCCCTGCCACCAACAAGCGCTCAGAAGCCTCTGTGCCTTCACTGACATCCCACGCACCAAAGGGGGGGGGGAAGGAGGGGGCGTTAATATTGCACCAAACAGCACAGCTGATGAAGGCTGGTGTGTTCCCAGTGCAATGCAGAGCATTTGCCCGCCGCCCCCTCGCATGGCTTGGCAAGAGGAATAAAAGCCCCCAATCAGCCCAGAACAAAGGCAAAGCCCAGGGAGAGCCTGCCTGTTCTGCGCCACAGCAGCATCCTGGGTTACAGGCCTGGATTCACTCCCCATCCTTGGCTCCCTCTCTGTCAGCCTCTGGGGATAATGATAATTGGCATTTCCAAGGCACCTGGCACCACAAAAGGGATTCTGAATGGATCATTGCCCCCCATGCTACAAGAGGGAAACCAAGGCACAGAGCATGGCAGTGACTTGCTCAGTGCTGGACAGCAAGTAAGTGACAGAGCTGGGAATGGAGCCTATGCTCTCTGCCCTAGCCACTTGATAACACCCCCAACTGAGCACAGAATGAACCCAGGAGTCTTGCCTCCCAGGCTCAAGACCTCCAGACCATCTTTCCTCTCCAGAAGCTCTCCTTCCTCCCTCTACAGGCTTAGCCCAAGACGTTTACACTTGGGGGCTTACAGATTGACACCGAAAGAACCAGCCTGGTTTACAGAGGGACTGAGCACCTGCAGCTACCACTGACGCCCACAGAATTTGTGGGCACTCAGCACTCCTGAAAATCTAGAACTTGGGGGATTCCGATCAAACAGAACCTAGATGCAAACCACCCCTTACGTTGGGTTTGCTAATCCCTGCCTGGCTTTGCCCTGTGTCCAAAAGCAATCCCTTGTTCCAGACAGCCTGGCACTGGGATGGCAGACCCAGAAAGGAGCTGTGGGTTTGACCCAAACCCTTGGAATCTGCCCCTCACCCGGTGATGGCTCCGTGGATTCCTACACCTCGGCAAAGCCATGTTCGAATCCCGGCTCGGGTCACAAGCACAGCGAGGTGGGCGAGCCTGGTCCCCAGCAGGGGTTCGGCATTCTCACCACAGCCATTTAAGAGATGCAAAGCATCACCTGGGCCATAAATGGTGGAAGGGGCCCTCCAGATTGTAGCCCCAGCAGACATAGAGCTGTGTCTGCTCTATGTCCCAGCAGCAATTTCCTGCACTCAAGGAACATATGGTGGAGGAGGGGCTTCTTCCCCCTTCCCCAGTCAGTTTACAACCTCACCCCCACCATCCCCATCAGTCTTCCCAGGAATGACACAGAGCAGAGGGCACAGCATGGGGAGACATGCAGGAGACACCCAGGTCACTGCTTGCCCACCGCCTGAACTCTGCTGCAGAGGCCTGAAATCGCAGTGGAACCCCAGAGCCTGGCCCTGCTCCACTTCTCGCCCAGCCAAACGTCCTTCCAGGGTGGAGACCTTGGCAGTGCTGCCAGCTTTCCTCATGCTCCCTTCCAGCCCCCAGCAGCTCCCCCGTCCTCATAGAGAGGGGGCAACACAGACTCCCCTGCTTCTGCTTCCCCACTGCCAGGCTGCTCCTCACCCACCCTGCCAGACTGCTCTTCCCCCCTCCCCGCCATGCATCTGGAAATGTTTTGCGTCTCCCTTCTCGGCACCACTCCGGACGGCTCCAGGCTCCACTCCCCGCTCCCAGCTGTGATAAAATGTTGCAGGCCCGCTGACGAAACCCACTGATTCTTGGCCTGAGGCCCAGGCGGCCTTTTCCTCGTCCCCCCAGCACCGATGTTCCCTCACTGGTTCCCTTGAACGCAAAGCTGCAATTTGCTGCCTGGAACAATTGCAATGTTGGGAATGCTCCACCAAGCCCATTCTGCCCAGCCATGGCAAGCCTGCCCTAAAGGCCGCACCCCAGGCCCCCTCAACCCCCCACCCTGACCCTACCCAAAGAGGGCATCCTTCACCCCCCAGGGAACCTCCCTGCCCCCCAGGGGGGTGGGACAGGGCTGAGACCAGGCCCATTTTCACTCCATTTCTTGGAACCCCCTCACGGAGGTGACGAGCCACAAGGCAGCCCATGGGCCCTGCTCCCCATGGCGGTGATGGTGCCCGCTGCTCTCAGGGGACCTCACCACCGTAGGGAACTGCCGCATCATAGGACCTGTTGGGAGGGCAGTGCGTGCAGAGCTGTTCTAACCTCAGCTCACTGTCTCCAGGCCCAGGGGGAGCGGGGTCAGGGTTTAAGATGGCTCCCCATGGCACTTCCCTGATGAGTCTCTGGACAAATCACGGTCAACAGCTTCCCCAGATTCTCCACACACACACCCCAGCTGGCATTCTCAGAACCATGAGAGGGGCCCCATCCCCTGGGGAGCAACGAGACCCTGCCAGGCTCCTGGGGGGGGGGGGGCAGAGAGGCCCCACAAAGCTCCTGGTATGTGAGTATGCAGGGGCAGCTCCATCCCTCTTCCCCAGATCCTTACGCAGATAGTCATTTATCTGATTAACGAGGAAACATATGTCCCAGGCACACAGCACAGCACCCCCAGCACAACATCCCCACAGGGCACACCGCCCCCCTCCGAGGTACCCTACACCCCCGGACACACAGCACAGTGCCCCCAGACACACCACGCCCTCCCCGGGCACGCAGCCCAATGTACCCCTTTCTGCACACACAAGTTCCCAAATGCATACACCTGTTCTCTCAGTGCATCTCCCAAAACACACAACCCAGCCCTCTTCCCAGCACACACACACACACACACCTCAAACACATCTCACTCCTACCCCTCAGCACCTCTGCCACACCCCCTCTGCAAAGCATGCAGCCCAGCCTTCCCCAGCAGCACCGCGTTGCCCAGCCCAACGGGCCCACGTCCCCCTCTCCCGATCACAGTGCAGCTGGCAGGGGCTGCGATACCAGCCCACCTGCGAGGGAAGGCCTGGAACCACCCACCCTGGGGCAGATGCTCAGCCCCTCAGTTTGCCCCTTGCTCCTCTACATGTTTGAACACACGGACAGGCTCCTAATGGCTCTATGTGGCTGGTCCTGGGAGGTCACGCCGTGGAAGCCAGTCACAAGGGCTAGTGAGGGGAGAGAATCCATCGCATTCCTCCTTTGCCCTGGCCTGGCACAGTGGGAGGTGGGGGAGAAAGTTTCTCATCAGCTGTAAGTCTATCTGATGTAAGCGGCCTGCCCCACTGCCTGGGACAGGGCTACGGATGAAGCACCATCCTTACCCTCCAGCTGGGGAGGGTCAGGTCGGCGGCTTCTCGAGTCATATTGACAGACCCGTGTTGTTTTCCGATGACACTCCCCTTTCACCTCCGTTCTAGCATGCCAGCACATTTCCATCCATGGACACGTGGCTCTCTCCTCCGTCCTCCTCACCTACTCGGCTAGGGAATCGCTCATGTCTCTTAGCCCCCAGTCTGGCCAGCCTCTCCTGCTACCACCTGCCCTGGTAGGACAGCGCCGACTCACACCCAGCACCTCCTTTCACAATGGACGGAATCTACCGAGGCTCGCAGTTCATCCCAGCAGGAAACAGGGAAGGGTTGTTCCGCATGGGCCGTTCTTCGGCCAGTCCCAATGGGGCTCCCACCACTTCCTTTGGGGGCTATTCTACAGCCTTGCAGGGAAGGGCTGCACTGCAGCTGATGGTGTGATTCCCAGCATGGGCAGACATACACGGCAGTAGCTGTGAGCTAGCGCACTACAAACAGCCGTGTGGCCATGGCAGCACGGGCAGTGGGATCGGCTAGACGCCCTAATACCTACCTACAATCTTGCATGGGACTGGACTCAGGCGGCTAGCTCGTGCCACTGCAGCTGCACTGCTTCTTGTAGTGCGCTGGCCCAATCAACGCTAGCACGTGCCCGGGTACACGAGCTGGAAAATGACGACTCCGGCTGCAGTGTGGATGTACCCAGAGATCTCGCTCTTAGGCAACATCTCCTGCTCTTTCCTTTGCCTTTTTCCAATTTCCCTCGGCTTTAACATTCTCCAGCAGCAGATCGGGTTGCGGTGTTGGGTGGGGAGCAGTCACTGCCCCCAAACATTTCCATGGGGGCAGCTAAACAAACATGAATGTGCCCAGCCCTGCCCTGATGCACTCACACATCGGCTAGCAGCTGGAGCTATATTGGTTAGGGTCTAATGCATAATCCAGCCAGTGGGCACGCCAGACCTGGTGGTCTGAGAAGGGGGCCAGGATCAGCGAACACAGTGCGCGCCATCAGACCCATGGCAAGTCGTGTGGTCAGTATCTGGAGCGAAGAAACATCCTGGCTTCTTCACAGGATGGTCAAGCAGAGGAGAGGGCTGGGAAAGGTGCCCAAACTCCGTGTGTTGCAAGGATGTTGGAAAGACTGATACGGAGCTGCCAAGTGCGCAGAAGCGAGACAGCCCCCGCTCCCCTCCCACCTCCCCAGTCCTGACTCATAAAACAGAAGGGTTTACTGTGCTTTATTCCCACACCCCGGACCCTGTAGTTCTGAAGGCTGCAGACCTGCTGTCCCACATTCCCCTGGGGCAAGAAAAGCCGAGGTCATATTTCATCATGGGATTCCAGTTTCAGATTCGGCCATGCCAGTCAAGAACACAGAACTGTGTCTGTCCCTCCCCCATTCCCCCTTCCCACCACCCTGCTCCCTAATCCACAGACTGGACCACAAATCCATTTGTGCTGGAATCCTTCCTCGCTGCTGAACTGGCCCCTCCATCTAGGATGATAGTCTCACCTCCCTGCCCGGCCCATCTAGCTCAGTATCCCCATCCCCCTGCTACTCCTGATCAGACCAGTGAGTCCAGCCTGGTCCCCACAGCTCTCTGCTGCGCTGGGTCAGACCAATAGGCCCACCAAGCCCCAGTCTCTGCAGATCAGACCAGTGGGCCCATCTAGTCCCATGACCTGCCTGTTGCAGAGGCCAATAGCTGATGATTCAGAAGAAGGTGAAATCCTCCCCACACACAGACCAGAGTCACGCCATGCGACTCCTCAGGAAGACCTGGCTGCATCCAGGAGAGAGAGCACATGTTGAAGTGCCTTGTAAACAGCTGGGGATGCAGCAGAGCGGTAGACGGCCCAGGTACTTGGAGAAGCATCAGGGCGGTTTGACGGGGAGCAAGCACCTGGCTGAGGTGAGCCTGGTTCTCAGCACTGCAAGGAATCCTGTGCTGGCAGAGGTGGGGATTCCAGCTCCCTGCCCATCCTTTGCACAAACCCACTGGCAGGGGTGGGTGGAGAACGACCAATGAGGGGCTCAGAGACTGGGTGAAGGGAAGAGGAGAGCGAAGCGGCCGGCGACATGGCAAAGGAGGGTGAGTGGGCGGATGTGGGAAGAGAGAGAGGTGGGCAGTCAGCCAGCATAGGGGCTGCTGGGCTCCCCCAGGGGGTGGCTGAGTGATGCATGATTCCTCTTCTCCGGCCCACTGTCTATGCAGCTTGGGCTCACTTCTCTTCGTATATCATCCTCTCCTTTGGTGCCAACCCCTTGCATTCCCAGAGCCCCAGCGTCCTACCTGGGCCCCATCTGCAGCTCAAGGGAGCAAAACGTTCTGACATTGCTCAGCAATCCTGCAGCCTGGGTCAGTCTGGGGTTCAACAGGAGTTTGGCCTCATCCATCCTGTTCCCAGCTGCTGCTCCCGCACCTTCCTCCCAGCCTGCCTGACCCCTGGATCCTCCCCAGGCTTGGGCCCCTGCACCATCAGTGGTCAGTGCACGCACCTGCCACAGCGGGTGCTGCAGAGCCGTGCAGGGCCCTGGGACAAACAGCGAGATGCTCAGAGGAGAGGGAGGGATTTGGGACAGGGGCGCAAGGGCAGGCAGGGAGCATGGGCAAACTGTCACTGCCTGCAGGAGAGAAAACATCTGGGATGGAGATGGATTTAG
The DNA here is from genome assembly GCF_020497125.1 of Mauremys mutica. Lineage (NCBI taxonomy): Eukaryota > Metazoa > Chordata > Testudines > Geoemydidae > Mauremys > Mauremys mutica. The sequence goes on along the minus strand of NC_059073.1, from coordinate 136,577,286 downwards.
CAAAGCAGGAGGGGATCCAAACATCTGGACTTCCCAAGAAACAGGGCAAGGCGGGAGGGGCGGGGATGACTAATTCCCTGTACCTTGTTCAGGGGCAGCAGGACAGGGGGGCACTGGGAAGGGGGCGGGTTTCTGGAAATAAAGGAGGGAGAACTTGGGCGAGGGAGACATCCCTGTGCACAGCACAAGCAGAGCCAGCATGCTCCTCCAGTGCAGATCCAGGGAGCCCCCGGGAAGGGAATCCAGCCCAGCTCTGCCAGGCCAGGCTGGGGGCCCTGTGCACTGAGCACTCCCTGCTGCTTCCCTCTGGTCTCCCCACCTCCTCACTTCCCTCCTTCCTCCCCCGACCCCAGCAGAGCCTGAATTCCTGTGATGACATCCCCTCCACTCCCAGCACCGCTCCTCTTCCCCCCACCCCAGCCCGGGGGCCACATTTCCCCTCAACTCTCACCTTGTGCCTGCTCGTGCCTTATCCCTCGCAACCCCAGCACCCCAGAACCCCGCACTCAGCCCGCTGGCACCCACAGCTATGAGCAAGCAGCCCAGCTCTGACAGGACCTGCCCTGCCATTAACTCTCTTCTTCCCCCCCCCTCCCCACGTCAATGATGGTCTGTCACAAGCTCATTCAGGGGCTCACCTGCTGCCTGGCACCCGGAGAGCAACGCGCTGCAGGAACACATGACACGGGGGCTGGGGGAGGAAGCCACCCAACGTGCAAGGGATGAGTCAGAGCATTTAGCGCCCACGGGCCTGTGGGAAGCAGCGCTCCTCCTCTCTATCAGCAACGGGAGAGCTCTGTGCTCGCGTGCACTGCATTTCACGTGGGTTTAGTAAGATGGACTTGTGTGTGTGTGCACGAGAGCATGTGCATCCTGTGCTTTGTTGCACATGTATGCGTGCACAAAGGTGTGTGTGCGCCCATGTGAGCTCACCCGCTTTGTCACACGTGCATGCAGGTTTGTGTGCGCCCAGGTGGCTGTCTAAATGACAGGGTGTGCACATGGTTGTGTCTACACGCCTACGAGCGTGTGTGCCTGCAGACGTGTGCTCACGCATGTGTGTCAGCGTGCCTGCGCTGGTGTGAGCGTCATTCCCTGGTGCTGAAAGCCTGGCTGCTGCAATCCAAGGGGTCTCCGACTCGCCCCTGACAACGCGCCATCCATAAACATCCCGGGCCAAGTAAATGCTATAGAGATTGAAAACAGCTGCCTCGGTTTCCATGGCAAGAAAGAGCGGTTGAAGGTAAACGCATCTGCCCCCATTCCCGTCTCCTCCCACAATAGCTGCTGCCTGCAGCAACGTGCCCTGTCCGGGTCCCCATGCCCCAATCCCACGTCTAGTAGGCCCCTTACTGGGAACCGTGGGAGCAACTTTCACAGCGACCCAAAGAACAGGAACTGCCGTGGAGCTGGGGAAGTCTAGACAGTGCAGGGAAAGGCACATGGAAAATCCAGCTCCTCTACCAGCCCATTCCTAACACCTCATTCCCCCGCTGCTGTCAGCGATGGCTGGGCCACTGTCCATTCAGACGCTCCAGGTGATGTGCCTTGAAGGCGTGCGCCCGCGTTCAGGGGAGGTGGGTGCTGAGTTCCCCAGGGAAAGGGGTCATGCCATAGACCCCAGTGTGCTGCCTGAGGCTTCCATCACCCAGCCCCAGAGTGCCCACGGACCAGCCCCAAGCGCCTCCTCTTTAAAGTAGTGCAAAAGCCAGAGTCACTGGACTCAGTCAGGTGTTGGCGGAGGAATACAGTCTTCCAGCAATGCTAGCAGGAGAAGGAACAAAGTCCACCCATTTATGCAAAGGCTTCACTGTCATCTTGTCATTGTCCCTACTCCCCGCCCCCCCCCCCCCCACAGGTCTGTTCATCTGTGTGTCACCATCTCAGATTGGGAATTCCCTGGAGCAGACGCTGGTTTTATATAGCACGTTTATGCAGCACCTGGCACACTGGGGCCTGATCCTTGACTGAGACCGCTATTATTATTTACATGACAGTACCACCCGAGGCCGCAAGTGAAATCAAGGCCCCACTCTGCTAAGCACATAGTAAGAGACAGCCCCGGCTTTAAAGAGCTCACAGTCTAAGACAGACAATGGGTGGGAGGGGAAACAGAGGCACAGAGAGAGGAAGCGACTTGCCCAAGGTCATCCAGCAGATTACTGGCAGAGTCAGAGATAGAATCCAGGAATCCTGGTTCCCAGTCTGACGCCCCATCCGCTCGACCACACTGCCAAATAATAATAGCCTGAGTTTCAGAGGGAGACAAAACTTGGTTAAGCCGGGATGGGACAGGGTCTGGTTTTCAGGTGAGCCCCAAGGGCACATATAAAATCAGGATGCTAAACACTTGCTAAAAGTGTGTACTGCTGCAAGGAAACACACAAACACCCTGCACGCTACAGATCTCAGCGTCCCAGGTCTGTTGTCACCAACAGATTGGCCAGCTCCCTGTGCAGGGCTCTCTTTTAGCCAGATCCCACCATGGGCACAGGGGTATATCAGAGCCTCTTGGGACCGAGCCAGCACGGTCATGGCAACCTTTGTACAGCCCAGAGATGTCGGAATGCAGCAATCCCCCATCTGCAGTGCATTCCCAGCAACAGCAGGGGGGTGGAGAAAAGGTGAAGGAAGACTGGGATGTGTCTGAGATGCCAGTGTTTTAAGGCCATTCAGCAGCTAGTGCTTGATCTCGATACCTTTTCCCCAGGTCACTTTTAGGGACTGGAAAAGCTGCCAGGAATTCAGACGCAAGGCTCAGAGCTGGGTGATGAAGCAGACAGAACCACCCCCAGCAGGGGCCTCTTTCAGTCCTTTAAAGGGAGATCAGCCAGGATCGGGATGTGACTCCCACTTCCCCCGGGATAAAGTCTCCTCCTGTACTATCACTCCCTATGCAGCAGAAGCCAGGGATGGGGAAACAACCAGTTCTGCAGGGATCTGATCTCAGCCCCGACATCCCACTCTGACACCCAGCGCTGCTGTGGGGAGCTCAGCACATGGATGTGAGACCGTGAGGTCCTCTGTATCCCGCACCAGAATGACCCCATTCCAAGGGAAGTCGCTTCCCTCCAATCCCAGGTTCTCCTAATTTGATCTCCGCTTCCTGAGCCATCTCAGCGGCTCAGGGCCTGGACTCCAGCTTTCTGAGCTGTGTTGGCCAGCTGCAAGATGACTCACACCACGAAGGGATAAGGGAGGACGACTGCAGAGAAGAAGACATGGCAGTTCTGGAATTCCCTCTCTGGGCAGCGTGTTCCCAAGCAGCAGAGAGAAGGGCTCTTCCAGGCATGGGTCACAGCCCTCACCCCTGGAGATCCCCGGCCTCCCAACCAAATACCCCAGAGCAGAGAACTGCCCAGGAGTGCTTTCAAATGAGCCCACATTGCAAGAGAGAGGCGGCACCGACGGCACGTTGGCACCGTTACACGTATGTCAACGCCTCGCTCCCAGGCAACACGCAACATGCACTCAACCACCTGGAAAAGGAACACGCGAGCTGCTGTCTAACCACACCGGCGGCGGCGGGCACGGGCCAGTCGTGGGGCTGGAGCAATTTGTCAAGTGAGGGGCGCTGACAGCCATGGAGCCAAACCCTGGGTATGATGGGAACCGCTTCAAGCCAGGGAGTGTGGCAGCCCTTCGTTCCAGCACCTATGGGTGCCAGAGAGCACAGGCAGAGGTGCTGAGTTCAGATCTCACCCCCTGGCACCCCGGTTACCGCCAGCCCCGCTCCACAGAGGGGTTCCCAGCCCCGGGGGCTGACAAGGGGAGCGGTACCTTTCTGCTTCTCCATGGCGCCGGCTGCAGGGGGGGCGCTGGGGCAGGCTCCTGCGCTGGCCGCTCACATAGCGCCGGGCGCCCTCTCCTCCGCGGGCGCCGGAGCCGGGGAAGCCGGGCGCACAGGAGCGGCGGAGCCCCGGCCCCAGCGCAGCCCATGCCGGGAGGGGAGGGGGCTGGGCCCGGGATTCCAGGAGGAAGGGCCGGCGCCAGCCGCCGACTTCCCGGGGCAGCACCGCCACCTGCAGGGCGCGGCGTCCGGCTGCAGGCTCGGGCTCAGGTTTGGGTCCAAGCCCCCCACAACACATAAGCATTCAAGACCCTGGTCCTAGGAGCCGCTTGGCGGGTGGGTCTCTGAGCCAGAGTCCCACTGTGACTCGTGTGCCAGCCCTGCTATTTTGCAGTGTGGACGCAGCTCACGCCCCAGTCCCGAGTCAGAAGGGCTGTGGCATGCAGAGTGGGTTAGCATGGGCCTGGGAAAACCGGGTCCAAAAGGAATGGGAGGCAGGGCGCCTGGGTTCATTTTTCTGGCTCCGCCGTTGACTTGCTCTGTGATCTTGGGCAAGTCGCTTCCCTGGGCTGTGCCTGTGACATGGAAATGGTGGTACTCACAGGGACCCCCACCGGGTTTCACAGCTTGAGCAGGACCATCTACACGGCTCCTTTTAACCCCATAGTCACATAGTGTGAGCCCCACCAGCTTGAGTCAGTTCAGTTGACCCCGGGCTCTGAGAGTATCTGCCATGGGTTTTGTGCAGTGCAGACGTACCCTGTGTGTGGGGGTGGGGGGGGGGAGCAGGTTGTGAGACTTAACTCGCCAACAGCTGGGAAGTGCATCCAGATGGGGAAACACTAAGAAGGGCAAGGGATCAATATTAATAACTGGACACTTCTGGTGCATCTACACTGCAGCTGAGAGCCAGCCTTCCAGCCTAGGTAGACTAGTGGGGCTTGAGCTAGCATGCTAAAAATAGCAGTGTTATGGCTTGGACTGCAGTTCTGGCTCTCAAGCCTAGGGGCTCAGTGGCCTAAAAGGAAGTGTTTCCTAGTGCTTAGAGCAGTAGATTAGGAATCAGGGACTCCTGCGGTTTTACTCCTAGCTCTTGGTGCTAAATAAAGTTTAGTGGCCAGAACAGAGAAAAGGAACAGCTCAGACCTCCTGGGTGCAATTCCTGACTCTGACACACTGCATTATCTTGGGCAAGTCCCTCCTCTTCGGACCTCGCCTTCCCAACCTGTAACATTGAATTACAAAGATCCCCTCCTGGGGGGGTGAGGCTGAATTTCTTAAGGCCTGTGAACTGCTTTGCAGTCCTTGTCTGGAAGGTGCAAAATGCTATTTAACACCACTCTAAAGCGAACAGGAATAAAAATCAGCAGAGGCGGGTGTTGAATAAAGCCATTTCACCTTTAATTATAAGCAAAAAATCACTCTCACATGGAATCTCCGACACCAGCAAAAAATAAACAGAGAAAGGGGAATCACTGTATTCAAATCAGAAAAAAATCCATATTTATATATATATATTTATAGATATGTCGTATAAGTAGCAGTGAAAGGCAAGTATGGGCCAGGGATTTCCCAATAAATTACATTCTTTACATCCCAACAGAGTGTAGTGGTGGGGCAGTGGTTGGAAAGGGAAAGCGCAGGGGGTTGGGTCTCAGGCCAGCGCTGCAGAGCAGATGTGGTGCACAGTAGAAAAAGGACCCAGGATGAGGACTGAAAGGAGCAGCAGACCAGGAAATCGTTTGGCTCATGGGGGGGCAGTTCCCCTATTCGACCGCTGGTTATTTTGACTTTTAAAATGACCCCCAAAGCAAAGGAAATTGTTAGCTCCTTGGGTTTGTTCCTGGAGGCATGTAAGGTGCTGTAGCCCAGATGGGATGGGTGATCCGACCACTAGACTGTCCTGCATGTGCCCCACATAGGGAGCTCCCACAGACGTACATGTGCAGGAGCAGGCTGTCAGGCCAATATCCTGCCAACACCTGACGTTTCAGAGAAAAGCGTGGCTCACCCCTCTAGAACGCTCCTGCCCGAGACAGGCCAGCTGATCCAAACATAGGCTCATTGGATCCCCTTTGATCAATGCCCTGTCTGGAAGGGAGAGTCTCCCGGCTGTTTACTCTTTGCTTGGTTGAGAGATCTCAGAGGTGGCTCTGAGGTGGGGAGTGCAGCTGTGCTGGAAGCCGAGCTCACCCTCTGGCAAACAAAAAGCATGGCGTGGAACAACCCCCCAGGATTCTGGTACGTTTCCTGCCCTTTCCAGGACACACTGCTCCTTGCAGGCGGCTCTGAAGCGTGCGGGGAACGGGGCTTGGGCGGGGTTGTGTGCAAGATGCAGAGCAATCTTGGGTGATTATTTCCAAACTCCAGGGCCTGGCGATGAGGCCAGGGTCCACAAGGGATCGGCACCACATCAGTCTCTGCTGGTCACTGCACAGGGCCTGGCTTCCTAGCTACTGAGGCAGCTGCACAGAGCCCCCTGCCTTGACATCCTCTCTGCTCCTTCACCTAGCATTGACACAGGCATCCCCTCACCCGCACCGGCTCTAAAATATTGTCACTACCTGATGAAATTCCATCCTTGGGCATAGAGAGAGCTGGCTTGTCTGAGCCCTGGTTGGTTACACACTGCGGCTGGGAAGCCAGAGTCGGACCTCACCTGGCGTGTCACCAGGGGACAGCCTGCAGTTTGTGGCAGTGTACTGATGGTGTGGTTTTCACAGCAGAGGGTTATTGCACCCCACGAGGTACACAGCGAGGGGGAAATCCTAGCTGGGAGGCCTGAGGGGGACAGAGTGGGATGGCTGCCAGAGATTGCATGCCAGGCTGGAGAGAACGTGATGGGCTGCCTCTAGGCTCCAGCCTCAAGCCCTGAGTCTCTCACTGCTCAGGCAAACTCCTCTGTTAAACCTGGGGAAAGGCCTTGGGCTTGGCAGGGTGGCCGCTGGGCTTCGACCGAGGATCCACAAAGGGGCAGGAGCAAAATCATCAACTACTAAGGCCTGAAACAATCGAGCTAAGAGTAACCCTCCCCCAGAGGCAGCTTCAAGGGGTGGGGAGTGGGGCTGTAGCCTTAGCGGGAAGGTGTGTGGTTTGAGAGCCTGGGCCATTGGGTTGAGAACTTGGGAGGTGCTCGGTCATGTCCACCTAGAGATTGAATTTACAGGGAGGGATGGTGGGAGAGGGGAGAGCAGGGGGAGGCCAGGAGTGAGCAAGAGCGAGACAGAGATGACCTCAGAAGGGTTGGTTCTGCTTTTCCAGTTCTCTCCAACAAGAGGTTCTTGTGCCCCCTCCCAGCTCCACTGAAGGGTATTTGATTACGAGGATGGGGCCCCGACTGTGGGTGGGTCCATGGGGAGTGGCTGCTAATGAAGATCATGGCTCTTTGGAGCCTATTCTAGGCAAATGGCAACCCCATTGCTGACGGGACACTCAGAAACGCAGCCATGGCGACACCCGGCATCCCCCATGGCCCGTGTCAGGGTTACAGCTATTCAGAGGTATACGTGCACCCTGCCCAGTGTTGACAGGAAGGGAGGCTGGCCCCAAGAGCCAGTCAGGGCCCAGCAGCAAGGTAGAAGCAGCCCTAACTTCCCTTACACCTAAACCAACATGCGTCCAGCAACCAAGCATTACGGTGTGTCCCTGTCCTGTCCACTCCCCAAGCTGAGCCAGAGCCCCTGCCAGAGCCCTCTCCAGTAGCTATGGCTCCCATCCTGGCTGAACCAGCCGTGACCCCAACAGGCAACAGGTGAAGGCAAAGAGGGACACTGATGCCCTGTCCCCGAGAAGCCCCTACACATCATCCAGCCCAGGGACCTTGGCTGACTAGGGTTTGCTTGCTCCTCCCTCCACTTGTTCAACTCTCCCTCCCCTGGCTCCATTAAAAGAGGTTTGACCCAGAGTGAGTAGCCCACCAGCGTTGCCAGCGGCCTCCCTGGGCGTGTGAGGGGGAAGGTTTGGGCAGGGAGAGGCTCTCTGATATCCCTCAGTGAGAGGCAAAACTGGGAATGAGGGATCAACGTGCCTGAGGGGCTTCGGGGAGGGGAGGCAGGTGTTAAAACTGGCTCAGTAGCCCTAAAGCAGCTGTGATGCGAGATTGTGTTTGACACTAACTGAGATCACGGCTAGGGTTGGCTCAGGCCGGGCACTCGGCTCAGAACAGGAAAGCTTTCTTCTTCAGCTCATTCCGCTTCCACAGGGCCAGCTTGCTGAACTCCTCCAGGGACATCTCGAAGACACGCAGGAAATCCTCTGGGGACAGGTGCCTCTGGAGAGAGAGTAACAGTGGGTGTTATGCACCAGTCACTCTGTGTGTGTGTGCATGTGCCAGATTAGAGTGTGTGTGTGTCGGTGTGCGTGCATGTGTGTGTGCCAGATCAATGTGTGTGTGTCTGTGTGTGTACACACAAAATCTCTGTGTGTGTGTGTATGTGCGTGCACCAGATCAGTGCCTGTGTGTAAACGCCAGATCACTGTGTATGCGCATGTGTGAGGTCAGTTTGTGTGTATATGTCTCTGTGCCAGATCAGTGTGCACATGTGAGCACACGTGTGCGTGTACTACTGCATTTTGCAGGGGGGATTCAATTTTCCATTTTGAAACAACTTTTCATTTCAAATATTGTTTATTTTATATAATATTTTAAAAAATCAAAATCAGAATGAAACCATTTTATTGAAACAAAAACATTTTGATCAATGCAAAACAAAAACAAAAAACTGGAATTTCATTTCTCAAGAAATTTCTAACGTTTTGTTTTCGTTGTGTTTTGGTATAGAATTTTTTTTCTGAAATGGTGGAATTTCCCCCAAGATGGAAAATCAGTTTCCCATCCAGTCCTAATACAAACCCTCACACTAGACATGACTACACACAGAAGTTGCATCAGTTTAACATAAATCAGTTTAAAAATGATTTAATTAAACCAATGCAACCCCCAGTGTAGACTCTCTTATATTGCCTTTAAACTGGTTACAGCAGTTTAGCTTGCCCCACGTGGGCTTGTACAGCCCGTGCTGCCACAGATTCACTACGGTTGGTACCTAGATCAAAGCTAACTCAGGAAGATCTATGCCTGCTGCAGTCATGCCTCTGACTGCAGCACAGACAGGCCCAGAGTCGCCTCGGTTTAACACCATGCCTTCAGCTAACCCACTGCCACATGGTGTGGAGAACAGGCCTGAATGCCAGAGCTTCCCTCCGGGCTCCAGCAGACGCTGCCCACTCCTTGCTGGCTGAGTCCCTGACCTCACACTGCATGTGCCCACTCTAGGTGCTGGCCATGGAGTCTGCTGTGCCCGGGGCCCTGTGGCCGGTGCCACCCCATGTAGCCATGGGGCAAGAGCCTGGCTCCCTCCTTTTCTAATCGAATTAGCTTCCACTTTTAGCATTGGTACAAGCTAATGAAATACCCAGGGCTGTTTGTGGGAGCGCAGGAGAGGGGCAGCAGGGGAGGGCAGCTCGGGGATGGGGTGGCAGTAGGTGGTGCTCCAAGTCCAGGGGTCATAAAGCATTAACCCTCTCTTCCCTCTCCCCTTCTCCTTTATGTATTTCTCCAGCTGTTTTACCCTGAATCACTCCCCACCCCGGCCTGGGATCTGTCAGCAGTCGTTTCCTTGGCCCCTCTCCCTCCCCTGGGCCCAGACACTGCAGGGGCCAGCGAGATGCCCCATCCCCCCGCCGTACCTCTAGCCTTGTTCTGTCCACTCCCGGAGGCAGTTTCACATGACCCCTGTTCATCACCGTCAGCACCTCATAGGGGTAAATCTGAGAGCCAGGGACAACACAGTTAAACAATGGAGTTCATTAAAATGCCTGTCCCTGTCCCCATTGCACCCCATCCCCACCCCGCACCCCCAGCTCAGCCTGCAATGAGGCATGTTCCACCACCCACAGAAAGCCTGCAGTAGGGCATGTCTGCTACTCCATGCCCCCCAGCCAGCCAGCCAGCCGGCAGCATGTAACAAGGCGAATGTGTGAGCATCCCAGCCTATGGCTGGGACACCCTGCATCCTGGACCCGGGCCTGCAGAGCCCCCAGCCACAGCTCTTACCTTCTGCTCCAGCATGCTGGGCAGGGAGTTCCCTCTGTCCATCCTTCCCCGCTGGCCATTCTGCAGACAGCAAAACTCCCAGTCAGTCTTGGGCAGGCATACAGGGCTTCCCACACCCAGATCCCCACCACCTCCCCCAAAGAACCTGAACAAACAGCAGGGTGATGGGCTTCAGCCTAGGCACTGGAGAGAGTGGCACTCTGCCCCGACTCAATCTCCTAAAGCCCCACATCTCTGCTGTCTCTCTCTTCCCCACCTGGAGCTCCTAAACCCCTGTGTCTCTACTGTCTCTCTGCCCCCACCCAAGCTCCTAAATCCCTGTCTCTCTTTTCCCACACCTCTCTCCCACTCTCTTTCCCACACCCTTTCCCACTATCCCTCCCCATCCTGCCTCTTTGGGTTTCTCTGTCTCCTCAGCCTGCCCTTCTCTCCTTCTCTGGTGCTGCCACCCCACTCTCTTCCCTGCTGCCCTGCTCCAGTCCCTGTCCTTCCCAGTGGTCCTGTCTGAGTCTCAGCACCAGCCCTGCACCATTGAGCTCTATCTGTCTGGCAGCCACGCGAGGTTGGGAGAGGCTGAGCGTGCAATGGAAGGGAGGGGCACTTCCCCCGCCTCTCCCAAGATACATCACCGCTCCCAGTGTCTCCCCTCCAGCGGCAGGGTGACCGCTTACCTGCAGGCCTGCAAAACACAAAGAAAAGGGGCTTAGAGAACCCCAGCTCCAGCCGTCCGTCTAGGACCCACTCCCCCCGACTCTCCAGCTGTGGGTGCAGGGGCTGCATGTCCCAACTCATTTAGAACAAGGGGCCGGATCCTCATCCGGTGGAAATCGGCAGGAGGTCAATGGAAGTATTGTGGGTTTTACACCAGCTGGGAATCTGGCCCACCGATGCAATGGAGCTTACACCAGCTGAGGATTTTGCCTACTTTCTCTGTCTACACGGAGCGGAGAGGTATCAGTTTCACCCTTTGTGGGCTGCACAAAGCTTTGGAATTCCCAATATCAAAAGATAATGGACAACGGCCACTCAGGGCCTGGCTGCAAAGCCCTCGCTGCCATGGCTGAGCATTCATGCCCAATGACGTGAGTAACAGCCCACCCCGGCAGCGCAGGGGTCACATCTGGTCTGCAGTGCACCCTGCATGAAGCTAGTGTGGGACAGGCGGGGGAGCAAAGCCCCCCAAACAGGCACAGCATGGCAGCGGCTGGGCAGGCTTCCCCCACACCCTGCCCAGCTACTGCGTCGTGCCCCGATGTCTAGGGGTGAGAGGGGAAGGCGTTCCCACCAGCCAGCCAGCCAGTCCTTGGCCTCTCTGCTGGAGCTGCCAGGTAGACACTGCAGCTGGGAAGTGGACCGAGACCCGGCAACTCACTAAGGGCCTCCCGACAGCTGTCAGATACTGGCTCCTGCATGCTACCATCCCGGGCCTAATTTAAACTGGTGCCCTGGAGGGGCAGGACTCTGTCTCCAGCCCTCCCCGATGCCGTGAGGCCACTCAGACCAAATCCACCTGTCCCTCCCAAGGATAATAAGTGGGGGCAGCTATTGTCAGCATCCTGTGGGGCTGGGCGAGAGATGAAGAGAGGGCACTGGGCACAGAGCTCATCAGCAGTGGGATGGGGGCAGGGATGAGCCGGAATCCCTTAGCTAGTGTGAACCCGTGTGTCTCCATCGATGCTGGGGTGCTGCACTGATTCATGCCAGCTGTGGGTCTGGCCCATGGGGCGTGTTACACAGTGCCCTCATCAGGCCAACAGGCCCAGCTAAGCTGAGCAAGAGTTTGATGCTGACGACACTGAATGGCCTCTCCGGGTCAAGTGACCAGACCAGACACACATCTCCCCTGCGCCTGTCCCTTGTGCCATGTGCTCCTCTTACCTGGGCTCCCCTTCTCGCTGCTGGCTGGGCTGAACTCCGCTGACTGCAGCTGCAAAAGGAAACCGGATAGCATCAGCTACCAGGGCAGCAGTGCCTCTGAGTGGGGCAGGGAGCTTGGATAGAAACTGCCTCCTGGACTGATGCAAGAAGCAGCTGGAAGCTGGTGAGAAGGGCCAGACTGACAGCCCCAAGAACAAGGGGCCCTCTGTACCCACAGAGTAGCTGCATCCCAGGGGGCAACTCAGCAAGATTCCCCCTGCATTGCCCTCCACCTTGCCCTAGAGGACACCTCCAGGGAGAAGAGTGGAGTCTGAGTGGTTTTGGTGCCAAGGAGATCTGTCCCACTGGGGCTGGACTGAGACCCAACAAACTCATTTCACACTCCGAACAGCCACAAAGTGGTAATGACTCTCAATCATTGCTGACACGTGCCAGATTTGAACCAGTGGCCCAAAGGCATAAGGCCCTGGGTCCCTTCACCAGCAGGGCAGTGAGCCAGCTGCTCTCACTGGCTGATTTGCTTTGGTTCTCAGTTCTGGGTAACCCCTCTTCCTGACTGTCCCAGCCCAGGACATTACCCCCAGGGGTACACAGCCCAGCCCGGTGCATTATCAACAGCCACAGCTATTCTCAGACACCGTCAGCTGGATCCTAGCCCAGGTGGAGTGGTTCAGTTTGGCACCATTTGGACCTGAACGCCATCTGAACGGATAAGAACAATATGTGGAAAACACCAAACTCCCAAGGACACAACAGGCAAGGGGAGGGTGAAGTGGGGAACTGCACTTACCCTGGTGAGGGTACTTCTCTCATAGGCAGGAAGGGTGGAGGATCTGGAATGCCCCAGGTGCAGAGCTGAAAAAGAGCAAGAGCCAGCATCACCTCTCAGCTGACTGTTCCTGCAGCAATCCTCATACAAAGCAGTGCAGGGGATGGTCCGGGGGGAGCGCCCCATGGCTCCTGCCCCGGCCTCTCCCAGCAAGGGGTGCTGCATGGAGCAGGCCAGGAGAGCTGGCTGGGGGCAGTTCTCGGCTACTCCAGTCCCAGCCATTAACCATATTTAAATAAAACCAACACCTGGAATGATACCAAAACAATGTCACTTGTCAGGGTATCTACTTAAAATGGATGCTGCTCCCGTGGATGCCAGGAAAGGCCTGGGGGGAGGATCTCAGCATCAGAGATGGGGAAGAGGAGAGGAGAGGAGGGCATGTCTGGATCACTGCCTGGCCCCACGCACAGGTGTGGAAGGGCGTTCGGTCTGGGAGCGAGCGGGTTTTCCTCCGGATGGGGAGAGATTTCTCCATCTCCTCCTTCAGGATCATCTTCCCGAGGTTTGAGGTGACCTAAGGAGAAGGAGCAGTCAGGGTCAGATAGGACTCGGTGCTGGGACACAGCCCCCTCCAGCGCCAGCATGCTCCAGAGCACAGCTCCCGTCCCTCAGCCCCAGTATCCACCAGGGCACAGAACCCTCTCCAGCCCCGGCATCCTCCAGGGAGCAGCCCCCATCAAATCCCAGCATCCTCCAAGCTGGAGCCCCCTCCAGCCCCAGCCTGGTCCAGGACTCAGCACTCCTGGAGCCCTCGCACCTCCAAGGTCATCCTACCTTACTCAGCTCCTGTTTCTGTAGCTCACGCAGGTTAGTCATTTCCTCCGTGAGATCCTCCTCTTCTTCCATGCCTTTCTTGGAGGCCATCCGCTGCCTCCACTCCTTCTCTGGGGACCCAAAGAGAGCGTCAGGGTAAAGGGAAGAGCAAGACTCCGAATCAAGGGGGCAGGGAGATAGAGGGCAGCTGGATCCTTTCCCCGCTGGGGAAATTCAGGGAGGCAGAATGAATCACTCCAGCACCAGGGCTAGCAAAACGTGCCAGGGGATCTTTCATGACCACAAGCGGTCAGGGCCCTGGCTGTATGTCCCATCTGCCCAGCCCCCTCAGTCACCATAATGGGGGGTCGATGCTAACTCAGAAGCAACACTTCAGCTTTCCTTGGTGATTTCCCATCTCAGTACTGACCCCGCTCAGCTTGTGTGTGTGTGGGGGGGGGCTGATAGGAGTCGCCCAGCTGCAGGTAAAACACCCTGCCATCACCTACCTACAACTGCCAGGGAGGGAGGGCAGGGCCAATAATCTGTCTCGATCTTGGCTGGCTGGTTGGGGTCCGGGGCCTGGGCTGCTGGGAACTTGGAGCACTCAATGATCTGGTCTTCTATCATGTGCTTGCTCTGTGGGGCTCCCGTCGAGGGCTCTGTAATAGACAGAGGGACAGAAAATTGAGATCTGGCTTCCCCGTCTCCTTGCGCTCGCTCCCCCAAATGTCCCAACCCAGCACCCAAAGGCCGGGGTGGGGAAGCAGCCGCGCTCACCTCTCTGCTTGTAGATCGGCGGCTTCTTGTATATGTTCAGCTCCATGGTGTTGGTCTCTGGAGGAGGGGAGGGGAACAGGAGGGTGAGAAATGCGCCTGAAGGAACAGGCAACCCAGTGAGCCAGCCCCACCACCGCCACTGGCACAGCTGAGCTTCCATCTCACTCCTAGAGGAGGGGGGGGCCCACTGGTGGGGGAGGCTCACCCTCCTGCTGTCCCTGCTCTGTGGGTATACGGAACAGCGCTCACCCTGCTCCATGCTGGTGGGGTCCTGGAGGAAGGACAAGTGGGTTCCAGTCCCCCAGTTGGGTTCAGGTGCTGGCTCCAGCAGGGAGGGTGGGGGTGCAGGGAGCAGGGTCTGGTCTTGGGTCTCTGGTTAGGGTTTCAGTGTGGTGTGTGGCCCTGAAGTTGGGGTCCTGCTCCCCTCGCACCCATGTGGGGAGCCCTGGAGAGCCCCAGGCAGCATGTGGGCCGTACCAGGTCGGTGGAAGTGGTGCACTCCACTCCGGGCTGTGCTGCTGGTCCGGCGACTAGCTGCCTGGGAGGCACTTCCTAGGGATTTGTTTTCCATCCAGTCCCGGATGACCTGTGAACAGAGCCAGTGTCAGAGCAGCTGCTGCCCCGGGACAGACCAGCGCCCCATGCGCCTGTGTCTGACAGTGGCCCATGCTGCCTGCTCAGACAGAGACCTAACTGCCAAGCCCAGACCGCATCTCAAAGTTCAGTCCCACCCCTTGGGAGGGAAAACTCTCCCGAATCTCTCAGGAAAGGCTGACACTGCTTGGAATGGTGAGACATGGCGAAGCTGGCCCCAAGGCATACTGGAAGTCCAGCTGTCCATCTCCCTCATCTTTCACAGCGCTGGTTAGTTTAATCCAGCCTCTAAAACTCTCTTGTTCGATCAGGGTCCAAGTGGAACCTAAGCCCCTGGATTCTGACTCCGCTGAGCTCCTGGGCTAGCTGATCTCACCTCAGCCAGTAGTGCGGATGCTCAAGACACAGCCACGGCATGTGGACAGTGGAGGAGCCATTTGATGAGCCAGTGGAAAAGATGGATCCACTCATCCATTGATCTGTCAGCCAGGCAGCGTCAGGCACCAATCCTGACACCTGTCCCAGTAATACCTTCCCCCTGCAGAGGCTCTCCCGGGGTATGTCTACACCAGCCACTAAGCCCAGGTTTGAGCCCAAGCCCCCTTCCATCTGCACACAAATTGTCTGCACTCCTGGAACCCTACTAGGGGGGTGGATCCGAGCCCGAGTCCCAGTCCTAGTCCTGTCATTGAGCAGTGTGGACGCAGCTCAAGCAGCAGACCCAAGTCAGAAGGTCTGCCCAGTGCAGTATGGATGTGTTAGCATGGCTGGGGCTGGAAACCCGGGTCACATAGCCTCAGGTTTCAATGCAGTGTAGACCCCCTAGCACACCCCCCCAGTCTCCCTAGTGCTCGTGATAGGAGTGAGAGCACAATTGTTAAAATACAGGGCACGTTGTGGGGGAGACTGGTCGGACCTCAGGCTCTGTGGGTTTCTGTTGCCTGTGAGCAAGAGACGCCTGCGGAGAACTAAGCAGGAGGCAAGGTGTGGCAGTACTCACTTCTGGAGAAGGAGGAGGAGAGATGGATTTGGGGGACAGGGACCGCTGTGGGAGGAAGCACAGAGAGATAGATGCCATTTACTTGACTCATCCTGCAACCACTGGGATACACAGTAAAGATTTCTGGTACATCCCTGTCCTGCAGCCCAGCAAGGTGCAAGCATCTCCCCTTAGCTGGATGGGAGCTGCCCACAGAGCTTACACTGGCTCAGCCATTGATGGGGGGTTGTCAGAGAGGGAACAAACACAGAGGACCATGCCCCACCCAAGACACCCTCACCTCTCGGCTCCTTGGCAACTCCACGTGCTCCATGAGGGAGTAGGTGAAATGGGGCTCATAGATCATTAAGTCAGGGCGCTCGATGTCCAGGATCGCCTTGTCCTTGGGAATGGCTGCCAGGTCCTTGTAGCCCAGAACTTCATTGTCCATTCTGGCCTGCGAAGGAGGAAAAGCTCCTTCTCAACCAGAAAAGTCTCAAGCAGGTGTCTGAGCGTCTCCCAGTGCAGGGCAGGGCCCACGACTCTTTCCCACATGGAGCTGAGGCCTCCCAGCCCATCTGGGAATTGGGAAGGGATTGTTCTCCTCATTTTTAGAGATGGAGAAACACAGGCACAGAAAAGGGGAAGGGACTTGCCCAAGGTCACACAGCAGGTCAGAGCCTGGATTAGAATCCAGGACACCTGACTCCCATTCTCTTACTTTAAGCACTAGACCAGACTCCTCCCCAGAGTGAGGAAGAGAACCCAGGAGTCATAGAATCATAGATCATAGAGTCCTGAGTTCCCTTGCTCTAAACACTAAACGGTACACCTCTCCCAGAGCCAGGAACAGGACCCAGGAGTCCTGACTCCCAGTACTTTGCTCTGATCGCTATATTACGCTGCCCACATGGAGTTGGGGTGCTTTCGAGACCCCCCAAAAGGGAGATATGACATGAACAGCACTCACCACAATGCTGGAGGGCGATCCTGGGACGCTGGACCCGCGGGAGGAACAGACGCTCCCAGGAGAGGTCAAAGTTTGCTGGAAAGGAGGGAGAGACCTCTGTGAGTTTCCTTCTCTTCCGCTGGCTTCATCAATGCAGCCGACAGGGCAAGGCAAGAGAAAACGCAGCTAAGCCCCCCCCGAGAGGCACATAGAGAGGCAGCAATGCCAAGGGAAGCAGTCATCTGAAGAGTCTCACTCCCTTGCAGGTGGGAATTACAGTACCAAACCCAACAGCCCCTCCCTGCCTAGCTGGATATTATATGGGTGTGCCTTTTGGATATGTCAGTTTAGCACCATTTAGCTAGATATGGCTTTGGAGGGGGAAGTTCATGATGCTGAGAATAGTGTGTGTGCGGGCGCACCTGCACCCAGATTTTGTGTGTGTATGTGTCTGCACGCATGTATGTATGCACGTGCAACTGTGTATGTGCATGCATGTGCAAGTGTGCTTGTGTACCTGTGTGTGTGTGTGTGTTCCCACCGCTGCACCTGTATGAAGGGCTGGAGATGAGTGGAACTGACTCCCAGAGAGGAGGGCCTTGATCCTCAGAGCAAGACCTAGGAAATCCAGAAGGACATCAGCCCTCTGAGATCCCCATTCCTTGGCATTCTCTTGCCTACACATGCTCTCAGGTTTGACTGAGGATATGGAGGGGCTGTAAACCCATGGAACTCACTGCCACCAGATACTATCAAGGCCAAGAGCACAACAGCATTCAAAAAGGCTTGGAGCTGTATATGAGTCACAAGAACACCCACCGCTACATTAGACAGGAGGAAACAGGGGGGATACAAACACCCTCCTGCTTCAGGGCACAAACCAACCTCTAAGTGTTGAGGGTCAGGAAGAATCTTCTCTTGTAGGGAGGTTATTCCATAATTGTCCCCTGGGGTTTCTTTCCCCTTCCTCTGAAGCAGCTGGTGCTGGTCACTGTCAGAGCCAGATACTGGGCTAAATGGAGCACAGGTCTGATCCAATCTGGCAGTCCCTGTGTTCCTAAGACTCATGGGGTGTGTGGGGAAGGTTGGGACTCAGGGAACAATTCATCTTTAATGTGGAGAATGGCTATGAACTGCAGCTCCTCCCAAAACACAAAACACGTTCAACTAGAAATTAAAACTCAACCAGTCCAGGTCAGGAGTTGCCACACAAGTTGAGGGAAATCTGCAGCTCCTGCCCCATACAGCACAGCTAGGTCTCCAACTCCCGCAGCCCAAATGGTGGTCATGTTGTTGGGGCAGGGGGCAGTGCTGTGCCCAGGTGGGCACTGTCAGCAGCTTCAGCAGATGTGTCCATGAGAGCTGCAGTAAGCACTAGGTGGTGCTGTCTGCCCAAACTCCAGTTAGCAAGGGGCGGAGCCCCTAGGACAGAGCATGGAGATGGGTGAAGAATAGACCCTGCTCCTTTGCTCTCCTGTACAGCAACTGCATGCCCCAGCTCCTCAGAAGCATCCAGTGATTGCAATTAACAGCATGCAATTGCATGGCCCTTGCAGTGCTGAGTGCAGAAGGGCCCAGCACGGCCTTTGCCAGCTCACCCCTTGTCCTGCTCAGAAACTGACACCTGCCCCTCACCTGGCATGGCAGCGGGCAGGGGATGCTCCCAGGTTCTCTTCTGCCACTGCACCCCCTCAGAGCAGGTATAGTGCTGGCTCCTTTGCCCTTTGCCAATGCATCTGGGCATTCCCTGCAGCAGCAGGTGGGGCCCTTAATCTCTCTGCAGAGATTGCCAACTACGGGGCCTGCTGGTGCCAGCGGCTCTGTGCTGTGGACACCTGTCTGCTAGTGAGCAAACTGAGACCCACCAGTTAGTGGCACGAGGCCCACAAACAGAGATGGGGTGGGCTTGAAGTGGCCCCCTGGAGGCGAGAGCCTCCTGCATTCCAATATATTCCACGCCGCACCCCTCCCCCCATGCCTTGACCAGGGTATCTGGGGTGGTTGCAAAGCGGAGGCCTGAAGAGTTTAACCCAGTTCATTTACCTTCTGTAACCTTTCCATTCCGTCGCCTGTGGGAAGGGCCGGGTCATGCACAGAGTCCTGTGGGGAGGGGGGCGGGGTGAAGAAAGAAGGTTCGTTAGCAGCAATCAGACTGGGCAAAGGCATCCTGCCGCTAGGATTCCAAAGGGTGAGCTGCCTGCCCCCCTGGGTCCTGGCAGCAGCTTGGGGGGGCCACCCAGCCTGCCGCCCCTCTGCCCAGTCATGGCACAAAGCTGATGCCAGGGCTTGGCCTGGCGGATCTGTTTGAGTGAAGCTGCCACTTAGACCTTTGCTCCCGTCTCAAGTGGGGACAGGAGTCTGCAATGATCCCCGAGGGCTGGTCCATCTGGCACACTCCCATAGTGGGTCAGGGATGGAGGAATAAAGGAGGGAGAGCCCGGACCATGCGTACATGGGGAGGAATCAAGGCTTTGAGAGGTTCAGATCAAACCCATCAGGGAAGGGGGAGGGGGCCTCTGTATGCAGCCACTGAGCAATGTCCGGTTCTCAGCTCCTTGGATCTGCAGCCCCCCAGGCTCCCCTGGGCTTCTCGTTTTGCCCCATTACTGGGCCGAGCTGGCTGCCTTCAGGCGTCTGATGCTAATGCAAAGTGAGGTGCACACGGCAGGGCTCTGAAATATTCATCAGCAGGCTCAGCAGGGGGCTGCCCGGTGGAGAGGGGAAAAGCTGGGAAGGGGAATGGGGTGGGGGGATGATGCTTGTGGAGCCAGAACCAGAGCGGTTCTGATCTAGGCCCCACTGTCTCCTGAGTCTGAGGGCTTGGGAGAGCTGGATACACAACTCTGGGTTTGGCCCATCTCTCCTGGCAGGTGGGGAGATGCTGATGAGGGGTTTACGTACCAGTGATTCTGTGTTTCCACATCCCTTTGGGCTCCTAGGCTGGGCTGTGGGTCAGATGCTCCCTCTGCAATGAGGGATAGAGATGGGGAGAGGTGAGATCCTTCCACACACCAGACATGGTGTGCTGAGCCCCCCTTCACACCCACCCACACATCGCCTCTTCCACGGTCCGGTCTCTGCAGCCAGGGCAGCTTGGACACAGACACCCGGGGAGATGGACATGAACCACATGTCAGATGAGGGGAAACTGAAACCTCTGCTACCCTCAGATCCCTGCTTCTTCCCCCACCAGCTGACCAGCACCCTCCCTGCATGGGGTTCCCTTGGGAGCTAGTGTAGCTTCTTAAATGGCCAGAGCAGGCACTATTAAGCAGGGACAAGCTTCCCCTTCCCTAAAGCACGGCAGCGTTCCCCACCCAGGGAGCAAGAGACCTGAACTGGGGAGCTAGCCAGCATCCTGCGTGGCCCAGGGTGGGAATCCCTTCCTGCAGGAATTTCGCCAGAGTCTCCCACATGGCATGGCGGAGTGGCACACTGTTCCCAGAGGTATACAGTTCCATTTTTGAAACGCGTATTGTTTGCTTGCGCCCAGCTTACCAAGCAACCTAGATTGCCCCGTATCAGTGACCCATCCTCTTCATTATTTACCACTCTCCCAATCTTTGTGTCATATGCAAACTTTATCAGAGATGATTTTATGTTTTCTTCCAGGCCATGGATAAAGATGTTAAATAGTGTAGGGCCAAGAACAGATCAATCCCTGCAGGACACCACTGGAAACAGACCTGCTCAATAATGAGTCCCCATTTACAGTTACTTTTGTTAGTTAGCCCCGGCTTTGAGCTAACATGCGCAGCCTGCCCCGGGCCAAGGGTCTGGGGAGATGGCATGGCCTGGAGCACACACAGCCTGCTCAGAGCCAGGACACCGAGCGATGGCTCTACCGCTGCAGGGCGTGGCCAGGGAGGACCTGGCAGCGCCGGTGAGCCTGCAGTGATCTCAGTCAGTTGGGCTCCCAGCCACTGCTGAGTCTTTCCATGCACTGAGCGGTGGGATCATTGCACTTGTTTTGAGACATTGTTTTCGGGACAATGGGAAGTGACAGAGAGTGCATTTGGACGCCTCCCAAGCTCTCAGCAATGACACAGACGTGCTCGCTCTGCCTACCCGGCCCTGCCCAGCTCTCCCCACCTCCGACTATAAAGTCCGGTCAACAAGGGCTTTCCAGGAAGTCCCCGGGGCAGCGGACAGACAGCTGGGGAGCAGATCAGCCCATTCCGCAGCCGTGGGGCAGCCTGTGCTTCTGGGGGGCGGGGCCCTTCGGGGCAGTGCTTAATTTGTGCCAGAGCTTGCCAGGGCTGAGCCCCGGCACCTCTGGGCCTGGCAGTTCATCGTCCCGGCACCTCTGGGCCTGCAACATCAGCCAGAACCTTATCAGCTTCACAAGTGGCGTCTCCAAGTACCAGACCTCTGCAGCCCTCCTCTCCCCAAGCTGCCCTCTGTCCTGAGAGCTGAAACCCAAGCCTCGCCCTCCAGATGCACTTGCCAGCTGGAGACATCTCTGATCAATATCCCCCACAACCCACTGCTTGGAAAACACATCCTTGCAGTCGCGGCCTGGTCTCACCAGGCCAGGCGAGCGGGGAACAGAGTAATCCAACTCCGGAGCAGTCTCTAGTCTCCCTGTGTTGCAGGCTGTGGCGGGGGGTGATTTGCCCAGTTATTACACACACCTCCATCTCCCCCACTCCTTGCCCCCCAGGCTGCAAGAGGCTGCCAGTCTGTCAGTGCTCACAGCAGGGGAGAGGGCGCATGTGCCACCTCTAAGGGAGAGACTCAATATGCTCCATCTTTCCTGGGTTCCATCTGCTTTGGCCTTCAGAGCAGCCACCAGCTGCTGAGGCTCCGGGAGGGAGGGATCAGCGGCCCCTACTAGGGATCAAAGTGAGAAGCCTTTATCCAGTACCGTCCTCCTCCAAACTCTGGGAACCAGCATCCAAACCAAGCACAATTCTACGGCTGTCAGAGGACACATGAAAACAGTCCTGTGGCCTAAGCAAAGGGACCAGGATCCCCCGGGGGCCTTTGACACAGGCTTGTGGGGTGACCCAGAGCAGGTCAACCTTTTCGGCAGTAGCCCCGGAAGCTGTTTGGTGAAACCCTGAGGCACCCAAAATCAGTGGCCTCTTTCCTTCCATGCCTCAATTTCCCCATGATACCACAGACCTAGTGCAGGGGATTGTGAGGGTTCACTCTGGTTACACGGAGCTCTGGATGCCTGGGCCCAGATTATCCAAAAAACGCAGGGCCCGATGCTGAGAGCTCGTGAGAATGAAGCACTTTCCAAGCTCTGAGCCAATCAGCACAAGCACAGGCCTTGCCTCAATCTCCTTGACAACAGGTCGGGGGACCTTTGCCTTTCCTTCATGCTGGGAGTTTATAACAGGCGCGGAGCAGACCCAGACATGCCAAGACCCCTCAGGGGCCAGTCCTCCTCCCAGCCATGGCTTGGGAAGGGCTGGTGTTTGTCTGACAGTCTGGACGGGACTCCCCCAGCAATGCCACCTGAAGCATGCTGCCCAGGAGGCCTGTTCACCTGCCATCCCCAGCCGCTGATGCGGGTAACTAAGCCCTGTAGCTAAGTCCTGTCCTCCAGCCGGGGGGACAATGGGTTTGTTGTTCAGAGGCCTCGGCCTCCCTCAGCCCAGCGGAGTCAAACAGGCTCCGCTCCGTCTGGCTTTTCCTCAGCAGGAGTTTGTCTCCCCCCTGCCCTGCCTTGGGCAGGTGGTCCTGTGTTGGGGCCCAGCTCCGAGGCCTGTTATCGCAGGCGATTGTTGACCTGGCGCTGACAATCAGAGCAGAGTTAATTAAGCCTTTTGTCCCAGCCAGCACGCTGGGTTGAGAAGGCCCCAGTGGGGAGCAAGGGCAGCAGTCTGGCTGCACTTAGCGTATGGCCCTGGAGCGCTAACAAGCAGCCGTGCGGTTCTGGGAAGGAAAAGAACCCAGCACAGAAGGGGCTGGGGCAGGGTGGGATGGGGGAGGGATTGTATTCCCCTCTTTTACAGGTTTCTTGCTTTTCTCTGAAATTCTCCTTTAGGGCAGGAGTGGGGAGAGAGCAAACAATCCTCATACTCTGAATGGGGAGTGTCTACACTGTCTTGCGCTGAGTCCATCTCTTCTGTTTCACCCTGATGGGACTCTGAGACGCGGCCACCTCTGGGGTGGCGGTGGTGGTGGGGTGGGCTGGAGGGGTGACATGCAGCTCACTGCACAGCAGTGCTATCTGGGACCAAGGTGCATTATACCCCTGTATAATGAGAATCTTGAAAACCTGCACAGAAGCTCATTGTTCCAGGAGAGGCTCACATGCAACAAGTTCATGGGGCTCATCGGTTTTTTTTACCATGGAATTCTGAAAAGCTGAAGTGGCTCTGCTGGGTGTTTAGCCTTTGATTCTGAGGAGCCCTGGGGTTTCAAACCTGAGGCTTAAAGCACTAAGCCATTGCCTCTAGAAATGGAAGAGGGGAGGGACTAAGGCCCCCCCAAAGGCTGAGCCTCCTCCAGTCCCAGGAAATCAAGCTAGCGTGATATGTCACCCTGATCTCTCTTCCAGGAGACATAGTCACCATCCGGGCTCATCAATCTCATTGGGAATCTCTCCGCCTCTGGGTCAGAAACGCACTCCAAATAACCCTTTGGTTTGGTGCTGTGTTGCCAGAATCCAGGCCAGCAGAGGTAGAAATGCAGCTCTGGCTCTCCTCTGGCCAGGCAGCCACACCCAGAGCCCATTCCAGGTGGGCACAGAAATCCAGCCCCGCTTCTTCTCCCCTTCTCAGGGGCTTCACCCAGACCCTCTCTGAGTCTGGGATTCCCCATCTATAAAATGGGGATGGATGTTTCCCAGGGATGGCACTGTGAGCCTTAATTCATGAGTGCCTGCAAAGTGCATCGAAATCCTCAATGAACGGCGCCAGGAAGGGCAAAGGACTATTTCGTCTGCCTGTGAAAGCCTCTTTCTCTCTGTGCAGCAGCCCTGCACAGCAGGGAGCATGAGGGACACTAGATAACGATGTATATTGTAGGGACCAGGCCGGCTGAGTAGCTGACTAGCACAGGATACATGAGCTCAGACTTTCCACAGGCACCGCTGCAGGCAAAGCCAGGGGTGGAGTCCCTGACTCTCTGGGAATGGCTTCAGCAGATGCCCTGCTCCTCCTGACACTGGGATTTGCTGTTAGCAGATAAGAAGAGCCCTTAGAAATCTCAGGCTGCCTGCCGTAAAGGGGATTAGGGCTCAGGTGGAAGCTGACGCCAGTCTCAAGGGGACACACCGTGCATTGGAATCTCAGGAACCACAAATGTCCTGGCCATAGCCTTGTTGAGTGTCAGTCTCTTGGATTTCCCAGTCCGTTGTACCACCCCCATGGATGAGCCCAAGTTCTCCTGATGCCTGGCAGCAAGTAGTATATTTGGAAATCCACAGGACGGGAGCAGGTGATGTAAGCACATTTCACACCCTGTTTAGCTAAACCATACTCAACCTAACTAGCTAGGTCCTATGTAGCGTATGAAGCAGATTCACATCAAGCCACATTCACCTGGGATGATCCACGTGAAGCCACCTCTCATGTACCCACTGGGGAAAATCCATACGAAGCAACTCCCCATGTGTTCAACGAGAAAAATCCACTTGAAGCCAAGTCCCACATATTCACTAAGGATAATCCACATGAAGCCACGTCTCATGTTTTTACTGGGGATGACCCACAGGAAACCATGTCCTGAATATCCACTGGGGATGATCCACGTAAAGCCACATCCCATGTATTCAATAAGAACAAACCATGTGAAGCCACGTCCCATGTAGCCACTCGGAACAATCCACATGAGACCATGTCCCATGTATCCACTTGGGACAATCCACATAAAGCCACATCCTGTGTATTCAATGATAAAGATCTACGTGAAGCCACATCCCAGGTATCCACTGGGGAGAATCCCTGGAAAGCCACATATCAACTGGAGATGATCCACATTAAGCCATGTCCCACACAAACACTGGGGTGATCCGTGCAAGTCAATGGTACATCACACACTTCAATGTAACACCATATTTAATTCCATGTGAGGTGCAGAATGCTCTGCTTCTCCATGGATGTTCCAAGTGAGTGCAGGGCACTACCTTTGGGGTAACATGTCTCAGGTGGTCCATGTCTGGCACAAAAATTGGGGATGAGCCACTATCCTAGTGTGTGATGACAGGTATTCTTATGTGCCAGAGAGCATAGCAGGAAGGAAATCAGGGTGAGGAAGGGAGGCCATGGAAGGAGGAGCAAGTCTTGGGCAGTTATATGGAGCCCAGGGGAGCATCAGCATGCTGGGAGCAGTGAGCAATGCTCGGGCGCATCGGAGGAGGCTGCATGCAGGCTGGAATCACCTCACCCCCATTCACAGCTCGGCCAGGCAACGATGTATGTCACGGGAGTCACATCTGGCTGAGTTGGAACATTTTGACAAAGCCGTCAAAAGCAGCTGCTTGGCCCTCACCGACAGGCAGACCCGTGGGTATTTTTAGATGATAATCACATTATCCAAAATAATCACCGAAAACATTGCTCTCCATCCCCGGCTGCCCCCCATGTGCCTGCAGCTGCCAGCTCCCATCAGACCCATTCCCCATGCCCTTACCCAGTGGTTCACTCCCTCCCTGGGTCCCCTGGGACCCTTAACTAGGTCCTGGCTGGAAGCAGCCAACAGCCGTTTCCCATCGAAGGAAAGGTGGGCTCCTTCGGAGACATGGCAACTGCTTAGGAACATTTCAGACTCTCCCTTGTGCAATAACAGCGTCTGGGCCACACGCCTTTCAAACCACCCACTTGCTGGCCTGCCAGCAACAGATCAATACAAGGCAGGCCTGGGCTCTGCGTGCACCCTGAGTCACCTGCCAATTCACTGTGCCCATGCCCTGAATGGACATGTATATATAGCCAGACAGATGGAGAGAGGAAGAACTGGACTACAGACATACAGACAGGCAGATGGACCAAGGAAGGGACACGCAGCTAGATTAGAGACAGACGAAAAGAGAGAATGAGCCAGAGGGATACCTGGAGAGAAGGATGTGCATAGTGATGATTAGACAGACAGGAGAGTCTGACACACTGTAGATGAAGAGAAGGAGGCAGGCAGACGGAAACGAGAGGCCCAGAGGAGGAGGCAGGCTGTCTCGAGAATCTGTCCCTTTCACCTACTGCCTTCAGCTCCGGTGGCCTAGACCCCACCCTTTCAGGGCACTTCACCAGAACATGCTTATCTGGAGCAGACAGCAGTGCCAACGCCCAATCAGCAGTCTTTCTCTCCATAGCAACCACCAATCTCCCTGGGCCAGTGATCCCAGCCACTCGGGCTCTCCTTGGCAGGCAGTCTGAGTACACACGTGCTGGCTGCTTGCGGGTGCCATCAGAGATAAGGCTGGATCCTACCCATGTTTGGGATTCTCACACAGGCCAGCTGTGAGCCACCGGGGGCTGGGATCCAGATCTCTCTGCACCAGGGAGCAAACTGATTCCATCCATCCCCCAGCACCATAGGGACTGGGCACCGAGACTGGTTGCCGAAAAGGAATAGCTGAAAGCCAAGCAAAGCTGGGTGAAGCAGCACGGGGCTGTGAGCATTGGGGCTGGCTGGCCCATGCTCAGCCCTGAGTTATGGTGCTGATGGGTTTGACCAAGTGCCAGCCAAATCTGCAGGAGGTGGGAGTGTGAATCGAAAGCTAAGGCAATGCCCAGTTCTCTCCAGAGCCCATGCCTGCGTGAAGCCATCCGGGAAACTGGTGAGCCAGCGCGGGCTGCAGTGCCAGTATTACCCAGCCCTGTGGCTCCTTACCTACAAGGTACACAACCCCATCGCCCGCTCTCCCAGCAGTGGGCAGAGATCAGCACTGGGCAGGACCCAGAGCGCGTGGCTAAAGCTGAGCCCAGGCAAGACGGAGGTGATGCTAGTGAGAAGGGGGAAGGACCTGGAAGAACACACCTTCTCCTCAAGCAACCCCCATTACTGAGCCTTCAGCTCTCAGATTCAGCCAATCTGCAGCTTTGGGACCCCTTTGGGCTCCTCAGTGCTGTTGGTGCCCATTACCCTTTGCAGCTGACCAGAGGCTTATGCCCTGTCCTCTGAGACAGAGACAACTGGTGACCTCCAGGCTTTATTCTATATAAGTATGAAACCACATGCCCTGAGAAAACTACAGCAGCCTGTCTGCTTAGCCACATGGCCCAGGAGCGCCAGGAGCTGCACCGGCTGCCTAAAAAACATAGATCCCAGCTCAAGAGCTCTCCCCTGACATTCAAAGCCTGCCACTGGCTACCTGAGAGATGCCTCTTCCCCCATGACCACAGCCTCCCACGAAGAGTAACACTCAGCTCTTTTCAGCAGATCTCCAAGCACTCCTCACTCTGAAAGGTGTTTACCTTCACACAACCCTGGGAGGCAGGGTAGCACTAATATCCCCATTATACAGGGGGGGGGAACTGAGGCACAGAAAGACTAAGCAATTTGTCCAAGGTCATGCAGGAAATCTGTGGCAGAGCAGGGAATTAAACCTATATCCCGCCCAAGTCCTAGACTAGTGACCAAACCACTGGAACATCCTTCCACAGCAGCCCCAGTCCAGTGGAGCTGTGACACTGTCAACCGGTGGGGGAGACTCATGTGCAGGAAACAGAACCTGACAGGTGCTGGATCCAGACTATGGAACTCACTGCCACAAGATACGAGAGCCCCCGGCTTTATCATGCTCAGAAATAAATGCAAAACTCTGCTAGCCTGCTTTTACTCAGATTGTGGGCTCTTTGGGGCAGGGACCATCTTTTTCCTCTGTTTGTGCAGCACTTAGCACAATTGGGATCCTGGATACAAATAATAATAATAACCAATCATCATCATCATTAATAATAGTAATAATAATCAAATAATAAAAATCCCTGAACTTTAGTTTTCCTCCAATAAGCTCTTCTCACTCATGCAGTCAATTCAAAAGATGATAAAGAGCTAGATCACTGCATTTGGCCACTTTAACCTACTGACCCCTAGAAAGGTTTTGGAGAGGGGAAAGTGCACCAGATTCTCAGCTCCTCTAGCAGAGCAGGGTGGTGCCCAGTCAGGGGCTGGCAAGTAGGATGTCCCAGGCTCTCCCCAGCCTGTGGGACAGACACAGAAGAGGATTAGGGAACAGAGCGGCGTTGAGCAGTGCCAGCACTGTAACCTTTCAGAGCACAATGTTGCGGGGGGGAGAGGTTGGGGACAGGAGGTTCTCAGTGCACAAAGCTGGGCTGACATGGGTGATTTAGGAGGCCGGCTCCCCCCACTCCAGGAAATCCGGGGTTTGACTTTTTACAGCAGCCAAGCATGTTAGTTTGCAGCAGCCTGTGGGCAAGGGGCCAGGGCAGGAGCAGCCCCTCCTGCTCCTCCAGAGAGCTATGGCCTGAGAGAGACGGGGGAGGGGTATCACACATGGCTCATGCACTCCTCTTCCTTCCTTCTCCCACTCTCACTTTCTCGCTCGCTTCTCCTCCCTCCCAGCATTTCATCTCCCCTTTCTCCCTCGCCCTTCCTCATCACGACTCTTCCTCTATTTCTTTCTCTCCGTCTCTCATTGTTTCTCTCCCCTGGCATTTCCCCCTCCCTCGCTCCAAGGCATCATGTGAGGGTTGCTATGGAAAAGACTCACAGCCATAAATAAGCGAGGGATATGCTAGGTCACAAGTTCCTGAAACAGACGGGGAGTTGGGCCCGTGAGCCAAGAACGCACGTGGCCGCATGGGGAAGGGGGCTGGGGAAACACACCCAGCCCTGCTGGACGCCTCTTCGTGCTACCACTAGGACAGCAGAGAGAAAGATGGGCAGGGCTCCGGTGCCCCACGCAGCCATGGGGAACATCCTGGACAGTGGCTTAGGACCTGCAGTTCTGCACCCCCTGACTCCTCACTTATAGCCACCTCCTCCCACTAAAACACCAACAATCCCCCTCCCCAACAACCCTCACCCCATCCCAGTGCCCCCACCTGCTGCACAGGGATGCTGGGGGCCAGCCCTGTCGACCCCAAGGGCAATTGCTTCCTTCTCCATCCTGCTCTCTCCCTAGGACAAAGAAGAGACAGGGGCTTCCGAATAAAGATTCTGCTATCTCAGCGTCTGGGCTGACTCGCCCTCCAGTCGCCATCCTTCAACAGGAGCTCTTTCCACAGCCCAGCCTCCCTGCCTCCTTCACTCTGCCCCAGGGGGATCTAAAGCCAATATCCTGGAGAGTGGGAGGGAAATCTGATAATATCCACTGTGAGCCAGTGTCTGCAAACTGGCTTCTATAGCACCTTCCACCCAAGATGCTCAAAGCCCTGCCCATGTCAGCGAATTAAGCCTCGTGTTCCCGCAGGAGGAGGTAAAGGTGGGAAACTAAGGCACAGAGTGAGCCAGTGGCAGAACACCCAGGGGTCCAATTATCCCATCCGCCATGTGCATGCAACTCCTGAAGACAGTAGGACCGGAGCCCATACAATTTACAGCATGATCAGAACCCAGGAGTCCTGTCACACATTGAAATCCAGGCCTCTCCTTTGCCCAATAGGCCACACTCCCACCCTGTCCCCATCTGCCCCCCTCTCTCAAACAAGGACCTGGCCATTCAATAAATACATGGGAGTGCTCCACACAATGTGTCATCTCCACCCCATAGGTTCATCCTAACTCAAGTATCTACCAAGGCACCTGCATGGCCCTCAAAGTACCTTCCCTCAAAGTACCTTCCCTCCCAGTACCTGGGACCCCATAAATACTGACAGGTTTATCCTCACAACCTGCCTATGAAGTAGGACAGTGCCACTAACCCCATTTAACAGATGGGAAACTGATGCACAGAGCAACTAACTGACTTGCCCCCAGATCACACAGGGAGTCTGTAACAGAACCAGGACCTGAACCCAGGTCTTCTGAACTTCAGTCTAGTGCCTTAATCACAAAGCATCCTGTTTCCTCCTGGCAAGAGAAGAACCTGGGCCGGATTTCTGTGCCCATATGGAACTGGCTCTGGGTGTGGTCCCACAGAGGAAAAGAACAGAAAGTGGATACTAGTGGGAGCGAAGGAACTCAAGTTTTTGCCTTCTCTCTGCAGTAGCTAGTCCCCACTCTGTTCTCAGGCTAGGGGCCTCTTTCCTCTCTCCTGGTGTGTTTCTCTCCTGGAGGGAGTTTGCACATGTGCTGTTCACATCTTTCCTGACAAAAATGGGAGCCTTAAGTCACCTGGATGGCTGCGGGTGCCACAGAGGAAGCTGTAGTAGAGACAGGGCACAGGAATTTTTCCCACTTTGTCTTCAGCTGAGACAGTCTACGCTACAGCTCCCACCGGTGCCGCTGAACTCCAGTCCCTCAGCTTCCTGCTGAAAGGCTGTTCTCTGTGCACAGACCCACCCACCCTAGCCCCCAACCAACACCAGCCGAGTCCATTAGAGACGCAGCCCCAGCAATGAAATCTTAATGCTGTGAGTGAGCGGTGATAATGGCACGTCAATTACCATCCGGGAGGCAGTCGGCTCTCAATTGCAGCAGGGATAGTGGATGCACACAGGCTCTCTGCCTCAACAGCCATTTGCACAGCACCATCCATTACACCGGCCAGCCGGCTTCCTCTAGGAGAGGTCAGCCCAGCCTAATTAGGCCCATTAGAATGAAAGACCTGGCTGTCAGAACATGGCTCCCCCAGCTCCAGGCAGCATGAGCACATGTCCTCCTAGGTACCTGTGTCTTTGGTTTCTGCACCTGCCCTCCCCCAGGCCCATGCATCCCAGGCAAGCAACTAGCCCCCAGAGGGAAAAAGCAGCTACAGGCATGGGACAGCTAAGCAAAGAGCAGCCGGAGACCCCAGAGCAGCAAGGAACGGCTTCATAGGGCACAGGTGGCTGCTGTCTGTTGGGTGAGGTTGGGCAAAGCTACATGGGAAGTCTCTGTCCAGCTGGAGGAGCAGCAGCTGCCATTCCATGCCCACACTTGGGTGCCCCATGCAGGGACTTGGCATGGGGTCACCACAGAATGGCCCAGGTGCCCAGGCAGTGGTTTGGATGCCCTGTGTGATGGTTTGGGCTTGGCCTCCCTGTTCAGTGACAGCTTGAGTGGCTGGGCCACATGCATGACTTGGGTGACCTAGGGTCTGGTTTAGGTGCCCACGTTCCTGACAGTGATTTGGATGCCCCGTGGGACTGTATGGACTTGGCTATCCCATTAAGCGGCTCCTGGGATCTATATGGCAGCTTGATCCTGGGTGCCTGGTGCAACTGCTTTGCTAGAAGAAGAGCAGCGAGGTGGCAGTAGCACCAGGGGAGACATGGAAATGAGATCCACAGCTCTGGCCGGGTTTATCGGCATCTATCTCCTCCTTTGTCCAGCTTCTCTTCCCTGGTCCCTCCCGAATGTGTTGGAATAACGCCTTTGGGGAGGCTGGCAATGCTAACCCGGTGCTATTGACAATCTATTCCTTCCACACTGTTTAGCATCACCCAGCAGAGGTGCCAGCTGGAAAAAGGATGACTCATTAACATTAAAATATGGGCTGCACAAGCAGAAAACTTGGCAGCTGGTGGGATATTTTTCCCCTAGCAGAGTGGGTCAGAGGGGAGGTCTCTCGCTCACTGCGGGGCGAGCAGTGGAATGGGGCAGGGGAGAGCAGAGGCAGACAGCTCCCTTCAAGCTCGCTCAGCAAAGCAGGCTGCTGCAAAGCACATGAGCAACAGGGAGTGTTTCTAGGCAAGTGCTGTGTGGGCCTCACAGGGTCCCTGCCCTCAGTCATCAAACAGGCTCTGGCCGGTAGCCTCCCAGGCAGAGGGAGTGGCTCCAATCAACATGCCCACACCCCACAGGCATCTTGGTACTAAATGAAGTTTGTGTCAATTACTGCTCCCAGGTCAGGTTCTGCAGGATAAGAGCCTGTGTTTATTGCTCACTCTGGCTGCCTCCTTGTCTCTTCCCCAATTTGCTAAAGCAGCAGAGAGGAGGAGAAGAGAGAGCCGGGCTGGGAGGGGGTGAAGGCTAGGGTGCATTGTGCTTTCTCAGCAGGTGACACTTGCATAACTGAGATCATGGGTGGCACTGTCCTGTGATCAGCCACCAGGCTAGAAGGGTGAGACCTGGGCTCTGTTCCCAGCTCTCCCACTCACCTGGGGCAAATCAGTTCCCCCTTCTCTGTGCCTCAGTTTCTCCAGCTGCAAAATGGGGAACGTGATATTGCCCTTTCTTTGCACTGCACTATGTTATCTAACCTCCATTGGCAATGCACTTTGAGATCTACAGGTGAGCAGGGGGATGGGAGGGGCCATTTTCACCAGTGTTCAGGAGACCTGAGACTCGGGTGGATATCTGTGACACTGCTATAATCCCCTGGTTTCTGAGCTCTAGCAGGAACTAGCAGCCATTGTTCCTCAAGCCAAGGAAGTGCTGTGCTAGTTTGCAGCGGCTCTGGGTGGCTCTTGGTCAGAAGAACCAGGGCCAGGTTTCTCAGGCAGCGCAGGAGGGGGATCTTTGCATTTAAACAGTGCCTTTCACCCCAGGATCTCAAAGTGCTGTGGCATGCACTGAGCATCACTGTTGCATCTGAGGCTCCCTGCCTGGGGAGGTTAGCTCCCACAGATCCGGTGCTGTCATTCTCACCAGGGATGGGAAACAGAGCATGTCAGCTGGATGCAGTGGGCCAAGTTCTGCTCCACTCTGCTGTGACCCTGCTGACTCCAACGCCACCGCTCTGCTGTGCCTGAGCGCGCAGCTTGCCAATGGCCACCCGGCCTTGCAAAGGGAGATGATGCCCTTTTAGCAGCCCCCGGGCGCTGGAGAGACTGCGGCTGTGATGCAGCGGGGCGAGGAAAAGGCTCCTGTGACGTGTAATCTGGGATTAGAATGGGATTAGCCAGCTCATCCTGTATGCGAGGGGGGTGGGAGACCTCCCAGACAGCATCTCTTAGGGGCAGCAGGAAACAGACTAAGGGATAATGTAAAAGGGATGAGAGGGGACTTGGTCAAGGCTGCACCCAGAGAGGCATAGACATGGGTGTAGGGGTGAATGCACCAGCGTGCATGTGTCCAGAATGGCCATGACGTCAGCCTGGCAGGGAGCAGCCAAACCCCTGCAGACTCAGACTCCAGGACACCCTTCACTTCCTGACAGCCTGTTCCCTGTGTCATCGCCCTCCCTGCGGGCAACTCCCTCCCTGGGCAATCTTGCAGGGAGCCCTCGTACCCTATGGGGACCCTGACAGCCCACAAGGATGGTACACCTGCTGCTCATGTCCTCACTGAGGCCCTGCCCCATTCCCAGCTACACTCCGGGGACATGTCCAATCCAATTCCCAGCTCAGGAAAAGTGATCTCAAGCCCCCTACACCTCCTGCCCTGCTTTCTGCCAGCGTCCCAGAGACCTCAGGGCAGGGCCGGCTCCAGGCCCCAGCATTCCAAGCTGGTGCTTGGGGCAGCAATCTGCAAGGGGCGGCAGTCCCTGTTGTTTTGCCCCCAAGCAGCGCGCTGAATTGCCACCGTGGACAGCGGGAGCAGTCCATGTGCCCTTAGGGCAGCGGGCGCGTTTCCGCAGTGGCGGCAATTCGGCAGTAGCTTCTATGTTTAGCTGTCCACGGTGGTTTCAGCTAAACATAGAAGCTGCCGCCGAATTGCCGCTGCTGCGGAAACGTGCCTGCCGCCCTAAGGGCACACGGACTGCCCCCGCCTTCCGCAGTGGCAATTCGGTGTGCTGCTTGGGGCGGTGAAAACTGTAGAGCTGGCCCTGCCTGAGGGTACTGCAGGCATCCTCGTCCCCAGCTCAGCCAGGGATAACTGGGCCGTGACTCCCTGGCCACCTGCCTGCACACACCTCCTGGAGAGGCAGCCCCTTTGCAGGCCGCAGACTCAAAGAAGCTTAGAACTCTCTCCACATCCCCAGCCATAGCAACAGCCCTGCCTGCTGCTGTGGAGACGCAAAGCCAAGGCTGGAAACAGGCAGCCGCGCTCAAGGCACTCGACAAGCTGGGCACACTGTGGCAGTGGATGGGGTGGAAGGAGACAGGCCAGCTGTTCTTTGAGGGGGTTCAAAGCAAACCTGGCTACCTCCTCTGCCCCTAGCTTCACAACCTATTGGCAAAGCTGCCCTATCAGCTGACCCCAACCTGCCTTGGATTCAGGCAGTGCTTGGCTCCTTACCACACGGCACCCTCAGGAGTCACCCTGGGGCTGTGGAAAATGGGGTGGGGAATCATTCTTCAGGAGGGCGAGTTTCCTTGGCAGGCCCCTTCCTGCTCCAAGCAAAGAAGCAAGCTACAAAGGGGAGCTCTGTCCCCTTGCTCCTGTGTTATCCTTACAAAGCGTTCATACAGAGCTGGAAACACACATGGGTTGCCAAGATCAGGTCTATGTCATCCTGGCTGGGCACTCTCAGCACGGCACTAAGCCAGAGGATCTCTCTGGGATATCATGGTGAACACTAAATAGAATGATAGAATCATAGGACTGAAAGGGACCTCGACAGGTCGTCTAGTCCAGG
This sequence comes from Mauremys mutica, assembly GCF_020497125.1. NCBI lineage: Eukaryota > Metazoa > Chordata > Testudines > Geoemydidae > Mauremys > Mauremys mutica. Next base: position 136,543,212 of record NC_059073.1, on the reverse strand, counting down.
CCCCTGCACTCCCGGCAGGACTAAGTATTATCTAGACCAGTCCTGACGGGTGTTTGTCCAACCTGCTCTTAAAAATCCCCAATGATGGAGATTCCACAACCACCCTAGGCATTTTATTCCAGTGCCTAACCCTCCTGACAGGAAGTTTTTCCTAATGTCCAACCTAAACCTCCCTGGCTGCAATTTAAGCCCATTGCTTCTTGTCCTGCCCTCAGAGGTTAAAAAAAAACAATTTTTGTCCCTCCTTCTTGTAACAACCTTTTAGATACTTGAAAATTGCTCTCATGTCCCCCTTCAGTTTTCTCTTCTCCAGACTAAACAAATCCAATTTTTAAAATCTTCCCTCAAAGGTCATGTTTTTTAGACCTTTAATAATTTTTGTTGCTCTTCTCTGGACTTTCTCCAATTTGTCCACTTCTTTCCTGCAGTGTGGTGCCCAGAAAGGGACACACTACTTTTTGAAACAGCATTACGCTGTTGACTTATATTTAGTTTATGATGCACTATGACCCACAGCTCCCTTTCTGCAGTACTCCTTCCTAGGCAGTCATAGATAGATAGATGTACACACACGCACATATCCACAAGGCCCTGCCTTCCCTGCATATGATGGCAGGATCAAAAACTGCTCCCCTCTCCCTTCAGCTGGGGTTGGATACAGCTACCCCCACCCTCCCCGGGCCAGACAGGGTTAGCGGAGTTCAACACCCACCGCAGCAAAGCACAGTTGAGCCTTGGCTCTCTCCTAGGCCAGTGGCTGTTTCTGAGCTCAGCTGATCCTGCCCACAGCCACCAGGATGGTTTGATTTCTGCCCTGGCTGAGTGGGGCGGGAGGGTGTGGTGTTTGACACCCACCAACGGCCAAACAAGGCAGGCGTTCCTCTTAGAGACAAGTCAGAGCAAACCATGTGCAAGTTCCTTCGCCAGAAGGGAGTCATGGAGTCCCCTGCATTTCCCCAGGCCTCTCTCACTCTGTGACAGCTTGGCAGCCATAGCCAGTTCCACCTTCTCAGCTGCTATTGCTCTGGGAACAAATGGCTTCTCAAGCCAGCTCTGTACATTAGCAGCATGTGCTTCACCGAGAGGCCAGAGCCGGTCTCAGTAGCTGAGGATGTAGAAAGGGCATAGGGAGGCCAGGGGGCAAAAGAACTGAGCCTTCCTACCAGCTGAGAATGTCCAGCTCAACACACCCAGCTTGCGAGGAGCAACAGAAACAAACCCTCATTAAAGCCCCTAATAGCAAAGATACTGGTGATTCCTAACTGCACCATTGTGGGATGGTTCCATTGACCTCTCTCTGCACTGTATTGTCTGATGTAGAGTTGGTCCTGCTCATACAGCACATCTGTTGGCTTTGATGGCAGCCCCCACATGCTTTGGCTCCCAGACTCTGAGCTCCATGGCGCAGAGACTCAGGTTGTGCACAGAGAGGGCCGAGCACACTGGTGGCACACAAAATAACAGCTGGAATTGCGATACAAGGGGGGGCGCTGGTGAATGAGCAGCTATGGAGACTGGGGAGCTTGGATCCCCAGGAGAGAAATGGGGCTGTGGTTGCTGTGGGCCAAGAGTCAGCAGCACCAGGCTTTACACACGACAGCAGCGAAAGGAGGAGAGACATAGACTGAGCAAGAGGCCAAGCTCCTTGCAGACTTGAGTCCTGTCCACTCCAGCCTGATGAGCCGCTACATTCTCCTCCCTGGACATCAAGCGCCTCTGGAAACCTGCGCTACATATTGACACACCCTGGGGGAATCACAGAGGGAAGGGTTCTTTCCTTTCTGTCCCAGCAACCCAGCTGGGCGGCAGTGCCCAGGTCCTGGGGGTGGCCAGACACAACACTTCCAACATTCCCTCTCAGTTTCCTGTCAATGGGACTGTACCAAACCCCTGGATCGGAGAGTCCCCAGCAGGAACGTGGAGGACTCTGAAATCCCAGCCCAGACCTGGGTCAGAAGTTTGCTAAAGGCCTTGATCATGAGTCAAAACAAAGCTCTGGAGCCAAGAGACTTTGGAGTGTCTGGATGAGGTTGTGGCTGGAGCTCAGATCTCTCAACCGGGGGACGTGCATTTCTCTCTGGTGTCCCTAACGCGCCTGTCATGGCATGGGAGAATCTAAGAGCCATTCCGACAATGCTTGAAACCCTAAGGCAGGTGTATGAGCGGGCTGGCCCCATGGCTGATCTATACTCTGTCTTTTGAACCTGACGAGAATCACCCCATCTAGGCAGCGATCCCAGTACCCCTTTCCCCACTGTGCAAACGGGTAGTTTTCCTACTCTTCTAGCATAGGAGGCGCTGGCATCTGCCTGTGTGTCCCCTCAGCTGCCATAGGATGGGTGATGGGAGGGGCAGATGGGCCTATGGGACCTTGATGCCATCCCCTCCAAAATCTGCAATACCCACAATGTCCTCGTGTCCCCAGTATATGGGCTGCAACCTCCCATGCCTCTCACCCCCACCCTGGAGGGATCCCTCTCTAGTATGAGAGTGGCCCGTTAAGCTGTGGCTGTTTGCTCCCTCTGACTGCCCATAAGGGTGGAGGCAAATTAAGGCCAACTGCAGTGGGGATTTGGGGGATATAGATGCTTGTCCTGCTAGAAACTAAACTAAGACCCTGTAAACTCACTGCCCATGGGGGCTATCAGACGGGAATGGCTTCTGGTCACTGCTGATCTGGGCTGCTTTAAAACCAGTGCGCTTGAGAGCAAATGTCTACTTTTCTTCAGAGATGTTTCCCTCTTGACCCCATACTATAGATCCTAGATCTGCCCATTGCCTAGGTCCACCTCCACAGCCATTTCCTGCTTTCCACCTAGCACGGCCTTGGCTCTTCCACCTCTACCTCAGTCACTTTCTGCACAGAGAGAAGTTCTCCCTGAGTTGCAAACAGTGCAAACCCTTGTCTCATTCCTGTTTTGGCCTGGGAATCAGCTGGTCCCAGGTGAGGCTTCTGAATTCCCTTATGATACAAGGGCCTCTGGAAGCATCCCCAGAACCCCAAAACTGCATGGAATTTGAAACTGTAGGGAGCCGGTTGCTAAGAGGGAGTCTACGGCTGTGCAGCTGTGGAGGCAGCCTGCCCGCCTGCCTTGTCGCTTTCCTGTTAGTCACAAAAATGTTTCTCTGTAGGAAATGGACATTAAAGGCCTGGACCTGCTGCATTTCTGCACCCACCTGGAATGGGCTCTGGATACAGCTCTGAGAGGAGGAGAAGAACTGGACTGGATTTCTGAGCCCATGGGGAATGGGCTCATGAGAGCTGGGGAACTCATTTGTCAAGCACAGGCCCCAAGAACATCCAAATTCCTCAGGGCGGCAAGTTATATGGGCCCATGGTGCCCATGCTACAGGAATATTCAGGACCCAGGGGCCCGGCTCCACCAGTGTTCGGGGATGGGTCTCTCCCCTGGCCCCACCTGCTGCCCTCACGTGCCTCCCCCAGAGCATCTCCCAACCCTGCCTGCTGCCCCAGCCATTTAAAAGGGCCCGGGTGACCCCGGCTGCCACTGCCACCACCAGCAGCGTAGTGGGGCTAAGGCGGCTTCCTGCCCGCCCTCACTCCACACCGCTCCCGGAAGCAGCTGACACATCCCTGTGGCCCTGGGGGGATGTGTATGTCCGTGCACTGCCCCCGCCCTGAGCGCCAACTCCGCAGCTCCCATTGGCTGAGAACCGTAGCCAATGGGAGCTACGGGGGCGGTGCCTGTGGGCAGTGGTGCACGGAGACCCCCTGACCTCCCCCACCTAGGAGCCGCTGCAAGAGGGGTGTGCAGGTTGCTTTTGGGGAGCCACCTGAGGTAAGTGCCGCACCCCTCGCCCTCTCCCGCACCCCAACCCTAGCCCAGAGCCCGCACCCCAACTCCCTCACAGAGCCGCACCCCTGCACACCCTCCTGCACCCCAATCCACTGTCCCAGCTCAGAGCCCACACCCCCTCCTGCATACAAAGTCCCTCCCAGAACCTTAGGCAGGTGTGGGCGGGGCAGGACTTGGACCCATTCTGGGCACCACCAAAAATTAAACAAACCTGCCACCCCTGTCACCTGCATGATTGGTCCAGAACCTCAAAGGACAAATGCTCATTATATGTCCTAAGGTCCAACCACAGGGCCAAAGCTGGGGTGCTAATGCCTTGTTTAGTTGCCTATGCATGAAAATTTGGCCCTGAGCATTAAATCGCTAAAACCAAAACATTTTAAGCAGCCTCTCAAACCAGTAATAGGCCAACGCAGCCCAGCAAAACCCCCTTAGCTGAGCCCAACCAGACAGCTCTTATTAACCAGTGCCCGGCTGGCACCAGACTCCTGGTTCCTACTACCAGCACCAGCTCCTGCCAACCAAGTGCCAGCTTAGAATGCCTTAACTCCACCCTAGCAGCACAATACCCCTGCTGCCCCACATCACCAGCAGCACCCCAGGGGCAGCATGTGCCAAGGCTGTCTGTGGGGCCTGCCTTTTGGAAGCCACTTATGAAAAATACACATTTTGTCGTAGCTGGCGGTGATGCTTCTGGCAGTGGAGGGTGAGCATCCTCACTTAGCAAGCCGGTCCCCTTTCCAGGTGCCTGGGAGGAGGAAGAGGCTGGACAGAAGGAAAGAAAGAGCAAAGAACAAACAGCCAGGGAGGGAAGGGAGGGAGAAAGCAAAGCAAGAAGAGGATGAGGAAGGGAAGGCAGGAGGAAGTAGAATTGATGCTATTAACAACATACCAGCCTGAACTCCAGTCCCTGCCGGTTCTGCACACTCGCTTGCTGCAGGTTGGGTTAGTCCTGGGCACAGGCACCAGAGTGGAACAGCATCTGCCTGGAATGTGCCCTCCCGCCTCTCACGCCTGCCGAGCCATGGCAGGGTCAAGTGCGAGCGCAATGAGATTGCACGGCTGCCTATGGAAGCCTCTTCCAGGAATCCCGCATGGTTTCCCAGCCCGAAAAACAAGCCGAGAACGATAACAACAACAAGCCCCAGGAGCCCAGAGAACTGCTCCCCTGCCCTCTCTCGCAGCAAAACGCCTCTCCTTCCCCTCCTCCTGCCTCTTGCTTGGAAGTAGCACAGCGAATCCTCAGCCGGCTGCCCTTGCTGGGTTCAGCTGCTGTGCTGTTGGCGTGTATCTGACAGCATGACAGTCCTCTGTGTGTGTGTGTGTATCTCCCAGCCCCAGAGGCAGTGCCTGCAAAGGATGCAGTGGTGATAGCAATGTGGATTTAGAGAGCCAGTCAGAGTGTGTGTGTGTGTGTGTGTGTGTGTGTGTGTGTGTGTGTGCAGCTCCCCACCTCTGCTGCTGGCTCAGTCCATTCTGAACAAGAGGAGAATTAACCAGCATCATGACGAAGCAGTATTTGTGAGAGGTGGCGGCTCTCCATCTTGCTCTCTCTCCCTCCCTCTGTTAATTTTTGTTGTTGCAAAATAAAATGAAATAAATCAATACGTCACCACGCTCTGTGCCGGTGCCAAAAATAACATGGCAGAATGGAAGGGAGAGGAGTGGGTGGGGGAGCAATGGGTAGAATTTCCCCCCAGAAAATCCAGGCGATGCAATGTAAAGGAACCAGGCTGACAAACAGGATGTCATCCTGCAGAAATGGCTTTGCTCCAGCTGGCTATAGCTCATGGATAGTATACGTCTAGACCCACCTTTCCTCCCACATCACCCCACCTTGCCAACTGTTGGAGTGCAGCTGCCTCTGGGGTGGAACGTGGCAGCTGTCTGGGACGCAGCACTATAACGCTCTAGGATGATAATCGTATCTGTATGGACATTTGAGACCAAGTTTCCGGCTTTGGAATTGGATCAGAACTCCCGCAAAGTTCCAGGGGGGTTGGAGCGGGGAGGGTGAGTCACAGCCCTCTCTAAGGAAGCAGAGTGCAGAGCCCATGGTGGAATTTGGCATGGACACTGTGGCTGACACCCCATCTCATGGAAAAGATGCTGCAGAATCTGTAATAGCCATAAACGAGCTGGGCTTTGGTGTCACAGCTGATCCAAGAGGGAGCACCTCCAGCACCCCTTTGCACAAGGCTGGGGAAGCCATTCACTGATGACCCTGAAGGAAGAGCATCCTCTACTGAAACATCAGCACCAACTTTGGCAGCAGCTTAGGTTTTCCTGGGAGGTCTCCCATCCATGTTCCATCCAAATCCACTGTGTTTAGCACAGTGATCTGGGTTCATCTCTGGCTTGAGATGCCAGAATGCAGGTTTCCTATGGATGCAGGACAGGAGCCTGCTATTTCAGAACACATGCAAAGGGGCGGGGATCCCGCAGGTAGGCCCTGATGGGGTGGAAACATGAATGGCCTCATTTTCAGAGGCGCTCATAGCTCCCATCCATAGCAGGTGCCGTTTATGGGTGCTCGTCGACTATGAAAACCAGGCCCTAAGCTCTCCAGAATACCCCTTGTAGCTTCACCGAGCCAGGAAACAGGGGCTGCTATGCCCGGCAAGGGAACCTGTCCTCTGACCTTCCTGAGCCTGTGACTTCCCAACCTGGGCATTCTTGGCAGTGCCATGTTCCCAAGTAAATCCAAGGGCTCCCCCTTCAGGAGGTCCTTTGCAACAACTGCTTAATCGCCATCGGTTGCAAGTGCACAGGAGAAACACAGCTGGGGAGAGCACAGAGCAGTATCCTCTCTCCCCACACAGCTAGAACAGAACAGCACAGAACTGGTGGGGGCAGGGAGGAAGTGGCTCAGAGACTAAATAGTCACTGACAATTCTGCTGCTGGGCGCGGTCCCAGGCGTACCTGATCTGACTCTAAGAGAACCAGCTGTCAGGGAGCAGGCCACCTCCAGAGACCTCCATGTGAAATGGAGAGTATGGGAGATGGATCGGGCCTCTCTCTGTCTCCAGCAGTATCCCAGCCCTCCACAGACACTCGGGATGTGCAGGGAAGCAGGTATAGCAAGACGGGGCCAATTATGACGATAGCACCACTCGGCATTTCTCTGGTACCTTTTATCCAGAGCCCTCTGCAAAGGGGAGAAATTATCATCAGCCCTGTTGAGGTACAGTTTTTCCCAGCTCTACTGTATGGGCGTAGAACTGGACCCCACACCCTCCCAGAGACAGGGATAACACTGCTGTCCTGGCTCACACGCTGCTGCTCTAACCACAAACCCCATCCCCAGCCACAGAGCACAGAGTAGAAGCCAGGCGCCCCATACAGGATCAATAGTCGTCCATCGCGGGGCCAATGTACTCATGCGAACCCTGTTTCCCATGCACTAAGAATGCTGCGAAGTCCACTAATGTCTAACGCCTCAGAATATGATAGTCAATAAGAGGAGCTAATGAAATCACCCCAGAAATCAGAGGTGGGAAACTTCAACCCAGCCCCTCCTGTTCCATCGATTAACAAACCAGACTCCCTGCAGGGGCTCTTAATCCATCGGGCCAGGATCAAGGCCAGGAAAGGCCCTGTTTCGGACCTGCCCTCTCCAGGGGTGTAGTTCTAGGGTTCCTTACCATTCCTGGTGATGGGCAGTGCGACCTCACACGCAGTCCCCTCTGTGGGTACAGGGTGCTGAATGCTCAGACTCTCCTTCTCTCAGAGAGCCCTGGGGGTTACCAACGAGGAGCCACAGGGCCTCAGAGGACTAAGCAACGAAACCAATGCAGTTTCGTCTATCAGCAGAAATTTTCCAGGTGCTGTATCTGTTCAGACAACCTCATCTCCACACCCGTCACCTGGGCTGGGCTGTCAGAGCTTCGTGGGGCCCCTGGGGAATGGGTGTGGGTGCTGTGCAGTTGCCGAAACAGGGATGGAAGTCACCCAAGCCCTTCTGGGGAGAGATGGATTCTTAGCAGTGGATTCGCAGCCGAGGTCTGGGGCTGGGAGGCATTATTAAATAGAGATGTACAGTGGAGGAACAGGCAGACACACTGTCACCTGCCCTGACATACAATGTCACTCAGACCCACGCACACACAGTCCCAGCACCACACTTAGACCATCAGTGACACACCGTCAGTCTCACCTTCCCCTGTGACTGTGCCACCCTTGTAACTGGATTAACCGACATTGCATGTGTTCCCTACCGCCCCCGGCGTTGGGGGCCCCCCCAGCTCAGCACGACGGAGCCCTCTGTATCCCTACGCTTGGGACCTCTGCCACCCACACCCAACTCTGGCCTCCCCTGTGCAAGCAGGAGCAGCCAGCCAGAAATGCAGCCTTCTTCACTTGACCACCGCAGTGGCCGTGGGTGTTGGGTGGAGAGCGGGGGATGGCAACGAGAGAGGCAGAGGAGAGGGACAGCAGCAAATTGGACCTACCTTCAAGGGAGCCTGTCCCTAGCTGCAGGCAGGTTCGCTCTTCCATGGGGAGCCATCCCTGCTCTGAGCATCTCCTCCCCTCCACTGCACGTTGCTACGGCGACCGCCTCTCTCAGCAACCCAGGGCTTGAGTGAGCAGCAGCAGCAGTGCTGGAGACGAGGGATAATTTGCAGCAGCAGCTCCTTATTCCTCCCTCAGACTCCCCGGTTGCTTGGCATGTGAGTGGCCGTGGAAGGGCCAGGGAGAGAATTCAGTGAGGGCCCCTGGGCTCTTTGGAAGGGGGCAAGTTATTCCCTGTCCCTAGGAGTGGCTGGGAAATTAGACCTTTCTCCCTCCACGCTCCCTGCCCCACAGCCTCTTGCACCTGTCAGAGCTGCAAATCTAGGCTAGGGGCTCCCTGGAGTGGCCTAAAAGGAGCCTCCCCAGCAGCACCTTCCCCACCACACCCTGTAATCAGGATGAGCCCAACTCAGCACCAGGCCATACGGTGTTGCCATGGGGAGGATTGTGATAGGATGCGCTTCAGGGCCTAATTTATACAGAAGTGTCCTATGTACACCCAGAGACAGAAAGACACAGGGAGGCCCAGGTACACCCATTCTCTCTCTCTCACCCATCCACTCACACAATTTCTCCATTGTGGGTGTCTGTCTATCCGTCATACTGCCAACACCCACACTGCCGTACAGATATGAGACACACAGAGGATGAATTGTGGGGGTTTTCCTCCCTGCCCCACCCCCAATTATTCACTGTGGCACAGGCCTTGGGTGTGTCTCTCTCACACCATCTACACAGGAGTGACCCCTAGGCACACACGCATGCGTACACACCGTGGCGTCGGTAGCAGTGGTGCTGCCTGGTCAGTATTTCATCTCCCTCTCTTTTCCCCTTCCCCCAGTCGCGGCAAGAGCCCGTGTGAGGGGCCAGAGGGGACACTGCAGAACGAATGCTAGGTAAGTGTGCAACAAGCTTTCGAGACTGTTCCTGGCAAACTCAGCATGCCTTGCCAGCCCCACGCTACCTTCAGTAATCGCTCAGGGCTTAAGGTGCTTGCTGGAGCTTTGCTATCGTCGGTGTCCAGGGTTCCCAGTGCCCCCACCCAGACTCTCTGCATGGGACGCTTAGCCCTTAAAGTATCAGAGGGGTAGCCGTGTTAGTCTGGTTCTGTAGAAGCAGCAAAGAATCCTGTGGCACCTTATAGACTAACAGACGTTTTGCAGCATGAGCTTTCGTGGGTGAATACACTTGCATCTGAAGAAGTGGGTATTCACCCACGAAAGCTCATGCTGCAAAACGTCTGTTAGTCTATAAGGTGCCACAGGATTCTTTAGCCCTTAAAGGCACAGTCCCCAATACCACAAGCGCATGGCCTGTGCTGGTTTCATTCCCGAGTCCCCACCGGACCCTCGATGCCTAGCCCTTGTGCTGGTCTCACTCCCTGTGCCCGCCACCAGCTCCCTCTCCCTATGCTGGTTGCACTGCCCCCTGCCCTGAATATTGTTTTGTCAATGCAAACATCTCTTTGGGTTCCCTGCAGCGTGTTTGCCGCCTTGTCATTGTACCATTAGGTTAGTGCATGGGAAACAAAAAGCAACAGTGACTGGAAACCCTAGGACCCATCTGTGTGCATTGTCCATGCCTGGAATTCCCTGTCCCTGCCAAGGGCTCTGAGCTGGACAGACCGACACAGATGCTCTGGGAAGTTCCTGATCTGAGCACGAAGGGAAAAATCCCAGACACCTTCCCCTGACAACCAGCCAAACACATGATGGAATTAATCGCCTTTTCCACTCCAACCCAGGGAGACTGCAAAACGCTGGTGCCCCCTGTTGCCTGAGATGGGTGAGCCATGCAGTCCATCCTGGTGGTTGCTGCTGCAGTGGCCTGATGTAGAGGTGAGGTACTACAGGTGCCTACAGGGGTGCAAACATGCGGCAGGCAATTGCCATGCAGTGTACAGGGGCAATTCACAGGGATGAATGGGACCCATCAGAACCCCACAGAGGCCCCCAGGGAAGCCTGGGGTTTCTTGTCTGTATAAAAATTTCTGTCCAGTTCCCAGAACACATCTGATCTGTGGTTCTTTGCATTCATCTTTGATCATTTTAAAGGTCTCTCCAAATCGGGTGTAGTCCTAGGGCTCGCAGTGAGTGGGGGAGCCAGAGGCAGAGTCAGGAATGGAACCCAGGAGTCCTGCCAGCATCACTGGACTCTCAGGCCTGATTCCCCATTGTCCTGCACCTTGTGCAGTTGTTTACAGCTGTGCAAAGCGAGCATGAAACGCCACCATTCGGATTTAGTAACGTGTCGCACTCACAGGGTGCTCGTTCTGCACAGGAGTAAGGTGCCTTTCAGCTCCCGGCATCAGGTTACCAATATGCATTAAAGAGCATTACAGCAGCACTTACGTCCTCCACCAGATCTCCTGGGTCTGTGGGGTCTCGGTTAGGCAGTGCCCCTGGGACTCCGTCATGGACGAGCACCCACCTTCTTTGCTTTAGGATCTTCTCCCTGCCCAAGGAACCCTGGCAAATGGCTCAGCTTACCCTGGCTGCCCTGCCCACTGGGATCTGCCAGCAAACTCAGGCAGTGGGAATCTTTCCTGGGTCAGGGTGGAAGCAAGCTCCTACTTCCCGCTTCTCAATCACAAACCTGTTTGGTTTGGATAGAGCCGGGCACTGCCGAGCCAGCCTAAACATTAACGTAGTTATTAATGTGCAGGGAAGGCACTGAGAGAGGGCAAAGATGGGAGAAAGCAGCTGAGGCACAGAGCGCTGGTATAGTTACCCCAATGCAAATGTCTCTAGTGCAGACAGGCTCTCAGGTACACGAGGCAGAGAAGGACTCAGAAGCCCAGAGTGATAACAGGATCCCGGCATATCACAGTCCCAGTGAAGCAGTGTTAATTGCACCAAATAATCGCAGGGACAATTGGCCATGGGCCAAGGTACAACAAAGAAGACCCACCTTCCAAGCTCCCAGAGTTCAGGGGTGCTTGGAACTGGCTTTTCCTATCCCCCACATTCATGCTCCGAGGCAAAGGGCTGGACAGGATAAACCCAGTTCCCAGAGATTCTGGAGGACCCAGCCTGAGCCTCTCCCTCTCCCCTCCCCTTGTCCTTCTCTCTAATCGAATCACTCGAACATCATCATTCCACTCTCCGGGGCAGAGCGCACAGCCCTCTCTGGAACCAGTCCCAGCTGGCGTTTCATTGGGAGCAGAGTGGGGTTGCAGCTTGGATCCTTCTGGAAGCCAGTGACTCTGTTGTGTCCAAAACTATTTCCATTCCTGCTCCACCTTTAGCATTAGCTCCCTACCCCTGGTGCTGCTGATGCCTCTGACGCTGAGTCTATCGTAGATAGCGACACAAGCAGAGGGGACTGTACCATGTGCAGCCTTTACACCAGTGCAAACCAAATACAAAACATGCTGCTTGGGAGGTACTCACGCACTTTTCACTGGTGGAGACGACCTCACGAGGTGCAGTGCAGTGGGGAATTGGGCCCTGGGAATCTAGCTTCCCTGTGACTGACTAAGGCAAACTGCTCTGATCTAATTGAACACCTCTTCTCTGCCCCCACCAAATTCAGCTACCAACCAGACCAAAGTAGGGTGACCAGATGTCCTGATTTTATAGGGACAGTCCCGATTTTTGTGTCTTTTTCTTATTTAGGCTCCTATTACCCCCCACCCCCTGTCCCGATTTTTCACACTTACTGTCTGGTCACCCTAGACCAAAGTGCCCTGAAATGGACTCTCCAGGGTTCCTCGGACCAGTGCCTGGAGCTAGACATCTCCTTGCCAGAATTGCCTTTCCTCTGACACTGCAATTGCTTGGAGCAAGCGGGGCAGAACAAGAGGCAGGTTATGCTTTGCAAACTCTCATCAGTCAGCCCTGTTTTTTGCAAACCCTGAACTGGGGCAGGTTCAGAAATGGGGTCCATTTGTTCCAGCCCCCTCTCTGCCCCCAATGCTCGGGGTGGGTGGCCTCAGGGGAGACGCTCCCGGGGTTCGGGCTCATCTCTAATTTGCCTCGCCGGCATCTGCACTTTCATTCCGACCGCGCCGGCCTCCCCGACTCGCATTCCCAGACTCCCTGCCCCACTAACTTTATTAATTGCATGAGAGGTGCCATTATTACTTCCCCTTCCAGCGAGTTAATCTCACCAGCATTGAGACCCTTCCATCCCCAGCTGGGTCCCAATGCACCTCCCACTCCACACACCCCTCCCTGCACACACACACACACACACACACATACACACAAGACCTTTCAAGCTACCAGCCAGAGTCGGCGAGGAACTAAGCGGCCCGATGAGAAAAGCCTTGGGAAAGACATTTTGCTTTTAACATGGGGGCCATCATGCTTTGCAGGATGCAGCCGGGGTGGGATATCCTTGACTGCACTTTTTGCACAGAAAGACATTCCAGTCCCCTCCCCTCCAGCCCCCGCCCCTCCCCTCTCCAAGTCTCACCTCAAAAAACAAGAAAGAAACAGTGTGAGTTTTTTCTTCCCCAGCCATAATTAAAAAGGACTCACCCTTCAGACTCCATTCTATACGGGGAGGTCAAGAAGAATGAGAAGGGAGGGGGGGAATAAAATAAAAGGGGGGAAGGGGATGGAAAGAAGGAAAAAAAATTAAAGCAGAGATTACACAAAGGGAACTCCTCCACCTTTGAAGCTCTGGCTAAATAGGGGTGGGGGGGGGAGGGGAGGGGATGGGGAGGCAAAACCAGCCCTTTTAAAGCCTTCTGAGTTTAAAGAATGTCTCGAATTCCTGTGGAAACAAGAACCAAACTCTATGAGGCCGAAGGGAAAAAAAAAACAGCCCCTAAAACAGCCCCTGTGCTAATTCTCTGACTGTCACACCTGGGAGCGGGCTCCTGGCCTTATTGTTAGCCAGTAATTACTGGGTGTTGCATTTCCCTCCTGCTTTAAAGCTTCATTTAACTCAAACTGTTATAATTTTCCCTTTTTCCACCCTCTCTCCCTCCCCCGCACCCTACCTCAGCGGCATCCCTGCCGCATTATATTTGTGTAGCTTTGTAAACGGCTCTTTTTAGACCCAGTTAAAGGATTAAGATTCTTCATCCCCGTCCGCCCCATCATTGTGAGAAGGAAAAGCAATTACAGGGAGCGGTCGGACGGCGCGGGTCGGGTGGTGGTGGAAGAGGCAATGTGGCTGCAGCGGTGTATTTGGGGTGTCCGTGGAACTCACTGCAAGCCACCTCAGGGACCAGGCCTCTTAAGGGTCTGATGGCTGCCATTGACTTCAAAGGGAATCCTGGGGGCTTAGCAGCATTGAAAGCAGTCCTGAAATTATAGAAATTTAGGGCAGGAAGGGACCCCAAGAGGTCACCCAGTCTATCTACTTGTGCTGAGGCAGGACCAAGTAAACCTAGACCATCCCTGACAGGTGTTTGTCCAACCTGTTCTTGAAAACCTCCAGTGACAGGGATTCCACCACCTCCCTGGGCAGCCTGCTCCAGAGCTTAACTCCCGTTATGGTTAGAAAGTTGTTCCTATTCCTAATATCTAACCTAAATCTCCCTGGCTGCAGATTAAGCTGATAACTTCTTGTCCTACTTTCAGTAGACATGGAGAACAATTAGCCCTGGCTGGCAGTAGCAAGCATGTTATGTTAGGAGAATCAGATGTCTCTGAGCTCAGTTATGCTGGAGTAATCTCACTAAGTCAGAGGAGCTGCTCTGGATTCATGTTGGTGTCTCTAAGAGCAGATCCTGGCCCGAAGCCCTATACCTTTCTTCATGGCCATGTCACCGCACCAACTCAGTCTGTCAAGTGGACTCTGCTCTGCTGTATGCAGTATTGCCAACTCCAAGCATTCAGAAACCATGAATCAGGGCCCCCAAATTCATTAAATCGGTTTAGAAATCATGAGATTTAAAATACCAATATATGATAGGATCTGTTTACTTGCCTTCTGGCACCAGCACCCGCAGGGATCTCCTTTTCTATGTTTTCTCTCCAACCGGGAGTGCTAGAGACATGCTATTTTTGAAAATGAAAGCTGAGGTTCTCGTGTAATCACATGACTCCTGGAACTGGGGCTTTAAGAAAAGCTCCAGAGCTGGCAACATTAACAGAACATTAGGAAAGTCACCATGAAATGCCAGGATATAATTACCTTGGCGTGGAGCGCTGGGGACACAGGCTGAATACAAATTTAATGACCTGTGATATACAGGAGGTTAGACTTGATCTAATGATCCTTCTGGCCCTAAACTCTATGACTTTATGATGCCAGAAACCACAAGAAGCCAGAACCCCAGAAGGTACTTTTGCTATTCACAGAAGGGCTAGATCGCCAGGTGGTAAAACCAACAGAAGCTTTTTCACTACAGCTTCCACCATTGCAAGGACTGCAGCGGTGGTGACATGTGGCCTCATTGGCATGTGGCATAGCCAATGCTGGTTGGTGGGAACTGCCGTTTCAGCAGTACTTCCCAACAGCTGACCTGGTCTTGGTAATCTAGAACTGTGCTCAGACCACCCAGCTCCCCTCTGAAAGCAGGAGACTTCCAAGTTTGCTAGAAGTGGGCTCTGCTTGTGCTGCTTTCTTTGGTTAATTTAACAGGAAATTGACATTTAAAATAAAGAGTATTCATTATAATCATTATTATTACTGTAGTCTCTCGGAACTCCAATCAAGGATCAGGGCCCCATTGTGGTCGGCTCTGTACAGACAGAACAAAAAGACAGTCCTTGTCCACAAAGTGCGTACAATCCACCCCTTTGAACACATTCTCTCTCCTTTGCTGTTAGAATCTTGGAGGAGATGCTATTTGGCTTCTGGAAATAGGTTTGCTTCCAACAACCCCAGCTGGGCTTGCATTCCACCCTCCCTGGGTCACAGCAAGGAAGAAAGCAGCATGCACCTGGCAATCCTGGGCAGCAAGGTGGGGGAAAGCGGACGGTATCTCTGCAGGGGAAGCTGGAGACAGGAGCGCTGCATCAGTCCCCAGAGCATGGCGTCGAAGCCTTTTTCCCAAGAACAAATTAACCCACCCTCCCCCCGTCTGATTGAAGGATGTCCCATTCTCTGTGAGTCTCATTTCAAATTGCCGGTCTCCAGTGCCCTGACCCCGCACAGACACACATGGCATGCAAATCCCCTCTAATGGCATCCACCCCTTGGGATTAAGGCCTGGCAGTGTCACCCTGATGGCACACACCGGGCCCTTCATGTTTCGCTAGGGGGTAGGGAGGAACGGATGGACAGGAGGCAGAGCAAAGCTCCCTTTTGTGTGTGCACGGAAGCCACCTTGCTTTGCTCCTAATTTGCCACTGATTGATTGGAGTCTAATGTTTCCCTTTCAGGTGCTGTCTCCCCAGACATGGCCCCTCTCGCCTCATTCCCAGGGGCTGGAGCCAGTTTCCAGCCAAGGAACAAGAAGAGGCATTATCACCTTTGGGCGGGCGGGCTGGTCCTCTTCTGGCCCCAGCTCCCCTCCTTTCTGCTTCTTCCCCAAGGCCCCTGCTTTCAATCAGCCCCTGCGGCCCTTTGATCTCACAGAAATCCCTCTGTGTCTAAAGAGTAGCCAGGTATTCAGCCTGACCCAACTACAGCTCAGTGCCAGGAAGGGGCTTTTCCCATTTTCTTGCCTTAAAGAGACACCATCACATAGAACCTTGCTGAGGCTC
Organism: Mauremys mutica; assembly: GCF_020497125.1. NCBI lineage: Eukaryota > Metazoa > Chordata > Testudines > Geoemydidae > Mauremys > Mauremys mutica. The sequence goes on along the minus strand of NC_059073.1, from coordinate 136,527,271 downwards.
CGGTTCAAACATTATGAGCCAGCTCTTTCCCACTTCCAAAAAAAAAAAAAAAATCACAGGATTGGCTTAAAAATCATGAGACTTTTTAAAAATATCTATTTTTTAATTTGCTCGGTTTTTTTGAGCCTTTAGGGAGTTTACATTTTTGTGCTTTTATCCACAGCTACAGAAGTTAGATATTTACTTAAACCCCCTCCCCCCCAACATGGTGTGATCACATGAGTCTGGGAGCTGGGGCTTTACTGTCCATGCACAGCAAAGCACAAGTTTCACTTGCACCACAGGCTGAAGTCTTGTCGACTTCAACGGCACTTTAGCACACACTTAACTTGAGGCATGTGCTATAAGTGCTTTGCTAATGGGGCCCTGATCTAGAGCCTGTCGAAACCTTTTGGAGACCTTTCCAGGGACTTCAGTGATCAGCCCCTCAGTCGTGTTAGGTCCATCAGGGGAAAACCTGATAAAAATAACCAAGGATGCAGCAGTAGAAAAATCTCTGTGGTTCTTTCTGGCAAGCGCGGCTTGCTAGAGTGTAATGCTCTTCTGCCAGGCTGGGACTAGCTTCTGATCACAGCTAAACCAGGGGGCTTTATTCACTTCAGTGGGAGCTGCAGGTGCTCAGCACCTCTGGAAACCAGGCAAAGGTGACTCAAGTTATGGATTTTTAAGGCCCTTTAAGAGACAGCTGTGATCATCCAGTCTGGTCCCTTCATTAAGATGAGCCAGAAAATTCCACTCAGTCAAACTCAGTGCAGAGAAGCTAGTGCATCTTAGAGGCCTTTACACAGGGGTGGCTCCAGGCACCAGCACACCAAGCGCGTGCTTGGGGCAGCAAGCCACGGGGGGCGCTCTGCCAGTCGCCACGAGGGCAGCAGGCAGGTTGCCTTTGGCGGCTTGCCTGCGGAGGGTCCGCTGGTCCCGCAGCTTCGGCAGACCTCCCGCAGGCTGCCGCCGAATCCGCAGGACCCGGGACCTCCCGCAGGCAAGCCGCCGAAGGCAGCCTGCCTGCCGTGCTTGGGGTGGCAAAATACCTAGAGCTGCCCCTGCCTTTACAGCCTGACTCCGTGCTCACTTTTAGACAGGCGTAAGACAGCAGCAACCCCCTGAAGTCAGTGGATTTGCTCCGGTGTAAGAGACAGCAGAATCAGAGCCCTGGTCTTGATTTAAGGACTCCATACTATGGAAGATTTCCCCCACCCCTTGGCACTTCAAATCTCCTGCAAATGCTCACCCAAGGTCACAGAGCAAGACCGGGAGAGAGCCAGGAATAGAAGCCAGGCCTCTCGACAGTTCGAATCACAAAACCACTGTTCCTCTCTGGCCCACGTGCTGGGAGCTGTACGGTGCAGATGAAGGGGGGAGTTTATGATGTATGTAAAATGCAGAACAGAATTAAACGGTAGTGAAAGCAAAAAAAAGTATAAGACCTCACCACGGCACTCTGCTCGGAACCGTGCTGAGAAATGGTGTGAGAGTGACAGGGGAAAGGGGTGTTGGAAAACGGATAGGATTCATTGATTAACGAATAGAGTTAACCAGGTTCTAGCTTCTCAAGAGGCAGTGTGGGCTAGTGGCTATAGTGTCAGCTGTGGGAATAGAGAGATCTGGCTTCTATTGCCAGCTCTGCTGCTGACGTGCAGGGTGACCTTGGACAAGACTTTTCAATTTTCTGTGCTTCAGTTCCCACCCCCCACCGCCCAACCCTGCCCTTCTTATGATTTGGCTATTTGGGCTGTAGTGGTAAAATGTTCAAAAGCACCTAAGTGACTTAGCAGTGTCAATGGCTATTAGCCAAGATGGTCAGGGATGCAGCCCCATTCTTGGGCTGTCCATAGCTTCTGACTGCCAGAAGCTGGGAGTGGACGACAGGGGACGGATCATTCGATAATTGCCTGTTCCGTTCATTCCCTCTGAAGCACTTGCCATTGGCTACTGTCAGAAGACAGGATACTGGGCTAGATGGACCATTGGTCTGACCCAGTTCAGCCGTTTTTATGTTCAGTCTATTAACTTTCAAACAACACAGGCTCCTAAAGGCCTAAGTTACTTTTCAAAATGGGACTGAGGCTCCCAAGTCACTCAGGCACTTTTGAAAATTGTACCCTAAGCTCTTTGGCACAAGGATTGTCTCCCACTATCCCTCTGTGCAGCCACCAGCACAATGGACTCTGGGGTTGGCACTGGAATACCCATCAAGATAACAATTCTGAGGTATTAAACAAATTTAAACATCCGTGCCTGTGTTAGGGCCTGTCTACACAGCAAAAGTGATGCAAGGGCCAGCCTACTGAGCCAGCTTGAATCCAGCTAGTGTGGGTAACAGTAGCAGTGAAGACAGCACAGTGCGGGCTTCAGCTCTGATAGTACGAGGCGAGCCTGGCATAGATGTTGGGTACATACTCGACTTGCCAGCCTGCTCTGCTGACTTCATATTGTTACCAATACTAGCTAAATGAAAGCTAGCTTGGATAGGCTGGTCTGTGCACAGCGTCTGTTGTGTAGACAGCCCTTTAGAAATAGAGCCAAAGATTACTCTGCCTGAAATCACTGGGGAGGGAAAATCATTTGCTTTTTGCCACGTGTGCACTTTATTTAACTCTTTGTACTTTGCTCAACTTGGGAAGTGCAGCTAGACCGGCCCTCTGCGGCTGCAGCATTTGGGTCCCCAGTACAGCAGAGCAACGCTTACATCTCAAAAGAAACATACAGACAAGCCCCCAAAACATGCTGTGCTTGAAATAAAAAAAACACCCAAGACATTAATTTTTATTCATTTTAGGTTGTTTGTTTTTTTTAAATCCCAAAGTCTAAATGTTTAGACCTAAAGCGACAACAGTCGACTCTTTAAGGAAATATTGGAATGTATTAAAAACCCCTAAAAGTGGTTTCTCTTTACCTGATAGGGAATCATAGACACTAGGCCAGGTCGCTCCCTGGCTAGTCAAATGGGGGTTCCTCATTTTATTTCTCTTCCAAAGTGGGAGTGTGGTTGGGAATTTGGTCTCTTGAAGCAAAAGGAAAGCCCCTGACTGAGGGAAGAAGGGAAGTTAAAACCCTACAATAAAATAAATAAAATAAGAGGCTTGTGACAAGCTGAAAACAAGTGCTGGGATCTTGCCTCTGCAACTGTGGTGCTCAACCTTTTCCATGCTGGAACGCCCACCCCTCAGTCCTAGAACCCTCTTCCCTCTGGGTAATAACCAACCAGGAGGGGAAAGATGGCCCCGTGGTTAGAGTGCTAAGTCAGTACTCTAAAGACCTATGCTCAATTCCCTGGTCTTTCTCCGACTTTCCTGTGTGACCTATATGGCAGTCACTGGGTGCTTTCCCCCCCCTCCATCTAGATAATCCACCTCCTAGGATGATGGAAGAATTCTTCCACCGACTTAGCCACATCGCTAATGGGGGCTAGATCGGTTTAACTACAGCGCTCAGGGGTGCAAATATTTTCATTCCCTTGAGTGACGTAGATGGGTCAATCTAAATTTTAAGTATAAACCAGGCCTTAGTCTCTCTGTGTCTCCGTTCCCCCTCTGTACAAAGGGGATACTAGCACTGCCCTGCCTTCCGGGAGTGTTGCGAGGATAACTATATTACAGATTGTGAGGGGCTACAGCTAAGTACCATAGACAGACAGACATCTACCACCCCTCTGGGAAGGCAGGATGACCTCAACCCTTCTGCTGCTCCACAGGCTTCCAAGTCACTTGGATTTGTTGGCCCTGGGACCCATGCAGACAGACAGTCTCCTTCATATCAGCTGTCTGTTTGCTAGATACATCCATGCACACTGGAGAAAAAAGTCCTGTTAGTTCATCCCTATCCCAAGGCAGGATTCTTCCCTACAGTCCAGTCAACAGTCTTGTTCCACTGCGTCCGCAAGGGGAGACTGTCCCACAGTCTAAAAGATTGCACCAGTCAGAAGTTTTGAGCTTAGCCCATGTAGCGGATTAAAAAAACCCAACCAGCTGCCAGGATTGGTCCCACAGGAACTTGGCTGTCAGGGTGGAGTTAGCACCTTTGATGCTGAGAACAGGGTCAAAAGGAGAAGTCTCCAAAACCAGTTGCTGTCTGCTGCCCTCCCAGCAGGGGTCGCTGTACAGAAGGGCAGGAAAAGCAATGGGTGTTGAATCTTGGGGGTCGTTACAGGGGTGCTCTAGAACAAAGGGAAATCCTGCCTGGGGTGACATCTATTTACAAAAAATAACCCCCCACACCTGACGCTTGCTCCTCGAGTCAATATTTCTTTGTGCCTAACAGAATCGAAGTATAAAAATAGAGCATCTTTGTAAAAAAAAAAAAATATGGGGAGTGGCAGGGTGCTGGGGGGCACAGTCTTATGTACAGCTGGGGCAATGGGTGTGCATGGGTATGGACGCGTTTGGAAGGCAGGATGCGTAGCAATGTGCAGCATGGGGTAGTGGTGGGCACCGGGCATGCAAGTGACACAGTCCTAGGTACAGAATGGGGGAGCAGAGTGAATCTGTGTGTGGGGAGGCAGATGGCCCGGCCCTACATACAGCATGGGGCAGCAGCCTGGGTCTGTGTGCGGGGAGCGGAGACGGCTCAGCCCTCCGCACAGCAGGGGTGAGTGGCACTATCCAAAGCGCAGGGCCCTACGTGCGGGGCCGCGGGGTGCGGGTGCGCTTCGTCCGGCGCGTCGGGGAGGAGGACCCCACAAACTCAAACTGCTTCTGCCGCTCGGCGTTGTTGGGGAAGGGCAGCTGGCCGCGGTAGAGGCGCTTGATGAAGTGTGCCTCCCGCTGGTTCTGGCGGCTCTTGGTGGCTTTCCGAGGGCGGCCCTTGCGCGTGAAGGCCATGTACCAGCCCTCGTGGCGGGCATTCTGGAAGGCTGTGTAGTTGTTCTCCAGAACGATCTCAGTGAAGATGCAGTCTTTGCTCTTGCCATTGGGCTGGAGGGAAGGAAGGGGGAGAGAGTGGGTTAATCCAGCAGGGAAAGGGTTAAGTGTTGTTAGGCTGGGTCTGATCCTGGGCCACTGGTTTTGCCACTGGACTTTGTGGGAGCAGAATCAAGGCCTGGGAGGATTTAGTGCCAATAGAAGGTGCCGGGTTGCCAGACCTAATGGAAGCTGGGCAGGCTTCCCAGGCCCCTGCCAGGCAGGGAACCCCACCGCTCAGGGGTAAGAGAGGAGTCCAGTCTCTCTGTCCCATTCCGTCCTTGGCTGCTGTTGTGGGGCTCCCAACAACGGGGCTGTATAATGCTAATGGGATGGGGGAGGTGCTTTCTGGGATCCAGTGGGAACTGGACTCAGACTCACCAGGTTCATAGAATCATCGGGCTGGAAGAGACCTTGAGAGGTCATCCAGTCCAGCCCCCAATCTGAGGCAGGACCAAGCAAACCTAGACCACTCCTCTGACCTGCTGTTAAAAGCCTCCAGTGACAGGGATTCCACAACCTCCCTTGGTAACCTGTTCCAGAGCTTAACTACCCATAGGTTAGAAAGTTTTTCCTAATATCTAACCTACATCTCCCGTGCTGCAGATTAAGCCCATTGCTTCTTGTCCCACCTTCAGTAGACATGTAGAACAATTCATTCATGGCACCCAGGCCACCAACCAGGGACGGCTTATAACCCCTGCCAGCCAGAGCTGGACTGGAACTGATGCCCTCTGCTCCCTTTTCAATCCCATCAGTCATTCAGTCCCCCTTTGACTTGCAGTTTTGCTCAGACAGCTACTTGAGATAGATCTCCCACTCCACATATCATCCTAGGGCAGAGCTTCTGTTTTCTCCTCACCATGATGGAAGAATCAAAGAACAACCAGACCCCAGAGTATCCATCCCAAGCCCACAGCCTGCTGATGTGGGGCTTTGAGAGTTTACTCAGGGCTCTCTGGAAATAGCATGAACATCAATAAAGCTCCCTCCTGTAGCTCGCTATCGAATCCCAGGGCCTTTATTTAAGGAGCTTCCAATTAACAGGGAGACAATATGATGCAGTGGGAGAGCACCCTACAGTCTTTCTGTCTCACTGCTTATCTGGGCTAACCAGGACTCCAGCAGCATGAACTTCCCCACAGCAGGGCCTTGTCCATGCCAGCCAGGTCTCCAGCAGAATGAGAATGGCCCTTGGTAGTACCTGGGCCTCTGATCCCTAAAGTTTCCAATCACCTGTTCCAAAGTGGAAAGAAAAGTGTCTGAGGAAGCATCCAGATGGGGCAGCAATGGAGCAGTGCGCATCTACGGAGCAGTGCAGAGGCGCTAGTGTGTGTGTGTACAGGGAAGGGCTGATTTCTTGCAGCACTGATGAGACCTGCGGGACCAAGCATGACTTGCCTGTTCCCTGGTACAGCCTGCAGGGCGACGGCAAGAGCACAGCTGGAGTGAACCAGCTCCAGAGCTGGAATGAACCAGCTTAGCTGCATTGACTTTAATGGAGCTATTCTGACTGACACCTGCTGAAGTTCCAGCCCATTGTTTTTATACAGCTCCTACAAAAACAGCCGTGGGGGCTTGCAGGGTTCTATATTTTCAGAGATGGATCCCGATAAAGAAGAGAGATGTTATAGATTCAGGCACTGGAGGCCAGAAGGGACCCCTTGTAGATCACATTTATTTCACCCTGTTACCCAGGTACTGGGCTCAATCACTTGTGTTTGGCTAAAGCATCTCATCCAGAAAGGCATCCAGTCTTGATCTGAAGACATCAAGAGATGGAGACACCACCACTTCCCCTGGCAGCATCCCAACACTTTATAAAGTTTGAAGGCCACGTTCCTTGACGGAGGTGGGGGAAAAGCACTGAGGGGCAAGAGGGTGGGGCGTGGGGGTGTCCCTGGCTGTGACTCACTTTTCCAATGAGCTTCCCCCTCTTGCTCATGCAGATGTATTTCTCGCTCTCGGCTCCCTTGATGCGCACACGGCTCCCAAAGGTGTCCGTCTCCACGATTAGCTTTGCTGCAAGGATGAGAGAAAGAGAGAGAGGGAGAAAACAAAACAAAACTCCTTCCACCGATGCTAGAGTGAATGACAGCCAGTCTGCGTGCCAGGGAGTCAGTGTGTGCACTCAGGCCCACAGAGATCCAGAAGAGCATAGGGAGTGCATTAAAAACAAATGCCACCAAATGGCACACACAGACTGCGCTACTAGCAGTTACATTATCTCGGCTCTAGAGGACAGATAACCCAGTGGTTAGGGCACCTGGCTAGTACTTCTTTGCTCCACCACAAACTCCCCAGGTGACCTTGGGCAAGATACACAGGGCACATGTACACTTGGAGCTGCAGTAGGAGTCCCAGCTCAAGGAGATGGACCCGAGGGTGCATGCTAACAATAAAGCGTAGCTGCTGCAGTGGAAGGGCTAACAGCCCTGCGTATGCACGCCTCTCAAACAACAGGCATGTGGCTAGGGTGCGTAGGTCTCCTTGAGCTGGAGATTAGTGTCAAAGTGTAGGCACACCCTCACACTCTGTGTGCCTCAGGTCCCCATCGTACCAGGGGGATAACAGCAGTGCCCAGCCTCAGAGGGGGGCTGCGGGGACAAATCTCATTGAATTGTCCCAGCACATGGTGCTTTCCACTCCCCAGCTAACAGGGCCGTGATACAGAAATAGGAGTTAGAGAGTAACCCAGCAGGAAAGCTGCCAGAGGGGATGGCTGGAGTGTCTAAGCCTCTGGTTTGCAGTTCTGTCCTTACATCTCCAGCAATCCACCACCCCTTTCATCTAAGAAGCAAATGGAAGCACATACCCAGCATAGATAACTTGCCCACTTACCTCAAGGATCTATGAGGACAGGGTGAAAGCCAAGTCTGCAGCCAGGGCTGCTACTTTGATCAAATCAGGAAATAAAGGAAGCACCTATTTACAAGAAGCAGCATGGTCTAGTGGCTAAGGTATTGAATTAGGAGTTGGGGACCCAGGGTTGACTCCTGGCCCAAGTGTATGTTTTCAGGCAAGTAACTTCGTTCTCTGTTTCCCCTCCCACCCGTTGTGTGTTATAGTATAAGCTGTTAGGGGCAAGGACAGAAGTAATAGTAATTATAATATTGCAATTCTGCCTCTGTCCCAGGTAACAATGAACAAACCCTTCACGGGGGCATGTGATGAAAAATGGCCACTGCCAGTATTCAATATCATCAAAACATACAGTAAAGAGAAGGTTAAAGTTGCACAAAGCATGGGACTATGCACAGTATTATTACCATTGCACACTGTATGTGTTTTGCTGTGTTAGACTCTCGACCAGTCAGTCAAGAGTTAATTGTCTGAGCGTCCATTCCGCATTCTTTAATTAGAACACCTGGGGTCTGATGTGTTCCTATTGACTAGAACCCTCTGTGAACAGACAACAATACCTATATCATTGCAATGAAGGATCTAGCCTGCACCTGTGTTTAATTAACCATAGCCTGCATCTGTGTTTGTCTGGAGAAAGATCTGGAAAGGGCAAAGCAGTAGTACCTGGAAGCTGGTGAGTTGAGCTATTTTAACTTCCAAGCTGCTTAGAACAGCCTATTTTTTTTATTATTATTAATAGAGATTAAGTATTTTTATTAAGGAAATTCAGGGGTATCTTTGGGAATCTTTAACACATGACAGTTTTTAAAGCCTAATACCAGAGCAATGGGGAATAGCAGATTTCAGTAGCAAAATAGCCTGTGAGCAAGTATAATTTACTGCAGGAGGGCTTCAGCTTCTGCAAAATGTAATGCTGTTCTAGGTTGAAATTCAGCCCTGTGCAAAGGGCCAGAATAATGCCTATGTACCACTTAGTAGCACTAGTATTACCGTAGTGCTTAGGAGCCCCACTCATGGAGCAGGACCCCATTGTGCCAGGTGCTGTATAAGGATTAACTCGCAAGATGAGACTCTCAGCTTTTTTTTTTAAATGAAAGTTCTAGCCCTCCTGGATATAGGGAAAAGCCTGAAAACATGACCTGTGTGCATCCTAAAGCCTCAGAATTTTTTTTTAAACATGATTTTTAAGCCAATCTCATGATTTTTGGAGGGCCTGGGAAGGACCACCCTCCAAAATTTGGGATGCTTTTTAATTTTTGAACCCTCTGGGTGTGGGAATTATTTACAAATGCTTGAGGGGTGGGCATACTGCACTTAAGCCCTCAAAAAGGGTCTTAAGTGGGACTCAAGCAGTGCGTGGTTTCTGTGTTAGGCCCTCTGCAGAGGGGTGAATTTCAGCCTAAGAAAACCACAGACTATTGTCCCTAGCAATAAAAATTCAGTTGTGCTGCTTGCCTTTGCAGGTGCCTTTCCCTCCAGGTATTGGTTACAGTGATGTGAACTGTACAGTTATAGATGGGCAGGACAGTGAACAAGGCCCAGTTACAGTGATAAAACAACTAGATCTCTCAGGTTCTGGGACCCCCAGTTTTGTGTTCAGGCATCTTGGCTTTCATCCCCCTTCCCATGTAAAATCCACATGGGCAGAACAACCATGGGGATAAACTGGCCACAAATAAATTCAGGCTGGAAATTAGCAGGTTTCTAATCAGAGGAGTGAGGTTCTGGACCAGTCTTCCAACAGGAGTAGCCAGGGTCAGGAACCTAACTGGGATGGAGCTTGATACGTTTATGAATAGGATTATACGATGGAATGGCATGTGATGACCCACGAGGTCCCTTCCTGTCCTATGTCCCTATGACCAATACTCTTTGTTCCAATTACTGATGGGCCCCTAGCCCAAATCCTCCCACCGAAACCGCTTGCCCTTAAGAGGGGTCAAAATCTCAATCTAAATTTTTGCGCTGTTAGCCTATCTCTGGTTACAACCTCTAAGGAAAAGCCTCTATCCACACTTGGATTAGTAACAGAATCTAATTCTAATGCAGCAAAATGTTATGCCTGCCTCCTAGCACTAACCTGTCTGTTACAGCTGCTAAATCAAGTGAATTAGGGGACCCATAGTTTTGCTTGGATGACGGGGAGTTATAGATAGAATCCTGCTCTCAGTTACATGGATGAAACTCCCTTGACTTAAGTGGGGTTGGCTCCAGGTATAAAGACCACAATCCAGCTCCCAGAGGAGCTAATGGGCCACTGACTTTAACAGGAGTTGGACTGATTCCTAAGCAAGTGCAGAAATTGGCACATGGTGCATAAGATCCATCGGAAGCTCACACCAAGGTTTATTTGCAAATTCTCTTATCTGCTGCACTCCAGGGGGAAAACATTCACCTTTTTGTTTATAATGAGACCGTTTCAATCAAATGGAACAATTAAGTTTTTAGCACCTCTCCTTGATTTGGCTACAGCTGTCCTGCCACCAGCTTTTTGATCAAGCCTTATTGTCATGTTTAACTGATCTTGAACAATTCCTCAATAAACAGAAGAATTCCCCCCTCTGGGATAAATTTTAATCATTATGCTTTGGAGTGTTCTTTTTATCTTCTGGCTTTTGAAAAAACATCCTTTGAAAACCATTAATATCTGTGTCAACAATCCTTAAAATAATTACAAAACCCCAAAACAAATGGACCTGCTCTGTACTTTTTGTAACCCTGAATCTTTAAATCTTCATTCGATGTTCAGAACAAACTGTAACCATCCTATTTTGTATTCTAACAGACTATCAATACAGTCTGATTCCTGCTCCCACTGAAGTGGAAGGGAGCAGGACCTAGGTGTATTTTAAATCCAGTTAAAGTTTTTCTTTTTGATTTAACCTGGTAGTTGAAGACAATGTATTAATCTTCCAGTTGCCAGCATGTGCATAACTGAAGTCCAAACAAGATCTCAGAGCCATGACTTTCAGATCAGATTTAGGTTTAACCCCCAAATAAACTGATCAGAATATAAATTGAGCAAGAGTTGCATGTAACTTCACCCGAGGAGAATCTGGGACTATTGTCCCTAAAGTAGTGCTGGATTGTTACCATAACAAGCCATTGTATGTTTGAAGCATCACAGTCTCTGATGATAGTGAGGACTTTGCCTTTACAAGAGATATTTCCACAAAGGGAAATATAAACAACAATCCATACGTTTTGCTGGATTCTCACATGAAAGATGAAATCCTCAAGTCAAAGGGACTTTTGAAAACAATGGGGGTCAAGATTTCACCCAGCGATTCAGTTCCAAACATACTAGGGATGGACTGGAGTGACTTTACCAAGGTTGTTTTGTATATTAGACTAGAATGCCTTTAAAAATGGTGGCCATAGGTTCCTGGATATTCTCAGTTGCCAGGAAGTCATCTTTCAGTTTCTAATACATACCAGTCTTCAGCTGGTTGCATTGCCAATGAAGCTGTGGCTATGAAATGGGAAGGTCTCCTGGTCTCTGTCTCTTCCTTGGGGATATATATGAAAGCAACCCTTGTGACCCTTCTTACCCCGTACCAGGGATGCTAGTTATCTGCCTCAGTCAAGTGTCTCAAAGCTCTCCCAGGGATGGGGGCAGTACCATTATCCCTGCTTTACAGACAGAGAAACTGAGGCATGGAGCAGGGATGTGGTACAGTGATTCACAGGCAATGGTGGGAATAAAACCTGGGAGTCACGACTCCGGGCATCCCTGTTTTAGACACTAGGTCTCATTCCCTCCCTGAACTGGGAACAGTCCTAATATCCAGCCCAACCGAACCCTGCTCTAAACACTAAATCCCACTCCCTTCCCTGAGCTGGTAATAGAACCCAGCAGGTGTATAGTCTCCTCTTGTGATAGCATCTAGGAGCCCCAGATATGGATCGAAGCCCCGGTGTCCTAGGTGCCCCACAGACATAGAATAAAGAGGCGGTCCCTGCCCCAAGGAGTTCACCATCTAACCCAAGCAGCGTGACTCATCCCTGCGTTGGCACTGGCCTCTCTGACCAGGTCCCAGAGGTGGAATCTCTGCAGGGCCGACAACCATTTCCAGATGTGGCTGGTATAGCCACAGGTTAATCGCTCAGAATTAAAGTGTATTCCCCACCAGCCGGTCTCTTTCCATCACAGATGGCTGAGATCTGGCCATGTGCTCTGGCAGGATGGGGGCACCTCCAACTCCTTACCGAATTTGTTGCCATCCTCTGCTGTGGCGGTGATCCTTTTGCCGTTCACCTGGACATGCTTGCCACTGGTCCGGCTGTAGAGCTGGTACTCCCTGATCTGCCTTCGGCTCAGCTGGTCTGTCATGGCGCCCTGGTCCCTCACGTACTGGTTAAAATTAGGAGACGGTTGATTCTCCCCCTTTGTTTACAAAGGGAAAAATAAAATCAATTTGTTTTGGACAGCCCCACAGACATGGCGAGGATATGGAGTCGGGAGCCATCACTGGGCCATCCTGGGCAGGATTGCTCATGCAGGGTGTGGGATGGGGTCTGGGACCCTGAGAAGCATGCCAAGGAGGTGGCTAGGATATAGTTGGGAACCAACAAAAGGGACATCCTGGTCGGGAGACATAGAGGACAGGGGATGGAGTTTGGTACTCTGGAGAGGAGTTCACATACATGATGGGACCTAGCTTGAAATTAGAGGCACCCCAGGCCGGAGTCCTCATGCAGTTTCATTGCATTCCATGCAAACTTGTGTATACATTCTAGATTCCAGGACATCCTTGGGGCAGAGATAGGATACGGAGCTTTTCATCTCTGGTTTGGCCCTATTCCAAATAGACAGTGACCAAAGCCATTGCCGCCTGATGGCTGTTAGCTGACCTAGGTGAAATGAGTCTCAGTCCAGTGCCCATAACACCAGCCACCATAAATGGAACTAGCTGGCAGGCTCAACAGAGGACTGAATGTGGCTTGGAGACCCAGCTCCCCTCAGACTAGTAGAGGTGCTGGATCAAGGGGTGAGAGGCTGCGTGGGTGGATCAAGGGGTGAGAGGCTGTGTGTGTGTAAAAGCTTGCACTGCTGCTCCCCATCCTGCTCCTTTTCTGGGGATACACAGATGGCTACCTTCTAAGAAGGGATAATCTGGTTCCTTTCTCTAGCAACATACCTACCTAACCAAGACCCACCCATGTCTCCTGGAAACTCAGAGACCCGTCCTGTTGAGAAACAATTCCACTCGTTTCTCTTATTTCTTTGTTACTTGGGATTGTTATGAGTCATGGTCTCCTGTGCCTTATTACCCACAAAGTCCTAGTCCTCTGGGACAGCAAAATTCATTGCTAAAGGGAAGACGATTCTCTTTCTGTGTCTATAGAAATATATCCATCATAACCCTCTCTCTACTGGTTCGGCAGTCTCTCCATATGTTATATGTAATATTATTCTCAGATATAAATATCTGCTTTTCTAACATAACCTTCTATCTTCCATATATAACCATCATCCATTCATCCAGTATAATGCTCTATCTAATATAAACCTTCCATCTACCATAAATAACCATCATCCATATGTCCACTATAACACACTATTATTATTATTTATTATTTATTTACTTGCATTATTGTAGCACATAGGAACCCCAGTCCTGGAGCAGGACCCTATTGTGCAAAGTGCTGTACCAACATTGAACAAAAAGACAATCCCCGCCCTAAAGAGCTTCCAATCTAAATCTCTATCTTTTCCATCATCCTGGCATCTGGCCACCTTGTGAATGTGATTCTTCAAACCCAGGACTTGTTAGCAGAGCTGGGGAGAAAGTAGAACAGATGACGTAGTAAAGGTGTCCCCCTTCCTCCCCCTCCCCCCGACTCTCATTGTCCTTAGTAACAACAGAACAAGAGCGAAATACAGACTTTGCGAAAGAAGCTGAATTCTTCTCAAAGAATGAGTCCCCCCCACCCCCATGAAGTTATCATGACTGTAATCATAGAATAAAGGATTGGGTTGTCCTGTCCCTGCTGTATTGCTGGGGGCCCTGACAGCAAAGACCCAGGAGTAATGTGTATTCGAAGATCTTCCTGGAAGATTATGCCCATGCAAACTGCAGGCGTATGTCACAGAAAACATTACTTCCACAACCTCATTGTGCCATCAGCACACAAAGCCTGCTGCTGCATGTCTCACACATTTCTCTGCATGCCTCAGGACCCTTGCTGGGAGCCAGGCTCATCCTCAGTATTGACAAATACTAGAAAAGAGGGGCTGGAAATAAGCGAATGGCAAGTCAGCTGTAGCACTCAAAGTCTATGGCCAACACTTCGGATCCACGTTAGCCGAAACTGAATTAGAGGGGCCTGTTGATGCGCTGGCACCACGACTGTTGCTGATAGGTCCCAACACTCACGCCAGAAGCGAAGGGCAAACCACTGCTGGCCCTAGGCTCCAGAACCCCAGTGCAACCCAGAGTCTCTCAGCTGTCCCCTGAATCCTACTGCAACCCAGAGCCTCACAGCTGCCCCCGGACCCCAGTGCGACCAGAGCTTCCCAGCTGCCCCCGGACCCCAGTGTGACCAGAGCCTCGCAGCTGCCCCCTGGATCCTACTGCAACCCAGAGCCTCGCAGCAGCCCCTGGACCCCAGGGCAACCAGAGCTTCCCAGCTGCCCCCGGACCCCAGTGCAACCAGAGCCTCCCAGCTGCCCCCTGGATCCTACTGCAGCCCAGAGCCTCCCAGCTGCCCCCGGACCCCAGTGCAACCAGAGCTTCCCAGCTGCCCCCGGACCCCAGTGCAACCAGAGCCTCCCAGCTGCCCCCTGGATCCTACTGCAGCCCAGAGCCTCCCAGCTGCCCCCGGACCCCAGTGCAACCAGAGCCTCCCAGCTGCCCCCTGGATCCTATTGCAACCTAGAACCTCCCAGCTGCCCCCGGACCCCAGTGCAACCAGAGCCTCCCAGCTGCCCCCTGGATCCCGAAGCAGATGTTATATCAGAGTCTCAGAGAGCAAAGGACCAATAGTATTACTGCCCGTTGTTTGAGCCACTGATGACCTAGGGTCATAGAGTTTAAGGCCAGAAGAGATGACAAGAGTATTTAGTTTGACCTCCTGTATATCACAGGCCACCAGCAGCACCCAGCATCTGTACACTAAACCCAACAACTGAAACTCGACCAAAGTATGACAGCCCACCGGAGACTAGACTGTGATGTGCCACAGGCAGAGAACAGGCGGGATTGAGGTGCGTCAGTGTCCGAGGGAGGGAAATGGTTAAGTGAGAGAGACCCAGATAACCCTGGCAAGGGACCCACACCCGCATGCTGAAGAGGCAGGCAAACGCCCCTGCCTGAGGTCACTGCCAATCTTCCTTCCGGACCCCACATCTAGCAATCAGTGAGCATGTGAATAAGAACCAGCCAGCCAAGCACCTGGGAAAGAGAGTGCTTGGTGCCACCTCAGAGCCCTGGTCCTCCCTGTCCAATGTCCCATCTCCAGCTGTGGCCATCTCTGATGCTACAGAGGAAGGAGATTAACAACATTTAAAAAAAAAGAAAGAATTGGTGGGGGGAGAAGGTAATCCCTTCCTGACCTCTGTAGGTAGCTGGCTGAAACCCTGAAGCATGAACTTGTAGGAACATAAGACATAAACCGGAAGTGACCCCAGGTCCCTGAGTCCTGCCCCTATCATAAGCAATCCTGTCATACAATCGTGCACAAGAATCACCAGCTGGAAGGGACAGAAATGCTAAAGAACATCCAGGCTTCAAAACCCGGGCTAACAACAAAACATACACCACCCTAAGCGAGCCAGGCTCTCTCTCGTGTATAGGGGCAGGGGGCTCTTTCTTAGCCAAGCCCTACAAATCACAGTATGGTAAAGCAGCTAAACAGTAAATACCCCTGGTTCAGCTTCCACCCTTCACTGCCAGCCACGAGACATGCTGAGCGGAACTGAGAACTGAATGTGGTTCCTAATGCACAGTGACTCACCAGTAGCAAATGGTAGGTTACTCTTGGGAAGATCATTCTACTCTTTGACTCAGCTAACGATGGACAGAATCCTGCTCTGGTACATGTACATGATGAACTCAAGTGTTGAACCCGCAGTGGGGGCTCAGAGCTGGAAGCTCCATGTATGAGTGAGGAGCAACTAGTAGGGTGACCAGATGTCCTGACTTTCAGCATCAGGACCACAAAGCTCAACATGAAACTTGGGTCAAAACCTTTGGTCTCCTGTTCAAACAACAGGAGGCTGGCTGCTTGTTTCAAACAGGATCAACTCAGTGCCATACACCGGCCCGAGTTTGCTCCAAACCAGGCCTGAGTTGCCTTGAAAGTTTCCTAAACTTTAGCAAACGTGACAACAAACCAAATCTTTCTATCGATGCAGGAAACCAGAGAAGCCAGATGTGTTTGTGGATCTAGGTGCAAACATTATGTGCTGTAACCCTCCCAACATGCATCTGTGTCTCAGCATATCGACGGAATTGCCCCTTCTCCTCCTCAAAGATACACTAAAAAGAGAGGGCCAAATTCTGCTCCTCACTGGCCAGGAGCTACTATAGATTCTGATGATGTGAGAGCAGAATCTCGAGCTCAGCCTTTCTGATTTACACTGGCATAACTCCATTAACGTCAGTGGCATTACTCCTGGTTTACACCAGTGTAACTGACAGCAGAATCAGCCTGGAGTGGTTCAGAGCACTCCAAAAGGCTACTAAATAAAGTGTGTATTGTACCCAAACAGGCTTTGTGACTTATGCTAATGCCCTAGCAGAAACGCATGCTCCCCAACAGAAGAGTTATTGTATGGTAAATACCAGCTAATTACTACAGACATGCTGGTTGACTACAATGCTGATAATCCTCAATCCCTATGACGATACAGAGCTATCACGGAGCAGTTAAACTTCAATCAATGTCTTTAACTATGCATTTTATTGGTATGAGAAGGCTTCATTTAATCTCTATGCAAGTGGAGTAGGAAGCCCTGATTTTAAGAGCTAAGACTGAGATTTTCAAAGCTCCTTAAGAGATTTGGACATGCAATTCGGGTGGTCGAACTTTTTAAATTTAAACTTTGGGGGGGGAGGGGAGAAATAGCTTTTTGACCAAAATACAAATGTTTGTGGAAACATTTTAGTTTGGTCAAAATGACTGAATTTTTCATTTTAAAACATAGAAACTGAAAAATACTTTTTTGTAAAAATATTCAGTTTTTGGTTAAAAAAAATGTTTAAAATATTTTTTTTGTTTTGATTGCAGCAAAAATTTTCAGAATAGAGTTTTCAAAACCTGAACTTTTTACCAACAGCAGAAAAAATTACCAACACTGGTCATTGAAAGCTGGACAAAATCTTTTGTTGTTGCTTGAAAACCAAAATATTTCTGTGAGAATATTAGGAAAAAATGTTGAAATACTTGGATTTTTGAAACCGCTGTAGTCCACTTCGCTTAGCCCTCTTTAAAAATCTCAGCTAGGATGCAGATTTTAGCTTGTGCATGACACACAGGTATATCCATCCTCAGCTGTGTAAAGTTGCTCCGTTGCCTTCAATGGAACACCAGTGATTTACCCCAGCTGACTTCAGTGGGGCTAGGATTTCACCCAGCTATTACCATAGCAGAACTGAGATCTTAAAGGTGTATTGCTAAATAGTGTGCAACCCTGCTCCCATTACGGTCACTGAGCATTTTGCCATTGACTTCAGCTGAAGCAGGATCAGGCCCTGTCTATGGACCACTTTAATCTGCCCCAAATTTCTCTGGGAATCTGAGTGCTGGTCAGAGATTATCTACAGCACCAACATCAGCTCATCAGAAACATTCACAGAGCAGTGACATGGGCCACTGGGCTGGCTCAGAACTTCTTGCTATAAAAGGAAAGGCAGCAATGGGGTTCTGGTTTGTGACCAGGTCTCCCACAGTACTACACATAATAAATAATAATAATAAAAACTGGTAACTTAAACACAGATTGGCTCTCCCTGTACTAATAGCTTCTCTACAGTAAATCCGCATGCTAGGTATGTTTCATAGACCTACTTGTGACATTATTACAAGATTTTTCAGACAGGCTCAGAACACACCATCAGGCCCAGATTTTCCAAAAAGCTCAGATTCCATTACGTGCTGAGCAGTTTTGCAAAACTGGCCATAAGTGGGAGCTATCCTCTATTATTTTATATTATGGTCACACTTTCTATCAAGGTTCTAGTTATAAATAGTTAATAGAGGCTTAATAGATGCTTTAATAAATGGTTTTTCAGAGTCTAACGGGATGACAGGTTGCTTATGACCATGGTTTACAACCATCTATAACACCTTCTACTGGCGTGCTTATAAACATCCATGCTGTAGGCTGCTCATACCTGTCACATGCTTGTAACAGCTGTTAATCATGTATTAATCCTTTATAAACAATTTCTGAATGGACCCTTAAAGTGCGACTATTATATTTATTGTGAGGCACGAAAGGCAGGACATTCACAACAGACTCGATTGTGCAACACTAACTCATACTTGTGCACCCTTAGACGAGCAGCCTCGCTGACTCCATGAGTGCTTGTGCGAGTGCTCACCAGCATGAATGAGGGTGGCCCAACGAGCCCTATGTAGGATGAGACCAACAGAGTCTAAGAAGAGACTAGTGATTTTGGATGCCTCCATTTTTCGGAGTGCAATGTGAGACACTTTAAAGGGCCCTGATTTTTCAGACGGTGGATGCTCAGCATGGTCTGGAAATCAGGAACCTTTAAGGTTTCCCAAGCAGGGCACTCAGAGTCACTTCTGAAGAGTTTGGTGTTGCACGGCCATGATCAGGTGAATGGTCTAGTCCTGCCCAGGGGCCGAGCCCTCACAGATCCTGTAAACTTCTCTGGGGGTCCCAGGCACTCAGCACCTCACAGGACCAGACCCTTTGGCAAAGAGGGCAATTGTCTCCTTTTGACTCAGGCTGGCTTCTGGAGCAGGGCTCTCCTGCGCCGTTCCCTCACCCCCCCGATGTGCCTCAATTCAGCTGGGTCTCAACTCAACTGAGCTCAATGGGGACTCTTCCTAGACCGGCTGCTGTCTGTCCCCATCCATCAGGACTCATAGCATCATGTTGGACCCGTGAACCCTGACAATGGGGGACTTGTGCGTTCCTCTGGGGGAGGGATGAATGCAGGGAAGAAGCCAGGTAGAAATCCCCTCTCAGGAGCTGCTTCCTTTTAATTCATCCAAAATCCTCTCGCCTTTTTTTTTTTCTGGCTCTGCTTCATTCTCCCCTTGAGTGATCTTTCCCACCTTTTCCTTCAGCATTCAGCAGCCTCCGCTCATTTCAGATCACAGGGCAAAACCTCTCTCTCTCTCCCCACTCCCCACCTCTTCCCCACCTCCCTCACAAAGGAGGACAGAGAGGTCTAGCAAAGATCACAGCAAACATTATCTATGTGGAATCTTCACAGGTCTTTAGTGTGGCCGCTGGGGGGGATCGACCCCTTGCTGCTGCCAAAGGAACTGGTGATCAGCCTCCCAGAGACAGCTGCTCATCACACAGGAGCTCAAGCATGGCTCTGGCCTTTGCCAGCTTGCCCCCCCCCACTCCCGCTCCGCCTGCCATACACCCTCAGTGGGGGAAAGGCAAGCAATTCAAGGGAGAGCTCCACACCACCTTTCACAGTGCCATCAAATGAGCCCCCCACCCCCAACGGGGCAATAAACCTGGCCCAACACCATTGTGCTAATTTCTGCTCCATAACAGGCTGCATCCCTAAGCCTTTGTGTGTGTGTGTGTGTGTGTTGGGGGGGTGGGGAAGGGTCTAGGGTCTCACATTCACTTTAGAGGCTTTGGGGGTATTTCTGTCCCCATCAAAGGCACCTCCGTTCCCCTCTTGTTTTCAAAGGCATTTACCTTAAAAAGGTCCGGAGTGCATGTTAAGGAATCCAAGGCTGGCCTGTTAAAACGGTTTGGAGTCTAGCTGAGAGGGTGCTGGTATGGAACAGTGCATTTTAATAGCCCCGGCTTTTATTGAGATCACAAAAAGGGACATTTCATCTTTAAAAGGAATGGGGGGTGGGGGGGTTAAACCCCAAGCCACAGGAAGCTGCTCTGACTTTGGATTTAAAACCAATGGGCCTGGTTCTGCTCTCACATATCATGCTGGTGTAAATCAGAAGTAACTCCACTGAAGTGATTGGGACAGATCCCCAGCTGATGTAAATTGGGATAGCTCCACTGAAATCAATGCTGATTTACACCAGCTGCAGATCTGGCCTGATGGCATCACACTGGTATGAAACTGGTGTGAGAGGAGACTCAGGTCTCAAAAATCTCAACTTTGTATATTTCTGGAATGGAGCATTTCCCCTCAATGAGCAGTATTCTAACGAAATACACCGGGTTCCTATACAGCACAACATACCCGTTATCTAGGGGTTAAGGCCCAATCCTGTGAGCGGTTACACAGAGGAGCAATCCCATTAACCTTAATTGTCTATTACATCTACTCCTAGATAGACACAATTTCATTTCTGAAACAATTAAAATAATTAGTCTTACCTTCATGATTATCCAGTCCTACAATTGGTCCTGAACCTTCAAACATGCACATAAGTAATTTTACTCACCTGAGTAGTGCCATTTGAGTTCCTTGGGCAAGATTCTGAACTGTTAGTACAGTTACTCCTGAGCGATGCTGGTCTGCGATTAGAATCTACCCTCTAGCTTTACTCATATGAGTAAAGTTACCCATGTGCATAGGTATTTGCAGGAGAGAGCTCCTTAACTTTTAAAACTGTGCTATGTTTAATAACTTTAATAATAATAAATCAGTATTGTCAGCATTAGCAAAACAGAATGCACAGGTAACATTTCGATTTCGGTTGAGAGTACAACATTAGCCAATTTATTTTCAAGCACCACACAAACCGATACATGCCACCTTTAGGATTAAAGCAATGCACCACAGGGGAAAAAAAGCAATTACTCTGGTTTCCAAAAGAGCTTTGGGCACTTTGGGTTTGAATGCTATTGCAGACCGGTGTCTTTAAACAATTTGGTTTTGTTGCAAAGAAAGAACTCCACAAGTAAATTGGAAAAAAACATAAGCTGACTTTTTGCATTTTGGGGGGGGGGTATGGTTAGTAAAACAGACAGTCTGTTGCAAACGTACCTGGGTTTGACAGGAGAGCATTAAGAGCTGGAAACATCTGTATTTGGAAACAAAAGAGAGAGAGAAAAAAATACACAGGGTTTTGTTTGGGGGTTATTCTGTCTACTACTAATACACTATTGATTAAACCTTGTTGCAAATAATTGGAACAAAGCTAGCTGGGAGGAAAGAAGAAAGCGCTTACATGGAAAGGTTTTGGAGGCTGACGTACTGCTGCATGTCGCTTGCCAAAAGAAAAAAAAAGAGATAAATACATAAAATGAACTAAATCAGCTCTGAGCTGAGTGCTCTCAAAATCTCCCAAAGCTGCAAAGATCTCTTAAAGCTGGCACATTCCTGGGGGTGAAGCTAAGGAGTGGTGTCCCCTCCTTTTTAGTCTGAAACCCCCAGTAACAGCAGGAAAGGAGGTGTCAGAAAAAAACAGCCCCACTTCTTGCACCTTTAAGACCACATGTGATCATAAAGTGCCTGGAACAAGAATTGATACAGTGCATGGAGATGGCTGGAGCAGCGCATCCGTCTTCTTCCTTCCTTTCTTTTTTAATCTTTACCAGGGTCCTTGCCGTGCTTGAAGAACCTTCATAGCATCCAAGTTTGTTTCATCCATTTCCCCTTTCCTCCCCACCACACCCTTCCCCAAAATAGAAACTTGCTGCTTTCCTCAGATTATTCACTGGGTTGCATCCCTCCTGCAGCCTGGTAGCTGCTTCCTCCTACATGGGAAGGTGGCTCAAGGCAAGGTGCTCCCATCTGGGGAGGAGAAGACACTTGAGAGGCTCAGGCGCCAGTAAATTCCAAGCTTGGATCCAACAGAGAAATTACGTGAGGGAGCAGGGACTTGCTTGCAGGCTATTGCTAGCACTTCCCATGTGTCAGCCCTGAAAGCTTGGAAGAGTCTCTGCAGACAGGGGCAGAACCTTCCCTTCTGGCTTCTCTGCAAGTCATTCAGCAGCTGGAGAAGGAAGGAGGAACCTTACCTAGCAGGAGCCTGTGAGGGAGGAGAAAGGGGGTGGGGGAGGCAGCTTGGCAGAGCGGCTTGTTGTGTCCCCAAGTTGGAGAAACCAACCTGAATTAACAGAAGTGGGGAGAAGGTGATTGACTCATCCGATCCCCTACTCCCAGCCGCACATACCTGGCATAGGAGGGGCGTGTGCCTGTGGTAGTGGCTACCTGCTGTTTTTAACTTACTGTGCTGGGGCATCTGTGCAGGAAAGCCACAAGCGCTCGAGTTCAACAGCTCAGCTGGGGCGCAGAGCGTGAGAGCTGGGGACAAGGGGGGCTTTTTGGCCAGCATCATACAATAGGATCAGGTGGTTGGTAACTTATGTCTTGGGGGGGAAAGAATACAGTTACTCCCCTCCCAGCCTGCATGTAGTGATGCCCCAGGAGGTTTGTGCCTCCCCTTGCAAAGATGAATGGCTAGCAACCCACTGCAGAGGGGGTCGCACGTTCCCTGGTTCCTTGCAGTGGGAGGTGATGGGCTAGCTTGCAGCTCTAGCTAGTGGCCCAACATGCTCCCAACCACAGGTGACCTTGGGCACTTTCCCACCCTGGCCCTGGGGTTGTGCCAAAGAAGAGCCCAGGCATCTCTCAGTAGAAGTCAGGCTAAAACCTACATGGGGAGGAGGCTGACAGCAGACGGACGTGGGCCAATAGCCAATACTTTGTTTATCTATGTCCAGAGCAGTGTTCTCCAGAGGCGATGGGCTTTGATACAGTGTGTCCATTTGGTATCACTGCCCCAGGCCAACTCGGTGGCCGCCTGCCATTTATTGTGAGAATCAAGCCACTGTGTTCGCCTGGCAAATGAAAGGTGTACTCCCTTCTCTCCACACTCCCTCCCTGGGAGTCCTTGCTGCCCCCACTCAACCCCCGGCCACGGACACTCTCCGCTCCCCTGGAATGTGGAGGCGGGGGGTGGAGGCACTGAGCTGCCATTGCGTGGCTGGCGTAAGTGGCGCGTTCTGGAAGCAGAGATCATAGCAGAAGGGGGGACAATCTGGGAAACCAAGCCAGCACCCGCCCAGGCCCTCTGCCACTGGAATTCAGTTGTCTCCCTCTGAATGCTCTCTGCCTGCACTACTGAGCCCAGGCAGTGCTGAAAGGGACCCAGAAGGGAGCTCAGCGCTACAAAAGCTCCCATAAAAGGAGCTCAAATCCAGGACTGAGACTGGAACTGAAACACCCCTTTAGACCAGGCCATCTCATGCTCTGAAAGTCTCAGGAGGAGTAGCTGCACCCCCATTCAACTCAGAAACTCTACAGTGTACCTCCAATCACACTCAGTGCCCCCCAGTTCAGCTACACATCAACCACATGCACCGGCCTGCAGGGTTATTTCCAGTGGTTGGCACTCGTTTCTGGGAGTCATGGCTCCTTGTTTCTATGGCCAACTCCGGAAGGGAGTCTCTCTAACAGCAGATCGCGAGACTGGGACCCAAGGCTCCTGGGCTCATACCTAGCTCCAGGAGGGAGTGTGTGTAGTGGTAAGAGCAGGGGGCTGCAAGTCAGAACTCTCCTAAGTGCATGTCTAACTGCTCTGCAACTGGCTCACTGCGAGACCTCAGGCAAGTCCCTTCATCTCCCTGCGCTTTGGTACTCTTAAATGGGGATACGATATGGACCTACCATACAGGAGGCTTATGAGACTTCATTAGGTGATATGTGGTGACTGCTTTTGGATCTTTGGTCAGAAGCCACTGAATTAATTGTAGCCACTGCGTGAGAAATGTATCTCTAAAGCAAACCTGGGCCTTTCTAACCAAGGGTTCCTTTAGAGCTAGATATCTGTCACCCTTTCTAGTAAGGTTATTACAATTACAGGAGAGTTACACGGCAGTTTTGGCTCTCAGTGTGCAATTATCATGAAGTCACATAACTGGAAGGTTATCTTCATGGCTGAGTTACTTCTTATTACCCCTCTAATTCATATATACTAGTAGAATCCATGTATATTAATTATGCACCGTAGTCATTCTCAGTCATGTAATGAACTTTCTAGCTATATGAATTACGTATCAAAAAGCATAACCACCCTGTGACTGCACTATAATTATATTGCCATTGGAGTGTCCTGATTATAAAGCGTGATTGGCTTCCCTAGCACCGTCACCTTTATCCTTTTATGATCAAATATACCCTTTCTGGAGCATTGGTAATGACACGCCGCCCCAGACCGGAGCAACGGTCCTTCTAGGTTTGGTAAGCACTCCACACAGAGTCAACCTTGTCAGGAAAGCAGCAAAGAATCCTGTGGCACCTTATAGACTAACAGACGTTTTGCAGCATGAGCTTTCGTGGGTGAATACCCACTTCTTCGGATCTTGCATCCGAAGAAGTGGGTATTCACCCACGAAAGCTCATGCTGCAAAACGTCTGTTAGTCTATAAGGTGCCACAGGATTCTTTGCTGCTTCTACAGAACCAGACTAACACGGCTACCCCTCTGATACTTGTCAGGAAAGAAACCGTAACACTTTTTAATCAATTGCATGAGCGCTCAGCTCATTTGGAGTCTGCTTGGGTCTCTGGAAACATCAGGTGCTTAACGCAAGGCATTAGCATAGTCACTTCCATGCTGGCATGACACCCACTCATGGGCACAGTCAGTCCCGTACTAACAGCTCCACACCTTCCCTTTCAGTTTCCTGCAGTGACCAACAACAGATACTTCAGAGGAAGGCATAAAATACCCCCCAGCATGCTGTGTGACCATGTGGCCTAATGGATCGGGTATCTAACTTCACATCAGAAGACTAAGGGCTTGCATCTCTTCGTGGTCCATTTGCTTCAGCGCTTGGATACTAAGGTGATAAGTGCCTTATAAATACCTTTGACAGTTATCTAGATAATGCCCCTATTAAGTCCCAAAGTGCTGCCTAGTGTTGCTGTGCACTATTAAATTACTGCTGCCTTTTGCCCCAGAGATGGCTCCATTTCACTGGTGGATCTGCCCTCGGTTTACTAAGCACTTTGGCATGAAAGGTGCTACAGAAACGAATGTATTATTGTGTACTTCAAAGGTGACCTACCATATCCCAGAAATAGATGCTAATGCATAGAATCAGCTGCTGGAGGGGGGGGGCGGGGAGGGCTGGTGGCCAAAGAAGGAGATTGGGTTCTGTGTGACTTGGGTGACTCTCACTATTCCCCATGCTCCCCTTCTGGCCTCCTACAGCTTGTCCGTTCTGCTGATCAGATCACGTCTGAACAGGACGGTGAAGAGCTGACACAGTGCAGAGCGCAGCCTAGGACAAATCACATTCAGTCTCACATCACGTAACTCCATTTTTCCCAAGCACCAGGCCATTTTGTGTGTAGACAAGCCTGTATTGCTCATTACACTTATTGCCTTCTAATGGATTCTCAGGTCTTTGGAAAAAGAACGAGGGGTACTTGGGGCACCTTAGAGACTAAAATTTATTTGGGCATAGGCTTTCATGGGCTAAAACCCACTTCATCAGATGCAGGCAGTGGAAAATACAGTAGGAAGATATATACACAGAACATGAAAAAATGGGGGTTGCCATACCAACTCTAACGAGACTAATCAATTAAGGTAGGCTATTATCAGCAGGAGGAAAAAAAAACTTTTGTAGTGGTAATCAGGATGGCTCATTTCAAACAGTTGACAAGAAGGTGTGAGTAACAGTAGGGGAAAAATTAACATGGAGAAATAGTTTTTAGTTTGTGTAATGACCCATCCACTCCCAGTCTTTATTCAAGCCTAATTTAATGGTGTCCTGTTTGCAAATTAATTCCAGTTCTGCAGTTTCTCATTGGAGTCTGTTTTTGAAATTTTTTTGTTGAAGAATTGCGACTTTTAGGTCTGTAATTGAGTGTCCAGGGAGGCTGAAGTGTTCTCTGACTGGTTTTTTAATGTTATAATTCTTGACGTCTGATTTGTGTCCATTTACTCTTTATTCAGATCTTTGGGGCAGGGACCTTTCCTTCATGTATGTTGATACAGCGCTGAGCGCAATGGGCCCTGATCAGGGTTTCTAGGCATTGCTGTAATATAGATAATAAGAAGTCGCTTTCACACTCTGTACCTTGGTTTCCCCATGTGCAAAATGGAGATGACGATACTCTGCTCTGTATAAGAACCCCCTATAGAAGAGACTAACGTAGGCCTTGTTGACAGTGGGGCTGTGACCCATTTGTGGTAGCTGCCCCACTCCCTAACCCATAATGCAGACAGACAAAGCTTCTCCAAGCCCCGTTCTGAACCATGCAGCTTCTCCTGGTTTCAAGCAGGGATAAACAGCGCAGTTGCAAATAATAATCCCTAGTTCTTTTCATCAGTAGATCTCAAGCACTTTACAAAGGACATCAGTATCGTTAGCCTGATTTTGCAGGTGGGGAAACTGAGGCATAGGGGGGCAGTGACTTGCTCGCGGTCATTCACTAGGCTAGTGACTGAACTGGGTATAGAACCCAGGTCTCCTGAGTGCGAATGCTGTGCGATATCCACTAGGTAACACTGCCTCCCCAGGTTTCCCTGGCTTCACTAGGGGTTTGCATTAGGGCAGTCATGTGGGTACCTGAACATCAGTGTCTGAAACCTGCACTGCAGAGCAGGCCATACAATGGTTCCCTGGGTGGAAAGGGCTAGTGAGGGGCATAGGATTTTCTTGGGTTCTTTTTGCCTGCCCCCCCCCCCCAAATGATGGAGGAGCCCAGCAGAGGATGCTGAGCAGGGCTGGGAGCATGCAGACCCCCTCCCCCTTTTGAAGTTTTAGTATTGGGGGGAAGATGTGATTTGGTGCTAACGACCCAAATTAAGCCTCACCTGGTGCTTTCTCACTTCCCCCATTCAGGAAATTCCCCCAAACCACAAAATGCAGCTTCAAATAAACAAAAGTGTTGATCTTCCCTCTGGCTTGTGTGTGTAATGGGGGAGCGCCAGCTCCCATGGCTTCCTCTTTCCCTAGGCTTCTCCTATGGGAATGCCTTGTCTCATGTGATGATTACACTGGGAAGAGGTGCTAATATCACCTAGGGAACTGGCTAGCAGCAGCTTATCAGGGATCAGCTTCTCCACCCCACCCCCCAACCCTCCCTGATGTGCACATCAGCTGCATGGGATGGACTCGGACAAGGAAGGGAACAAATGGCCCATATAGGGATCCTGGGGAAAGGGCAAAGTGGTAGACATGGCTGTGTCTCTCCCTCACTCCCAGGGGGAAAGCTTCATCTGGAAATCCAGGGAAGGAGGAATGGATACTGAGGTAAAAGCAGGGAACTGGGAGACAGAACACCTGGATTCTGTTCATTTCTTTAGGAGGGAGTATTGTCTAGTGGTTACAGCAGGTACTCAGGCTTCCTGGCTCTGCCACTGACTCTCTGTGGACCCTTGGGCAAGTCCCTTCCATACTCTGTGCCTCAGTTTTCACATCTGTAAAATGGGGATGCTGATCCTGACCTACTACCCGAGGGGTTATTTCAATAGTATGTGCAAAGTGTGTTGAGATGCTCAGATGGAGGGAACCATAGAGGCACAAAGGATTTTATCATCACTTCTATCACTGGAGTGCGCTTCAGTGTTTGAGAACCTTTAACCTCCAGCTGGACAGTGCTGTGGCACCAGTAACAGCCACAAAGCAGTTGCCTCCCATCTACTGTTAGCCAGACCCATGGCTTTCAGAATTCACATGAGCGGAACATCTGGGGAACATCTCTCCCAGGACCTCCCACAACTGACGCTTTGGATCCTGGTTTGAACGGTGGATGCGATACATGATCTCCTGTTGCATGTACATTTGCACACATGATGGGGTGTATGCAATACAGTTGTGCACACACCGGTGCCTTTCCCTGCAAGAGCATGGAATGCACTTGATTTCCTGCTGCCTCTTCCTTCAAACGTCTCACCCTTTGTGGACAGTTTCCCCTATAGTAACCCCACAGCCAATGTCCATTCTGGGCAGAAGGGGCTAGTAACTCTAGATATCCCCACTGGCTAAGCCACGCATGTGGGAGCATGGCCAAGCCTAGAGGCAAACCAGGGGGCCCATATTGACCCCCAATATACTCTCTATGCAGCACTGATTTAAAGGCCCTGCCAGCAGGGCCCAGGGCTAAATGTCCCTGTTGGATCATGCCCACAGCTTCCCCCGTCTCTGAGCTCCTGGCTTGAGCAGTTGCACTGCAGAGAGGGCAATGGGTCTCTCCGGAGGAAAACAAGCAGTGAGAGGCTGTAATGGGATGATCAGAAGCCCAGGGCGCCTGGCCCAGGTGCATTTGGTTCTGCCGAAGAGCCTTTAAGGTCAGGAGCTCCGGAGACTCTGAAGGTTAAGCAGGAAATGGCTCTGAGCCTGCCTCCATGCAGACACCCATCGCATAATTATATTGCTATATTCTGTCATGACCATACTAATGGGCTCTCCCACCTGAGAATCTCAGCATCAATCGGGGGGAGAACCCAAGGCATCAAAAGCCCACGTAGGTTCTTACACTAAGCCCTTCACCATGGTATCTGGGCACTTAAGGTCATACAGCAGATAGGTGGCACCAGCTGAGGTCAGTAAGAAATGCCTGCCCAGGGTGTCATGCGTGGAGCACTGTTTGGCATAGGATGGGGGTATTACACTCTGCTTTGTAGTATCCAGCAGTGGTCACTGTCAGAGAAGGGATGGTGGAGTAGAGGGACCCTTGGGCAGTGGAGATTCTGGGCTCAATGGGCCAGGAATCTGATTTGGCATGACAGGAAGGGGGCTACACTGGCCTAGATGGGCCCATTGTTCTGATCCCACATACCCATGTCCTCTGCCTGCTCCTGCAGCGTTGCCGTTCAGTCAGCAAGCCCATCTGGGTACTTGGGTCTTTCCAATGCAGCACAAATAGCTGTCTGGAGGAGCTGGGGCCCCCTGCAAGGCCCAGAATGAAGCTGAGGCCCCTCGGACCATTATTGATGGCTGTGCCGAGACGCCACCGGAGCCCCTGAGGGTTGGAAACCTGTCCTCACTCGCCTCCAGGGCTCTGTTTGCCTTCAATCAAGAACAGCCGGCATCAAAGCATCCCCAATGAAAACAGATGTCAACAGCTCCTGGCTGATGAGCAGGGAGGGGGCAGGAGCTCTCCCCAGTCCACTACCCCCCCACCACACACACACACCTTAGCCTGGCAGCTTCTCGCACAGAAACGATGTGTTTGTATAGCTGATGATTGTAAACAAAGTCCTTGGCACTCTCAAGTGGTCCTTCCATCATCACTACTGGCTTCCAGGGGTCCTCTAGAGAAGGCCTGGGGCAGAGGGGGAAAGCAGCCAGCAGGGGAACCAGCCGTGCAGCAAGGAGGGGAGCAGAGGTGACGGCAGGATTGTGAGAAGGGCCTTGGCACACTGGTGGATGGAGCTTTCAAGCCAAGGAGCAAGGATGGATAGCAGGAGGGCTCAGTCCAGGAGAGGTGTGGCTGGAGTCCCCATCTATCCTCTCTCCCCCTCTCGGACAACAACTGCTGACGCACGAGATGTGGAGAGAGAGAGAAACCAGGGGAAAATAGGAAATGAGTGAGAAAAAAAGAAGGGAAGATATAGTCACAGAGCAGGAGGGACAGATGGACACAGCAAAGGGATGAAGGAAGGGCCAACATACTAGTACTATCAGCTTCTGTCCTCACCATTTGTTTCCACGTCCAGTGTTTGCTGATGTGTCCTTGAGGCTCGTGTGTCCATCTGTCCGGACGATGCAGGCAGGGCCGGCTCCAGGCACCAGCTTATCAAGCAGGTGCTTGGGGCGGCAACTCTGGAGCAGGGAGTCACTTTCAGGTATTCGGCGGCAATTCGGCGGAGGGTCCCTCACTCCCGCTCGGAGCGAAGGACCTTCCGCTGAATTGCCGCAGATCACGATCGCGGCTTTTTTTTTTTTCCCCTGCTTGGGGCGACAAAACCCCTGGAGCCAGCCCTGGATGCAGGATGCTCAGACGATGCTCAGACACACTGGCCTCCACAGGGATGTTGTCCTCCAGCTGTGTTGCTGCTGCCCTGAGCTCGCTGCTGCCCTGTCCCCACTCTCAGTGGGACTCCCCACCATGCCAACAAGAGATGCTGGGGATGGCCAAGCCCCTTTAGCATGACAGCCAGAGTCCTCACAGGCAGTGAAATGTGCCCTCCTTTGCACTTCCTGCCAGCTCCTCTCCCCTGCCTCGCCTGGCCCCGTGTTCCTCCCCTTGTCTGTCTGCATCCATGGCAAATGGGCTGTGAATGGGACCTACCCAGAGGAGCAGAGGGGCTGCTCTGAAGTTGAGGTGGGCTGGGATGCTGGAACGCCAAGGTCAATAAGATAAGGAGGCAGCTCTGTTTACTCTGTCGGACATGGGAGGCAGGGGGACCCCTGCCCTTCACCTGAGAGGCCCCTTCCCAGAAGCAGTTGGCATTCTCTCCAGGGGCTGAGTGCATCTCAGCAGAGGTGGGGATTAATTTATTCACACCCACTCAGGAGCAGCCATCAAAGGGGCTGCTGTGTCCCTGCCCATTATAACCAGTGGCCATGTAACCCAGGATGACTGATGGGGGCATGCTTGTGGGGGCCTAACGTTGCCATGTAGCCACAGCTGGCAGGGGAGCATCAGCACGGTCTGGAGGAGGGAACCCCCAGCTGTGGGAACTACCTGGAATGACTTCCTAAAGGAGAGGGGGTTTCAGAGAGGTCACGTGTCCTCTTGGTTGGCAGAGTACACAGTATCGGGAGTAGCCGTGTTCGTCTGTATCCACCAAAACAAGAAGGAATCCGGTGGCACCTTAAAGACTACAGATTTTTGGGCATAAGCTTTCGCGGGTAAAGAAACCTCACTTCTTCAGAGTACATGGTGATCACATGACCTCCTATGTGCAATCACATGTCACGGGTCCGGTGCATGACAGAGTGAGTGGTATGGTGCTGTGTGATCATGAGGGCCCCATGAGGGCCCAGTTGGTTGCATAGGTGAATGGTTCAGCATGGCATGGTCCCATGATGTTCCGTGCTCAGTCCTTGGCTGAGAGGACACGTGGTCCTCTGGAGTGGTAGTGCATGTGGTCGCTCAGTGCCTGTGCAATCATATCTCACACGGTTCAGTGGCTGACAGGGCGTACTGATCACGCTGGTATGTCTATCTACACATCCGCTTACTTGATGCTCCATGGTCCCACAATGCTCTAGTGGTCCAGTCACATGCCCTGTTATGTGATCACACGATGCTATTGTGGGCATGTGATGCCTTCTCGGTTCATAGGACACCTGATGCGGTATTAGATGACCACCTCGTTGTCTGTGCCATCACCTCTGCTGTTAGGCCAGAAGTGACATGAAGCCCTGTGCTCCGTGGCATGTATGTAGAGGTATGTATGTTTCTGCCTCCGCTGTTTGCCTTCTAGCCTGCTCACTGCACAGGGTCTCTATCTGAGCTGACGGTAGCTCAGAGAGGTCTCTCTGGGGACCCCATAGCAGAGTCCCTCCAGAGTAGCCGGGGGCCCCTTGCCATGAAGCAGGGATCTGGGATCTGGTGCTGCACATGCAGGTGGCACTATCCCTGTCAGTCTCTGGAGACACTGGCTCAGAGCCATCCTCCAGAGCTGTACAGCCAAGGAGCGAATTGGAGGCAGGCAATAAACAGCTGGGTGAGATTGTGCCTGCAGGCTGACGCTCATCTTGCTGATGAGACCTCGGAGCGATAGGCAGGGCTGGGGGAGTTGCTGCTCAAGGCTGCCGTTCGTGTGGATCCTCTGAGCACGTGGGGGCCCTTATCGGCGGCTGGCGTGCTTGCCGGGCAGTGCAGGGGGAGGCCAGCATGCACGAGTCAGCTGGGCTGATAACAACGGCCAGAGGGAGTTAAAGGGCAGAGCACTGACCCTCTCAGCACAACCAGAGGAGAGAGCCAAGTGCTGTATTGTTCAATGTGACCAATCAAAGGGGAGAACCCAGGGCCAAAATTCTCAATGCGACCAGTCAAAGGAGCGAACCAAGGACCGAATTGCTCAATATGACCAATAATGGAATCATAGACTTCAAGGCCAGAAGGGACCATCATGATCATCTAGACTGACCTCCTGCACATCACAGGCCACAGAACCTCACCCACTCGTAATCTCTGGCTGCATTACTGAACTCAAATGTTGATTTAAAGACATCAAGTTACAGGGAATCCACCATTTACACTAGTTTAAACCTGCAAGTGAATCATGCCCCATGCTGCAGAGGAAGGCAAAAAAACCCAGGGTCTCTGCCAACCTGACCTGGGGAAAAATTCCTGCCTGGCCATAAACATCAGTTAGACCCTGAGCTTGTGGGCAAGACCCTCCAGCCAGACACTTGGGCAAGAATTCTCTGTAGTAACTCAGAGCCCTCCCCATCCAGTGTCCCATTTCCAGTCATTGGAGACATTTGCTAATAGCCATCATGGATGGGCCATGTGCCACTGTAGGACACCTCATTATACACCCCCCCCCGAAACGTATCAAGTTCAATCTCGAAATAAGTTAGACTGTTTCCCATTATTCCCCTGGGAAGGCTGTTCCAGAACTTCACTGTTATCTAATTTCAAGCCTAAACTTATTGATGCCCAGTTATAGCCATTTGTTCTTGTGCCAACATTGGCCTTTACCTCTCCCATCCTGGTGATGTATTCATAGAGAGCAATCATATCTCCATTCAGCCTTCATTTTGTTAGGCTAATGAAGCCAAGCTCCTTAAGTCTCCTCTCCTAAGGTAGGTTCTCCATCTCTCTCTGATCATCCTAATAACCCTTCTCTGCACCTGTTCCAGTCTAAATTTATCTTTCTTAAACACAGAAGACCAGAATTGCAAACAGCAGTCCATATGAGGTCTCATCAGTGCCTGCATAATGGTAATAACACTTCCCTGGCTCTGCTGGAACTTCCTCGCCTCATGTATCCCAGGACTGCATTAGACATTTCCTCGGCCACATCACGTTGGCATCACATACTCATCCTGTGATTGACCAATACACCCAGGTCTTTCTCCTCCTCTGTTGTTTCCAACTGATAAATTCCCATCTTATAGCAAAATTCTTGTTGTTGGTCCTGAAGTGCATGACCTTGTACTTTGCACTATTAAATTTCATCTCATTTCTGTTACTCCAGTTCTCAAGGTCATGCAAATCTTCCTGTATGATATTCCGGTCCTCCTTCATATTGGCAGTACCTCCCAATTTTGTGTCATCCACAAACTTTATTAGCACACTTCCACTTTTTGTGCCAAGGTCATTAATGAAAATGTTAA
This sequence comes from Mauremys mutica, assembly GCF_020497125.1. Lineage (NCBI taxonomy): Eukaryota > Metazoa > Chordata > Testudines > Geoemydidae > Mauremys > Mauremys mutica. Next base: position 136,494,167 of record NC_059073.1, on the reverse strand, counting down.
ATAAGACTGGTTCCAAGACCGACCCCTGAGGAACTCCACTAGTAACCTCCCTCCAGCCTGACAGTTCACCTTTCAGTATGACCTGTTATAGTCTCCCCTTTAACCAGTTCCTTATCCACCTTTCAATTCTCATCTTAATCCCCATCTTCTCCAATGTAACTAGTAATTTCCCATGTGGAACCGTATCCCAAACCTTACTGAAATCGAGGTAGATTTGATATACTTCATTTCCTTTGTCTATCTTCTCAAAGAAAGGGATCAGGTTGATCTGGCATGATCTACCTTTTGTAAAACCATGTTGTATTTTATCCCAATTACCATTTACCTCTATGTCCTTAATTGCTCTGTCTTTCAAAAGTTTGTTCTTAGACCTTGCGTACAATTGAGGTCAAACAGATCAAAAGAGAGATCCCTCACCATCTCCTCCTGTGGTCTCCAGGCCAGCACTAAGCTCAATAGAATGGGGCAGCCTTTCTAATAAAGGCTCTGTTCCCTACAGGCCAGTCTCTGAGATTATTCCTCAGCTCTGGCACCCCCAGCACCGGGCCTCTGGGGAGCCCTGGGGCTCTCTGCACAGATCTCTGGCACCGGGGCACAGTCTGCAGGGCTTCCCCCACCCTGATGGACAGGTCCTGTGTCTCCCTTCTTCATCCCGTGGGCTTCTCAGTTCTCATCGTGCAGGCAGGGAGGGGTGGTCCCTCCCTGTGATGGGAACATCTCCAAGGTGCTGTGGGCGCAACACATGGCCAGCAGCCATCGAGGTGCCGGAGAGCAAAGCGAGGAGGGGCCTGTTTGTGGAAGCGGGCTGTGCGGGGAGATGAGCGCCTATGTGGGGTCGTGCCTCCTATCACAACCTTCTGCAGTGATGGCCTGTGGGGAGCCGCTGCACCCGCCCGGCTGCGAGGGAGGGGATCTCTCAGCACATCACAGCCCCCCCCGGGCCTGCAGCTGCCACAAGGAACTGGATCACAGGCAGCCCGGCAGGAATGAGGGGCTCAGCTTCCTCCAGCTGCTCTGCCTGCCCGGAGAAGTGGCCTGCGACAGGAAGGGACCTGGAGGCTGTCAGGCAGAGCTAGCTTCCCTACAGCAATACCCTGCCCACGCTGGCCATCCAGCAGTGTCCCACAGTGACGCCTGGTTACCACTCCTGGGCTCCTCTCATGACATACTGGAGACAGAGCTGCTGCTGTAGCCCTCGCTTCTCCCTGCTGGCTTCCTCCAGCCGCCTCTCCTCTCGCAAAGTCTCCAGGCTCGGTGCTCCAAAGAGTGGTTTCAGGGGAGGGGCCTGAGTGGCCAGGAGGCCCACCTTGGAATGAAGCCAGGCACTGGACCTGCAGGGGCAGCTGCTGTGACTCACCCTGCACCGCTGCCTGACCGGCAGCTACCCGACGGTGGCTTCACACTTCCAGCGTTTATGACGTCCCCATTTGTCTGCTGCTGGATGTGTGACTCCAGCCCTCAACAGGTGGGCTCCCTCTTCACAGGGGCCGAGCCCTTCACACAGCCCCGTCACTTCCAGCCTGTGATCTCCCCTTGCATGCTGGGGCCAAAATAGATTGTTAACAGCAGGGCAATGCCAGCGGGGCACTGGGTCCCTAGAACGTGCCAGCCAGGGCTCATGCCTGGATGGGCCATGCTGGGCCATCTCCTGGCTGAACAGGGACCTGCTGACACACCAGCTCCCCTGTTGAGAGGCAGTGCCAATGCAGGGTAGGAGGTACCCATACAGGGTGCAGCCACTGTGTAGGCTTTGTCCCCCAGGACCATGCGGTAACAGTCCTGCTGTGGCATCCCCATGCTGCACCAGTCCCCCAGGTACTTTGGGGCTGCTGCCAGTGGGCAGCAGGGAGCAGGAGGGCCACATCAATTCATGATTGTCCCTGCAGTCCAGGGGGGAGGGCCATCCCAAGAGACGACCACCCTGCCCTGCAGCTCTGTCTAGCTCCCCATCTCCTGGCTCATGGACTGTTGCCCAAGGCCTTGGCACTTCAGTGGAGGTGGGAAGAATATGCTTTAGTTCAAACTGTCACCTCTCCCCGGCCTATGCTGGGACCTGGCTTCTATGGCCCAGTCTAAACAACACTGCCTCGGTTTCTCCTGTAAGGAGCGACCTGAATAGGGGATGCAGGTGCCCTTTGTCTTAGTGATTTAAGTAGCTACCCAGCTCAGGCCAGAGAGAGCAATGAGACGAGGGATGAGTATTAAACAGCAAGATCTGCCGGGATCAGACTGTGGAGAGGGAAGAGCCCCATCAAGCCCCATCTCGTCTCTGTCCCAGAAGTCAGGGCAGGCGAAGCCCCTCCAGTGCATTCTCCACCTAAGCTAGTGGTATGGGCTCCAAGGGATGGGGGGATCCCAGCCTTTCCCAGGAGGCTGGCTCTGCAGCCTGGGAGATCATGCTGCTGAAATGCTTTTCTCTGAGACTCCAGCTTTCCTCAGTTTCATCTCTCCAGGGAGAATGACGGGCTGAGTCTCATGGCAATGCCTGGGGCTGGAGGGGGGTGTTGTGTGTGTGGATCAGATATTCCCTTCTGCACCCCTAACCCTCTCATTCATTATCTCTCTCTCTCCCTCCCTCCCCCACTCGCCCCCCTCTCCTCCCTAGGGATAGCAGCAATCCCTTTTGGTTCATCCCCCTCCCCCAGGTCCAGTCTCCCTGCCACACACCTGGAAGAAAATTAAAGCTGGCCATTGTGGAAGGTTTTGCTCCCCTCTTGGAGCCAATCTCACAGCACAGCAGTCTCCCAATATGCTCCGAGGGGTGGCAGACCTGCCACAAATACCTGCTAACTCCAGACCAAGGCCAGGTCAATGGGTTATAATTGTCTCTCCTGCTGCTTGGTAATCCTCTATTGTCTCCTATTCACAGCCACACTTGTTACTCTGGGGACAGACTATGTGTGTGTGTTTGGGGGGGGGGTGAAGGGGGTTCTCCTATAGGGACTTTTGAGCTGTCTGCTAGGGTATGAGCTTTTAAGAGAGGGGCATCTACTGCTTCAGAGAAAGAAACTCCAGAGCATTGTGGGGGTGATCTGTGCAGGCTGCACTGCTAATGGCAATGAAGATGAATGGTTTACAGTGTCAGGGGTGCCAGCTATCCCAAAGCACTTCACAAACTGTACCAATAAAAGGCTCCTTCACTGAAATGCAACTGCATCTGGGGTGCAGCGTCACAACCAAGCCACACACAGGAAGGGGGCAGCAAGGGACATGTTGGCCAAGGATGGTAGGGTAAACATCTACAGTTTGGGAAAGCTTGAGAGGGGAGCTTAATGTTGGGGTTGGATGGTCTTGTAGCCAAAGCAGAAGGCAGGACTCCTGGGTTCTAGATACCCTGTGTGAGACCCTCACTGTGCTGTGTGTCAGTTTCTGCCTCTGTAGAGTGAAAGCTTGTCCTAGCACGGCTTTGGGGTTGATAGGAAGGGGCTGTCAGATCTGTTTAGCATGGAAGGCAGATGCTACGGCCATGCTGGAGCCCAGCACTCCTAGAGCCAGCAACCCACTTTACTGCTTCCCTTAAGTGGAGCAGCTGGGTTTGCCTCTGTGAGTGACCTGGTAATTAGGGGAGCACGTGATGCCCCAGCTCGCATAAGGGGCCTGGTACTGCTGGGGGTACTAGCTGGGGTTAGCAAAAAACAAGACCCTGGCCAATCTTGCTTATTAAAGATCCCATGGCACCTTGGCTGAGAGTTGAACGTTAACCCGCTGTTCTAGCCAAAGTCACTAGTGATTCCAGGCAGGGGCGGTGGATTCTTCACTGCCTATTTTGAATGGTCAGCTAGCTCCACTCCCCTGCTGGGAGGGGCAGGGGTGGAACTGAGAGTGGGGGTCAGGCTTAGGGCCCTAGGAGCCAGCAGCGGAAGAGCAGTGGTGGCTGTAAGTCAGGCCTGAGGGGACATCATGGGTCCATCTGCACTACGATAAGAGACGGCCCGGCTCAGTCTTGGGATGTGGCGCTAGAACATGGGAGTGCAGACATTTGGGCTTGGGCCGGAGGCCCTGTGAGGGGGGCGGGTGTCAGAGCCCAGACTCTAGGCTGTGCCCCACTCAGCTGACCCAGCCTCTGGGAGTGGGCACCATGGGGTCTTTTAGTGGAGCATCACCATCCCCAAGAAAGGCCTCTGTGAGTGAGGGGAAGTGGAGAGCTCAGGGATCCCTGCCCCTCACTCTCACCCTGACACAGCAGCACTCCCAGGCCCCTGTTCCAAGCAGAGATGGGGTGGCCCAGCACTGCAAGCTGAAGACCACCCAGCATCTGTGGCCATCCGGCTCTGGGAGTGCAGAGTTTTTATAGCCCTGGACAAATTGGGAGCCTGGCCAGCAGAGCAGCAGTTGGATTCAGTAGCAGAAGCCTCTGTTCCTGCTTCCCACCCCCCAGCACTAAACCTGTCACCACCTCCATCAGGCTCCCTGCAGTCAGGCCCCAGCTCACATGTTAAGTGGCCCCTATTTAGCTGCCCTCCTGCAGATGCAGTGGGGGGTGGGGGGAAACCAGCTACTGCAGGAGCAGCTGGGCAGAGACCACCCTTTAGACCAGGGGTCGGCAGCCTTTCAGCAGTGGTGTGCTCAGTCTTCATTTATTCACTCTGATTTAAGGTTTCACATGCCAGTAATACATTTAAGAAAATCTCTTTCTAGAAGTCTATAATATATAACTAAACGATTGTTGTATGTAAAGTAAATAAGGTTTTAAAAATGTTTAAGAAGCTTCATTTAAAATTAAATTAAAATGCAGAGCCCCCCGGACTGGTGACCAGGACCCAGGCAGCGTGAGTGCTACTGAAAATGAGCTTGTATGTTGCCTTCGGCACACGTGCCATAGGTTGCCTACTCCTGCTTTAGGCAGCCCCCTCCTCACAGAGCTTCTGCTAGACATTGCATGCAGGACAGGAAGGGGTCTCAGTCAGGCTGAGCAGGGAGGTTTGTGCATGGACAATGGGGTCAGAAGTAGGCCAGGGATGGCAGAGGGGCAGGCTGCCCTCTTGTGGGGTCCCTATCCCCGGGAGAAGCAGCCCTTGCATTAGGCAGATGGCACCCAGCCAGTGCTGCGCCGCTGCAGCCAGCATAGCCCAGTGAGCACATTGCTCACTCCGCAGTCCCTTCTCTTTGTACCATTCCCAATTATGTCATGTCTGCTGGCTGCCAGTGCAGCCCCATGGCCCTGTGCACAGACTGGCCTCTGGCGCATGCCAAGCAGCAGAGGCTGCCCTGTCTCCTCCCTGCCATATTCCCAGTTCTAGGTGTTGTACTTCCTAGCTGCACAGCTACAGGCCGAACAGCCCATGGGAAAGGCTAGCATACCCCATACGGACCTCAGTCTAACGCTGTAGCAGATGCTGCCCCAGGTCCTGACAAAGATATGCAGGTGAGAAAATCTAAGTTATTAATAGTCTGAGCTGGCTCAAGGGGGTAGAAGGAAGCTGGCAGACTAGGAGAGAGAGGGGAGTCTGCCCTAGCAGCCTCCAGTCACCATCTGAGCAGAGACCAGTGCCATTCCTGGAGTTTAGCCTGGCAGTGTGGGGTGACATTTCTGAACAAGCATAGGTGCTGGAACGAGGGGTGCTGGGGAGTACCGCTGCACCCCTGGCTTGAAGTGGTTTCCATCATATACAGGGTTTACAGTTTGGTTCAATGGCTCTCAGCACCCCTGTGAACAAGGCTGGCTCCCTGCCACAAGCTGGTGCGGGATTGGAACCAAACTAAGTTTGAGGCTACGCATTGTTACCGAAGCAGATGGCATCTCTCTATGGAAAATGAGAGCTATATACAGCGGCTCACTTAGACAGCATCCCTGCTCAGCCAGAGATGCTGTTCCAGTCTCACTGGGCTCAGAAAGACCTGGCAGACATCCGCCCATGAAACCGTATTCCATACTCCCCCAGGAGCTGGGAGCCCAGCCTCCAGCAAACCAGAAGGCTGCTGAGCTCTTTCCTTTTGCAGTGCTGTCCTCTATAGCACCAGAGCAGTACTACACTGCGAGAGATGCAGCCTCTTGGACTACAGGGTGTTCACTCCAGCAGAGGAGCCTTTTGGCACATCTGATCAAGCTGCTCAGAAAGTCAGGACTCCAGCCCAGGAGGCTGGAAGCTATTTCTCATCCTGAAGAGGAAGGGTCTAGCAGATTTAGCTAGGGCTTGGAGCGTGCAGCAGGAGAGCAGTCAAGGTTTCTCCTGGGTGTACACCATGACCTGCTGTTGTTCATGCAGATCATGCCCCCTCCACTTGATTTGAAGGGGGAAGTCTTAGGTATTCTCATCACATGACCCAATACAAGCTGGGCAATTGTCCCTAGAGCGTAACACCCACTGCTGTTGCCTGTTTGGTAGATGATCTGCAGCTGGAGCATTAAGGCCCCACCCTGCTGTCAGTGTGTCTGAAAACCTCTTACCAACTATGCCTGCAAATCCCAGGCTATGGGGAGATAGTGGAACATGGACTGGTCTAAGGTGCGCAGCCAAGACTAGATTATGGCTAGAATTTGAAGCTGAAGGAAAAAAAAAATCTGACCCTAGTTGTGGGGCCTGAGTCCATCCTGAAATTTTGGCTTTGGCTCCTTGGAGTCACTTGCTCTGTCCAGAGGTGCCCCACCCTCTTCCAGGCTTAAGGAGCAAGTGAAACCCAGGGTGCAAAATAAAAGGCCCTTTATTTTTTCTAAAGACATTTACAGAAAACAGCACAAAACTCTCTCTGGTCTCTTCTGTACCAGGCCCTAGAAGGCAAGGGGAAACAAGTCAGATTTTCACATGGTATAAGGGCAAAGTCCTGGAGCACTTCTCCAGAGACAAGACACTAGTTTGTACCTCCCACAAAGGTACCTTGCCCCACAGATGGATTCCAGTTGGTTTAGAGCCAGTGCACAGTTTGAGCATTTGTATAGCTTCAGACCAGCGAACGACACAGTAAATCAGAACCTGGGATTCCTACCTCTAAGCTCCATGCATAGGCTGCTAGACCATTTTGCTGGCAGCTAGATACTATGCCAGTAGCTTCCTGCCTGAAGGATTCTACTTTGTGGATTATCCCATTGTATTATAATCCTTAGTCCTCTCCTTAAATACCCTTCCCCAATTAGGTGGCATTTGATTAGCCATTTTCCCCACACAGTACCACTAGATATAGCATGGTGCATCCAGCATTTGCCCAAGGGAGGACAACGGAGTGGCCAGACAGTTATGGTTTCCCTAGCTGCTGCATGCATGGGGAACTTGGGACACAATATTGGTCCCTCCATGACAATACAGCCATCAGCTCATCTCCTTGGCAAGGCCTCATCTTGGTGGCTTCCTCTACTCAGCCAGCCTATGGTTTGCAGAACAGCCTTACCTCGTAGATACCTCGATGCAGATCAGTCTATTTCTTCACTGCTGGCTTTCTCCCTCTGCCAACTCCTCTTCCCTGCAAAGGGAGCAAAGTGAGGCTATTGCTTTAGAGTAGCACGGGCCAGCAGCTAGGCACCCTCACATTCAATGGCCCCACTCGCTAGGCCAAGATGTTAATGCAGAGCGGCTCTGCACTGCTCCCACAACAGCACATGGAAAGTGATTAGACATTAGAACTAGACAGCAAGAGCCCAATTCACGAGCGTGCAGATCTAAGCCCAGGTTTAGTTATCCATATGCCTGTTGGTTATTTTTCCTGTCAGGGTCGTGTTTTCATGTTTGACTGTCTGCCCTATTTCAGGGGTTGTGAGCTAATTAGAAGCAGATAGTGGCATGTGACAGACACCCACCAGCTGCTAGAATATCTGGTACTCATTTTTTCAGCAAGTGATTTAGATAGATGAGTCATTTGCAGAGTGTCTTTTTACCTTTGACTAGTACTAGTCATTCAGCTCTAGAGACAGTGAAGCAGAGATAAAGCAGCCACAGATGAAATGGAAACACGAGCCCCATGCGGAACAGAGGGACAGCTTTAAAAGCCATGTTTGCTTCAGAAGAGACTTCCACGTTTCTCAAGCCAGCATTAATGCGATTCATGTTTCTCCCTCAGTCTGTCCCAAGGGGCACAGAGATCACTGCTTGGCTTCTTACCTTGCTGGGAATGACATCATCATCAGAAGGAACACTGCTGCTTGGAAGAGAAGGGAAGAGAAGTGTTGAGATTAGATTCACTCCTGAAAACTCATGCCATACGTTCACAGATCTAACGACAGGTACTGAGCTTGCACCTCTCCTTGGGTCAATCCAGCTGTTAGTGTTTAGGTTTTTAGCATGAAGTTACTTAAACCTAATTGGTGGCTTTGGGCAGATGTGATGGGGATAAGGGCATGCCAGCATTCCTCTGGGATTTCCCTCAGCAATTCACAGGACAGTTATCCCTTTGCTCTTTCCCAGAGTTAGGCACCAGCGCAGCACTAGCCAAAAGGCTGTTATCTCCGATAGACCTGGAGGTTAGTATGGAATCATAGAATGTCAGGGTTAGAAGGGACTTCAGGAGGTCATCTAGTCCAACCCCCTGCTCAAAGCAGGACCAATCCCCAGACAGATTTTTGCCCCAAATCCCTAAATGGCCCCCTCAAGAATTGAACTCACAACCCTGGGTTTAGCAGGCCAATGCTCAAACCACTGAGCTATCCCTCCCCCCAAATGTCAATGTTACTGTGTATTTCCTGGCCTATGGAATTCTAGTCCCCTCTTGCCATGAGATCCTTAGCTTCCACCTGTGCCAGAGATCGATCAGGCAGTATTCCCACCATCTCATCTAGAGGGTGCTATCGAGACTGTTTGACTCCCCTGCACCGCACCATTGATTATACTCACTTCTCTTCCTCTTTCTCCATCTTCTTCTTCTGGGAAGAAGAAAGCTTGAGTTAAATTTGACAAGGCTAGCACAAGTTCTAAGTCACGGGTCAGGAGAGGGCATTTTTTGGAACTGCCTGAGCATAATTCTCCAAAGTAGGAAGAATTGTGTAGCTTGTCCCTATAGCAGGAAAATGGGTTATTGCACAGGCATAGATCAGCTGTAGCAGCAAGAGAACTGTCTGTCCATGTGGGACTTTCCCCAGTGAAGAGAGGGGTCGAAGCACCATAGAATACATTCCAGAGATAGCAGTGACTTGGGAGCTCTATGCCCACCACTGAAATGCAGACACCTCTGGGCTGGAGCATAGCTGTTAAACCCTTAGCAATACTATGCATTGGAGGATGCGGTGTTCATTTGACAGTGGAGCGGGGTGGGGGGAAGGAGAGGTTAGGGAGCAGAACATTACATACAGTTAGCTACACTGGAATTTAGCCAAGACACTCGTTACCCTCAGGACTCTTGGGGACAGCAATACAGTCTTCAGTGGTCACAAGCACTCAGGAGTCTCATGCTGGAGAGATCACCTCCAGCAGAATATCAGCCGCTTCTCCGGGTTCATTGGGTGAGCCAGCAAGATTCTGCAAGGCCCAGGAGACTAGATAGCTAGTTCACTCTACTCTCACTAGTCACCTCCATACCCGGGGACAGATTCAGAACCAGCAGGTACACCAGGGAATTAGTGGTGCTGCCCTGGGAGGAATTGGGACATGCGACTGGCAGTGAGTGCTCCTTGCTTGACAGTTCTCGCAGTACCTTGGCAATGCTACCCCGCTTGTTGGAAGCTGGATGCTTGATGGCTTTGGGAAGAGAATCCTCCTGAGATTCTTCTTCCTCAGCCACCTCCTTCTCTTCCTCTTCCTCCTCCTCCTCCTCCTCCTCATCCCAGGAGAGATCCGGTACCACTGTAAAGCAGAGCAGCCTTGGCTCAGAGCTGTTCATGCACCCTTAGAGTGGCTAGACATGCTGGAGCCTGTCAGTGACCTGCTGCCCATATCGGGGACTTACACATTTGGTTTTATTCTGGGCCCTGATTAGAGCAAGCCCGACGAGCTGCAGTTAGTTATGGCAGAGACACTCCTCATTCAAAAGAGATGCTAACTTGAGCCAAGTTTGGCCCCATTGAGAACTTAGGCTGCAGCACAGCTCAGGTTACCTGGATGTGTTGCTGAGGTTAGTGGCTCCTTGGTAGGAGTGGGAGTCTTTAGAACTAGCCACTATCCCCAGAGCACACCTGCCAGCCATCCTGCCTGGAGGAAAGGGTAGGGAAGAGAACCTGCAGTTAAGAGGCATGCAGTGCCCCTGCTCTGACAGTGGGATGTTGTGCCGAGATTGTGGCCTTCCTGTGCCTGGAGATGGTGGAAAGTCACTGAATTCCCAAGGTGCTGACACTTGGGTAGGTCTTGGACATCCTCTAGGGGACAGAGTAGATCCAGCAAATGCAGCTCCCATTGGCGCCAATGGGCATTGCATTACATTTACACCAGGGTTGACTTGGGCGCAGATCCCCTCTTCCCACCTCGCTCCGTTCGCTTACATGTAACATGTTGTCCAGTGATGTAGACTGGGCCAGAGCCAGCTCTCAACCTGAAGGTGACAGGAGGAGTCAGCTCAACCCCTACCATGGTAGCCTGGAAGAGATTAATGTCACAGGTTATTTGGGCCTTCATCTTTCCCCCACATCCTCCTGCACTGCTGACAGACAAATGCCAGAGCCTGGAAGGAGGTTCCCCCATGCATTTCCCTCCTATGAGAGTCTAGGGCTAGTTAATTTAGAGACAACACAGGAGTTGGTTTATGCACAGCTGAGCATTATCAGTGCTGGATTTTCAGTGTCCTGGCCTGTTGGGTAAGCTACCCATCTCCCCAGTGATGGTCTTTGTAAGCTCTTCAGGGCAAGGACTGAACTGCCTAGAAGGGCTGTTAGCTGGAAGAGCCATGCATGCATTGCTGCCTCACTGGGCAGCGGTGAAGCAGCAGTGTCTGATTGATAACAGGTTATGCTGCGTACTCAATTAGAAGCTATAGCTGGAAAGCAGGTGTGCGCCGAGGCCTGACAGGATCCTAGAGCAAGTCTTTAGGAGGAAAAGGAAAATGAAGGCACGCTTATTTTGCCAGGAGCTGAAGGCTGGGTGGGTGCACTCAGCCTTCAGCTCATGCATTTTCCCCTCCCTAAGGGACTGTTGCCACATCAAACTTCCCTTTGCTATTCCCTTTGCATTCGGGTTTGCTCCAAGTCTGGCCTTTTCTAGTGAGCTGAGCCAAACTACAGGGTTCTGCCCACAAGCCATTCAGATCTTGTGTTTTTGTTCAGGCCCATCTCTGGTTGGACTTTATGCTTGATCTGAGCTAACCCCAGTTCAGTGTCATTGTCCCCCACCAGAGTCCTTTAAGAGACTGATGAGCTGGCACTCACCATTGGCAGCACTGAAGGTTTCAGAGTTGCTAGGGGCACAGGCGTGGTATCCTGGCTGTCCTCGGAGGGTACAATCTCCACAACATTGAACTCATCTTTGGCTTTTTCTCCTAGGCAGATCTTTGGGTGAAAACATGAGTCATCAGTACCCCTTTAGTGGCAGAACTCCAGCAACATCTGTGAAGGCACCAACTCTAGACTTCCTCCCCGCCCCCGCCAAACTCCAGGCCTGGGAAGGAGGGTTCCAGACAAGTCTATAGGGCCCTAGCCTAGGGTTGGTCCCATCCAGGTTCTCAGGACCATCCCTTTGAGGTCACTGGGAGGGTGCTCTATACACACTGCCAGCTGTCCCGTTTTATGGGTTCAGGAAAGGTCTTGGTATTTTGTGCCTCAGAGGTAGCAACCCTACTAAAGCCTATAAGCCAATAAGGAAGACCCTGCCACTGCTCATTAGAGCTCCACCACACTTTCTGCCAGTCCCAAGGGCGAGTGGGCTTCCTCGACTGACTGATCAGGGCAGCCATTTACCCTGGCAGAGATCAGGGGTGGGAGAATTAGGGCCTATCACCCCACACAGGTTGTTCTTCCATGGCAGCCCTTGTGGACATGAGCACAGGAGCAGACAGTGGGACACAGAGCATAGATACTCCTCTGCAAAACATGCACCTCCCTTCTATGGCTGGAGTAGGCCAGCCTTGCAGGAAATGGTTGTACTGAATGGACTTGGGCAAGCTGGTCTGGTGGCAGTGCTCTTTGAACAGCCATGCAGAGACCCATGTTACAGGTACCCTAAAGCCAGTAGTGTCAACAAGCATGAATGAGTGCATGGCCCCAGGCAAGGGAGTAATGAGGCCATTCTCTTCTCTCCCTGCAAGGTCTGTATGCCAGATGGTTCCAGCAGTGGGAATGGTCATATTTGAACATTATGGTACCTAGACTAGGGGTCTTCTCTTCTTCTCCATGTCCTTATATTAGCTTCCAAGGCCAGCCTGTGCTCAGCTGCCCACCAATGCCCACACCCTGCCCGATAACCCTCTATGGGCAAGGATAGGCCAGGTACTCACTGTCCGCAGGGCCAGCTGCTGCTCATACTTCCACTCATCTGGGATCTTGAATGTATAGGTTTGTTTCTCATGGTTTAGTTCACATCCTGTGGGTGAGGCAGAAGCCCAGTCAGGTCAGCTCAGCCCACCGCCCGCCCCATTCTCGGCTGAGTGACGTCTAGGCTGAAGTGTCAGAGATGGTGCTTCCACCACACCTCCTTTTTGGTAAGGGGGGTGGGGTGATAGGAGAAGAGACATCAGAGAAGCCACCAATACATAATTGCCCCCCAACTAGAGGCAGCAGTTTGGCTCCCCAAAGCTCCTCTCTGCTTCCTGCACCTGTCAGGCAGGTTGTTATTAGAGCCAAAACATTGTCCCATGGAGCCGCCACAGGTATTGATCAACGGGAGCCAAGAGATGCTTAAGACATAGGGGAAGAGTTCACTTCCTAAGAGATTAGGGAGAGAAGAAGAATCGGGTGGCAGTTTAAAGAGGTACAAAGTAATTTGACTGCTCAACTCAGAGATAGACTAAAGAGGAGACTGTACTGAGATGATTTTCAGGCAGACGGCTGTCAGACAACCTAGGCACATCCTCACCTCTACATGAGAGCGCTCTCCAGATACCTACCACTGGAGCGTCGGTTCTCAAGGGTTCCAGTTATTTGGTTTGTCACCGAGAGGCCGAGCCTCTCTGCCCCTTGGAAGAGTGGTTTCATTTCAGCTGAGGGCTGTGATTGTCAGGGGAGCCTTGCAAGACACTTCCTGAAGTAGCCCGAAGCCACCTAGTTATTACAGCTTATATTGCAGTAGTACAGAGGCCATAGTCAGGTTGAGGCCCTGTTGTGCTAGGCACTGGACAGAAAGACATATGGTCCTCCCTGCCCTCCTGTGTTTGTACGGTTCTCAACCTTTCCAGCCGTCCGTACCCCTTTCGGGCATTTGATTTGTCTTGCCTACCCCTAAGTTTCACCTCACTTAAAAACTACTTGCTTACAAAATCAAATGCAATAAAATAAGTGTTACAGGACACGAGTACTGAGAAATTGCTGACCTTCTCATTTTTACCATAGAATTCAACAAATTGATTGGAATATAACTGTTGTACTTACATTTCAGTGTATAGTATATAGAGCACTATAAAGTCATTGTCTGGATGATATTTTAGTTTGTATGGACTTTGCTAGGGCTTTCTACGTAGCCTGCTGCGAAACCAGGCAAATATCTACATGAGTTCGTGTACCCCCGGAAGACCTGCGGGTAGCCCTGGTTGAGAACCACTGGTTTAGACAACAAGATGCAACAGGTGGACAGACAAACAAGCAGATGGGAGGGAGGACAAGTCAATGGAAACTTGTTTCAGCTGCATTCATGGCTCTTAGTCACAGTATACAGAGAAATTATATCCCCAGAAACAGTCATGAGAGACAGGTTCTTACCCCAGATTAGAGACAGTGGCTTCTCAGATTTACTGTTGCTGTTGGCACTACTGTTAAGAGCCATGGTTCCTAGGATTTACTTTCCTGGGAAGGAAGAAGACGTTACTTAGAGTGGAGTCTTTAAGCTAGAAAACTTCACAACAGCCCCACTGATATAGGATTTAAGTTTTCCACAGAGTTTAGGCCAGAAAGAAGCATTAGATCTTTCAGTCTGACCCCCTGTATCTTACAGGCCATTAAGTTTTCACCCAACTACCCCGGTATTGAACCCAATAATTTGGGTTTAACTAAACTCCGTTTGGATCTGAAGAATCCACCATTCCCATCACAGTTTTTTTCCAATAGTTAACACCCTCACTGTTCATTTGGGCCTTGTTTCCAACTGGAATTTTTCTGGCTTCAGCTTCCAGCCATTGGCTCCTGTTATACCTTTCTCCACAAGATTACAGACTCCGAGGACCTAGTATTTTCTCCGTATGAAGCTACTTAAATGCTAATCAAGTTACCACTCAATCTTCTTTTTGGTAAACTAAAGAGATTGAGAGACTCAAAGAGCACAAGGAGAGACATTTTCCAGCCCTCAAATCTGTCTGGTGCTTTTCTGCACTATTTCTAGTTTTTCCAAGAGCCCCTCCCCCTCCATTTATTTTGGAAGTTAAAACAAGTTTACAAATCCTTGCCAGGTAACTATCAGAAACAAAACCACTCCTTGTAAAAGTGAACTTTTGTTTAGCAAGATAGAATACATGGATAGAGTCATCAGATCACTCTATAACAGGGTGTTACCACATTATAGAATGAGCATCATTACATCCAGGTCATTTCTAGTGAATTTATTAACTGAGCAAAATCTCTATATGCATCTTTTTAACACCAGAACTGGACACTTAAACACATTGGAGTTTAGCAGGGGCACCAGCAATTCCTTGAAGCAAGATCACTCCAAACTGTAGTAGCCATTGTTTATTAACTGAGTAAAACAAGAGCAACAAAGGGCCCCAATCCCAAACACTTAGGGTCTGATTGTAAGTGGTGCCAAGCAACTCTAGAGCCAGTGGCTTTCAAGCCGAGTGGAGGGTGCTCAGTAGCCTTAGAAGTCAGATCCTGACCATCAAGAGCATTGCTATTGACTTCAACAAGACTGCTCACCCTGGCCAGCATTGATCACAACCACTATGATACAGCAAGATACTCGGCTCTTTCATTGCTTGCTAAGAGGGAGTTGCTCTGCTGGTCCAATGAAATCAGAGCCCTGTTTTCCCCAGCACTGGCAAGATAGGGCAAGTTACAGTTTCACAGCCTCACTGTTGTGTCCCTGGTTATTCCTAGGGGGTACCCTCTCCAAACAGCACAGCTGCAGTCCAAATCCCCCGGCCATCAATGGTGTTTTGAGCCTAATCCTTTTGAGCTCCTACCGCAATCCTACCACTACCTTCTTAGCACTAGCCACACATAAGAGGGCAGCAAATCTCTGCCTTCCAGGAGATATTTAGGACACACAGTACAGTACACTCAGATTACATCTCTCCCAAGGACACAGACCTTGCTAACTGCAAGAGGAAGCTTTAAAGGAAAAATAAGTGTTTGTTAACTTGTATTTGATAACTCACCTCACTCACACAACTTAAAATAGTCTGCTAAAGGGACTGGCACTAGCACCCCCTGCAAACAGAGTCCTCCCCCTGCCTCAAGCCACTTATAAAGTCAGATCAGGTGAGTGGGGTCAAGACTTCACCCAATCAGCCTCAGTCTTGTTGCTAGAAGCTGAAATGTGGCCTTAAGGAGGAACAGCCCTCTCCAAAGAGAGACAGTTCCACAAACTCACCCTGGCAAAATGCAACCGTGGAAAGCAAATCTTGATCATTAGCATCTAGCACATCTACAGCACTTTTCATGTTGCAAATGCGTTACAGATACTAATGAGTGAAAGAAACCCATTGATCAAAATCCCAGGTCTCCCACAAGAAGGGAATTTATAAAAATCAATCAAGGCCTCAGCCCTGTAAGCTGATCTTCATGTGAGCAAGAGTCTGTTTGTGTGGAGAAGTTTGCAAGTTCCAGGCCAGTAAGTCTGTTCTTTCCTCATTTAGAACATGAGCCCAGAATCTGATATGCAGATAGTCAGAGGGACTCTAGGCTGTTTGTACTGTTGTGATCTTTGTAGTCTAGTAGTTATGATGTTGGACTAGAAGACTTGAGTTCTAATCCTGACTCTGGTGCTGTGTGAGCTTAGGTAAGTCACTTTTTGTCTCTCCTACCAGTTGCCTGTCTTGTTTATTTAGAGTCTGAGCTCTTCAGGGCAGGAACTGTTTCATACAAAGCATTTATACAGCTGCAAGCATAATGATCTGGGTTGGAGCCCCTAAGCCCCACTGTAAAACAAGTAACAGGTGACAATAGTACAAATGAGACTGTAAGGTCACTGAGTCAGGGGCTGTTTTTATTTTTATTGAGTGGCACCAAACAACACATAGGAATAATAATAATTGTTTATAAAAGGATCCTGTTGTATGACTGTTTTTCCTGTTAGTTTCTACTATTTGTCAACCTGCTTGGAAGCTGGAAAATAACAGTTCGCTCCCTTGCTGGCTTTGCTCTGCGCATGGACCTGTCACCGATTTTTATTTCCTTAAGCATGTGGCTGACTGTATTTAGGGCAATTTTATTTAATTCAAAAACCTCACCAGATGCTGTGTCCAAGAGTTTGGTCAAAACAGCGCCTGATGGGAGCTACACTTCTGATCTGAGCAAAGCCCTAGGAACAGGGTGACCGTATTTCCCCAAGTGAAATGTGACTGGCTGGCCTGAGAGACTCCCCACTCCCTTATCATAGAATCATAGAATATCAGGGTTGGAAGGGACCTCAGGAGGTCATCTAGTCCAACCCCCTGCTTATAGTCCATTCATCCAGCCCATACTTCTTTAACTTGCCAGCAAGAATACTGTGGGAGACCGTATCAAAAGCTTTGCTAAAATCATGGAATAACATGTCCACTGCTTTCCCCTCATCCACAGAGCCAGCTATCTCATCATAGAAGGCAATCAGGTTGGTCAGGCATGACCTGCCCTTGGTGAATCCATGCTGACTGTTCCTGATCACTTTCCTCTCCTCTAAGTGCTTCAGAATTGATTCCTTGAGGACCTGTTCCATGATTTTTCCAGGGACTGAGGTAAGGCTGACTGGCCTGTAGTTCCCTGGATCCTCCTTCTTCCCTTTTTTAAAGATGGGCACTACAGTAGTCTTTTTCCAGTCACCTGGGACCTCCCCCGATCGCCAAGAGTTTTCAGAGATAATGACCAATGGCTCTGCAATCACATCTGCCAACTGCTTTAGCACCGTTGGATGTAGTGCATCCAGCCCCATAGACTTGTGCTCGTCCAGTTTTTCTAAATAGTCCTGAACCACTTCTTTCTCCACAGAGGGATGGTCACCTCCTCCCCATGCTGTGCTCCCCAGTGCAGCAGTCTGGGAGCTTACCTTGTTCGTGAAGACAGAGGCAAAAAAAGCATTGAGTACATTAGCTTTTTCCACATCCTCTGTCACTAGGTTACTTCCCCCATTCAGTAAGGGGCCCACACTTTCCTTGACTTTCTTCTTGTTGCTAACATACCTGAAGAAACCCTTCTTGTTACTCTTAACATCTCTTGCTAGCTGCAACTCCAAGTGTCATTTGGCCTTCCTGATTTCACTCCTGCATGCCTGAGCAATATTTTTTACTCCTCCCTGGTCATTTGTCCAATCTTCCACTTTTTGTAAGCTTCTTTTTTGCATTTAAGATCAGCAAGGATTTCACTGTTAAGCCAAACTGCCATATTTACTATTCTTTCTGCACGTTGGGATGGTTTGTTCCTGCAACCTTAATAAGGAGTCTTTAAAATACAGCCAGCTCTCCTGGACTCCTTTCCCCATCATGTTATTCTCCCAGGGGATCCTGCCCATCAGTTCCCTGAAGGAGTCAAAGTCTGCTTTTCTGAAGTCCAGGGTCCATATTCTGCTGCTCTCCTTTCTTCCTTGTGTCAGGATCCTGAACTCGACCATCTCATGGTCACTGCCTCCCAGGTTCCCATCCACTTTTGCTTCCCCTACTAATTCTTCCCGGTTTGTGAGCAGCAGGTCAAAAGAGCTCTGCCCCTAGTTGGTTCCTCCAGCACTTGCACCAGGAAATTGTCCCCTACACTTTCCAAAAACTTCCTGGATTGTCTCTGCACCGCTGTATTGCTCTCCCAGCAGATATCAGGGTGATTAAAGTCTCCCATGAGAACCAGGGCCTGCGATCTAGTAACTTCTGTTAGTTGCTGGAAGAAAGCCTCGTCTACCTCATCCCCCTGGTCTGGTGGTCTATAGCAGACTCCCACTACGACATCACTCTTGTTGCTCACATTTCTAAACTTAATCTAGAGACTCTCAGGTTTTTCTGCAGTTTCATACTGGAGCTCTGAGCAGTCATACTGCTCTCTTACACACAATGCAACTCCCCCACCTTTTCTGCCCTGCCTGTCCTTCCTGAACAGTTTATATCCATCCATGACAGTACTCCAGTCAGGTGAGTTATCCCACCAAGTCTCTGTTATTCCAATTGCATCATAGTTCCTTGACTGTGCCAGGACTTGTAGTTCTCCCTGCTTGTTTCCCAGGCTTCTTTCATTTGTGTATAGGCACTTAAGATAACTCACTTCTCCCTCCACCCCCTGCACAGGGCTGGCCCCAGGGGACCCCACCATGACGCCGCTCACCCAAGACCCGCCCTGAATGTTCTTCCATGCCCCCCTATCGGGGACGCCCAGAACAGGGCTTAAAAAGAGGACTGTCCCAGCCAAAACAGGACATATGGTCATCACCCTGCCTAGGAATAGGGTTTGGTATGGGAATTGCTTGCACAGAACCAGCATAGCTTTGTATAGTGTGGTTACAGAGATAGCATGGGAATTATGACATACTTGATTTTTGTAGGTCCCACAAAAACAATGTCTGTTGGGCAGTGCTTAATTTGTAATGAAATAGCTGCTGGGGCTCAAGCAAGCTTTTTTTTTACTTTCATAACTGACGCAGCAAGCCGAGGTGCCGGGGCTCCGAACTGCCGAGCTTTAGAAGTGCCGGGGCTGTGGACTGCCAAGATTTAGCAGGGCCGCCCAGAGGATTCAGGGGGTCTAGGGTCTTCGGCGGCGGGGGGCCCCCGCTTCGGCGGCAATTCAGCGGCGGGGGGTCCTTCCACTCCGGGACCCACCGCCGAAGTGCCCCAAAGACCCGCGGCAGGGGTCCCCCACCGCCGAATTACCACCGAAGTGGGGGCCCCCCGCCGCCAAAGTGCTGGGTCTTCGGCAGTAATTCGGCGGCCGGGGGTCCTTCCGCCCCGGGGCGGAAGGACCGCCTGCCACTAAAGACCCGGAGCGGAAGAAGCTCCGGGGGCCTGGGCCCCGCGAGAGTTTTCCGGGGCCTGGGCCCTGCGAGAGTTTTCCAGGGCCCCTGGAGTGAGTGAAGGACCCCGTTCCAGGGGCCCTGAAAAACTCTCGTGGGGGCCTGGGGCCAAATTGCCCCACTTGCCCCCCCCTCTGGGCGGCCCTGAGCTTTAGAGGTGCCAGGGCTGCGGACTGCCAAGCTTTAGAGGTGCTGGGGCTTGGCATGTCCTGGCACAAATTAAGCACTGCTGTTGGGAGCCTTTACTATGCTTCCTTTTGGTTAGTTCTCGGCAGCAGAGGGGAACACAAGGGAATATTCTTTGCCCATAAAAATTTGAGAAGTTTGTGGAATTTGGGCCTTAATTTTGACAGCATATGGCTCTGTAATTTGCAAAAGGCCCAGCCACATTAGGGAAGAAATACTGGCTTTGTAGTTTACTGGTATCTCTGTATGAGAGAGCCCAGCTCCCGGGTGCATGATCTCCTTTTGCAGTTCAAAGGAAGTCATTGCAATTAATACAACTGCAGGTATTGAGAGTCAGGTGTAGCCCACCTGGTACAGGCCAGCGTTTGGGGATCAGAAGTATTGGGATAGAAAACAAAATAGGTTTGAAGAGGTGCCGTGGCTAGTGCACTGGCTTAGGATTTAAGAGAGCCAAGTTCTCGACCAGTCTCTGAGGCTGGGTAACTTTGGGCAAGTCAATTCTCAGCCCTTTGTCTCAGTTTCCCCATCTGTAAAATGGGGATAATGGGACAGCCTCCTTTGTGAAGTGCTCGCAGCGTGACTGCTGAAAAATGCTACCCACCAGCTGGGTGCTATTATTCTTATTCAGGTGGGAGAGGGACCCTGGTGTCGTGCGGGGAGGTTCCTGGGATTTGGCGGCACTGGGACCTTGATGTCCTAGGGACAGGGTGGAGGGGACCAGGCTGCGATGCTCCGGAGCTGCCGCCAGGGGGCGCCGCAATGTCGCGCAGGCCTTGGCCCAGCAAGACGCGCACCAGGCACCACCCCTCCTGCGCATGCGCCGTTCCCCGTAACGCTCCGACTCCTCCGAGCGCGGCTGGGCGCATGCTCAGTGAGCACACTGGCTGGGCAGCTTCCGCTGTGGGCGGAAGGGGAACGATGGAGGGTCAGAGGTCACAGGCAGCATGGCCGCTGCTGGGGGCGGCCTGGGAGCCCTGGTAAGGAAAAGTGGGTCCTAGAGCTCCGGGGGGGGGGGGGAAGGTTTGGTTGGGGGAGGGTCGAGCCCCAGGGGGTTGGGGGGGAAGGTTTGAGAGGGGGGGGGGTCGAGCTCCGGGCAGGGGCGGTGTTGGGGGGGAAGGTTTGTTGGGGGGGGGGTCGAGCTCCGGGCAGGGGCGGGGTTGGGGGGGAAGGTTTGTTGGGGGGGGGTCGAGCTCCGGGCAGGGGCGGTGTTGGGGGGGAATGTTTGTTGGGGGGGGGGTCGAGCTCCGGGCAGGGGCGGGGTTGGGGGGGAAGGTTTGTTGGGGGGGGGGTCGAGCTCCGGGCAGGGGCGGTGTTGGGGGGGAAGGTTTGTTGGGGGGGGTCGAGCTCCGGGCAGGGGCGGTGTTGGGGGAAGGTTTGGGGGGGGGGGTCGAGCTCCAGGCAGGGGGGGTGTTGGGGGGAAGGTTTGTTGGGGGGGGTCGAGCTCCGGCCAGGGGCGGTGTTGGGGGGGAAGGTTTGTTGGGGGGGGTCGAGCTCCGGGCAGGGGCGGTGTTGGGGGAAGGTTTGGGGGGGTCTGTGGTTTGGGGGGTGGTGTTGGAGGAAGTTTAAAGTGTGTGTGGGGGGGCGGAGTTAGCAGGTGCCAAGTCAGGGAGAAGCCCTGGGGATGGATTTACAGTCCTGGTGATTATGAAGCCCTTGAAAGGAGGGAGACATAGTCCTGGTTTTGGGGGTGCATGGGGCCGATCTGCAGGGACTGCAGAGCCCTTGGGAGTAGGGATCATGGTGAAACAAAGTATGGGGGGATAGAACCCTTGGAAGGGCAGAACAGAGGGTGTGATGCCTCACAGGAGCACCTGGAGGGGAGTTGTGTCCTAGGACGCTGTCCTTACGTCACATCCCTGTTTGCTGCCTTCCAAAGGCAGAAATTTTCTCTGTAGGTGAATTTTCATTGTGTCTAACTGTGGCTGAGCCCCACAGTGTCCTATAACCCCTCAGGCACTAGAAAGGAGAGCATATTGTGCACCTCCATCTGCCCCCCTCCCTCTGCGATGTCACCCAGCCATAGACTAGCCTTGCATGTATGTGTGGGTCTTGGGGAGCTGCTCTTTGTAGTGAGGAGTAAAAGGGTCTCTGCACATTCAGGGGTGCATGCCCTGTACAATTGCTCTTTGCTGTTACGTTACAACCCTTTGTGAATTATAAACTCTTCAGAGCAAGGATTCTGTACAGTCTTCTGCACCCTGACATGCTCGTTTGACTCCTTCGGGGTATAAATTTGCCATTTGGTTGTGCTGATTTGTTTCAATATAACTCAAACCCGCCCCACGTTCTCTTTAGTTCTCTGTGTGGTTCCAGTTGCGGTTCTAATAGCAGCCGTCTCTCTTTGTTTCATGTGCAGGGAGCCGGTGAAGCCATGGCAGCAGCCCATGCGTTGTCCCTGCCGGCTGAAGCCTATGGCAATGATGTGAGTATCCCCAGAAAGGTCAGAGAGAGCACTGGTGAGGGACTAATAGGGCCGTCTTTCTGCGGGTCCAAGAAAGGTGTTGAATAGGAGCAGCACTTAGTTGTTACATCATGAAACTGAGACCTCAGGGTTATTTGACCTCAGAATTGTTCCGAGCTGTTGCCTGAAAGTGCGTACACCAGGTTTTTTAGACTTCCCAGTCCTTGTTTTGGTGCTATCTCAAATACAAAGAATACAAAGAATCCCAGAGCTTGGCAGTGTGTTTGGTGGGTAGACTGGGGAACGCTTGCACTGTCAATGCCCATTTGGATATACACAGTATTTCAGTCTCCAAAGCTGTCAAATGGACACTTCTCACCAGTGCTGCATTCACCAGACCCCATCCCCTGTCCTATTTGTTAGTTGCGTCCCATCTAAATCCCAACATGAATAATTACGGTCTGCCTCTATTACAAATTTAACCATGTTGAAATATGGTTGTGAAACACGGAGGTGGCTAAAACCTGGTATAAAGTAGCTTATTCTTGCCTGGGTGGACAAGAAAAAACTGCTACCCATGTTAGGGAAATATGTTTTAGCCTAGATGTGTCTGCTTATAACATTGTTCTCTAACCCAGTTATAACGTAGTCCCTGTAGGCAAGGGCAGGGGGTTGGGGGACGGGACACATTCAGACATGATTTGGGCTGAAACATGTAAACGTTCCATTTTTGTAATGTAGATGGGGCTTAGGTTTCCCTATGGTTTCATTTGTCTGTATTCTTTTCCACTTCCTGTCTGTCTGACATTACTGTACAACTACCGTACTTCCATGTTCCACCCGGAGGTGGTTGCATTTCAGTGATGAGAAAATGTAAGTGATGTGTAGTTTGAATTGCATCTTAAATTGATAGGGCACTTCAGCATGAAAGCAGCCCTAGAATGTCAGTGAATTGTATCTCCTCAGACTAATGCTACTCTTGCAGCTTTCTTCATATGCTCACAAGCCTTTCCCTGTTTTAGACCAGAAGTGGAAAAGAACATAGACATGAAACCGTAGTGGAAACCTAAGCCCTAGCAATGTTACAAAAACAACTGCAAATGCTTAGGTAATGGACACAGAGCCGGGTCAGCATTTAATGTGATGTCACAGCTTTTTCTCTCTCTCTCTCTGCAGCCCAATATTGAAATGATCTGGGCCATGAAGGCATATCAGCACGCTGAAGTCTATTTTAATGTAAGTCCCTGGAGAATTGCTTCTCAAGCTTTTTATTTTAATAAAAATAACCCACTGATATTATCCTTGTAATAAGTCACTACCCAGCTGGTATATTTCAGTCTCTCTGGAGAGGCGCCTCAGACTAAAATAGCAGAAGGGGGCTCAAGGTCAGGATTGAGGGGCTTTAGCACAGCTGTGTGTGGGGAGCACAGGGCTGGAATAGCAAGGAGTGCTGTAGACACCGGAAGCAAGTTCGGTTCTAGTCACTGAGTTCCCATTTCCATGGGCACTGGAAATGAAGACTGAGATGTGGTAATTTTGTGAATGTGACTTGGTCAGTGAGGGGAAGGGATTGTGTATTGGCTTGTAAGATTTTTCCCTTATGAATGTATTGATCTAATGAGGGGGCTTGGGGAAAGCAACACTATGTATAGATAAGCAACCTCTTAATAAACACTGGGTGAGGGGAACTACAGGACCCACTCCAAACTGAAGTTGGGTAGTGCTGAGCACTGAAGAGGAAAGGGCTGTAAATAGTTAAAGTGATGGGTTCTTTAAAAAAGGGAGTGATCAAAGGACTGGGTAAGATTACAGTGACCGAGCCTAAAGCAGGGGAGAGTGGTCAGTTGCTCTAACATGGACAGGTCCAGGTCAGATGAAGCTTTTGCCTTCCCCAGCTCTGGGGAACGGCAAGTCTCAGTGTCAGGCTGAACATGCATATAGACTGCTGATTGTTTTAAAATCACTTGAACCATTTGCAGCCCTTCCCATTTTAGCTCTCAGCAGTTTGCTCTGAAATGCTTCTGTGCTCAAAAAAACTTTGCTTGAAGAAAGCTGCTTGGTTACTGGACATCACTGTTACTGCTCCTGGAGTGAACAGAAGTGCAGGGTATGGACCTAAGTCAGGCCTGCAAAGGTAATCGCGGTTGACATGTGGGGGACTGTAGCCCAGGGCCCAGTCTGAGAAAGTGAACCACTACGAGGTGACAGCATGGGACACAGAGCTGTAACTGATAGAAAGTCTGGGCCAAACTTTGGAAAAGTGCCCAGAACGGAGGCCAGATTGTCAGGTGAAGGGCTTTTGTTAAGAGCTGGTAACACCTGCTTTGAGACAGGTGTCACTGTCTGGTGGTGGTTCATGGTGGGGAGGGAGTGGTAACTCAGTTACCACTGTGTTTAAAAGCCCTATGTATTTTTCCTCTCATTCAGCATGAATGCTGTGGTGACCCACCCCTCTGCTGCTTGCCTTATCTCATTTAATCTGATTCTCATGTTTCCTTTATAGCTTATTTCTTCTGTTGACCCCAAGTTCCTGAAACTTACAAAAGTCGATGACCAGATCTATGCTGAGTTTAGGAAAAGCTTTGGTGACCTCAGGATCGATGTGCTTGACCCAGAGGAGCTCAAATCGGAACCAGCCAAAGCGGTCAGTGCTTTGTGTATCATCACCCTTTGGGACTCAAACTGCTCATGAGATACTGGTGAGCTTCTGGGTCTGAGTGGTTGTGAGGGGGAAGGTCCCCGCTCAGTGGAGAGCATTTGTCTGGCCAGAGGGCGACTGGCTAGTGGTATTGAACTCAAGAGTAAAACAAAAGGTAAGGTGCTTTCCATAGCTGCCAAATATTTCAAGTCCAGTCTCCTGTTGGGTGTTGCTTTCTGGCTGCTGTGTATTGCACGCAACAAGCTTGCTAGTCTCTTGCACAGGTGCTCCCTGTTACCCATCCTTTTGAGGCCCCTTGGTTAGTCTGCCTATACCCTACTGTGTCGTAGATGTGTACCCATAGATCTCTCGCTCCCAGCTGGGCTTGCACTATTCAGAGAGACTTTCCCAAACTTTAGCCCCCTGCAATCCACCCCTAGTCATTGAGGAAGCATTGAGATCATCCCTTGGGCAGGACGCCTCTGCTCACTCTAGCTGAGTTGAGTGGCTTTGCCCCTACAGGGGAGCTCCCCACGCCATTGTAGGAAGGTGGCAGGGAGACTAGAAGACACAGTTTATCTGCCTCCCAGGAAGAAGGCTGAAAGCTCTTTGCTCTCTCCAGAAATGGCGCCCGTTCTGTATGCAGTTTGATGGGGTAGTTGAAGACTTCAACTATGGCACCTTGCTCCGTCTGGACTGTACTAAGGACTACACGGAAGAGAACACAATATTTGGTGAGTAAGCACCTGCGTACACCCTCTTCTCAGACCTGGGCAGTTTAGATATTGAGGTTTGGTTGGTGCTGAAACTGCTCTGTGCCAGGGAGCCTGCCCACCCCCAGAGCTTTTGGCTGGATCAGGATCTCTGGCTGCATCCACAGTCCCTCCTATAGTGCTGGGAAATCCTAGCTTCCAGACTTCTGGGTCAGAAGCCCTGGTGTCTCAAATAAAGCTTATATTCGAGTAAGTCTCTGCTTCTTTGTGGATGCTGGGGTCTGTTAGGTAAACTTTTTTTTTCCCCTTTCAGTCACCAGGATCCAGTTCTTTGCTATTGAAACAGCGCGTAACAGAGAGGGGTATAACAATGCTGTTTACAGCCATGCCATGGAAACAAAGTCTGTTGCTCCAGAGAGAGGAATATCTGCATGAGGACAGGGATGGAAATACTTTGTCACTTTACTAGCCACACATGGAGATGGACAGGAAAGGTGAGGAGGAAGAGTCCCTGGTGCCAGGAGCATTCCTATAACTTGTTTAAAGTGGACTCTTACCCAGGGATGTGTGGTGGAGGGATAAAGAACAAAGCAAGACTCCAGGCCTGGACAACTTGGCTTCAATGTGAGAATTTGTTTGCGGTGCTCTTATGGCAGCCTTTTTGCCATGTTAACTACCAAGCACCCTGTAAATAAATGTTTGTGTTCTGTAATGGCTTAATTCGGCATGAGTTCATGAACGCAGTGTGGGAATCTAGCAGAGCGAGACTATCTGCTATATGTAAGTTCTAGATGGAACTGCAAGCTATTTTACAGGATAAAATACTGACAAGCTTATATCCAGCTTATAATGGCAAAACCAAATGAATGAGCTCTTACCTTCATCTCTATTAGATTAGCTTTAACAAGAAGTGCCTGAATGAGTTTAGGGCACAAAGGGCAGGTTTCACAGATTGAAGACCAGATACTAGCCCACAGTTGACTTGATGTGGAACACTCCTCCCCTGAGAGTGGCAGCATGAAGTACAACAGAAGATTGTGTATTATATAATGGCTACTAGTCTCACCTTGGCTGTGGCAGACCTGCTCCATCTAACAGATAGGCTAAAAATCATACGTTTTATTTAAAAAGTGGAACTAAACCAATGGCTGCAAAGCTGTTAAAATACCTCAATCCCTGGCTGCAGATCAGATTGAGGGACACAGTCATTCTCTAATAGCGGCTCCCTTCAGGGGAGAGTACAGGTGATGATCTGTACACGGCAGTCAAGATCCAAAAAGACACTGCTCAGTAGAAACCATTGAAGTTTATTTGCAGTCACAATGCTTACACTGTATGCAGCAAACACCCTTACAAGTCAACCAGCAATCTGCTCACACAAAAAAGGACCCAACACACAATCGCCAGAGGAAAGAACAAAAAAAAAAAATTGAGTGGGTGGTGTCAGGGAAGAGAAATTGAAATAAAACCTAAGGACAGTGTCGGTGGGTTAGAGCTGAGCTAGAGATGCACACGACTAGCAGCAACAATAGTGGAAAAGTACAAGGCAAACAGGTTGTCCCCTCCCCCCCTTAACTTTCTTCTGTAAGTAAATTTTATATCCAAAACATTTAATATGGTGGTTTAGAAAAATGGATTTGTTTTAAGGGGGATGTTAGGTACTTCATGCTATGCAGACCTTGTTATTAAGAACCCTCCAGGGTGGTAGATTCAACACAAAAATCCTACGTTCTTGGCTGTGCCGTACATTCAGGAGTGCACTACCTCAAGGGAAGACGCTGCAGTTCTTTTGCTCAGTGGGAGCGCACTCGTGTCCTTTAACAAAGGGCTGTGATTTTTTACAAGTACTATGGACAAGCTCAACCTTTAGAGGGCTCTTGTTCCACCTGCACTTTCAGCTTTACAGAAGGGGAAACAAAGGGACAATTTACAATTAAAAGGAAAACAGGTTGTGGGGCTTCTGGGGACAGGCAGGGGGAGAAGCATCCCAACCCCCACATTGAGTGGCAAGGGCCCTAAGCTGAATGACAACCGGACAGCATCTACTGTTAGAGGGGAGACACCCATGGGCTAGCACAGCTGGATGATCATACAGCATGGCTTAGAGTTCCTAATAACAAGGGGGAAACGGTAACAGGAAGTTGTGATTTAAAGGGGCTTATAAGAAAAAATATACATTTGGAATTTTACATTTTTTTTTTTGCTTCTCTCTACACTTGTCACTAAATATATCTCTGCACTTTCACACCCCCTTGCCTAGGAAAGCTTCAGGCCAGCATGAGACACACCTTCCTCACTCACATACACAACCCTCACTTCAGCATTGGTGCACTAGACTCTGTAAAAATTTCAATCATACTTTTTTTTTTTAAACTGAGTCAATATAAACCTTGTTCAAAATGTTATGAAAAAATGTACATGTTTATACAAGGCAGGCTGCAGCAGAGTGCTAAGGTTCCACCCAGACATTCTGGTAGGGAGATGCTGGATTCTCACCCTGGGCTATGCCCCTCCACCCTCTCCCAAGGAAACAGAAGCACCCTGCCCTGGTGAGTTAACACTGCTCCTGTTCCCTCCTCCCTTGAACATGGAGTGCCACCAAACAGCACCGCAGTCCAACCCTAGGGAAGAGCAGGGATCAGAAACGCCCTCTTATCTTTCCATCGGAAATGTTAACCCCTCTGGTCCAGGCCAAAGAGATGCTGCTCTGTACAGGTGGAGTCAGGGGAAGGTGTCAGCTCATCATGTCATTGCTGTTCACGCCGTAGGTGGAGTTCTTCATAGAGTCGTTTACCTCTCGTCGGAACGCAGACAGGTTCTGAGTGAACCTACAGAGAACACAGACCAGCATGCTAGAGCAGGAGGCCTTGTGGGCAGCTTGCCAGCACTTAGAAGGGCTAGATGACACTTGCTCTCCCCTTTAAAACTTTGCTATAGCCAGGAGGCTCCAACTCCCAGCCTATAATGCTAATTCTGGGACAAAGATGGAGCAGTGCATGCTGGGATCCGTAGTGTCTGATCATGCATGAAGCAGGAGAGTAGCTACAGGCTACTGCAGAAGGCCTTGGGCTATAGGACTGCATTTTGGCCACTCAGATGCATCAGGCTCAGCATTTCCACTGAAGGGTATCTGGTCAGGGACCTTTCAGGTCAGGTAGTGTTGGCCCTGCAGGTTTCAGTGAATAGTGAGAAGGCAGCAGAGGAGCAGTGAACACATCAGCCAGTGCAACTACCCAGCCATTCCCTCCACAACAGGGCACGAGTATCTAATCGGCAGCGCAAACACAGAGGGGCCTGCCAGTTGGAACCACATACAGGAGAAGATGCTATAGGGGTGGTTTTCGGTGAGGGAAAGGAAAGGGTCAGCAGCTCTTTGCCCCTGCTCCCATTCCACTGAGCAGCTGCATAGGTTAAGATCCTGCACCCCTGCTTTCTGCATGTGAGATGCAGGGGGACACTGCAGCTTGTAGGAAGCTGTCATGCCTGAGTGCAAGAGTGAAAGGGGAGCCAGGGACAGCTCCATTATTGCTGCACATCAGCACTAGGAAGCCAGTTTGCCTTTGGAACAATTCTAACAGATACACAATGTGTCAGACCCACCTTAGTGCCATATAGTTCCTGGGCAGGTGCTCAGGCTTTTAGGCCCTGGGAGCTGGTGTTACACCAAGGAATTTAACAGTTACTCCCAGGAGATGCAGCACTTGGCCCCCTGTGCACAAATGCCTGATATGTCCGTGGTGTTGTGGGGGCCTTGCCACATGGAGCAGGTTCACTAACCATGCAGTGCCACCCCTTGAGGGGAGCTGTCAGCCGCACTGCTTGGTCATGAACCAGGTTCTTTGGCCAAGGGATTTTTCCATACTGACCTGTCTCTATTCTTGGTTAGCAGGTTGCGTTCAATGCCTTCCATGAGGTTCTCGAAGCAGAGGTGCATTGCCTGTTGCTTCTCAGGGGGCTGGCTGTTCACTATACTGTTCCGTAAGTCAGAGAAATACTGGGAGGAGACAAGAGAAGGAAGATCAGCCTTCAGAGAGTGCTGAATGGCACCAGCTCATCTCGTCTGCACAGGGCAGAGAGCGCATTGTATATTTTGGATAGATTCTAGGAATTGGGAAAATGAGCAGGCCACAGGACTTAGAATTAATCATGGCGCAGGCAAGTGCCATGCAAGCTTACCCGCTCAATCCACAGCCATGCCAGGCCTGGCTCCCCACACCCCAGCTCTGCCTGAGTACCCCTTGTTCATTTGTAGGATACGAGACTGGGCTCAAGTCCTTGGGTCACTCCTGATTAAAGTCAGCTTAACCCAGCCAGAGGGGTTGGGCCTGCCTACCTTTTCATTGAGCAATATCAAGCCTAGCAGAGGTCGAGACATGGACCACTGATTCCTGCAGTCCTCAAAGATGATGATATTCAACACAGTTGACAGCATCTGGAAAGACAGAGGGAGGTCCGCAGAGTTAGGCAGTTCCTTCAAACCCATCTCTTGCCCTGGGAGCATGTGTTAGTATTTACCATCTCATCCCATCCCCCTCCTGTGCCATTAGAGCTGACTGTGTGTTACCAATAGCCTACTCTCTTCTCAGGTGACCCTTATTTGAAACCCAGGTTTGCCTCTGTCTCCCACTAGTCCTGGGTGGTCTCACTTTCATTACTTTAACAGGAGGTCAGAAGCTGACCCCAAATGTTGAGGCTATAGAGATTAACCCCACTCTGCGCAGAGCTTCCTGGACAATTGACATGTCCCTTATTTGAGCCTCAGCAGGTTGCCTCTTAATGCTGCAATAGGCAGTAGTATCAGGAGAGACCATGGATGCTCCCAACAGATTACAATGAACACCTATGTAGGAATGTGTGCAGCAGCTAAAAGCCAGTTGGGGCTCCATGGCAGAAACTCCCTCTATTGTCCCAAAGGGATCCCTGGCTAGGAACCACCCCAAACTAGATACATGCAAGACCCGAAATGGAGTGCATGCAAGTGAGCACGCCCTTCAATCCATTGGAAAGCCTCTTCTCCACACTCTGTCTTCCCCTCCATGGTCTTCCAGGCCAAGTCAGAACTAGACTCAAAGGTAAGCCCAAGGTCTTAACATTGTTGGTTCACACAACCAGTTTCCAGTCTTTTCCTGTGTCAGACTAAGGCTCCAGTTCATGCTGTAGCAACTTCCTCTAACCAAACACAAACCCTGCTCCTTTTTTCAACCAGATCTGCCAGGAGGGGGCAGCTTGAGAGCAGGACAAGTGTTTCACCAAAAGGGGTGAATGAACAGATCCCAGTAATGGAACCTCTGGTGAAAAAGGGGCAGCCCCAGCAGATATGCTGCAATACACCTGGCAGATTAACTGAGTGACAGAGAGAGGAAGTCAGTCTACAAGTGAGCTGGGATTGATTCAGGCAAGGAAAAGGACTATTGGACTGGTTTTACAACTCGTATTACAGATCTTACACTCTATATTCACGACCAGCAAAGGAAACTGGCCAGTTCTGTGTTCACCATGGGTTCTGGGAAGAGCGGTAAGAGGAAGATGACAGAAGTGCTAACAAGACTGCAGGAACAAAACCAGATTAAATTTATCCTGCAGAGATGATTATGAACTGCAGCAGAATGGCACCAAGGTATTGTTTGCTGTACAAGGTAATAAACACAGCTTGAGTAGATAAAGCAAAAGGCTCAAGGCAGAGTGTTGATCCCCACGGGGAGAACTTGGTCATTGCCTCATTAAGCAGCAGGACGGTGCTGTTTCTGTTCTGTTGTGAACACTTTTATAGGCTCCTGACGCTTTCTAGCCTCTTTTGAATTGGCTCTTGTGTTAAAATAGTGTAAAGAGATTACATGCTCGCTGCTGGCAGATATTTTCTGGTTTCAGCTTTACTAGCTACCAGTAAGTCCCACAACATAAGCTATACCTATTGGGGTATTTTTAAAATTATATTTAAAAAGTTTAGAAGGTTTTGGCTATTTTTTTTTTCAAATTTAAGTTTAAAAACAGTGCATCCAATGCATGGCAGGAAGGCACAACCTGCTGATTCCTAAGATTACGCCAACCCCAGCTGGCTTCTGGTAAGTCCCTTAGCCCCTCTGGACTTCAGCTATAGAGTCGGGGAAGCAGTGCTGGGGACTGAGAATTAGCGACAGAGAGAAGATGAAAAGCACAGATAAGAGTCCAGCATAATCCCGTCTTTGACCACCAGATGGGGACAGCACACTGCAACAAGCAGCATATCCCCCTTACTGGTCCCCTTCCCTCTTTACCTGTTGAATCATCTCCGGGTGCTGCTGCATGATGTGCAGGAACCGATCACTCTCCTGGGTCAGGGGAGTGGTCCTCTTCTTGGTGCTGCGGGACAGCTGCTTGAAGAGATACGTGACAATGTGGTCCAAACAGGAACAGCAGCCCGTGCAAACCATGGTGTCTATGAGGATAAGAAAAAGGGAATAGAGAGTGGGACAACACGAGCATTTCCCTCCATGAGACACAGCTGGGAAAGACTCACCCTAACAAGCCCATTGCCACCTGGCCAGCCCTTCTCCCCTCTGAGGCCTACCAAATTTATCCTAAACCAGCCAGCAGCAGCCAGGTTGACACCCTAATGATTCTCCAGTGTGCAAGCCCACAGTAACTGGAGGTGAAGCAACATGGTACCCTGCATTAGCTCACTGTGCCCTGTTCATGTGTGCAGGACACGGGAAGGCATTAGTGTTCACTTGTGTTTGCATGTAGCTAGGGTAACTCAGCACAGCTTCTCAGTTTGTCATGTAACCAGCACATGTCTGGCATGTGATGCTCTCAGCTGCCTGCAGTCACAGTCTGGGTTGTGGGAACTGCAGTGCCTTTTTAGGAAGGCTAAGCACATTAAAACTTCCTCTGTTGTATATAAGCAGCTATTTCCCTTTAACAGGCTCCTTTGGAGGGAGCAGAGACCATTGGTGCAGGGGTCATTTTTGTTGGGCCCACAGCATAGTAGTTTAAAATGTTGTTATGAAGGTAAATCTTGGTACCACACATCCATGTGGGTACAGTCACCATTAGCAATATAAAACTAGACATACCAAGAATGGCATCTAACTTCCCAAAGTAACCACATGATCTTACTGATGTCCTCCCAGTCCATCATCACCACGTGTCATGTTAGGTGTGACCATAGGGCCGGTAATGGGAAACTCATTGCAGTAAGTGCTATTCCTGCCCATGTGTGTTGGCTGGGAAGGGTCCTGAGGTCAAGTTATTTGGGACTATCTTGTGTGTAGAGCACCAGGAATACTCACTGAGCTAAAACAACACTCAGCCTGTTCATCTACAGAGCTCCATTTTTCACAGCTAGATTTTTCTATTACGTTGCCCACTGCTCTATTGCAAATTTAAGGGATTAAACAGAATTCCCCTTCCATATGGGGCATTAATTTAAGGAGGATTGCCATGCACTGTAGAGTTCAGAGTTGTCGTCCTCATTTGCTCCTCCATGGACTCATTTCAGCCATCTTTATAGACCACGGGTCTCTTTTCTTCCCTGGTCTGGGACACTGGGTGCAATTCCTGGCTCTACCTTCTTAGGTAAGTCACTGAAGCTCTCTGTGCTTCAGTTCCCCAGCTCTAAAATGGGGACAAAACAAGCTCTATAATCTCTTGTCTATTTAAATTGTTAGTTCCTTGGGGGGGTGTGTGTGTGTGTGTGTGTACGTACACACGTACAGTGCCTGGCTGAGGGCAGCCATCTCTGGTGGCCTCTAGGTACTACCATAGACAAAAAAAGGTGTGCCATGAAAATTAAACAAACTCCCCCCAATCTACATCATAAATAGTTCTCAACTTTAGTTCGTTAATGGTTTAAATTTATACTAAAATCCTTAATCTTCTCCT
The DNA here is from genome assembly GCF_020497125.1 of Mauremys mutica. Classification (NCBI taxonomy): domain Eukaryota; kingdom Metazoa; phylum Chordata; order Testudines; family Geoemydidae; genus Mauremys; species Mauremys mutica. The sequence continues at coordinate 136,461,257 of NC_059073.1, read as the reverse complement.
CATTCCCAAAAGAGCCCATTGCATGTACCCCCAAAAGAATATAGATGGTTACCTAGTGCAGTCAGACCTTCTGAAATGGAAGAAAGAATATACATGATTACATGGGGCTCTAGACTGGCTATAAAGTTCATGTGGTCCTGCGTAAGAACTTCCAGTAAGGAATAGTATGACTGGCTGAGTTTGGGGTAATCCTGCAGAGAGAGAAAGAGAGAGAGAGAAAGAAGGAAGAGATTTTAGGGTCTAATGGTTAATTTAGAATCAAGCACAGGATTTCCTGCAGAGCAAGTCTAATCACATCCCTTTCAACCCACTTTTCAACCGATTGGAAGCTGCTCATTGAGAGAGTCTACTTGACTAACGCTTATGAAAACATTCCCCATGGACAACTTGTGTGCTACATTTACATTTTTTAGATCACTTTTATGTGCTCAGTGTCACAAAACATTATCCAGCCACCTTTCCTTCATTAGTGTAATACTGGAATATCTTTTCCATCCAGTTTTTGGCTTGGTGGCTTAGTCAGCTAACTCCAGTGCTGGACGTGCTCTGATGGGTGAGTGGCAACCTATCAGACAAAGAGCCCCCTGTGTGAGCCCTTGGGGCACTAGGGTCAGGTTCTGCCATGGTAGGAAGTCTAGTGAGATAATGATACAAACTCTCACCAACCCTGCAGAGATTCTGGCCAAGCATGTCAGCACAGGCCGGCAGTGGGCAGAGAATACTGTACTGCAGGCTTGTATAGAAGACAGATGTCAGGCTGGCCTCTAACAAGACTGCGTTGATTGCTGATGTGCTGAGAGCTCTGCCCACAGCCTCACAAGGTGAGGAAAGGTCTCCATTTGCATGAAGTGTTTTTCAGAGAAGGAAGGGATTATTTGGGTCGATGAGAGAAGGGAAGAGAGGAGCTGCAGCACAACGCATAAGCCGTAGGTAAATGGGGTTGTAAGGAGGAATGGGGCTGTTTTCAGACAGGACTCTGGGCATGCAGCAGACTGTGCTGAATATGCAGTAGTTCTGTCTCGCCCAGAATCCCAGGTAGGCAGGACCCCGTGGGAAAGGCACAAGCTCACTCATGTGTACAGTTCCACTATTCCTTTAAAAGCCACTGTTTAATTTCCCACCCTGCACTCTTCACCTTTTTAATAGTGCTTCCCTTCAAGGCAGATCTTACTGCAACTTGGAGTCTGAGCAGTTCTGCTGTAGAACAGAGACAGATGATATGCAATGGATACCAGCCCGTCAGAATCCCCTGCACTTGTGCCAGCTCATACAAGGCTGCACTGCCTGCTTTTCAGGAGCAGAGGGAGATCGTAGTGTGTCCTGGGACCTGGCAGGATTGGCTGGAGCTGGGGCAGATGGGAGGGAAATTAGAGACATTTGGAAAAGGGGAAGACCGCCTAGAAGGCTGTAGCTGCCCTGTTATTGAATTAACTCTTTAAAGCTCAGCAACTCGGGCTCAGTATTAGTGCTAATGGCACTTGGCATTAGAAAATCCGTTCAACGAACACCAAAGGTCCAATGTCTCCCTCACTACAGTCCAGCTAGGTTTGTAACTCTGGTCTCCAAATATGTTATTGCAAGCAGCAGCATACAGGGAGGGGACAGGACAAGTACAACTCTTGTTTGTCAGAGGGAGGAGTAGCCTTCTAAGCAGCAAGACATGAAGAATTACTTCACAGGAACACACACACTGGTACTATATCGAAGTCATGGCGTTTTCATTGCTGAGTCTGGCACATCTAATTGTGTGGGCCTTTGGGCATGAAGCACCGAACATGGCCTACAATTGCCCTTTGGAGAGAGAAAAGCAGATGTTCCAGCAGAAGTACGTATATCAACATCCTAGCTAAGTCTGCGACACAGGTATGGGTGTCGGTCGGAATCAGCACACAGGGAATGGGTGCTCTGCAGTTGGCACATAGCTCGTGATTAGATGAGATCTAGTGGTTAATCACAGGTGTGTTGGCTTACCAGAAGATCGCTGTGCGGGATGGAGAGCAAGAGCTTAATAAAGGTTTGCAAGGCATTGTCGAGTGCATCGTCCCCGTACAGACGGAAGACACCGAAGTTGACGTAGCTGCCGCTTAGCGCAGCCTTCAGCATAGAGAAGCAGATGGAAATCCCCTTGAGCTTCAAGGCATAGACTTGATCCTTTGGGACCTCCCCTAGTGTTAGGATACGATTTCCTGCACAAGCACAGAAGGAGACTCAGTATCCCAGCACTGCTTCCAGCCCCCATCTCAGCGTGTTGCTCAGTGTGGGGGAAAAGCAGCCAAGCTGTCTGAATGACCATGGAGAAAATGGACACTTGGTGCTGAATCTCTGGGCCGGTTTCATGAGCAAAGCTTACAGCAACCACTTGTCCTGTTCTACGATGGGATACATCCCAACAGGAACTGGTTAGTAGCAGGGCTCTTTACCTACACACTACGCTGTTAGAGCCCATGAGAGAATTGGTCTGCCTGGCTGAACGCAAGCATGTGGCTTTGCTGATGGAACAGGGCAGTGTTAATGGCTTCCCTTAGTGGTAGGATCCAGTCCCAAAGTAACCCCCAACTCCATACAGAAAGGCATTTGCTCATGTGGAGCTCAGCACAGCTGTTGCTTGGTCTCCACCAGAAGAGCCATGAGCTACTCTGTCCTTCTCTCAATCCCATGCAAAATCCCTGTCTGTTTGGCATCAGGTCTCGGAGAGAATCCTCCCCCTTTATACAAGCAAGGCCAGTAAAAACTTGGCAAGTTACTTCACCCTGCATCCCACCTCAGTCTCCTCCTCAAAACCCCAGGCAGCACTGACCAGGGCACCAGCCCCTGCTCACCAAGAGACCAGCAGTCAGGAGCTAAGTCAGGGCAGACGCTGGGGACTCACCATATGTAGTTATCATTTTACTAGTTTCCCGGAAGAGCAGGATGCCATTTGGTGAGGACACATCAAACTGCAGCCTTTGGGACCTAGAAGGGAGAACAGAACAAAGTAAATACATAGCTGCTCACACAGGTGTGCAAAGGAGAAAGGAGTGACCATCGGCCCTGCTGATCTACATTGTGGCATCCTTGATCTTAGAGCCATTTGTGGGAGGTCAGAAGCAGCTGCCCCAGTCTGGTAATAATAATGGCACTATCTAAGCCAGACAGCTCAGAGAAGGAGACAAGAGAGCTGCTGTCTCCAAAGACAAGGCCTGTGTTTCACATGGTTTGAGAATATTAAGATTCACACATGCCAGAAATCCCACCTCAGCAATAACTGCTATGTTACTGTCACCGAAACCCAAGAAACGTCTTGGTAGGCAGCCTTCCAGCAAGCCATACTGCAATACTGCAATGTAGGCACTTGGCAATTAGGTAGTTTGCTTCCCTACAGATGAATACATTTTCAAGTTTAAGTGTAGTAAGGGAATCTTTTTTCTAGCCTACACCTCAACAAATAAGGGGGAGATTCAATAGCTTTGAGAACTTCAGTAACTCAGCCAGAGGTTATGGGCCTACTACATGAGTGGGTGGGCAGGGTTCTGTAGCCTGAAATGTGCAGATGATCATGATGGTTCCTTCTGGCCTTAGGGCTGGTCTACACTAAGGGGAAAAATCGATATAAGATACGCAACTTCAGCTACGTGAATAACGTAGCTGAAGTCGAAGTATCTTATATCGATAACTTACCCGTCCTCACGGCGCGGGATCGATCTCCGGGGCTCTCCATATCGACGCCGCCACCGCCGTTCGCGGTGGTGGAGTTCCGGAATCGATATAAGCGCGTTCGGGGATCGCTATATCGCGTCTAGATGAGACGCGATATATCGATCCCTGAAAAATCGATCGCTACCCGCCGATACGGCGGGTAGTGTAGACGTAGCCTTAGTCTATGAGGGTTTGTACTTTCACAAATATATCTTGTGTCTTTGGTCAACAACACAACAATATGGATCCTCAAGAGCAATAAAACCCTGTGTCTGTTCAAGTCTAGTTTCCTTCTTGCATGGCTATAACAACGCTTAGCAGTGCTCTCGCGTACAGAGTTCTGTTCACCTGGCAGTACTCCAGAGCTAAAGGTTGGGCAATCTTTCACTCACATGTTAGGCAGCTTCCCAATTATCTGAACAGTGGCAGAGATATATCTATCTGCTAGCAAAAAGAACCACTAGTCATCTGACCACCAGATGGAGCAGCACTCATTTTAAAACTGCATGTTTTTAAATTAATGTAAATTTCTCAGCTGTTATGGCAATGGGCCCAGAAACAGGTACTCCAATAAACAAACACTGATTTCTGATCTAGTCTCTCCACACATTCTCTCTCATTAAGAGCTTACAGAAGGACAGCACTTTGGTTTAACTGGGTCATGACGCAGGATTAATATGTGAACTATTATATTTGCTTCCCTACTGAGAGAGTGGCTGCTTTTTTCGCTGGCAACTTGCAAAGCATAAACAGAGGGAAATGGAAAAGACATGGCTTGGCAGCAGAGAACATTATCAAGCCCCAAACTAATGGGTGACAGAGTGAAGAGACAGGAATTACCATTTGCTTTTGGATGTTGAGTCTCATACCTGTTATGCACCAACTCTGCCATCAGTTTGAGCACAGGTGTAGTGCAGGCTGGGTCGTGGTACCACAATTCAATCGCCCGCTGTAGAATTGGCATGTAGGACGGATAGCTGCAACTCAGAAGCTAAGGAACTTTGTTGTTTAATTATGAAGAAAAGGTCAGCAGTTTAAACTCAAGTCAAAGGTCTTGCCTTGCCTTTGGAGAGAGGCTCTCTTCCTCCTGGCCTCTCTCTGGGCACTAAACACAACCAATGGTGCAGGCCGGGGCTTACTCTCCTAGGGTAGGTCTATACTCATCGTCCGGGTCGACGCGGTGAGTTCGACTTCTCGGAGTTCGAACAATCGCGTCTAATCAAGACACGATAGTTCGAACTCCCCGCGCGCTCCGGTCGACTCCGGAACTCCACCACTGCAAACGGCGGTGGCGGAGTCGACCTTGGAGCCGCGGAGTTCGACCCCGCCGCGTCTGGACGGTTGTGTCAGTCGAACTAGGGTACTTCGAGTTCAGCTACGCTATTCGCATAGCTGAACTTGCATACCCTAGTTCGACACCCCCCCCCCCCTCCTTAGTGTAGACCAGGCCCTAGAGAAGAGTCATTTGTTTCCATTTAAACCATCATTTGGCTGGTAATATTTATCTACACAGTACAATAACTGCAATCCATGGCTGAAAAATCTCAGGGCAAAGGGAGATAATGGGGTATCTCTACGCCTGCATCCACTGCTGCCATGATCGTTTTACGTTCACCTTTTCCAAGCAGCCTGCCCTGTGTTATGGGCATGTGGCCTCCACCAGGCAGAAGACTATAGACAACACCTGGAGTCCACAGGTGTTGCTCCTTAATCAGCCTTATTTGGAGGTCACCAAGGTGAACAGGCTACTTCCCAACTACTGCCAGCCCTAGGGAGCAAGAGATGTAGGGTGGCATTTTCAGAGGAGCCTAAAGGAGTTAAAACCCAGGGGAATTTGGGTGCCTAAAGCCTTTAGGCCCATTTGGAATTCAACCCTAAACCTTAGAACTGATTTCTAATCTCCTTTGTGGCAGAATGTAATACGAAACCACAGGCAGGGCTCCCGAAAGGAGTTTTTTCTTAAAGCTTGAGAGAGATCCACCAGGAGCTGCAAATTCTCTTGACTGGAAAGAGGAGAACTACAAACGAAGAGTTAACTGAATACAAAATTAACTGGGTGCTCAAGGGGTTCAAATCCTGCATCTTGGCAGGGGACTAGACTAGACGACCCTTATCGTCCCTTCTTGCCCTATTGTTCTGGGAGCAACAGCCCTGAACCACAGATCCCTCGATTCTAATGTATGGGCGGCTAATGCCTTTCAGTTCTGTTGTGGCCAGTGGGATTTTAGGGTGAGGATACATCCACTCAAAGAGCATCATAAAGCTGGTCTTGGCATTGAAGGCAAAGGCTATTCCCCTCAGGTCTCTCACAAGGCCGACCAAGGTCCTCTGAATTGGGAAGGGAGAGACACATTACATGTTGAGTGACATACTTCCTGACATTTCCCTCTCCCGGCCTCCACTAGCCCGCCGCCCTTTCAACCAAGAGCAATGGGGTGTTTCTTTGGTGGCCTCCAGTCTCAAAAATTGGACACTCCTTCTCCTTAAGCAACAGGAATGCACCCAAGTTAAGCCAAGGCAGAGAGGGTACTGAGAGGTGTCACTGGTTAAAGCCGCGCACTGTGTTTGAGCTACCCTGGGTGAATGAGACACCTCCCTTCCCCAAATGCCTGGACCCCTTCTACCAATCATTTGCCCTGTCTCTAAGAGATCAGGATCTCCCTGACCGTGGCTACCACCTTCCAAACATTGGGAGTAAAGCACTAAAAAGGAAGTTTTGATTAAGTCATGGATGACAAGGCCCCTGTTGGAAAAAGAATGGATGCAAAGTCCCCAGGCACCGATTAACTAGAAAGTTTGTCTTGCGCAATTCAGACTTACTTTCGCCTCTTGTTCATTGAAAGTGTTTGTGCTGAACATCTGTGCCACAGCCTCGAATGCAGCAGTGAGGGGAAGCATGAACTGTTCATATTGATCCTCATCTTCCCCTGAAAGAGAAGCAAGAGGGAATTGACACCTTCCAGCCAGACTCCGCTTCCCACAATAGTGTGCGTGCAGGTGAGAGACAGGCACTGAGAGCGCTAATGTTAGGGAGCCTGTGTTCCTCTGAATAAAGATGGTGCCTTTATCAATCCCTAACAGGGAGAAAAGACTAGGGATGCACAGATAACTTTGTGGAATCAAGACTGCATATGGGTTTGTCTGTAAGAGTCAGCTTGTGAAGGAAAACTTAGCCCTAAATATTAGTGGCATGCATCTCTCTTCTGCTAGTACAGACTATCACAGCAATTCCTCCCCGCTCAAGACTTCTCTCCCTTCCTGGTGGGGCTTCTGCTGTTTCCAATAGCTTTTACTGGCTAAGCCATCACCTTCCACCGTCAAGGGGACTAGAACATTTAAGAGCCCTGTGTACCAATTAGCAACCCAATTTCCCCGTTCCTCTCAGGTCTGTAAGAATGGGTTGCAGTACCTAAGTCCACCATGAGGAGGCGCCCAAGTGCAGTGTAGAAAGTAGTCCGACATCTCATGTCAGTCAAGTTGGACTGATTGTTAATACCCAGGAATGAAAAGTGCTCACTCTGTCAATGAAAAAGCAAAGTTAACAGTGAGTGGCAGGTTTAGACAAGGCTTATATATTAGAGGTTCATGGGCATTTAGGGGCCCCTGATTGTTTTGACTCACTCTGTTCTTTCAACGGCCTTGGCAGGACTGAACCACTCTGTTTACTTTGCTAACCACTTTACTTCTGCAGCTAACCTCAAAGAATAAATCATTAGAGGGCCATTCTCCCCAGTGCTGAGTGTATTACAGAGATAACATTAACACGTTCCTTGGCAAGGATACTTGGCCCTTTACCTTTAGTCTGAGGATTCTGAAGTGCTATATAGACCATTAAGTCTTGCTACACCTTCAATGAGGGGAATGAATTTCCCCGTGTGTAAGATAGGGATGGTAAGAGGTTAGGTGACAGACCCAGGAGTCCTGATTTCCAGGCCATTGATCCAATCATTAGATCTGTCTATCATATAGGTATTTCTAGGAGTCATCACCATACCCAAGCACCTGTGGTTGGTATTTCCTCCCAATGAAAGCCAGGAAAACAATTTAATGCAATGTTATTTATTAATCTCTGCAAACAGTAGAAGACCAGATCCAGGGCCTCCACGAGTACAGGAAACCTCCAAGGAAAACCCTCGAGTGCTGTTGTAACAGGTGTTGATTCTGAAAATGATCTTTTGAGTCAACACCCCAGAACAGTACGAGAACATACTGCATTGCTGGAGGACCACCTATTGGCAGACCTGTACGTCCGAGGTCCTGGCCTCTGCGGCAGCTAAACATCCTTTGGCCCTTTTCCCCCAAAGGTAGGGCTGTATTAGATAGGAATATGACTAGGATGCTAGAATGCTATTACATTTCATCTCCCTGAATTCCCAAAGTAGTTCCAACTGGCATTCTTCACTTTCTGCCTTTAGGCTGTAGCAGTGCATCACAATGCCATACATTCCTCCCCAGAGTTGGCTGCATTTCAGTGAGGGGAGTAACTGAGTGAGAGTCCTGTATTACGTTTGTAAAGAAGCAGGAATCATTTGGATGAGAGGGACTATATAAATCCAGGACGTCAGAATTAAGTGCAGGCTTTGGAAAGAGGCAAAGAGAATAGAGATCATCATAAAACAGTCTCTCTTATGAAGCAAGTATTTGGGAGACTTGCAGTTACACTGCAGAAGTGTGTCTGCGTGTGAAAACACACAGGACTGGGTTCTTGCTTTAGCCTGCATGCAGGCACCTGCATGTGAGGGTTTGTTACATGAGAGAGGCTGGAAGGGAATGAAAGACTTACCGTGTGATTGTTCAGCATGAACTGTACTGCGCTCAGTTTCACCAATTTCCTAACACTACTGTATGTAGAAAGGGTGTTAAGGAAACAGCAAGCAGAACCAGTCAGTCACTGGACGGTTCCAAGTGCCTGCAAAGCACATACAAGGGAATACTTTCCAGAGTACGTACAAGTTTTACATAATGCTTTCTGGCCTTCTGAATTGTTTCTCTTCTCAACCACTTTTTTTTTTGGACCAAATCCTGTTACCAAGGACTCATCTATATGAACAGTTGGTGCGCAGCGAGCTGGAGTGGAAATCTACAGTGCACAAGCCTTCCACGCAGTAAGTGTCTGTGTGGACCCTGCTATTGTGCATGACAAGTTCTGGAATGTGCTGGGATCTATTCTGCTTTGAAAGAGGAAGCTGCACATTTTACCCTACTACAGAATCCATTTTCATCTTATTTTGGAAGGAAGATGTAACCCCAACCTGTACTATGCTCTTCGACACCTCAGCAGCACACAAATGAAGGCTGTGGGCAATAAGCTAGGAAGTAGCCATGACCCACAGTTACAAAGCCTACAATACTACAGCCATCTACTGGGATTCTTTGCAACCAGGTGAAATGGGTACCAAGTGTCTATGCTCTCTTGGCTACTCAGATGTTTGGGAGATATGGGAAATTGCAAATTGGTGGGTGAGGGGTGGGAGAGGTGTTTTTTTTCTTTTAGATAAGCCAAGTTCACATGGAGAGACAGCCAAGAACTGGGAGAGTGGATGATAAAGTCAGGCTCAATATTATGTGGTTGGAATTTGTGGTTGGAGATGCCTCTCTCCAGCTCTAGGAAGTTCCTGGTGAACTGACAGACCTACCGGAGCATCCATTAAAGATGCATTGAGATGAGCTCAGTGGATGGCAATAACTAATGAACTTATGCAAAATGCTCCCACTTCATCTGAACACACTGGTGTAGTGCTCCCCAAATTCCACCGTATAAGTGTGTTCTACACACCCAGAGCTCTCTACAGAAAAGGATATCCAATGGAGAGGTCATTGAGAAGCTGCAGTGTCTTGGAGGTGATAGGTTCACATCGACCCCAGTACTTCAAGTTGGTGATGCTAGAGGAGAGGAGAATAAGAACAGGTCAGAGGGACGGCTTAGATTTCTTTTGTTGCAAGGTGAAATCTTCCATCAAAACGTCACCAATACCATCTCCACCCTCCAAAAAGTCACAGACATCACAAGCCACAAAATATTGGTATAAAATTACTGTACTTACATTTGGTTGACTAGAAAATTATCCTTCAGATAATCTTCACTACTTGGGTCCCAAGCTACACTGGCCCATACCCAGGCCCTTGGAATTCTGTGGCACTCCAGGGCTGATTTCTGCAGCAAGGGTAAGAGAATTCTGCGGCAGTGACAACATGCAGACGTATGCAATTCTGCACCTGCACCATCCACTGTCAGCTGCAGAATTCTAGTAGCCCTTGCTTCTTCCAGGAGAGCCATTTAACCCCTTGTGGATGTGCAGCTCAGGTGCGCAAGAGTGGACAGGCACCATGCACACCAAGGCAAAAATGATGTGCGGAAAGCCGGTGGCCATGTGCATCCAGGCGCACGGCACTGGGCTTCAGCCTTGGAGCTACTGAAGTGGTTAAAATTCTAATGGTGACTGCCAAAAAGACACGACAAAACCCAATTGACGTGTTCAATCTGGAGGCAGCTGCCAAGCAACTGGCCAAGTAGGGAGCAGCCTACTAAAGTGGAAGAGTTTTAAGAATGGTACTGGCACTACTTTTGTATTGAGTTCTGCTATTTGAAAAGAAAACCTTTGAGAGAGCAGTCCCCTCCCCACAGTGCTTTCTTGGCTTGTGATTGGCAATAATGGTGTGGCAGTGCATGATAGCGGAGACTGCTCCTTGTAACAATGATGTCAGACAGCGGATTAAGTGGGCGCTGGAATAAGAATCCATCATCCTGGTGTAGCTGGCAGGGGATTACATTGGTGTGTCTCCCTGGCCCAAGCTAGATTCCATGGTGGATAAATAATCCTGGATGCTGCACAGGACCTAAACCCCTGGCCACAGCCTATAATTCTCTCAGATAGCCAGAGGATACTTTCTCAGTCTGAACAACATTGTCTTATATTGAGGTTGTCCCAGTTACACTTTCAAGTGAACCCTGGGATCCCTGATGACTGCAAGCAGAAATACTTACATTTTCCCTATGAAGACGCTCAGGACCATGGTTTCATCATTCAATCCCAGGACCTCAGAGAGACGGCGGTACAGCTGGAAGGAAAAGAGAGCAACACAAGTTAAAAAGAAGCCAATGGAATTAGTGATACTTTTGTGGTAAGAGGGTGGGGCTCTTCTGGGGATGCAGCCTGAGTTTAAAAATAGCTATTTCGTTTCCCTGAGCACTAGGGCCTCCGAGCCGTTAAGGATGGAGAGCGTTTGATCCATGACCCACATTTATGAAGTGGCATGATAGCTCTTTCATTTTCTTCCCCGCTCCATGCAGCACTGACCCAGGGATCTATCTAGTCCATGCTTTTCAAGACCACCAAGAGAAGGTTACTGCCCTGAGGCACTCACATTCTAACTCAGACTGATACGCTACGTGGGGTAACAGGTCAAATGAGAAGAAATGTTGTTGACCTGTACAATTTTCCATCCTCCTTTTCATTCTAGCGAAGTTCCTCAGCCATGCTCACAGCAGCTACAGATGCTGTATACAAAGTGTGGACATTCACTTTCTTTCTGAGAAGGGGGATTCCCATAACTCAATACTAATGTGGTTCTTCTACTGACACCTATGAGTACAAAGAAGCAATGAACTCTGCACTCATATCCCTGTGATCTAGCCCCACTCTCAAACACTCTTAAGCCCTCTGCACCTTCAGAAGCAAGAGTGTCACCCTGGTGCTTCAATCTGTGTCCCTGGGCGATAGTTAATTATGCATCCGATGAAGTGGGTATTCACCCACGAAAGCTCATGCTCCAATACATCTGTTAGTCTATAAGGTGCCACAGGACACTGTCACTTTTTACAAATCCAGACTAACATGGCTACCCCTCTGATAGTTAATTATGGGTTATCAGAATGGCTGAGAGTCAGTTTTTGGAATAAAGATGGCATAGTTTCGCTCAATTCCCTTTTCCTGGGCTACTTTAAGCTCCAAGTACACCAGTGTTAACGTCCAGTGTATCTTGTGAGAGAAAAGTGAGAAAGGCCCACTTCCACAAACCCTTCCTTGTCTGGCTGCCTAAAAGGGCAGTTTGTGCAATGTGTCATGTTCCACCTCAGCGCAAAGGCCGGGGGTGGGGGGGGGGTGGGGTGTTTCAGAATGTCTGGAAAAAATTCCAGTAGGTTTTAACCAAGTATCCAAACTCCACTCCAGATCTAGCACCTCTTTTGGGAACTCCCCATTACCCTAAACACTGAGAGGCACTCAGATCCCAATGCATTTCCCCCCCTCACGTCATCCCTGAGAAGTAGGGCAGGGCTATTAACTCCCATTATACAGATGGGGCGCTGAGGCACAGAGAAGCTAAGTGACTTGCCCAAGGTCACACAGGAAGCCTGCGGTGGATCAGGGATATGAACCCAGGTCTCCTAAGTCCTAGGTTAGTGCCCTAATCAGACATTATCTTACTGAAAAGCAGTGCCAAAGCTGCACTGCTGAAGCTATAATTGTCAGACCTGGGTATGTAGAAAGCAGGAAGGATGGGGGTTTCTAATAAGCTTTTTCTTATAAGTCAAGAGCAGATTAAGATCGAGCAGCTCATATACCAAAAAGATGTCAAGACATCATGGTAGCCAGCGATGCCTCAAGGCTGCATGGTAGAGGGAATTACCTTGGAGGATTTCTGCACCTGGTCTCCAATGTAGATCTTTCGGAACTGCTCAAAGAAGCTCAGCATGGCAAGCTCCAGTTTCTCGTTCCCAGCCTGTGCCAGGCGAGAGTCCGTCAAGTTCATCAACTGCAATACCCTGAAGGGAGGGAAAGAAGAAGCAACAGATCTACCAACCACTCCAGGAGGACAAGAAATACCAGCCTGCCTGAACACTGACAAGGGTAAGCAGAAAAGTGACTTCAGGCAGCTGGTATCATTTCAAAGCTGCGTACGGCTGAGAACCCTTTTTGCTCTCTAGGAGGTGGTGTGGTGGGCCAAGAGTGATCGAAACACAGGAATGACATTACGTTAAACTAAAGAAGATGACCAAGAGTCAAGTCCCCAACCCACCCATGCAGAGGAGCCAGCAGAAGGCCTATACACCACTTAAGTCCAACTTAAGATATGGGCAGGGGGTGGGGAGGGGAAGGGAGAGGCCTTGGTGCCTGCCCTCCACAAAGAGGGGAATTTTCACCCCCTACAGAGCTTATCAAATGCCAAGGTTCAGTACATTCTCTGAGCTATCCCCTGAGCAGAAGCCTCCAGCTCTCGTTACAAGACTGAAGAGGCATTTAAGGGGGCACCTCCACCGATTTTTGTTATGGCCACGTGGGGCTTGTGGAGAATGCCCATGAATGATCTATTGGGGTAAGAAACGGTTTTGCTGACTGAGGTTATAAACACGTGGTGGGGGGCAAAGCAAAGGTCAACTCTTTTTTGCGAGGTGGCCCAAAACTAATAGGGAGAGAAAAGATCAAAGTAAACAGACTAATATGAGAAAGTCTCTTGTGTATAATATAAATGGAGGGCTGCTCAAAATGTTTTAGGTCTTATATCTTCCCTCCAGTAATGCTCCAGCTGCAGGAGGAGCTAGTGCCTGATTTACAGTTCCTCATTAACAAGTTATCACATGGCCACCTTCCATAAATTCTCAGATTCAGTCCTCTTGATCCCGGAGAAGCAGAATTAGCTTACGTTCTACACAGAATTTTGCTCAGCTTAGGGTTGTTTAAGAGCCATAAACTGCATATTAATTACCTATACCAAATAAATCAGTAACTGTGCTAACAGAAGGCGTAAACGGTTCTGAAACAAACTATAAAAATGTACCAGTGCCACCCTGTATAAGAATTCCATCTGCTGTAGGGTACTGCGATATTCATGATATTTACTGTCAAAGCCACTTTGGGTGATATCAGAAAAAACATCTTTTCCCTAAAAAGAACCAGCATGCACTGGGTTCTACTCTGCAGTAGGCATTAAAAATAGGAAAAATTCCACCCATACATACTGTTCCCCATGTTTATTTAGATCCCTTGCCAAACACCTATGCAGACATCCAGGTTTAGACAAATCCCAACAGAAGTTTGCTCAGTGGGTCTAGCCAGCATTATCAATGTCTTTGTTTGAGGGCCAGTTTCATCCAGTTATTTTTAGCAAAAAGAGAAGAGGGAAGGGAGAACACTTAAAGCCCCAAAGAGAATTACTACCATGCAGCCACAAGAACGGAACATAGCGCAGCTAGAAAGCATTCAACATTCCTACCGACAAACCAACTCGCCGTCCATCGCATCCTGCTCATCTGTGCTGGCGAACGAAACCCTGCCACCAATCACTGCCCCGATGATATAAACGAGCCATGTCAGGCGCCCTGAAGCCAACAGATGACATCAGAAACAAACACTCACTGGCCCCATGGTAGAGAGAAAGGAATTCTTCAGGTTTTTCCTCTGGCAAAGCCAGGGTTCACGAAGAAAGATTTCTTAAGAGCATATTTTATTCCTCTGGATCAAGAAGCTAACGTTACGCCAGTGTTACTTGTTTTTCCACTTAGTGGAAATTATGTACAATTTCCAGGATCAGAACTGTAGTCTGTTTGCTTCAAAGCATCATTTCAAGCTACAGTGTGCTCACAACTTAAGATCACCCTCACCCCAGGAAATTCCTTTAATACAAGACCAGATTCTGTAGACTTTTGGAAACATTATTGCATATGCAAAGAGAAGCACTCATTTTCTGAAAGCACACAAAGCTCATATGACAGATACTCAAGCCCTAACCATCTGAAGTTGTACTGATTTAATTACAGCAGTATAGTAAAGCAGCATAGTAAAGCAGCCCAAGGCCCGCCCAATGTGGATACATTTCTATTGGTGTAACTTATTCCCAAATGGGACGAGGGGTTATACCTGTGTAACTATAATAGGTAAAAACCCCACCCCTCTAACTGAAATAGTTATACCTGTACAAAAGCTGCGCACAGACCAGGCTGAATGCCCATGTTCCCAAGGGAATACTTGTAGGACTGGATCTCTCCTGATATGATACTGTCAGGGCTTCTGGAGCTGTAGTTTTTGGAAGGGGCAAGCTGGTCAGGGCTCCCTGGCCACTGTTCTTGGAGTGCACTCACCTTCCTGCACTGCGATGTCCATGGGGCTGGCGGTGGCGCTCTGTAGTAGCTCCTGGTAAGTCTGGGCTGACTGGTCAAAGAGCTGTACGAGGAGAGCACAGGTCTTTTCATACTCACACCGGCCAATGGTGGACAGCTGATCTAGCTGCTGTTGCACAAGGCCAGTGTCGTCTAGTGGATCTTCCAACCCGTCTCTGCATAGGGAGGAAGCAGCATTATAAAGGAAATTAATACCAGTGCTAGCCTAACCCATAACACAAGCTTATTTCCAGCATGGAAGACACCTCTCCTAGGCACATGGCTATTCTTTATATCTGATCATCATCTGATCCTTTGCCTCTAGTAGCCGTCATGGTGGAGCGTTGCACAGACTGATGTAATACAACCAAGCAATCATCACTAGTGTCCTCTTGTTTTGTGGGCACAGAAATAACTAACAGAACTGGTAGGGCCATTACAACCTGCAATGAGTAAGTTCTTATTGCAGGCTTAACACAATATTTGTCCAGGGCTTTAGAACACAGCACTTTACGTGTTTAAGAAGTGCCAAGTATTAAGGCATCTGGTTGTCGTTGTGCTTTAGTGTTTTCCATCTTTCATATTTTGGTTTTCTTCCATCTAATAAATTAACTTTAATTAAAATATACAAGGGTGGCACATCTGATTCTGACATCCCTACCAAAACACTCCATTGACAACCAAAGCAAAACATCCTGGGGCCAGAGTCAATACTCTATTTGCCTATACATCTAACGCCAAAGACCCTTGGAGATTTTCCCTTATGTGCTGCAGGCACTGTGGTAGAAGTGTTCATGCGTCTCTAGGCTTCCCTTACCTCAGTATGATGTGCACAGACTCCAGCCTGGATGTGATGTAAGCTTTTGTGACCTCTGGAGTGTATGTTTCTAGCATATGAGGCTCTGTGGCTTTAACATACGGCACTGATGCTGCCAGCCGCTGCCACAGGCTTAGCAGATAATGTACGCTGTTCGGTGCAAACTCCCAGTGCTACAGGTACCAAGATAGAGAAAGGAAAGGAAGCCAGTGAATTTAGGATCTTGCAGAATGTCACATTTGTCTTGAACAGTTTGCCGTAGGAGAGCAGACATTCAGAGGCTTTATACAGGATGCCTTGATGCTTCATTTTCCTATATAGCATTGAATTTAAGTCAGCATCCAAATTCCAGGAGTGCCTAAGGAAGAGAACTGTTCAGCAAAAGAGCCAGGGATACTCCAAAATAACTTTCATGAGATGTAGTTGAGCTGAAGCCTTCAGCTCCCAGTGCAGGTCTGAAAATACAAGCTTGCAGGATTAGATAGAGAACCTTGGTGCCCTCCCTCAATCCTAAGTCTTGCTGCTTTCTCTCCTCATTCATCTTAGCATTGTAGCGTAGTGAGGAAAACATGCACTGATATTGCAAGGATACAGGCAGTACAAGAATCATCATCTGCTGAGCTCCATCTCTATCATGACTCACTATGCATAGCTTCTCTAATGCAGCCCCTTCAGTGGTACACACCTTCCACAGCTCAGGGAAAGCCCCAAGAGAAGGACTGTCAAACTCTGCTGCACTAGACTTCCAATTCTGGAGACCTGGGTTAAAACAGGTTTTTCTTGAAGTCATTTGGGTGGCCTGGTCCAGCCACTGCTGCTGGACTCCTACATAAGAAAACCAATTCTGTCCTAAAGGGAAGTTACACAGCTGCACAGTAATATGCATAATTACTGACATTTACATTACAAAAAGGCAATACAGCAACACAGTTCTGGTTTGATGAAGCACCAGTAATACAATTTAGTCCCTCACCTGGGGCCATGCACACAGAGCTTTCCTGCTTTTTAATATCCTAAACTGTTTTATTCAGAGCTCTTAGAAATCTCTATTGTTCTATCAAACACGCCCAATCCTAACTTAAGCTGTAAAATTCCAATGCTCCTGTTTGCCTCCCACTAAACCCCTGAATTCACAAGTCATCTGAACAACACTTGATATTTCTAAAAGCTACATACACCCCAACTGTCTACAGATCAAGCCTGCCAGTTTGCAGTAGCTATCATGGAAGAATTTTTAAAATACCATTTTATTTTGTACAGCGATGTAGTTGTATGCTGCACAGCAGCAGAAAACACAGAGGCAACCTCTGCATGATATTGATGGTATTAGCAGTAGAACCACCCTCTAAACTACATTTTAATAATGTGTTGATGCATTACAGAAAAATAATCTTGAATCAGCAGTTGCTACTGATGGGACATGGGAAAAACTTCAGAGCTGTAACTACAACGCTCCCCTCGTGTTTTTCAGCCAGAGTTCTTAGTATGATCAATATTGCACTGCCAGACTCTCCTGTTACAAAGCCTGTGTGGATGCTGCAGTCTTCTTGCCATTGGGCCTGACAAATTGGCATAGCTACTACAAAGTAAATGCAAGGAGTGGAACTGTTCCATTTTGACAGGCACCGACAAGGCCAAATGCAATGAGTTCCCACCTGTAGGCTGGTCACGGTGAAGTTGGCAATGAGTCGGATGACCTCAGGGTAGTTTTCCACCTTCACCAGCTCTCCCAGTTGATAGTTGCTTTTTAACCGAGCCAGCAACCTGCAGAACTCATGGTAATTGTTTGGGTCTGACAAACTCTGGGGAGGAAGAGAACAAACTGTATATCAAATCATGAGACAGGTAGCACTGTCTAGTGTTTTAGAGCATAGGAATGGGAGTTGGAGACCTGGTTTTTATTCCCAGCTCTGCCACTGACTCACTGCGTGATTTGGCAAGTTATTTTATCACTCCGTGCCTCAGCTCCCCGATTTCTAAAAAAGGGGTAGTGTTTGCCCACCTCTAAATTGCTCGGAGATCCTTACATGCAAGTGCAAAGTACGATCTCTCAAAGCCACATAGTACAGATCACTAGCTAAAACAAAACCCTATCATTTATGGAAGGCCTTGGAACACGTCTAATGTCTGGCATCCAAAACACCAGCCTGCAACGCACTTAATTCCCAGCAGCAAATTACACAAGGTTTAAACCACAAGACTCAAGTTTCGTTCTTGATAAAAGGAAAAGTAATCTTCTTCCAACACAGAGAAGTGATATTTAAGTGATTGGGAGCAGGAAACTAGAGGAAAGAAGTTAAAGACAGACATTAAAATAATCTAGTCTTTCTTCCTTGGCCAGTGCAAGATTGTTCCCCTAAGCATATTTTCAGCAGTTTTGTCCAGTGAAAGTCTTACCTCTCTGTTCTATAGTGGGGTAAACCCCACCATTAGTCTCCCAAGCCTTATTGATCTCAGTGCTGTGAAGTTTACCATATATTTAGCCTAAATTTCATCCCACTTTGTCTGGTTCTAGCCCTACATACCATACCAAACAATTCTCTTCCATCCCTGGGGTTTACACTTTTTAAACCCTCACCTCTGACCGTTCTCTCCTCTACCTTTTAGTCTCCCACTTAAATGAACTTTACATATTTAGTTCATTAAACATTTTAGTTGCTCTTCTCTCATCATCTTCCTCTACATTTTTCTTGTAACGAGGGTATGACAGGTTCCCCCCAGGGTGCCACCTGGAACTGGGGTACATACAATCCAATGAGATATTAATGTCTAGCAGATCAAGACATTCAGAATGATACCTCACAAGGCAGCCTTTGTACAAAACATATCCTAATTACATGACACTGGTGAATACTGGAGTGCCAGGGTGTGTCAGAGGGTTCCTTAACAGAAGAGTAGTTTATGGAAGCAAATGCAGTAAATTGGACAGGGAGTACTCTAAGAAATATCTGGCTTCTGATATACTCACCTGGGGGTTTTCCAGTATTCGTTTAACGCCATCAACGAGATGAGACAGGAACTTTGCTCTCTCTGCATTGTTAAAAAGGGATCTGCGGACAGAAGCTATCTGGACTAAGCAGGACAAGACCTAAAGGAAGCAAAAGGAATAAGTGGAAAGACTTTATTCAAACTGAAGGGAATGGTTTGAGTTGTTTCCCTTTCCAGACAGAGTAGTTCATTCAAGTGTTCACCATACTCCTTCGCAATCAAACTCAGTTGCTATAGTTCAAAGGATGGTTTTAAAACGAAACAACCACCTCCAAATGTTCTCTCTATGAAAAGAGAAAAATAGGAGAAATCCAGTGGAAACAAGCAGCAGGGATTAAGAGACTACATTATACAGGGATCTTCTCTCCAGCTTCAGGGCTCAATGAACACCCAGCTTTAGGAAGGCCCTTCAAGCCTTAAACTCCATTACTATGTTACAGTCTCCACTGCGTTGTCATGTGGTGACAGAGAAAAAAGATTTCCGCAAATGGTGAAAGCAAAAAGGCAGGTTGTGCCCTCTCATCTGACTCGTGTCATCTGTCATTGTGTGTAAACATGACTTGACTTGAAAAATACTGGCAGTGGGAGGAAAGCCTGCCAGCCTCTCCATACAAGAGTTTACCATGGTCTAGGGAAAATATGAGAGAAAGCAGAATGGCAAGATACACATTTGTTTAAGTTATAGCGCTCCCATCTCAGCCTCTATTACATTTAAGCTGAAGGTAGATTCCAAGGATGCAGTTATGCAAGTGAATCCATTACCACACTGCTGAACGGGATTATGAACATTAGAAGCAAATTAATTATAGACTCTTCGCACTGAGGCGAGCCCCGATTCCCCCAACCAGTCTAAGAGCTACCTGCTCTGCTGTTAAAGCCCCTCTGATTCTTGCTAGCTCGCGCTTTTAATGATCAAAGCTCAGAGCAATTACTGGCTTAATTGTTTTAAATTTCTGCTTAACAGTGTGTTTCTTTTTAAACTCTCTTGAATAACTGAGGCTTAAATCTCAGACTTGGCTAGCACTATATAATGAAGTGACCAGCTCTGTCCTACCTCTCCTAGAAACATCCTTTGGAAGAAAGATCCTCCCTTCTCCAGCCAGAGTTAAGAAGTGTTTCCATTGCAGCATGCGTCTACGTTAACTAGGAAAAATATTTAGCCCACAATATTTAAGTGCCTATATAAGCAACTGGTCTAGTTATACCCCATGCTGAAATATTTAGTGCTTTTAAGGGAAACAATCTACCAATAGGGAAACTATGTACGTTTCTCCCCTCCCTTCCTTTCTTTGCCTGTAATGACCAGCCTTGTTGATAACTAATTTTTAAGGTTTCTGGAGCAAAGATGTTTAATGCTTTGCCGGGCTTCTTCCTGAACAGCACCTGAAGTGCATTTGCAGATTCTGCTTCCTACCATATCACAGATGCTCACAGATCAGAGCAACTTCCAACTGAGAAACATCTTAGCGTGTGACTCTTGCTGACTGAGCCAGCGTGAGAGACGTTTCCTGGATTTGAATGCTTTATGCACACAGTGTCCAGCCAGAGTGAGCAACTCCATGCACTGACAGAGTTATTGGATCACCTGGTTGCTGGTAGGCAGACAGTATTTTAAAAGAAAACATCCAACCACGTGAATCCTTTACTTGGGCTGATGCTATTAGCCCTTTCACCTTGTGGGAACACTGTCTTGTCTAGTGGATAGAGAATGGGACTAGGGGTCAGGCTCTTGGGTTGTACTCCCAGATTTGCCCTGGACTTGCTGTGTGATTTTGGGCAAGTCATTTCAACTCTCTGCTTAGCTTTCCCAGACTACAAAATGGGCATACCATCACCTAGCTCCCTCACGGGCAGTTGGGAGGCTTCATTCACTTAGAGCACTTTGAGATTCTCAAACGGAAGGGGCAAAAGAAGGGCAGAGTAGCAATATTTCAAACAAATGGAGATTGCTCCGTAATCCACTCCAAAAACACTGGAGGTACCGAAACTATCAACACTAAGGAGCTTGGCACAGCCTCCCTTTGGTCTTTATGGGATAATACTATATTAGCAAAATAAGCAACTGTTCTGAATGTATTCTACATCATTTTAATCAAAAGGCCAGTATCTCAGGTCCATATACCAATGAAGTCCTTAGATATGACACCTAATATCAGAAAGCATTTACAGCACCGGGAGAGCCATAAGAACCATGAACTCTGAACTCACCAGAGGTGAAAACGATGGAGGGATGGAATGATACAGGTCAAAAAACAACTGTAGGGTCGAGGAATCCAAGAATGCTGAAACAGACAGAAAGGAGCACCTTACTGTGGACATCTGCATTATTGCATTCTGTGCAGTTCTTTGTTTACAAAGACACTTATGCTTCTCTGCACAAAATTACAAGGGCATGCACACTCTTTGTGCTAGAAAAGATTACATGATGCAAATGTTTTCAAAGAATTATAGTGCTATACTCTAGAGCCTCCTCTTCCAGAATATACACATTAAGCTGAAGAAATATAGCAGGGCATTTAAATGAAGCAATCTGTGACTGCAGAATGACCGCTAAGGGCCATGAGGATGTCAAGGATGGATGCTGTACTCCAGGTGTCCCTAACCACCCCCGCCAGAAGCTGGGACTGGATGACAGGGCACGTTATCACCCAAAGCATCTGGCACTGGCCACTATCAGAGACAAGATACTATGCTAGATAGACCATTGTTCTGACGCAGTACAACCATTACATCCTTAAGTGACAAGTGCAGAAGTACTGCCAAATACTGCAACATTGTCTTAACAATTGCCTAGTTAGGGAATCCCATTTTGAAGGTGAGTGGCATGAGAGAAGGTCTGGATTTCAGAACTGACAGGGCTCCTTTCTAGCTTATTTTCTTCCCTTCTACAAGAAGTGTACTAAAAAAAAAAATTGAGCTGTCCACGTAAGCCAAATTTGTGATTTCTGAAGTTCACAGTGTAGGACTGAAGGGTCAGGAGGAAGGGTGCTTGTGTGGTTTTGGGCCAGCGATACTAGCAACATGAATCACATCTGTAATCAGGTTAGGGGACAACGGGCTGTACACCTGGTTCCCTGACACAAAGGTCTATTTATATACTGTGGACAGAGCCTTGGCTGGCCAGCCAGCGTATTTTCATCTGGCACACTGAAGAAGATAAGCCTGCTTCCCCCTCCCACCTGGAGCATTACCTGATCTCCAACTGGTTGGAATCTGCACTGTGCAGAGATCATCTGAGGACTCATCTGTTGATGTGCCAATGAAATCAAAGTTCAGGCAGTTGTGTGTGAGCTTGAGTAGCTGCATGAGCAGGCCGTGCTGGCTTTCATCATTCAAGTTCAGGTTCTTCCCCGAAGCCTACAGAACACAGTGGATAAAAAGAACAGTGACTGAGGCAGGAGCAGAATTCCTTTTCAACAGGCGGTGACATCTGTAGGTATCACATACCACCTTCATGTCAAGGCTGAGACAACACCCTAAATATCCCTGGTGCCCCACACTTTTACAACAAAGAATCTGTATTTGGCTTTTTAGTCCTTACATAAAAAGGGTGGACAGTGCTTCCTTTTCACTCAGTTCTCCTTGTGCAATAGAAGAGCAGCAATGCTTGCCAGCCAGTAATTATTCTGGAAGATCCATCAGATTAGGAAATTCTCAGTTGGGTAGAACACAGGAAAACACTATCTGCTTGACATGCATTTAGCAGCAGAGTCTCCTGTTACTCCACCACGCCCTCCAGTAGGGAAACAAGTGCATTCCCTTTGCTGCGCAAACGATCTGGATAAACCCTACTCCAGAGTCAAAGCTCTAGGACTAGACAGAAGAATTCTGAAGCACCACAAGGTGATTAGTGGGTTTGTGATGCTAAATCAGCACATGGGTCTGGAGACAAGCCAGAAGGCCTGCGCTTTGCACAGTTGCTCTATGCTTTTCATAGAGCAACTAAACAACTTCTACCCTAAATCTGCCACAGACTGATCTGGGCAGTTGCAATGGGACCCAGTATACTGTTTCACTGATTGTTGGAATTGTCTGCCACAACCACTCCAGAATGTCTACCAGACGGCATTGTTCTTAAATGACTGCCTAATTGCACTGTTTTATGACAGTGATATAGACATAATCATTAGTTCCTAGCAGCCCAATCCCTTGCTCCCTCCAAGGGAAAACAACTAGAGTCATTGGAGGATCACCTTGGAAACATCTGGTTTTATACACAGAAGCTTGTGCAAGCTGCCAAACAGATAAAGGAGTAACTGGGGTAGTGGGCGTTAGTGACAGGAAAATAAGGACATTAAATGGGACAACAGAAAACATCACAATTTGTCCTTAAAATTGGGGCATCCTGGGAAACAAAAGCAGGATGATTAAGAGATAAAGATATAAAACTGGAGGCTAACCCCCAATGAGTCACGTCATTCAAGCCTCCAAGTTTCATTTCACCTTGAGCGCCAAATCACAAATAAATCACGCAGGCATATGGCACATGCAAGAAAGTTCTAGGAAACATTTTAGTTTTAGTTATGAGTCCATGGTAACATTAGAGAGGACAAAGGCAAGAGAGACAAATCTTGTCAAACCCAAACTCTTTACCTGTATGACTAGCACAACCAGAGATTATTCAGTCTGAATGGTTTTTCCAAGTGAAACTTGCTTTTCACCCTTTATGCAATTTGTTTACTTTAATACTTCACTCAATTTGAAGAGTAAAACTAAACTGGAATTTCACACTGTTTCTATTCAGTGTCATTTCCCGATTTTCACACACTGGCACAACACTAGCTGTGATGACAGTCCAACGTGATGTTGCCACTTTGAGTGGATCTGGGGACCCTGCAGATCCATTTCTTGTTTGGAACAGAAACCAGGTGTGGAGTCAGGATTTTATCAGTGTAATTTCTTCTCTTACAAAAACATACACAATTGCTGTGTTCTTGAATTGAGGTGGTAACAAACTGCATAAGGCAACTTTCTCTTGCAGAAAAACCTTTGGGAAGGCACTGGTGCCCTATTGCAAAAAGCACTCGCCTTGGGCCTCTGCCTCTAGAATTCACACCAAACTGCACACACCTGTGCACCTTTTCCTTCCTCACTTTATACCTGGGAAACCACTAATTCAAGGCTCCCTTTAGACTGCATGGACTGGGAAAGGTGGCAGGGCCATTAACCTTCCTTTTGTGCAGCTGCTCAGCAGCACCAAGGAATTTTGACAATACCCAACAACCCAGACAAAGGCCTTGTCTATATTAGAATGTTGTACCTGCTTTAATTATACCCGTATAGTAAAGGTGGTAAAATTCCCCTAGTGGGAACGCAATTAGATCACTATAACAGTACTTTATATAGGAATAGTTCTCCTGGTATGGAATGGGGGAAATAAGCTATCCGAGGTGTTTTCATTTTAAATTTTTAAAAAGATCATGACATTTCTATCTTAGGTTTGTATTAAACAAAGTGAATACACAAAACCTAAATCAGGGCCTGACTTACCTAATAGAACAGCCTGATTTTCCTATAACCTTGCCTGTAAATGAACAGCTAAGCACTTTTGCATTACTGAGCTGTTATGAAGTGAAAGGTAGGAATCTAATCAGAAAATCTCCTTAAAGGCAGATGTGCAGAAAAGCGGCCAAATCTAGAAAGAAAGGACTAGTTTCAATGGAGTTACAGCAGGAAGGAGTTTACGCCCAAGTTTGATAAAGCATTTGACAAGAACTGCAGTCTCCCTACCTGTTTCAGTAAGTTACACGAAAGCGTGAAGATATCAAATAAAGACGAGTCTCGGAATGAAGAGGCTATTTTCCTGTGCTTGGTCAGGGGATGGGTGGTGTCCGCCTGGATAGAGAGACAAGCAACTTTTAGAACTAGTTTATAGGAAGGAAACAAGGCAAATAGAATTCACAGGAATGTTGCCAATAAAACATTAGTGGCACGCCAAGGCTTTCCTCCCCCATAATTGCATTGCATCAGTTGATTAAACTGAAGGGACGTTCTCCATTGTATTACATTCTATTAACATAAAATAATGGTTCCTGTACTGCCATTAAGTTTTTATTGAGCTGCTGATAAAACTATATTACCTGTCTAGGGTACTACGTTAGAGCAATGTTCCTAAACTGCTTAAACACACAGTTTCATCTCAAGCAAAAAAACCAAGTTTACTTGAGCTGGTTTTAAAGCAGGATTAAGGATAACATTTTTCAACAGCACTCAGGTGATTTAGGAGGCTAAAGCCCATTTTCAAAAACAATTTAAGCTGTTAACGTCTAAATCATTTCTAAAAATGGAATGTAGGTAAAATTTTCAGAAGTCCCCAATATTTAGTTTGGGTAACAATTCTTGATTTACTTAAACTAGATCCACTAAATCATTCCTGATAGCTCATTACTCTTTCCACTCCCATATATGAAAGTGCTGGCCAGATGCAGAGTCCTCTACCACCAGCGAATCACAATCATGGTGAGAGCCAAGTGACAAGATACATGGATGAACAGAAAATTACAAGAAGCCCTAAGCATTGGTGTGCATCACTTTGGATCTGCCCACGTTTGTTTTTAAACTCATGTACGTGACTTGTAGCTGTATGACAATTAAGTATGCCACGTGTGTTAGGAGGAGAAGTAAGTGGATGCTGCTTGATATAGGATACCACAACCACACATTAATTTGAGAAATGTGCTCGAAACTCTGAATATAATACAGGTGATGTTGACAGCATGCTATGTATCATCTTGTAAACTACAGTATTGTCACTAGAGATTTTTTTAAATTCTGAATATTGCAAGGCTGGATTAAAATAAATGATTTATTCCCCTGGTGGCCCATGGTGAATTACTTTTTGGTGTGCAAGTAAAACATTCTTACCCCCAACCTCACGATCACTCATTGTACACAGGGAAAGAAGGCTTAAATGACTACCATTGACACATAATTAACCTGAAACTGCCTCTCCATTCAGAGCAGCAAAGAATCCTGTGGCACCATATAGACTAACAGACGTTTTGCAGCATGAGCTTTCGTGGGTGAATACCCACTTCTTCGGATGCAAGAGTGGAAATTTCCAGGGGCAGGTAAATATAAGCAAGCAAGAAGCAAGCTAGAGATAACGAGGTTAGTTCAATCAGGGAGGATGAGGCCCTGTTCTAGCAGTTGAGGTGTGAAAACCAAGGGAGGAGAAACTGGTTTCATTCCTAGAATGCTGCTTGTTACCCTCGTTTATATACACTACTTATCACCATCCATCTTTTATGGCCCCCGTTACTGTAGCATCCAAGCATCTCACAACCTTTACTGTATTTATCCTCAACTCCCTCGTGAGGCAGGGCAGTGCCATTATCCCCATTGTGCAGATGGGGAACAGAGGCAGAGAGAGAGTCAGTCACCCGCCCAAGGGCACAAAGTTTGTGGAAGAGGAGAGAACTGAACCTAGCTCTCCCCTGTCCCAGGGCAGTGTCCTAACCACTAAATGGATATTCCTCTCATCTCTCCCCTATCAGTTATCTATTAGATGAGGTCTGGAAAACAGGCATCCTGTATTCTCTACATGCCCATTGCTGATCTCATGCATTTTTTGCAAGAGTCAGGATTTGCTTCACTGTTGCTGGTAAGTTTCCCAGCTCTCCAGCATTGTGCCACATGCTACAAGCCAGTTGGCTGCTACTCTCCCCATACCAGAGAAGGCAGTATTTCAGTACGTGTATTGTTTGTACAGCTCTTTGGGACAAAACATGCTACATTAGTGTAGATATTTTTACACACAAAAGTGACCAAAAATTCACTTTAAGAAAAAAGACCCATACAAATTACATGGTAATGAATCTGATATTCACATAGTTATGAAACCCCCAAGAAAATCACCATCCACTATATTTGCCACATACCAACACAGTGACTGCTAGCAAGTGAGCGTGCTTTTAGCAATACAAGTGGTGGCAATTTTAAGAGGATGTCTTTAACCCAAAATGTATTTAGATACACCTCTACCCCAATATAACGCTGTCCTCAGGAGCCAAACAATCTTACCGTGTTATAGGTGAAACCGCGTTATATTGAACTTGCTTTGATCCGTGGGAGCGCGCAGCCTCGCCTCCCCGGAGCGCTGTTTTACCGCGTTATATCCAAATTTGTGTTATATCGGGTCGCGTTATATCGGGGTAGAGGTGTAATATTTTGTGGCAGAATTCTCCTCTCACATATTTAAACAAGAGATTCATGAATCATGGACAAAATTTTCTGACGTTGTTGCTTACAGCTAGGCACTTAAATATGGATTTAGGAAACAACTGGCAACAGAACTTTTCTGTTTATCTTGTCTCCTGTTAGGTATTCAAACCCTGCAGGGAGATGCTGATCAATATATACTGATTCACTGTGTCTTGCTGGCTTGTTAGTTTTGCCCTTGATATTAGGGAGGCGGGAGTGCTTCTCTGGGCACAGGGAACTAAGGTCTGGGACAGAGAGGTCTCCTGCAGGGAAACTACAGAAGCATCCAAGGCTGAGGAGAAAGTCCAGCCACAGGTTTACAGTTACTTTGTTGTCTGCGTAACCACTGAAGCCAAATCCCAAGAAGTGAGGTAAGTCTGGATTAACACAATGGGTGGGAATAGATTCTCTGTTCAGAGCAGGGTGGGAGCTTGCAGGCTCCTCAACAAAAAGTGTCCCAATTTTTAGAGACGCTGAACTTCACTTACTTCAGTGTGAGCTGGGAGTGCTTTGCACAGCTTTAGACACCAAAATGGGAAAGTACTCCCTGTACCTAACAGACTGCAAACAATCATTTTTAATTAAGTTATTCAATGCTATGGTAGAGTTTCAAAGCCTGGGTTATTTTCAAGTGTTTGCACATGTATTAGCAAAAGCAAAGTTAGTTTTCATATTAATGAAAACTTAAAAGGCTAAAACAAAACTAATTAGTATTGGTCCTTTCAGCAAAAGTCTAGATAATCTATCATCTAAACTAGAAGGGTCCTCAAGAAAAATTGCTCCTTGGGGTGACTGGTGGCAGTCTGAAATGCACTATTAAAATCTGTCTGAAGGAGTCATAGCTAGAAAATAAATTGGCTTTAGGAGTGTATGATTATTTCCTTCATGCTTAGATGTGACCAATTAATGTCTCTAGTCCCAGTTTTTCAAATAAATACCAGAGAGGAAGCAAGATCTAGCAGAAATCGGACCATGGGACTGAAAGACAAGAAATCCTGAGTCCTAGTCCTGCTTATGCCACTGACTCAAATGTAGGCTTGGTCAAGTTACTTAACCTGTGTCCCTTTTTGCCCTGTCAGCGCCTCCCACAAAACCCAAAACAAAACCAAAAGTGCACGAAATAGGATCAGTCAATATTTGTAAGGAGTACTGAACATGTAACATGCTATGTATTCGGAAAAGAAATTCAAAACATTTACCAGATTTGCTATGATTATACTCTATATTTACATCCCCATGAAGAAGTTATTGTAATGATTGACGATGCAAAAGAAGTTATGAAATTTTTAAAAAAATGAAACTGCATAAAGTTAGAAGTATGTATAGGAATGGAGGACAAAAGATGCTAATGATGCTTTGCTAATTCATGCTGTGGGGCTTTATCTTCACAGGCAAGATAGTACTGGGCATAAACCCATTTGCTATATTAGTGTTGCTTCATTTTTATCATGGAGCATTACATCCAGGTACTGGGGAAGATGAGAGATGCTAAAAGAGCAGGAGATGGCAAAGAAATCCTTAGATCAGAGGAAATATCAATATCTTACCGCAAAAGCGCATGATAGCATGAAAAAATAGAAATCAGCGCACACACACAACAGAGAACAATACAAATGAGAAAATTGGACACTTACTTCACTGAAGAAGGCTGTAGCACTTACTTGATTAATTTCATTCGTTAGCTGAGACAGGATTGTCACTCCTATGATGCAGTGTTCTACGCTATCCTGATGAGAGAGATTGGAGGGGAGAAGAGGAGAAATTAGCAGTGTCAAGTTGTCCTCGCCAGTTTTCACTGTAATTCCGAAATCCTTCTGCCATGCAGAAGAAAGTACTTGCACACCGTAAATCAGATATATTTGGCTAGATATACCATGTCCTCGTAGAACAGTGATTGGAAAATGTTTAAGCACAAT
Source organism: Mauremys mutica (assembly GCF_020497125.1). Lineage (NCBI taxonomy): Eukaryota > Metazoa > Chordata > Testudines > Geoemydidae > Mauremys > Mauremys mutica. Next base: position 136,432,564 of record NC_059073.1, on the reverse strand, counting down.
GTTTTTAAAAAACCCAGGAGTTCTATATTTAGATGCATTAAAAAAAACCCCACCACACTATTCATATTATTTACTATTTGATAAGTTTGCCAGACTTCTCTGCAGCTAACAATTTCTATGGAATGCTCAAACAAAAACACATGTTATTTAATGGCTCATCTATCTATTCTAAATCACATTTTTGGTGCCTACTTACCCCATATTCTTCAAAGATTTACATATGTGCTTAATTTTAAGCACTTAGTTCAACTGAAATCAATGGTAAAGTTAAGTAAGTGCATAAATCTTTGCAGGACTGGGACCTTAGTGATCATGAAAGCTGCCAATTGACAGCTCTGAAAATGGAAGTCTTAGAGCCACAGAACTTGTGCAGCATGAGAAGTGGCAGTTAAATTTTCCCCAACCACCACCCAATCAATATCTCACTCCTGACAATGAGGCCCGACCTCTAGCAGTCAAGACAGTTCATTCTCCGTAGCCCTTACAGTCTTTGGCTTCTCTTTTATAGACTGACACATTGTTGACAGTCTTGATACAAAACACCTGCTCACTGGGAATGAGAATTTACATACCAACTAACTTCACACAAGAGCTACCCTGGTCTCCTCTTTTGCCACAAGGAGTTCCCTTCCTGTAACTGGATGGGGTTCCCTTCTCCAGCTCCACTTTGGTTTGCACCCGCCTGCACTAATTGTCCCAATTTCCTCTCTGATCCGAGTCTAAGTTCATCCCCTTTGCAGGAATCAAAACACACTGCAGTCTTAGTGGGGAAGAGGCTACGATCACAGGCCTGTGTTTTGAATAATGGTCTCAAGCATTAACATGATACTATGTGTCTATAGCCAGGAATCTTTGCTGAACCCATGATCTAAAACCAAATACAGACTTCAACATGTCTCAGGAGACTGAGTTGAGAATTGAGTGAAAAGCAACAGGATTGTCTCAAAAAGCTAGAAATCATTTGAGCTGTTTATGGAAAGGTGTAATCCTCCAGCAGTTTAATATTTTCTAGATAGCACTTCTTGAATTTTACTGTTCTGCAGCAGTTTTTAAGTGCAGAGATCCCCAAGCTCATCATACTATTCAACTGCCTATCCAAATAAATAAATCCCACCATCACAATACAAAAGTCCCACTTTAGTTCTTTCCTCTTCTCCCACTGCAGTCATGGACTCTGGGATTATTTACTACTACTCTTCCATCCTCCTCTAACTTGTGGAAGTTAAGTTGTTAAAAACGTTAAATTAAAAAAAAAAATGAAGTAGAGTGTTGTGAGAACAGTGTGATTTTATGCCATGCTAGCCTCCTCGGGAAAAAGTTCAGTCTTCTGCCTGTAAAGCTACGCTCTTGTGGGCAGGGACTGTCTTTTGACTGTGTTTATATGGCTTCTAGCCCAACGGGTCTCTGATTCTGATTGCAATAGCACCCTGAGACCCCAGTGTAAATATCTGCTAATAATCATGTTATGGGATGGGATGTTTCTACAAATATGTCTAGCCACAATGTCCCACATAATATCTATGAAGATCTTCTATAGGTCACACACATACTTTTAAAACCTTCCTCTGGCACACCCCCAACTCATATCTTGCACTCTGCAGCCAATGAGTTGTAGCCAGTCTTTTTCCACTTCTTCACTGAAGCTATGTTGGCCAGCCAGAGCAATGAGAGGTTCCCCCATGCTTAGTCTCTTTTCTTAGCGGTATTACTCTGATGGCTGCCCAGGGAACCCGCTCTCCTCTCTGGCACTGCACGTTAGAATTTTAAAGGCTCTTGAGGTCGGTACAGCCAAAATTCATGACCTAAAAAAAGATGCACCCAAACTGATTGATAGTTTTCCCATACTAAAGGGTCCAAATTCAAAATTGAAGGCCCTGATGGTTCTGGCTTAATACTAAAAGATCAGTATTTAAACAAACCAAGCAATTTGTCACAAAGCTGCAAGTGAGGTGAGGTAAGGTGCACATGTCTCCTCAGTTTAATGGGAAGTCATCTTGCTTTTCATTTTGGATGGATCATTTGGATTTGGGGCTTTGAGAGAGGAATTATATACTTGGAATCCTAAAGTTCTGCCATATTGCTAAAAACTTATAGCACACCATGAGTTCCAGGCACTCTACAGACATCAAAATGAGTGTCCCTACCCTGAAGGGCTTACAATATCACATGGGAGAGTTATCAAGACAGGTCATTTTTTAGATTTATCAACTTTGACAGGCCATAAATACCAGAGCTCTTGAGTAGCAATAGTTAATGCAGCGGAAGTGGAAGAATAGTTGCACACTTGCCCTCAGAGCATTATATGGCAACTGTGCACAGCAAGAACACTCCAATTGTACCGGGTTTTGGTTCTCCACCCTCCTCCCCGTTTTTTAAAGGTGTCCCTGACCTGTAAAAACCTTGTGACATCTGTGATCACATTTCTGAAGACATATTCATCCTTCTGACAGTCAAACCAGCCCAACTTTGTGATCCTGGCATATAACTGAATTAGTGCTTGCGTTACAAAAGTTGCCAACTTTGGCCTGGTGGCAAGGTAGTTGAGCACATAGTTCCCTGCAAGACAAAAAATAAAAATAAAAATCAGGAAATTCCTAGACAAAGAGACCGCTAAGCTGGACATAAGGTTGTGAATCCGTATTAGGAAAAATCTCTTTACAAAGCTTACACCGAAACACAGGGAACAATCACCATGTTGGAAAGTATGGAAATGCTGTTATGGTATCCGGACAACCATAACTGATCTTTTATTCATGTCTTTTTTGACAGACTAGTCATAATACAGTACAATACACCAAGGGTTTGGAGGTTCTAGAGATATGACATTGTGGGTGGGTATTCATGTAGAACTGTTTCTTCCCACACAAAATAATATTTTGTATTAGAAGAGGGGTTCAGTCTTTTGAAAGAACACATCTGGCAAGAACTGCTGAAAGGTTTAAGGACCATTCCTCAGGACAGCCCCCCCACCCCAACATCAGGGCATTCTGTTGTCCGGTGAGAAAGGAGAAGCCGATTAACTCTGGCTTGTTAAAGCACCAATGACATGCTTTCTCAGGGACCCCAGACTGCAAGTCACCTTGCTATCCCCTCCTACAGCCAGCGTGACAGAGTCTTGTGCCTGGTAGCTGGATGTCAGTCCTTCAGCCACACAAACACTCTTCTCAGGGCTTTGCAAGCCCTTACTCAGCCTTGCAGGTTAACAGATGCACTCCAGCCCACGAACCACCCTGAAAGCACCCCTGTTTAGTGTCCAGCCCCTGTCAAGGGAATAGTATATACACACCAGCTTGTTTGATTCAGCTGAGTATCAGCTCTAATATAACAATACAGCACTGTAATCTATGTATAGTAAAAACAAATGCAAGTTTAGTTACAAAGGGAAAGATTTAAGGTGCAGTGAGCACAGATAAGAACAACGGGTTACAAGTAAAACAAAAGTATGAAATGCTTGTACTAGACTAAGACTGAACTTTAACAGGCTAACCTTGTCTAAAGCAATTTCTCACCTACGCCTTTTCTTGCAGCATTTCAACCAAGGTTGGTTGAGATCCTGTTTTCATTGATACAACTGCAGTGCAGGGTCACCTGCTCAAGTGCAGGATAAAAGAGTGAGCCTTGTGCCTCTTTCTTATACCCTAGAGTCAGAAAGACTGCCTAGGGTTTCCTTCCTGGCGTGCTGGCACTAAAGTGTCTCCCCACACAAGTTTATTTCGCACCCCCCCCCACCTGTTTTTCCTGTCGATTCTCACATGTAAATGGGGCCTCCTTTGTGCTAGGCTTTACAATGTTTGATTTACATATAAATAAACGAGATAGGTGATTCCACATCCCTTGTCTGGCAAAACCCACTTGCCAACCCTGCCTGGGACACAGATTCTAAAACATTTTCAGTACGTACACACAACTTCTTAAATATCACCTGTATATACATCACACAACTATTACGAGGATCTGTCTGATGCAAGCTTCCATTTGGCACCTCACACAGACTATGAAAGCAGTGTGTTAGGATAGAGAGTTTGTCAGGCCTGATAAGAGTTGCTGTTATAGAACAGTAAACGCTTTGGCAGTTGGCTCTGAAGGGTTCCTAGGGTCACAGCCACACAAAGGAAAGGAGATACCATAGTTACTCTCCCAACAAGACTCTAGTCAGAGATAACCTTCTACCCCATCCCATCAGAATGACTTTCCCACAGGAACTACTGCAAGTGACAAGTGGAGTCCCACAAAGCATTCTCAATTCTGAAACCATATCTGCCATTCTCTGCCTGGTGGGTCTTGCACACATGCTCAGGGTCCAATTGCTATATTTGGCGTTGGGAAGGAATTTTTCCCCAAAACAGATTGGCAGAGACCCTTTGTGTCTTTTGCCTTCCTCTCCAGCATGGGGCACGGGACACTTGCAGGTTTAAACTAGGGTAAATGGTGAATTCTCTCTAACTGGAAGTCTTTAAACCATGATCTGAGGACTTCAGTAACTCAGCCAGAGGTTATGGGTCTATTACAGGAGTGGATGGGTGATGTTCTGTGGCCTGCAATGTGCAGGTGGTCAGACTACATGATCACTATAGTCCCTTCTGTCATTGAACATTTAATGAGTCTATATCCTTGGAAGAGACTGCTCAAGTGTCCTATTCATTCTCCCTTCCTTCCCTAAAAAGTGCATCAGTGCAATCAGACCTGCTCTTACTCTATCACCCTTAAGTGTGTAGATCACTGTCTGGAAAGACAGAACATATAGTAATCTGCAGTCACAATCAGGGTTTAGTTTCAGTCTTGGATTACTAGACTCCTAGGTTTTCCAAGTGGCTTTTCACCCTGGCCCACTCTTTAGAGGTGGCTTGGATCAGAGCTATGGCTGAGATCCTTTGTGCCTTTGATAGTAGCAGAACTGTGAAACTCACCAGTCTCAGTTCAATGCAATTTTGTATAGACAATAAAACATGAAAGTTATCCTTGCACTGGGTCACAGGCAAAAAGCAGATTTTAGCCAGTATCTGTCTTCAATGACTTGGGAGACAACAAACAGAAAGAAACCCCTCCTCTCTCTCCCCCACCTGGCAAAGTAGAACAAAGAATGGCAAATACAAAATAATCACCTTTCCTAATAATTGGATTCATTAAGATACCCCTTGCTATTAAGGAACAACTAGGGAAGAGAAAGGAATTAGGAGATGAATAGCCTAATTCATAAAGAATTGAGTTACTATCTTAAAATTTGTTCATTCATAAGGCCACAAATTTGTGATTACTTTGGACCTGGATAACTCCTATCTATCTGGCATTCAAACCCAGTAGTCTCTGGGCTAGGAAAATATATCGTCCGACAGCAAAATTGCCTTTTCACTATACGTTTTAGGCTACCAATGTCCATACATCTTAGTAGCTTGCAGAAAGACTTCCTGTCACAATGTAGTACTATTAGTCATTATCCATAGTATTTATTTGCTGGCTATGCCAGTGGCTTGGCTAGAGAAAAGAAAGCTTTCTACTTACGAATGTCTATTCGCTGTTCCAATGGCAGAGGGTTGTTTGTGCGTGACACAAGTTTTGTAAGGCATGTAGCTGCCAATAATTGGGAGTAGGATGACTGTAAAGAAAAAACACAACAAGCAGTGGTTTAATCAAGTTTCAGTACAAAAGAGGCCACAGCTGAAGACAAGGTGGTTGTGCACTAAGTTAACCCAATAACTTTAAGGTCTCTGGAAACCTGGGCTTCAACATTAGCTTAGTTCACAAGTCTAAATACTCTGGACTGTCTTAGTTCCCTCTTTCTGTATATACCAAGTTTATCCAAAATATTTTAACAAGAGCATCTAGATGCAAAAGGTAACAGGGTGACAACAGCAAAAGCATAACATACCCTCCACCTGTGTGCCCCCACGTAGGAGTGGAGATAATTATGACAAGCAGGAAGGAACAAGTGCCAATAGCAATATGCTGCAGGCAAGTGTTACTGCACACTCAGTCCTAGATTTTATACAAAAGCTTCAAACTCTTCCACTTGACTACAAAACAGGTTAGTTTTCTCTTCCCCTTCATATTTTATTTATATATATATCGTACAGAATAGCACTTGGACCAATGGACATTACTAACTAATTTAATTCAGGGAATAGGATACAGATAATGTGAGTGAACCATCAGAAATCCTAGGCGGTATGAGATTCTATGAATTGTAGGCAGTATAACTGCAAGTGTTTCTTGTGTTAAATAATACCAAGTACTATAAAAAGGATTTGCCTCTATAATCTACCCCAAGAATCCAAGAGACTAGAAACCCATTTATAGTAATATGCCCAAAGAGAGTTTAATGTAAGTGAGTCAGATCATCCAATTTGTGCATCAGCTTTGCAAAATGGCAGTCTGACACAGACTACACATACATAATGGGTTATATTCAAAGTAATAAAACTGTGCATTAGAGACTTACCATTAAAACTGACCCCTCCCTTTTCCCCTGTGCTAGTTGCTGGTTCCTCCATGGTAGACACAAATGCAATTTGAAACCCAGAGGATAATTTATTTTTTATTCCAAAGAAATTAAGGAGTCCACACACACACACACACACACACACACAAAACAAACAAACAAAAAAAAACCTTACAACATCAAGAGATCAATAATTCAGCTCGTGTTCAGCTGGAACTGCACTGCACAGTGCCCAATCTCAGTCTGGTTCCTTGATCCTTTGAGATGGGGTGGCTAATGTTTCCTGATTTTTGTGAGCAAGGCACTGATCTAATAGACTCAAAGGGCTGAATGCACATTGGGCCATAAGTCAAACCTCAAAAGGTCCTGTGACCAAGCAATTTTAAGCATGATTTATCCTGCCACAAAGTGAATCAAGTGATCACTCAGAAAAAAAAATGTACTGTAAAGATAAAAATTGTTCTTATTTCCCATGGTTGAAATTGTTGCTAGATTGCTTTGAGGACATTATTGGAGAGGCTAACCTTTGCTTTAAGAGATTCTTAGTAGTAAGCTAAAATGGCCCAAAGCAAACTCTGTTTTAATCCCATCTGAGTCTCAGATCTCATGCTGGGATTTTAATCTTTGATCATGTCTTCCAAGCTATTTTAGAACTCCTAAAGCAGTGGAAATAAGAGATTTTGCCTTTCAGAATTAACGTTGTATTCTTAGATCGGGCTTGCATAATGGATTGGCCCATAAAATTAACCAAGAATCAATCTATCAAAAGAGAGGTTTTCATGTGATTCACACTATTCGCATAAACAGACACATGGACAAAACCGGAATGATTGTGCAACAGTAGCTCTCCTGCTAGACATGTTAGTGACATTTTAGCCCAAATTCACACACTGTTTCCTAGCATGGTTATAGAGCCATACTTTGTGTTCCTAATCACAATAACCCTTCCACACCTCATCTCCCCCCAATCCTCCCCAAAACTAACAACTATGCTATATCAAGTCTGGACCACATTTCATAACTGTGTTTAAGCGTACTTATCTTTGTAGATTAGATGTGCTTTAGGATCTATGCAGGATTCCTCAAAAGGGAAACCTCTTAGTGGGTACACTCCAATTTTTTCCTAAACAAACGGAAAATGCAGGACCAACTGCAGGTTTAATTCTGGTATGCAGAAGACGTTCATGAATGAGACACATTCCAGCTTACTGGGTATGCAGTACCTAATGTGCTTCCCTGTTTCATTCAGAGCATTCACCCAAAATGCCAAATTCGAATGCCCGTTCGTTTGAATCTATTATTATTTTCTACGTACACTTCCTCTTTCAAGGAGGAGCTGGCACTTGCTCAGACAGTCTGGGCTGTTGGTAAACTCGACCAAGGCTTTTTCTGCCTGGAGCCGTGTCGTGGTGTCTGTAGTTTCATACAGCTGCTTGCACAGGTTCTCTAGCTGGGCTAGGCTCTGTAATGGAATGACCACAGGAAAAAAAAAAATCAGTTAAAACAATTTATTTTTACAGTTTTGTCAGGTAGCAACTCAGCCATGCAACCCATCACATCTTTAAGGAATGAGTATGTTGAAATTATACCTGGCTTTTCAGCCTATGCTACTTTTTTAGATGTTTCATGGCCATCTTCACCTGAATTAGGCACAAAACAATTGCTGCTTGATGGGCACATGAGAAATCCCCTCGCACCACCATCCTGTCCAAGGGTAACAGATAGCCTGCCAGACCCCCTACCTAAGAATGTGTCTTGCACCGTCTCCCTACCCATCCCTAGCATATTGCAAGAGAGCGAATGCCACTCACTCCCATGAGTTCAACTTTTATCCAGAATGTGGCCTTTTTCTTAATGTACTGAGGATGGTCAGGAGCCTGGGTTCTATTCCCAACTCTACCACATGCTTCTTGAGTGAATTTTAATAAGTCACACCTTTGTATCTCTGGCCCCAATCCCGCAATAAGCTCCATGCAGATAGAGTCATATGCCTGCATGGAACCCCACTGACTTCAATGGGGTCTGCTCACCTAGCAATGACAGGATCAGAGTCCTAGTTTCCTCACCTGTAAAATGGGGATACAACACTTACCTACGATGCAAGGTTACCAAGAGGCTAAAGCCATTAGCTTGTAAGTCATAGATCTTTTTATAGAAGGAGTTATGCAGTCACTATGCACACCTATGGTTCTCTATTATAATACTAAAAGTAGGATACGGATTTGGGGGTGGGGGGAGAAAGAGGGGCAAGCTGAACCAATTCTGCGATATTCTATCTTGAAAAGTAAAGAAGCCTGTATCACCATGGGATGCTAATTGCTTTTCTGTGGCCAACATGCCTTTTCCTTTCCACTCCAAAAAACCCACCAATTCCTTCAGTTACTGATGTTCCCATCACATCAGCCCTTCAAGATATAACAAGTTACAGAGCTTCCTCCAGGAGAATCACTAACATAGTTCTAAATACCAGCTATCCCAGGGGCATTTTCACAATCATTTTTGCTGCTGCTTTCGCTTTCAGACTACACACAACAAGCTTTCCATTATATCCAATCCACTACTGGCCAAGGAGCAGGAGTAACTAGGTGTCTGCTTGAACAGGTGGCTACCGTGTAATAGCATCATGTATTGCTGCCAAGACAGCTTGCCAGCCTGAACATAGCCATGAATATCCCTTTTGAGCTGGTGCCCTTCCTATCTCCCTACTCTTTACTGTCATTCTTGCCTCTAAACTTCAGTCTTTGCTCTCAAAATAAACTACTCTCTGCACACACACTAAAACCTCTCTACTAAGAAGGTCCTTAGAATTACGCTGAAGTTATTTAAAAGTACAGATTAGCAGCACAGCTTCCCCTCCACCATACATGTCGTCCTCCTCCAGAGTAGGACTGGAAGCATTCTGTGCTTCGTAAACATTTTAAATTTATTTGCTACCAAAGGATTTCTAATATTAAATTTTCAACTTGTTTTCCTCCCTTAAGTTCCAAGCGTTTGTGCCTGGGACTGAAGGATCAGGAACACAGAACACTGCATTACAGAGATGTTTTATCAGGGGAGAAACTCAATAGAATAGAGGAAGAGAGAAAGAACTTCTTGAGGGGTGAGAGATGAGATGAGATCAGTAAAAAAAGGCTGAATGCTTGAGAACGAAAACCCAGTGCGTTATTCCAAGTATATTTATATAGCCTTTGGTAGTGTCTCTTAACACCTCCCCCTCCCATCCCAGATGGCTCCTAGTAAGCAATGAATCTCTGAGCTGCATGATTAGTTTAAGGTCTTGGTTTTGACCTATGACAGCCCTATCGGGCTTGAGACCTCCTTGCTGGAGAGACGCTCCCTTCCCATTCAATACTGACAGACTGAGGTTAGCAGAAGCACTCCATCTAGAGTACCCCCTCCTCTGTTTAAGAAAGAGTTGCCAGCAAGATATTCTCTATGAAAGGCCTTCAAATACTCTAATTTCAGAATTTATTCCTCTTCCCTCCATCCCATAATCCAAAATGGATTATATCTGTGCAAGTCCCATCCATTTACTCAGGTTCCTGTGGAACGAAAGACAGCTGACATTTGTGGGTGAAATGGGCTGTTTCCAGTTTGATTTTCTCTCTGGTTCTAGAGGAGATTATTTTTATCAATTCTTAGACTATTTTAATTGAAGTAAGCGCTATCTAGAGCTGATATGGGATTATATATTTCAATACAGTTTCCTTGTGAAGGTGGCCTCTGACTATTCATATTATTATTTCAAATTTCTGGAGAATCTAATTTCTCTTCCACCCCAACTATGTTTATCGCTGTTACCCTCCATTGTTATGCAAAGGTGGAGACACACTTGTTTGTTGGAGGATTTTGTCTCAGATCAGCTACATTCTTGAGAATGTAAATCTATCATCTGGTCTACTTTAGAAAAGTTGCACTGGTGTGACTAAATCAATTTTTAAAATCTATCAATGCATACTCCTAACATTTAAGGACTTAAATGGGTTTAAACCTTACTTAAATTGATTTAGCTTAATTCACTAAATTTACCAATTTATACTGAATTATCTTAAGGAAGGTTTAAATTGGTTTATGTGCATCTAGAGAGGTTTGCATAGGTGGAATTACATTAATTTTAAATTCATTTAATTCTCCGGGTGCAACTTGTCTAATATACATCTACACTGACTTCAGTTTGTATTTATAAGTGGTGACCTTTTGTTTTTAAAATAAATCTATTACCTGTAGTTGAGCAAAAGATTGTTGTTTCATTTAACAGTCTAAATTAAGGCTACATCTACACTAGAAACTTCAAACTGCTCCCGCAGCAGCGCTTTGAAGTGTGACTGTGGTCACGCGCGAGCGCTGGGGCTCCTGGTAATCCACCTCCACGAGGGGAATGGCTCCCAGTGCTCGGAGTCTGTCCACAATAGCACTTTAAAGTGCTCAAACTTGCTGCACTCAGGAGGGTGATTTTTCACCGCCCTGAGCGCAGCAAGTTTGAGCGCTATAAAATATAAGTGTAGACAAGTCCTTAGTTTCCTTGAAACAAAAGCTGCCACTGTGCTCTCAAACACATGGGCACGTGCAATGCTGTGTCTGCTGTAAAATCGCTTACCTCACTCCCATGTCTCAGATCAAGATTAAGATTTGAGGCTGCTCTGATCTGGTAGGAGACCGCTGGCTCCCTTCACAGGCACACTCTCATGTGACCTCAGAGATCAGTTTCACATGCTCTCAAATAATCAAGAGGAAAATTTCCACTAATCAAATCCAAGAAAGTATTTTGAATCTTGTGAAATCTACTTCGTTTTCAAGTTTTAAGTGGCTCTTTTTAACCTCATACCCAAATGCATCAGTTCAAGACGTTTAACTCAAGAGACACAGTTCTGCCCAAGGACCTACTGAGCAAGAGAATCAAACAAATCCCAGCATCTCACCAAATGAGAAGCCAAGGATATATTGGCATAGAGTTTAAAATGAGTACTGCTGTGCTCAGTGAGAACATATTGCAATAAAAGATAAGGTAAGTAGCAATGAAGACAGCTTTATTACAGTACAATCCAACTGGTATATCCCAATGGAAAAAAGAATGTACCAATTAAGCAATCGAAGGAATTGGGAATATGGGAATTGGGAATATGTCATTCTGGAAGATGTTCACTTATTTCCATAATTTGCTTTATAAATAATTAAATGTCTACAGCACTGAAGTATTATAACAAAACTAGCTTACTGCAGGACTTTAGGCAGGACAGTCATACCACTGATGTTCAAACCAAAGTAGGCCAGTAACAGCCTCTCCTTTCTGGGAGGTGAACATTACTGGATTAACACACACATCCTTCTTCCCATGTTGGAAACCTGGGTTCAGGTAGTGGCGAAAGTCACAAGTGTAATGAGTTCGGTCATTTTAGTCTCATATAGCTAAATCTACAGTGTGCTTTGGAACAATGCAGAAGAATCAGTAATTTTGGCTCAAGAGAAATCTAGCAATGGAGTAGCAGCGGGTGCTGCAGGGTAACATTACAGTGCCTCAGTAGAGCTGTACGGGGAGAGCTTGCCAAGTTCCTGTTCATTCTATGCCTTGTCTCTGAGAGCACTCTCAATAGGCCACTTTCACAAGCACCAAGTTAGTCAGAGTTCAAGACTAGAGGAATCCACTATACCTAGTCTGACCTCCTATAGAGGACAGGCCTCCCCAACCCACTAAACCCAACCACTGAAATTAGACCAAAATATTGCAGTCCTCAGAAGACTAGACTATCATGTGCCATAGGCAGAGAGATGGAGCTTCACCAATTCTTGAGGTCCCTGCAATGGCAAATTTCAAATGTGGTTTTATTTACTTATAAGTCATAGTAATGTTGGTTAGGGGTCCATCACTACAGAAAGCATACAACATTAGAAAACATTACCGTTAAGTGAAAGGTCTCATTTAAATGAAATGAAAGTCATTAGGTTGCCACTTATTAAATGGAACTCTTGCAAAGGATGTAAAAATCTGGGATGAAATTCTAGCCCCATTAAAATTAATAAGAGTTTTGCCAGCGACTGTCATGGAGACAGAATTACACTCTTGGTGAGTGCTTTTGTTTGTTTGTTTTTTTATGATGAATGAGGCAGATCTGAAAGTTACGCGTTCTTTCAAATTTAGAAGCATCAGGAATGCAGAGTCTGGTCTTCCCTAGTTTTGTGGGAGGCCCAGTGGGAGTAAGAAAAGAGGTTTATTTTTGTGTTAATATCTTAATTTTAGGGGAACAGATGTTCAGTCTTTAAACACAGGCTTCCTTTATTCAACGTGTTAATAAGTCAATGAAGTTAAAATAGGTGTTACCATATACAATCCACCAAAGAGTTTTAATCTGCTCATTAAAAATCATTTCCCTCTTAACAGTTCAATTTTCACTCTTGCCTTTTGTGATATCATTTGCACCGGCTCTGCAAACATCATAGTCTTCCAGCCTAGATCAGGACAAGAGTTTTTAAAACAGTAAACAAAAACACCCTGTGGAGAATGAGGGAGATGGCTCAGTTATTTGTTAAGAAACCGCTATGTACTTCAGTTTACCTCTTGATATTTGCCCGTCTCTCTGCATGCATTTAAGTCAAAGGAGGCAGTGAGGTGGAACCAAGCAGGAACCTAAACAATGAGATAAGACACCGATGGTAAACACGAGGGAGTTAAGACAACAATGGCTGGGCCAGTGAGTGGGAAGATGCCATTTTCCAGATGACAGGCACAGTTGGGAGATACCAATGCTGAAAGCGTAGAGACGGAATAAGAGACTACAGTTAAAAAGACAACCTGAAACAAGGATGGGGATACGGATTGTCTGTAGTTGCCTGGGGGTGGGGTGCTGACAGAGAAACTGCAGCAAGCAAACTATCCTCAGCTAGAGATGGAAGTAGCAGGGACGAGTAGAGCTTACCAAAGCTTGCAAGAAAATATTAAGGCTTCGGTAAGAGGAAATACATGCACAAGTCTTTGTTTTAACCCATCTCTCGGCTGTGTATCCTTGGGTAGATAAATACTTGGCTTTGAAGAAGCCATGTGAGTCACTTTAATCGGTTGCTAGTCCCAGGCTCCCAGAGGGAAAGGGCTTATGGGTGCCAAACAGGCATTGGACCTGATGTAAAGTTGGTAAACAGGGGACTGCAGATCAGAGACCCAGTCTAGGAGTGGAAGGGCTGAATGGTTCCACCCAGAGAGGTGAAGGTAGTGAAATATGTCAAAGGGGTGCACTGGAGAGGATCTAAAAGGGATCTAAAGTGCAGCTTGCCTCGTGTCTAGACAGCCCCAAAACCTTGCTTCTCCCCAGATTTTGAAGAGATAGCCTTCTGGCCTATTGCATATACACATCAAAGCAACCATTTTTTTCCTGCTTTGTAGATTACCTGTAACATATCCAGGTATTGGATTAGATATTATACATTAATGTGCATCAAAATAACCAGTGCAGAACAGGCAAGTGAAGGATGAAGGAGATGCTTTTATTTGGCATTTCCTTGCATTTGTCGGTTAGAAGCAATGCCTGAATAGTAGTTTTACTGTTAATAGGCTCAAATACCCAAAAAACATCCACAGAAGGCAGTACTCCAATCAGATCATTCTCTTTGATGAAAATCTTATTGATTCTAATTTTAGAAGAGTTTCACTGATGGATATTTATGCCCTCACGCTGGTAAAGTAATTACATGAATAAATGGACTCTCTCAACAGCCCTTGCGCTGCATTCTACATTTGCAGTGGTGAATTGTAAGTGAACCTCAATCTTTGTACCTTAGTGTCCTCATTTGGAAAATGAGCATCGTATTACTCACCTAACTTGTTTTGGAGAGAATAGATTGCAAGACCAAATTAACCCTGTTAGCTAGTTCAGCCATCACAATAGAGTACAGATGGACATGTTCTCTTGCACAAATAGAGCACTGCCATACAACAGTCACAACAGAAATTTCTGATGCTCTGTTGTTGAAATGGGTGAAACCATTAGGATGTCACTACCAGTAACAAACAGGGAGGAACTTTGTGCAAGTTGTTCTTCCCTGCCCCACATTATGTTTATTGGAACTTTTTCCTGCACTGAAGATTTTGTCTCCTCTATTCAGCTTCTTGAGAAACTGACAAAATAATCACAGCACAAAAGAAACTTTATACAAAAGCAGGAAGACTTCAAAACAAAGCCCTGTGATTCCATCTTTGCGCTAATTCCAAAGGAGTGGGAATGTGGAAGTGGCTGAAAGGGACTGAGCTGGTGTACACCTAATCTCCTTGCTCTCATCATAGCAAGGTGCACCTTGCCATATGGAATGCAAAACAAATCAGTTAAGGGCAGCATACAGCTGCTACATTCAGTTGTTGAATGCCCTCATGCCAGCAGATAGAATGCTCGCTAACAGGAGCTTGCCCTCTGATTTCCAAGCATGTATTACACATGTTCTCTGCAGTGGAAGGACTCACCTCTCAAACCAGGCCTCGTACCTTGTTTTGGGAAGCTACAGTCCAGCAGATAAGTTTCCATCATAAATTCCACTAGCTCAGCTATAATCCAGGCAAACTGCTTGGAGATCAGGAAATGCACCACACAATGCTGGGGTTGGTTGTGAAGTTCTAGCCAGAGCCCTGAATCCAGAGATCTCTTACTCTAGGTCCAGTAGCATATTAGATCACTAGTGAGTTTTAGTTAGACAACTACCTGTAAACTTTTTGCCAACTAATAGGTTATACAGAAGACTGCTTTATCAGTCCGGGATACATTGTTTTATTTTTATCAATCTGAAAACCAAGGCTTGAGCTCCTCAAACAAGGCTCAAGTTAGAATTTAAAGTTAGCATTTACACTTCAGATCCATAAACAAATAATTTTAATCCCTCAGATTTGAGGCACTTTTGTGCTGATATCACACTTTCCTCCCTTACTAAGTCTGAAAGCAGAACAGATTAAAGATGTAACTAAATTAAAAACAGGGAAGTCAGAGACATCCTTCTCTGAATCCACAGTGCCAGAAAGTGGCATCAACAAGACATTCTAAAGGGACAAATTCCTGAAACAACCATGCTACTTAAGGTGCAACCAGTTATCTGTACAGCTTTCCTTAACACCTCATCCGTCGGTTCCACTAGTTTTTCAAATGAGCTTCTCTGCTAATGTTTAAGGCTCCGTTTTAGTCATGGGTATTTTTAGTAAAAGTCACGGACAGTAAACAAAAATTCATGGCCCGTGACCTGTCCATGACTTTTACTATATACTGTATTCCAGTAACCACTGTTCACATGACCATGGTGTTAAGTATTTGTATCTGTCATTTTTCCACTACAAGCCTATTTTCAGTCATTTTTAACTGGCCTGGCAAAATTGACTTTGTAGAGAAGTCTGACCATGTAAGTTCAGTCCAGAAGCAAATATACTGTTTATAAATGATCAAGTTGATTGTAAAATAGCAAGAGGTACTATGAAGTGGTAGTTCTGTTCTGCTGTATTACTCTGTTCCTGAGGATCCAGTCTTCTGTGCATATCTGTTCAAGCAGGCTGCTGAGGCAAGCAAATCCACAAAAATTCTGCTTTGCCCTCCCCAGAACATCATACAGCCCATTAGAAATGCCAACACCAGCAACATGGAGCTGAGGACACACAGGGATAAAAGTCTGTAAGCCTTTTCTATGCAACGGACACACTTCTAGGACAATTTAGAACAATCATTCTTCTGAACAGCCTTAGTCATGAGGCATCTTTTTCAGTCTCCTAAGCAATAGCATGGTGCGTATTCAATATTCATATTCTTTATTTGCTATGTTTTTCGGTTCTTACTGAATGAATAAGCAAGATAAACACTTACAAAGACTGGAGAAATCACACAAGCAATTCCATTACCCATTAAGCAAGATCTTAATAATGTAGTTGCCTGTTAAAATCTACCACCTGTACACAGAATCATAGAAATGTAGACCTGGAAAGGACCTTGAGAAGTCATCCAGTTCAGTCCCCTGTGCTGTGCCAGGACCAAGTAAACCTAGACTATCCCTTACAGCTGTTTGTCCAACCTGTGTTCTAAAAACCTCAACTGATGGGGATTCTACAACCTCCTTTGAAAGCCTATTCCAGAGCTTAAGCTATCCTTATAGTTAAGAAAGTTTTTCTTAATATAGAACCTCAAATCTCCCTTGCTGCAGATTAAGCCCATTACTTCTTATCCTACCTTCAGAAGACACAGAACAATTGATCTCAGTGCTCTTTATAACAGTCCTTAATATATTTGTAGACTGTTATCAGGTCCCTCCCTCAGTCTTAGTTTCTCAAGACTAAACATGCCCCGCCCCCATAATCCTCCTAGGTCAGGTTTTCTAAACCTTCTATCATTTTTCTTATTCTCCTCTAGACTCTCTCCATTTTGTCAATATCTTTCCTGAAATGTGGTGCCCAGAATTGGATACATTAGTCCAGCTGAGGTCTCTCCAGTGCCAAGTAGAGAGGGACAATTACTTGCTATGTCTTACATACAGCTCTCCTGTTAATACATCCCAGAACGATATTTGCTTTTTTCGCAGCTGCATCACGTTGACAACTCATATTCAATCTGTGATTCACTATAAACCTTGGATCTTTTTCAGCAGTACTACCATGTAAGCCCATTATGCCCCATTTTGTAGTTGTGTATTTGATTTTTCCTTCCTAAGTGAAGTACTTTGCCCTTGTCTATTGAATTTAATCTTTGTGATTTCAGACTAATTCTCCAGTTTCTCAAGGTTGTTTTGAATTTGAATCCTACCCTCCAAAGTGCTTGCCTCTCTCATCTTGGTGTCATCTGCAAATTTTTTAAGCATACTCTCTACTCCATTACCCAAGTCATTAATGAAAATATTGACTAGTACTGGATCCAGGATTGACCCCCACAGGTCCCACTAGATACATCTTCCCTATTTGACAGTGAACCACTGATAACTACTCTTTATGGTCTTTCAACCAGTTCTGAACCCATCTTATAATAACTTCATCTAGACCACATTTCCCTAACTTGCTTATGACACCGTCATATGGGACTGTGCCAAAAGCCTTACTAAGAAAATCAAGATGTGATATATCTACTACTGCCCTGTCAAAGAAGAAAATTAGGTTGGTTTGGCATGATTTGTTCTTGACAAAGCCATACTAACTATTCCTTTTAGCCCTAGTATCTGCCAGGTGCTTACAAACTGATTGTTTAGTAATTTGTTCCAGTATTTTTCCAGGGATCCAAGTTAGGCTGACTGGTTTATAATTCCCAGGTCCTCTTTGTTTCCCTTTTTAAAGTTAGGTAGTATGTTTGCCCTTCTTCAGTTTCTGGGACCTCAATCAACCTCCAGGAGTTCTCAAAGATAATAGCTAATGGTTCTGAGTTAGATTCAGCTAGCTCTCAAGTACCCGAGGATGAATTTCATCAGGCCCAGCTCCTCTGAATACATCTAACTTATGTAAGTATTCTTTAACTGGTTCTTTCCCTATTTTGGCTTGTGTTTCTTCCCCCTGAGCTGTTAATATTAACTGTGTTGAGCATCTACCCACCATTCATCTTTTTAGCGAAGACTGAAGCAAAATAGGCATTAAATACCCCAGTGTTCTTGATATCACCAGTTATTAGCTCTTCTTTGCCGCTAAGTAGAGGGCCTACACTTTCCTCCATCTTTCTCTTGCTTCTAATGTATTTAAAGAACATCTTCTTATTGCCTTTTACGTCCCTAGCTAGGTTTAACTCATTTTTGTGCCTTAGCTTTTCTGCAAGATCTTAAAATACCAGTTATTTTCACAATGACAACGGACCAGATTCTCAGCTGCTGTAAGTCAGCATAGCTCCATTGGCTTCAATAGAGCTAGGACAATGTACACAAATCGGAAGGACAGGCCCTATATATGAATTACTAAACACTGATCTAATAATATTCTTCCAAAGTTAAAAACAAAAGGATACACACAAAAAAAGATTTACAACCAACTGTATATAGTTTCACACTACTGTCCATTCTTTAATATTTTGTTAGAGGCTTGGATATAACATTTTCCTCCTAATGAACGGCCTCTCTGCCTTCTGGCAAACACTGATTCTTCTCCACCAGTGTTCTGAACTTTGTTGAAATAAACACGGCTCCTTTTGTTTAACACCATTTTCCACTTGTCATGACAAATCATCCTTGTTTGTACACAAAACATGATCAGTGTCAGCCTAGCACTCAGAATAAGGTTTGTTAGTTAACTGCTTCAGAACCATAACAAACATACCATGAGAGGTTGAGGAAAAAAAATCATAGTTATTCCATCTGCTTTCATTCTTTAAAAAGTTTCTCAGCAATGAAATAGAAGAAAATAAGATATAGAATGAGGACCTCCATGATCTTGAACTTTTGAGGAAAGTTTCACGTTGGACTGCCGATGTCCCTTTAATTAAAAGATAGACTAAACCACAACAGCCTGCCGAGCTATTACTAGCACCAATGTTGCAGGCAGCAGTACTGAAATTCCTGTTTTTTAGTGATTGTTCACTGCTTAGCAGGTAGAAAAGTAGGCCAGCTGGAGCTGGGGGGAAAAGATTTTGGGTAGGTCTACAATGGAGCTGGAAGATGTGAGCGCCAGCTCAAGCAGACACACCTGCCTTTGCTCTGATCCAGCTAGTGCACTAAAAACAGAATGGTTGCTGTATGGTGCAAGGGGCTAGCTGCCTGAGTATGATCCCGTCTGAGACCCTAGGACTATTCAGGGTAGCTACACTTCAGAGCTATCACACTAACCATAGATCGAGCTCGTGTGAGTATATCTACTTGAGCTGGAAATTACCCCTTCCAGCTTTAGTGGAGACGTACACATAATCACTCAACAATTCCTGAGCATATGCTGTGATGTATAACAAATGTACAAGCAGAGGTGAACAGAGCAAAGAAAGATGAAGATTTGATTAATTTAAAACTCAATCAACAGGCAGAAATATTACTGCTATCCAACCCCAGAAGAGTCTGCAAGAAATTGTCCTCTTTGGGGATGAAAGTTAACACACTGTCATGCCATTTAACATACAAGCCTTCCTTTCCATTTTGGAAGCCTAGGTTTCAACTGTAGCATAAGCCACAAGATGAAGTTGTTTTAGCCTCTGAAGGGCAATAGGTCCATATCTATAAATTCACAGTGCAGTTGGGAACAATGCAGAGGAATTAGCAATCTACTCAGGAGAAACAGGAGGTGTATGAGAAAGCATGCAGAGCCCTGGTAAAGTTGTGAAGAGGATGGGGAGCTTGCACAGTTCCTATTCCCAATGGCCCCCATTCAGAAAAGCATGTAAGCATGTGCTTGAAGTTCCTATGCCTATAATCTTAGAAGCATCATCAGTTCACTACTTTCACAAGCACTAAATTCAAACACTGAAACTATTCCAGCCCATTCCTCTGGAGAGCTTTATTTTAATTTTGAGTCACAATAATGTTGCTGTTGAGGTTCATCATCATATACAGTATACAACATTAGAAGATACTGCCATAAAGTCTCAAGGCTTGTCTAACTTTCCTGAGTGCGTCTGTGCAAAGTGATTTAACTGACAATTTAATGCACATTGGTTAAATTGGATTAAACTAAACCAGACTAAGGCCACTTTACTTCCAAACAATAACCTCCACATGGGGGTTTAGTGCACAGTAGCTTCACATCTTTAGTTAATTCATCTTAACTTTGAGCCTCATGTTAAAATTAGCCTGACACTCCCTTAGCTTGCCCAAAGTATCCTGGTGCAGAAGGGACATCATGTAAAGGAATCTTTTATGGCACATATACAGAAATACCAAAGCACAACAAGACAACTGCAGGATGGAGTGGATGGCTGAACTTGGAATTTCCTTGTATTTGTCAGATTCAGTCCATGAATGGCAATATTATGTTTTAATTGAATGTGCTCAACAGCGAGAAAACATTTGCACTACACACTGTAATCCAATCAAATGACATTCTCTGATGAAAATCTTTTAGGTGCTATTTTAGGGAGATCTTCACTGATGGATATTTCTCTCCTTGCGTGCCTTAACTAGATCACCTATTCCATTAATAAGCAGAACACTTCAACTGTCCCAATGCTGTATTCCAAGTTTGCAATGCTAAGCCTTCAGCATACTCTACCAAAGTTGCAGTGACAGAATACAGGAGTTTCTTCTCCCTCCTCTAGCAGAGGGCAAGAGAAAAATCAGACTAGCTTTCCTCTAGCAGTGACTAATTTTCTGAATGTCACATGATCTGCTGTTAGGAGTAATAAATAGGTGGGGATTATTTAACTTCAGAGACTAGGCAATATCTACTGTTTTTACCAAGATTAAAATACCATGTAGTATAGTGATTATGTAGAGCAGGAACCCTGTATATATTAGATAAGGGCTAAAGCGTGAGACAGCAAAGTATTCATATGTTAAAATGCTAGTTGAGTTCTACAATTTAAACACAAACACTACTAAAATGAGTGGAAGGCACGTAAGTAGAAGGGGACCCAAAGGAGAGAGGATGTAAAAAAGTTACAATACCACACTTATGTCCATCACAGCTTTCATTCAAGAAATGCTCTTTATAAAACACTAAACCTCACAACACACTTGAGATTGGAAACGATCCATTTAACATGTATGGAAACAAAAACAGAGCAGTTAACTGACAGTGTCAAATGGACGAGCATCCAGCAATCCTGGCTGCCGATGACACTAGACGACACTTCTACTTAGTAACACACTACTTTGCAACAGTGTCACAGCAAATTAGGTTGCCAATTTGGACACAAAGAAGAAAGAAACTGAGTCACTCAAAGAAGTGAGGAGGTCATCAACTCTCTTCCCTGCCAATGCAGGATTGTTCCCAAAGTTATTTTGCCCTCCTAGCATGTTAATATTGAAATCCTAATACAGTAGTGTAAAATACTCTGTTGTAAACACTCTACTTAGAGGCCTAAAGTATCCTATGTAAAAGTGGTAAGTCAAATTTCTCTTATATTTCACACTGTGAAAAGTAAGGCCATAAGATAAATGACTGAAGTTTCAGGCTCTTAGATGGAGTATTTCTTATAACCTCATGTTTAAACGTCTCTGATCTAGAAGTGAATTTTTCATATAACCACACCTAGTGACAACATGGGACACTAGATGAAAAAGCAAACCACTATCACATACACACTTGCTAACAGTTCTGCACACTCAGTTTCTCTGATTAAATACTTAACTCATTTCACATTTCCATTTTCTAGTAAATTATGTTTAAGTTTTCCTCCCCTAGCTTTCCTGTTATCTTTGCCGCACACAAATGATCAGGATTACAATTTATTTGTAAACAAGCATTTTATTGCACACATTGGATGCATGCTGAAGACTTTCCATGTTACATGGATGATATTTTCTAAATGTGGGGTGAAACTGATTATTCTAACAGGTTTCAGAGTAGCAGCCGTGTTAGTCTGTATCCGCAAAAAGAACAGGAGTACTTGTGGCACCTTAAAGACTAACAAATTATTCTAAGACTCATAAGTAAAATTTAACAATAGTGTATTGAGTCAGTAGCTATTCACACTCCTCAGGCCTGACCTACATTTAAAGAAGAACAGACTCGGAGCAGAAACAGCTGAAAAGAAAGTTGACTATAGCTCCTTCCCCCATTTGACAGTATCTATTCCTTACTAGCTCATCACCCGGATATAAACAGAAGCCATGTGGGATTCTGTACAAGTCATACAATTTTAACAGGTTTGTTTGTACACCTAACAACCTTACAAATATGCAGAGATAAAAGAACAAATTTTTTTCCTCTACCCTCCTATGCTCCCATTAAGCTAAATAAAAGTTAAGTGTTGAATTTTAACTGTCAGGATCCCCCAGCATGGCTGCAAAGTGCTTTGAGATCCTCTGATGAAAGGTATTACACAAGTGCAGCACACTATGGCACTGTTTGAAATAACAAATTTCTTGATTCAAAGACAACATACATAAGAACATAAGAACGGCCGTACTGGGTGAGACCAAAGGTCCATCTAGCCCAGTATCCCGTCTGCCGACACTGGCCAATGCCAGCTGCCCCAGAGAGAGTGAGCCTAACAGGTAATGATCAAGTGATCTCTCTCCTGCCATCCATCTCCATCCTCTGACAAACAGAGTCTAGGGACACTATTCCTTACCCATCGTGGCTAATAGCCATTAATGGACTTAACCTCCATGAATTTATCCAGTTCTCTTTTAAACGCTGTTATAGTCCTGGCCTTCGCAACTTCCTCAGGTAAGGAGTTCCATAGGTTGACTGTGCGCTGTGTGAAGAACTTCCTTTTATTTGTTTTAAACCTGCTGCCTATTAAAAGACATCATTCCATCTGTTGTATAAATCTTCTCATTGAGGAAGAACACCACATGAAACCAACAAACTTGAGAAACAAATAAGCAGATACATTTCCCTCCCCAAAAATGAGTATGGAAGTTCTCTCTTGGGCCAAGACCATTGTAACATGCTCTTGGTGTTTTGAAACACCCCATCCTGTTAGCAGGCTGGCGTGTGTGTGTGTGTGTCTCTCTTGTTGGGTAATAGCTAAGAGGATACTGTTGACTGACTAAGGGTATGGCTACACTTGAGAGTTGCAGCGCTGGTGGAGGCTTTCCAGCGCGGCAATTAGTAACTGTCCACACCTGCAGAGCACATCCAGCGCTGCAACTCCCTGGCTGTACACTTGGGTCTGCTTGGGGTATAACGATTGCAGCGCTGGTGCTGCAGCGCTGGTTGTAAAGTGTGGCCACAAACCAGCGCTGTTATTGGCCTCCAGGGTATTAGGAGATATCCCAGAATGCTTTTAACTAAATTACTCTCTTTGTTTTGTTATGATGCCTCTCTTTGTTTTGTTGTGAACTCGGGGCTCCGGGAGCTGCTTATCTAAAAAACAAACACAGCTCCTGTTTGCTGTGATCAATCTGTAACTGACTGTGAACAATCAATTGAGATAACCCACTACCTTGCTGTGAATGAGGCAGGCAGGGGGATGAGTGTTTGCTTGAGGAGAGAAATAGCGGGGGCAGGGGGGAGAAAGGGAGTCGTTGGAGCAGCTGCTTATCTGGTCTGCAGGCTGTTTGCAGTTAAGAGTAAATGAGGGGTCGGGGAAATTTTCAGATTTTGCAAGGCAGGAAGCTGATACACAGTGTCAGCTCCAAAAATCCACTCTCTCTCTCTCCCTCACTCCCTGTCACACTCCACTCCACCCCCCTCTTTTGAAAAGCACGTTGCTGCCACTTGAACGCTGGGATAGCTGCCCATAATGCATCACTTCCAACAGCGCTGCAAATGCTGCAAATGTGGCCACACTGCAGCG
This sequence comes from Mauremys mutica, assembly GCF_020497125.1. Taxonomy (NCBI): domain Eukaryota; kingdom Metazoa; phylum Chordata; order Testudines; family Geoemydidae; genus Mauremys; species Mauremys mutica. The sequence goes on along the minus strand of NC_059073.1, from coordinate 136,408,822 downwards.
CTGGTAGCTGTGAGTGTGGCCACACACCAGCGCTTTCCCTACACAGCTGTACGAAGACAGCTGTAACTCCCAGCGCTGCACACTTGCAAGTGTAGCCATACCCTGAGGCAGGTGGCTCATTATCTTAACAAGATTAAGGGAGGAGTTCTACAGGGGATCTAGAGCAGGGGTCGGCAACCTTTCAGAAGTGGTGTGCCGAGTCTTCATTTATTCACTCGAATGTAAGGTTTTGTGTGCAGTAAAAATTTAATGTTTTTAGAAGGTCTCTTTCTATAAATCTATAATATATAACTAAACTATTGTTGTATGTAAAGTAAATAAGGCTTTAAAAATGTTTAAGAAGCTTCATTTAAAATTAAATTAAAATGCGGCGCCCCCTGGACTGGTGGCCAGGACCTGGGCAGTGTGAGTGCCACTGAAAATCGGCTTGCGTGCCGCCTTTGGCACCCGTGCCATAGGTTGCCTACCCCTGATATAGAGTGTGGGCTGAGCATTCCTCAGCTAGGAAACACCAAACCTTTGAAGGCCTGGGATGAACTTTGTGTGCATCTGAGGAAGTGGGTTTTTCACCAACAAAAGCTTATGCCCAAATAAATCTGTTAGTCCAGGGGTCAGCAACCTTTCAGACGTTGCTATCTATCCAACCACACACACAGCCCAGAAGAAAAGTCTGTCCTATCTCGGGGACTCTCTTTCTGCCCTGCCACCCCCACTAACATGATACAGTTCTGCGGCGATCTGGAAGCCTACTTTCGCCATCTCCGACTCAAAGAATACTTTCAGGATAACACTGAACAGCCCACTGATACACAGTTACCCTCCCACCAACAGCACAAGAAGAAGAACTCCACATGGACTCCTCCTGAGGGTCGAAATGACAGTCTGGACCTATACATAGAATGCTTCCGCTGACGTGCATAGGCAGAAATTGTGGAAAAACAACATCGCTTGCCTCATAACCTAAGTTGTGCAGAACGCAATGCCATCCACAGCCTCAGAAAGCACCCTGACATTATAATCAAAGAGGCTGATAAAGGAAGTGCTGTTGTCATCATGAATAGGTCTGACTACCAAAAGGAGGCCGCCAGACAACTCTGCAATACCAAATTCTACAGGCCACTTCCCTCAGATCCCACTGAGGAATACACTAAAACTGCACCATCTACTCAGGACACTCCCTACACTAACACCGGAACAAATCGACATACCCTTAGAGCCCCGACCAGGGTTATTTTATCTACTACCCAAGATCCACAAACCCGGAAATCCTGGACGCCCCATCATCTCGGGCATTGGCACTCTCACTGAAGGACTGTCTGGATATGTGGACTCTCTACTCAGACCCTATGCCACCAGCACTCCCAGCTATCTCCGTGACACCACTGATTTCCTGAGGAAACTACAATGCATTGGAGACCTTCCAGAAAACACCATCCTAGCCACCATGGATGTAGAGGCTCTCTACACAAACATCCCACACACTGATGGAATACAAGCTGTCAGGAACAGTATCCCTGATGATGCCACAGCACAACTGGTTGCTGAGCTCTGTGCCTTTATCCTCACGCACAACTATTTCAAATTTGATGACAATATATATCTCCAGATCAGTGGCACCGCTATGGGCACTCGCATGGCCCCACAATATGCCAATATTTTTATGGCAGACCTGGAACAACGCTTCCTCAGCTCCCGTCCACTCACGCCCCTTCTCTACCTACGCTACATTGATGACATCTTCATCATCTGGACACATGGGAAGGAGACTCTGGAAAAATTCCACCACGATTTCAACAGCTTCCACCCCACCATCAACCTCAGTCTGGACCAATCTACATGGGAGGTCCACTTCCTAGACACCACGGTGCAAATAAGTGATGGTCACATTAACACCACCCTATACCGAAAACCTACCGACCGCTATGCCTACCTTCATGCCTCCAGCTTCCATCCCGGGCACACCACACAATCCATTGTCTACAGCCAAGCACTGAGGTACAACCGTATCTGCTCTAACCCCTCAGACAGAGACCAACACCTACAAAATCTCCATCAAGCATTCTCAGAACTACAATACCCACACGAGGAAATAAGGAAACAGATCAACAGAGCCAGACGTGTACCCAGAAGCCTCCTACTGCAAGACAAACCCAAGAAAGAAACCAACAGGACTCCACTGGCCATCACATACAGTCCCCAGCTAAAACCCCTCCAACGCATCATCAGGGATCTACAACCCATCCTGGACAATGATCCCACACTTTCACAGACCTTGGGTGGCAGGCCAGTCCTCGCCTACAGACAACCTGCCAACCTGAAGCATAGTCTCACCAGTAACTGCACACTGCACCATAGTATCTCTAACTCAGGAACCAATCCATGCAACAAACCTCGATGCCAACTCTGCCCACATATCTACACCAGCGACACCATCACAGGACCTAACCAGATCAGCCACACCATCACCGATTCTTTCACCTGCACGTCCACCAATGTAATATATGCCATCATATGCCAGCAATGCCCCTCTGCTATGTACATCGGCCAAACTGGACAGTCTCTACGGAAAAGGATAAATGGACACAAATCAGATATTAGGAATGGCAATATACAAAAACCTGTAGGAGAACACTTCAACCTCCCTGGCCACACAATAGCAGATCTTAAGGTGGCCATCCTGCAGCAAAAAAATTTCAGGACCAGACTTCAGAGAGAAACTGCTGAGCTTCAGTTCATCTGCAAATTTGACACCATCAGCTCAGGATTAAACAAAGACTGTGAATGGCTTGCCAACTACAAAACCAGTTTCTCCTCTCTTGGTTTTCACACCTCAGCTGCTAGAAGAGGGCCTCATCCTCCCTGATTGAACTAACCTTGTTAACTCCAGCCTGCTTCTTGCTTGCTTATATATACCTGCCCCTGGAAATTTCCACTACATGCATCTGACGAAGTGGGTATTCACCCACGAAAGCTCATGCTCCAAAACGTCTGTTAGTCTATAAGGTGCCACAAGACTCTTTGCTGCTCTTTCAGACGTGGTGTGCCGAGTCTTCATTTATTCACTGTAATTTAAGGTTTCACATGCCAGTAATACATTTAAGAAAATCTCTTTCTAGAAGTCTATAATGTATAACTAAACTATTGTTGTATGTAAAGTAAATAAGGTTTTTAAAATGTTTAAGAAGCTTCATTTAAAATAAAATTAAAATGCAGAGCCCCCTGGACTGGTGGCCAGGACCCAGGCAGTGTGAGTGCCACTGAAAATCAGCTTGCGTGCTGCCTTCGGCACGCATGCCATAGGTTGCCTACCCCTGTGTTAGTCTTTAAGGTGCCACCGGACTCCTCATTGTTTTTGTGTTATTTGTTTCTTTCTTTGTTAATATGCCAAACTCCAGGAAGGGAATGAGCTTTTTTTATCCTACAGTGTGTGAACTTTGCTTGAGAACGGTTAGGGAAAGGCATCTGATTACAACTGCATACAGTTTTAGCCCTACGCAAATTATAGGCAGATATAGTTTCCAGGTTTTTTCCACCCAGGTCATCCATTTCTGAAGAGTATGATGGGTTTTTTTCGGCTTTGTTTTTTTGTTTTTAATGGAGTTGCTGACATAGGCTTCGTGAGAATTGCCTCAGTACTGATGAAAAGCCAAAAGTTTTAGGCCAAGATTAAAAAAAAAAAAAAAAGCCCAAACAAAACAAAACACCCACCATACTATTCAGGGGTCTCAAGTTAGCCCCCCAAATCTGATCTTCAAAAAATTCTGAGTATCCAGCAGCCTCTGTTGACTTCAGTGAGAACTGCTGGTTCTCAGCACTTTTGAAATATCAGCCACTGACTTGGAGGCCTTACTCTGGCACCCATTCTTTAAAAAGTCTCTGCTTCGGTGCTTTCCCAGTGAGAATGAATATCTGTGGAGCTGACAGAGTGATAAAGCATAAACAGGAGACTGAAAAAAAAGTTAAGACAGAAAGCATAAAAGTAAAATTGTCACGAGCGTTTTCCACACATCAAATATAAACAGTGTGTGATCATCTTCAAATGATAAATACCCCCAAGAAAACAGCTACTGAAAAAGGAGGCTTCAGGAAATGGCTGTGGAATTGATCCTATATTACATGGTTGCTTAAAAATCACTCTTTGCATACAAGGGCTGCAATAAGCTTTAAGCAGGTTTAGTTCAATAGATTCTGACTTAGCCATGCTACAGTTCCCGTTTCAGATAATTGAGGAAATGTATGCTGCATTTGGCACTTCTGGAATGGTGGTTGAAGCATGAAGGGACATATCAATCTTCAGCGCAACTGGCACATAAATATCTTGTGATGCCAGCTACAACAGTGCCATGCGAACTTCTGTTCTCACTGTCAGCTGACATTGTAAACAAGAAGCGGGCAACATTATCGCCTGCAAATTGTAACCAAACTTGTTTGTCTGAGCGATGGCTGAAGTAGGACTGAGTGGACTTGTAGGCTCTAAAGTTTTACATTGTTTTATTTTTGAATGCAGTTTTTTGATACATAATTCTACATTTGTAAGCTCAACTTTCATGATAAAGAGATTGCACTACAGTACTTTTATTAGAAGAGTTGAAAAATACTATTTCTTTTGTTTTTTACTGTGAAAATATTTGTAATAAAAATAAAGTGAGCACTGTACATTTTGTATTGTGTTGTAATTTAAATCAATATATTTGAAAATGTAGAAAACATCCAAAAATATTTAAGTAAATGGCATTCTATTATTGTTTAAGTGCGAGATTAATCACGATTAATTTTTTAAAATCTCCTGACAGCCCTACTATTTATGCACTTCCAGCACATCACAATTATTTATTGCAGTAGTATCCATAGGCATCTCCTTGCATCTTTCAGGGAATCAATAAAAAATTCCCCATTTTCTCCCCTAAAGCAAACATTCTTCTAACCAAGGTGGGCTGGATGGGATTTCTTTTAGAGAGTCTAGCAATGCCACTCCTACTCAGGTACTGTAGAACAACTCGAGGCACCTGTTACAAGGTGATAAACATAATTCCTATGCAAAATTCTCAGCACTTGCTGACCCAGAGAAGCAAATACCAGACTTGGGAATCCAACAATGATTTGTGGCATCATTTCTGATTTAGCACGGGATTGTGCTGTGCACAGATTTTCATGAGATGCAAGCTCAGGGGATGAGTTTCCTTACGAGTGGTAAAATGTGTAGTGTTTCCAGGGCAGATCACTCATAAAAACTGACAAAAAGGTACATATCTAGTTTTAGACATGCTGCAAGATCTGTCCTTCTTCACCCACGCCTACCATAAATGAGCTACCACAGTTTAGCACTTCTTTAGGACCAAAAAGGCACTCAACACTCTACATTGCTCATAAATAGAGGTAATCCCTGCACCAGGGACCTTATAATCTAAGAACAAGAATGATTGAGTGTAAGTAGGAAGTGAAACTGCTGACATGCAACAGCAGAAACTATTCAATAAACTACTCAGAAACAAATATCGCAGCGTAATTTCACTGAGGCTCAGCTCTGTTTTTCCAACAAGGACGACAGTTGGTTACAGGGTATTAAAAGGAGGAATGATAAGCATGTGCCTAGTTTAGTAATATAAAAGTGTGCCTTCAGTGAGTATGTGATGCTTATGCTAGTGGCACTTACATATGTAGCAAACTGCATCCCAATTTGCAAGTGCAAACAATAATGAATTAAAAAAAAAAAAAGGACATGCCAAAGGCCCATTTAGTCTCACAGAGAAGGAGCAGATCAACTGACTTCCACTTCTGTCTGATCAGCTGAAACAACATGTATTTCAACCAGTTGTGTTCTGGGTTTGCAGTTTTGTGACGCACTTAGAAATAGCAAGATCCAAATAAACACAGCAGAGACTCCGCAAGCTCGACTCAAATCATAGTGCCTCAATGGAGCAGTAACCTGACCCATTGCATAAGTAGAGCCCTGCAAATCTGCAGATATCCACTTTATAGCCACATCTGCAGATATCTGTGGACCATGTTTGCACATCGCAGACCGTATGCGGATATAAATTTTGTATCCATGCAAGGCTCTATGCATAAGTACCACAAGAACTTGTAAGAGGAAAAGAAGCCCTTGCAACTTACCTTGTTTTAGAAACTTATGAAGCAAGAACTATGTATAATGTGAACAATTCTTAGTTGCACTTACATAGACTAGGAGCTTAATCTGGCTAAAAGTTTTACATGAAGCAAGTCTGAAAGTCCTGACTCTTAACTAACATTTAGATTATCAATCCAAATAATTCATATTAAAAATATACCTCATTGCAAGGCACTTAGATGTTCAGAAGTAGTATCAGAGGGGTAGCCATGTTAGTCTGGATCTGTTAAAAGCAATAAAGAGTCCTGTGGCGCCTTATAGACTAAGGGTATGGCTACACTGGCGAGTTGCAGCGCTGGAAAGCCTCCACCAGCGCTGCAATTAGTAAGTGGCCACACCTGCAGGGCACTTCCAGCGCTGCAACTCCCTGGCTGCAGCGCTGGCCGTACACCTCACTCAGCATGGGGAATAAGGATTCCAGCGCTGGTGCTGCAGCGCTGGTCATCAAGTGTGGCCACACACCAGCGCTGTGATTGGCCTCCAGGGTATAAGGCTGTATCCCAGAATGCTTTTATAAATTACTCTCTTTGTTTTGTTATGCAGCCTCTCTTTGTTTTGTTGTGAACTCCGTTGATCCCAGAGCTGTTTATCTACAAACACTGATCACAGCAAACAGGAGCTATCTGTGAACAATCAAATGAGATAATGAGGCAGGCAGGGAGGGAGTGTAGGCTTGACAGAAACAGCAGGGGCAGAGGGGAGAAAGGGAGTCGTGTTGGCTGCAGGCTGTTTGCAGTTAAGAGTTAAGGGTAAGGGATCGGGAACATGTTCTGATTTTTCAAGTCAGGAAGCTAACACGCAGTGTTGGCTCCAAAAATCCACTCTCTCTCTCTCCCCCCACTCCCTGTCACACTACACCCCCCCCCCCCTTTTGAAAAGCACCGTTGCTGCCACCTGAATGCTGGGATAGCTGCCCATAATGCATCACTCCCAACAGCACTGCAAATACTGCAAATGTGGCCACACACCAGCGCTGGCCCTGCACAGCTGGACGACCAGCGCTGCAACTACCAGCGCTGCAGATTTGTAAGTGTAGCCATACCCTAACAGATGTATTGGAGCATAAGCTTTCATGGGTGAATACCCACTTTGTCAGACGCATGTAATAGAAATTTCCAGAGGCAGGTATAAAAATGCAGGCTAGAATCAGTCTAGAGATAACGAGGTTAGTTCAATCAGGGAGGATGAGGCCCTGTTCTAGCAGTTGAGGTGTGAACACCAAGGGAGGAGAAACTGCTTTTGTAGTTGGCTAGCCATTCACAGTCTTTGTTTAATCCTGAGCTGATGGTGTCAAATTTGCAAATGAACTGAAGCTCAGCAGTTTCTCTTTGAAGTCTGGTCCTGAAGTGTTTTTGCTGTAGGATGGCTACCTTTAAATCTGCTATCGTGTGGCCAGGAAGGTTGAAGTGTTCTCCTACAGGTTTTTGTATATTGCCATTCCTAATATCTGACTTGTGTCCATTTATCCTTTTACGTAGGGACTTTCCAGTTTGGCCGATGTACATAGCAGAGGGGCACTGCTGGCACATGATGGCATACATAACGTTGGTGGACGTGCAGGTGAATGAACTGGTGATAGTGTAGCTATTTGGTTAGGTCCTGTGATGGTGTTGCTGGCGTAGATATGTGGACAGAGTTGGCATTGAGTTTTGTTGCATGGATTGGTTCCTGAGTTAGAGTTGCTATGGTGTGGTGTGTGGTTGCTGGTGAGAATATGCTTAAGGTTGGCGGGCTGTCTGTGGGTGAGGACTGGCCTGCCTCCCAAGGTCTGTGAAAGCGAGGGATCATTGTCCAGAATGGGTTGTAGATCATTGATGAAGCATTGGAGAGGTTTAAGCTGAGGACTGTAGGTGATGGCCAGTGGAGTTCTGTTGGTTTCTTTCTTGTAGTAAGCGCCTTCTGTTTCTTCTTTCTTGTTTCTTTCAGTAGTAAGCTCCTTCACAAGAATGATGTTTGTCCAGGGTCTCTCATTATTTTCCCCCACTTTAAGAAACCTTTTGGTGCCCCTCATTACATGAAAGTGAGACACTACCTTATTTAATAAAATTGATTTTAACCAATTAATTCCTGTAGAAGTTAGTACTTCCCCTGTATTCCTGCCCACTACATTTGATGAAGGTCAACCACCATTTCCAGCTGAACTGGAACAAGGCAAGTAGTGAAGCCATTGTGAGCATCACTTGTTTAGGCAGGAGTGAAACCACTTTGCTGGATATACAGTATCGGGTGATCAGGTGAAAGATGTCATCATCTGGATAAGTCAAGCTCCTTTTTTTAAGTCTCTGGTGTCTTTTTAACCACAAGTTAATAACTCCGTAGTATTTTATGAAAACGGAGTATAATCCTATGTAATCCAAGTAAACGTTCCCCATTTCAGTAAATCAGGTGCTAAGATCCAGGCTACTCATGAGTAGGGCCCTATCAAATTCACAGTCCATTTTGGTCAATTTCACAGTCATAGGATTTTATAAATAGTAAATTTCATGATTTCAGCTACACTTCTACCCCGATATAACGCGACCCGATATAACACAAATTCGAATATAATACAGTAAAGCATTGCTCTGGGGGGAATGGGAGGCGGGGCGGTGGCGCAGGGCTGTGCACTCCGCGGATCAAAGCAAGTTCGATATAACGCGGTTTCACCTATAACGTGGTAAGATTTTTTGGCTCCCGAGGACAGTGTTATATCGGGGTAGAGGTGTATTTAAATCTGAAATTTCAAGGTGTTGTAATTGTAGGGGTCCTGACCCAAAAGGGAGTTGTGTTGAGGGGTGCTGCAAGGTTATTGTAGGGGGGCTGTGGTATTGCTACCCTTACTTCTGCGCTGCTACTGGCAGCAGCGCTGCCTTCAGAGCTGAGCATCTGGAGTATGGCAGCTGCTGGACGGGAGACAGAGCCACTGCCAGCAGCAGCGTGGAAGTAAGAATGGCATGGTATGGTATTGCCACCCTTACTTCTGTGCTGCTGCCTTCAGAGCTGGGCGGCTGGAGAGTGACTGCTGTTGATAGGGTGCCCAGCTCTGAAGGCAGTACAGAAGTAAGGGTAGCAATATCGCAACCTCCCTAAAATAACCTGGTGACCCCCCTGCAACTCCCTTTTAGGTCAGGACCCCCAATTTGAGAAATGCTGGTCTCCCCTGTGAAATCTGTATAGTATAGGGTAAAAGCACACAAAAGACCAGATTTTCAGGGGGAGGGGGGACACACCAGATTTCATGGTCCATGATGTGTTTTTCATGGCCGTGAATTTGGTAGGGCCCCACTCATGAGACATTCCTAAGCACAGAGGCTACTTCTACACAGTTACTACCAATATTTAACTACACACATTTGTAAAGTGGTCGGAAACACTTTTTAGATTTTCCTATTACAAAGAAATCTATTCCTGAGACATCTAGCTGTTAAAAGCGTTTTAGAAAAGAAGTTTGATTTTTTAGAAAAATCCAAATACATATTGCTTTTTAGACACTGAGTGGCAGGGTTGGAAGAAGATGTGCAACCTTTGTTTTAATAACTCAAAATTGGACAAATACAGCAAACGCTCATTGTGGTTCTTCACTTCTGGTGACGAACCATAGATTCGTTAACACATCAGAGGCTTGGACAGAATCATCACCATTCATTTGCAAGCACAAGGAGCAGCTGTGAAACAATGGGTTATCTTGGTTGACATGGATTGAAACCACACACACACAGCCCCAAACAAAATCAAGAGTTAGGGAAGATAATATTCTGATTGGTAAATCGGCAAAATAATCCCTGGAGTGCATCATTTGAGAATTCTGCAGTTCCAAAATCTTATTTAGTTAAAAAACTAACTGAAAAGTAAGATTTATTTTGTAAACCCAGCAAGAAGTCTTATAGGAGTGAACTGCTTCTAAAGTCACAGATCAATTTTCCCATACAGACTTGCATTTTGTTATAAAGAGGGGGAAAAGGTTTTGTAATCTCTTCCACTGTGTTTGGGACACAGATAGGAATGGAAGATAAGGAACTTCATTGGGCTTTGGTATTTGCAATGGGAAAATAAGATGAGTCAACTACAGTACTAGTAACGCTTGCTGCCATGAAGAAACAAGCTGGCTTTCAAATTCCTGGATCATATTTCCCCCTCAACTAACAAGAGCTACAAACAACATTTGGGGCTTTAGCTGTGCAAACAAAAGCCAGCCTTCAGGTGCAACAATCAAAAGTGCACAGTCTCCCCCTGCTATACATTTCACAGTCACACTGGTGATTGTCAGTTTGTTCCAGACATTCAACACACGACAGAAGTAATATTTTACCTAAATGGGAACACGTTACAAAGAAGCCAATATTTAAATCAAGCACTCTGCATTGACAAGCCCAAGCCATGCACTATGCAGATTCCTTAGGGGTGCAGAGTTGCTCTTTCATCCAGATTTAAAAAAAAAAAAAAAAGGCACCCCTGAGATGTGTGCTGAGTTCCATAACCAGTGAACACCCTGAAGGTGTAAAGCCTCTATGAACTGCTGTATCTCTTCATACATAAAACTGCAGAAGCTCAGCAAAGTTTGCAAACTTATCTTTAACTTACTGATTTAACTAGAGGCACTTTAGAACATTATCCTCTACTGATATTTCTTCTTTAGCAGTGTTCTCAAGTACAACGTCCAAGGACAACTCCTCCTGCAATCACCAAGTTCACAAACACACCCAGCTAATGATACAAAAGCACAGAGCATTCAAATAGGAAATTAATCCAAAACACTTGGATGATATAGAAATAACACTTCACTTCTACCTAATGTGAACACAGGAAACAATACTATTAATTCAAAGTGACAGGTTACTGGATAGACCAGTAAAGAGGTATATTTGAGAACCATGCAAAAAATGCCACTGCAGGAGAAAAATAAATCCTTCACAGATCTGAAAGCACAGTGTAGAAGGTATACCAATGAAGAGCTCATTTTACTGGCAACAGATGAAAAGGATGGAGGGATTAAGAGATGGCTCTGAAGTGGCAGCATTTCACTAACAGGAAAATGGTGTCTGCTGTTTTTATAGTGATCTTATTAACAAGTGAAAGTGTGTGGTCCACTGATAACTACAATAAGTTATTAAAAGGATACATTTATCTTCTTGAATAAGATATTTTTATGAACTTATCTACTCATAGGATGGATTTGCTGGGCACTGGTGTACAGTAACTACTCACTTAAAGTCATCCTAGTTAACATTGTTTCATTGCTGATCAATTAGAGAACATGCTCATTTAAAGTTGTGCAATGTTCCCTTATAACATCATTTGGCAGCCAACTGCTTTGTCCACTGCTTGCAGAAAGAACAGCCTGTTGCAGCTAGCGGGGGGGGGGGAGGGGGGGGCTTGTAACCAGGGTGGACTGGCAGCCCCTGCCATCAGCTCCCTGTTCCCCTAAGTTCCCTGTGCAGCAGCTACCCAGCAGGCTATCAATTGCCAGCAGTTCAGCTGTCCCTCCCCCCACAGCCTTATGCTGCTCTTGCCCTCTGCCTTGGAGCTGTTCTCCACAGCCTCCTGCTTGCTGTGCAAGGGGGGGGCTAATGTCAGGGTGACCCCTTCCTCCCTGCTCCTGCACCCCGCTTACTCCATTTCCATAGAGCAGGGGACACACACGACAGGGCTCAGGATGGAGGGAGCTTGCTGGCAGGAGCTGCTGTTTCAACTTGCTGATCTATTTAAAAAGGCAGGGTACTTACAGTGGGGTCAGCAGACTTAAAGGGGCCATGCACATTTCTCTCTCTCATACACGGTGTGTGTCTCTGTCTCTGCCATGCTGTCTCCCCTCCCTCCATTCCTGCTGCCTTGTAGAGTGTGAGGCTACATTAACAACGTGTTAACCCTTGAGGGCTCAGCAGATTGCTAGTTCATCATTTAGCAGTAAGGCATTCCCTGGGAAATATCCCACCCTCTGACTTCACCACCTCAACCAAGCTTCACAATCATCATCACTGTGTACCAGTATTAAATTGTTTAAAACTTATACTGTGTGTGTGTATGTATGGTGAAAAAAAATTCCCTGGAACCCCCCCCCCCCTCCATACCCATTTACATGAATCCTTATGGGGAAATTGGATTCGCTTACCATTATTTCGCTTAAAGTCGCATTTTTCAGGAGCATAACTACAACATTAAGCAAGGAGTTACTGTAGTTACGACCCCATACATGGGTGGCTTTGGTAGGTTTGGCGATTTTCCAGGAAAAACTAGTTTAGAACAGAGCACTGGTAAATACCTGTTTAAACAGGAAAACTGGGGAAAATAATCACATCAGTGTCTAGCAAGTTCAGCCAACACAGAATGAATCTTTTCAAACTTCAGATACTTCCATTCAAAACTGAGGAATAGGCTTGGTCTATCTGCTACATCAAAGTTGGTCTTCTCCTACAGAATGCTGCGTGGCCAAATGGACCTGGACTGGAAGTCTGCATCTCTGCATGATCTTGATTGCTTAGTGCTTCAAAGCCTACAACTCCGTATTATGTCGTTTTCATATAACCAAATGACATTTTTTTTTAATTATAGCACAGGTTCTCAAACTGGGGGTCGGGACCCCTCAGGGGGTCACAAGGTTATCACATGGGGGGGTCACGAGCTGTCAGCCTACACCCCAAACCCCACTTTGCATCCAGCATTTATAATGGTGTTATAAATTAAAAAACACTTTATATATTTGGGGGGGGGGTGTCACACACAGAGGCTTGCTATGTGAAAGGGTCACCAGTACAAAAGTTTGAGAACCACTGGTTTATATAATATTGAAAAATGAAATTAATCATGACACGTATAACTTCCTTGAGAAAATACTGAACCAAAACATAGACATTCTGATGCTCAGTATTATAGTTACATATATTAGTATAACATCCACTCCCAATTTTACTTTTTATCTGTACATTAAATTGATCTACACATCTACAGCCTTATGTAACCACAATCTGAATACACTAACTAAAGTTAAACGTAAAGTGGAGTGCATTAACAAAGTTTTTAAAGCATGGGACTAACTAGTTTTTCCTGGGGCAGTAAAAAAGCCCCATGATTTTACCTGGTAAAAATCACCACTGGTAAATACCATCCCATCCCTGGGCTTTGAAAAAGGGTTTAAAACATTATGGAAAACAATATGGGTCACTTCCTGCTTAATGAAGAGAGGCTGACCTAGAGAATTCCAGCCCTCCCTTCCATCCAATGATCTACTGGATAGCAGATAAGGGGAGCATTACAATTTATGCTGAGAAGTCATTTTATAAATGGAAAATCAGAGGCAATATTGTATCTTAAAGAAATCTGAAGAATGCACTTTACTTACTCCCCCAATATTTACCTCCACCTAGGGAAAATTATTTTGATGAGACTCAAAAATATATAGGAATACGGTTTGAATATAGCAGATTAAAGTTCCTTCCTCTAATAAGTGTTGAGAGTTACAAGGTCAATATACATTTTCTGGCATTTGTGAATCAAGAGAGATTTCACATTAGTGAGCACCATAGAAATGGATCATAAAATATTTCAAGAGCTTTACATTTCTACATCAATTTTCAAGTATTTAACACACAATTGCACAGAAAGCTTTGATTGCAAATGCCTTCCAGTCCAGTCACAATGGATTATTCAGATTTGATTTTATTTTTATTATTTTTTTTAAACAAAGAGGACACCTGGCTGCCAACTGGACCTTAATAGTTTCAATTTATAAAGCAACCTTGCACCTTTATAAAGCATGTCACAGGCCAGACAGTGGCTGCCTGAATGATCAGCCAATTAAACCCAAGACTGTACAAGTGATTAAAGATGTTAATGAGTACATTCTCAACATGCATATACCTGACTTCATAAGGTGGCACAAAAGGAAATGTGGCTCAAAGGACTCAGGAGAGGGGTTGCAGCTCCTTGTTTTCACCCCAGGTTTTACACTAAATCATTGCGGAGTCTTGGACTAGTCCCTTAGCCAGTCTCAGTTTTTCTCTTCTGTAAGACGGAGATTGTAACATCTCCCTCCCTCTTTGTAAAGAACTTGGAATATGTACAGCACTTTGAGTGCACGAAGTATTATGAGGAGAAAAGAAAAGAGAGCAGAGGAATTCCATGATGACACAAGGTGTGGTGAAGGGAGCAGGAAGATTTTTAATCTAAGAAAAGCTTTTAAAAAAAAGGACAACCTTGGGGAATGGGAGTGGCTATAGAAAGTCAATCGCTTACCTTGTGAAAGTGCATGACTATTCCATGTATTTAGAAAAACAAACTGATAATTAGAGATTTGTACTTGGGCAGTTGAAGCATGAAGTGGAGTAGGGAATAGTGACAATGTGGTCAGTAACAATGACATTATCTTCCTGCTTGTCTAGCTAAACACACGTACGTTGTCTTACCGATGCCTCAAACTTGACAAGGTGGGATTTTCAAATGCACCCAACTCCCATTTGAAAAGTCTCCCCTTATACAGATGTGCTATTAGCGACCGGTTCTCCATCACTAGAAATCAAATGAAGATCAACTTGCATTCAAACAACTTCAATCTACCTGATTTAGATAGCCAGCCAATTACACATTCTGCCTGTCCTGCTCTTGCATACAACTTCTTGTTTGATTTATGTTGTTCCTGGGTTTTTAATAAAATATATATTTAAAAAAACTTCTTTAGCAATATGGGGCAGGGAGAGAAGAGGGGCTAGATGCTAATTTTAAGAGGTCTTGGTTTGGAGTAACAATTAATCTTTAAATAAAAAAAGTTAAAAGGGAGACAAGGTAAAATGCTCTACACACGAGCAGCCCAAGTCACCTTAGAAACAAGGGCATGGGAAGGGAGTTCAGAGCCACACTTCTCATCCGCAGAGATTACAGCACTGAAATGCAATTTTATGGCTTATATTACTACAAGCTGGCTGTTGGTTTAGGTGTATGCCACACACAGGGTAAGTTTTCAGTTCTCTGGAACTCTGCAGCCAGAGTATTATGCGGGCACACAATATAACACTAATTAAAATGGGACAGTGTCAACAGAAAGCTGTGATGTAAAACAAGTGTTGCATTCCGGATACAAAACGTGATGTAAAGCAGTGTATTTCATTCCATGCCCAGCTGTAATTAGCCAAGTTTGCAGCTGATGTGATGCAACCCAGACCAGTGACAGGTAACAAGATACCCTGTTAGAGGTAGTGGGTATGCCTACACTGCAATGAAAAACCCACAGCTGGCCCGGATCAGCTGCCCAGGCTCACAGGGCTTAGGCTGCATGGCATAAAACTGCAGTATAGATGCTCTGGCCTTCGAGGGTTAGAGCTATGGGTCCTTCTCTCCGAGCGGATGTCTCAGCGCCTGGGCTCCAGCCCGAGCATCTACGCTGCCACTTTATAGCCCCCAGCCTAAGTCAGCTGACCTGGGCCAGCCGTGGGTGTTTTATTGCAGTGCAGACATATCTACCCCCAGCCTTGTCACTGACAGTCCACCCCAAAATGCTGAAACTGTCAATTAGTTGCTAAAGCATATTTTCTGTTTTGCGGTGCCTGGCTAATCAATTGGAATCTGTTAGCTCTGTTATGTGAATGACCCTCAAGCCCACTTTTTACACTGTGACATCAACTCATTTTTCTAAAATGTAGTAACTGATTATCTTTTTTCTAAATAACTGAGCAGGTACAGTCACTATCCCCATTCTATATATACATTCACAGCACAGTGAAGGGGCTGAGTGCCTTAAAGAGCAGATGCAGAACCCTACCTTTACTTCCCAAAAACGCTTTACCATAGGGGAAAAAAAAAGTTTCTTGGGCCCAATCCTGAAAGGTACTGAATGCCTCCAGCAAGGTGCTGATGAGCTTCAGTTCCCACTGGGGACAATCGGACTTAAGGCTGGCCAACTTAACCCAAAAATCAAGTCCACTGTCAATTCATGTGAAAGATTCATGTTTTGAAACAGACTATTTAAATGTGAGGCTGATGCCCTGGTTCTGATAACGAAGGGACAAACACAGCCCCACAATATTTCACAAAATTACCACATTAGTTATAGGAAGCATGGAACAGACTTCAGATATAATATTTGCTTTCATATCAAGCTGCAGTCCTGACATTAGCAGAGATGCTTTCTAAGTAGGTGGTTACTAACTACCTTTCACCAAAAGTTCTAGGGACCAGTGTGCACTTGGGGAGGAGGAGCGGGGCAGAAAAAAGCAACAACCAGAAATCTTATCTATCACCTATCTTCATGCAAATCTGAGGATCTCTCACCACATTACTCCTGGGGGAATTCTGCGCCAAAAAATTAAAAATTCTGAAAAATTCTGCATATTTTGTCAAAATAAAGCAATATAATCACACTGGTTTCAATTATTTTGGTAACATATTTGAACTACAATACAATGGATGGAGAATGGGAGTGGGGAGCATTGGAGGACTGCCCCCCCCCATCTAATAGTAATGTAGCTAGTACTGATCCTTTACTTCTAGTTTTTAGTCAACAAATATATGAAGCCATACACTCCGTGTTACATCATACACAACTGAAGAGCAAACGAGGGTTGAGGACTCAAACTCACAATTTATATTGGCTACTGACCATCTCCAGAAAGGTCAGTAGCAAACAGTTCATGGAGCATATTTTGATAGGAAATTTTCTCAGTTCAAAAATGTAGACTAGTTCTAATCACTAAAGCACCATAAGCATTTATAAGGCCACACTGTCCTTTACAACTGTCCACTCGCAATGTAAAGGAGCCTTAACATTTTTTTACACCTGTTTTAAACTCCCGGGAGAAATTCTCTAAAAACAATAGGAACAATTCACTAAGCAGGCAGAGTGTTACACACTGCTCTGCCTGAGGGGACAGAGCTTGCCCCACGCCCTCCTCAGAAACACCCCAAAGCCCTGCCCCTCCACGCGAAATGTGCTGCAATAGTGAGCAAGAGGGACAGCGTCTCTCTCTCTCTCTCTCTCACACACACACACACGACTGCCCAGATCCCCCTCCATACCCTCTGGTGGTGATTTATGTCTCTACTGGCTGCTCTGGACACCCAAACTGACCTTCCTGCATTGCTGGGGAGGGGCGCATGACCACTCTTGTGGTTTACCTTTGCTTCCCCATCAGAAGTCATTTTTCTGTGGGGAAGCAAAGAAATCTGCGGGGCCCATGAATTCTGCGCATGTGCAGTGATGCAGAATTCCCCCAGGAGTACCACATGCACTCAGAATAATGCAAGCCAAAAGACACAGCAGGTGGAGTTATCCTTGTACTATATTCCAACTCCCAATGTCAAAATATTATGAGTAATATTTTCTTCATAACAAGCTTGCTTAACCCCAGTAGGCAATCCAGAACATGGTGAGCATTAACAAATAAAAACATAGCCAGCAAGCACCTGTAATTGCATACTAAATATCCATTCAACACAACCAAACCTCAGAATGTAGTAGATACTACCATAACCATTTATGTGGCACCACTATATGGGTTCACTTTGCATGTTTCAGTGAAGGCCAGTACAGGGAGCACATATTTATGGTTGCACTGTACAGTCACATTTGCTGGATTAACTTAGTACTTTATGCAATGGCCCTACTACACTGCAGCTCCTCTAAAGATCTTATTCAAGTCTGACTGGGGTCACAATTATGCAATTCTTCAGGAATTATTTCCCTCAAAGCACAAAACCACCATTTAATTTAGACAAAAAAAAAATCTAACAGTGGCACAGTTAGCTGGCATAGGGAAACGCAGAGAGCCTGTTGGAGGTCAAGCATGAGGTACAGTGAGAACTGCATAGATCCTCCAGATCTGTACTGGCTAAGCTGTGTTTGGAGAATTGCATAGCCCCTGTCCACAGCGTACATGGCTAAATTCAAAGCTCTAAAGTTAAGTATTCCCTTCTGTTGACTTGAAAAGGAAATGCAGGCTACTAAGACACACAAACGATTTAGCCTCAAAGAGCATCACAGATGATTTACAAGTGTCTCCTTGATTCACACAGCTGAATCAAAACAGCAAACAACATTTTACCTCTTAAGTCTGGACTTTTTTGTACTTTGCTATAGTTGGTCTGAGCATCAGACCAACTGCAGTTCATAGCAAGACTGCCCAAAACCAAGGGCAACAGGACAATATGAACAGTAAAGGAAGTGATTTGCTGTATTACAGAGGGTTCAGTGTTCTCTTAATACTTCCCTAATGGTGTTAGTGTTGGAGGGAACACAGTCTGTTAGAATGGGGGCTAGGAGTCCCAGACTCCTCAATTCTAGGGTATGTTTATACTGCCCACATTACAGCACAGCCATGCTGTGACATGGGCAGTGTAGACACGCTTTATCGCTGGGGGAGAGCTCTCCCAGTGATTTAAAAAACCCACCCCTAACGAGCAGTGGTAGCTTTATCGCCGGGAGCCATCGTTGTCTATACTGGCGCTTTTCAGTGCTAAAACTTTTGTCGCTCAGGGAGGTGTTTTTTCACACCCCTGAACGACTAAAGTTTTAGCACTGAAATTGGCAGCGTAGATGCAGGATTGGCCTTATTAGCCACCTGAGGACCCATAAGTCTCATGGAAGATGAGCATACTCGGTAACGAGTGATCGCCCATCACATCACAGATACAGCCTAGTCTCAGCTCTGACACTCACTCATTGCATGACCTTGTCATTTCACTACACTGTGCCTTTTTTCTCTGTAATATGGGTCTCAATGTCATGGGGGGGGGGGGAGAAGACTTAATTTTGTAAAGTGCTTTGAAATCTTTAGATGAATTATAGAAGGTTTTCCTACCTAGAAACTGAGGGCAAGATTCTGAACCCATTGAAATCAGTGGTAAAACCTCCCACTGATTTTGATGGAGGATAGGATTTCACTGAAATCCTTCTCGTCTCAACAAGTAACTAATGAGTGTGAAAAACTTTGAAGAAGCCAACACATTTTCCTCCACTCTCCTCTCAGACATAACTGTTTCATGACACAATCATCTGAACAGAGGATAGAGGAAGTACATGCCTTTATATGTAGTGCCTCTGAGATCAGCAGTCTCTTACAAAAGGTGTTTTCCTGCTTCCTAGGAGAGTAGCACATTCTATAAGACAAGCCACCCGGGCAGGCTAAGAGGAAGAATGGAAGCAGCTAACCAACTGCTAGTGATTTCGTCCCCCAAGCTGAAAAGGAGCTGGAGCTTGAGCTTCCCCTTGTTTTACTTTCAGACTTTTGACATTGAAATGATGATAATCACAGCACCAAAAATTTATGTATCTAAATCCATGAATTCCTGGGTTCCGTTTAAAATGCCATTCTGATCCACTTGCCACAAAGTTATCCAGTAATTCTGTTGCTCAATGGCTGGACAGTAAAATAAAAATCTAGTTTGCGAAAGAAAAGCTGGTAACACTATTTTAAGTTGCACTGTGTATTCTTCCCCTGGTTCTTGAGCAGATCTCAGACTATTCTGGGAAAAGTCCTTCACAAGAGCTGTCAGACAGCCCAATGACACGCCGAAGGTAAAAGCATGGACTAAAAACAAAACAAACAAACAATGCAGTATTCTACGCAAAATTATAGTTGGGCAGTGGGCTAAATCGTGATTCTTTTACCAAGCAAACATGAGGTTACAGAGATAGCAAATAGGAAATACATATCTAGTCTCCGGGGTTTCCCTTGGGGCAAAATGTGTTACTTGTTCCCAGAGCCAAGACAATGTCCTTTTGGAATACAGAAATAGCTCCTGAATTTTGTTGGTGTATTAGGGTTTGGGAGTGGCAGGGGATTGGCCCTGCAAGACATTCATTAAAAAAACCCAAACAAACAGTACCCTAAGAATCACACATAAGAGGCTATTAGCATGCATGCACACCGGTGTTTTTTGTTTTTTTTTAAACACTTACTCCAATTTCATGCTTCAGGTTATATGCACTACATGCCAATATATTTATGGGAAAAACTGTCATTTTTCTTGATTTCAGTCTCAAGTTTTCCATTCTTAACTCTGCTCCTCCATTCATCCAAGGGCAGATGTTATTAGAGTGTCTCCAACCACATTTTTCCACTGTTTCCAATACAATAGCTCTGAGGTGAGAGGGCTTTAATTTACAATGAAAGAAAGTATTTCATCCTGCCTCTTCATTTGCTTCCCACCAAAGAACTTCAAGGACCTGGCTCCACATCTGAATCGATCTTACGCCACAAATATAGGCTTCTTCTGAGTTGGAAGTTTGCTGATTTGAATTAACTGCTGCCAGTTTAATTAGAAGTTGCAATCAGATGGCTAACATCCCTTTACTTTTGCCATATCACTTGAACCTAGGTTTTTCATATGCAAGCAGTCAGTTTCTCTCAGACCACCTACTGTACCTATGAAGGTACCCCTACAGCACCTGACCTGTTACATTTCAAAAGAGCTTGCACGATAAACCTACAAGTCGGGTTACCCAGAGCAGGTAAAAATAACATGATCACCGATAAAAGTGAGGCAACAATTTTTAATTGATGTAATTAGGTCTTATATTCAGGTCCAGGGGAATCTTCAGGTACAACTCAGTACACAAAGCCACAGAAGCACGTTGTTACCCTTGCCCTACATCAACATTTTCCCTAAAAGCATATTCTAACTCATCAGGTATCTCCCAATAAGTTTACCCATTTTAGATTACAGTATGACATCAAATCCTAGATCTAAGAAAGAGAAATACTGCATAGCAAATCTGTTTCCAAGGAGAAAAAAAGACTTATTAGAAAAAACTTTGTGGGGAAAGTAGTGATCTCTCTTCATCTCCTGTTTCCATCGCATATATTGGAGTTGGAACAACATTCACAGACTGAAAAGAGCAGGTAGAAACATTAACTTAATCAAAAGCAGGAAGGGAAGAGCATCTATACCAGTCGTCTAAGACCGCGTAGCTTTCCACAGCCACACACAATGATACAGAATTCTCTGTTACAGTCCTTTTCATTCCTAGACCCTGCACAGTAATTCTGAAGAGCTGTCCAGCAGAAAACTATCCCAACTGGCTTTGACTACGTGGATTGCACTCAGAAAAGAAGTGGGATTTTCTACATTCACAGTTCCATTTTTTAAAAAGCTACAGAACATGATGCTATAGTCCTTCAGCTGTGGTCTCGAAGAACTCAACTCTTCTTCCACTTTCATCAACTTGCATCATATTGTAAACTCCATAACTCATAATAATTATAAATAAATCTACACTTTTGCACTTTGTTAAGTATTAACATGCAAGTTCTAATGACAGTAACTCTGTGGAGTCAATATTTAATAACTGGACTGGAAGTTTGACAAAATATGGCCACTCCGCTGCTAGTCTTATATACTATATCATCCAGATATCAGTTATCTGAAACACCCTATTATCCAAAACAGAATCAAGTCTCAAGTTATATGCTCTCACTCATCCAAACTTATATTCAATGTCTCCCTGTATCAAGGGTGTTCCAGTTTTTTTTAAAAACAAGCATAGTTTATAACAGAGCCCCAGACAGCCTACTCACAAAATATCCAAACAACTGGATCAGCATTAGAAATAGTGTGTTGGTTTGTTTTGTTTTAGAAAAAAACACTATAACAAACAGGAATTGAATCCACTCATCTAATCAGTGATTTTCCCCTAGCCATAAAAATCCAGAAATCCTGAGGCAGCTTTGAAGGAAGCTAGAAGAGCCTCTTCAGAGGTGCTATACTTTTTTGCCTCAAAGCAAAATAAAAAGACAAAAATAAAATAAAATAACTCCATTACAGATATGTAACTTGTCCATTAGCACTAGTTGTAAAGATTGCACTGATGCCTTCTGATAAGTCTCCTGTAGCTTAGTGACAGGTTAACAGTACTTGCAATAAATCTCCATTGGAGTGGAACATCTTCAAGCTTCTTATGTTAAAGTTTAACTAGTGCACCCGAAGCTAGCAATATGAATTATGTTCTTGTGGCCCCAAATTCCATTTGCTTGACCCAATATTTAAAAAAGAAAAAGCCTGTTTTAAAACGACAAGAACAGCAAGAGACACTGTGTCACCGGATTCTGTGGGTCTATCCGTAAAGTCACAGGTTAAGTTGTGAAGCTGATGTGTCACTAATGACAAACCAAAGAATACAGCCATTCTCCAGTGTCTTTATGGCACGTAAATTGTTAGTAACACAGCAATCCCCAACAGATTATCTAGGCTGCATTTGATAAGATTATTTCAACCCCACAAGACAACCTGAGAATTACATGGGCTATATTCTGAGTTAATAAACTACTCACCCTTGTGGTTCACAGAGGTACCAGATGCAGAATATATTTAACAGTTACCTGAATAATAAGTAACTATCAAAACTTTTTTTCTGTATTCTGATATCATGCATATACTCACAAATTAAATCATCACTATATTGGGAAAACATTATTTCCTCTATACTATCATTCTGCTGCAATATTTCTAATTCCAGGATGAGTCCTTTACAATGTTCTTCATGAAAAGTGTGGCTGCGTAAATTGTTAACAGGGACACTATCCCTTAGATTTGGCTCAAAGTTTAAATTTTGTAAGATCTCTAAATGTATCTCCACAAGCTTTTATTTTGAATCCAACTGAAACAGTTGTTTTTAAATAAATAGTTCCCATTCAGTGTTTCAAATGTAAACACTGCAAAAGTAAGACCCTGAAAGAGAAACTGATTCTTACATAAAAGCGAAACTGACTACATTGATTTTAGATGTCCAAGCAAAGAGACATAAAAAAACTGAAGGACACACATATCATGTGAAATGGAATTTTGAAGCTTTCATTTTTAATACCTTACGATGTTATTAGTGATAGACGATAGCTTGTTTACATACGATTTTTAATTTGACAATGTCTCTTAATAAAATGTTTAACAATAGCCACTTTAAAGCTTGCTTTGAAAGCCTTCAGAAAAAGATCACCAATACCATCTAATTCAGGGGTTCCCAACACGGTGCGCCTGCATCCTGGCCAGCGGTCAAGCATCCGCCAAAATGCTGCCGAAATTTGGTGGCATTGCCTCTGGATGATGCCGTTTGCCGCTGACAAGCAGCGTCATCGAGAGGTGTCGCCGCTGAAATGCCACTGAATTTCAGCAGCATTTCGGCGGATGCTCGACCTCCGCCACGGTCCTTCGTCTGGTGCCTGCCAGACGAAAAAGGTTGGGGACCACTGATCTAGTTAAAAAAAAACCTTGATGTTAGTTAACACTACCACTACCAACCACTGCTATGCTCTTCAATAAAGTATCACTGAAGTTCAAGATGGAAAGTTAACTATCAGGTCAGCTCCTCCAATCCCTG
Source organism: Mauremys mutica (assembly GCF_020497125.1). Classification (NCBI taxonomy): domain Eukaryota; kingdom Metazoa; phylum Chordata; order Testudines; family Geoemydidae; genus Mauremys; species Mauremys mutica. The sequence goes on along the minus strand of NC_059073.1, from coordinate 136,385,417 downwards.
GCCATTGTTCTCCACTGCTGACACATCTCAGAGACTCATCCAATCCGTACAACATACAAATAAAGGTATTTCCACTGCTTCCCCTGTGAGACCATACCACCATATGGCATATATCAAAGGCAGAAAGATTCTTTCGGATATTCTAGCTACATTTTCCCTTTCTTAATTTCACCCCATGGATCCTGGCAATAGGGCCCAGAATCTGACTGTCTCAAACCATATGAACTTCATATCAGCAGACATTTTATTTACCTGGTTATGGGAGACAAATAATCCAGGCCATGGTGTCAGACCCAAAGCCAAGACTTCTGCCATGTCAATTTTGAAGTTCCCTCAGTTCTTCTCACTTTGGGGTTGGCAGCCCCTTACTACGCTTAACGCGAAAGGGGGTGAACACCAGAAGGGCTTAGCAGAATACAGGCAAAAGTTTCCAGTCGTCTCTGCCTATAAAATAACCCAGGAAGACCTTCAAAGCCCTCTGACACTAAGAGTGACCAGGTACTCTAGGTAACGCTGACTCTACAGTGCTTTCAGGCATTATTCCCTGGTGCAAAGTGCCCAGCTGTGGTAGCTGATGGCAGATTGAGGGCTCCAATCCTGGGCAACTGTGCCCCAAATTCCCCTTCTCGCCACCAGCTTTGCGGTGATAGGCTCCCTCCGATGCTGCTGCCCACCCTGGCCTGTTTCTCACCACTCTTGGGCTGCTGCTAATTGCTGGCACCTGGGAAACTAAAGTGAGTGAAAGCTGCATGCAGGTAACATAATGCAGCCCAGGCTCTCCCTGCCAGCAGCTGCCTTGGGTGCAGTCTGTGCTCAGGCACCCCTTGCTCCTGGAGATCCCAGCACCCAGCTGCCCCTTGGTCTGCAAGGCCTCTCCCCTGGCTCCCACCAGTCTGCACAGGGCACGTGTGTGTGTGTCGGGGGTATCAATGCTCAAGCACCACTCAGTCGGGGGGGGGGTGTCTTTGCCCCCCTTGACTTCCAGGTGCCCCAGCACTGGGGGGGAAGCCCCGCCCCCTTTATCAGAGGGGAGCTGCCCTAGCCGGAGGCGGCCCGGGCCTAGGGGGAGGGGCTCAGTCTCCTGGGCTGCCCGTGACCCGCCCCACACAGAGCGCTGGCACCGCCGCCCCATGCTGGGAGCGCCGCGCCTGGGGGGGCGGGGGGCTCCGCTCGCAGCGGGGCCCCGCGCCCCCAGATCCGAGCCACACCCCGGGAGGTGCCCGCTGCCCCGCAGCCCCCCGGGGGGAGCCGGGCCCCTCGGCCCCAGCAGCTCCCGCGGGCCGGTCTCCCCCGCGCCCGGCCCGGCGCCGCGCGGCCCGGCTGTCCCCTCCCCCGCGCGCTCCCTCCTCACCTGCACATGATCCGCCATTTTGCTCCATTCATGCTCCTCTCTCCTCCCCCCGGCCGGGCCGCCGCGCCTGCGCGCTGCACCTTCCAGCTCCCGCACTTTACGTAAAGGACCCCGCCGCCAGCCCTGGGGCGGCGGGGTTTAGAGAATGGCGCAGCCCGCTGCGGCGGCGTAAGCGACGCAGTAACGTCAGCGGCTAAGAGAGGAGCGGGGGGAGGGACGGGGACTAGGCTTTGTTTACATGGCTCTTAAAGGCGCCACGCACTGGAAAGGCAGCGCCGGAGCAACAGGCCGGGACCGGGCTGTGAGCCAAAGGGGCAGCCTGCCCTGCACCCTCCGCTTGCCCCGTGCCGGGAGCACTGTCCTAGCACTGCATCTGACCGTGCACTGTACCCCCAGCTAGCCCTGTGCTGGGGGCAATGCCCTGCCACTGCACATGGCCTTGTCCTGCCTGCTTTGTGCCAGGGACACTGCCCTCCCACTGCATCTGGCCTTGTCCACCGCCACCCCAGCCGTGTGCCAGGGTCACTGCTGTTCCACTGCATCTGGATCTGCCCTGCACCCTCCCCCATGCCAGGGGCACTGCCCTGCTACTGCATCTGGTCCTGCACTGTGCTGCCCACCTGCCTCATGCCAGGAACACTGCCCTCCCACTGCATCTGGCCTTGTCCTGCACCCCCCCCAGCCGTGTGCCAGTGTACTGCTCTGCCACTGCATCTGACTGTGCACAGCACCCTCAACTGCATCTGACGATGCACTGCATCCCCAACTAGCTCCATGCTGGGGGCACTGCCCTGTCACTACATCTGGATCTGCCCTGGACCCTCCCCCTGCCCCATGCCAGGGGCACTGCCCTGCTACTGCATCTGGCTCTGTCCTGCACTCCCCACCGGGTGTGTGCCTGCAGTACTGTTGTACCACTGTATCTGACCATGCACTGCACTGCCTACCCCAGCCCAGAGCTGAGACACCCTCCTCAGATACATGGCTCTTGTAATGTACCTTAGTCCTCACCTATGTACTATCCTATTCCCTTGGCTCTTCACTCAGCAACATTGAGATATTTGCACCCTGATCTGTACCTTCCCCCACCCCCCCACATACACTATTCCAGTCCTTCATACCCCAGTTTGTTTAATGCACTTTAGCAGGCTATACAGTACAACTCCTTTCCCCCTTGCTATTCAGCCCTACACTGCTCCTCTATCCTGACTTGCAGGACCCAGCTGCTTTTTCTATCCTGGGGCCATACACAGCTCTGATGAGACATCTTAATTGTGACTAGCAATTTCCAATCCAAACTGCATATTCGTTTATATAGAAACATCTCTAGTATTATTGTTGTTTTGTTGGTTGCTGTTTATTTATATAGTACTATACATCTACACCCCTTAGAACCGTTCCTCTACCTTAAATCAGATGTGATCAGTTGGCTGTTTTGTTTATGAAGTCATTATAAATCCAAGAGACATTACCTTTGCCATTCTGTTTGTGAGCCTAGCCTGGCTGACATCATCTCTCTATCTATTCATTTAAGCACATGGCATCACCATGCCAAGCATTTCAGGATCTTTATCAGCACCAGAGACTGCATGCATGGAAGGAAAGGGGATTTTTACTTTTTAATTTGCCCTATTCTGCTCCCCATTCTCCCTTGCCCAACACACTCACACATTTGCTAGTTTCAAGCAAATCATGACTCCACAGACAGGGATGATGCAAACTTTGGTGCCCCCTCATGGTTCCAGATTGAATATCGGCTATGATGCAAGTTGTTTGTATTGTTCAGTCAACATTCTCACCTGGGGAAGGAATAGCTGGCAGCGGTGGATGGAAACACTTCCCTGATGGATTGTATTTTATAACGAACAACCTATCCTAAATTCTCAATTACTGCGGGACAATCTTCACTCATTCATATATTTGCTTTCAACAACCAACTCCCTGTATAATGTTCCAAGAGTGATGTAACCGAATGCTTGGCTGCTAACATCTAAATTGTATTGTTAAATGTATTAATCATATTTGGGTTATTGCTGATTATGTACTATATATATTGTATTACTTTTAAACCAACCTTTGTACTTTTGAATAGAAGCACTGTCTCATGCAGTGACCAAGATGCAACAATAGGTAGAGAACTATATGGCTCCTGATAAATGAATTAACATTGGGAACTTCCAGGCGACCATGTTCAAGAGTGCAGAAGCCCATGGTGCCAGCACAGGACTCGCTGGGGAAAGGAGCTCAGGGAAGATGTTGGGGAGTGGCTGCTTGCAGCCAAATTTTCACACACAGCCTCTAAGTTTAGGTGACTAATTTTGGGTGCCTAACCTGAGACATCTTGGGCCTGAGCTGCAGAGGGACTGAGCCTTTAGAACCCACAATCATTTGAGTCAGAGCTGTGGGTACTCATCAAAACTGGAGTCCAGGAGGTATTTCACATTGGGCATTCTAAATCAGAGGCCATTGCTGAAAATGTCGGCTTTACCCTGTAGTATGTATGGTGCTGAAGCCCCCAACTCTGAGCTGCATGCAGCTTTAGCTAAGTCTTACATTTTTAAAGCAAAAGGCAAACAAAACAAATCCTAGCCTCATGTCCTAGGAACAGATTATCTATCTATCTATCTATCTATCTATCCCATCAACACAATATCCAGATGCCATATACACAACTCAGAGATACAGCAAAGGATCAGAATTTCACCCCTTCCCCTCCTTCTACTGAGTTGAGAGTCAGTCCTTTTGTTGCTAGGTTGTGGCATGATTTTGCTATATAGCCATGTGCTTTATTTGTCTGGCTGGTTTTTTAGGTTTGAAATGCTTTCTGTTTGCTTTTCATTGCATGGCATTTATAGACCCATCACGGCAGGCACCCTGCAAATAGACAGCAGTAGTTGCATCTCTATTTTAACTTCCTTCTTGGTATCTCTTTTCTGTCTCATGTCAGGTTTACAGGGCATGCGTGGGCAGAATAGGAGCTTGGAAGCAGTGAGTATAGGTATATGATGTATGTGGGCAAAGGTGAGATGAAGACTTTGATCATCAGAGTTTGTAGATCTGACATATGGTCTGTGGTACCCCCCAAAAATAAGCTCTGACCTTTTGCATTCTTGCCAGCCCCAGAAATCTTCCTAGCTCTGAACATAGCCCACCAACAATGAAAGATCTCAGCACTTTTAACTTCTGTACCGCCCAGCCTGCCTGTGCCTACAATCCTTGCCTCAACTGACACAGAGAGTAGTTCCCTTCCATCAATTTTTTTTATCTCCTTTCCCTACGCTTTCTTCCTGGAAAATTCTCCAAAGAACAGAGCAGCCCCACATCCAGCTGTCTTTCCTTCTTGAAAGAGCTCTATGATCACTCAAACTGCCCAAATGACCTTGATCTGGGGCCAGCAGGAACTTGAAAAGGAAGCTGGGAAAGTCAAAGCAAAGTGAAGGGCAAGTACATTTCCCCTCTGATCTGAGCAGCTCAGCAGGAAGGAGTCTGGCCTCAATTATCAAGTCTCATTCCAAACAAAAGCTAGAATGGAGGCCAGGGGCTGAACACACAGTGCTGCCTCCGGGGAAAGGAAGAACAGCTGCTTGCTAGACTCCCGTCAGGCAAGCTGTCACAATCACACCTGCTGTCTCTGAGGGTGCCACCTGCACAACTTATCAGCTTATAAATACAAGCGGAGGGAGGATTTTTCTCCCTTCCCCGCAGGGACTGTGCTGGGCTGTGTTTGAAGGTGGAAGGTCCAGGATCGCTCTGTGGCTGCATACAGCAGTGGATCAACCTTGGGCTTAGCATCTGCAAAGACAAGATGGGCTATGGAGACTCCTGGGGCTGGGGGAGATCTCAGCAAAATAGGGACAGCTGAGAAAGGAAGAATCAATGAGGAAGGAGGTTGGAGAAAAGAAAGGAAACAGGTTGCCCTTATGCACAGGGAATAATACCTTGAGCCAGGAATAGCCCCTATGGAGCCAGTGACACTGTTTGTGGAATAAGGTACTAATCAGTGTGGTAGTGAATCACAATCAGGCCATAGGGAGTGTGAGGGAGAGGGAAGGGATCTGAAGGAAAGAGAGGAGGGTGAGAGGAGAAACATAAAGGGAGGAGACAGAAAGAGAAAACCCCACCGCTTCTTTAAAATACTCCAGTGTTTCACCAGCCACACTCTGTCACTAATGCAAGAGCTGAGGCCTAGTCCTGATCTCCCTTACACCAGTGTAACTCCCTTGATCCCAATGGCACTGCTCCTGATTTATACTAGAATGAGACAGGTAGGAGACTTGAAGGGTTTGGGAGCTTCCAGGAGAATGCGGCAATACTTTTAGGGTCTGGCCTCACTTGGAGCTGGGAGACGCACTTGGGTGAGCTCTCATACGGCTAGAATGCTAAAAACAGAGTGTAGCCATGGCAGCATGGGTGGCAGGATGGATTAGCTGCCCCGAGTACATCCCCAGCCCAGCCCCTAGGCATGTACTTGGGGCAGCTAGCCTGTCCCGCCGCTCATCCACGTTGGCTACACTCTCTTTTCAGAGCTAGCGTGAGCATGTCTCCTTAGGGTGGGAATTCTGTCCCTGCTGTAGAAGTCTATCGGATGGCTGAAAAACCCAGACAAAGTCTACAAGGAGCTTTATCTAGATATAGCGCTTATTGCCATATATATAGATAAAGAGGGCGACAGGATAAGAGTGAGGGTGAAAGAGCAAAAAGATAAACGGAGAGAACTGGAGAGGAGGAGAGACCAAGGAGAAAGCAGGCCTATCCACGTGCTTCCTCCTCACAAACCCACCCAGCCAACTACAAAGACAAGGCAAGATCCTTTTGCATGTATCTCCCTTTGCAATGCAACTCTTAATGGGAAGCATCTGTGGGACACAGATGGTCTCTGGAGGAGCCCAGCCAGGGCTGGATTGGATCCCTCCAAAGACATCCTCTTTCCTCTTGCTCTGTCCTGTCTGTTGATTGAAACCAGAGCCTGCCTGCCAAGGGAGTGTGAGAAGAGGGCGGGGAGAGGAGGGTAGCTCATGCTGCTGGAGTTATTAGTGTTCGGCTCTGAGTGGAAACTAGAGGATCGGGACGTGGGGCTCCATCTGCACCCAGCTCACACTTCCAAGTGGGTCAGAAGAGACTTGGTGCCCTGTTCCTTGCAGGGAAGAAGAGGCACCCAGAGATAATTTGCAGGATGTTGCTACTGCTGGTGATGGGTCTGGCTTGGTCCTTCCATGGAGCCTCCTGCTTGCCGCATCCCACTGGACTCACATGGGCAGAAGAGGGTGCAGAAGGACAGTGTCAGTGTGTGCCACAGCTGTGCCCTAGAGCCACAACCTGCCCAGCAGGCTTGGTGCGTGACCACTGTGGCTGCTGCCTGGAGTGCGGGAATGCTGAGGGGCAGCTCTGCGACCTGGATGGCAGCGGCACCTTCTATGGGCGGTGCGGAGAGAATCTGGAGTGCCAGCTGGACATCCAGGAGCTAGGCTATGGGGGGATCCCCGAGCCACAATGTGTGTGCAGGTCCCAGGCGGCCGTGTGTGGCTCCGATCACATCACCTACCAGAACATCTGCAAGTTCCAGGAGGCCGTGCGTGAGAGAGAGGGGCGGAACCTCAGCATCACCAGCGATGGGCCCTGCCTAGCAGGTAACGGCCCACCTCCTTGTTTGCCCTCTGCTTCTTGGAGAGAGACTGGGAGGGGGAAGGTGGCCCAGGGATAGACGAGGGATCCGGCCACTTTTCCAGCATACCTGGGGTGAGGTGAAGAATGGCACAGGAGGTATCTAATCCTCCAAGCCATGGCCAGATTCCATTGGCCAGGCGTCTATCATCGGACAGCTTAGATGGCTGGGAGGGCCCTTCAGGGAAGTCTTTAGCATTCTGGGCCTCTCAGCAAGGCTGTTATTGGGCAGGTGGAGCCTCTCAATCTCTCTTTCTGCCAGCAAACCCTTTCACCTCCTTCCTTGATCAATCCACACAAGAGATCAGGGGACTTGAATGCCCTAAAGGGCTTTCAGAGCTGTCCTGCAAATCGGGTTTCCTTGTGCGCTGGGCTCCCCTGTGAGCTAGCTCCCCAACCCCCTCCCAGGTGTGCCTTAAAAGCCAGAGCCGGATTCCTTCAAGCGCTGATTTATAATGAAAGGAAGTTGGGCAGAGAGAATATTCAGGTGCATGTGTACATTAAAAATGAACACATCCATTCACCATCCCATCCACAGGCAGCTGCACTGCAGTTATGATTTAGTACTGTGCGTGTGTACCATATATATGGTCTATATGTATTCTTTGTATATATACATATTGTATTCAAGTACCATATGGATATATGTACACAGTGTCTTATGTACCATGTTATTGTATATGTGCATGTACCATAGGTATATTGTATTAGTACTATATGTATGTACCATATGTGAATGTATGTACTGTGTATATCTGTATGTACCATAAGTAGATAACATACATATGTACTGTACATAAGTATATGGGGCCAGATCCTCATCTGAGATAAGTCAATGCAGCAGTGCTGCTTTACCCCACCTGGAGATATGGCACTTTAAAATGTGGCTATGTATGTGCCACATGTGTATTTGCTCCATATGTATTTTATGTATCATATGTGGGGGTTAGAGATAGAAGGCCCAATTCTGCAACCCTTACTCACACCAGCAGTAGCCCTTATTCATGCAAGTTTTCCCACTGGCTTCCCTGGGGCAACTTCTGTGTGTAAGAGTTGCCTGTAGCACAGGGCTCCTTTGGGATGAAAGGCTCTAGAGAAATGCAAGTTAATGTAGTGATTATTATTAATGGCTAGACATGGGCCAAAAGCCATGTCACTCCCAGATTTCAGGGAAATTCCAATCTGGATCCGAATCTGAACTCTGTGGCTCAGACCCATCAGTGACATCTAAAATCAACAATGAATTCAGTGTATTTCTCACAGTCTGTTTCCTCTGATATGGTGGGCTGGGATCAGGCAGAGGGTGTGGTTCATTGCTGCACTCGTTACAATATAAGGTGACTTGTGTTATCTCCTAGCCATTTAGACTGACCAGGCAGAGTGAGTGGCTAGATAGGATAGGAGTAGCTGCTGCTTAATAAGATGCTTTGATTGTTTAAATCTCTGCCATGCTTCCTGCAGCAGCCTGTATGATTCTGGTTAAGGGAGGTTCATTTCTGTCTGGTGATGGAGGCGGATTAGGTTCTGACCTCGTGAGCTTCTAAAATCCTCGGCCTATTGTCTGGATTCTCTGCAGTTCCCCAGATCAAGCACCATCCCCAAGACCAGGTGAATATGTCGGGCCATGATGTGATCTTCATGTGTGAGGTCTTTGCCTACCCCATGGCCCTCGTGGAATGGAGGAAGGATGAACAAGAATTTGCCCTACCTGGAGATGATCCTCACATCTCCATCCAGGTGAGTGACACCGTCACAGCCCTGCCTAGGCAAAGGGTCCCCCAGCTCAGCTCCACCCAGGTGAGGGTCCTTGAGGCAGCTCCATGCAGGTGAATGACCCTGACTCAGCTCCGCTCAGGTGAATGGGCCCAACTCAGCTCGGCCCTCATGAGTGACCCTGACATGCACCTCTGTCCAGGTGCATCACACACTTATCTCCATTTCGGTGAGTCTCCTCCATGCTCAGTGAGATCTGGAGGCCCTCTGGGTGTGTGCATTTTTCTGACCGGCCCAGCTTGGCGATCGACTGTGGGACTCATTTGCCCTAACTCTCTTCCTGCTCTCAGTCCAGAGGTGGCCCTTTGAAATACGAGCTGTCCAGCTGGCTGCAGATTGAAGGGGTGAGGAAGGCGGACAGAGGCACCTACTTCTGCATTGCACACAACAAGCTGGGCAATGCCACTGCCAAAGCTACTCTTCTTGTCGTCAGTGCAGGTACCCTGTGTCCCTGCCCGCTTTGTGTGCATGCAAGGAAACAAGAGACGAAAGAAACAGTCTTGCACTCTCAGTATGAGGCCTCCTGAAGGGCCCAAGCTCTATCCTTGACCCAGAGAATCAAAGGCAGGCCTGGCTGCAATGAAATGTTGGTTGTCATGGCTTCGTATGCCAGGGCAGGTTTAGGCTGCCCTCAGTTACAACTGGGCAGCTCTGCTGACTTCAACTGAGTTGCGTCCATGTAACCATCAAGCGGGATTCAGTCTGAAGATTTGATATATTCACTGGAAAACACCATGTTACGCCAGCAGAGTTGCTGGAGAGGGGAGAGGTAGACACAAGGAGAAAGGAGGGGGGAGGGAGATGAAGGCAATCGGGCATGAAGGGAAGGGGGACAGAAAGAGGGAGATTGGGAGGGAGGGAAGGCCTTTTGCAATGAAATCCTTGGCTCTGTCCCCATTTTTAGGGGAAACTGGAGGGGAAATGATAAGATCTGAGGCTGGGCCCCTGTCCCACCCATTCGGGAGGAAGAGAGGTGGAGGGGGAGAGAGATTCAGGATTTGCCAGCCCATGTGCAGATAGTCTGCAGAGCTTCCCTGTGAGCCAGAGGCAGGGGCCAGTCTCAGGTCTGCTGCATGGCATTCAGTGGGGAAAGGCCTAGGTCAGAAACACCCTCCCAAGATGCTACACTATGGGCAGAGACAGAAACTGGAACAATTGCTACAGAGCCCACCTGGGCTTCTCTTATCCCTCTCACTGATCCTGCCTCTCCCTTTCCTTTATCCCTCTCTCCTGCCCTCTGTGTTCTGCTGCAGAAGCTGCTCCCCCTGCTCTGTTTAGCTCCCCAGTGAACCCAGGAGAAGAGGCTCCCACAGCCAGCGAGGAAGAGGAGGATTCCTCTGATTATTACTAACGTGGTGCCATCCCTGCCCCCGGCTGACTGACCCTGCTGCAGAAATCAGAATGGGCCGCGACAGGACAGGGGAAGCAGATGAGCCTGGAGGGCAGGGCTTTTCCAGCTTCCTCTGGCTGGTGCTGAGATGCCCTGGATCCTGGACATAGGCGGCAGGTTTGTATAATTTTTGGTGGGGCCCAAAATGGTGGTGCCCCCCCGCTCCCGCCCTGTAAGCCGATATAAAATGAAGCTATAACGCGTCAGTGCCACAAGATTACAAGGGTCAATTAAAAGTGGAAAGTCAGAAGCAGCACTTGCCTACTTCAATATACAGTATTATATTTTGTTGCACCTGTTGTGATGAAGTGGGAATGTTCTTAATATTTTCTCTGAATACTGTGTGGGTGCCTCAGTTTCCCCTGCAAGATGCCAACTGAAGGTGTTGGGGACAAAGAGATCAGGTGGTCTCCCTGTCCGGAAGAGACACAGAGGCCAGAGGAGGGAGTGTCAGTTTGGAGCTGGCTGGGGAAATGGGGAGAGACCCAGAACTTGGTTCTGGGCTCCCCACCCCCCCAAGATGGACCTGACAGAGGGGTTCTGTTTTCTGTACCAACAAGCTCTGTTTAAACTGTGTTCCTGTCATATAATAAACCTGTTTTACTGTCTGGCTGAGAGTCACATCTGACTGCAGAGTTGGGGTGCAGGGACCTCTGGTTGCCCCAGGACCAGCCTGGGCAGACTCGCTGTGGAAAGTGCATGATGTGGAAGGGCATGCTGAATGCTCTGAGGTCAGACCCAGGAAGGTGTAAGCTTCTTGCCCTGGAGACAGTCTGCTCCGAGAGAGGAGGCTCCCCCAGAGTCCTGACTGGCTTTGTATGGATTTGTTCCAAAGCATCACAGCATCCCCTTCCACACCGTGCACTTCCCAGAAGTCCACACAGGCACTGACACTCCCTCCTCTGGCCTTTGTCTCTTTTCCAGGCATTAGGAGGCCACCCAATCTCTCTGTTCTCCAACACCTTCAGTTGGCACCTTGCAGGGGAAACTGATTTGGGAGAAATGAAGTAAAAGCTGCCCAAACCGAGCTTGAGCACTCCTGAATTTTGAGGTGTTCAAATCTGGAAGGCAGGTGCTGGGGGTGGGAGAGGGCTGTGGGCTCCATGGGGGAGCATGGCAGCAACTGTCTGGAGCTGCACGGAGCCAGACATGCTGGTCTGAGTGGCACAGTAAGCGGTTTGGGGGTTGGAGAAGAGGTAGGGGGTTCTGGGGGGCAGTCAAGGGACAAGGAGCAGGGGGGGTTGGATGGGGCAGAGGTTCGGAGGGGCAGTCAGGGGACAGGCAGCAATTGGATAGGCATGGGAGTCCAGGAGGTTTATCAGGGGACAGGTAGGAGGGTCCTGGGGGGAAGTTGGGTGGGGTCTCAGGAGGGGGCAGTTGGGGACAAGGAGAAGGGAGGCTTAGATAGGAGCTGAGGTCCCAAGGGGCAGTTAGGGGCAGGGGTCTCGGGAGGGGGTAATTGGGGGACAAGGGCCAGTGGTGCTTAGATAGGGGGTGGGTGTCCTGGGGGGCAGTTGGGGCAGGGGTCTGGGAGGGGGCAATCAGCGGCCAGGGGCTGGGATTCAAAGGGCTCTGGGCTGCTGGCAGCCGCGGGGAGCCCAGAGCCCTTTAAATCCCAGCCGCGGCCGGGAGTCAGAGGGCTCTGGGCTGCCCGCTGCGGCGGGGAGCCCAGAGCCCTTTAAATCCCAGCCGCGGCGGGGAGTCAGAGGGCTCTGGGCTGCCTGCAACCGCGGGGAGCCCAGAGCCCTTTAAATCCCAGCCGCGGCCGGGAGTCAGAGGGCTCTGGGCTGCCCGCTGCGGCGGGGAGCCCAGAGCCCTTTAAATCCCAGCCGCGGCGGGGAGTCAGAGGGCTCTGGGCTGCCTGCAACCGCGGGGAGCCCAGAGCCCTTTAAATCCCAGCCGCGGCCGGGACTCAGAGGGCTCTGGGCTGCCTGCAACCGCGGCTGGGATTTAAAGGGCTCTGGGCTCCCCGCCGCAGCGGGCAGCCCAGAGCCCTCGGCGGCTGGGATTTAAAAGGCTCTGGGCTCCCCGCCGCAGTGGGCAGCGCACAGCCCTCTGAGTCCCGGCTGGGGCTGGGATTTAAAAGGCTCTGGGCTCCCCGCCGCAGCGGGCAGCGCAGAGCCCTCTGACTCCCGGCTGCTGCTGGGATTTAGAAGGCTCTGGGCTCCCGGCGGCTGCCGGCAGCCCAGAGCAGGGGAGAAACCTAGCTCCAAATATTGCTGGAGCAGAGCCCCTTACTGTGAATATTCCTGGGGCTAAAGCCCCAGGAGCCCATATAAGTTGGCGCCCATGATCCTGGATGCCAACAGCCATGGGCCAGGTCTCTCATGAAGGACATTAGGATATGGGCAAGAAGCTCTGAAGCTGACTCTCCTGCCACTGGCTTGCCTGGGGAATGGGTAAACGGACTCTTGAGGGTTAGGAAGTGCCCCATCCTAGCATGCCCTAACCCTGTACCCTTCATTGAGGCAGTGGTGTTCAAAGAGATCAAAGGGGCCGTTCGACTGAAGAAGCCAAATGGACATTGACTAGATGCCCTTACTGCTACTGAATGCTGCAGTAACACAGCTGTCCTCTGGAGAGCTCTGGAGAGCTACTGTGCAATGTGGTGCTCTCGCAGGAAGGGAGGATCGGGCGTTCGCACTCGTAACCCTTCCACAGAGGAGTGAAATTCCACTCTGTGTAGCAGGGTCAACACAAAGCCTGGGCATCGCTTCAGTCCCACTTAATCCCTGCTGTGCAAAGGGCCAGCATGAGGGCTGTGCTTAAGTGAAGCACAGGCTTTCTCTCACCTTCTGTACACAGGTGAATGTCACTCAGGGCCTTCATTTTAATGCTCCACATTCTGCTGGGGAACAGGGGAGTGCTGCTGAGGTTACAGTAGTAAAGATGCTCCAGTGCTCCAGGGATGGTAAGGGCTGGGTTGTAGGCAGGGGTGAGCTGCAGACGGTTCGCAACGGTTCGCGCAAACCGTTTGCTAAAATTAGACGCCAGACAGAGAACCGGATGCTAAAGAGCCAGGCAGGTAGGAGAACAACTCTGGTCTGCTGGCCGCATGTGGCCAGCAGGACCGCCCTGTCTCCCACCTGAGCAGCTCCCAGGATTTCCTGCCCTCTACCCCCCGCAGAGCCGCATGGTGGTCAGCCCGCCGCCAGCTCCGCTGAGCTCCAGCTTCATGCTGATGATTTGAGCGGCCGCCAAAAGGTAAGGGGGACTGGGTGCTTCAGGGTCGCCGGGGGCAAGTGGGGCAATTTGCCCTGGGCCCTGCAGGGGCCCCCTGTCCCACGAGGATGCCCCCCCGCCCCGCCCCGCCCCCTCCCCCCGCAGAGGCCAGCCGCAGGCAGCTGGGCAGCTCAGCAGAGCTCCAGCTTGTCTTGCTGCTTTGAGCGGCTGGCAAAGTGGGGGCTGCGAGCTCCAGGGTCGCCCGGGGGGCAAGTGGGGCAATTTGCCCCAGGCCCTGCAGGGGTCCCCTGTCCCATGAGGATGCCCCCTCCCCCCACAGAGCCGCAGTGGCCAGCCGCTGGCAGCTGGGCAGCTCAGCGGAGCTCCAGCTTGTCCAGCTGCTTTGAGCGGCCACCAAAGTAAGGGGGGGCTGCGAGCTTCGGGGCCCACCTGGGGTGGGGAGAGTGAGTGGGGCAATTTGCCCCAGGCCCTATAGGGGCCCCCTGTCCCACGAGGATGCCCCCCCGCCCCCTCCCCCCGCAGAGGCCAGCCGCAGGCAACTGGGCAGCTCAGCGGAGCTCCAGCTTGTCTTGCTGCTTTGAGCGGCTGGCAAAGGGGGGGCTGCGAGCTCCAGGGTCGCCCGGGGGGCAAGTGGGACAATTTGCCCCAGGCTCTGCAGGGGCCCCCTGCCCCACGAGGATGCCCCCCCGCCCCCTCCCCCCGAAGAGCCGCAGTGGCAAGCCACTGGCAGCTGGGAAGCTCAGTGGAGCTCCAGCTTGTCCTGCAGCTTTGAGGGGCCACCAAAGTAAGGGGGGGCTGCGAGCTTCGGGGCCCACCTGGGGTGGGGAGAGTGAGTGGGGCAATTTGCCCCAGGCCCTATAGGGGCCCCCTGCTCCATGAGGATGTCCCCCCCCCTTGACTCCACCTTCCCCCATCCAACCCCCGGCTCAGAGCATTGTGCATTTTTTAGTTAGGGGAGTGCTGTAGTGGGGACCACCTGTGTATAGTGTGTGTGCCAGACAGAGCTGTGTGTTGTAACTTAAGTAGTTCACATGTAATATTTTAAAATACAAGAAAAGGCATTTAATTCTTTATTATTGTTTGCTTACTCATACATCTTTATATATTTTTTCTTTTCAAATGTATTTTAAATTCATGTAATAAAGCAATACTTTGTTTCTATTGTAATAAACTTTTATAAAAATGTTTTTTTATTCTTAAGTATGACTTCCAATGATTCAATGCATTGCCATTTCTTATGGAGAAAAGGTACAAAAATACATACTGTGGACGAACATCCCTTAAATCAGAACTTTTTATAGGGAACCGGTTGTTAAGATTTTGGCAGCTCATCACTGGTTGTAGGGGAACAAAAAATGATGTGCGTGCAGTGCTGGGGAGCACAGTTGGCATGATTTCCCTCTAACCTAGCCAGGGGGAGATGGGGGAGAAGATTTCAGGGGAACCTTAGGCAGATGCACAGGTTCTCTGCACCCCCCCTGCAGTGTATCAGAAGCAGGACTGTACCCAAGCCTGTCCCAGCAGCTGCAGGATCCTAATGCAGCCTGGGCTCTCTTCTTGCCAGAGGATGCAGAGGGTGGAAGGGATGGGGGTGGGAGTTAGGGAACAGAACAGACTGGAGAGTGGAGCACCTAGTTGAAAGGAGGCTGTATCTGGTTTGCAAGCACTCAAGGAAAGAAAATGATTAGCTGTGAAAGATGCTTCCTATGAGACCTGTAACGGTTTATATCCTATCTGCAGCGAGGGTTTAAATAACAGCCTGTTTCTGGGTAGAGAAGAGTCTGGGTCTCATGTATATTTTAAATAATTCCAAATAATTTCATTCCTAGTTATGTCCAGCTGGTGAGGGAACGTGATCTCCTGTGGTTTCTTGCAGTGATAACACTTTGCCTGGCTCCGGTGCCTTCCATCAGGGCCCATTGCAAACATTAGCTGATTCAGCCTCACAGGAGCATATCATTGTCTTCATTTTACAGATGGGGAAACTGAGTTACAGGGAGGGCAAGTAAGTGACTTGCCCAAGGTCATGCAGTCATGAGCAGAGAGGCATTAGTCCCTCTCTGTGGGCCAGGTTTCATTGTCAGAAAAGCTTGCCCTTTAATTAGGGGTGCGTAAGCAGGCGCTGAAGCTCTTCTGAAAACCTGGACCCAGCTGTGGATGCTGAGGCTTG
This sequence comes from Mauremys mutica, assembly GCF_020497125.1. Lineage (NCBI taxonomy): Eukaryota > Metazoa > Chordata > Testudines > Geoemydidae > Mauremys > Mauremys mutica. Next base: position 136,369,889 of record NC_059073.1, on the reverse strand, counting down.
CTGCAAATTCTGGCATCTGATGTCTCTGAGGTAACCACATCTGGAATATCGTGTTCAGTCCTGGGCACCACATTCCCAGCTGCACATCGACAGACTGGAAGGAGTTCAGAGAAGAATGACAAGGATGATCAAGGAGGTGAGGAAAGATTAAAAGAGCTAAATCAGTCTGGTTTAGCTAAGCAATGACTGAAAGGGGATGTGCTAACAGCCTGACAATATCAGAAGGCTGTGAACTCCCAGAAAGGAGGAGCCTTATTTATGGTGATACAGGGGATTAACTAGGAGGAATGGGATCCCAGTTATTATTTATTTTGCAGTAGCCTGAGACCCCGCAGTCCCATTGTATATAGCAAAGAGACAGTCCCTGCCCCCAAAGAACTTGGAATGCAAGTAATAGTACTAGGAAAGGGAATATCCGGACAGCCTTCCCGATGGTGAGATCTATAAGGTGGTCTGGGAGCTCCATCGCTTGGGACATTTAGGACTAAACTCTAGAAATCAGGCAATAGGGAAGAATCCTGCATAGGTCTCTTCTATGAACCCAGGAGTCCTGGGTCCCGGTTCCCTGCTCTAACGGCGAGAGCATGTGAATGCTCGCTTGCCAAAGGTCTTTGCAGTAAATCCTCTGTACAATATTAGGACGAGCACAAGGTGCTCCCACACAGGTACTTCTTGGGCAATCACGGCCCCTTCCATGTTCTTGGGGAAGAGGGTGTGTTGGTGTGAGTTACAGCCTGGTGCCTCCCTGAAAAGCCCCAGATATGAAATGTCCCTTGCAAAGACCCTTGCACTGGCCTGAACTCATTGGAAAATCTGGATAACACTTCCCCATCCCAGGCACCATCTCCTCTTTCCCCAGCCCTTCATCCCAACTCAGGACCCCCCAGGCAGGACAGGAGCAGGTGTGCTGCCTGCTGCTGTGCCTCATGGAGGAAGCTCTGGAAGGATGGCAACAAGTCAAGATTATGGCCTTTGTGTGACCCACAGCTGGGCTTAAAGGGACAGTGGTCCGGGATGGCCACTCACTTTCCCTCTCCCACCTGTGATTGCTCCCCAAGACCCTTTTCCTCTTGCCCAATGACTACTTCTGTTATTCCAAACACCTGGAACAGAGTAACCGGCCTTTCACACGACCTTCAAGTGTCAGTGCCCCATTTCAGCAGGGATTATATTTTTCTGTAGACTGAGCACATTGTGGTCTCTACCATCATGCAAAAATTATTGTAATTATTATTAGAAATAAAGTGATTGAAATAATAAAATATGATTGGTTTAATTTCATTTAGCTTAACTAGAAATGGGCTCAAACAGCTACCCTCGAGCCAAACCTGCCCAAACGTTAGAGACATTTGTGTATGTGAAGGCTGCAATGGACCCAACGGGGACACCGGATTCACACGTCCCCAGATTTTGGGAAAGCTCAGATTCGGATCTGTACCCGAGCTTGGGGATTCAGGCCTGATGGTGATGGTCTCTCATCCTGCGGCCCGATCTATGTTTCAAGTTAAAATGAAATATGCCAAAGAAGCATCAGGTCTGCAGTGCAAGTCCTTCCCTTCACCCCAGCAGATAGAAAATTGGAATGTTCAGTATTCAGGCTGCCCTGTGTCCCAGTAAAGGGAGTATAGATCAGATATTCTTGGGATTTAGCAATATACTGATGAAGCGGTTCTGGTCTGATAGTCCCTGGGTAGCCATCCGGATGTTGAGGGAATGTGGACCACATACTTCCCAGTTTCCCATGCTCCCAGAGAATCAGTGTGGCTCAGAAATATTACAGATGCCCCCAGTGTGGCTGAAGCAACAAGGAACCAGATATATTCACCAGATGCCTAATGTGTCAATGCAATGGTATGGGATGAGTATACCTCGGCTGCCCAATCTGCCAGCAAAAGCATACAGCTCAGATAGCATCTGGCTGTGCAATCTGCTAACAAGGTGGTACAAATCTTTGGTCCCCTAGATGCCCAGCATGGGGAAGAGATTCCGCTTGGATATTCTGAGGATGCTCAATATGCCAGGGAAGGGATGCAGGTTGGATAGTCCACAGACTCTCTGGAATGTCATGGCTCTGATATCTCTGGCTGAGCCATCTGGTGAAATATGGATCCTATTCATAGGGTGCTCGGTATACCAGTGAAACGATGGAAAGAGAAACAGCATCTCTGAGCCTCTCTCTAAATAAACCAAAGTGCCTTCAGCGTGCTGTCTCCAAGTGGGGTTATTTCAGTGTCAGTTTTCTTGTCCCTGTAAAATACAGCACCTCTGGAATTTGTTTGCAGAAACAAAGCAGTGTGTATGGGGGCTGTATGGAATAATCATTGGGGCATCTTCAGATGGAAGTTCTGAGCAGCTAGGGCTGTTAAAGATCCCATGGCACTTTCCCTAAGAGTCACGGAGCCAAACTTATCTCAGCTACACCAGGGCAAATACAGAATAGCTCCACTGAAGTTGATGGAGCCATTCCAGATTTACACTGATGTAACTGAAATCAGAATAAGGCCTTTTGCATTAACCCTGGGGTCCTGACCAAATCTGTTATTCTATTCTGCCTCTTTAAATCCCCCTGGCGGTTTCAACTGGGTTTGGGATTCTTCTTCACTTGCTGTCCTAAAATTTCTGTGTAATGATGCCATATTACATAGCTGCTGCCTCTTGCCTTAGAGGTGGCTGTGTTTCAGTGGGAGGGGGTGGGGGATGAGCGAAGTGATTCTTGGACATCTTGTTTGCAATGTACTATAGGTTACTTACAGGTGAAAGATGCTATATAACATTTTGCAGCATTATTGTCAGTCTCATTAGAGACCTGTCCCCTTGATTGGTGCCATATCCAAAAACTTAATTGCCTGCCACAACACCACCTATGCAGCATAATGGGAATCAAATGACCTGGGAAAATCACCAACAATGAAGTACTATGGCTGGCAACAATGCCAGCACGGAGGAAACTGACTTGGGTCGGAACAATCGACTGCCTAAGAGAGTTCTGTACAGTGCATTTGAAAAAGGCAGTAAGAAGATTGGCCATCCCAAACTCTGCTACAAGGATTGCATCAAGCAGCACATACTTAGTGACCTGGGAGGATACAGGACATGACAGGTGAGCTTGGTACTCTGCTATGAAGGAAGCAGAACGTGCAACAGAATGTCATCGCTCCATCTTGCCTGTCAGTAGGAGGGAATGTAGATACCAATTTGCCTTGATGAGTTTCCTGAACCCAACATGTGGAAACTGATTTCCAGTCGCAGTTGTATTCAAATACAAGTGACAGTTATTATTATTGTCAGACGCGTAGAGAACACGGGAGGGGTGAATTGGCCACTAGAGGGTGCTCTGACAGATGTAGACCTACACTTGCAGGTAGGAAAGGTGCTTAGTTCATGCAAAGCGCATGCCAGCTGCTTCTGCTCAGACCCTCCCTTACTTCTCCAGAGGGGCCAAGCCAGCCCCATTTGCCAGTAGGGTATAGGGAAGCCCATGCGGTTAGCTAATGTGTGCACTTTCTCCCCTAGGGTCTCTCTTGTAACTAATGTATCCCAGCCCCATTGTCTGAGGGTGTAGGATCCCCTCACACACACTGTTTGAGCCCGGGATTCCCAGAGCAGCAGCACACAGCACCAAGTTAAATCATGTTCCATTGCATCAAATGTAAGCGACCTGTTTCCACTGTCCCTCAATATCAAAGACTGGCTACACTGCCTGCAGGCGCAGGAGCTTAGCCTGCCACTGCTTGACTGGCCCTGCTCTGTGGTTAAAGACAGGCATCCAGCCTCTAGGAAGTGAAGCCAGTGTCTCTCAGCACCAGGACATTTGCTGTCTCCTGCTTTGCATGACTGCCTGTTGCCCCATTTCCCTGGAACCACCTCATTTACCTGCTCTGAGGAGTGGGCATCAAGGAAGAGATGGCTGTTTCTTTAAAGCTCATAAGTAAAGCATGAGGCAGGTGCAGAGAACCAATGCAAGCAACAGAGAGAGAGAGAGAGAGAGAGAGAGAGAGCGAGCACAGATCCTCACCAAACCCATCCCCCAAGAACCCCACATTCTGTGATTTGGGGCTCTTCACAATCTGACTGTACTTGGGACAGCTGGACCCTGACTCCATAATAGATTAAACAAACCTTCTAGCTCCAAATGAGCCCCTCTCTAATCCAGATGGGCCTGCAGATTCCAGGGCACGTTGGGGTATTGTGTGGTAAGATAAGAGCCCAGAGTCTGTCCAAGAATAGTGGAGTTGGGTGGGAGGAGTGGGTTCTGACCCAAGCCGTTGCCTGTGCCTTTTCTGAATAGAAGGAGGGTGATAATAAAGTAAAAACAAAAATGTATAATCGGTGCATATGTGAAGTGTGTAGGAATTGGGTAGGATTCCTTTAAATAGTTTGTGAGCCCTCTAGCGATGCTTACTGAGCTCTGTGTTTCAGAAGCTGTCAGAAATCAGCCAGTGCAGTGGTGCTATTGTAACCCATACTATGTTGCTAGGCCTGGCATGTTTGTGTATAGTTAGTAAATACAGCTATCTGGGATCCAGTATGCCCCCTGTGGTGTCTTCAGATTGTTGTTGTGGTGTAAAGAGCGAAAGACTCGAGTGTCTGTGTGTACAGTCTGTGCATGTGTGTGCATGTGCAGCCTATGGATCAGGGAGTACAATCGGTGTGTGTGTGCATCTCTTTGTCTCAGTGCGTACAGCCTCAGTGTGTCAGTGTCTGTGTGTCTCTGTGTGTCAGTGCATACAGCCTGTGTGTCAATGTCGGTGTGTCTCTTTGTGTCAGTGCATATGTTAGGTAAAAAGCAAGTCCTACTCACCTCTCCAGCACCCGAGTTTGTGCGGAGTTGGTATAGGGCTCAGAAATCTGTCAGAGACCAGACAACAATTCGTTGATCAACGGGCTCACACCATCCTTAGCTTAAAAGCAGAGCTTCGGAGTAAGTGTGGCAAGTTTATTAGGGGTGAGCACCAATGTTTATACACAGAAGTAAACAAAGTGATTAACAGATCATAATGGTCATGCATAATCAATCAAGATTCTACGGGATAAAACAGGTTAAAATGTAAATTAGAAAAGACAAAGGAGGATATGGCTACTTATTGGGAGGGGGGAGGTGTCAGGAGTAGTTCGCAGGTCAAAACTTTTGATTAAAAGTTTCAGACAGAGACATGTAGTCTGAGTTAAGTTTCAGTGCATAAAGAGTTCAGACTCAACATTCCCCCATTTGTAGCTTTGGGATAATTATTTACCAAACGCTACACCCCATTTTAAGGACCCAAGGGCCGCTTGGCAATTTCAGCCTGGGCCAACTTGAAGAGAGTAAGGCCTTTGGCTGAAGTAGGAAAAGAATAAACTGACCCACATGAGTTTATGAGGGAGGGGACACACTGGATACAGCAACACAGTATTATAAGGATTACTATGGCCCCAACAACACCCACCAAGAGTTTTTTAACCCACCCAAATCCAGGCAGCCAATTCCATAAGGCTCCCCACCAATCATAAGGTGGCTGGCCAGAGGAGTAGTTCTTAGCCATTTCCCTTAGATGTTTGGTACGTTGAAAAGTGTCAGGGTAGGTGTCGTTTACAAAAACACAGCATTTTTCATAAGCAGAAAATAAAATAAAAAGGCATAATAAAAAACATACAGTTGTCAGAATAAAAGGTCCTCTCATTTTTTTGAGTCAATTTAAATCTGATGTCTGAAAGAGGTAAGCTGGTCCACTGGTTAGAGGCAGTATCCTCAGTGGTGGCAAGAGCTGCTGGTTCGTCACTGTGGTCCACTACGGCTGGCTTGACGTGGGAGTGGTGGATCCAGGATTTGCGTCCTTCCAGGAACACTGCAGTCTGGGTTGTTAAAAGAACCTGGTGGGGTCCAGTAAACCTCGGCTGGAGGGCGTCGCCACGAACGAACTTTTTGGCCCAGACGAAGTCCCCTGGTTGGAACAGGTGGATCGCTTTCCAAAGGGTACGGAGGCGAGCCTGTAGGGAGAGAAACTGGCACGCGGTCATATGATCCCCTCCCAATAGTGAAACATCAGCACGTGGTAGCGCCCCGCCTTTGAAAGGGGGGGTGTCCATAGAGCGGTTCAAAGGGGGATAATCCCAATACACGGGTTGGGCGAGTACGAAGGTGAAACAGGACCAAGGGAAGTACCTGAGGCCAGTTTAACCCTGTTTCCTGACAGTATTTAGCCAATGTAAGCTTAAGCTCCCTATTGTCAGAGGGCAAACCAAAACAAGGAGGTGTTTTTTCCCAAAAGCCTTTGGCATATGTGCAAAGTCAATTTGAAGATGTTGAAATGGAGCAGCAGGCGGAGGTTTTTTACCCTTAATTTTGTTAAGAGGCGGAGCAGGTCCATTTCGCTGACATGTGCTGCATGCTTTCACTATTGACAGGCAGTAGGGTTGAATGCCTGGAGCATACCAAAAGCGAGCGATGGTGTCCACAAGGGCGTGCGTGCCGTAGTGACCCCCCTTATCATGGTTCCAGCGAACTGCCACGGGGTATGTGGAGCGAGGGAGGCAGGCTCGGCCATCCGGCATAAGCCAGGTCCCTTTGACCAGAGTGGCTCCGAGGCTTTCCCACGACTGTAGTTCAGCAGCGGGTACCAGTACAGGGTAAAAGCATACTTGCTATCAGTAAAAATGGTAACGGTCTTACCAGCGGCCAACTGGCAAGCTCGGGCCAGGGCATAGAGTTCGGCGGCTTGGGCTCCCCAGTTGCCTGGCAGTGAGGCGGCCTCTTGAATGTCCCATTCAGAGGTGACTGCATAACCGGTGAAACGCTTGCCATCAACATAGAAGGAGCTTCCGTCCGAGAAGAGGATGCAATCAGGGTTGTCCAGTGGCACGTCAAACAGGTTGTTTTTTATTTGTAAGATGCTATGAACTACTTTCACACAGTTGTGCTGATCCTGGAGGACTGGCAGGTCAGGAAGCAAGGTAGCTGGATTAAGGGGCCCACACCTTTTAAAAATTAGGTTAGTGTCTTCTAGGAGTTTGGCCTCTAGCTGCTGCTGACGATGGGCCGAAAAGACTTGGGTCGTGCCCCTACGCAGAAGGGCTGACAAGGCATTAGAGGTCCAGACCGTGGTAAAATGACCCAGGGTCAGGCTCTTTGCCTTTGTGATCAGCAGGGCAGCTGCTGCCAGAGTCCGGGTGCAGGATGGGGTTCCCTGAGCGACAGGGTCGATCTGCATCGATGCGGAGGGCGGCTTCTTCGCGGTTACCTAGTAGGATGTCATCTACGTATAGGACTAACGTGGATCCCTGCGGACTGGTGAAGCCTTCCAAGTCGTGGCGTAGGCATTGGCTGAAAATCGTGGGGCTGTCTCTGTAGCCTTGAGGAAGTCGTTGCCAGACATAACTTTGTCCCTCCCAGGTGAAACCAAAGAGATATTGAGAGTCTGGGTGCACAGGAATGCTGAAAAAGGCTGATTTTAAGTCAATAACAGTGAACCACTCAGCATCCCAGGGGATTTGGCTGATGATAGTAGCTGGATCAGGAACTACTGCATGAAGAGGGACCACATAGTTATTAATAACCCGTAGATCCTGTACAAAGCGCCAACGAATAGGGTCTCCGTCCTTTTTAGGAGGCTTTTTGACAGGCAGTATAGGGGTATTACAGGGAGTGCGCTGAGGGCGGACTAGCTTTTGTGCAATGAATCCCTCGACAATGGGGCGGATGCCCTCCCGGGCTTCCAGCGACAGGGGGTATTGGGGGACTGACGGGGGGGGCTAAGGAGGGCTTCACTTGAATCCTTACTGGCTCTGCCGAAAGGAGCAGGCCAACATCAGTGTCAGAAATTCCCCAGAGGGTTGAAGGCAAGTCAGTGAGGTCAGGGGAGAGAGAGGGGGGGTTTCCCAATTACCCTGAGTTAGGGCTGAATCTCTTAACACTGTCATCAATAATCCTACCCCTTCAGGAGTACAGGTTAAAGTAGCCTCAAGCTTACAGAGTAAATCCCGGCCCATCAAAGGGATCGGACAAGCTGGGGAAAAAAGAAAACGGTGAGAAAAAACATTTATCAGCATAAATAACATTTAGAGGCAAAGTGAGTCCCAGAGACTGTGGGTTGCCTTCCACCCCAGCTGCAGTTTTAACCTCAGAGGATAGCCAGGGAGAGGGGGCATGATTTAAAAGAGAGAAAGTAGCTCCAGTATCAATGAGGAAACAGACAGGCAGTCCCTGGACTGAAAGGGTTAGACGAGGCTCTTTGCTTGGAGGGGAGAAAGTGAGGAAAGAGCCGGCTAAAGACATTAAGGAAATAAGACCATCACATTGTTTGCCTTCGCCCCCGGGGTACCGTCATTGAGAAGGCTGAGTTTGCTGCTGCTGCTGCTGCTGCCCGTAGTTGATCCAGGCCTGAGGAACGGGCTGGGCTGGTGGTGCAGCGGTGTATTCGTCCCTGGTGTAAGTATCTGCGGATGCGACCGGACCCTCTGGGCGTCCCCAGGGGCATTCACGTTTAAAGTGACCGGGCTGTCCGCACTGAAAACAATTTCCTGATGGCTGGGGTTGCCAGGACCCTCTTCCCCGAGCACCCTGAAATTCCCTGCCACGGCCACGGCTTCTGCCTCGAATACCACCGCGAAAAGCTAAAGCCATCAACTTATATTCTTCCTTTTTCTCTTTCTTTTTACTACTTTCCCTTTCTTTCTCCCATGCAAAACTCCTTCCGAGGTGTGCCCCTCCAATTCCTCCTTATCCCTCTGCAGAGATTCCAATCTGGAGTCCTGCAGATTCCCCTCTGCACTCTGGAGAGAGTCCCCTTGCGGAGGAATAGGGGCAGGTGCAGTGGGGACCAACTGACGAGTTAAAACACACCGTGGTTTACACCCTTCATCGAAATAACATGGAGGGGGTTCACTCCCGGAAGAATACCTGACTGCCATAATTTTTAAAGATTTCCACAGCTCTGCTGCTGTGTCCCAACAAAACCAGTAACATAACTGTCCCGGATGGTCTTTTTCGATCTGGCTCCTTACTCCTCTTAAGGCAGCCTGTTCGAAAGAGCCATACGAAGGCCACCTCATCTCCGGGTCGGCCAATACCGCGGTATACCCAGTCCAATTCCTTACCCACAGTGTGTACAACTTCCTCCTAGACATTCCTGTCTGTACTGGGAGTTTCCCTTCATTCCATAACTTATTTACAATCCCCAGCGGACTCTCAAGAGGCACGCTAGTCCCTTGACCCATGGTGTCTGACAGGAGCCCTCCAACTGGCGTTTATCCTGCTGTCCAGTACACGACCCCTCAATATTGAATTGGCTGGGAGAAATCTCCCGTGGCGCCTGCCAATTCGTATATGAGTGGTCTGACCACTGGACAGAGGCACCGCACCAGAAGGAATCCCGGACGAGCCCCCAAATTGTTAGGTAAAAAGCAAGTCCTACTCACCTCTCCAGCACCCGAGTTTGTGCGGAGTTGGTATAGGGCTCAGAAATCTGTCAGAGACCAGACAACAATTCGTTGATCAACGGGCTCACACCATCCTTAGCTTAAAAGCAGAGCTTCGGAGTAAGTGTGGCAAGTTTATTAGGGGTGAGCACCAATGTTTATACACAGAAGTAAACAAAGTGATTAACAGATCATAATGGTCATGCATAATCAATCAAGATTCTACGGGATAAAACAGGTTAAAATGTAAATTAGAAAAGACAAAGGAGGATATGGCTACTTATTGGGAGGGGGGAGGTGTCAGGAGTAGTTCGCAGGTCAAAACTTTTGATTAAAAGTTTCAGACAGAGACATGTAGTCTGAGTTAAGTTTCAGTGCATAAAGAGTTCAGACTCAACACATACAGCCTCAGTGTGTCATTGTCTGTGTGTTTCTGTGTGTCAGTGCATAGTCTCAGTGTCTGTGTCTCTGTGTGTCAGTGCGTACACCTCAGTGTGTCAGTGTCTGTGTGTCTCTGTGTGTCAGTGCACACAGCCTGTGTGTCAATGTCGGTGTGTCTCTTTGTGTCAGTGCATACAGCCTCAGTGTGTCATTGTCTGTGTGTTTCTGTGTGTCAGTGCATAGTCTCAGTGTCTGTGTCTCTGTGTGTCAGTGCGTACAGCCTCAGTGTGTCAGTGTCTGTGTGTCTCTGTGTGTCAGTGCATACAGCCTGTGTGTCAATGTCGGTGTGTCTCTTTGTGTCAGTGCATACAGCCTCAGTGTGTCATTGTCTGTGTGTTTCTGTGTGTCAGTGCGTAGTCTCAGTGTCTGTGTCTCTGTGTGTCAGTGTGTACAGCCTCAGTGTGTCAGTGTCTGTGTGTCTCTGTCAGTGCATACAGTCTCTCTGTGTCAGTGTGTGTATCTCTGTGTTTGCATGTACAGTCTGACTGTATGTCAGTGTGTTAGTATGCAGTCTGTCTGTGGACATAGCAGCGCTCAACAACAGCGTCTTTAGCTGCCCTTTTTGGTAAGATCGCAAATACAGGAAGTTGAAGTGTGAAACGTATATGTTTAGGAAAAAAAAAAAAACCCGGCCACACGTCACATGCTCATGAAGTGAGATCGGGAACAAACCCAGCCCTGAAGGCAGAAGCAGGAAGGCGTCTGGGGAGGGAATGAGTTAAACTGAAGGGTAGGGAGCCGGAGCTAGAAGTGGGGTGGGCCAGGTGAGGGAGAGGTGCTAAGCATGGGTCAGAGGTGGGAGGTGTGAAAGTTCGAGAGAGATAGAGGGGAGGGCTGGGACAGGAAAGTGCGTGTGACAGAGCAAGAGGATGCTCCTTGATAGAAGATGGACGAGATGGTTGTAAAACAGGGGTTATTGTACCTCCAGCAGCAGCAAACCTTCGGGAAGGTAAGGACTGACTTGGGCATCTCCGCGGGGCTGAAGCCTCTAGCTGCTCTTGACTGGGGCCTCCCACGCCCTGCCTGGGGCCTGGGCTTCCTCCATCCTGGACTCAGACAGCGCCTGCCTCTGTGCCTCTAGTTCGCCATCTTGCCTTATTGCAAAGCAGGACAGTTTGCAGGGTTGGCCCCTCATCCCTGGCGGGGCCCGTCGCTATGCTGTACCTGGGCTGGGAATGGCAGTGGGGTTAGAGAGCCAGACTGGTTTCCTAGGGGTTTAAATGCCCTATGTATGGGCCTCTCTGGGGAGACGAGTCCCTGCTTCACACTCTCTGCCCCATTAAGAACCCCCTGGATGTTCTGCCTAAACAGTCCCTTGCCCAGTTTCACCCCATTGATCCTACTGCGACGTGCCTCCTCCAGCATCCCCCCTTCTGCTACCCATCTGCTGCCTTGGTGACTCAACTGGGCACAAGCTGCAGCTCACCAGATCTTCCTCCCTCTTGTAGAAATCCCTCATCATGCCCGGTGACTCCCAGGAATGAGTCACATCCCTCCAGACGAGAGCCCTGGCGTAGGCAGAAGCTGAGGTCTCTGGCTTTCGTTGTCCCTCAGCTCAAGGCATATAGGGCCTGAGACTCACAGTACAGAGACGGGGACAATCTACGCTGGGGAAGGGGAAGATGAGGGCAGCAGGGATTTGTCTTCATGGCACTGACACAGGCAACTTGCCAGGGGCCTGACAGTGATTGGCATAAACATGGGCTGGGCTTTAAAAAAACCAGCACCACCGTTTTGCAACTGCAGCAGAAGCTCTCCCGCCCAGACATACTACGCTCCCTGCTTGCTCCTACATTGCAGGAGACCCCTGCTTCCTCAGCTCAGTTCTGATCTGCGGTGTCACAGGACCTCCCCTGAGCTCAGCATCCCTGCTCACACCCACCTGCTCTGCTGCAGGGGCGCCCCCAGCTCTCCCCCCACCCTGGCTCTGTTCCCCTGCTTCTTTGCAGCATTTTAGGAGCTTTCGTACTTCCTGCCCAGTTTCTGGGCAGGTCTCAAGATGATCCGGTTGCAAGGATCCGGGCTGGGCTCAGGTTGCAAAGAGCTTCCCTGAAAGCAGAAGTCTGCACAGCTAGCTTTCACCTGCTTGCAGCACATACTAGTTCTTGGGAAGGTTCCTCTGGAAATGCTGCAGCCAGACCAAAATGGGAGTTCAAACCCCAGAGCACTGCCTGCCATATCCTGTGGGAACTGAGCTGTCAGGGGAAACTCACAATGAGACTCCCAAAGATATGTCCACACTGCCGTAAAACCCCGCACTGCACCGAGTCTCAGAGCTGGGGTCAGCTGACTTGGACGTGTGGGGCTAAAAGCAGTGTACATGTTTGGGCTGGAGCCCAAGGTCTGAGATCCTACCCCCCGTGGGGTCTCATAGGAACCTCTATACTGCAGTTTTGTAGCTCCGAAGTCTGAGCCCTGCATCCTGAGTCTGCTGACCCGGGCCAGCTGCAGCCGTGCCACAGTCTTTTATTGCAGGGTAGACATACCCTTAGATACCTGGGCATGAGCCCTGGCATGCAGGAGGTGCACTGTTAATAGAGATGGGCCCTAAATGGACTCCCGGGTCCAACATCCTCCTAGACTCCGGGAAGTTCATCAGTGGGTGTCAGTTGGCCTAAGCTCCCTGGGCTTCACTGATTAACACCAGCTGAGTGTCCAGCCTAAAATGAACAGTGAGAGGTGATTGTTTCCCCCAGACCTTTTCTTTGGAAATGCTCCTTTGCACCACGGTTAGAAACCTCAGATTCCCCTTTCTCTTGCATTGGTGTAACTATGGAGTGACTCCTGATTTACCCCAGCGTGAAGGAGAAGGGAGTTAAGCCCCTGTACCACATTTAGAGATGGGAGGACTCACAGGGTTGTTCACAGAAACAGGCTCTTTCTCCTGTTGGTCAGCTGATCAACGTAGCCAATGCTGGTGGTAACCGAAAGGCATTTCCGTGTGCTGCCTGCGAGCACCAGAGAAAGAGGATCTCAGTCCAGATCCCTGCCCTCAAGAGTCTGCATTGCACAAAACAATCATGGTACTGACTAGCCCTCTGGGGGTGGGCAGCCTAAAGGGGGGCTGGAGTTCCTCTGCTATTTCCAAGTTGCTCCCTAGGATTGCCAGCCCTCCAGGACTGTCTCCAGGAATTAAATATGAATCTTTAATGAAAGATTAGCTCATGTGATGAAACCTCCAGGAATATGTCCAGCCAAAATTGGCAACAGCTCTAGGCCAGGGTCGGGAAGGTTGCCTGGCTTTGGCTTCAGTTTCGTGGCTAAGCAGCAGATTCCAATCACCAGTGCTAGACGTACACGTGAAATTGAATAGTAACCCCCCCGTCTGCAAATGTCAGCGCCGCGTGTGTGATCTGTGTGCGAGAGTCTAGCTAACAGGCCACGGAGCACAGATGGAGCATATCTTCTTAGCAGATAACCAAATGAATGTTTGCAACCCTTGCTATTTCTGTCACTGTCAGTAGCTCTCCGCCCACCCATTGAAACACCCCTCCACCACCAAGGCTGGGCTAGACAGAGCATCCTGGCCTCCCCTCTCCTCCCAAGGAAGCTGGGTGTGATGTTGTAACACATTAGAGCAGAGCAGGCAGGATACCAGATAACCATCATCTTTGACCTGTGGCAGCTGTTCCCCCATGAAAGTTTAACCCAAGCAAATAGCGTGTGGTGACACTGTGGAGATGGGGAAGCTGTTTGGTGCACCGCATATGCACGTTGCAGATTGTCCTTGGCACCACTCTAGAGCCATGTACACAGAAAGGTCAGGTTCTCCTCAGTTAAAGTGAGCGCTTTAATTCAGCTGGTGCACAGTGGGGAGGTAAATTGGACCCTATTTCCTTCTGCCTACTTATTCTCCAGAATCTAAACGTTCATTTTGTAACAAAAAGGAAGTCTCCAGCTGATCTGGTTTTTGAGCTAGCTTCAAAATCGTGATGCAAGTGTCCCTGATGCAGTGACGTCTGCTTCTTTTTACAGAATCGGAAACAATCTAGGGCCTGATCCAAAGCCCATGATAGTCAATGGCAAGAGTCCATTTAACTTTAGGATCCTTTAGGTCATGCACTTAGGCATCAACTGGGCCCTAAGCGAGGAAGCTGCTTTCCAGAACCCCTCGCTTCTAGACCAAGACTAAATATAAGAAATATGAGCCCAAACATCATGTCAAAAATAGAAATTCACTGAAATTTAAACTTTTCAGAAACAGAAGTTTTAATACAGCTTTTGTCAAGTTCAGAATGGAATTTCTGATAAAAAAAATCAGAGAGAGAGAGAGAGAGAGAGAGATCATGGGCACTCTGCCTGACTCAGACTATAGTCACTTTCCTGTTGGGTCTGTTTTACTTTGTATAGCTAAATATTCATTGGACCAGACCAAAAGCAAGACTGACACTATAGGCTGGTAGTTAGAAAACACTCTTGGGATGTGAAAAAATCAGGTTCAAGTCCCTGCTTAGCATTATTTAGAGTAGTCACTTGAACCTGGGTATCCCACAGCTCTGGTGAGTGCCCTCACTGCTGGCTGTTCTGGGGTGGGTGTCTCTCTAGCTTGTATTTCTTCCCAAGAAATTTCAAAAGGTCTAATTTTTATTCCTCCTCAGAATGAAAACAGATTTCAAAACCTAGAAAATTTTTGTAAAACAGAATTTGTTTTCTGGGTAGTTATATTGTCCAGAAAGGATAATCTTTCATAATAAAAACTATGAGATGAGGACACTTCTGAAAGAATAGCAGTTTCTTATCAACACTGGATATTTAAATTGCAGAACCTAACAGTAAGGCAGCTGAGAGGAGGCTGTTTATGAATGAACACACATACCCTATTCCCTTCCTAATATCTCAGAATGGAGGTAATTACTTAAAAACAGTTAATCCATTAACTCTTACAGTTTGGGTCAGAAATCCTACTGGTGCCATTGAACTCAACTACAGCTCTGTCATCATTCACTTCAGTAGACTCAGGTCTTGGCCCTTAGAAAGGACATTGGCAAATGGCAGGGATCTTGGGCAAAAATCTGTCTGGGGATTGGTCCTGCTTTGAGCAGGGGGTTGGACTAGATGACCTCCTGAGGTCCCTTCCAGCCCTGATATTCTATGAATCTATGATATTCTATGATTTGCAGGGCGAAACTGCTGTCTTGGCAGCAGTTCAGCGGGTCAACTTGGCAACAGTATTTCTGACAGAGCCATTTCAGGGCATGTACACATAGCTATCTGTATAGCCACTCTGAGTCCAGGTTAAGAGTATCTATCTATCTATCTATCTATCTCCATACACCCCCTCTATCTAATCTAATCTAATCTAATCTATATATCTATCTAAGGATTTTATCCTGCTGCTCATCACTGCAGTATCTGAGCTCCTTCCACATAAAATCAAGAGCACTAATGAAGTCTCTAGCAAACTTTGTGGAGTCTCTGGCCCTTCAAGCTAACATAACCTGCAAACACAACAAAAGGTCTGAATGAAAACCAGTGTTGGTGTTTCTTGTCCAGCATGTGTGTGTTTAGACCAGCCCTTTGAGGGTACCGCTACACAGCTAGCAACCAACCAAAGAAGCGAGCTCCCAAACCTGGGTCAACAGACTCAGGCTCACAGGGCTTGTGCTTCAGTGCTAAGAATAGCTGTGAAGACAGGAGACAGCGGTTTGAAGTTGCAGCTGTGGCTGGAGCTTGGGCTCTGCTGCCAACTCCCCACCCTAGGCTTCAGACCTCTGCAGCCTCCACCTAGGTATTTTTAATGTGATAGTGTGAGCCGCACAAGCCCAAATCTGTCATCCGGGGCTGGGAGGCTCGCTTCCGCGAGTAGTGTAGATGCACCCCGAGTCTCAGTATCTTTGTGGGTTGTCTGGGATGTTTACAGGAGCCAATTAAAAGTAAACACTTAAGGGAAAATTTTCAGAAGCCTCTGAGTCACAGAATGGGAGTTAAGTGTCTAAATGCCTTTGAGGATCTGGATCTAAGTGACTTAGGAACCCAAATCCTGTTGACTTGTTGCAGTGGAACTTGGACTCCTAAGGCACAGGTGCTTTTGAAATTGTTACCCTCATGGCCCTTTTTAAAACAGCACTCCAGGGTGGAGACATGGACCATGTCATCCCTGCAATAAGAGGTGTGTTTGCTTTGATAAACCCTAGTGGAGAGAAGGCACTGCAGTTTTTACTGTGATGGAGCTTAAACCCAGGTATGCTGATATATGGTTAAACTCCACTAGTTACACCAAGGTAAAAACTGCGGGTGGCTTGTCTCCCCTAGGGTTTGCATCGAGCTAGCTATCAATGCAAACACACCTCTTATTGCAGTGAAAATAGTCCATGGCTCTAGGTCTGTCTTGGTGTAAAAACGCAACTGTTTTTTGCCATGAAGACATGGGAATGGCTTTCGTTTTCCATGTAAAACAAACCAGCTGTCCCCGGGAGACCATTTACAGCCCAGACATTGCAGCCTTGGGCTACTGCATGAGAGTCAGGAAGCAAAACTTCCTAGGAACCCAAAGGTAGAGCTGACTAACACCCGCATGTTTCTGTTCCTTTTGCTTCCTTCCCTCTGTCAGAAATGGAGGAAGTTCTGGGCAGTGCTGCACCGGGAGAGCGCCTGCTCCTGCGCCCACCTGGAGCTCTTTGAGGGCTCCGGGCCTCCCACTTCCGAGAAGCCCAAGAAGGCTGAGAGTGGCAAGAAGCTCATCAAGTTGAGTAACTGTGTGCATGTGGCTGAGGCTAATGGGGACACCAGCAGCCCCAAGGATACTGTCCCCTTCATCCTGGAGACCACGGACAAGCGCTACCTGCTGGCAGCTGAAAGCACCGAGGTGGCCAACTGGGTCCTCACCCTCTGCGATCTGGCCTTCGCGGTGAGAGCGGTGGCGTGCTCCCTGTGGTGGTGGAGAGCGATGGGGGCATATGGAGGGGTCCTTAGGAGTGAGGGCAATGCCAACGATCTGGAGGGGGGTGTTCAGGGGGTGGGGGACTTGGAAAGATAGGGCACCAAGAATCTAGGGGGAAGGGGACCCTGGGGAGATCAGGGACTCCAAGAGCTGGGGTTTCCATGGAGGTGGGTGTTGGAGGGTACCAGGGAGAATGGATGGCCCAGCTTTGCCCATTAGTACTGAGGTTTGGCATACACTGAAGTGTTTCTCAGAGTCCTCAGGGTGCTCTCTCAGGCCAGCTCTGGTATCCCCTGAGTCCTTCACAGAGTCTCCAAACCCCTGTTGGTCTGGGGAGCGGGAGGAGCCTTGGCAGTTCAAGAGCGAGCCCCAGGCACTGGGAGATGAGGTTGCAGGAAGGGGGACACCCTCTCTATCAGCTCTGGCATCTGGATCTCAGCACTAGAGAGGAGACACCACATGGGCCCAGATCAGCATGGCTGGACTTGGGCTGCCCCACGCTCATCCATTTCTCTTCCCTGTGGGTTCCAGAGGAGCAAGGATGAACGGAAGGCAGCAGTGGGGAAGGACAGCCACCCAGTTTCGCTATCCATGGAGGAGAACTCCCTGTACAGCTCCAGGGCCAAAGGTAGGGTGGGAATGAGAGAGCCTGGCTCTGCGTGTGTGCATGTGTGTTTGAAGTGCATCTAGTTCTGGTGGAAGGTGCTGGGTCAGCAGGCACTGGAGACTGGACCTGTCTGTTCACTTTCGTAGATCTCATAGGCTAGGAGATGAGATACCTAGAGACATGGATGGAGCCACTATGAACAGGCAGGTAAATAGATGCAGGTTTGGGTGTGTGTGTGTGTGTGTGTGTGTGTGTGTGTGTGTGTGTGTGTGTGTGTGTGTGTGTGTGTGTGTGTGTGTGTGTGTGTGAGAGAGAGAGAGAGAGAGAGAGAGAGAGAGAGAGAGAGAAATCAGATAGACTGATAGTTGAATGTGCATGGTGTGGGTATAAGGATGAATATGTATGTCTGTAGAGAGACAGGTGATGTGTGGCAAAAGCCAGCCAGCCAGCCAGATGAGTGGAGTGGGCACAGCAGGGGCAGAGGCAGGGCACAGCAGAGATGAAGCCCCCAGCAGAGTGATTCAAGTGGTTTTGCTTTCTTCTTTCTGAGGGGAAGCAAGGAAGAGGGCGGGGGCAGCAGGAGGGTGATGGAGTAATAACTCCTTGCCTTGGCAGAACCCGAAACCACAGTCAAGTGTGGCTCAGCCACGATCCCTGAGCCCTGCTGGGTGCTTACAGAAGAGCAGATCTCTCGATAGCTCTTGCTGGGGCTGCTGGGAAATGTAGGATCATGCCTCCTCTTTCCAAAAAGGGACATGCCCTCTCCTTTGCCTGCCAGCCCTGTACTTACTTTGGGGGACACTCACAGGCACAGGTGCAAGCTTAATATCCCAGAGCCCTGGGGCCCTGAGTCAAAGCTCATTGAAGTCAATAGAAATATTCTCATTGATTTCTGTGAGCTTTGGATCAGCCCCTTATCTCTCACCACCAGCCCCAGCTTGGCTGCCACATGCCCCTTTGTTCCTTGCTCTCCCCTGCATACTGCCAGACTCAATGGCATTGCCCCACATTAACCCCACAGTTCCCAGGCTATCAGCAGCCAGACCTGCCCCCTAGTGCACACGTTGGCACATTTTGCCTTTTAAACCCACCAGGTCCCATTTCTAAGTAGACTCCACTACTGACCAGCTCTCATGGAGTAACAACTTCCTGCTACTTGGGTAGCTGACCTAACTGGGGCTAAAACCAGCAGCCTAGAGATCTAGGGACCATCAGCATCACTTCATTCACATTACCACCACCATGCCACTGACTCATAACCAAGCAGCAAATTGACATAATGATGAGGCTGAATATAGCAATGCTCCCCAAGTCTCACACCCTGTGACATGTTTGGTCTCTTGGGGGACCCTTATCCTCTGGGGTCTCCTAACCTGTTTCTGCCTCCTACTTCACCCCCTTCCCTTGGGCATCAAGCTTTTGCTTGTGACACTCTTCACGTGGGGGAACGTGACTTCATTAGACACCAGAAGCCTGCAGCCAGCCACTGAGTCCAAGTGCCCCTCAGCGAACTGGGAACACACCCAAAACTGTTGCAGACCTAGTTGCAGAGAATCAGGGTTGTGTCCACATTTGAAGCCACATTACAGCCATGTTCAGAGAATCCGTAGCATGGTTCTCAGAGCACAGTCCTGGGATTTGCCCAGGCCAGGGAGACTGTGTCTGAATTGTTTTAGCAGCAGTGGTGCTGGAGACCCATTTGCATATGTCATTCTTCCTGATCACTGTTTCTGACCACAGTTCTTGCTAGCGCATCTCAGGCCATGGCGACAGAACCTCATATAGTTTAAGTCAGCACAGTCCCCTTGACTTCCTCTTCTCTGCCAGCTGGAGGTCTGGTTCTACCCAGTCAGAGTAGCAGATGCTCACACTCACTTTGCACTCGTGTACCAGATTGCATGCAGGGTGGCAGGTCCCAGCCACTCTGAGCCATGAGCCACCAGGAGTGGGAGAGCAAAGGGAGTTTTCCCAGGCCACAAAATTGCACTGGTTTAACTAAAGGGGTGATGCTGAACTTGTGTGCAAAGCTGCGCCCTGACAGACATCGGGAAGGAGAGATTCCCTGGCCCACCATCCCAGTCTCCCTGGAGCGCTGCACTGTACCCAAGTAGGAAGGAAGGGAATATAATGGTGAGCTCAGAGGATACCCTTGTCAGTATCACTTGGCTATTATTATTTGTGTTGCTTAGGAGCCCTAGTCACAGACCAGGAGCCCATTGTGCTAAGTTAAAGATTAAACCTGGAGCCTTAGCCCATGAGCCAGGTAAGCGATGCTGCTAATTTTGAAACGGAACATGGCTGCAACAACAGCTCAGCCCTGCTCTTTGCAAGAAGTGTAATGGAAAATCAGCTTCATAAATAGCCCTCCTGCGCTTCCTGCTTTGTGGTCTGGTAGAACTGTGCCTCGCGCTGATAACCGGCCGTTCGCAACTGTCCAGAGCGCTTAGAACCCTTGTCGGTCTTGCACCATTTCCCATGACAGCCCCTCAACCCTGCACTCCTGGTCTGAGGAGTGACTGAAGGCACAGAGCCCATGCATCCACTCCCACAATGCAATGGGAACAGGCTATCAACCCTGCATGCCAAGTAGCGCAGCTGGGCTGGGTGATCTGAGTGAAGGGAGAAGAGCATGGGGTGGGGGAATGAGACAGCTGGCAGCCACATGGAAAGGGAAGTTGAGGCTCTGGCTATGCCGCTGACTTGCAGGATGACCGTGGATCAGTCGCTTCTCTGTGCCTCACTTTCCCCATTTGTGCAATGAGGGTAATGTGACTGAGTCAGCGCCGCACAGAGCTCGGGGATCCTCAGAGGAAAGGGCCTATCTGAGGGCCAAGTGTTCTGATTGGGAATGTTTATATAGGGAAAGGGTTGAAATGCAGGGGCCAGAAGGGGCATTTTCTCCCTCTGCCTTCATCTCTGTGTCTTGCCGCCTCCTGAGTGCTGCTAGGAAAGCATGTGGGGAGCTGACAAAGCTGATGTCACACATACTTGGCTCGGGCTCAGTTTATCAACTGACCTGCGGATGTAGGCCTGTTGCAAACATCCTGCTCGATCATCAACATAGCAACCTCTTCAGGTCACAGGCAACCTGAGTAATGGATCTGGGACCCTTTCAGGGAAGTGGAAGGCCCCACGGGCTGCTGGGAAAGGAACAGAGACTAATCCTCCCAGAGCACAGTCCCTGCCTTACAAGAACCCATAGGGTGGCTGGCAAAGGAAAATCACCCCCACTCCAGGGCATTGCTCCTGTCTTGAGGACAGGCATGCCAAGCACACTTGCTAACTCACATGCTCATGTGTATGCACACAGTTGCACATTTGCACACCTTCCCACCTGGAAATATATACCTGGGGATGCTCACATGCAAACGCACGCACAAACTCACTTGCATGGGCACACTCACATGCATGTACATACGTGTGAGCAGGCGCAGGCTCTCTCTCTCTCTCTCTCTCTCTCACACACACACGGAAGCCTTTTGTCTGCAGTATTAAACAGCAGCATTGGCAGAGAATTGAGAGCAAAGGGCCAAATCCATGACTGATGTAAATCCAGGGGTGAGTCTGGCCCAGTGTCTTGATCCAGCCTGCACCTCTCCCTTGGTCCCATCTCCAGCCTGCGTCTGTCTCAGGCTTCTTCAGATGGTGAGTCACTTTTTTTTGTCCACCCTCTAAAGGAGAATGGGATAGCCTGTCCCTGCCATTGGAGGGTGCTGATCTGCTCTCCTATCAGCCAGTGAGAAGGCAGCACACTCACCTTCCTCTCTCAGAGAGGGCCAAGGGGCACGTTGCAGGGAGCAGATAAGCCACAGGGAGATTGTGCTGGGCTGCATCGCACTTGGCAAACTACTGCAGAGACAGGCCTGCCTTGAGCTGAACTCGGGGCAAGTGAGGTGCTAGGGAAATGGGAATGGTCTTGCTGGTTTGGCAGGGCGGCAGGGGACTGTGCCCTGGCTACAGATGGCTGTTTAACATGGAGTGGGGGTGCAAGTCGTGTCCCAAGGCTGCCGGCATCTGGCATGGCTCTGGGGAGAGGCTGACCTGCATTCTCAGCAGGGAGCTGGCCCCGTAATAAGAATAAATACCTTGGGGGAAGTGCCCTGGGCTCAGGACCTGAGGTTTGTGTACCTCTGAAAGATGGGGGATGGGTCTGCTTCTCCTCTGTCTTTCACCTGGTGGAGTCATTTACACTTGGGCAAAGTGAGTGCCAAACGTGAGCTCTGGTGTGAGTGGAGAACGATGGCACAAAGCGCCAGGGGGAGGCAAGAATCAGCCCTCTCCTCTCCAACAGATCCCATGCTCAGGTGGTGAGTGTGGTCCAGACAGATTGGACAGCTCCCCCCCGCCCCTCCTCCAATCCTTCTGGGGTAATGGAGTCAGCACTGACTCCAAGGGGAGAGGGCCCCCTGCTGAGTCACTGACGTTATTCTCTGCCGCATCACCTCCGTTATCACATGAGGGCATAGGGCACTGACCCAGAGAGAGCATCCTTTCCTGAGTCACCCGCACCCCTTATCATAGCACTGCGGGCTTTTCGGAAGGCTGCCATCCATGTGGCTACGTCGCGAGCTGAAAGCATAGTGTGAATCTCAGGTGCATTTGGATCAGAGTTTGGCTCCCACGGTGGCTGCTGGAAGATCTCGGTGAGTGCAGGGCTGGGCACAGCCCTTGCAGATCCCAGCTCTGTGGCCCTTTCAGGCGGCTGACGTGACATGCTCCATGTTCTGCTTCCGGCAGAGCTGGGGGACACAAGGGCCCCGGTGAGGCCTCGTGGTTGTTATAGCACCTGTGCTGAGCAGGAGGGGGATGCGGCGTAGCAGCGGGAGCATTTGCATCTCTTGGCCCCACTTGCTAAGCTGAGGGAGCCCTGGCAGGAACAGGAAGGATGTGGTGGGCTCATCTCGAGGAAAGTTCACCTTGCATTGTGCCAGCTGTGTCACATCGCGGGGCCAGGGGGAGGAGGGTGCAGTAGGGGGAAGAGAGGGGAATTTACGTCCGTGGGCGTGCTGCATGGAGGAGTTCAGAGATAGCAGGCCTGGTTCTCCGAATGGGGGCACATCCCCTCACTGATGCACTGTTGATCTCTTAACAAAGGGCTCTTGGAAAGCCCTTTACCAACATCCTAAGGTCCTGGGTGCTACAGGAGATGAGGAATCGAGTCAGCTGATCTCCCACTGAAATGCCAGTGCTGTCTCCAATCCACAGCCACGGGGCAGAGCTGTGATGCCAAGCAAGCAAACTGCGGGGAGCTGATAGGCGAGCACAGCGTAGCATTCAGCTTGGGCGGTTTGAAATGGGGGAAGTGGGTTTGTGTGTGAGAGAGGCTGTCTGCATATGCATGTCTGTCTGTGCGTGACCGTGAGTCTGCGTCTGGGACGGGGAGCGCACGTGTGACTCTGCGTGTGAAGATCTTGCAGGGGAATCCAGGGGTTGTGGGGGTTCTCCACCCCTCCTGCCGGGGAGAGGGGAAGTTTCTGGGACATTTCTGCAAAAAGAACAGGAGTACTTGTGGCACCTTAGAGACTAACAAATTTATTTGAGCATAAGCTTTCGTGGGCTGTGCATCCCAAGGGAAAAGCATTTGCCTTTTAGGAAGGTTTTGAGGAGCCCCAGGGATGAGCCAGAGGCAGAGGAATTGGCCCCAAAGCCTCCCTGAGTCTGAGGGCAACTCCTGGCAGCACCTCACTAATACCCATCAGCTCTCAAGAAGGCTGGAGATTCCCTGATCTTTAGCCTCTCGCCTGCCCCTCACCCCCTGTGGGGTAAGCCACCTATCATGCCACATGCCATCATCCCCAGTCTAACCATTGTACGATGGTGCCACTGGCCCATATGGACTTGGGCCATACTGGATCCCTCTCAGGCTGAGCGCTCAGCTGCATTGTCTGTGGCATGTCCTACTCCATGCTGGCTATGTAGGACACAGCCAGGCCTGGTGGTAACTGCACTCCCCCCACCTCTGCGTTGCTACATTAGCAGATGACAGGCTTGCTGGGGTACGTGCTGTTGAGCCGCAGGCTCCCAGCAGCAGGGCTGACAGCGTGAGGGAGACCAGGGGAGCTCATGTATTCATGCAAAATTCACGAGGTGCCGTGCGGAAGGGCTGTGAGCTGCAGTGTGGCCGGCAGGATCACCTCTAGCATGTGTTCCTTTGCAGCCGCGGCCACTAAGGAGTTCCAAGTGACCGTGAGGGCCACGGAGGCCTCCGAGCGCTGCCGCCTCTGGGGCAGCTTCATCCTCCGAGCTGAGGAGGAGGCCCTGGAGCTTCAGGACTTGCAGACGGGGGGCGTGCTCTATACCTGGCCGTATAAGTTCCTGCGGAGATTTGGACGGGATAAGGTAAATGCAGACCCAGAGGGAGGGAACAGCTCCTCTGAGGTGAAGGGTGGGGATGGGGGCTATGAGAGCAGGAAGTCTGTTAAAAGTCAAGCGTCCTCCTGTCAGAAGGGCTGGGCCAGGAGTAGCTGTCAGCTGGCACTCACATGCCATTTGCTGCAGCCCCTTCTGCCAGTAGCTGGGAGGTGAGTGCTTCTCACAGCCAGCGCTCCTGCCCTGCTCATTACAGCCTCACCTACTGGGAGCTGGAAGCTCTCCCCACAGCCAGCACCCTTCTAAAACTGGGGTAGTTTGTGAGCTTCTCCAAGATAATACATGTGCACTGTCCTGCTGGGGGAGGCAGGGACTGGAGTAGCTGTGACATCCCCCTTGCACAAGCCAGAGCTCCTGCAGGGAGACTGAGCCCCCTTTTGTGTCAGGACATCCTTGTCCCTCTTGCATAGGTCACATCAAGGCAGGCAAGGAGAGTTTTCTTGGGAACAAACACATCAGGTAGCTAGGTGAGAAAATTATCCATGGGGCACAAATACTGCCATGTGGGGAGTAGGTATAACAGCCCTCAGTATGAGTCATCAGCTGGGTTTGATCCTAGAGCCTTCGATTGGTAGCACAGGCCTTTCGCACTTGAGAGCAAGGAGAGTTAGTTAGCAGCTGTAGTATGTTGTTATCCTCAATGTGGCAGGGGCTGCTGTACCCACACAGTGCTGGGGATATGACCCTGCTTGGCTTTGCACCCCTGCCAGGTGACCTTCTCCTTCGAAGCTGGTCGAAGATGCACCTCTGGAGAAGGCAACTTTGAGTTTGAGACCACGCAGGGCAACGAGATCTTCCAGGTCATTGAGTCAGCCATCAACGTGCAGAGGGGCCTTGGGGCAGAAGAGCCGCGGTGGGTCGGCCCTGCTGACGATGCCCTCAGGGTTCCCGTTCCTGTGAGGACTGTGAGCCGAGCCAGGGATGGCGAGGAGAGGGTCTCAACTGGGGGATCCCTGCTGCACCACATGGCCAGCACCAAATGCCTCTCCCTGGAGTCTAGCTTGGAGGGGAAGCCAGCCAAAGGCAAATCAGTGAAGCCCACCAACAGCTTCCCCCTGTCCGGGGAGCCCACAAGCAGTTTCATCTCCCCTGTTGACTCCGAGTTGCCCTACGCGGAGCCACGTGACTCCCTACGGCTGCCCCTGCAGGGCAGAGCCAAGACCCTGCAGCAGGCGAGGAAGGTGGTGGCTCAGGCAAAAGAGGCACCTGAGTCTGAATATGCCGTGCCCTTCGACACCATCGCCAAGTCCCTGATGGCCACAGAGTTTGGCAGCTTTCTCTGTGGCTTTGAGGAGCCAGAGGCCCCGTACCCACTGTATGACAGCATAGATGAAGCGGGCGTGAGGAAGCGGAGCCAGCCACCCACTCAGACCAAGCCAGAGCACATTTATGATGAGCCCGAGGGCCTGTCTGCCCACACCGTGTACGATGAGCCTGAGGAGGTCAAAGGGGAGGCCTGGAAGCTGCAGGCCACTGCAGAGGACCCAGTGGGTCACGAGTACCCCTACAATTCCCAGCGGGATGACTACTCTGTGCCCAAGATGGCAGTGCCCACCTTGCACCCACTCACCAGACAAGGGGGAGACTGGATTGGGGAAACTGAATATGACAATGTGGCCCTGAGGTTCATGAACAAGAAGAAGAATGTGCAGTAAAAGGGAGGAGAGGGAAGAGGAGAGAGAACAAGAGAAAGGACTTTCTGTGCTGCCATTCCACTTGGCCCCGGGTTGTGCCAGCTCTCTAGCCCTGGAGATGGCTGGAGTGGACATTTCCAAGATCCTTTGCTGTTCAGCTGTCCCTTAGGGTGAAAGCTGAGTCTGTCAAACTCATCTCACTAGTGACTGAAAGCCTGTTCGGGCCTGGCTGTCCAGGAGGGGGGGACAATAGAATTCAACTGCCCTCTCCCTTAGCCTAGGCTGTATAGATTTAGGGCAGGGGTCATGCATTGCTGTGTATTGTGTGCCAGCACTCAGCACAGTGATGGCAGTTAATATAGAGAGTACTAATAATGCTGTCCCAAAGGTTCTGCGTTACTCTCCCGTCCCCAGAAGATATTCCTGGGCATCTCTATTAAAAACAGCATTTAAATCAGCTGCTGAAGTGACCTGTGGCTTCTTTCCCCATTACATCAGTTTCTCTGGCCCAGCATTACCGGTGGTGGATCCTTTGTTTCTTCATGTCGTCAAATCCAGACTGGATGCCGTTCTGGAAGTTATGCTCTAGTCTAGTCCAACACGAGTAACGGGGATCAATACAGGCATAACTGGGTGAAATGTAACTGCCTGTGGTATCGCAGAGCTCAGAGATGATCTAAGGTGAATCTATGAACCTTCTTTCCCCAGCACACCTGATCCCATCTTCCTGTGACGTGTGCAGTGTCCTAGTGAGCTCATGGGAGGAGATGAAAGCTTAGGGCCAAGCAGGAGATTCAGGTGTGACATTGGCTGAAGAAGTGGGACATCAAGCTGAGACAATGGTTCGGGCAGGATAGCCCACGGGTGACACTGGCCACGCTGGAGAGGGGCAGGTGTGATATTGGTCTCTGTAGAGCAATTTCAATAGCACATCTCATGCGTGCCATTGACACAGGCAGGGCAGCTTGGCTGGGACACTGACTCAGATGGAGCAGGCCAGCCGGGCCAACTCTACCTGTTCACTGACAGCTGGGGAGGGGGCAGATGCGGTGGCAGCAATAGGGCTGCTCTGGCGAGTCACTGGCCCAGGTGGTGCCAGGCATAATTCATCTGTGACATTACAACTGTGGACCGGCTTGCCAGCTGCCCCAGGGGGTGCATCCCCATTGCTCCACTCCCTGGAGGGTTCATCCCCAAAGTAGACTGTCTCACTGCCTCTGAAAGGGGAGAGCCAGGCAAAGCAAACCTGCCCGGGCTTTGGCACTAATCCCACCGTCTTCAACCCACCTCAGCCCAGGAGCATCTAAGCTGTAGGTTTATTTCTCAGCTGATAGCATATGGGCAGCCAGCCTGCCTCTCTCCCACTGGAGGGCAGTGTTGGCCCATGGTACGATGCTCAGCCAGGTCTCTAGCGCCATTGGGAAGGGGAACCGGGCTGAAACTGCCTTTGCAGCAGGGTTTCAGATAACATGATTAAACATGAGGTTCTGAAAAAGAACATACCGGAGAAAAGAAAGGAGGGAGGGGGAAAAAATCCATGAAACCTGATTGGAATGGATATTTCTGTTCCCTTTAAAAGGGCAGCATGAGTCAATGGCGCTGGGTCCGCGGGTGAGGAGCATTAGTGGTCAGCAGCCAATGCAGCTCAGTGCAGATGTGACACAAGGCCCTGGATGTGGGCCAGTGGGGATGGCTCTCTGCAGACTGGAGCTCCAGGTCTGATCCCGTCTCCATAATGGGCTGATCAGTAGGGGGAAACGGTGACAGAGACAGAGGTAGGATTGAGGGTGAAAACCTCATCTAGTGCAGGGCCCTATGGGAGGGGGACCAGAAGAGAGCAAGGGAATGGGAGCTTGCCAGGAAACAAACAGAAAGGGAGCAGGAATGTGCCCAGACACTGCTGTTTTTCCCCCCCAAATCTCCACCTGAGAAGCAGCATCTCTACCCCAACTCCCCTGCCAATGCCAAGCGGCCAGACAGAGATCTCACATCCTGGCTAAGGTCAGAGGTGCCCACTTCCAGGGTTTGGCTTTCTCAAACTGCAACCCAACATACACCCTGCACAGAGATGTCCCCTCAAGCCCAGCTAGTCCTATGGGTCCCTGCATCTACCCCTGGTTTGCTCTGAGCAGAAGGTCCCACCCACTCTCCTATACACTAGTGGAGGTTAAAAGGTGCGCCTGGCACCGTGACCCAGCAGGATTGTGCAGGTTTCTAACACCGGTGAACAGGGTGCGTCAACAGAAAAGCTCCCTAGTCTTATTAGAGCCTTCCATCCACATCTCCCTGACACTGAAGCACGTGGTCTGTCTGTCTAGCACTCACATGCACTCATTTTTATTGGGAGTTGGGTGTGCACCAGCAACCACAGAGTTAAAGAAACATTGCTGATGAGTGATGTTTCATAACTGACTTGGGAGCTTTGACTCCATGATAACACTTTGCTCTCAGAGCCGTGAATGGAACCTAGGAGTTCTAACTCCCACACACTCCCTGCTCTAACCACTAGACATCAATCTAGAAATAGAACCCAGGAGTCCTGACCCCCTGGACCTCTCTCCAGCCCACTACTTTAAGCTCCCATCTGCACCCCTTCTGAGCTAAGCACAGTTGCTGCCTCCACTTCCCCCAAATAAATTAATGACACAACAATGGTTTTGAAGTCAGCAGCGCTCAGAGCTGATTGCATTGTGTGCTCCCGGGGGACACCTGCCTTCCTATTTACACTCCATTGTTTGTGTTTTTAACTCAGCTCCCCGCCCCCCCCCCCAGTTTGTTCTCTGATCCTCTGCAATTTTCTTTGTGTTTTTTCCTACTAAAGTTTTGGTTTGTTTGTCTGTTTTGATCCATTATTCAGCCAAACCTTCTCTTTCCAAGGATCTGTGATGTGCTTCAGCCTGGCTGGCTGCAGGCCAGGGGGGACAGGCATCTGGGGAGCCCAGCTCTTGTGTAGTTTACAGATCCTGTTAGAAAAATGGTATTCAGCATGTGTGTAACACTTTACATTGCATACACCTTAACTAATTCATCCTCAACCATCTGGACCTAGGTCAGTTTTATGATCTCCGTTCTACTGATGGGGAAACTGAGGCACAGAGCCGAGCCGTGACTTGCCCAAGATCAGACACTGACTCAGGGGCAGAGCCTTCAAAGGCAAGAGTTCCCACCTCTCAGTCCACAGGGTTACTCTTTCTCTTGGGTTAAAGTGGGGCTGGTGTAACTCCAGTGGTCTAGGGGAACAAACCCAACCATTACATTAGTGAGGCCAGATCCTCAGCTGGTGTAAACCAGTTCAGCGCCATTGACATCAACAGTGCTCATTGTTTCACTGTATGGTCAGCAAATGGAGAGACCATTATGACCTGCCTATCCAAGCGCATTTAGGGACCTTTAGAAATACCTGTAGAAATACCTAGCATAGTTAGATAGAATGATCACCCAATCCATCTCCCTGTGACCACTACAGTATGTTCTAGCTTTAAGTGCCTTCCCTGGGAAGAAGACCCCACAGCCTGAGAGATCTGTTATCTTAATTTAGGTGGAATATATGGGCTCAAAGAGCCAAAGGTGTTAACATAACCCAGTCCCTGCCCAACATTAACCAGTTTCAAACAAGGTTCAGAGTTCAATATAGAGACCTCAGCCTGCTTAGCACCCTGGCAAACACACCGTTAACTATCACATCAATCTTTTATTAAAGATGTAGAAAAGAAGAAAAAGAGTGAAAGCATTTGAAATGAATAAGGCTTTCATTTTAACAACAACCCTTGTTCCCTTCACCTGTAGCTGGAGAGAGTTTTTAGAAAGAACCCCCCCACACACCCCCGTCGTTTGACAATCTTTTAGTTGGTATTGAAGGCGATAATAAGTGTCCAGTCCTCCCAGGTGGTGCTCAGGTTTTAGCTGGAGCTAGTGGAGGTGGAGATGTCATCTGGCTCCCTCTCTCTGGCCTGGTCTGATCAGGACATCTCTCAGGATTAGGATGAAGAAGGTGCTGGGTGCCAGGAGACAGTGAGGGTAGCAGCCATGATGGTGAAGCTTGTTCCTTCCTCTTCATCCAGTGTAGCAGTAGCCTCAGTCTGCTGTTCTGTATCCCCCCAAAGTTTAATAACCCCAGAAGGGAATGGTGGGTGGAACAGCCCATCCACTCATTATTTTGTCCACCACCAATAGGTCTAATTTCCAACACACAGATTTTGATTAACTGATTTTCGGTCTCCCGCAGTTCTTGTTTACCAGGGATGATCTGAGCAACACTGTTCTTGAATTATATATAGCAGGAGGCCTTTTTGTTTGGACTAATTCACTCTGTCTCACTTTGCAACTTTCCCCACCAACATTTGTCACTCGAGGTTGTTGTGACATTCCATGAACTTTCACTCACTTCTCACCCACTGAGCTCACAATTAGTGCACTTTTGTAGGCTCAATTATCACAACTGATCTCATGGGCATGAGGTTTTCCCAGATAGTCTAATTTTTCCCTCTCCCATGGCCCCTAATAACATCCTCCTTCCTCCCCCCCCGGCCCTAAATAACTCCTCTCCCTCTGGGGTATTTCTACCCTTCAGCTCTTCCTCATCTCCTTACCATAGTCAATGTTTAGCCCAGCACAGAAAGACTTATAACATAAGAACGGCCATACTGCATCAGACCAAAGGTCCATCTAGTCCAGTATCCTGTCTTCTGACAGTGGCCAGTGCCAGGTGCCCCAGAGGGAATGAACAGAACAGGTCATCATTAAGTGATCCATCCCCTGTCACCCATTCCCAACTTCTGGCAAACAGAGGCTAGGGACACCAAAAGCTTGTATGAAAGAGACAAGGTGTGGAAGGTAATATCTTTTATTGGACCAACTTCTGCTGGTGGAAGGGACAAACTTTTGAACTTACCTAGAGCTCTTGTGCAGGTCTGGAGAAGATATTACTTCACCTACCTTGTCTCTCTCATTTCCTGGGACCAATATGGCTACAACACCACTGCAAACAACATTAGCTTTTTATATTATTTGACTAAGGGCCTGTTTGAGACAAAGTCTATTGAAAGTCTCCCACTGTTATTCTTTCTATTCCAGTCACACCCAGAGGCCCCAGCTGGGATCAGGGCTCCATTGTGCTAGATGCTGTACATACACATAGCAAGAACCAGTCCATGAAGAGCTTGCAATCTAAACAGACAAAAGAGTAATAAAGGAGGAGGAAATAAAAGCAGAGAGACAGGATGGCCCAGACACACAGAGATATTTAGGCAGCTAACTCCCACTGAAATCAGCAGGAGTTAAGTGCCTAAATGCCTTTGAGGATCTTGGTTCAAGTGACTGGCCCAAGGTCATGCAGCAGGTCAGTGACAAAGTGAGGGATATGAGCCAGGCTTTCTGAATAACCAGTCCTAGCCATTGAGCCACACTACCTCTGCATTAGAGGCCCCATCCTCAGTTGGTGTAAATCAGCATTGCTTCATTGACTTTGTCTTTTTTCCCCTTTTGGCTTCAAGGGCTTTTGGGTCAGGCTCCGAGAGATCACAGCAGAGTATTTTTAACATGCTGGTTGGAAATGGGTCTGTTCTCATGAGCAGAGGCCTCTAGCGGGGCCCGTGATGGCGGCTGGGGATAGCTCATTCTGCTGAAGGTCACGCTCGTTACATGGAGACCTCTTGTTGCAAGCGCATTCGCATAAAGAGACACAATTTTTACTGTCTCAGCCAGTTTTTTTTAAACCACTTTCCAGCTGCCTCTGAATTATAAATGAAACCCTCCGCTTTATTGTCATGGTTATTTTAGTGGCTTGCTTCACAGGTGTATGAGCAGCGCAGCAGGAGACCCTGCTTCCGTCCAAGTGCCACAACTTCAAGGGGCTTTAGGGAAAACAAATTTTTTTCTTTAAATTCAAGTTGAAAAAAAAATGTTTTTGGGGTGGCTTTTGTTTTTAACCAATTAAAGGAGCAGTAATGTGCTTGGGTTTGCTTCACAGTCTGTCTCTAATCTCATCTCAGACTAGAGTCGTAGCCAGAAGCCATTCGTGTCAGGGAAAATAATCTGAACTGGGATTGCCCTGGAGCTGGCAAAGGGGATTAAGCCTTCATCACTGGTTGTGTGACAGCAGCACCTGGAAGCCTCATCTGAGATTTTGGTCCCATTCTGCTGGGGCTGAACATGAAGATCGTAAGAGACAGTCCCTTCCCGGGGAGTTCAGGCCCAGATCCTCAGAGGTATTTAGGTGCCTTGTTCCCATTGAAAATCAGTGGGAGCTAGACATCTAAATACCTTTGAGGATCTGGCACTTACAGTTTAAGTAGACAAGACAGACAAAGGGAGGAACAAAGGAAAGATTATTATCTCCATTGACAGATGTGGAAGCTAGGCACAGAAAGATTAAGACCTGGTTTA
Source organism: Mauremys mutica (assembly GCF_020497125.1). Taxonomy (NCBI): domain Eukaryota; kingdom Metazoa; phylum Chordata; order Testudines; family Geoemydidae; genus Mauremys; species Mauremys mutica. Next base: position 136,338,181 of record NC_059073.1, on the reverse strand, counting down.
CACCTGAAAATTATACCACTAGAACTATGTTAGGTAGGGTATATATTGGTACTAGTCCTAATGTGGGCTAGTTATCCCCCTCCCCATACAGGAACAGAGTAGCAGCCATGTTAGTCTGTAGCCCACGAAAGCTTATGCGGAAATAAATGTGTTAGTCTCTAAGGTGCCACAAGTACTCCTGTTCTTCATACAGGAACAGCTATATCACTAGAAACCACCTTTCGACTGATAAAACTCCCTTCACATGTCCCATTTTAGCTCTACTGGTATAGTTAATGCAGTATAAACAATGAGGAATCATTGTGGCACCTTAGAGACTAACAAATTTATTTGGGTATAAGCTTTTGTGGGCTAAAACCCACTTCATCAGATGCATGGAGTGGAAAATACAGTAGCAGGTATAAATATACAGCACATGAAAAGATGGGAGTTGCCTTACTGAGTGGGGGGTCAGTGCTAACGAGGCCAATTCAGTTAGGGTGGATGTGGCCCTGTCATAGGTTTATTCCCCACTTTGAACTTTAGCGTTCACAAGATGGGGACCTGCATGGACTCCTCTAAACTAAATCCTAGTTTAGATCTGGGAAACGCTGCCACCAGCCAAGTTTTTAGCGTCTGGCACACTCCCTGTTCCCCCAAACTTTCCCTGGGGAACACAGATCCAAACTCCTTGAATCTCAACACAAAGGGAAATAATTTATTCCCCTCACCTCCTTTCCCCCTCCCCTCTTCTAGTCCTTAGGAGAGATACCTTGATTCAAACTCATTGAATCAAACAAAGAGGGATTCACTTTCCCCCCCTCCCCTTCCCCTGAAATCCAAACAAGGGAAGAAATCAAGCAAGTTCTAAAAAGAAAAGATTTTATTAAAAGAAAGAAAGAAAGTACCTTATCTCTGTAATACCAGGATGGAAACATTTACAGGATCTAACTTATAAAAACTGGAGAGACTGCCCCTCCCTCCTCCTCAGAATAATCAAAATAACAGCAAACAGAAATAAAGATATTTCTTCAGCAAACACACAATTGCAAATGTAGAAATCAATTATAAGACTAAACCGCCTTCTAATACTCACTATACTGAATAGAAGAAAATACTTCAGGAAACCTTGGAGAACTTGAAGAATATGTCTGGCCTCTCTTAAATCCAAAGAGAGAACGAACACTCAAACAAAGAACACAGACAAAGACCTCCCTCTACAGAGATTTGAAATTATCTTGTCCCTTGATTGGTCCTCTGGTCAGGTGTTCATCAGGTTACTGAGCTTGTTAACCCTTTACAGGTAAAAGAGACTTTAACCCTTAACTATCTGTTTATGACAGGCCCATTCCCAACAGTTGACAAGAAGGTGTGAGTATCAACAGAGGGAAAATTATTTTTGTAGTGATTCATTTGGTAAGGCAACTCCCATCTTTTCACGTGTTATGTATTTATACCTGCTACTGTATTTTCCACTCCATGCATCTGATGAAGTGGGTTTTAGCCCATGAAAGCTTATGCCCAAATACATTTATTAGTCTATATGGTGCCACAAGGATTCCTTGTTGTTTTTGATGATACAGACTAACACGGCTACCCCTCTGAAACCTTAATGCAGTATGACTCTCTAGTGTAGACCAAGCCTAAGCAAGGTGCCTGAAGCAACACAGGCAGGGAATTGCAAAGGAGGGGATTGAATCCAAGTTTTTTGAGTCCCACTCCAGGGATTTAGCTAGCCACAAACCCCTCTGCCTCTATTTTGATAATGAGAAGTCACCCACCCAGATCCTTCTGGTGGTGTCCATCACTCCAGAATTTAAGCACTTACAATAATTGGGTCTTACTGCAAATTGAACTCATGACTCTTGGCTTACAAAACCAGCCCGCTAAGTTCCAAGCTATCAAGCACATAAAGCCAGCGCAAGCTAATAGCAGACAGGGAGAAGAGCATCAGCTTTCTGATCATTCCCATCAGCTAAAGAGAAGAATAGGCACTGGAGTTCGGTCCCCGCCTGGAATGGGCTGCAGGTACACTCAGCAGAAATGCTGTTGTATGACGCTCCATATTTCACTCTCCCAGTGCTCCTGTAAAAATTAAAAGGGGATTATTTCTAACTACCAGATAACCTGGATTCTGAAAATCTAATATGGTTCCTTCTGCCTCTCACATCCTCACTGGTAATAAAGATTCCAGAGTTTGGCCTGAGTGGACAGTGCTTGTAGTGAGGGAGGCAGGGGAGAGTCCAGCTTGCCCAGAAAGCTGCATGGCTGAGAATGTGCAGGCATCCGAGAAAGAGCATCTAAAGAGGCCATTGGTACAGGCTCTTTTCTGGCCATACACAGACTTTAACCCATGGTGTTCGCAGCAGCCTTGCTGCTGGATTTCATTGCTGTTCCTCCTTCAAGGTCTCCAAAGCTCTGTCCTCAGTCCCTTCCCTCTTTACTCGAGACCCTGGCCCCAGCTCGTCACGCTGCCTGATGCACCTCACAGCAGCACGGCCATTTACCGCCACTTACCCCCACTCAAAGGTTCTTTTGTTTATTTGGTAAAATTATAGAAATCAGCAGGTCCCCAACTTTCCATTCTGTTCCTTGGGCTCTGAGAGCTCGCATTCATTCTCCACACCTTTGTTACACGTTTTCTTATCTCTCCTCACCAGTTCCAGATTCAATTTCTCCTCATAATAGAAACAGCAGGATCCCACATGTAGGGCCTGAAGTTCTTGCTAATGGACTCTAGGGGGCAGTCTCTCCCTTTCAGCCTCTGATGGCCACCTTGGCTTTCTAAAGGGATTCTTGGCCCATGCCTAGCAGGATCGCTCCTGTAAGGTGGTATGACTGGATGAAAGAGCGAGAGGCTCGGCTGGCTTGGAGAAGTTCAACTATCAGCTTATAGCAACCAAGACTATTCTCTATAAGGACAGGACATGGAGGAGCCAAGACCTGGCATAGGGCTGGTAGGTGAGTAATAATTCATTACATTCCTACAGTTCCTTCCATCTGAGGATCACAAAGGCTTTCCAGACACTAATGAGTGATTCCTCTTGACCCCCACCACACAAGGAAATTCAGTTTCATCACCCTCAGGTAGAGGCTGCAGCATCCGTGAGCTGGCTGTGGTGCTGAATGCTGATAACTCTATGCTTTGTCCAGCCCTATGGAGTCAATTTCCTTGGCCTACACTGTTTCAGGGACCCAGTGAGTCAGGCTGGCTGAGTTGCAGCATTTTTACTGTTGTGGCCGGTTGAGTTGAAAAACCCAAAGTGGAAAGAGCAGATGAGGAAGGACAGCAGCCATGGAGTTTGGAGGATGGTAGGAACTAGTATCTTCCGAGTCAAGAAGATCTGAAGTTGAGCCTCTGAGCAGCTAGTGCCTTGTCCCAGAGGGGAGGGAGTAATTAATCATGCTTGGCACTCAGTGGTGGATCTCAAAATACTTCACGAAGGAAGCTGAGGAACATTATCCCCATTTTACTTGTGGGAAAGCTGAGGCAAAGAGAGGAGAAACATTTTTTAAATTATTTGTTTTCCATTAGCACTTAGAGGCCTCAGCGGAGATCAGTGCCCCATTGTGCTAGGTGCAGTACAGATGCAGAGTGAGAGACAGCCCTGCCCCTGAGAGCTCATACTGTAAAGATGACAGAGGGTGGATTATCACCCCTGCTTTACAGATGGGGAAACAGAGGCCCAGAGAGATGCAGTGGCTTGCCCCTGGTGATGCAGGAAGTCTGTAGCAGAGTAGGAAATGGAACCCCAGTCTCCTGAATCCTGATCTGGTGACCGCAAGACTAACCTAAGGCACGGAGACGGTCAAGGGATGTTGCGTGTTGGTGTCAGAGCCTTCAGTCGCTTTTGGGGCCCATCATTCCATTCCGACTGCTAGACCACGCTGCCTCATAAGCAAGTGGGCTCCGCCAACAATAATTAAAGGGAGCACAGCCAATGAATCACAAGAATCCGCCAAAGTCGGTATCAAAGTTACTACCCAGCCAGTGGGTAGTAATGAAACTGAAATGCATATCCTTGGGTGAACCCTCCCCCATCCCCTAGCCAGGACTTTAAAAAAGGCTTGAATTATTTATAATCCCTTTCAATCAAATAAACTTTGAGGTGCTCAAGTTAATTTCCTAGATCCTGAGAATCCAGAGTGCAGAGTTTTAATAAGGCAAATTATGTGATTTATATATTACACTGATTAAAGCTTCATATCAGTCTATCCAAAGCTGGATCGAATGGGCTGGAAAACAAATATAGCCCCAACAATCATGGTCTTGTGGAGGAGAAACCTGGGTGGTGGCGGCCAGGAAACAGCCCAGATCAGAACAGGGAAATGCACCTTTTATTAAGCGCCAGAGTTTCAAAGGAGCCCGGCTCCTGTTTAGGTATCTAAACAAAGGCCAGATTTCCCAACCTGCACCCAGCAGCTCCCATTGTGACACTTTGGATCAAATTTTCAAAGAGGTCAGTGCTCAACCTGCACCCAAAGTGCTGGACTCGTGTGAAAATCTGGCCTCCCGTTTGGTGCCTAAGTAGGAGCTGAGCTCTTGCAACTCTGGCCTCAAAGATGTGTGCTGGGGGACTGTGGAAGGATAATAAGTTGCCTGAGGTCAGGCTTTCTCTGCAGGCAACAGGATCTTGTTGCCTGGAAGTCCTCTCCAACCCCTCCAGGTTGGCCTGGTTTCCTTCTGCAGAAGAGAGCCCCTTTCTTGGTCTTTTATAAGGATATGGAGAATATCCAGAGTTATATTAGTAAATACTAAAAAATAACGATGGGTTATGGAAGGGATTGGAGAGCACCCAGGGCTTCCTCCCGCACATGCAGCAGGCACTGAGGGATCCGTGGGGCATTAAAGGTCTCCACAGAGATAGGAGGAGCAGAGAGCAGCCTGGGATTGCTATGATTAGGCCCTTCCCCTATATCCAGCAGATAGAGAAGACCCTGGGGACCCCCACCACACACACAGACAGGAGCAGCACAGAGCATGGAGAAGGTACTGTGTTTTGTCCAACAGGCATGCTTATTTCTCTGTGATAATTCTTCCACTGCTTCTCCTTCATGCAGCTCAGTACATTCCCATGGCAGGAGCTTGCACCCCATCCGCCATCCCATACGCATACCCCCGAGCGCTCATCCCCAGCACAGGTCAGTGCCCAGCACTTGCCACCTCAAGTTCTCTTGCCAGCTGCAGGGCGGAGCCAGCGAGTGCCAGACTCACCAGCCACAAGGAGGTACTCCTTGATCTGGGTACGCCTGGAGAATGCGATCAAGCCCTTGCCCCCTTTGTGGTACATGCGAGTTGCACAGAGAACAACACGCAGTTGAGACCAGCTCCTCCTCCCCTTTCTGACTCAGCTGGTGGAGCAGCTGCCTATGGATTGCCAGGGACTCAGAGTGAGTTCTAGCTGCAATAGTACGAAAGGCATATTTCACTCTCTCGCTCTGCATGGGGACACTGCTCATTAATTACGATACTGCCACACAGGTCGAGAAGCAGCTGGGCCTGGGGGAATATGCCCAGGAGCTTCAGTTCTACTCTCTGCCACCCATTTGCTGTGGTACCTTAGGCAAATCCCCAAACCCCCACTGGTGCCTCTGTTTCCCCACCTGCCAAATATCTGCTTATATGGCCCTCTTCACTATAGCACCTGGGTTTGTCTAGACTGGAGTCTGTGGTCCTTTTGTAACTCCAGTTAATTGGTGGCTAACTCGCGTTCACTGCGTGATGTAAAATGCTAGTCCAGATGCTCTGTGAACTCGTGCATGCAGGAACTAATTTTTGTGGAATGTAGCTCGGCATTTACAAAGGTCTTTTGTAACTACAGTTCACCGGAAATCAGACAAAACACAGTCACAATTCTAGAGCAGACACAGCAATGAGTATTCACTGGGTTAATGTCTGAATGTGTACAGGGCTGTAGAAGTATGGTTAGTTCAGACCCCAGTTTCCTTTTATTTAAAGGAAAAGTTGTATGAAGGCTAATAATCAGAGACATGTTTGGGTGGAGGGCTGTAAAGGGGGCAATGAAAACAGAACTTTTGTAGAGGATTTAGAAGCCTTCCCCTGCTGTGTGGGAAACTCCAACAATCCTAACAGGCCAGTGTCAGAGAACTGGGAAATGAAACTGACACATCCAGCTGCATTGGCCCAGCTGAACAAACCGCAGAGTCACACATGAAGAGTAAATTTAGACTCATTGGCCAGATTTTGCTCCCACTTAACCCTGGTTTACACCAGTGTAACTCCACAGAAATAAATGGGCCTAATTCTCCACTGCCTTGCATACAGTGCAGTAATTTACACCAGCGTGCCGTGGGTGTGAAATGCCACCATTGATAGATCAGGAGTTTACAGTTATTGTGCGCTGTAAAGGTGTAAATGACTCTGGGAGGTGCAAGGTGAAAATCTGGTGAGAGCAAGAGGAAAATCAAACTCTTTCTGCCAGGGTTAGTGTGCCCAGCTGTTGTTAGTGATCAGAGCGCAGGGAAGGGAATTTAAAACTGATGTAGAATGTCGCTTTAGTTCCACTCTGTGCGTGAAAATTCTTGCCCCATGGAGTCAAAGGCAAATCTCCCGCCAATTTTCAATGGGGTCAGGATTTCACCTCAGATGTGGACCTCACTGAAGTGATGCAGCATGTGCTGGATGGACTAATTCACCTTGTAGATTAGTGCACTAACAAACTCACAGACAATGACAATGAGGCTCCTTAACTCAAACATTGGCAACAGAATAAACAGATGCTATCTCTAATTTCTCCTGCCTAGCATCCCCCATGGGCCTGTTAAATGCTTGACATGTACCAGGGAACCTTAGCAGAGGCAGAGAGTGATCATCCTTTGTCCTTCTCTAGTACTGTGCATTGGGAGCTCTCAAAGCACCTTGCTGTGAACTGAGTCTCTACAGTTGCCTCCACTTTACAGATGGAGAAACTGAGGCAAAGAGGCTGAGGCATTTTCAAACCAACCTATTAGTGGCTGATTTATTATTTGCATTGCAATAGCACCTAGGCACCCCAGTTGGGATCAGGACATGGGTTTGCACAGCACCTAGCACAATGAACAAGACAATTCCTTACCCAGAGCTTACAACCTAAGTAAAAGAAATCTCAGCCAAGTTTACACATGGAATCAGCCTCTGTGCTAGGGTAGAACCCAGAAGCCCTACCTCTCAGTCCTCAGCTCGAAGCAACTTATATATCTCCCTGCCATCTATCCTGTATTGATTAGGCCATCTATCCGTCTAAGATATCTCCAAGGTACCCTATCATGGTGGTATCTAAGCACTGCAGAATAACACAGACGCTCGAGGCAGCCTTCATATTCTGCTAGTCACTCGGCAACATGAGACAGGGCGACCGGGCTCTCATCAGGTTGGGAAGGCGGCTTAGTGTCACTGGGGGTGCTTGTGTCAAGGCTGAGGAGGGGCCAGGCTGAATTTTGGAAATGCTCTTTCCTCTGACGCACCCTCCCCCGCCATGGTCCTGTTTCTATGGCGACAAGGAATAATCTGTGTTAATTACCACATTGGTTCTGCCTGCGGAGTCCTGGCCAGAGGACATATTTGGATTATAAAGCAAGAGCTCCGCTCTCTCGCCCAGGGACAGCAGGTGGTGGGAAGCGAAGCAAGGGGAGATCCTGGCTCTAGCAAGCCATAGGGAAAAAACAGCACGGTGGTGTGGAGGGTCTGGGGAAGGGCAGTCACCTGTTCAAATCCAGCAGTAGGCTGGGAGCGAAAACTGAGAGCAGGTGACCTGTGTAGACTGAGTGGCTGGGCTCGGTCTGTTTCCTAACAGAGAGACGGCTCAATCGTGAAGTCCGTCTGCTGTCACCCTCATAACCAACCTCCTTGCGAGCAGCTTCATTGGAAAAGCAAGACAATGGTTAGGCATCTGGGGTGCTGTGGCCCCTGCTTTCCATGTGGAACAGTGCGTCCCCAGTCCGCTGGTTGTCTCATCTTGTAGTGTAAACTCCTTGGGGCAGGGACTGTCTTTGTTCTGTGTTGGTGAGGCACCCAGGACAACAGCATCTGGGGTCCTTGCAATACAAATTAATAACAGGAATGATCCTCAGTTTGTAAGACTAGGCGACAGGGACAGTGATGGTGTTCTGCTATTAACCATTAATCTGTAATTAATTAATCTCCCAAGCATATTCTATTATCACTTTGCATTAATTATGATGGCTATTTATTATTAATTGCTATTAACACAGGCCTCTCTTTGCCCATCTCACAGGCTCGTCTTCTCTCCCCAGCGTATTCCTGGCAGGTGTAATGTACAAACTGTGCTTCTCCTCTGAGAGTTTCCACTGTTGTTTTTCTTCATTAACAGAAGAAATGGAAACACCTTCCGGACTGTGCTTGGTCCAAAGCCATAAAGATCCTGTGGGCCTAATGAGATTTGTACAATGCCAGCTAAGCTATTAACAGAGCCAGTGGGAATCCACTAATCAAACAGAGCAGAGGTAACTACATGGAGCTGGATGGCATCTTGGCTTTTACTTGCTTAGCCAATTTTGCTCACACCTTGCACACTAAGTCCCACGCCTTCTCCAAGCGCTCGCACACTTGCCATATCCTGTAATACCCATAATTGCCACACACAGACCTTTTCACACTCACACACTCATTTGTTCCACTTACATGGACATGCTCACATGCCCTCCCACCCTGCTGTTTGTCACAAATCCATAGGGAGAGCTGGTGGTGTGTGTATATGTGGGTGCTGGGTGTGGAATAAGAGGGCAGGGACAAGCAAGGTTTGATGTTAATCATCAGAGTTGTGTGGGGGCAAAGGGTTGGGATAGGAAGGCTGTGCCTCCCCAAACAGCCCGCCCCCACCCCCTATCCGATCCTCCCTGCTTCTTGCCTCCTGACAGCCCCCCCGGGACTCCTGCCCCATCCACCCCCCTGTTCCCTGTCCCCTGACTGCTCCCGGAACTCCTGCCACTGACTGCCCCCCAACCCCTCCTCTCCTTCCTGACTGCCCCCCGCGGCCCCTGCCCCCATTCAATCTCCCTGTTCCCCCCGACCACCATCCACACCCCTGCTTCCTGACCACCACCCTGAACTCCCCTGCCCTCTAGCCAACCCCCCTGCTCCCTGCCCCCTTGCCACGCCGCCCAGAGCACCAGGACAGGCAGCCATGTCGCCTGCCGGGAGCCAGCCATACCACCGCACAGCTCAGAACACTGGGTCAGGCCAGGCTCTGCAGCTGCACTGCCCCAGGAGCTCGCAGCCCCACTGCCCAGAGCATTGCGCTGGCGGCGGAGCGAGCTGCGGTTGTGGGGGAGGGGTCAGGGGCGAGTGTCCCAGGCCAGGAGCTCAGGGGCTGGGCAGGAAGGTCCCGGGGGCCATACTTTGCCCACCTCTGTGCTAGACGCTGCACACACACAGAACACAGACAGTCCCTGTTGCAGAGAGCTTACTGTTACATGCAGCAGGAAAGCTACAATGCTCTTATCTCGCCTGTTGCCTGAGGCCATCTCCTGTGGCTAGACGACACAGTTGGGGGTGCTCTGGTGGCCCTGCAGCAGGGAAATGGGTTTGACCCTGAAGCACATTCTGAGACAAGCCTACATGTTCAGCTACCAGTCTGCATGTAGGAAGGAAACTACAGTTGTGGTCTCATCAGCTGTGCTGGCTACAATCTCACCGCAGAGCAGAGCAGGTCAGGGTGCCCTTGCAGGAATTGGCCGAGTGCCTCGGGGAGAGAAGGCCCATTGACTGTCCTCTGCCGGAAGCATTAGCCGTGCAGGAGAAAGGGGGGAGTCTCCAGCCCTCTGAGCTATGTCATCTTCCCCGTGCACATCTCCCCAGATGGTCACCTCATGTCCTCCAACACCCTCTATGCCAGCAAAGTCAGGTGTCCCCTTGGCCAGGTTCAGGGTGGAAAGAGCAGAGTGGACAAACCAACAATTTAAAAAAACCTGATTTAATCTCTTTGTACAGAACCTGATGTGGCAGGAGTCCAGCTGCTTTAGGTCAACCACAGGTGACGTTTTACCAAGGCCTGTGATTTCCTACAAGAATGCAACTTAGAGACTCCTGTATCCAGTGCCTCTACTGTCCCAAAATAGGAACCAGGGACTGGACTCACTCCTGGATCCAATCCTCTCTCGTGAAGTGATAGGCAGAGATGGAACTTTCCTGACTCACTTATGCTCTTATTGCAAGACAGATGGGATGCTGACAATTTTGAGGTGGAAATAGGGGCCGGGGGAGAGGCTGCTAATTAGACCTGTCAACTGTGTCCTTAGCTTTTCAATTCCTAAATATGTCACTGTTTTATAGTCTTACCTTGAGTCCTCCCAGGGCTAGAAGCTGGACCCCCCGGGAGCTGGGAATCTCTTTTTTTCCCATCGGGATAGGACTCCTGTCTTTAGTCCTGATATCTCAAGGGTCAGATCCTCTGATGCAAACTGACTTCAGGGTTTGCCCCTAAGACGTTAAAGCCAGGACATCTTTGTGTTGAAGAAAACTGTCACTGGTCTGTGACGGAAGCTTAAGGAGATGGGGTGGAGGTCCAAGTGAGGGGATGCTAAGGTTAAAAATCCTTTTCTTACCTGCTCTGAGGCTCAGGTCAAGGTAATGTTCTTTTGGGAAAATTCTGCAACTTGAAGGAGGAGGAAAAAGTTTGCTCTGGCAGGTGGGAAAAAGAAGGAAAAAAGGCAGATGTCTGAAGCTGCTTCAGGGTTTGGCCTGTTAGAAGAAGGGAAATGGATTGGTGGACCGAGTCCACGTGAAGGGCTAGAAAGGTTTAGCACCTGGCAAATTGTCAGTGGGGCTAGGGTGACCAGATGTTAAGAGGAAAATATCGGGACCACCGCAGGGTTTTTTTTTTTTTTTTTTTTTTTACACTCACCCGTTTGGGAGTTCGGCGGCAATTCAGGGAGAGCCCTTCAGTCACAGCCGGTCTTCAGCGGTATTTTGGCAGTGGGTAATAAACCTTGCTGCCAAAGTCAGAAGCAGCCACTGCTGAAATACCGCCGAAGACCGTCCGCGACTGAAGGACTCTCCGCCAAATTGCCGCCGAAGACCAGGAAACAAAATATCGGGATAAATGGCGTCCTGACCGTACTCTGGTTGGGGCGCTGGACAAACTCCTCAAAATCGGGACAGTCCCGATTTTATCGGGATGTCTGGTCACCCTATATGGGGCCTGATCCTGCAGTGAGCTCTACTAACTCGTGGCCACAGCTATCACCTTTCTTCTTATGTTATGGGGATACCTTGAGGGCCCAGGCAAAGTCAACGGTCCGCTATGGTGAGTGCTGTAAGGGGAAGCTCCTGCTCCAAAGAGCTTATAAATTACGTAGACAAGACAGAGGGGGAGAGGGGGAGAGTGGGAGGGGAAAAGAGACGCCCAAGGTCACACAGTAGCTCAGTGGCAGAGCTGGGAGTAGAACTCAGCTCTCTGGAGTGGGAATCCAGAGATTGGGGTGCTAAGCTCCATGTTTGTACAAGCAACATATGAGTGAGCATATGTGGATAGCATATCTGTATACAATACAGATTAAACAGTGCTGTGATTCCATTTCCCCCAGCCTCCAACCCACCTGTGTGGTTGATGCATAGGTTGTTCTCTTCCCCCCCAAAGAAAGCTAGCAAAATATTGTCTGCAAGCGTAGCTCCTGTGTAATCCGCCCAAGAAAAGTCCCAACTTAAAACCAGCTGCACGGCTTCTTTGTTATAAAAAAGTATTTCATGCTTAATTCACAACTCCTTGGCTTAATTATTTAAGAGCATGACTGAGCCAGAGTGAAAGACGTATATTTATGCCACAAAGAGATAGCTGTCAGCGCTAGGTCCCCGGGCGATGCGCCCAGCTCACTGTTTCTATAGTTGCTCTGAGGGATCTGTCAACAGCTGATTGCATTTATACTCCCTGTCCAATTCTCTCTTCGGGAGTGGTCCTAGAATAGATAAGAAATGAAGGGTCTGATTCCTAGTGATTCTGTGCCTCTGCTTGGGACAGGGATGGAGGATAAAGGGGTGGGGGTGGGGGGTAGAGCTGTAAGTTACCTTTGCCTTCTCCACATTCTGCCACTTGCTGGGATCTCATTGCTAGTTGATGCAACTTCAGGGCTCTACAATGGCTGGAGGGACCCTCAAGGCACCATTTCTACCTGAGAGCCTTAGTGTCACTTGAAGTCAGGCCCAAGTGTAGGCCTTGATGCAGGATTCAGGGTCCCCAGTTCAGGGGGAAGGGCAAATTTTCCCTGTCACCCAAGAGCATCTGAGTAAATGGTGGAGAACAAGATCTCCAGCTATTTGTTTGAATTGAAACCTTCCTCTTTGGAAAAGCTTTCCACCATAGCAATTCACCCCATTGACACCCCATCTACTCCCCACCCTCACTCCCAAATAACAAATACATTTAATAAACCCAGTGAAGTTTATAATAAACCATTCAACCAAACCACAAAAATACCCCAAGCAGAGGTATTTCTACCCCCCAAGAGGGTGAAGTGCTAAAAGCTCAACAAACTTGACTAGGCACATTGCTGTTACTCTTGATTTTACATGGAAGGCACTCAGATACCAGCGTGATGGGCGGCAGGATAAAACCCATAGAATAGATAGAAATTATATAGAATCATACATCTGTAGGGTGGAAGGGACCTCAAAAAGTCACCAAATGTTCAAGTCCTTGGGCATTCGTGGGTAGAATCCTCACAAACAGTACATTTTAAGCCCTTGATATTCACCCAAAGCAAATTTTGAATTCACCCAAAGCAAATTTGTTCATTCGATTGTCCTATTCAAAATTCACCATTTGCATGCTGTTGCTTAGCTACCTAAATCCTCCAGTCGGGGGACAGAAAAAAAGATGCCATGTGACATGCAACTCACCAACACGGCAGTCCACATTTTAAATATTCACAGCAAGCTGATTGTGATAAATTCCCAGATGGCGAGATTCCCCCGCCTCACCCTGCCTATGTGGAGGAACCAGTGCAGGACCTATGAACTGCTTAGATTCCAGAAGAGGGTATAAGTAGGATGCTAGTTCCTTGTCTTAGGGTAAATTTCTCCAAGAGGGAGAGGGTGTGGTAATTTTCTGAAGAAATTTGCATCTGTTTTGAATAATAAATTAGCTACACATGTGCAGATGCAGACCCTGACTAATATTGTCTCTTTCTTTGCTTGGACTCCTCTGTCTGTCTGTATCCACCCAATTTCTCGTCTGAGCTTGCAAGCTCTTTGGGACAGAGACCATCTGTTTGTTCAGTGCTTAACTCAGTGGTGCCCTGGACACTACAATAGCACAAATAAATAAATAATAATAATTCTAACAGGACAGCAAGATGTGCACATGCTGGAAAAGAGACCTTGTGCCACAACTGAGCTGTGGACAGTCAGGCCTAATGGTCAGAGCAGTGTCGGCCAGGAACAGCACTGAAGGTCAGAGCTGAAGTCAGGAACAAGGAGTCAGAGCCAATGGTCATAGACATTTTCTGGAACTCCTTCTGGGCTTAAATAGGGCTCCTGGACCAATCAGGGGCCACAAGGGAAGCTGTCAGTCCAGGCTTCCAAGGCGGTACCTCCAGTGGTGCTTATCTGTGTGATAATGCAGACAGCCCCATCATGGCTGCCATGTAGCAGCATGATGCCAGCCTGTCGACCCAGGTTCTAGTGCTGGCTGAACCTCACCCCTTGTTGCTATGACTTTACATGGGGTACGTAGAAAGGAGGGCAGGGAATGCTGCGGTGGGTGTGGGGAGCCCAGGTCTGGATAGTAGTGAGGCTGTGGGTTGGGACTGCAGTGCACTGGTGGAGTGGGGGGAGGCAGGGGCTAGGACTGGATAGCGGGGGACTGCAAATCAGGGCAAGTTCCCTTCCAACCCCTCAGTTAGAGGTTGCCTTACGATCTGAAGCAAGAAGGTTTATATTTCAGTCCATTGCTGCTTCATCTATTAGGAAGCAACTGGAGCCACCTTCACCACTGAATTAAACTCTGCATTAGCATCTGGCCTGCTCCCATGCAGTGTGGTTGATAAAGCCACGTAGGGTGTACCTGCTGGATGGAGAGCTCTTTAATTGGGGCCTCAGCGAGGGGCTGGGAGGGAATGGGAGCCTGAAAATAAAATCAATGGCAGAGAAGAGGAAGAGATTAAAACCCAAGCCCCAGACGGAGCAGAGAGGCTTAATCTGATTAGGGAGTTCTCTGTTATTGTATTATGCTGATTATAAATCATTTAGGAGCTCAGCTAATCAAAATAGAGATTTGTTCTAAGCTGTAAGGGTCACTTTCTTTGGCAAGGACCCTCAAGGCAGAGGGCAGTAAACAAACACGGAGGAATGTCCCTTTGGAAGACGAATCCCCAGGGGCCCTGCTGACGTTATTCCTTCATATTGTGTGGTATGGTAGGACAAGGACACAGCACATCCCTGCTCAGCACTCCTATAATGCGGAAAGCCCAGGGCAGGGCTGAGGGGAGCAGAACATAGGGGGAAATGGGGGAGCAGGGGGTCTCCAGTAATCTTGCAGGCCAGGGCTGAGCTGGGGAAGCAGGGCATGGGGCTAGGAGGCAGCATGATGTCCCAGGGCCAAGTCATCAGGATGGGGCTTGGGGGAGAAGTGGTTCCTCAGGCATCACGCCCTGGGCAGGAGGCTTTGAGGAAGTAGGAACACAGAGCTCAGTGGGAGCTGCTGTCTCTCTGTCACCTGTCAGGCACAAGGTGCTAGGTATTAGCATGTTCCCCTTCCCCTCTGGCAGCCCAGCTACCTCATCATGGCAGCCACTCTTCTCATTACTGTCTCCTTGCATTAGGAATCTCCTCATTTACAGCGTGCGCCCCGCCTGGCGGCCGAATCCCAGGCGCCACGGCGCAGCTGCAAACTGCATTAGTGGCCTGCCACAGAGGCCATAACGTTGTTACCTAGGAAGCATTAGAGGTGCTAAATGACAAGCCCCTAAAATACCCTGCGATTTATGTCATCGGGGGGAGGAGAGGAGCACGCCATTCAGAAATGTGACCTAAGTGGAAGGGCCTGGATTCTCTCTTCAAGTCCCATTGCAAGCGGTCCAGTGCTGTCTCAGTCAGCCTTCCACTCCATGTCTCCAGGCCCACTATCCCAGGGGCTGCTCTGGGTTCCAGCCCCAGGACCCTATGACTAGCAACCTAGGTATGCTCATTCCCAGCTATTTCCCTGGGCTCCTCCCTCTCTGTCCCCTGGCCTGTCTCTGGTTTACCACTGGAAATGTCTCTGCTCCCCATGGCTACTTCACCCTTCTCAGCCTCTTGCCAGACTCCCCAGGGCTTACTCTCCCCGTGGATATCCTCCTTGTTCTTAGCCAACTCCCTTTGCATCTCTGGAGTCATGCAGAGCTCTCTCTGCACTTGCTTTCTCATGATAGCCCAGTTCTATCCCACAGCTGGGCTTTATTGGCTATTAGGCCCTCTCTAGTCCTGACTCCCCTCCAGGTGCAGCAGCTAAGGTTAATTGTTCTCTTCTGGCCCACATTAACCCATTGGGTGGGGGGAACTGGTTGGTGGCTCTGCTGATCAGTAGGGCTACTGGAACCATTCACACCTTCTTTCCAGATATCATGCTTCCCCTACACCCCTCCAGTCCAGGTTCTCCTCCTCCCCTGGGCTGCAACCTGAGCCCATTTCAGGTGGGAACAGAAATCCAGCCCAGGTTATCTGGATAGCCCTGGGCTGCCTCAGGGACTGATACCAGACCAGAGGCCATTCAACACTATCTTCAATGATCTGGAAGTAAACATAAAATTGCTGCTGATAAAATGTGCAGACAACATGAAGCCTGGCGGAGTGGTAAGTAATGATGAGGACAGGGCAGTCATACAAAATGTGTTTTAATACAGACATATGCAAAGCAATATATTTCGGAACAAGAAACCCAGGCTGTGCCTACAGATCTGGGGATTGTATACTGGGAAGCAGCGATTCTGGGAAGGATCCAAGGGTCATAGTGGACAAGCAACTAAATGAGCTCCCAATGCGATGCTACAGCAAAAAGGGCTGATGCAGTTCTTGGATGTATAGAGGAGGAGGGAGGTGATTTTTACCTCCGTATACAGCACGGACGAGACTGAGACTGGAATGGTGGTGTCCACATTTTTAAAAGGATGTTGAAAAATTGGAGAGGGTGCAGGAAAGAGCCATGGAATGATTCGAGGGCTGGAGAAAATGCTGTACAGTGAGAGACTCAAAGAGCTCGATCTGTATAGCCTATCCAAAGGAAGATTGACTGGTGACTTGATTACAGTGTGTAAGTAACTTCCTGGGAAGAAAATAGCAGCTATCGTAGAGCTCTTTAATCGAGCAGAGTAAGGCAGAACAGAAATCAATGGCTGGAGGCTAAAGCCAGCCACATTCCACCTGGAAGCAAGACACACTGTTTTTAACAGTGAGGATAATTAGCCATTGGGACAAGCTACCAAGGGAGCTGATGGATTCTCCAGATCTTGATGTCTTCATATCAAGACTGGGTGCTTTTGTGGAAGAGATGCTATAGCCACACATGTTATTGGGCTCGGTACAGGGGTAAATGGGTGAAATTGAATGGTCTGTGATCCGCAGGAGATCAGAAAAGCTGGTCCCTTCTGGCCTTAAACTGAGTCTATGACACCTCCTTCCAGAGTCTGCACTCTGAGCCCACTGCAGGTCAGCACTGGTATCCAGAGCTCTCCACTGGGGCTGGAAGTGACAAATGCTGATGCCACCCCTTCCCTGTGCCCTTCCCTCAATGGATCATCAAGTGCTTCACGCACAAGTCAAGTTTCACACCATCCCCACGGGCCACGCAAGTGTCACGATCCTTTCCTTTTACAGGTGGGGAAAGCGAGGCACAGAGCCACAGCTCCAAGTTAGTAGCACAATCTGGAGTAGAACCCAGGGGGCCTGTGCTTTGAGTGGTGTCCCCCACTTTTGGAACCTACCATCACCTCCCTTCGCCACGGGGACTCCGGGGAGAGCAAAGCTGGTTCTGTGGAACAAGGTTTGCTGCTGGGAAGCTTATCCGAGTGTAATGGGGGGGATCTTGCGGGGAAGCCTCTGCAGGTAGGCTCTTTGCATTCTGCCCCATGATCGCGTCCTTTCCACCAGTTTGGCTGGGGGGGCAGGGGTGAAGGAGAGAAGCCGACAACAAAAACAAACGCCACCTGTGTGCTTCCCTGCTAAACCCCAGGTTCTGCATCTTGGCTTCCTCCTCTCTGCCCTCCATAAGGTCTGCATGGGGCAAGCCCAGCTCCTAGCACCAACCCAGCCCAGACTCTGCTAATTGGGGGAAGTGCTGGGAATCTTGCAAGAAGGCTCTGGCCTGGAAAGAATCCCTCTTACTCTCCTGGGGAAAGGGATGGCTGGAAAAGCTCCAAACCCTTTGGGTGGTTCTAATGGCAATCATTCGTACATCTCTAGCATTATCCATCAAAGGACATGGAGAGGAAGCACCTTGCGCAGGGTCACACAGAACAAGAGCAGATCCCCCAATAGAACCCACGTCTTTTGATTCTCAGGCTGGTACCCCATCTGCTCAACCCCACTGCCGCCTTGGGAGAGAGGGGAGGTAGCTTTGCCTCCCCTACTCAGGGACTGTGGTGGTGAGGACAGCTCTGAGCCCACCCCAGAATGTCCTGGACTTGGGGGTGCTGCGGAAACAGCACAGAGCCAGCTGTGGATCTAGGCATAGCTGCCCCGCTGCCGTAGGGGCATCCCTGGCTCAGCTCGTGTGAAGGGAAATCAGGCCTACATTGAAGAGGGCCCGTGTCTGGTGAGCGCAAGGGCCTTTTAATAGCACCTGCTCAGAAAGTATCTGGATCGAAGTTATGGTGGCACAAGCATTTCTTAGACCCCCTTAAGCACCAAATTCACCCCTAGTGCAACCCCACCGAACAAGGAAGAGAGAGCACCCCTCTCAGATGTTACTCCTTACAAGCTATCTACCTAGGTCACTTGTCTGGCACCCCTCAGGGTAGTCACACACACTTTGGTTTGGAGTAGAACAGGGACTTTATCCCAGAGCTCCTACAGCTCAGACTAGCACCCAAACTACCAGAGCAGCCCTATGTCAAACTTACCCCTTAGTAAGTTCCCGTAGCCCCACTCATCTCAGTGTAGGGTCTGCTCCCTGACTTCGAACATGCATCCCATATAAGAGGGAAGTAGGCAGCTTTCTGGTTCCTAAGGAACCAGTCCTAGATGCCGATCAGAAGAAGCAGTACTTGAGAAGCTCCTATATTTGCATCTAAGTGACTTGGTTTTGAACTCTCCCAAAGGGTTCCTAGCCATGATGCACTCCAGGGCCTGGGCTCTTCTGCTGCAGGAAACTAGTCACCATCATTGGCTTCATCCTGCAGTGGGAATGGGCCCCTAGGAACTCTTCCATCTCACTGGCCCCTTCCCTCTCCCAGGGGACCATGCTGTCAGCATGAGCCGGGGGAACGGGCAACCAAGGGCGGAAGATGGAGGAAGAGCGATCTGGGGATGGCTAGCAGGGGAGAAGGAATGAATGAGGGATGGGAGAAGAGAGACAGAAGGGAGGAGGAAGGGGAGTGGCAGAGTCAATGAATGAGTAGGAGTAGAGGGGGGATGGATCAAAGAGCCCACGAGGCTACCATGCAGTAGCTCTTGTGATATACAGCAACACTCCCCCACTCAGCAGCCTGTGAAGCCCAAGCAAACTCATCTATGCCCTGACAACTGTCTGACAGCAACACACGAGCCTATTAGAGGCGGCTCTTTGGGGCTGGGAAACCTGTGGGGAGGCATTTTCTGCTTGCTGCGCCCTTTAATAGATATGTCTTAATGAGTTCCTGTTGGGATTCAGTGCTGATGATGGCGCTCGGCAAGGCGAGGGCAGCAGCTCAATCACAGCCTTGTTAGGGAAGGCACGGCAGCTCCCAATGCTCCGGGAAGGCCTGCACGGGAGACCTGCCAGTCAGCAAATGCCCAGGCTCTGTGCCCAAGCCGTGGCCTGCCACAGGGCTTGGAGCATGGCTCATCTTCTGGATTTGTGGCACTTCTGGCCAATTGGGCCCACTGCCTGCCACGTGTAGCTGCTGCTCAACCTCAATCCTGCAGCACCGTCTGCTACTTCAATTCTGGGCTCCCCACAGACAACTCCTTTGGTGCATACAAAACCTGACCTGCAGCACCCCTTGCTCTTCCTGCCCTGGGCAATCAGTCCCCACACTTCCAGCTCTGCTGAGGCCCCTCTGTCTCAACCTGCAGACCCTCTCACCCAGCTCTTCTTTCTATCCGGTCTGGTTTTTCTGTGTATTTCTGTACCACCCATCACCAGGATGTCTGGGTGCTACTGGCGCCTCATGCGGGAACTGCTCATTGTGGCACATTGGGTCCAGGCTTTGTGAAGTGGGACCCCCCTGCTGTGGAGAGGTTCACAAAACCAATCGTGTTTGTCACCGGGCCTCTTTGAAGCGAAAGGCTGGCGCCTTGACCTCTCTGTACCTCCCTGAGCCACCAGGTGCTGTTTGCTAGCCCAGTAAAATATGGAGAAGTAACAAGATGGATGGGGAGAGGACGGGAAGACAGGAAAAGGGATGGCATGGACATGGACTGATGCGGTGGGATGAGGGATGAGGGCATGGAAGGGAGAGATGTGATGGGATGGAGGAAGATGTGCTGGGATGAGGCAGACTTGAATCTGTCTAAATAACAATATACCTGATGCCTCTGTGTGGCCTTGGGCTCTTTCTCTGTGGGGTTTCCCTCTCCCCTGGAAATGTGTGTGGAGGCGGCTAGACTGGAGTGGGAGCGAGGTGCTTCTGAGACTAACCCCAAAAGCAAAACATCGGACGTGCCCACAGGGCATTTCCCCAAGTTCCGGGAGGCTGCAGAACTCTCTCCTGGTGACGTGCCCCTAGTACAAGGCCCATGCACCACATATGTCCCTCTGAAGCTCTTGGGGGCATGAAATGGAGCATGGTCCTCATGTTGCCCATCTGTACGGGGTGAATTCTCCTTCCTGGGCAAAGCCAGTCTTCAGTCAATAAGACTGGCAGTACCCAGCATAAGCTTCCACAACATGCTAATCCAGTGCTCAGCGTCCTACGCAGGTGCTTTCTGATTTCCTGTCCCTGCTTTACATCAGCTTCGGTTAAATTAATTGGCAATTACCAAAGGTCCATAAAAAAACAGACAAGAGTTTCCTCAGAAAGGAGGCTGCATCCTCAGCCTCAGCCATATTTCCTTCATTCCTCATTGATCCCTCAGCCTCCTCTGGTCATTTAGCAGCCTCTGAGAGGTGTGATTATTCTGTCACTGACAAACACCTATTGATCCAGGGCAGCTGCTGTAAAGACTTGGGGACATCGGGTAATGTAGGCACCTTCCCCAGCATCCACTATTAAGCCTGCAGATGGAACGAGTTCCTCACTCTCTCATCTGCTGCCATATCTCATTAGGGTCTTTAGATGGGGGCCTGAGGTGAGGAGCTGGCTGGGCTTGGAAATTCACCTGCACTGTTTTTCTAAGGAGTAGCACAGTTTGCATTACAGACATTTCTAGAGGGTAAAACTGAGGGGATAAGACACAGGGAGAGGACTTATTAAACCTGGATGCTATTCCTAGCTCTACCCTGGACTCCCTGTGTGACCCTAAGCAAGACTCATCTCATCTCTGTTCCTCAGTTTCCCATCTGTAGAGTGGGGCTAATAATCCTTTGTCTGTCTTGTCTAGTTAGACTGTGAGCTCTTTGGGGCAGGACCATCTCTTGCTATGTGGCACAGTGGGGTCCTGACCTTGGTTGGGGTAGCTAGATGTTACTGTACAAGAAATGGGGTGGAAGACTCATCTTTTGGATAATTTGAAACTGGTCTGAGCTAACACCTGGAGAACAATCCTGTGCTGGCCCTCCAGGAGGTGGGGCCTGGGCTAGATTAGATGGGAGCTAACGGCTCTCTTTCCATCTGCAATGTAAAACGAATGGTCCTGGTCACTCTGAGTTATCCCCTACCCAGATAGGGATGGTGGGTCCTGTCACTGGATCACTGTATTTTTGCAGCAGGAGACAAGGGAAGGTCCCTGCTTGGGCTGGCTGTATCCCTTTAAGAAGCATGTCGGCCCATCCTCTTCCCAGCAACTTGCCAGCAGGGTGACTGGCGATGGCTTCCTGAGACCGGCGGCCTCAGCAGACTCTGCTACATGGCCAAATTGATTCTTCCTGGTGCCGCTTTCTCTCCCATCTCTCTTCCCTTCGACCGGGTATCTTTGAGCCACGCGGGCAGACTGTACTGTAGTGATTGGTAAGGGTGTGTCATGGCTCCCCAAGCACAGGGGAGAGGAATGTGAACTTCCTGCATCGTGGAACCGTGAGACAAACAGGGAAACTTTACAGCACCTACTAGAATGCTCTCCCCAATTCACATCCTCCTGCTCTTCCCTGGAAAGGGAGACATTCCTCTGACAATGTAAAAGGAGCACTCCTATACCTCCTGATTGCTGGAGCCCCAAGGTTACCAATCAGTGGGGCTGAAGTCGGATAAGATCAGGGCCCAGGACTGATGAGAGAACATTAAGTAACGCTCTGATTGATATGTGGATAGCTGGTAATCCAGGCAATCAGCTCTTTGGGAATCAATTAAGGGGAGTGAGGTCAGCACTGGAAATAGAAAGGTTGTTAATCAGCGAGGCTGCAGCAGGGCGGGGGATAACCAGGGGACCCGGAGCCACATCCTTCTGCATGAAGGGCACAAGCAGAGGGAATTAGTGGTGTGAGACATCCAGCGGTATTGGGGTTAAAGAAACAAGTCTGGCTGCTGTTGCTAAGATGCCTTTTGCCACATGCCCTGATTCTGGAAGAAGTTAGGAAATCCCTCCGCACTTGCTACAACCAGGTCAGGTAAAACAAGGAGTTGCACCCAAATGCAGTAATGAGCTCCTCTCCCAAGCCCTGGTTAGAGGTACACAAGCACGTGGACGTAGGAGCTGCCAGACTGGATCAGAGCAGGGCTCCATCTAACCCAGAATCCTGTCTCTGACACTGTCCAGCCCCAGCTGCTTCAGACAAATAGTGAAGAAACCTCACCTAATAGACAGTTCTGGAATAACCTGGCCAGAGGGGCAGTCTCTTCCTGACCTCTGCCAGTCAGCGGCTGCCTCTTGCCCTGAAGCAGGAAGGTTTATGCCCTTTATAAATGTGTATCACCAATGGTGCAGTTGCAGGTGATCTTATTATCCTTACAAGCATTTAATCCTTTCTTCAATCCTCGCAAGCTCTTAGCCTCAATGCTATCTTGTGGTTAGCAAGTCCCACCCCCCATGCTGTGATTTATAAGTCGGAAAATGTGCAGGGAAGTTTTGTTTTTCTTACGTATCAGGTGCTGGGCTGGGTGCAAAGGCTGATACCGCTCTGCCCTTACAATCTAGTTCAGATGCATCTGATCCCTGTAGATGTGCTGCAAATCCTAGCAGCGCCTATTAGCTAAGCAGGGCTAGAACTTAGCAAGGATGTGGCTAGGAACCTATTTAAGATCTGCCCTTTGGGCCAGTATCAAATTAGTTCCCCCAGCATGGTGTTTTGGGGGGTGGGTGGGGTGGAATTGTTCCCTTTTCATGAGAGACATAAACCAGAGGTGGTGTTAGTGCTCTTGTCCTGGCCAGATTCCACCGAGGAGGGTTATACTGTGACTCAGATTTCCCCCCTGAAGTTTTAATGGGATATGGGATTCTTCTTTGCTTCTTCCCCTGCAGTGTTACCGTGCCCTGTTAAACAGCTGCTGTGTTCCACCTCAGCAGTGGGTGATGTGGTCCCTTCCCATCCTCTCAGGGAGTGTGTGAAATGTAATTAGTTAACGCCTGCAAATTGCTCTGAGATCCTTGGAGGGCGCACAAGCAGTGTAAAGTATTCATTGCTGTCGATGGGGAAATTACCTTCCCAATGACTCTGTGGCCTAATCTTCAACTCCCAAGGATTTGCATGGACCGAAGGACTGGCTGCATCCTGAACCACCAAGTTATAAGAGCCAAGGCCAAGCTTTTCAAGAAGGACTCGTGATTTGGGGTGCCTTGGGGCATTTGCTCCAATGGTGATGCTGTAAAGGGGTTTGATATTCAGTAAGTGCTGAGCACCTGCCTTCTGAAAACCAGGCCCCAGAATGTGGCTCAGATTAGGCAGCCAAAATCACTAGTCATCCTTGAAAATCTCAGCCTGCATATGCATCTCGTATGACAACCGTGCCTAGAAAGGAAGTCGGTGTCTCTAGGGTTCTGGGTATACAGTGGGTCTCTGTCACCAGGGTCTGGGTAGGGTAGGGAGGAAACACAAACTATAGGAGTTCTTTGCCTTGTTGGCCTAACCCTGTAACCTACTGGCCTTTTTCTCCCTTCACCTATGAGAACTGTCCCCTCGCATCTACTTCTGCTGTGCCCATTGCTGCAGTATCTCTGGCAGATCATCCCTCTAGGAATCAAGCCTTCTCCTGCTGCTAAATAACCCACTTGGCTGGAATTAAGGGTGGGGGGGAGGAAAGCCATAGAAATCCCAGCACAGATTCAAAATCCTCCCCCTCCAAAAGCAAGGAAGACGGCATGTGTTTCAGCCAGGCAGCCAGCGGCAGTGCCAATCTCAGGTATTCAAAACTGATGCGTTAAAAATAATAAACATCCATGAGGGCTTCTGGGTTTTAGTTACAGACATGTGCTGGTGGGGCTTGTGCTAGCTTGCTAAAAAGAGCTGTGTAGAAGGTGCGGCTCAGGATGGAGCTGGGCTCTCCAGCGTATGCTCCCCTAGGTGTGGGCTCCTGAGCTCCAGCCGGAGCCACAATGTCTACACAGCTGTTTAGGATGCTGGCACAAGCGCTACTGGCACAAGTCTGTGGACCTGGGGTGGGAGGCTTGCTCCCAGATGCTGTGGAGACATACTGCTTCCATGATCGTGAAGGGCTACAAACCTCCTTGGGGCGGGGGGGGGGGAGGGGGGAAAAGTGGATAATCTCATGCAATCATGTGACTTTAAGAAAAGTACCAAATATTGTGAGATAAAATTGCAAGAGTTGGCAACACTGCCTGATGCAGGTCTCAGCTTCCCTGGCTGCTGGTGTGCTAGTGAATACCCCAGAGTGATTTCATACCCTTCCATTTCCAACCCATCCTCTACTATCCGACTGGCTGCTACTGCTTCATGCATGTCCTTTTGCTCCTCTTCTCAAGGTTTGTTTCAAGGAAAAGACCCTCCAGCCCTATGTGCTGAGACTGTTGTCCATTTGGACTCTGACCCTGTCTACTGCAAGTTTCCCCCAGTGCTTTCTCTATTGGATTGTAGTGCCGAAGCAGCTCAGACTGAAAAAAATACATTTTTTATTTTTCAACAAGATGAGAAAGGAAGGAAAAATACTAGGAGTCAGCTATTATTTTTTCCCAGGGAATCTGCTAAATGTTCCCAGTGTGACCCAGTTGGGGAACACGTCATTTATTACAACATGTTTCTAGTGGAGTCGCTCCAGACTGACGCCAGTGTAAAAGCAGAATCGGCCCTTGTGTCTTAGGCTGGTCTTCTGCCCCGCCCCCTGAAGCGGGGATAATGAAAAGCAACAACATACCTGAACAGATCTAAAGTCTTCAAGGTATTTATAGGCTTACAGTCTGCAATAGATAAAGGGATTGCTTTACTCCCTGCTGAAATGCAACCACTTTTGAGGGTGAAACACACTGGGGGGCCTGCTTCTGCCTTCACGCACCCCTGTCTTACACTGCTGTGGCTCCCTGGGCTTCGCCAAAGCCATGACTTGCAGCCATGTAAGAGATCAGACTCTAACTTTGCACAGCATCACTGCAAAGCAATTAAAGGCAGGGGCCAGATTCTGATCTCTGTTGCCCTATTGTAGATCTGTGATAGCTCTACTGACTTTAGTGGAGTTACTCCATATGTAACCGAAAGCACAGTCCGCCCTAGGAATGCAAGAAGCTGGAGGGGGACCTCAACGCAATGCTCAGAATGAGAGGCGCATCTTGCTTGCCTTACTCTCGCTGCAGTCAATGGGAATACATGCCCGAGGAAGGAAAGCAGAATTTTGGTCTGCGGTATGTTACACCCGTTCCAAGAAGCCACGTTCTTCCTGGTTCCGGTCCAGTTCATCTTAAGCGTAAGAGGGCGCAGGAATGGCGACTGACTGCACTGTCGGTGGTCTTGCCCTGATTTAACATCATTTGGGGATAATGGGAGTTCTCAGCTAATTGTTTCCATATTTCACTGCTCTGTTAGTCTAGAATTTCTTTCGAGTTGTTGTCCTATTGCTGAATGTTTGACGAAGGATCAAATAACAATAAGCTGTATTAAAGCAGCGTTGGATGAAGCCCGGGAGAGTATTTCAGCTCTCTGGATATTGCACAAACCTCCTACACTTTCATTATGGAAATACCATTAAAGGTATAATCCTGACCCTAATGATGACTAAGGGGGAAATACAATAACCGCCTACAAGCATTTAGAGTGGTGTATACACCAACAAGGAGGGGATTGTACAGGGTTGGCCTCCTGGGTATAACCCACCGTAATGGGATGGGATTAAGTGGAGGAAAATGTAGGCTTGAATAACAGGAAAGATTTGCAGTGAGGTCTGTTTGACTCTGGACTAGGGAACACACTATGGAGAACAATCCTGCATTGGTTAGATCCCTCCAAGATCTTCTCCTTCCTCTTGATTTCTGTGATTCTCTTACTTTGCAGAAGATCACAGTTTTGGTCAAGATATTTTTATACCATCTGAAGCCGTCCTGCCTCCTGCCCAACCCTGTTCATTCTGGGTAAGGTATGCAGCTGTTGGCTTGGGAAACAAGGGAAAGTCCAGGCATTCCTCGTGGCTTCCCCCATGTCTTTGCAAACCAGCGATGCCAAAGGCATTGCCATGCTTCTCCTGGAGCAAGTGGCAAAGAAACACTAGGCCCAGTCCTGAAATCCTTATCCAGGACATTAGCCCCCTTGTCTCCCATGGACGTCACTGATTCCCATTGGCTTCGTGGCCTCTGTGGGTAAGACACTGGGGTCCCAGAGCCCCCTGCTCCTAGGCTGTCTCTGAAGCTCACTCTCCCCTCAGATGGGGTTTTGCTTTCTGTTCTGCTCCCAGGATGAAATGCTACCAAGTTTTCACCCAGCGTGCGTGAGTGATAAACTCAGAGTGCAATGCTAATGGAAAAGCCAGCACGAGCAACTGACGTTGACTTATCCCTGGGAGTATGAACTGCAGCGAAACCCTCCCAAATGCACAGTGCTGGTGCCAGCAAAGCTACCCTTCGCGGCAGGGGAGGCTCTAGGAATTTGGCCGCCCCAAGCAGTCATGCCTGCGGGAGGTGCACCGGAGCCGCGGGACCAGCGGACCTCCCGCAGGCATGACTGCGCATGGTTCCCTGGCCCCGCGGCTCCGGTGGAGCATCCGCAGGAATGCCTGCGGGAGGTCCACTCGAGCCGCGGGACCAGCGAACCATCCGCAGTCATGCCTGCGGGAGGTCGACTGGAGCCGCGGGACCAGCGCACCCTCCGCAGTCATGCCTGCGGGAGGTTCGCTGGTCCCGCAGCTCCGGTGGACCTCCCGCAGGCATGACTGCGGAAGGTCCGCCGGACCCGCCTGCTGCCCTGCTGGCAAAATGCCGCCCCAAGCACGCGCTTGGCACGCTGGGGTCTGGAGCCGGCCCTGCTTCGCGGGACGCTCCTTCCACGGATTGTAGGGGTAGCCATGTTAATCTGTATCCACAAAAACAATGAGGAGTCCAGTGGCACCTTAAAGACTATTTGGGCATAAGCTTTCGTGGGTAAAAAACCTCACTTGCATCTGAAGAAGTGAAGTTTTTTTACTCACGAAAGCTTATGCCCAAATAAATCTGTTCGTCTTTAAGGTACCACCGGACTCTGTGTTGTTCTTCCATGGAATGGTTCTTCAGTGAGCTCAGCACACCAGACTAGCACAAATGGCTCCAGAGCGCAGAAACTGGGCTCCACAGACACACACACAAGTCAGAGAGAGAAGAGGCCCATTAGCCCACCACCCTGCCAGTCCAGGATGGATCCCTGTGGCACCATTTTGTAAGAGGCTGCCCTCACAGACATCTTGCTTGCATGGCTTGGAAGGCTTATTCTGTAACCTCTGCTAAGCAGGCTCAGGGAAACAGTGTCTTACATCTGTTAGAGATGAAGTTCAGCAGTCAGGGTCCCTGGGTTCTGTTTACGATCACTATCTGGCCTTGGTCAAGTCAGGTCCTCTGTGTCTCAGTTTCTCTGTCTGTAAATCAGGAGTGTAAGGGATTCTGGAGGGTGCTGTGAAAATTTTGTACATTAGAGGGTTGTGGAAGCAAGGAGCTATACGAGTGCGATTGTTGTGCAAAATCCCAGTGTACTTCAGAGGTAAGCACCAGCCTTCTAAATGTAGGCATCTCTTGGCTGGAAGGCCATGCCACTCATCAGAACCTGGCCAGATTTTCAAAGGGCTTCTGCACGTAGTTAAGAATTGAGATAAAGAGCCGCCAGAGAAAGCCATTTACACCCTACTTTTGGTTGCAGAACACAGAAACGACGCTACCTATTTTTGAGAGCCATCTATTGGCCCCGTTACCCAGTAACCATTTACATCAATACTGGGGTAGAGCACTGCTGTAACATAATGGTGGGTGCTGAGCCCCCTGGGAAATCTGGCCCTCCTTGAGGTGCCTAAAAGGCAGCCTGAGCTCTTTGGGAAAACCTGGCTCGTGTGTGGCTCTGTTGCAGCAGATATGCTGGGTATGTTTCCATTTGCTTAATGTGCACTGTTTTTACAAAAATAATATAGCGTATAGTTCCCCCGTGTTCAGAACTTGTCAGCAATGGAATATAAATATCTCTAACAGCCTCCATTTACACCCACCTGCCTAGACCATGATGTGTAAGCCAGAAAAAGTAAAAATATATCCTCAGTGTTCATCTGTTGCTGACAGCAGTAATTACATTGTAAAAGAGGCTTCTAAAACGGGTCCATTTCCGACCCCAATCACGGTTCTGTGTTTCCTTTATGGGAGCTAATGATAACACAAGTAACCAAAGCAATGGAGTGAAGTGATGAGTGTGCCCCTAGCTGTGTGTGGGTCTAGCTATCTAGCTAGTTATTTCTAACGCATCCATCACTGTGATGTCAGCAGGACTGTCAAGCCATGGCAGTTGATACCAGAGTGATTTCCAAATCAGTACGAATGAGACTTTGAGTGTCTCATTGTGAGAGGCACGGCAAAATCCTCGCGCCTTAAAGCTTTTCCCTTTAAAGTCAATTACAACGAAGGGAGCTGTCCCTTTAGCTGAGCGAGATGTGGCAGGTCGGCACTGGGGTCTTTGTGTGATTCTCCGCTTCTCGCTGGTTCTACACCACTGTTATTCTCTTCAATGGGGCTAGTCCAGATTTACACCAGTGTGAGGGGAGAATCAGGCTTGTTGATCCTTGCAGTAGCAACATGGATCCGTGGGCTCAGGACTTGACAGGGGCAGGGGGTGAAAGGAGGAGCTGATTTTTTCCTGTATTCAGTTTGTAACCATACTAAAAGAACAGGAGGACTCCTGTTCTTTTTGCAGATACAGTCTAACACAGCTGCAACTCTGAAACCTTGAACCATACTGTGATGGATCAGTGCTCTCAGATGCTGCCAGAATGGTGCCTGGAAAGGCCATGTTTGCACTTGTGAGTGGGCCTTTTCGCACACGCAAAACAGACAACTGTGCATGCAAAAGGAGAATTGCATTTACAAGTGCTGGCAGGGCTAAGCAAAGGCAGATCTTGCACAGGCAGTGGGAATAAAGGTAGCTGTTGAGGGTCACCCTTTGCAAAATGGAGCCTCTGAGCCAGCAAAATCGGACCAGACCTGGCTATTCAGCAAGCACAGGCTTATGTCAGGGTTTTCCATGTGCAGAGGGGGAGATTTCGGCCACGATTCAAGTTTTCACTGAACTCCTAGAGAGGTTGCAGAGCAATGCACGTGTCTCCTGAACCACCAGCGGCCCCTGTGTATAGCCCCCCATGCAATGCTACTGGTAGTAATGCTTTGCACATAGAGGTTTGGGAGAGAGGTGGGGAGAGTGGTTCCTGGCTAGAATGTCCCTGATAACTAGCAGTCACAGAATCTGCCCTGTATCCTTTCAAAAACAATTGGGGGTCTTAAACGTGTGTCCATGCCATTTATTTTCCCTTTCCCTTCTGCTGCTGCTCCCCCCAACTCTCCTCTCTCTAAAGGGGGCAGCCCAGCAGATAAACAGGGTGGTGGAAGCAGCTATACTAATGCAGCATTAAAATTCCCCTGCACACGGCCGGCCTGCAAGCTGCTCCCGTCGCCCTGCTCCTCTCGCCCGTCGGAGCGCCGGATGCATGTATGCAGTTATTACAAACCTATTACCCTGCCTCTATCACACTCCCCTCTATAGAACGGCCTCCTTCCCAGGGCTGCACACTCATCTCATTAGAAAGGGAGCCAGGAAGAGGCTGAGTTTCCACCCTGCTGCTCTCAGTTATCTGTGTGAAAGGGGAGCCAATTACCAGCAGCTGGTGAGAGCCTAAAATTATTATTAATTTCTAACAAAGCATATGCTTTGTGTTAACAATCCTCTGTGGTGTGGCAGGAGGGCCAATATCAGCCAGATGGCTCAACATGCAATGGGAATGATTAATGCATCACGCTGCAGCCTAATCAGGGAGCTCTTGCAGGGGACTGGAGGGCAGGGAGGGGAGGAAGAGGGGAGCGGAGATGCAGTGAGACGTGTGAGTGGTGGAAGGGCCCTGCTACGCCGCTGCAAGGGGCGCTGCTCAAACTTGCCTGGGAAGAATCTGTTCCTCTCCTGGTGCAATTTGCTAAGGGCAGGGGAGGCAGCAGGCTGGGTTACTTGCTGGCTTTATGGGATCACTATGAATTCCCCCTCTGTTCCCTTGGCAACATCCCCCGGGCTGGGATGGACTCCTGTTGAGCAGGGCTGTGTGGGGAACCTGATGGTAGGGGTCACTGTAGAGCAATGAATGGCTCCCCCATCTTCCAGGGAAAGGATTGTGCCTTAGACATGCTCTCAGGTCTCTCCGGCAGCGAGTGAGAAACCACCTTGGGGAATCAGACCTGGGTTTTTTCCATGGCAGCATGGAACCTCCCAGCCAGCGATGGGAATGGGCCCCAGTGTAGCAGTGTGAGCCGTGGGTTCTGGTGACCCCTGAGATCTATTCTGCCTCTGCCACTGACTTGCTGTGGGACCCTGGAGGCAAGGCACTGCTGCGCCTTGTGCCTCAGTTTCCCCACAGGGACATTTAAGTCACAGGAATATGGTGAGGTTGAACCAGTCCAGTTATTGATCGTAGGTTTTTTCTATAGGGCCCATCACTCTAGGATCTAAGTGCTGATTGTCGGCTCTTCTCCAGCCCCTGTCCATCTGAGGATCTCAAAGCACGTTGCAAACAGTGAATTGAGCCTCATAAATGCCCTGCTGAATGCAGTGGCCCTGTTGTACGGGTGAGGAAATAGAGACAGAGAGAGGCTAAGGGCCAGACCCTGCACTGATTTATGCCCCATGAAACCCTATTGACTTCAGTTTGGCCTTTAGGACCAGGTTTTCAGAAGTGTGAGGTCCTCGGTGTGGAGCTCTCTGGCTCTTAATGGCTTTCCCAGGACATGCAATGGGACTGTGGGAATAGAATCCAGGCCTCCAGACTAAGTCTTGTGCCTTAACCATACACATCTCTCTGAGATGCTTGGATGGAAGTCCCTAGAGAGATTCCCAAGTATTATTTACAAAGACAAGACAAGGTATTGTGTACCTGACAGGGACCCACCATTTCTTGCTCCTGAAGGAGGTGGAAATCCACTGTCATGTCCTAGAGGAATTGCTACAAGACGCAGGTGTCTTTGCCTTTGTTACCTTTCATCCATCCCTCTGTATCCCCCCCCACCCCAACCACTACTTCCAGATTGAAGGGATGGTCTAGTAAGTGGACGGGGACTCAGGAAATCAGGATTTGATTATCATCTCTGCCACTGACTCCCTGTGTGAACTTGGGTAAATCCCTTCACCTCTCTGTTCCTCAGTTCTCTATCTGTACAATGGGGATAATAGAGGAGACATACACTAGGGAGATTGTGAGGTGCTTAGATATTACATGGATAAAGGCCATGGAAGATTCTCGATAGGGAAATAGGACCAGCCACCACTTTTCATTAATCCCACTTGGATAACCCAGAAAATCAGACTGCAGGTTGTTTTTTGCCACTTCACTCAGCATCAGAGGGGATGTGAACTGGGTTTGGAGGAAGTCCAGGCAAACTGGCTAAGCGAATGCATGTGCTGAAGGGTGGGGAAGGAGAATTTGGGGAAGTGTTGGGCTCTGCAGCTGGTATGAAGGGATGGCTCAGAGCTAGGAGTGACATGCAACTCGTAGCATCAGCTTGGTCACAGGTGTTACTCCAAAGACTTCAGTGCATATGCACCAGGGATTCATTTGCCTCTTCTTGGTCAGTAGTACATAGAAGGGAAAATAAATCAGTGTGCAAGGGAACATGCGTGAGTGTGCAAAGGGGTGTGCACTTTAACTGCAACCAGGTCAGCCATTTCATCAATGGATTTCTGCCTTGAACTTAGGACCTAGTGGAGGAACTGAATTTGGTGCCCCGAAGGCATGGCCTTTGAGTGCAGATCCTGGAAAGAAAAGTACCGGAACTGGATTTCTGTGCCCTCTGGAAAGAGTTCTGTGTGCACCACGAGAGAAAGCTCTGAGTTAGAAGCGGGCTACTGGCCAGCTGGCTCAGGAGAATGCTTTAGGTACAGTCAGGAAATGCTGCAATTCTCTGAAGTGTTTGGTTTTTTTCTTCCAGGAAAAAATGATGAGAAATCTTTAATCTCCCTTTTCCTATTAGCTCTTAGCAAGGGAGCAATTGGGACCAGGGGAGGTTCGAGAACTGATGCTTGATGAGTATCCCAAAGTGCCTCTGTGAGGAGATGCTCTCATAAAGGGGGTCTAACAGGAGCACTTCCCCTTGGGCCCAGAAGCATGTGCTTCTCTTCACCTACCCAGGTGGGAGCTGCTGATGGAAATGATGGCTATTGCCTAAATCATTACTACTTTGGTGGTGCCTTTAGCTGGGGTTCTCAGAGTTTTACAAACACTAATTACTCCAGTCTCACAAAACCCGCCCCTCCCACAGGGAGGTTGGTGGGCAACACTAACCATCTTTTCCAGATGAGGAAACTGAGGCACAGAGCATTGACTTGCCCAAGGTTATATGGCAGAGCCTGGAATAAAAACCAGGCCTCCTGAATCCCAGTCCCATTTCAGTAACCACTTAGCATTTTAGCCAATTAATTCTCCCAGTGAGGTAGGTAAAGATCAATCTCATACTCTAGATAGGGAAACTGAGGCAAAGCCACTTGGCATCAATGTTAAGAAGCAGTACTAGAACTCAGGAGTCCCTGGTACCCTGCATTGTTCTCAGACTATTAGGCTATGCTGCCTCCTGGACAACACTGCCCAGCACGGGCCTTCAGCTTACTGCCAGTCTCTCCTATAGCTCAGCCAGTGGGTGGGGGTGGGGGTCTCAGGGAAGTCTTGTGTCTTGGTCTTGGCCTCTCAGTCTCCACCCTGTATGGACAGAACAGGGGAAAAGAAGCAGTGGTAGAATCTAGACCCCTCTGCACAATGAGAGAGTTCCTGTCCCAAGGAACTCGAAAGCTTCACCTCAGATGATCCCATCCTGAGGTGTGGGGGTGACTCAAGCAGGTGCGGGCTGCATGCATGAGGCAGGGACTCTCGGCACCAGCAGGCCCAGGAACACCAACAGCAACCTCTTGAATCTCTCCAAAGTGGATATGGCAGCTGCAGTATCAGATGTGGAGTATGTATCTGTGTGGGGAGAGCAGGTCTCTGGTCTTTATCTTGTCTATTTTTGATGTTGCGGGCACTGTCAAAATGTCAGTCTGAATAGATTGGCAATTGGGTATCATCAGAGAAACTGTCTCCAGCCATCAGACGGGAGAGAGACACTTTCCAGAGAGGAGGAGCAATTAGTTGTAATTACTGTGCAGGGTTTTCAGCTCGCTCGGTGTAATAGGCAATGATCGCATATTTATATTAAAAAAAAAAAGCACTTGCACTAATGTTCTTCTCATGCATCAACAAGTGATTGGGGAGATGGGCAGGCGGGAGTCGCTGAGACCAGGTAAAGTGCATTGACTTCCATCAGCTGAGGCATCCAAGCTGCAGCCCGGAGGGGCGGGGACTGGGATAGCAAATGGTGACTGCTCCAGATGCCTGCTCATCTCTGGGTTCTTCCAGTCCTGGTAGGGCGACTGGCAATGTGAGTCTGGTCTCTACCTGGTTCCTGATGGCTCAGCAGTGTTGTGATACACACATGGCCTGAGTTGTCCCATAATTTAGGGAGTAGATATCCACTGGGTAAGAGGAGGTTTTATTTTTTGTGGCTGTCTGTGCTAGGGTGGAGCTCTGCGTTGGAATGTGGGTGCATGTGTCTCATCAGAGGCGTCTGAGGTAGAAAGGACCCAGAAGATAAGGTGGCCAGACTGCAAGTGTGAAAAATCGGGACGGGGGTGGGGGGTAATAGGAGGCTATATAAGAAAAACACTCAAAAATCGGGACTGTCCCTATGAAATTGGGACATTTGGTCACCCTACCAGAAGAACATCCAGTCCCTCTCCCTGGGGCCAATATAGGGTTGCCTCCCAAGGCACATATTCTACTGCTGTGTCCCGTCCAGCTATAAATATCTCCAGCAAGGTGCCAGCTGCACAGTTCCCAAGCTGAGAGGTGGAATGAGATTTGAGCCTGTCTGGGGTGGAGGGAAGTTTGGGGGCTTTCACAATCACCATCACCTCTCTAAATGCCTTGGCTAACCTTGAGCCAGCAGATGCGTAAACAGCTTGATTCCTTCTCCCCAGCCCTGGGTTCAAATCCCCTGGAGAAGCCAGCATCTGACTGCCACTGCACACAGGTGGCTGTGTGAGAGTTGCAGGGAGGTAGAGTGGCAGCAGCAGCTGTCTCTCCCCATCACACTTCCTGGCAAGGCGAAAGGGCAATCACAGAGGCTGATTAGTGGAGTGGGGGCTCTCCTGATTAGCCCATGATTGCACAATCTGTGAGCATCTTGTTTATGCCTTCCATGTCACTTGCCGCACCATGAGCTGGTGCAAAAGAGCTAGACACATAGTTCCTACCCTTCCAATGAATGCTATTCCTGGGGCGGCTGCTGTCTCTTGTTCCTTTGTTACATCCACTTGCTGCCTTTGCACGTGCCAGCTGCAGATATGTGATCTTTCCATGGCTGGTGCAAGAGCCTACCCTACAGTTCCAGCTGACTGCACCAACCCTCCCCCCCATTCCTCCACCTCCTCAAACGTGTTCCAAATCTCATCTGAGAACGAGAGATGAGCCTGATCCAAACATCCCTGTCTTCTGAGGGGGGTTGAAATCCAGATCTACTGTCTAGGGATTTGTCCTGCTTTGAGCAGGGGGTTGGACTAGATGATCTCCTGAGGTCCCTTCCAACCCTGATATTCTATGATTCTATGATCTAAGTCCTGAGGTTCCCCCTGGCATCTACAGTTGTGGTTGTTGATTATTTGTATTGCAGTAGGGCCTAGGAGCCTGCAGCGTGGGTCCAGGCCCCCATTGTGCTGAGGGCTGTACAAAGAGAACAACGGATGGTCCATACAGAGTGGATGATCTAAGACAAGAGACAACAGATGGCTACAGACAGAGCGGGGAGCGGAAGGAAATGATGCAAAGGAAGGGCGGTCCGGTGTTCAGATGCTGCATGGGACTCGGGCTACCCGGGTTCAATGCCTGGCTTTACTAGAGGCCTCCGGTGTGAGCTTGGGAAAGTCATTTTGTCTGTCTGTGCCTGTTGAAAGGGGACAGTAGCACAGCCCTACCGCACAGGGAGGATGTGACAGTACCTCCCATAAGGCTTTATGGAAATATGCTTAGAATGTGTTTTATGCTACATATGGCATGTAACATATCTCCGTAAAGGTTATGATCTACTGAATCTATTAATCCTATCTGTATGCATGTATCATTTTTGTATTTGAAGTTATGAATGTTATGAATGTTGGCTGTGTACTGGCTTGATTTCTAAATAACCGTAGTAGAGCATTTGGTCAGTTCCTGGAGAAAGGAATGTTGAAATTAAGTACCTGATCAAAAAACACTTAAAGGACAATGGATCTTGGAATGCTCCAATTCACATAAGAAGTCTAGTTGAGGATGTTCAAGGTAGCATGTAAACAATGGATGCTACCTGTAAAAACTGTGAGTCATGCATGGACATGGGACTTGCCCAGATGACTCCCAAACTCCATCTTGGAGCTAGACTTTGCATAGGAAGGAGGAGGGGGTCTACACCCTCAAGAGGAAGTCTATTTAAACCCCTGGGAGACCCCTCCTTTTTGTCTTCAGCTGGCTAAAGAGAGCCTCTCCACCCCCACGATACTTGAAAGAAACTGGAACAAAGGACAGTGTGCAAGGGGTGTGAGTGATTGCTGGACCCAGGCTAAAAGGAGATTAGCCTGTAAAAGGGAGCATTCTGGAACTGGTGAGGATCTTATCTGTATTCAGCTTGATTAGAAATAGATTTGCACATTTTATTTTATTTTGCTTGGTGACTTACTTTGTTCTGTCTGTTACTACTTGGAACCACTTAAATTAGGGGTTCTCAAACTGGGGGTCGGATCCCCTCAAGGGGTTGTGAGGTTATTACATGGGGGGTCGTGAGTTGTCAGCTTTCACCCCAAATCCCGCTTTTCCTCCAACATTTATAATGGTGTTAAATATATTAAAGTGTTTTTAATTTATAAGGGGGGGTCGCACTCAGAGGCTTGCTATATGAAAGGGGTCACCAGTACAAAAGTTTGAGAACCCCCGACTTAAATCCTACTTTCTGTATTTAATAAAATCACTTTTTACTTATTAGTTAAATCAGAGTATGTATTAATACCGGGGGGAGCAAACAACTGGGTATATCTCTCTATCAGTGTTATAGAGGGCGAACAATTTATGAGTTTACCCTACTTTATACTAAGCTTTATACAGGGTAAAATGGATTTATTTGGGTTTAGACCCCATTGGGAGTTGGGCATCTGAGTGCTAAAGACAAGCACGCGTCTGTTAGCTGTTTTCAGGTAAACCTGCAGTTTTGGGGCATGTAATTCAGACCCTGGGTCTTTGTTGGAGCAGATGGGAGTGTCTGGCTCAGAAAGACAGGGTGCTGGGGTCCTGAGCTGGCAGGGAAAGCAGGGGTAAAAGTAGTCTTGGCACATCAGGTGGCAGCTCCCAAGGGGGTTTCTGTGATTCAGCCCGTCACAGAGGATACACGCTTTACAACTGGTGAGGAGCTCAGATGCTCCAGTGATGGAGGCCAGATAGTTACCTTAGGGTATGTCTACACTACAAAATTAGGTCTAATTTATAGAAGTCATTTTTTTAGAAATCGTTTTTATACAGTCGATTGTGTGTGTCCCCACACAAAATGCTCTAAGTGCATTAAGTCGGCGGACTGCGTTCACAGTACTGAGGCTAGCATCGACTTCCGGAGCGTTGAACTGTGGGTAGCTGTGGGTAGCTATCCCACAATTCCCGCAGTCTCCGCTGCCCATTGGAATTCTGGGTTGAGATCCCAATGCATGATGGGGCAAAAACAGTGTCGTGGGTGGTTCTGGGTACATGTTGTCAGGCCCCCCTCTCCCTCCCTCCGTGAAAGCAACAGCAGACAATGGTTTCGCCCCTTTTTTCCTGGGTTACCTGAGCAGATGCCATACCACGGCAAGCATGGAGCCCGCTCAGCTCACCGTTACCGTATGTCTCCTGAGTGCTGGCAGACATGGGACTGCATTGCTACACCGCAGCAGCTCATTGCCTTTTGGCAGCAGACGGTGCATTACTATTGGTAGCCATCGTCGTCATACTCCTCGGTGCTCTTTTAGCCGAGCACCCAGGAGATGACAATGGCTAGCAGTCGTACTGCACCGTCTGCTGCCAGCCTAAGATGTAAAAGATAGATGGAGTGGATCAAAACAAGACATTGACCCGATTTGTTTTGTGAAATCAACGGCCTGCTAAACCCAGGGTTTTGAGTTCAGTCTTTGACGGGGCCATTCTGTGTGACAGTTGTTTGTGTTTCTCCTTGATGCAAAGCTACCCCTTTTGTTGATTTTAATTCCCTGTAAGCCATGTCGTCTGTTGCCCCTCCCTCTGTCAGAGCAGCGGCAATCAATTGTTTTGCGCCTTTTTCAGTGCAGAACCAGAAGCTGCAAAAGCAAAACTAGGAGAGGAGGCGACGGCAGCGCAGTGACGAGAGTGATGAGGACATAGACTTCTCACAAAGTACGGGTGCCCCGGCAATGTGCACATCATGCTGATGAGCTCTGCATGAGCTCTGCATGGTCACCTGTGCTGATCAGCTAGCCACGCTGGCCAAACAGGAAATAAAATTCAAAAATTCGCAGGCCTTTTCCTGTTTACCTGGCCAGTGCATCTGAGTTGAGAGCACTGTCCAGAGCGGTCACAATGGAGCACTCTGGGATAGCTCCCAGAGGCCAGTATTGTCACATTGCATCCACACTACCCCAAATTCGACCTGGCAAGGCCGATTTTAGCGCTAATCCCCTCGTCGGAGGTGGAGTAAAGAAATCAATTTAAAGAGCCCTTTGAGTTGAAAAAAAAGGGCTTAGTCGTGTGGACGGGTCCAGGCTTAAATCAAGGTAACACTGCTAAATTCGACCTAAAATCGTAGTGTAGACCAGGCCTTAGATAGAATGAGACCATACAGGTCAGCAAGATGGGCAGTGGTCACAGCACACCAGCTGCATAACCATTGTCAGGGTTCTTGCAGGCATCCCAGCAAAGGAGTTTTAGGGAGGGATTTGGAGGAGGTCAGTGAGGTGGTGGTGCTGATAGCTCTGAATCTCTCTCTCTCTCTCTCGGCAATTCCTTTGCCTTTTTCAATCTTTCCACACATTAACTCTGTCAATATTTTGAAGACACCCTTCCTATGAAGGACATGCCAATAACTGAAGCTACAGGATTATGTGCAGAGTGCCGTTGCGGCACACCATAATTCACAGACAAATAAGAAGGGAAGATCTTGACCCAAGAAGCTTATAGCCTAAGGGTAAAATCTTGAG
This sequence comes from Mauremys mutica, assembly GCF_020497125.1. Taxonomy (NCBI): domain Eukaryota; kingdom Metazoa; phylum Chordata; order Testudines; family Geoemydidae; genus Mauremys; species Mauremys mutica. The sequence goes on along the minus strand of NC_059073.1, from coordinate 136,300,103 downwards.
CTCCTCAGCTAGTCACCACTCAGGCAAGGCTTCCAGTGACTCCGGGCTGTTGTTTCTTCCAGTGAAGTTGTGTTTGAGCAGAAGCAGGATCATTCCGTCTTTGTTCCCTTTTATTTCAGGACTGGGCTGATTGTGCAGAGAGAACGCAAGGCATTTTCCTCCTTGCTCTGGCTGCAGCCAGGGGGTTTGTGTGGGCCTGAGCCATTTGCAAGCACTTTGGCATGCACAGTTACGGAAAAGCCGGAAGCCCAAAGTGCCTCTCTATTTCCTTAATCGTTCCAATTACGTGGATGGGTGTTAATATTATTTGAAGCTGTTTCCTCTGTGAAATGCTGCCATTGCTTCTCAAATGGCTCGTGTGTAGGGAGAAAACCGTATCCATGTCTTTGGGTGATGGGTCCAGCTACCCACAGAGCATCCTTCTTGATGCATTGAGCCATCGCAGATACTAAACTGCTACTGTTTGTAATGTTGGTCGCTGATTCTCGCTTGCAGCGATGGGCTGCTTTGGGGGAATTCTGATCTGGGCACAAACCTCCCCACTGGTCCAATACTGGTGTTAGAGACCTCGCCGAAGTCAGAGCCCCATGGCACTGGGTGCTGTATGAACGCATCACAAGGGATGGTCCCTGGCACTAACATTTAGTCTAGATAGAGGAGGCAGCATTATCCCTGATTGTAATGTCGGTCCTTGACTCTCGCTTGCAGGGATGGGCTGTTTAAATCACATGGCTCAAATCAGGGCCAATTAATCTTTTTGGGGGTATAACTAGCAGCTGCTCTCTGTATCAGTGACTGTAACGGGGAGGCGGAGTAGACTGTAGTTTTACTGAGGGCGAGCTGCAAATACTTGGCTATAAATAGGAGTAATTACTGTAGTGGGGGCATGCTACTTAATAAGGGGTTTCAGTTGACACTGGCATTGTGGTTTCATGATGAGGCTTCCCAGCATAGGTGTAAGATCTATTTGTGCATCAAGGCTAGACCCTTATGGGAAAGTCTCAGGGAATGTATAAGACTGGAACCAGCTGAGTCCTATGGAAACATGATAGGGTTCTAGATTTATTAGTGTGTATTGTGGTGGCAGCTGGGGCCCCATTCTGCTAGGCATTGCACAAACATTTGGGAAGACCCAGCCCCTGTCTCAAAAGCTACAGAAATAACTCCCAGATCCCAGAGAACTCAGGAGAGAATGAGATCCTGTCTATTGGGGCTGTGTTGGAGCAGCCTATAGAAATCTAGAGCAGGGGTAGGATTCTTTATTCGGGTGTCTAGGAAGATCCACAGACCTCTAGAGAGGGACTGGCTCTCTATTAAATTCAGTAAGGCTTTTCTACAAGGTGACCGCTGCTGAGGCTTGGGATTCTCTCACAGACTTGCCATTGCTCCCTCCCTCACTGGCCCTGCTAAACGCTCATTGATGCCATCTGCCCCATCTCTCTCTATTTAACCTTTTCCGCAAGGATAGCGACCCAGTGCAGATGCATCCAACTCTTTTTAGCCTCAGCTTCATTTCACCGCGATTCCCGTTGTCCAAGCCCTCAGTTGTGCTGGGGTTTCAGAGAAGCGAAAGGCTGGGATTACTGCGGCAGGCGCTGGCTTTTAAGCAGCTTGGTTGTTCTTTGACATTCTAGCTGGTGTAATGGAGTGGCCTGTTGCTAGCTAAGCCCTGTGTCAGAGTCCCATGTGCATGAGGGTGAAGATACTGAGAGGCAGGCTCTGGCAGTAAGTCCTGGGATTGTGTGCTCTGACATTTCCAGGCAGAGGGGAGCTGCCCTGCTTGGAAGAAAGGGAAGAGGCTTCATTGCTGTGTAAAGAGTCACAAGAAGCAAAGCCCATACCTTTCCAGGCTGACTTGTGGTGCTGTGGGTGATAGGACGCGACTGGGGAATTGGGCTGGCCTCTGTCCAGCAGCAAAAATCCACTGCTGCCCCAAACCATGCAAAGTGGGGAGAGCTGGCCCCCATGCCCAGCTGAATTAATCAGTTAATTAGGTGGTTGGTGGGCTGGCTGGCATAACTGTGATCCCAGCTCCAGTAGGGCCACTCTACTATGGGAGGTGTGGTTCAAACAATCCTCTCAACCTGCTGGTGTCTTCAAACATTCCCCTGACTGCTATTCCAGTCCTGGACAACCCCCTCCCCACCAGCCATCCCTGCTAACTCCTGACCTGCCACCCCCACCATTCTAGCCCTGGGCTCCCCATTTCTGGAGCCCCCCCCCCAACACAGCTCTGGCAATGGCGAGACAGTGCAGGTGGGTTGCCATGCGGCCCAGGAGCTAGGGCACTGGACTAGGAGTCAGAAGACCTGAGCGATATCTCCCGTTGTGCTGTTGGGCAAGTCCCTTACCTTCTCTGTGAGATGGGTTTGAATGCCCTTGGTTTGATAAGCCCTCAAGGTACCTGGATAGGGGGAGAGGGTTCACTTGAGCTATTCAAACCCCCTTAGTGACGCCCTTCAGTTGGAATGACCACGAATGCAAGATTGAAGTAGGTGAAGATACTCTACCAGCATACAGATCCTGCAGGTACTGTATTCCTGCAACAGCTGCCCCGTGTGTGTCCCACAGAGATGCTGGGATCTTGTAAACTTCCACAGGTATCTACTTGGGTTTAGCACATGAACCTGTGCCTGGTATAAGCTTCCCTTGGGCTGTGGGTCCCAGCTGCCCCAGGGTGGGCATTAACATTTCACAGAGAGCTTTTGCTTTCTGCTAGGGCTCAGGTGGGGGCTGCAGGAGGAGGAATATTCAGTTCTTAATTACAGTCTCTGTCAGCAGAGTTGATACCTGGTGACTTAATAATTTTGTCCAGGAGTTGCTGGCAACAGTTAATTTTTAATTAAAATCTGTGACCATGACTGTCTATTTTCTGCACAAAAAATGTCATGTTTTGCCTCAAGTGGGTGAGCGAGGTCTGAGGAGATGGGGCTTCTCCCTGACAAATGCTCAAAGCATGGGGGCAGGGATAGCTTGGGGTGTGTGTGTGTGTCAGGAAGTGCAATTGAGACATAGGATCCCTAGCTTCTAGGTTGCTCACATGAATCCAGCCCAGGTTGGTAGTGGGCAGGAGTGGTTGCTATCAAGGCTGTGCAGGGTCTTGGCCTGCTGGCTGGAGTGGTAAAGCACCTGTAGTTTTGCTTGGTGGGTGGCTGAGATCTGTGGAAGGTGGGGATCTGTACTAGGATGCAGCCATGTCAGCTGCGATCTGTGCTGGTAAGAGAGCAACTTGCAATGGGACCCAGCCACCATCCTGTAACTCCTTGGCCTGTGTGTGGGGCCGACCGATGGAGCCTTGTCTGCCAATTGCTGCCTGCCTTGTTTGTGTAGATTGTAAGCTAGTCAGCCATGTCCATCTCGGTTGTCCGTATGCCACCCAGCACAATGGGGCCTGGTCTGACGGGCACTAATGCTGGGCAAGGGGATTGCCACGCTGGGTCCGAGTAGATGTCCCTCTGGTCATGTCTCCAGCAGGGGCCAGTGCCAGCTGCTTCAGAGGAAGGTACAAGTTGCCCTGCAGAAGCAGTAAGAGAACCTGCCCATTGGGGAAGTTTCTTCCTAGCTCCCCTTAGTGGCTGGCTCCTATCCTGAAGCATGAGGGTTATACCCCGTCCACAAGACGTGGACTCGGGTCTTCAGCTGGAGTAAATCAGCACAGCTCCACTGATATCAGCCAGCTACCTCCCTGGAGGCTCTGTCTCACAGGTTTTTTAAACCCTTACTACTGTAACCCTGGATGTTCTTGTTATCCATATAAATGCCCAGTCCTTTGTTTTTAATCCTGTTAAGCAGGCCTCAGTCTAGCTCCCCGCAGACAAGAGCCTGTGCCACAAAATCCCCCAGCATAGTTGGCACTAACTGGCCTACGTTCCCAGCAGCATCAGCAGAGAGACTGTGGACTGGCTGGGCTGTGGTCATTGGACTAACTTCTCTGTCACCCCATGTATCTGATCCCCTCACAATCACTCCCGCCACCCCCGGGAGGCAGGGAAGCATTGTTATCCCCGGATGAGGAGTAAGGCACAGGGCAGACAAAGGTCCTGCAGGGAGGCTGTGGCGGAGCAGGGACCAGAAACCCAGGTCTCAGAGGTCCCCAAGGTGAGCGAGGCACATTGGTGGAGCAGGGAATGGAGGGGAGAACAGGCCCTGGTGCTGCCCTTCACTGAACAAAGGCTTCCCTCTCCAGGGCACTTCTCACTGGCACAGCGTTCCCTTTTCTAAGCTACCCCCGCCTCTCTCAGGTAAGCACTAGATCTTGTAATCCTGGTGCTTTCCCCCAGGATGGGGCTGGGAAGCCATTCGCCAGGGGAGAGAAGGATGCTTCTCTCCTGTGACCCACGACGAGGCGAGTCCCTGACTGATGTTCCGTCACCTCAGACATGCCACCCTCCATTGATTTCAGATCAAAGGCACTTGTCTTGTTTCGGCTCTGGGAGATGCCTCAGACAAGCGCTCGATTGATGCTCGGTGGTGAGTGGGAAATAAGCTCACTCGATGCTCTCCTTTCCCTCCCCGCCATCGCACGTGTGCTGACATGGCCAGAGATGCAGTGCAAAGCACCCCGGCACTAATAGACTCAACTCCTTCCCTGCGTGCTCGCATGAGAGGCAGCCGAGCGCCCAGCCAGTACCTGTCTGCAGTCCACTATGCCAGCTCTCCCTTTGTCATCGTTGAGCCAGGCACTTGTGACTGCCGAGTGCTCCCCTAGCAGCCCGGTGAATCTGCAGAGCCATGTGTCTTTATTTAGCCCTTTCTGCTGCGGCTGCTTTTTATCTTCTGTTTCCCTGGTGTGTTTTCTTGTAGCTCCATCATGCTGGCTGCAGAGAGGGAAGGGGAGCGGTCTCCAGAGATAATAGAATCCCTTGCCACTGGCGTCTTCCCCGGCAGACTCTTCTGCCATGATCCTCAGGAGGGGACACAGGTCATGATCATAACCCATTCTCCCCTTCCAGCACCTCTTTCCTTCCCCTCCAGCTGGGCAGAGACCAGGTGAATCAACGTGCCTGAGTCACGGGGGTAAGGGGCAGAAGTGTTTTTTGTCTTGTAAGGGCCCCTCCCGTCTTTCCAGCTCAATATAAGGATGGATAGTGCAGGCTAGAGCCAGGCTGGTGCTGTACAAACTTCCCCTTTACTGCTCTGCTTGTGCTTCACAATCCTGATCCGAGGCCCCCCCTGCTATCCCAGTCCTGGGCTTCCCACACCACTCTCTTCATGCCCCTCAGTTCCAGCCTGTTATTCCAGTCCTGGCCTCTCCGAAGCAACTGTACAAATGCCCCCTCTGCCCAGCTCTGTTGCTCCACCCCTCTCCTCCAGCCCTGGGTTCCCACCCACTTTGCCCATGCACCACCATCCCGCCGTATCACACCCCTCGTTATTTCAGTTGCAGCCCCTCAGATGCACGACTCTGCCCAACACGTCCATGTCTTAACTCCCTGCAGTCCTGTCCTGGCTGCCCCACAACACAGTTTTGACCCACAGCACCTCCTGCTCTTCTATATCGTCTGCTTCTGTCCTTCAAAGAGGTGGACAAGCATCCGCAAGGATGGAAACAACCAAGGGCATTTCTGCGGTGGGAAGTGGGATGGGACTTGTCAGCAGAGAAGGCTTGCCCCGGGCCCCACTGCGTCACTAGCGAAAGGCGCTGTGCAGATGGCTGGCTGTGAGGACCATAGCCCATGTCATGAGGGAAGAGAGACAAGAGGGCACTGGCAGCATGCGTAGGGCCTCCTGCTCTCCCCTTCAGTTGGGTGGAGTTACACAAGTGCTTGAGAGGGCCAATGGCAGAGAAAAGGAGAGGGGATGAAAGAGTGGGGGAAGAAGGGTCAGAGAGAGAGAGAGAGTGGGGAACTGAAAGAGAAGACAGAGCGTGAATGAGTGAGTGAGAAAGAGAGAGCCAGGGAGAGGGCGGATGGGAAGGAGGGAGTGAGAGAAGGAAAGGCAGAACTTCAGGCTGCGAGGACAGAATGAGAAGAGAGAGAATGGGGCACTGGAGATGAGGGAGAGGCAGAGAGGAGACGATGAAAGAACAAGAGCAGAAAAAAAGAGAAGAGGAATGAATGCGAGAGGAAAAGAAGTTTGAGGCAGACTCTGGGAGGGTGCCACAGAAGAACCTAGACAGACAGATGTTGGGGGGCGGGGGGCAGCAGAAGGCTTTGGGTCAGCAATGACCCAGAATTGCTTGGCTCCCCCAAGAACTCATGCTTTCCCTTCATGGATTTTTGTGGAAAGGCTGTTCTATTGCCTGGTTCCCTTGCCCTCCTACACCCTCCCGGTCCCCTTGCCTCCTCTCCCATGTCTTCACACCTCCTTGACAGACCCTGGATCCCAGGGGCTGTGGGCAGAGCCCAGGCTGCCTCCGCACCGTAATGGGAATGACATGTCTTTGTTGCAGTCCCAAATATACATTTGAGTGATAATGGGGCGAGCAGCGACTGAGCGTAATCTCGAAGAAATATTGGTGCATTAAAAGATAGCAGAAGCTGTTACAGCTGTTGAAAAGATTGCAGTGGCAGAGCCCTTTCCCCCAACAGCTGGCTCTCCTGCCATAAATTCCCCGCTTCCCCGCCTCATGAAGGTGAACCTCAGAGATGATCGAGGGGATGGCTCAGAGCCGGGAGAGTGGTGTGGGTTTGGGGTAGAGCAGTAGGGGGCTGTCCACAGCCTCGCTTCATAACAGTCCTTTCCCAGGGCTTCACTGTCCTCGAGAGGGATTCTTTATTCACTGCGGTCCTGTATAGATGGCACTTTCTGCATCTTCCACCATCACTCAGTTTCCCAGGGGGTCTAAAGAAGGGAGGAGACCCATGGACTAAGCTGGTAGGAGATGGCAGGTCAGGGAGCCAGTTATGGGTCAGGCTTGAGCCTTGCTTCCGAAGTGAGGTGGCATCTAGCATGTAAAGGCAACTGCTATGGGCAGAGGTGTGTGTTCTAGGTCCCTGGGGTCCCTTGTGGTGATCTTAGGGGTTTAGCTGCCAAGGTGAGGAAGGATGGCCCCGTGGTTTGGTGCTTGCCTGGGACTCGGCAAAGCTGGCTTGATTCCCTGTTCTGCCCCCACGGGTGAGTCACTGAAGCAAATCAATGGAAGTTAGGAGCCTTTGCGGATCTGGGCCTCAGTTCTCCATATGTAAAATGAGGAGAATACCCCTGCCTGGCCTCCCAGGCCGTGGGGGAGATAAATACGTCACAGAGTGTGAGGTGCTCAGATAATATGGTGATAGGGGCCAGATAAGCACATAAATAGATTTTTAGGAAGAGCAGAGAAAGTGTCTTCTAATTAGGGTGTGTCACATTGTATGGAGTAGCTCACAACTGAAAGTGGCAGTCTCAGAGCAGGCACCCCAAACTGGTGGTATGTTCTATAATTAGATTTCAGCATGCCAGTAACACATGTGCACCCTGGATCACTATATTCATTTTACAAACAGTCCCCTTAGGTCAGAGGTGGGCAAACTACGGCCTGCAGGCCACATCCGGCCCGTGGGACCCGCCTACCTGGGCCCTGAGCTCCTGCCCCGGGATACTAGCCCCCGACCCATCCTGCTGTTCCCCCTCCCCTGCAGCCTCAGCTCTCTGCGCCGCCGGTGCAATGCTCTGGGTGGTGGGGCTGTGAGCTCTTGTCGGGCAGCACAGTTGCAGATCCGTGGCCTGATCCAGAGCTCTGTGCTGCACAGTGGCGTGGCTGGCTCCAGCCGGGCAGCACGGCTTTCTGTCCTGGTGCTCTAGGTGGCGTGGTTATAGCGCCGCCAGCCACCCGTGCTCCAGGCAGCACGGTAAGGGGGCAGGGAGCAGTGGGGGATTGGATAGAGGGCAGGGGAGTTTGGGTGGTGGGCAGGGGGTGGGGTGGGTGGATGGGGTCAGGGCGGTCAGAAGACAGGGAACAGGGGGGTTGAATGGGGGCAGGGGTTCCGGGGGGGCATTCAGGAAGGAGAGGAGGGGTTGGATGGGGTGGTGGGGGGCAGTCAGGGGCGGGGAGTTCGGGGGTGGGCAGGGGACAGGGAGCGGTGGATGGGGCAGGGGTTCTGGGGTGGGGCTGTCAGGGGGCGAGAAGCAGTGGGGGTCGGATAGGGGGTGGGGACCTCCCCTGACTGGCCCTCCATACAATTTCTGAAACCCGATATGACCCTGAGGGCAAAAAGTTTGCCCACCCCTGCCTTAGGTTCTCCAGACAATCTTGCCACCCAGACAAACTGGATTTTGTGCTGAAAGGTTATTAAGCCAAAAAAAATTATCTCACATTAGGTTACTCCTAGTCCCAAAGGATTGGTCACTTACCCCAGGTAAAATTGGTACTCTAGATCTCACCAAAGATAACGCTGAAGCCAGTTTCTCTAGTAAACTAACTAAAGGTTTATTAGCTAAGAAAAAGAAATGAGAGTTATTGAGAGGTTAAAGCAGGTAAAATACATTAACAGATGAGTCCAAGTTTGTAAATGCAAACTGTTGAGAGGTGTAGTAATCTACTAGATTTCCAAAAATTCCTCAGGGTTACCTAGTGTAATTCTGGGGATTTCTGACCATTTATTCAGTATTCCACCCTGTTAGAATCCAAAACAGTTCAGAGATACAGGATCGCTTCCTGGATCCACTCTTGTAGCTGTCTTCCCCGGAAACCAACCTGACTAGTGTCTCCATCACAGCATGGGTTTTTCCTCTGTTGACTAAACGCAGACTGGGTCTGTGGATTTCGCATCCTTGAACACAATGAAGTTAGAATGCTTCTTCAGTTACAGTTCCAAGGCGCGCTCTCTCTCTCTCTCTCTCTCTCTCTCTCTCACACACTCACACACACACACACACACACACACACACACACACTCACTCTTACAGCAATCCAAACAATCTTTCATTAGTCTGGCAAGTCATTGTCCTGCTCTGTGCCTCAATTTCCCCTCCTTTGTCTATTTATAAGCTCTTTGGGGCAGGGACCATCTCTTGCTCTATATTTGTGCAGTGCCTAGAAGAACAGGGCCCTGATCTGGGATGGGTTCCCCAGGCGCTGTTGTAATCCAAATAATTATAATGGAACTTGTCTCCATAGTACAATCCATAACTGCCCTCAGCCCCAGCAGCCACGGTGCTCCAGGAATAGATAAATCCAGCACGGCTTTGCTCTGTCTGCATGCTGTCTGGTTTTGGACATACACACAGCGTGTCATTGTTAAGAGGGGGAGGGGAGAAGCACTCCTTGGTTTGTGTTTTGAATTTGCACTCATCATTAGCTGCTCATCTCTTTCCCTCGCTATCGTTTCCAGCCTGTGTATCCCTCAGTATTAATGGTCCTGGCCCGCCAAGGAGAACAGGAGCCAGAAAGTGCAGTGTGGAGGTTCTGGGGGAAATTGGCCACTCCATCAATGGAGGCAAAAAACGGGGAGGATAAAAAGGTGAAAGAATAATCAATCAGAGCGGGTAATGCTCCATACTGTAGAGGTAGCAGCTGACGGAAAGTGTGAACACATCCTGATTCCTAATCAACAGCAGATGGAGGGAGGCAAGGGGCATCCAAACATCAGTGGAACGCAGAGCGATGGGAGCCCAGGACTCAACAACATCTCCTGCAGAGCAGGAGTGGTGAGGAGTCCAGCGCTGGCATCACTCGGCACATTCCACTATCAACCAAGTATCCCAAAAGGCTTTAAACAAAGTGGTATCAAATCCTTGCACAGATGGGGAAACTGAGGCACAGGAGGGGGGCTTGCCCAAGGTTATGCAGTGCATCAGTGGCAGAGTCAAGGATTAGAAGCCAGGTTTCCTGACTCCCTAGGGTATGTCTGCAGTGCAGTAAACAAACCCGTGGCACTGAGTCTCAGAGCTTGGGACAGCTGACTTGGGTTCGCAGGGCTGGGTTGAAGGGCTGTAAAACTGCAGTGTAAATATATGGGTTGGGGCTGGAGTCTGGGCTCTGAGACCCCATGAGGGGGGTGGGTCTCAGAGCCCAGGCTCCAGCCCCAGCGCAAATATTTACACTGCAGTTTTACAGCCCTGCAGCATGAGCCCCATGTGCCTGAGTCAGCTGACCCAGGCCAGCTGCGATCATGCTGCAGGTCTTTTAATGGAGTGTAGACGTCCTTCCAGCAACCAGTTCTCACAACCCAGTCAAGCTGCAATCACATTAGGCGAGTGAGTGTTCATGTGAACTAACCGATGGACAGAGCTGGTCACCTGGTGGTCTTCCCGCCTTGTGACATGGTGCTGGGCAGACTCTGCAGCGTAAGGGCTAGCTCATATGTTTCCAGCTGGCCTTATGTGGGGGTGGTCAAATGCCTGTTCCTTTCCCACCAGACAGGGAAAGATCAATATATTCCTTTCTCTACGCATTTGTCAATGCATTTAGTACTTTATGCAAGGACCATTTAAGCTTCCTCTGGCCCTTGGTACTACTAATGCACTTCAATCCTGGTCTAGCGCTCACCCTGCTACTTCAGTGCTTGTACCCTACCTTTGCCAATGCCTCTGATGATGCCTCACCTGTGACGCTCTTGCTACTTCACTCCTGCGTCCCCCAACTACTCTAGCAATGCACCTCAGTCTCACCCTGTGGGCCCCCTGAGACTCCACTCAAACAACTCTGCAAAGGTCCTTCAATCTCAGCCTGCAGCCCTCCCTGCTATTCCAGTCCTGGGCTGCCCTTTGCCCAGCTCTGTTCTGATCCCTCAATTCTCCCCATCCCTGCAACTTCCATCCTGGGACCCCCAGCTCTACCAATGCCCCTGAATTTCAACCTGCTGTACTCTCTGCTGTTCCAGTCCTGGGCTCCTCTGGCACAGCTTTTGAATCTCCCCCTCCTGCTATTTCAGTCCTGGAATCCCCACCACGCTCTGCTGATGCATTTCTGCTCTGGTGTGCATGGGAGTGGTGCTGGGGAGCTTATCCATTGGCTCAGTGCTATGGTTGAAGAAGGTTTCAAATTCCCTTGGTTTCACCAGGCAATAATTTGCTTTTCCAGCTAATAAAACCCATTGAATCCAAGAGGTCAGGGAGAGGACATGCGCTAGACACTGCTTTCTGAGCTGCTCCTCCAAGCAGGATGATACCATTTTGGGCAGGGAGCATTGGGAGGGATGGAGAGAGCAGGGCAAGCAGGGAATCAGAAAATTCAATGTAGCCATTAAATCCTTCCCTGCAGAGCAGCCTGAAGGCTGCACTGGAATGTGCAAAACGTGGAGATTCCAATCAGGGTCTGGCTCCACTGACTGAGAATCATTCCCCGTTCCTGGCTTTAATTGGGTAATCACTCATGTCACCTCCTCTTCCCCTCCATTTCCCCCCACTACTGAACTCGCCCCCCACCCCCAGTGCATTGGAATTGTCCCCCACTGCGTCAGCACTGTGATTGTTTGACCTTTAGTTCTCTGGGCAGTGCACGGAAAGAGGGAAAATGTCAGTGTGACGAGCTAATTGAGGAGGCGACGGCGTGTGAGCTAGGGGTGGCGGGGGAGGCTGAGTCTGTGGCAGCCCTGGTGACCTTTTCCAGCCATGTGCTGTCACCAGAGGAATCTGACAGGAGAGGATAGCGGGTTTGAATGAGCACCTGAATGAGGAGGGTCTGAGATGGTAGGGGAACGTCTCTGCTTCATTGGCACTGGTGAGGGTGATGGACACTGAGAACTGCTCTGACAATGGGTGAAAGGGGGGCGAGGAGGGGACATGTGGGTGAGAAGGTAATCTCACCTGGGGGCGAGATGGAGAAATGGAGTAGAAGGGGGAGTGGGAATAAGGGGTGAAGGGAAAAGGAGTGGGAGGGGGATGGAATTGGGGATATGGAGAGGGGATTGGCTCATGAGGCAAGAGGGGGAGGGAGAATGGGCTGAGAGAGGGACAAAAAGCCCCCTACAGTCAGAGTGGGGCCGCATCAGCCTGTCCCTTTAAGAGCCCATGCCGGAGCACTAGTGCCTGGGCCCCTGCTAAGAATGAGAGCTGACAGCAGTTCCTTTTTCCTGCTGACCCAGCCGGGAAGTTTGATTCATGGCTTTATCAATACAGTGTATTTATGCATAAGGAAGTAATAATGGAGGTGAAGCAAAACTGTCCTCTTAGCAAGCACTCTGCTGGATTTATGGAGTGGAGCAGGGCTGGCTTGACCTTTTGGGCTTTAGGGCTGCATCTAAGCATGGCTAAATACTAACCTATTAATGGCTTCTGACCGCTTGCAGACCCCAGGGACCCCTTCTGCCTGTGCCATGTGCAACAGTGTAACTGGAGCATCCCTGGGAACTGTCTGTCCTTGCTGCCCTGACACCTTACTGCTTCCCTCCTGTCCATCCAAAATGCAACTGCCTATAGCTCAAACCACATCTTTGCCTGCCCCCATATCCCTCCCCTGGTTCTTCTGTTCCTGAGATAGGAAATGGAAACTCTCCTTCCCAAGGCCCTGTGTGACTCTACCTCACCTTACCTCTCAGATCAGGCCCAGATTTCAGTGGAGCAAGGCTAATTTACACCAGCAGTGGCTCTGGCTCGTGGTCTGCAGTTCCCTCCCCTTCCCCTGCATGATGTTCCCACCCCTCACATACACAGCATTGTCTCGTGCCCTGCTGGATCATGTCCAACTAGGTTGCTTTTGCTAAGCGATTGCTGGTGAGATTCAGAGATCACCTCAAACTCTCCTCTGGCAACACTATGTGCAATTATTGTTCCAGTGACCTTTGCTCCTAGGAGCCAGTCTCCCTCCCCACCGCCTTTGACCCCGGGGAGATGAATCTGTAGCCCTGGTGCTGTTGTTCTTAAGCTGCTCTCTGGATTTACACAGCAATTCCTGGGAGAGAGAGTTCCCAAGTGCCCGGGGGACCATGGCAGATACAGCAGCCTGCAGGGCAGGCCAGGGATGATCTAAATGCAGTTCTTGCTCTCTCTGTTTTCAGCATCCCATCTCCTCCCTCTGTATATAGCAGGGCCTAGGAGATATCAAATAGTTCTTCTGTGTAACAGAGGATATGGGGCTGGGGCTGGGTGAAGGCCCGGGGGATTCTGGGTAACAGAGTATGGTGCTGGTGCCAAATAGGGCCCAATTGGATTCTGAGTACTGTTATTTATTAATTATTATTATTATTTTTATTATCATAGCACCCAGGAGCTCTAGTCACTGACCAGGATCCTATTGTACTAGGTGCTGTACAAACAGAGAATATGGCTCTGGGCTGGGGTAGGACTCTGAGGACTTCTGGGTAACAGAGAATGCAATGCTGGGGCTGGGCAGGCCTTGGGGGATTCTGGGTAATAGAGAACAATGCTTCCCTAGAGGGACCCTGAGAAACATCAGAAACACGGCCCATCTTTTGCTGAGTCTCTCAGCCCTGGGCAGGGGGTGGCCTCGTTAGAGGGGTGCGGGATTCTGGCTGCATTTGTCTTTCTCCGGAAACATCACAGCTGCCACGAGTTTGGGCCCTGAAGTGCTCATGCCAGCCTCAGTCTCCACCCACGTCTGTAGACTTCGCCATGCTCTGCGAGAGGAGAGGTGGGCGTCCTGCATGCTCCTTCTCCTCTGCAGGGGATCAGCAGAGCCGGGTGTCACTAAGCCTGTTGCTCACACCTGGTGGCTGCTCTCCTCACCGTCACTTGAATGATCCTCAGTGCGTTTGACACACAATCCCTCTGTACACACTGACAGAGCGGCTGGCGGGCGGGATTAGCATAAACCTGAGCGCGTGCCACAGATGGGGAAAGTGGCCTTGAATGCGGTGCAGCAGATTAGGAGGCTGCCGAGTGCATGTACCCCCCTAATCAGCAGGATGGCTGTGATTCTAGCAGTGTGGGGAGGCACCAAACCCCCTCCAGAACTGCACACCCATCTGCGGCTCCTGGTTACCCCCGGGGGAAACTGTGCTGTTAACAAAGGCTGCTGGTGGTGTGTGTGAACTTCATGCCTTTGAGCGGGGCTGTATTGACAGCCCTGCAGATTGCAGACCTCTATACAGGGAGCACCAGGGAAAGCTTCCCACACACATGCTGTTCCCACCCTGACCTGGAGAGAACACCTCTAGGGGCGTGAGGGGCAGTCGGTCTCCATTCAGTCCTGGGCCTCTGATCGCCAACAAGGGAGGGCTGTAAGGACCATAGGACTTGCCAGATTGAGTTAGACCCAGTGGCCACTTATCCCAGGATCTTGTCTCTGTCAACGCCCAGCACCAGATGTATCAGAGGAAGGTGTAAGAACCCCGCAGTAGCCAATGTGGCACAATTTGCCCCCACATAATTCTCCTGATCTCTAATAATCGGAGATTAGCTTGGCCTTGAAGCCCCAGGTTTAATATCCTTTCCAACATGTTCAGTGTCACTAGTTATGATAACTGGATACCCTTGATATCCATAAAACTATCCAGTTCCTTTCTGAATCTTTAGGATTAGAGCCTGTTATGATGCTGGGTTTTTGATGGGTTTCAGTTCTGTTTAGAATCAGATCTGATCTGATTTCTCTCATTGGAAATAGAGTCTGTGTCCATAGCTGGCTGTATGCTACTATCTGAATACCACCCCGTCCCCATACAGACACACATCCCTTCTATGGCTTAAGAACCTGCCTGTAGCAGGGTGGACCCTGCTCCTGCCCTGAAGGGGTTAAAAACAGCCCTGGGATAGGGCTCTGGCAGGAGAAGACAGCCTTTAGCCTGGGCTGATTGGGGAAGTGGCTGCAGCTGAGGCCACGCCCCAAACTGAGCCACAGGCCTTATAAAAAGGCCAGGGAAGCCAGAAGCCCAGACAGTCTCTCTCTGCCTTCAGAGAGAGATGGGCCTGGCTGCTTAGGAGCTTGAGACTGGGTACCTGAGTGAAGCAGGGCTGGGGAAGGCTGAGGAGCCGGGGAGCTCCAGCCTAGAAAGCCCCAGGCTGTGGCCTAGCAGTGGGCCAACTGGTACTGGGGGTTGCAGAGGGCAGCCCAGGGGTAGGCCAAGGCAGCAGGTCCAAACCCTCCTTGCCAGTGATGAGTAGGCTGATACTGCAGTCTGCCCCAGAGTGTGGGGCTAGACAATGACTGGCAGTAGCCAAATACTGAGGCAAGGTGGGGATAGAGGGTGGAGGTTCCCTGAGGAGGGGAGACCCTAAGAGAAAGGGGTTACTGCCAGGGGGCAGCACCCCATGTAAAAGGGCACCGGGTCCAGGGAGGGACATGGGGTCCAGAAGACAGGTGGATCACCAGCCTGCAGAGGGCGCTCCAGTGCTGGAAACAGAGCTAATTCCCAGAGTCACCAGCAGGAGGCGCCGTGGGGGTGAGTCCGACCCTGTTACACTGCCCCATTTGTCGTTTGTTCGATTGACATCATCTCAAATAAGTCTCCTCTTTAGTCCGCTTGAATTTGCTGCTGGGTAACACTTTCTGCCTCCTTAACCTCCCTTGTTCCTGCAGTTTCAATCAAATTCATCTCCTGCCCCAGAGGCAGGCATTTTCACTGAGGGATGTGTGCTGTGATCCCTGTAGCGATACAGCCAGTAGGATTCAGTGGTCTTATGACAGCTTTATGTTGGCCCTTGGTCCATACAGTCCCTTGGGATCCTACAGGATATAAGGGCTATAGAAAGACACGATCATTTCCATGATAAGATCCCTCTGTGACTTCTCTTTCCCAGAAAACCAGATCTGCATCTGACCCCTGGCTAGCATCCCCAGTGGGGTCGCATTCTCTGGCCTCTCATAAAGGGCTGGCGTCCCTTCTCTCTATTTTCATATCCATTACCAAGGATTTGATTGTCTGTCCTAGCCACTAAGTGCCTTTCTCCCAGCTCTCCCCTCAAGCCCTTCGGAGCATGCTGTAGCCTATTGAGCATTACTGCAGCCATCATCTATTTTCTGTCCCCCAAAGTCCCATTATCCACTGCCGCTTACCCACCTCCTGTGCTGGCTCTGCCTGAATTTTATGACCCTTTCTCCTTTGTGCTGGCTGCTCCCTCCATGCTTCCCCCAGCTTATTGTCATCAGCAAATTTCATAGTCAATGCACTCTCTACGTCCTGGGTTATTGATCCCAAACACACCCGCATGCCCACCCTTCAGGGAAGCACTTTCCTTAGTCTCTTCTAACCTCTCCTGTTTGCAGTGGTCTCACCGGCCTCTGCACAGCAGACCCTCCCTACTTGTGGCCAGGGGACCTCTCCATGTGATTTTCTTCCATGGGCCTTTCATTGCTATGGCTTATAGAAATGCCACCACCTGGGGACTGCATCTCATGCCTCCTGAGGGCCAGGCCCAAACCCACCTGCTGCAGCCTGCTCTGAAGTGGCATGACTGTGTGGTGTCCATGGCAGATACCACTCTATGTCTGTTTCTCCAGGGGACTGTATTGTGATGGGTTGAATCACAGAAACCCCTTTGGGGCTGCCAACTGATGTACCAAGACTACTTTTGCCCCTGCTTTCCCTGCCAGCTTGGGACTCCAGAACCCTGCCTGGTTGTGCCAGACACACTTGCCGGCCACAAACACAGATCTAAGTCTGAACCAGGTCCCACAAACTGCGAGCTTAACTGAAAGCAGCTTAAGAAGTGTTCCTGTCTTTAACACTCAGATACCCAACTCCCAATGGGGTCTAAACCCCAAATAAATCAATTTTACCCTGTATAAAGCTTATACAGGGTAAACTCATAAATTGTTTGCCCCCTATAACACTGATAGAGAGAGATGCACAGCTGTTTGCCCCCCCCCCCGGTATTAATACATACTGTGGGTTAATTAATAAGTAAAAAGTGATTTTATTAAATACAGAAAGTAGGACTGAAGTGGTTCCAAGTAGTAACAGACAGAACAAAGTGAATTACCATGCAAAATAAATTAGAACATGCAAGTCTATGCCTAATACAGTAAGAAAACTGAATACAGATAAAACCTCACCATTAGAAGGGCTCCAGTAAGCTTCCTTTTACAGACTAGTCTCCTTCTAGTCTGGGTCTAGCAATCACTCACACCCCCTGTAGTTACTGTCCTTTGTTCCAGTTTCTTTCAGGTATCCTTGGGGGTGGAGGGGCTATCTCTTGAGCCAGCTGAAGACCAAATGGAGGAGTCTCCCAGGGGTTTAAATAGATTTTCGCTTGTGGGTGATATCCCTCCCTCCCCCTGTGTAGAATCCCAGGTACAAGATGGAGTTTTGGAGTCACATGGGCAAGTCACATGTCCATACATGACTCAGAACTCACAGGTAGCAGCCACGGTTCACATGCTACCTTGAACGTCCTTAAGTAAACTTCTTATGTGGATTGGAGCCTTCCAAGATCCATTGTCCGTTAAGTGTTTCTTGATTGGGCACTTAATTTGTACATTCCTTTCTCAAGAAGCTGACCAAATGCTTTACTAAGGTTACTTAAAATCAAGCAAGGACACAGCCAATATTCATAACTTCGAGTACAACATTGACACATGCATACAAAGAGGAGGAATAGATTCAGTAGATCATAACCTTTACAGAGATATGTTACATGGCATATATAGCATAAAATATATTCCAGTTACGTCATATTTACATTCATAAGCATATTCCCATAAAGCCTTATGGGGTGCAACGTCACAGTTATAACTCACCAGCATGTGTGCTTGCTAATGAAAGCACATTTGGAAGTGCTCCTTTGGGCCCTGCTGGACTGTTCAGTGTCATGTGGGTGCAGGGTGTCTTGGAGCACTGTAGCAATGTCCATGTTCTGCAGGCTGAGCCAGGCAGAGTCAGGACCAGCTTCTCTCCTGCTTTTCACTTGCATCTGTGCCAAGCAGGCATCAAGCCCTGCCAGATCAGAATGGCAGCATTCCACAGCCACTCTTCACAGGTGTGAATGAGGACTCAAAGTGCCAGCCACATGAAACCATTTAGTTGAACAGCAGTGGGCAGTGCATAGATTGGAGCAAGGGGAGACAGACTGTGCTTTTGGGGGCAGGATCAGTCATTTACTGTATGTTTGCACAGCACTGTAGGTGTCTGGCTGTCACCCCAGCCCAGGAAGGGCTGCAAATCTTCTCCCTCTGACTTGACCCAGAGACCCCCAGTAACACTTCCCCAAGTGACACTTCCCTAGGTGTGCCTAGGCTGCATTTAGGCACCTGCGGCTGGCCCGTGCCAGCTGACGCGTGCTCGAGGGGCTCGGGCTAAGAGGCTATTTAATTGTGATGTAGATGTTCAGGCTTGGGCTGGAGACTGGGCTCTGAAACCCTCCCTCCTTGTGGGGTTACAGAGCCTGGGCTGGGGCTCCAGCCAGAGCCCGAACATCTACCCTGCCATTTTCTAGTCCCGCAGCCTGAACCCCACGAGTCTCAGTCAGCTGGCCCGGGCCAACCAGGGCCATGCTGTAGGTCTTTTATCGCAGTGTAGACTTACCCATGGAGGCCCCCCGCCAACTTCCTATTCCCTGCATCTTTCTCCCTATCTGGTCTACTTGTTGGCTGTTAGAATCACCTGATACCTAGCTGATCAGTCTCCGCTGCTGCATCACAGGTGAGGCTGGACCCTGTGCCCTTTAAAGGGCCAGTCACCAAGTGACAAGCACCTAGCACAAGGAGATCCTGGCCTGACTGAGACCTCTCGGCACTACTGGAATGTACGTGTTAATAATAACAGGTTCTCCTCTGTGGCAACATGTCGAGGCCGGAATTGTCACGGCGGTGGGGGTGACTTTCCTATGGAATCCACCTGGACCAGAAGGGCCAGTGGTTGCGCAGGGGCTGTGAGCCATGTGGGGAGGATGCCTCCTTGAGGAATAAATAAGAAAAACGTGACCTCGAAGAGCTGTTTTTTATCCCAGCGAGTGGTGTTTTCTTTACTCTCTCTCAGCCCCTGCTATCTCCTTCCCCTCCAGGCGATGCAAACCTGCCTCCTGATCTGCAGCATCCCACCCCCTACTCTTGTTTGTTTGTTTTGTTTGTGTCTGCTGGCTTCCCCCTTCCCCATCGTCCCAGCTGAGAACAGATTGCATGAGAATAAACTCTGGATTGGCAGCCGCTCCCAGAGAAAGGAGCAAGCTGCCTGAATTATAAAGGGAGCTTCAATTCCACACCCGGTCTTTCTTCACAGCCCAAGTCTCCACCAGGCCCTTCCCTGTCTGACCCCAGAGGGAGCCGGCTTCACATCACTGTTCCAAGGCCAGTGTGCTGGGGACTGTGGTTTCCTTGGGTGTTGCCTGAGAAGTAGAACGGGGGTGGGTTAGGGGAGGTGAAATGACAGAAATCAGGGACCCAGATAAAAGAGCAGCAGGCAATGAGACCCTCAAAGTCAGGTGTTTGCTTTAATTATTCTGAGGACAGGTTTCCCCCGCTACCCTCATTGGCACTTGACTGGAATTTAGAGCAGCTTTTAGCTGTGTGCGTGTGTGAGAGCGAGAAAGCGAGAGAGCTGGGGGGGGGTGTGCATGAGAGTGTAGGGGTGTGTTTGTGTGTGCATCTATCGCTCAGCCTTCACCACCATGCGATGTAGCTGTGAATTGGTGTACAAGGATAGTTTGAGATGGGGGTTTATGGGTTCATGTTCACGAGTGCCTAAGTGCGTGGATGGGTGCGTGCATACAGATGTGCCTGAGTGAGTGTGGAGGGGCCTTTCTGGGTGGCTATGTATCCATATAGATGTATTAATGTGTGTGTGTATAAACATCTATGTAAGTCAGTGGCTGTGCGTGGAAATAGATATGTTCATGCATGTCTGTGAGAATACATAGTCACGTGTACGTATATGGATGTGTTCATGAGCATGTGTGCACATGGGTGTGTAAATGTACGCATGTGTTCATCAGTGGATGTGCCTGTGGAGATGTGTGTGTATGGGTACAGAAGTCTGTATATATGTGCATGCATATACAAATGGGTCCATGTGTGCAGATGTATGGAGATGTGCTCATGCTCTGGGTACATAGGTGTATAGCCTTGTTCATGCACACACATGTGCATGTATGGTGCCGACTACTTCCAGGCCACTGCTGCACAAACAACAAGCCATCTGAAGCTGCTTCTGCTGGGCCTTCCCTACACAGCCCCCAGGATCCTCCACAAAGTGGCAAAGCAAAGATTAGGGCTGTTTCCTTTTTGCCAGGAGGAGTGTAATCCCCCCTTTGAAGGGCGCATCCGCCGCTTGATGCTTACTGACATTAATATTATCATCTCAAACCAGCCGCAGAGCCCAGCTGTCGCCTGTGATTAGGGCACCGACACAGATCGGTGCAAGATTTCACAAGCGTCTCATTACTGCTGACTCCGGTTCCGTGCGGCTTATATAACTCATCTTGCATAAACCTGTCACCAACATGAGCTGTTCCTCCCTCTGAAACTTAGCGCATGCTAAACGTGGGATGATAGATGGCTGCCGTGCCTTCCCCTCCTGCTCTCTCTCTGTCTCTGTACCCCGGCCCCTCTGCCTCGCCTGTCCACCCATGTGTCTCCCCCAGCTCCCCTCCCCAAGTGTACACACTGCCATACCTGTCCACCAACACATCGTTACACTGTCCCCTCCTCTCTTGATTCTGAGCTTGGATGCTATTTCATTTGCAGCAGCAGGTCTCTCTGCTGGTCCCACAGTGGGTTGGGGGAGAAGGGCTCTTCATCTGCTGAGCCAGCAGGACTATGGCCTTAACAGTTCATGGTTCTGGGGAAACAGCTGTTCTAAGATCTCCCAAGTTTCCCAGTTAGAGATGAGGGCTTGAATTCATGTATTGTTACAACCGTTAAATGTATGACATGGACTGGATGACCCAGCACTGTTGGGTATCTTGAAAACAGATTGGAATAGAATCTATGGCTGGAGAGAGTTGCATGAAATAAAACCTGGGTCTGGAACAGGGCTTGGCCCAGCTTCATAGTTCAGTACCATGGACAGGGCCAGACTGGGGAGGGAGGCTGGGTGATGCATGGCAAAAAAGGACAAATATTGGGCCCACCTCTGCAAGCTTCCCAGCAGCTCTAGCTACCTCCCCTCTCAGAGATCTCCCTGCTGCTCCAGACTCCCTCTCCCTAATCACAGCCAGACTCTTTATAGGGAACACCTGTGCCTCTGTAGCTGCCTCTGTTCCTTAAAGGGGCAGGCCACTCTGTTACTGCCTCTTCCAGCGACTTCCTGAGCCTGCCAGCCCCTCTGGCTTTAAACATATAGTGCACGTTTCCTGTTCTGTGGCTCAGTTGTTGTCCTCGCCAAGGGGAGAACAAGCCAGTCCCCCTGAGGAGCATCCCCTTCCAACTCTGTGCTTGATCCAACTGCAATTACAGCTCCCTAAATCGCCCAAGCAAAGCGGATGGCATTCCAAGGCCTGCCTTACGCAGGAGGTGCTTCTAGACAGTGGCACCGGTTCCTTCTGGCCTTAGCCATTGACAACTCTCTTAACTCCGTTGAGTCCCCACCTTTCTGAAACAGAGAGTAAGCCCCATATGGGAAAGCCCCATAGAGTGTCACAGGGATGAAACCAAGAGGGTGCAGTAGAAATTCTGTGGGTGGAGTCTCATGGATGCTAAGGCAGTTCACCCCACACTGGCAGTGTAAAGGGGGAATGAAGGTGAGTGTTGATACACTTCATGCCCGTTTGAAGGCCTTTTTACACTGCCGGAGTGGTGTAAAGTGACCTGAGTATCTGTGAGAATCAGGCCAGATGTATGTCACTCGAGAGGTGAGCCCCTTTCTACAGATTGCTTGGACCATCTTGCAGAATTTGATTAGCAGGAAAAGGGATGCTTCATTAAGTTCTATAGGATGCCTCCAAACCCAGATGGCAGGGAGACCGTTTTCTGTGACATTCTATAGGCATTTTCCATGAGGGCATGTGAGACAGAGAGAGAAGAGTCAGCATTTCTGTGCTGTCTGGCTTCCGAAGCCTCTCTGAACTCAGGTCTCTTCATCCCACTTTGTGGCCAAATGGCAGAGCTGCAAGGAGAAGCGTCAGGCTTTCCACTTCGCCTGCCCTCAAAGCATATCTTTCAACCCACCTGAGAGAAAGAGAGAGATGTATGGACACACCCACACCCACACCCTCTTTTTACGTACTGTTGCTCCATTTGTGTTTCTGAGAGCATCTGTTCCAGATGCTGGAATGTGTTTGCCCTTGAACATGTCCCCTCCTTTCACTTTCTTGTCTCACTCTGTCTCTGGTTATTGAGGAACTTTTAAAGTTCTCCTTCCCTGTTCACTCCTCTCCACCTTCCTTCATCTCCTCTTCCCTTCCCTCGGGACGTGGTGTCGGCCACAAGGAGAGTTGACTCTGCCATTGCTTTGCATTTCCTTGGCATACTGTCGCTATGGCGAAAGGTCTGTTAGAAATAGGTATGTCGATAGGTAAGTTGGCAAATAAGTAGCTGGGTGAGTTGGGCAAATAGCTGGGCAAATAAGATCCTCCTTCTTTCCCTGTGCCAGGCTTCCTCTTCTAATTCGAACTGATGTGACCCTGGGAAACTTTTGCAGTCGAGAGGCCACTAATTTCCAGTGCTGAAACAGGTTTAGTAAAATGCACAAATATGCTATAGGGCCAGATCCTCAGCTGGTGTGAACTGAAGTCAAGGGAGCTACCCCAATGGACATCCACTGACGATCTGGCTCCCATGTCTATGTATGCAATGATACTAATATTGGCTGATCTGAGGGCAATTGCAATAAAACACTTCTGCGTTGTTAAAATGCTTCCTGAGATTGTGCTGGCTCTTTCTCTGTTTCCAGTAACACTATGTGGGCGAAGATCCTGTTTTAACCCAAGGACACTGTTTTTGCTAATTGGTTGGGGCATGAGCCTTCTTCTCTGCAGCCACCATCTCACTGGTTCTCCACCACTGCTCAGAACGCAGCTCCTTTCTCCCTTTCCCCGTGGTGATTTATTATTTCTCCATCGCCTTGTTGTTCAGCTCAGCCCTGCCCTGACCTTCTGGCTTGGTGTGTTGTGGTGCCTGATTGCATGCTTCAGGATGTGCCTGGCCTGCTCTCAGCTGCTCTGAGTCACATGGAAAGATTATTACAGCCTGGAGTATGTCCAGGGTGCAGGTGTCTCCTCAGCCCCACCGCCGCCTTCTACGCTCAGTGCCATGGCAGTGCCTGTTCCCATCTCTCTGCAGTGGGCGCGAGGCGAGGAGGCACAGGCATTGGGCTGGGGAGGCAGACTTGGGGCCAGTGGTTGTACAGATGAGCCGTAACCATTTGTAATGTGCAAGAGGGCTCTTTGCTCCGACTGCTGGCAAGGTGTCTCCTGCCTGCTGCCAGCCATCCCCGTCCATCACGCTAGTTTTTGGGTTCCGTAGTTGAATACGTACAAATAAGTGGCATTCTGCCTCTGCTTATCAGCCAGTATTAGTCAGTTAAAGGGGCTGGGCTGGAGTTTGCATGTCATCATTCTCTGGGGAGAGCGGAGCTTATCTGTCTTCAGCTCTCTTGCCCCCCCACCCCACCAGCAGGGCTGACTTTAGGCTGAGTCCCCTGAATTGGGCCCTGTGCCTAAGAAGGCCCCGCATCCAGTCGGAGTGCGGCGAGTCCCGCGGCCCCACTCCCCAGCCAGAGTGCGGCGAGTCCCGCGGCACCACGGCCCCGGCCAGACCACAGCGAGTCCCGCGGCCCCACTCCTCGGGCCGGAGCGCGGCAAATCCCGCAGCCCCACTCTCCCGGCCAGAGCGCGGCGAGTCCCATGGCCCCGCTCCCCTGGCCGGAGCGCGGCGAGTCCCATGGCCCCGCTCCCCCGGTCGGAACGTGGCGAGTCCCATGGCCCTGCTCCCCCGGCCAGACCATGGCGAGTCCCACGGCCCCGCTCCTCAGGCCGGAGCGCAGCAAGTCCCACGGCCCTGCTCTCCCGGCCAAAGCGCAGCAAGTCCCATGGCCCTGCTCTCCCGGCTAAAGCTCGGCGAGTCCCGCGGCCCCGCAACACTGGCCGGAGCACAGCGAGTCCCATGGCCCCGCTCCCCCGGCCGGAGTGCGGCGAGTCCCGCGGCCCCACTCCCCCGACCGAAGACTCGGAGCGCCGCCCGGTGAGTACAAGCCCCACAAATCAGGCCCCACACTTGCTAAAGCTGGCTCTGCCCACCAGTGTGCTCAGGAAAGTGCTTAGCCTGGGTTCAAATTCAGCTTGCAGGTGTGTGTGTCCGTTTCCCCAGCATCACACAAGCTGACTCCCCACACTCACAACCCCTCCATCACACATAAGCCTCTGTATGTGTCCACATGCTCACACAAACACCCCACACAAAGCCATGCCCCTCATTCATGCTTTCACACATGCTCACACACATGAACCCCCGGCACTCAGTTATACACGTCCCCCCCACCTACACACAAACATTCCCGTACACACTCACTCCTGTCCATGCCCACACTCAGCACTCCCCCCTTGCAGACCCAGACTTCCCCCATATTTGAATACATGCATGCTCTCCTGGATTCCCTCAGCCCACACTGGCTGTAACACACACACACGCTAACGTAGACACCCAGACTCATGGGCACTCACCCACTGATATATGAACATGTGCATATATTCAGTGAAACACAGATTCATGCACCTGTACTTTCACCCTCATTCCTCTACATACGCCACCTCACACACTCACTCTCATGCCCACCCAGCCCCTGTGTTGTGCTAGTGAAAGAACAGCCTGAATCAATCTAAAGAGACAGCCTGGGACACCCATCCCCTGGAGAGGAGGGAGTCCGTGTTTCCAGTTACAAAGTCAAAAGTTGCCTTAAGGTCCCTGTTCGCCATGCCCAGCCGTTTGCATGGGGATTCTTGTCATTCCTGCATGAACATGTCCTCCAGCAAAAAGATCTGCTCAGATCTGATGTGGGTCTTCCAGGAGCCAGCCTGATTTCTCTGGACAGCCGGAGTTGCCAATGCTCTGAGAAGGAGCTGCGAGGTTAACCTCTTCCTTCCGAGCATGTCACTTGGTGTCACCCCAAGCGCAGTATCCATGTCCTGCTGCTATGAGCCCCCGTGCCTATCATTCTAGTCCGGGCTAGCTAAACAGGGAGTATTGTTTGGGGGTGCAGCGAGGGGGCTGGGCCTGGAAGGAACTTACATTCCCTTTCAGCTTGCCAAACACAAGGTCACGCAGCCAGAAGTGCTGCATTTGATAACTATGGAGCTGGCGGGCCCCAGGATGGTGGGATCTGAAGAAGAACCCATTACTCTGGGAATCAGTGCTTGCCTGATTCATCTGGTTATTCTAGTGCTGAGCTTGCTAGTCTTGACAATAATTCCTCTTCTGTCGAGTCTATTAAAGACCACGGAAGTCCTCATTCTCCTCCATGGGCCGACTATACCAAAAGAGCTTAGGGCCAGATTTTCAAAGGCTCAGCACTCAAAATCAGGGCCAAATTTTCAAAACTGCTCAGCAGCACCCAACAGCCACCCATTGCCCTGAGCCCTTTTGAAAAGTGGGTCACCAATTACAGCAGCTAAAATGAAAGCTGAGCTTCTTTGGCTCGGGGGGACCATTGATGGAAGGCATAATATGCCATCAAACTGCAGTAGGCCAGCCTCATATATTGTGAACAAAACTCAAAGCAATCGCAGGTACATAGATACACCTCCCAAACTCCAGGAAGCATTAACTGACCCTATGGAGTGATGGGAGCAACTCCACAGTTAAGGCTGCAATTAACTTTCCATTATTAGCCCAGTTTCAATCAGCCAGATAGCTGGACCAGCGGAAGCCCTTGTGCAGCCAGGCAGAGCTGCGATTTGCGCTGACTGAAGCCAAGGGAAGTTGAACCAGAGCAAATGATGGCTTATAGCAGCTTTGACTGTCTGCTAAAGCCAGTTAAAAAAAGCTAGCTAATTTTTGGCGGGGAATTAATTTTATTTTTCTTTCCCTTGACTTTTTTCCCCAACAATTGCAACAACAATTCAAAACCAAACCATACCAATTTTTTTTTTAAAAATGTTTACAAATGATTTTTGGTAAAAACTTTTGGTGTTCAGTTAAAAAAGTAACCATTTTTTGAAAACCCAAACCCAAACCTTTGTACAGAAAACTCTAATTCCACCACCCCACCCCAAAAATAAAATCAAATTTTGGTTTCTTGGGTTTTCGCTGAAAACTAAAACATTTTCAACCGAAATGAACAGTTTTCCATGACAATTTTCATTTTGGCCAAAGAGCCATTTTTCAGCAACTAGTTTTTGACCAGCTCTGCTGTCCACACTAGGGTCATGTTGGTGCAGCTGGCTGGGAGTTTAGTGATGTATTTAGTGATGTATTTAGTAATTTAAAGATGTGGAAAGGCACCTAGTGGTATTTACAAATAGATTAAAGCAAATTAGGTGCCTAACTCATGTTGGCTTCAATGGAAATTAGGTATGTACCCAGTTTAGATGCTTTTGTCAATCCCAGTAAGCAGCTATCTGCATCTTTAGGTACCCAAATGCCTTTGTAAATCTGGCCTTATATCTCTAGCCTTTTTCCTTGCAGAAATAGAGGTCACAATGTGACCGCACTCTCTACAGGTCTTGCCAATGGGGAAAGGAGAAAATTTCCATCTACATTACAATTAGTCAGAGAAGCTATTTGTGAATTAAGACAAGCATTGCTCATCAGTTAGAAAATGTGTCTAACGTGCTTTTTGCCAGACACTAGCCAGAGAATGGAAAGTGGCAGACAATTAAAATGAGTTGTCTTGGATTTATCTAGAGGCTGTTTCTTTCTTTCAAATGTTTGAGTTTATTGTGAGTTTATCTCCAATTTCCTCCCCTTATAGTGGATATTATTCTTCTAACAGCAGTGTTCTCAGAAGGATTTTTACTCTTAAGTTACTGTTAGGTGTGATCAACGTAACAAAGTTTTTCATGTATGGGAATTGCCTAGTGTTAATGTTCATGAATACTGGATAGTGCTGATCAGAGTTGGCATCCCGGGCAAGCGCTGCTCGAGCTATTCCAGAAGCTCTGTCCATGTACCCCAGTCTTGTCCTGCTATTCCAATCCTGGAGTCCCCTGGCTGGCTCTGCTGATGCACCTCAATCGTGGCCTGCAGCTGCCAAGGCTATTTCACTTCTGGAACCTCCAGCTGTGGCTCTGCCAACACACCTCAGTCCTGGCTTGCGGAACCCTCTGCTACTCCAGCAGTGGCTCCCTACCCCAAGCTGTGCTGATGCACCACAGTCCTGCCCTACAGCAACCCCTGCAACTCCAGCCCTGGGTCCCCATTGCACAACTCTACTAGCAATGGGAACTGACAGAGCCCAAAGGCTGGGATGTTCAGAGGCACTTAGGTGCCCACATCACACTGAAGTTCACTGGGATCTGGGCATCGAACTTTCAGGCTCTTTGAAAATCCCAGCTAGTTTGCAAAGGAACGGGCTGAACTCTAGCAAACTCATACCTGTTGATGACCTTGGCTACATTGCCCAGGATGCCAGAGGTGAAAGCATGTTAATGCGTCACAGTTATACAAGGCTCTGGGTAGTATTTCCACCCTGGGAACTTACCTAACCCTCGCCTTCCATCTCCCTGCTCTCTGCACTTGGAAACAGTCCCATCGGTTTATCTTAACGTACTGAGCAGGGGTTAGCTGTAAGGGTGGATTGCAACAAACCACGGTCCGTGCCAGTGCAGCGAAGCCTGCTTGCTGCAAGGATGCTATTTCCTAGAAAATGCCTGGCCTGAGAAGCAGGCAGGAAAGTTCTGTTCACTAACCTAGCCAGAGGACTCAGCTGACCAGTCAGTGGTTCCATCTAGTTTCCCTAGGTTCAGCCAATCGCGGCTCCCACTGGCTGCGGTTCGCCGCTCCAGGCCAATGGGGGCGGCAGGAAGCGGCACGGGCCAAGGGATTCGGTGGATGCGGCTTCCCGCCACCCCCATTGGCCTGGAGTGGCGAACCGCAGCCAGTGGGAGCCGCGATCGGATGGCGGGCCACGGGCCAAAGGTTGCCTATCCCTGCCATAGCATTTTAGCACCTCACAATCTGTAATGCATCTCTCCTCACAATACCCCGGAGAGGAAGGGCAGTGGGAACTGAGGAGAGACCCTCAAAGGCATTTAGGCTCCTAACTTACGCTGATTTCTAAGTGACTCACCCAAGTTCACACAGGTTGCAGAACAATGGACTTGACTCCAGGGCTCCCAAATACCAGGCTAATGCATCAGCCGGAAGCCTGACAGGCTGGGCTGAGCACATTCCTACTGCATGAATGTCAAGGGCAAAGGTCCCAAGGTCTCTTCAGTCTCCAGATGAAAGTCAGCTTGTCCCTGCTCCAAGCTGGCCTCCTGGTTCAGGCTGTCTCAGCATCCATGAGGGGTGATGCAAAGCAAGTGTCTTGAGCATTGCGCTGGGGTTTTCTCCCATTAAAGAGCAGCGGGGAGCTAAGCTGACTTTCGGGCCCTCGGGGTTTGAAGCCGATCTAGCCGGAACTCCAGAGCGAGCAGAGAAAAGAGAGGGACAGAAAGAGAGACAGAGACCAAGGGCAGCCAGAGTGGTTGAGCTCCCCCCCCCACCTCCTTCCCTGAAAACAACCATTAGTGTGTACACTGCGGGCACCATGCGGAATGCTTGCTCACATAAAGCCCAGCTCCTTGACAAGGTCACCGCTGGATAGGGTGTCAGGGTGCATTGCTCAGCATATCCGGCAGCAAGAGCCTGGCTCCTAGCCCTTTAATGGGAGGAAAAGGGAAACTGAGCCTGAAAAAGGAGCATGAGGAGAAGGAGCAGGAAGGGAAGGTGAGGAGAGCATGGCTTCACTTACTAACAGGCACACGGCTCTGCTGGTGGTGGGAGCTCTCCTGGCAGGTATGGAAGGAGGTGTTTGTGTGTGCCCAAGAATATGTGTGTACATGTGGGGACGTTTATGTTGACAGGCTTGTGTGTGTGTGAGGAGGGGTGTGTATGCATAGAAGACATGAGTTTGTGTGTATTTGTGTGTATGCATGAGGAGTTGTGCAACAGCTGTAGTGTGTGTTTGGGTGGTCTGTGTGTACGTGGGTGAGAGTGTACATGCACATGTCCGTGTCCGTGGAAGAAGGTTTGTGCATGTGTCTGAGGTATCTCTATGACACAGTGCATATGTGCCTGTGTGTGCAAGGGTGTGCCTATGTGAGTATTCATAGGTGTGAGCACATGGGGTGAAAATGTGTGTCTGTGGAGCAGTATGAGCAAACCTGTATCCATGTGACTGTGTGTGTGTGTGAGGTATCTCCCTGCATGTGGGAGTGTGTGCATGCAAGAGGGTGTTTGTGTAGGGGTGAGTATGCTGCTGTGAGGGCATTTGTGTGCATTTGCTGGAGGGCGTTGGTGTGATGCGTCTGTCTGTGTTTCTGGATGACAAGGAGACAGTGTTTGTATGCATGTGCGTGTTTGCCATATCTATTACTCAGTACATTCGGGATTATGCACTTGGGTGAACAAAAGAGCTTTAGGAAATCTGAGCTCACCTTGTTGCTATGTAATTATTTCAAACACTATCTAAGCATTAGATAGATCATTTCAGTCTGGAGCAATATCCTTTTTTTCCCCAGACAACTTGGTGCCAATGAAGCCAGAGCACCTAGTGCACTAATTAATAACAAATAATTAATAACGAGCACTGCCCTGCTGGAAAGACAGCTGGGAGCTCTAGGTTCCTCACCTGGAGCAACTGCTCACAGAGCAGCATTCAGAGCTGGCTCTGCTGGAGATGAAATTGACAATGCGTCTCACCTGAATTTGGCCACCTCACCCAAGCCCCTAAGGTACTGGATAATCTGAGCACGTGTGGTGGGATTTGCTGCCTCTTTGCATGTTCTCAGTAGCACACAAAGGTGGTGTTCTCCAAGGACCGGGCCAGAGCTGAGTGAGTGAATTCCAGATGCTGATCCAGTACATTGCCTGAGTTGGGGTGAGTAGAGTCCAGTCTTTCTTTTGGCTTTCAAGCCTGTGAGCACCCACTAAAAATCAGTCACTGATCAACTCCCCAAGCCTCTGCTTTTCCATTATCCTGGAGTTTCACTTCTCTTTTCAGCAAATGTCATTAATAGTCAATCACCTTATTGGTGAGTCTCCTGCTAGGCTCTGTCCTAGTGCAGAGGATGCTGGGGCCCCATCAGTGCTAGACCTTCTGGGCATGACCCTCCAGAGAAAATACAGAGCTGACTGGGGTAAGGGTATCTGAGTCTGTGTCAGAGAAAAGGTGGCTTTTGGTGCACTGAGCCAAGATGATCCACTGGTGTTTCATCACCAAAGGTGGATTTATTCCTACGGTTGCCAAGGACAACCCAGTAGCCGGACACCCAACAAAGCCAGCTCCTCTGGTGGTGTGACATCAATGGCAATGCAGCTGTGTGCATTTCCTTCAGCTGGGGATCTGGCACAGAGTGTGTAGGTGACTTACCTGAAGCAGCACAATGTGCAGTGACAGGGCTGAAATGTAGCAGCTCCTGGCTGCCAGTTCCCTAATCTGTCTGTTACCTTTCTGTCCCCACTGTTGGTAAGGAGAAGAGGCATGAGTGGTGACTCCACTGTCCCTTTGTGTAGTGAGTTATCAGTTACTTGCACAGGGCGGAATCCCGATTGCAATGAGGTTAGGGGCAGTTCTGCCCTGACCACACTGGCATTAGGATTTGCCCCCGGGAACTGGCTTTGTATTTTTGAGAATGGTTGCAACTCAGGAAATGGCTCAGCAAACCAACATTTGTTTGCTAGGCAGCTGTCTGTGAATCATCTTCCCCAGGGAAGCAGTGGGAGCCCCCTATACTTAGGACACTTGACAAAAAAAGACTTGGCAAAATGCTAGAAAATGGAGACTAGGAAAAAGGAGGCAGGAAGGTGTTGTGCTTAAAGTGCTGGACTGGCATTCAGGAGACCTGGTATTAATTCCTGGCTCTACCCTAGACTCCCTGTGTGACCTTGAGCAAGTCACTTTATCTCTTGTGCCTCAGTTCCCCTTCTGTAAAATGGGGCAAAATAATCCTTCCATTATCTGTTTAGAGTGTAAACTCTTGGGGGCAGAAACTGTCATTGACTATTCCTGGAGCACAATGGGGCCCTGAGCCTGTCTGTGCCCCTCCTTGCTCCTGTAGCAATGATAGCAGTGCGGTACCTAGATGCTATATGCTGACAGGTGCTTTGGAGAGACAGATAGATTAGATGAGACAGAACAAGCTGGCATTGGCCCCCGGGAGATTAACTGAATGGCCTAGCAGGCCAGTGAGTCTATTTGCCTTGAGTGCTCTGGGAGCTGAACTGGAACAGAGGGAGACAGTGCGGCTGAGAATGGCAAATGTGTGACGTGAGTCTGTGTTCGGATGCTCACACCTGGCCTTGCATCTCCCTTTCCACGTGCATCTCATGGATGATGAGCCTGGTTTCTGGATGCAGAGGGAACTCTGGGACTGTACCCCATCCTGTGCAGGGTCACAGCAGTCCTGAGTGAAGGGCTCCACTGTCAGCTGCCTCTGGCTAATTGTACACAATGTCTTGTCTGAGCCTCTGGGCCCACAGCCGGCAGGGGGCAGAGGGATATAAGCCAGGCCTCCTCCCTGCTTCTGCACTTGTTAATGAAGTTTCACCTGAGTTCCCCATGTGGAGGCAATGAGCCAGCGTGGATAAAGAGCCAGGTGAGCTAGTGGAGATCAAGGCAGCGCTCGAAAGCGCCGACCATCTGTTAAGCAAGAGGGGTGGCTCTCCCCACGCAGCAGAGGATACGGTTCCAGTTGCAGATAGATGGATCCTTGCCTCTCTGCTGGTGTGTTGCTTTGCAGCAAAATCTCGTTTTGGTGCTGTTTGCAGACAGTGCTGTGCAATCCTGCAGGGGAGAGTGTCTCCTAGAAGGCACAGGGCCCTTTCTCTGGCAAGACAGAAGCTAGGGAGGTTAAGGATACCTAGCACTGATATAGGAACTGTTCGTCTATAGATCCCAAAGGGAAGGTGTATCATTAGCTCCATTTTACAGAGGGGGAAAACTGAGGCACGGGGGAGTTGAACTGAGTCACACAGCAAGATGGTGGCAGAGCTGGGGATGGAACCCCAGCGTCCTGGGAAAAGCCTGTTCACTGAACCATGTTTCCTCTCCAAACTGGGCAAGAGGCAGGTTATTCAAGCATATTGAGTCCCAAGAAGCTGTGTTATTCCTTGAGAGGTGTGACTCTGCAGCAAACAGCCCCCAGGCCATGCCTGATAGGGCCAGCTGTGGGTGGAATTGGCAGCGGATGTTATCACCCTACAGCTGGAAAGTAATTCCACGCCAGCAGTGGAATCAGGGTGCAGCAGGAAGGCAAAGAGGTTGAAGAGAGCTCCAGAAATCCAGCCTCAATCCAGGGTCCATGTGGGGAAAGAGGAGTCCAGTTTGGCTGGGGTATCCCTATCCGAGCCACACAGGGAACCAACCCCGTGCTCTGCAAAGGGCCAAGCTGCTGGAAGGGAGCAATCGAGTAAGTGTTGTAAGGGGGGCTGGGTTTGACCCAGGGCCGCCTTAATGCCAACTGGCAGAGGGCTGAAGGGGTGAGTAGGAATTTACAGGGACCACTGGGTCTGATATTGACATAAGGGTGTCATGTAATGTCTCTATCAACAGACTGCTGCATGCTGGTCACCTCAGCCCTTGTGAAATGTATGTATGGCTAATGTTGTATTTATTGTATTGAAATTAGACAAAGGTTTCTAACCATTAGAGGAGTGAAGTTCTGGAACAGCCTTCCAAGGGGAGTAGTGGGGGCAACAGACATATCTGGCTTCAAGACTAAGCTTGATAAGTTTATGGAGGGGATGGTATGATGGGATAGCCTAATTTTGGCAATTAATTGATCTTTGATTATTAGCAGGGAAATATGCTCAATGGTCTGTGATGGGATGTTAGATGGGATGGGATCTGAGTTACTACAGAGAATTTTTTCCTGGTTGCTGGCTGGTGAGTCTTGCCCACATGCTCAGGGTTTAACTGATCACCATATTTGGGGTCAGGAAGGAATTTTCCTCCAGGGAAGATTGACAGAGGCCCTGGAGGTTTTTCGCCTTCCTCTGCAGCATGGGGCCCGGGTCACTTGCTGGAGGATTCTCTGCACCTTGAGGTCTTTAAACCATGATTTGAGGGCTTCAATAACTCAGATATAGGTTAGGGGTTTGTTCCAGGAGTGGGTGGGTGAGATTCTGTGGCCTGCATTGTGCAGGTCACACTAGATGACCACAATGGTCCTTTCTGACCTTAAGTCTATGAATCTATACTGTACATTATTTTCTTAAAGCCTCGGTGTTCAAAGCAGCTCACCAGGAGATGATTAGCCTTGGACAGAATCTGTTGAGACAGGGGATAGGAGACAGTTATCTCCTTTGTCTGGTCAGGTGTGTATCGTGCATGGTGTGTCTCACCAGGTAAGCCTATCTGCATGTACAGCCAGATGCTAATTTAACAGATTGCAGGGTCAACGAAAGAGGGAGGCCCCAGGGATGAACAATCAGATGAGGGAAGGGGCATTTATGAATAAAGATCAAAGGACTGAGCTGATATAGGTGGGGTTGCAGAGAGACACGGGGTATCATTCCGCACAGGAGGCAAGAGGACAGCATGGTTTGTCTCACGAATGTCTCATCACAGCTGATCCTGACTGTGATATGCTGGAAGAAGTTTGGGTGAGCCAAGAGCCCGTCTAAAAGGAAGGAATTTGCTCTGTGTGACATGAAAGTAACTAGTTAAGTAAGTTTAGGCGCTAGGAAATGTGTTATGATTTTATTGTAGCTGTAACTATTCATATCCATGAATTATCTTTGCTCCTTCTCAGATCTCTGTTCTTTGTTAAATAATCTGACTCATTTGAGTGCTGTTTGTAAGTGGAGCAGTGATCCTGAGGTGAAACTGGCAAGCTGGTGTGCTCTATTCGGTGGGGAGCAGTGGGTCTGTGAATGCTGGTGTGCTCTATTCCATGGGGAGCAGTGGGTCTGTGAATGCTGGTGCGCTCTATTCCATGGGGAGCAGTGGGTCTGTGAATGCTGTGAGAGTCCAGCGAAGCAGGGGCTGGACACTCCTGGGGGATGCATGGTGGGGCTCAACAGTTGGAGTGTTCCTGTTGCTGACCTGCAGAGAGACAGCAGAGCCTAGCTGGGCTGAGAGGGGAGCACTTGTGTTGCCAGTAGCTGGTGGGGTCAGGGAACTGACCCCTGGCAGACACAGACCAGGAGTCTTCCCACTAAGGGCAGGTGGTGGCGAGGTGCCTCACAGCTCTGGGTACTCTGGGAAGCATCAGAGTGGGATTCCTCTTGTCGGGGGCGGGGGAAACTGGGGGTCCCAGTGTCGCAGGATCTTTGGGGATCACTCTGACCCCCTCATGACTAACATCTGAACTCTCCTTCCATCACCTGATTGGCTTGATCCTCCACACAGCTGGTTCTCAGGGCTGGTTTCTCACCCTGCTGCTCTGCTTCCCTGCACTCACTTAGCATCCTCCTGCAGGGGAAGGGAGGAGGTTGCTCAGCAGACACAGCCAGAGAGGCAGAAAGCAGTGGAGTGAAGGAGAGGGAACATCCAAGCAGCCAGGGAACTGATCAGGGCAAATTAGCAGCTGCAAAGGGGTGAACTAGGGTGCAAGGGATTCTCAGTCCCTCTGTTCTGTGGCACTGTCTTTTCCTTCCCTTTTCTCTCCCTCACTGGCTCTGACCGATACAGGGAGAGGCATTTCTATTAGCGCTCCAGTCGTGTGACATCTATTCAAAACACCCAGCGAGCAGTGCCCTGGCTTTATCATTAAATGCAAATACTCTGGAGTAATTGCCGGCAATAGCAGCGAGGGGAGAAAAATGACAGCGAGCCCAAGAGCAGCTATTAGAGGGGAAAGTGGAAAGTGTAAACAAAATATGGACCATTAGCCAGCAGTAATAATGGCCATTTTTCCCCTCCTAATGCCTAGCACAGCTAGCAAGATGCGTGGCCTCTCTGACTTGTGTCTGGCTGGGGTTTCTTCTTTACTGTTTTTGGAAAAGGGAAGAAGAAAGGGATTGTATTTATTTTGTTACAACCTTTTGTTCTGAGATTCTCCGATGGCAGGGTTGGGCACTGGGACCTAGGACTCCCTGGATGAAAGTTGGCACCGACTCCCGTGTTCTTATTGTTGTCAGGGCACTGCCTGGTGAGAGAGGGGAAGGGGCATTGGCTGCACCAGCACTTCCTCCTGGCTGACTGACATAATGCAAGACATAAACTGCTGGCACTTTGTAGCCCTTCCCTGTTCCTTTGTCTAGTTATCACTTGAATCTGCAAGGTGCCAAGCACCCTCCTCTGTGGGGTTAGTGGGAGCTCAGCAGTGCAGTGGATCAGCTACATAATGCCCGGGGTATTTACCTGTAGAAGCAAAGCTGGGACAGCCCCACCTATGTCAGTTATACCCAAGGATGTCCTAGAAATGCCTAGAGATTAGCTGGATGGGGGGTGCAGTAATCATTCTGTGCCCTGTGGCAAAGGGGCAGAGATGGTCTCATGGCTAAGGCCCTGAACTGGAACTTGGGTGCTCTGGAGTCAGTTCCTGGCTCTGCCACATGTTCTCTGTGTGACCTTGGGCAAGTCTCTTAATCTTAGGTCTGAGCCACAAAAAGCTTTTATCTTGGTTTGACTATCTTGGCTAGAGGTGAGATTTCTTTTTTTTAACTAGTATAGTTATACTGGGATAAGCCCTAGTATCGTCCTAATTCTACTAGTGTGTGGCTTATTCCTCTTCCTGTACAGGAACAGCTATAGCAGTGTAAGGCCCCTTCTACCAGTATAACTGCATCTGCTCTCCAGGCCATGTACTGGTACAACTAGCCTGGTCTAGTCACAGCCGTAACATTTTTGTCTGTAAAGGAGCCGCTAATC
This sequence comes from Mauremys mutica, assembly GCF_020497125.1. Taxonomy (NCBI): domain Eukaryota; kingdom Metazoa; phylum Chordata; order Testudines; family Geoemydidae; genus Mauremys; species Mauremys mutica. The sequence goes on along the minus strand of NC_059073.1, from coordinate 136,264,461 downwards.
ACCAGTTAATTAGTCCTTGTCTATTTACCCCCAATCTGGCAAAGACTTATGCACTGTAAGAGTGGTCCCCTTGACTTCATAGGAAGCAGGTGCATATGTTTTTGCAGAATTGGGGCCTAAGACTGTGAGCTCTTGGGGCAGGGACCATCTCTCACTGTGTGTCTGTACAGCACCTGGCATGGTGGAGACCTGATCTCATTTGGGGTCTGAAGGTGTTACTATAATGCAAGTGATAAGTTCCAATCAGAGTGCTGCTGCTGGAGTTCTTCTGTGAGCTGGCCTGATTTACGGGTCTCTGATGTAATGCCAAGCAGAGGGGAGTCCTAGCACTGAGTTGAGATGCAAGTCCCCTCCCAGCCGATGCTCTGTATACCAGCTGGGAGGGGACTTGCATGTTCATGAATAAAAACACCCGTGAAATAATCTATCTGGACACTTCTAGCGACTGAGCTGGTGTGGACCCAGAGCTGTCATGCTGCTCATTAGCCCGATAGGAGCCCTTTCCTGAAATCAGCAAGATGCTTTAGGAAGTGAGGCCGTGTGGAAATAACCTTGGAGTTTGAGGGTGTGAGTTCAAAGGGCCTCACGTGATTCCCAAGGGAGGTGGGCAGGTTTCTTGGTGTAAACACACACCTTAAAACAGTCCATCAGAGCAGACAAGTGAGCACTCTCCACTCAGCTCCCAGAGCCTGCTTTCTGCCATCCAGGCAGCTCTGATGGGCAAGTCAGCGCTCCCCACCCTGTGTATCAGGAGGGAATTAACCCTGCAGGGCTGAGCTGGGGGAATGGAACACGGGGGAGGTGGGGGAGCAGAGACCCCCTGTCATGATGCAGGACAAAGGTAAGCTACACTGATGCGGGAGCAGAGCCGGTGCTGAGCTGGGCCTGGGGGAGCAGAGCATAGAGGCAAAGGGAGCAGGAAGGGAGCCCCTGTAATATCCCAGGGCCTGCTGGGTTTCTGCCTGACTCTTCCCAACCATTGCACCCAGGGAGGAACTGGATGCTGGGCTATGTTGCATGATAGATGGCAGGCACTCTAAAGGGCCACTGGGAGGGCACCTTGCCTTGGAGTGCGGGGGGCAGGGTGCCTCCAGAAAGTGCCCCCATCACAGCCTAGCGGAGCTAATCTTTGCTCATCAGTGTTGTCAAGGTCTTGTCAGCTGCCAGCGAGAGGCTCTGAAATCTGCCTGCTAAATCCGACAGGATAATTAAAAGCAGGCAGGAGATGCCTATCAGCTAATTTTGTGATGCCCCTTTCCCTTCCCTCCCTCCCCCTGCCCATCACTGCATCTTCCTGGCAGTCTCAGCCTCCCTGGCCAAGAAAGCAGACGGCTCTAATTAAAATTTCAATGGCTGTGAGTAATAGAACCCCCAAAGTAGCTGCTAGCACGATCCCCACTGCTTGTGAAGTGGCCCGGGCTGCCTGGCATTTGGCTCTGATGTTCAAAAGGTTCCTGAGATGCACTGATGCCTCTTCCTGCCTCCCGAATGGATCAAAGAGCCTTTGTTGGTTATTTACCTCAGCTCCAATGTGCAGCATCTCCCCCCGCCAGCTGTCTGAGGGACAGTGGATGGGGGACACATGGACCTTGAGTTCTTTAAGCACCCTTTGTGCCATTGGAAGTTAGGTTTGCATGGGAAGGTGTCAGGAAAGGGGGAGCCCGGAGGAGGCCTGGGCTCCATATTGTGAGGGTGGTCAGTTGAGTGGATGGGGAGGTGCTTGCATATGTTGTGTTAGAGGGGAGGCGGAGGGAAAAGGCATTGCTGTGGGGCTTCATGGAGCCCCTTTGTAAATGTGGCATAACATAGCCCCCCTCCCCTGCACACCTCCCCACCCCACATGGGCGGACAGCTCCAGCCACACACACACACACACACACATATGGGGGTGGCTCCAGGTCCCAGCACGCCAAGCGCGTGCTTGGGGCGGCATGCTGCGGGGGGCGCTCTGTCGGTCGCCGGGAGGGCGGCAGGCAGGCTGCCTTCGGCGGCTTGCCTGCGAAGGGTCCGCTGGTCCCACAGCTCCGGTGGACCTCCCGCAGGGTTCCGGCAGAGCGCCCCCCGCAGCATGCCGCTGTGCTTGGGGCGTCGAAATGTCTAGAGCCGCCCCTGCACACATGCTCTCACACCCAAAGACATACCAAATACACACACCCACGCCTCCAGTTTTCTCACACAGATTGTCTGTGCTAGACCACCTCAAGAGCTCTTAGCCAGCAGAAGTTGGGGTTTGAAATAAAGCCTCTAAACCCCCCTATCTCTCCCCTGCCTCCCCATCTGTAGTCCCTACTCTTCTCCGCCTGCCCTCAGTTTTGCAAGAGCTGTGCCCCTCCACAAGCAAACATCAATCGCGGCACGTTCCCCTGACTCTGTCGTTGTCTCAGGTTAACTCAGAAGCCTCATCTCAATCTCCTTGAACAAATTCTACCAGGCACGGCGACATTCTAATCAATTAGAGGCATAAAAGAATAATTTTATCAATAGCAATATCTGAAACAGGGAGGCAGGATTTCTGTCCTGGGTAATGGGAGCATCATGTCTCCAATTAAAGTTTGAGGATTCATCTTCAGACTTAGCCCCTGTCTGAAATTGACATTTATTAGAATGTCAAAGTCAATTTCCTTCAAGAGCTTCTTTCCCAAACATCACAGACTATATTTGATTTATGGTGGGGTTTTTTGTGTGTGTGGGGGGGGAGCGCTCTCTTTTTCTTTAAGGGAAATAAATTCAGTTGCACAAAATGATTTTAGTTTTGGATGGCTATTTGTTATCGTTACGATTGCTGCACATAGGAAGTGCAATCAAGGAGCAGGGCTCCATGGTGCGAGGTGGTGTACAGACACATAACACAGTAGGCAGACCCTATCCCAGAGAGCTTATGACCCATATGTCAGACACACAAATGAGGGCGGAGGTGTGTTGGAAGGATTAGATTACAACAAAATGAACAGAGTTTAATGGAAAAACAGAAGTTTCAGCTCTTCACTTGCCTGACCCATGAGAGATGTGAGTGATTCATAGATATTGCAGCAGAGGTAGGTTTTAAGCAAGGGTTTAAAGAAGATAAGGTGGCAATTTTGAGAATTTTGACGCGGAGTTTGCCCCATGTTTTGGGGGTGGTGTAGGAAACAGCATGGAGGGGCTTGCAAGCAGAGCAAAGGCTTGAGGCAATGGCTAGTAGATAAGAACGGTTGAAATGTTTTGGTTGAAACTATTTATAGGCAGAAAATTGAGTTTTCGAAGAGAGCTGATCACAAAGTTTTTGACAAAATATTCTTTGGTCTGCAAATGCTGATGTAACAAAACTGAAACTTTTCACGGAAAGAGTCAGTTTCAACAAATTTCCATTTTGAAAACTGTTTGGAAAACAAGTTTTAAACTTGTTCCATTTTGATATTTTTGAAATGAAAAGTTCGCTTTTTTTGATTGAAACAACATTGTTTTGAAATTTTACGTTAATTTATAGTGAAAAATGTAAAAAAAAAAGTTGAAATCTAAACTAACCATCATGATTGAAATTAAATATTTCAACTGACCCAATCCAAATATATATTTTTTATTTTTAGTTTGCGAATTTTTTTGAGATTTTGACTTTTTGTTCTGATTTGAGATGAGAAAAATATTCAAAATCTCAAAAATTCTCATGCGACTGGAAAACCATTTCCTGCCCAGCTCTATTTTTGTCTGTATATAGGGAGGGTTTGGCTCAGCAAAAGTCAGGGGTGAAGAGGAGAATCCTGGACTGAAGTTCACTGCCAGGACAGCAAGCACAGGGACTCTTGGCAGTGGCGAAAGAAGGGGATGCACAGGTAGAGACATAAACACCTGGATTTCCATGAGCCAGACTTAGGAAATAAAAGCCCTTGGCTGGAATGCCCTCTGCAGAGCACCAGTCTGGAAGTGGATGGCGGCAATTGAACTGAGCTGATTTAAAGGCATTAACTTAAGAATGGGGAGCTGAAAGGCAATATCCAAACATAATCAGCCATCTAATGACATTAGGACACCACTAGGTTGCTTTAATTTTCTTCTCCCCCCACCCCTTCCCTGGTTCCTGCAGTAAACTTGTCCAGTCTTATAATGTTCAGTGCTCTCAAACTTACCAGCTGGGGAGGTAGATGAGCTGAATCCCTCTTGAGTCAGCAACTCCCTAGACCAGGGGTCCCCAATGCGGTGCCCGTGGGCGCCATAGCACCTGCGGGGGCATCTAAATGTGCCCGTGTCCTGGCCCGCAGTCAAGCATCCGCTGAAATACCACCGAAATTCGGCGGCGTTTCGACGGCGACACCTCTCGACGATGCCGTTTGCCACCGACAAGCGACATCATCGAGAGGCGTCACCTCGACCGTCACCACAGTCCTTCGTCTGGCACCCGCCAGACGAAAAGGTTGGGGACCACTGCCCTAGACCAATCTAGCTCTGCTAAGTGCCCAGAGTCCATTTCCCTGGCCCTGATACTGAAGCTGGATCTGATGTTGGCTGGAGAGTCTTGCATGGCATGTCTCTCTTTCTCCCTGTGGTAGACGTGGCAATTTCCTGCAATATCTTTGGCAGATTTTACTGAATTAAGCTTGTGTGTCACTGCGGGCCAGGGACTGTATGTAGTTCCATGGGGGAGACTGACCACAGTCCTCCAGGAACTAAGAACAGTGTGGAATTGTGACAGAATGTACCTCTGTCAACACTCCACACGCTGCTGACCGAGCTACTGATTAGTCTAGACTGTATGCCGGATATGTCACAGGGATGATTAGGCGCATTCACTCAAGTTGTAACACCTCCAGGGAGGTCCTACCTCATGAAGGCACTCCCATATACTGGCTCAAACTGGATTCTCTAGAGACCAGCAGACAAAGAAAGGACTTTTTGATAAATAGCCTTGAGTTTAAACTGATTCAGGGCCTTTGTTCTGATCCAGGAAATGGACAGGACCTTTGGTCCAAGGGGACCGCAATCCTTAAGGAAATGTTGGAAGGACTTTGGCCTACCGAGGCCCCATAAAACTGAGGGTTCATATTCTGAGCTAAGGCTCTTACGAACTTGTAACCAGAGGAGAACCCCAGGATGGGGGTTGCGACAGCACTTTGGGGTGCAATCCAGAGCGGCGAGGGATTAGTTATTAGTCTTCAAATGAGACCTCACAAAGCATATTTTGTACAAAGATCATTGTATAATTCTACAATTATTATTATTACAATAGTGTGTTGGGTGTGAATGCAGGGGTGCTTAGGATCACAGGGTTGAAGAACTGTTCACCGGTCAGATCTCTTGCTGGAGTTGGGGTGATCTCTGGTAAGCGTATGAGCATGTCTACAGATTCTTCTGTTGTTTTTTAATATGCTTTTTCTGCAATGCTTGTACTATAAGAATAAATTCTTGCTTAGAAAGAGCAGTATGGTAACTTAACTGTGGTGATTACATTGTTTACCATCCCTGAGGAGGGAGGCAAAGCAGACAGTCTTTTGTTGGGAATAACACCGTATAGTCAGGGAACTGTGTAGATTGGAAGTATACCTGCCAGGAGAAAGAGAGAGGTGTGTGTCTCCACCCAAGAGAGATGATAACTCAGGAGCCAGAACTCTAGCATGGTTGTCCTTGCTGGACCATAGAGGGGGAAATACAGATGCAGTTGTCCTGAGCTGTGATGCTGCCTTTCCTCCAGCAGTTGCTTTTTGCATGGAACAGGGAGTGCTGCAGTAAAGAACTGCATTTGCAGAGTTGGGTGAGTAGGAGCATGACTCAAATAGCAGAGGGTGCTGCTAATTCCTTGTTTTGCTGAGTCAGCCATGGTGGAACAAGCAAGCAGGGACTAGAGTAGATGAGAGACCCTGGCTGTAGTTCTGCAAGCAAAGGAATAGCAACACACAGGAGAAGGCAATTTTACATACTCAAGCAATGGCAAAAGAAAAAGTTGCCTTAATCAAATTGGGCAACAGAAAGGAGACCATGTGACTAGTATGATCAATTGCAATCAGGCAACTCATCTCGAATTGTGAACATCGAGTGCTTGCAGTGAACCCTTTGTGATCAATCCAAATGGTGAAAAACCAAACTCCATTCAATAACAAATCCTTTCGAGGCAGAAGAAGGTGAAGCTCATGCAATCATTATTGGAGGTGAGCTGTTTGCATGACTCTGAAAAAAGAAAGAAAATAGCCTCTTGAAGGGACCAAGAGGTGAACAGACTGTGAGAGGGGAATGATTTTTGGCAGGAATGACAGTGAGGGCCTTGGAGGCACTAGAATATGTCTGCTTATTAATAAAATAGAATGAAGAAGAAAGCGAGTCTGGGCTGAAGCACCCAGGAGACGAGGCGCTTCTCTCCGATACATGAGAGAGTGGCTTTTGAGAACTGAAGGCTTCCTCCCAGGAACAGCCAGGGGACCTCAGCACGGAATGAGGGATAGCATTAAGAATTCTTTGCTTTTCATTTGTTAGCCAGTGGCAGCATCAGACTCCCCTCCAACATTGTGCCATGGCCAACACGATGCACTGAAAACTCTAGGATGCTGAGGAATGTCTGCAAGCCTGGTAGAGATGGGGCACTCAGCTAAGCAGCCGTTCTTCCAAATTCCTGTTGGATTTACCACTTGATACAATCTGAAGGCATGCAGAGAGCCTGCTGTGAGGTGGTGAGCTGGCAGGATGGCCCCACTCTATCACTTACAGGCAGACAAGAAAAGGCAAGAGGATGTTCCAAGGCCAGACACTGACAACTTACCAACCAAGCAGGGTGAGTGTGGGATGATAGACACTGTGACAAGCCCAGGGAGATGCAAGTAGTGACTCAGCAGGCGGCGTGGCTTTATGTTTACATGGAACGTTAATACATGATTGTTACATCCTGACTCAAGGTCTTATAGTTAAGGCACCAGCTCATGATGAGCACGCGCAATTAATTCCACTGAGTTCAGTGCAAACGGCGGGAGCACAAGAATCCTTGGAACATAAAAGCAGCCAGACTGGGTCAGACCAATGGTCCATCCAGCGCAGTATCCTGTCTTCCGACAGTGGCCAATGCCAGGTGCCCCAGAGGGAATGAACAGAACAGGGCAGTTATTGAGTGATCCATCCCCTGTCATCCACTCCCAGCTTCTGGCAATCAGAGATTTAGGCAAAAAACACGGGAGTACTTGTGGCACCTTAGAGACTAACAAATTTATTTCAGCATAAGCTTTCGTGAGCTACAGCTCACTTCTTCGGATGCATAGAATGGAACACACAGGAGATATTTATACATACAGAGAACATGAAAAGGTGGAAGTATTTATACATACAGCGGTTTAGGGACACCCAGAGCATGGGGTTGCATCCCTGACCGTCTTGGCTAATAGACATTGATGGACCTCACCTCCATGAATTTATTCATTCTGTTTGCACAGAAACCCCTGCAGGGTACCACCTTACAAGTATTACCTCATCAGAGCAGGCTCTTATTGGCTGATCTCACCATGAGGGTGGGACTGTGTTTTACACTGCACATTAACCCTTTCTTGGGTGTCACATACATTCTAATATCATTTCCCTAGTAGGGGAATAGTGCGGCAGGCCTGCTGGAGCAGTTCTTGGCTTGGATAGAAGGGGATAGGTGCTGGTCCAGCTGCAGCAAACTTAGATTTCCTTCACTTTCTCTGCTCAGAGAGCAGATGAGGAAGAAGGAATAAATTGCCAGGGCCTGGGGTCAGCCTGAGGCCTGAAGTAAAAGCAAAGCAAATTCCCTATGTTGTGCAAGCTCTGTGCTCACAGCCTTGGGCCAGGAAGCAGCCTCATTACCCAAAGGCATCCCAGGCGGGGACAGAGATTAGCACTGAGTGGGATAGAAGTCTAACAATGTGACCCTGTGATGAGAGAGCGGACTCCCCTCGCCTGTGCCTGGAAACTACCAGAGGTCTGGGACGAGTCATCCAGAGCTCTGAGTGAAGAGAGGACTGGCTCTGCAAAGCTTGCTGAGGTCAGCAGTGGTGTTAAATTCCCACTGCGGGAGGTAGCGGTCAGTCCCCGACTGCTCTCTGCCACAGCTCCGTTAGCTGGCAGTGCATCAGGGGATGGAGCTGGGATCCACCTTTGAATGCTCCTCTCCTTGCCACACCCTTCTCCGGACGACTCTGAGTTTCAAGGTGCAGGTGGGCTCTGATGCTGCCAGGTCACACCTGCTTGCTGCCTCTGTTTCATTCATTCCCTGCCTCTCTTCCCCCATCCCCTCTTTAGATCAGACCAACCAGAATGGTATAGGGGTGAACCTGTTGAGTCTGCAGATACTGGCTGCCCCCCTTTCTTCTTACCTCCCCCCCACTTCCTTTCTCCTTCTACTCCCCTGCCTCTCCCAGAAAGATGAGTGCTGCCTGCAGCTGTATGAACAACTGCAGCCTGGAATCGTCGGTGTGCCAGAACGCTGGAGAATGCCATGTGCCTGTGGCTCATCTTTGGAGTGGGAGGGCAGGGGAAAGGACAAGGAGCCACCAGCAAAGGGAGAGAGAGCCCCTGGGCACAGATGAGCAACTTGTTTCTCTTCTCCAATGCTCCTCTTCGATGCCCCCTCCTTGCTCTTGCTGAACGACGCCACACACTCCAGGGCAGTACCCTTTGGGTTGAGTTTGGGCAGGCACTAAATACCACCCTCCTTGTGTTTTTGGGTAGCAGGGGGTCACCTGTTGAGACAGATACTGGAAGGGCACCTGTGGCCACCTAGGGTGCTCAGTCATTTCGCCCACAGCTTCCAACTAGCTACAAGACTCATCCTCGTTTACCATCACCTAGGCCACTATTCCATGTGGCGAGGCAGGTCTGCTCACCCAGCATCCATGGCTTGGGCTGCAGGACGCATCTCTGTGAAGATCATCACTGGCCACCCAAGAGTGGCATGCTGCCCCAGCAGGATAGGCCCAGCTGTTCTTAAATCAAAGCATCCATGATGTGTGTCCTGGCAGTGGGGTTGTTGGGGATAATATGGGCTTATGATTTAAGGGGCTGGAACTCAGGATATCTGGGTCAATTTCTGGCTCTGCCACAGACTCCCTGTGTGACCTTGGGCAAGTCATTTAATCCCTCTGTGCCTTGGTGCTCTATCTTTAAAATAATGATAAAATAAATAATGATAATAGGTTTTAAAGCCAGAAAGGACCATTGGGATCATCTAGTCTGACCTCTTGTGTAACCCAGATCATAGGTCGTCCCTGAATTAATTCTGGTTTGAACAAGAGCAGATCTTTTAGGAAAACATCCCAGTCTTGATTTAAAAATTGCCAGGGGGATCCACCACAACCCTTGGTAAGTTGGTACTTGGTTAATTACTCGCACTGTTAAAACACACACCTTATTCTCGTCTAAATTTATCTAGCTTTGACTTCTAGCCATCAGCTCTTATTATATCTTTCTCTGCTAGACTGAAGAGTCCATTATCAAATATTTGTTCTCCATGTAGGTACTTACAGCCTGTGATCAAGTCACCCCTTAACCTTTTCTCTGTTATGCTAAATAGATTGAGCTCCTGGAGTCTCTCATGGTAAGGTAGGTTTTCCAGTCCTTTAATCATTCTCATGTAGTGGTGACACAACTGCCAAATACAGAAGTAAACCTTTAAGATATTTCCCTTTTCTCTCTTGTCTATTCATATTTTAGCTTTTCGGGGGAGGGATTGTATCTTGTGATGTATGTATACCGCACCTAGAACAAGACAGTCCTAATCCAGCTTGAGGCCTTGATGCCAGTTACAATGATCATAACACAGGCTGGAGCCACTTTAGATACCAGGTCCTTGCTACATTATGTGTCAGGGAGGAATCCACAGTGGATGGGTGACAGAAAACATTGTTGTTAGAGCTGGGTAGGATATGGTCTTCCTGTCCCGTGAGAATTTTCCTGTCCTGAATCAGGTTGAAAAGTTGAAATCTTGAAAAAATTTTGCAAACTGAAAATCCAAAAAGAAAAAATTCAGATGGGGGTCAGTTGAAATGTGTCATTTAGATAATTTTGAAGCATTTTATTTCAGTTTTGATCTTTTAAATTTTTGAGACTTTTTAAAAACTATAAATGAACTTAAATTTCAAAACGAAAAGTCATTTTGGCTCATATACGTTTATTTTGAACATGCGAAAATAGGGTATCTTGGCAATTTCAAAACTCTTTTTTTGTTTGTTTAGAAATGTTTTTGAAAGCGAAACTTGTCAGATCTGATCTTTTCCCTTGGACAGTTCTGATGTCGACAAATCAGCATTTTCTGATGAAAAATTCTCGACCAGTTCTACATGTAGTATAACGATTTCCACCCAGAGCTGCGACCACCCCCCTCCACAACTGCTTGCCCTTCCCCAGCTGTACTGAGCTGCGGGGATTGGGGTGGGGTTGGGGAACGGGAGGGTCATTTTTTCTTGATCTCTTGCAATGTTTTGAAAATACCCTTTATTTCCACTGGCAATTGCTGGTGTCCTAAAAGAGGTTTCCCTTCCCTCACCCTGCTAACGCATTAACACTGTCAGCCTCCCAGGGGAAATGCAGCCAGATTGACAGCTCAATCTTGTTTCATTGTTCAATGCCCAGAGAAGAATTATTTTTATCGTATCCCTTTCTCTTCCCCCAGGTCCCTGCCCTGTCTAAAGGGACAGGCAGGGTGGAAAAGGATGCATGTGTATTTTAAGCAGACAGCCCTGAGTTCACCCTGGGATTGGGGGCCAGCCTTATTCAAAGTCGACTGAGACTGGTCTTTGGGCTGCTCCCCTCTACATCTATAACAATGTCCCTATGTACAGCCCTGCAGTCTCTCACTGCCACCGTCTTCCTTTCCTGGGCTTCCCACCAGAGCTCTTCCGAAGCTCCCTCCATTTTGGGCTGCAGCCCCTCCAGTTATTCCAGTCCAAGTCTCCCTACCATGCAAAGTTCTGCTGGTGCCTTTCAGTCATGCCTCACAGCTTTCCTGCGATTTGAGGACTGGGCTCCCCTTCCCAGTTTTGTGGACGTACCTCAATCCTGCCCCAGCATGATCCTTTCTATTTCAATCCTGGGCTCCGACCACCCCCACAGCTCTGCTGATGCCCCTCAATTCTGACCCACAGCCCCCCCGCCCCCACTCTATCCCGACCCTGGGCTGTCTCAGCTCCTATAGTTCTGCTGATGTCCCACTGCATGAACCCTGGGGCTTCCCCTCTCCAGCTCTGCCAACGTCTGTCTCCCCATCCCTCCTAGCTATTGTGTATGTTTTGTGTTTTCTCCTGGCTCTGTAACTGTGCCGTCCCATATCGATCCCGCCTGCCCTTGTCTGAGTCTCTTTGTCCCAGTGATTTATCCGGCTTGTTCAGAGAAGGGAATGAAGTGTCTTGTGTCCAGTCAGAGCCTCTTTTGTGTGCCCATGGAGGCTTTCTGGAGACGGCAGGAGCGGAGCAGAGCTGGGAGGCTGCAGAGGAGAAGGTGGCGGTGAGGGGCAGGGGACAGGCCTTTTTACGATGCAGCCAGCCGGCCACAAGCAGTTGTGAGAGCAGCATGGCCCCTTGGAGTTAATAGTGACAAATGGAGATGGGGCCGATCACCTGACTGGGGAAAGGTCATTGCAGGGGACATGCCTCTACAAGGAGGGATCCCAGGGACTTTGATGCCCGAGGAAAGACGGGATGAGGCCTTGAGATTCGGCCACTGTTTGAGCTGTCCTTGGGAGGATGTGCTGGAGAAGATGGCACTGGCCAAATGTGCCAGTTGCCACACAGCAAGGGGAGGCTGAATGACTTGCCCTCTAGGATGGGGGTGCTTCTCTTCCCGCATGTGCAGGTTATGCTACCCCCCACCTCCTGCAGAATGTGGGATATTCCCTGGCTCTTAAACGCTCATCCCCAGAGAGAGCTGGTAAAAAGCTTCAGGCCATATCTCCTGTCAAGGAGACCAGTGCCAGATGGAATAGGTTAGAGCAGCCGGAGGGTGCTGGGACTGCTTGGAAGGAACTAATTAGGGAGCCATAGCCAGTTCCCTGATATCTCTTCCCCACTCCCTTCTTTTGTGCTACACTACAGAGTCTCTGCCTGGATGATCAGTACAGATCTATCCAACAGAGCTTGAAAGAAGCAGAGGGACAAAGGAATTAAGAGACAATAAGGAAATTAAAGAGATGCAGGCTGAGGTGACTGGAAAAGGAGTCACTGAGATGGAGACACAGTGGGAGGTGGCAGCTGCAGAGGAGAAGACTCCAGCACCAGCTCTGGCAATTCTGCCTTTGTATTTAGTGAGCCATATACCCGGTTACATGTTGAGATGGCCCTTTCCCTGTGAATTAAGGCGAGGATGCTCAGCTGAGCCCCCTGCGGGGCTGTAAGGACCTGCTGGCTGGGGAGTGAATCCAGAACGTGCACAGGAAACATGGATAAAAAACCACGTGGGAAAAATACAAAGACCGAGGATTGACTGGAGCTACACCCCAGAATCATCAGGCTCCTCTCCCTCATGTTCTGCTAGGCCTTCCCTCCTGGCCCTGCTGCGCCTTCCCTCCCTGGGGAGCCACTCCACTCCTGATTTTTGCAGCCTCTTCTCTGTCCTCCTGCAGACCGTTATTCTTGTTACTGGAATCCAGCCTCCGAGCAGCTGCTTGGACAGGGTTATTACAGGATATTATACAGACCATTTGCACGGCTACCTTCAGGTCATTTTGATCACTTTAAGCTACTTATCTGCCCATTTTCTTCCCCATAATATTTGCCTAATTCGATTACTCCGCAGCCTCAGCATGCTGCAGTGAAATAATCAGGAAATATTACCCAGAGCAAGCCAATTGGATCCACATTTACAGCTGCTTCTCCCTGCAGCCTGCTCTCCCAGCAGAGCTCTGCTCAGCCCACACCCTTCCTTGCTGACTGATGACATTAGTGCATACGTGTGGCACTGGGGTACTGAACCCTCCCTGATGGGTCTTCTAGGCCCCTCCTTGTATAAACAGAGGTGCAGCACTATGGTTAATAGAGTGGATGTGGAATGGCTGCTGGAAGATCCTGGGATTGCCTAACAAATGTAGATTGATTGATCCATCCTACATAGTAGCTTCCATCCTCTCTCTATTCTGAAATATAACATAAGAGTGGCCACACTGGGTCAGACCAAAGGTCCCATCTAGCCCAGTATCCTGTCTGCCGACAGTGGTCAATGCCAGGTGCCCCAGAGGGAATGAACAGAACAGGGAATCACCAAGTGTTCCACCCCCTGTTGCCCATTCCCAGCTTCTGTCTCACCATCCCTGCCATCCTGGCTAATAACCATTGATGGACTTATCCTCCATGAATTTATCTAGTTCTTTTTTGAACTCTGTTATAGTCTTGGCCTTCACAACATCCTCTGGCAAAGAGTTCCACAGACTGACTGGGCATTGTGTGAAGATACTTTCTTTTGTTTGTTTCAAACCTGCTGCCTATTCATTTCATTTGGTGACCCCTAGTTCTTGTGTTATGAGAAGGAGTAAATGACATTTCCTTATGTACTTCCTCCGCACCAGTCATACCACTATCAAATATCTCTCCCTTGGGGTATCGGTGTCACTGTGTCATCCCAGGTTGAAGGACAAGGCTCGAGTGTCAGCCTCCATGGTCATCTTGACATAATCTGACATGTCATCCACCTAGAGAGCTTGAAGTTATTATTAATGTGGCATATGTTGATCTCCATACCCAGGCAGAGTGCCTGACTTCAGTGAGAGTGCTGCCTGGGAGCCTCTCCACTGAGTGGAAATTGGATCAGGCCCTTTGTTTGTGTTGGCTTTGATTTGCCCAGATTTGGGTGTCCCCAGAGGGAGACTGGAACCAGGAGCCGCTCTCAGTGTATGTGCAGAAGGTCGTCTCTAGCAAAATGAGACCATTTCTTTTCTCCTGACCTTTGCTTTACCTAATATCTTGCGCTAGCTACACATTAAACCTTTATTTTTATTTTATTTCACAACCAGGTCCAGAAACTCTTCAGCCTCGCAAGAGAATTATGTTGGTAATAATCACACAGTGAGGGCCTTCACGGAGGATGGGATCTGCACGTAACCTTTGGCAGCAGAAGAGTGTGACAGAGGCAGGCCCATTACCCCTGTGACCAACCATCTTCTCAGTATTTCATTGAAGGGCATCACACGTGGTCTCTGCCGAAAGCCAAGAACTAGCTGATGGTCGTGGCTATGGTGAGTTGTTTGTGTGAAAAACAATTTTAGAGCTATGGGAGTGAAACCTGTCACCTGAGGAGGGGGAGTCTTACAGGTGACCATTTGACATTTGGGACAGATGCAGGCTTCAGCATTTGCAGAGACAAAAGAACCCCAAGAAAAGTCTCTGAACAAGGGACCCCTGGGTTTAAGGACAATAGTCTGCAACTGTATAAGAGAAGAAGAAAGAGGACAATGGGGTATGCATTACTGGAGGAGACTGTCAGCGAGGGTGTCTCATGAAAAGTGGGTCCCAGCTCTTTGGACTGGACAAGGGCTGCAAGGACTAACCTTGGGTACGAAATACCTTATTAGATAGGAAAGTCACTTGTTAGTAAGTATAGGCTGTAGATTGCATCTTACCATTTCCAAATCCTTATACTTGCTTATACTGAACCTTTACCTCAAGCTCTGTTAAATAAACTTCACTTTGATTTTACTATAAACCTGTCTAAGTGCCTTGTGCTAAGGAGGGTATTGAAGTGAGGTGAAATCAGTTGCCTGAGGTGCACTGCAGGTGCCCAGAAGATAGGAGATTGGGCACTGGTGTGTAACAAAGTGGATTGTGTAAACTGCTAGCTTCCACTGGGAAAGAGTGGGGCTCACAGAGCCTGGAGCAGAGCACCTACATTGCCAGCAAGTGTTTCCCTGGTGTGAACAGCTGATAGTGATTCACCCCAGACATCTTGGGTAACCGCAAACAGCATCACAAAGAGATGCAATCAAACAACACACTCAGCTTGTGTAACAATTTGTTTCTAGGATCATCAGTGGGGTTTGAACCTGGGACTTTCAGCATTAAAGAGATGTTTCAAAAAAGTAACTCCATTACTGCTTAACAATAGCAGGTTGTTATCCTCTTTGTGGGTCAGCCACTACAGAGTGGACACTGTGCACTTAGACAGCTACACCGGATCCTACTGTCCAAGGAGCCTTCTGGAGCATACCCGGTCCTGTTCCACTGAACTGAAGACATGGTAATGGGAAGAGTGGTTTAGGTAAGAGCTACAAGAATGATTTGAGGTCTGGAAAACTGGCCTTACTGTGTGAGACTAGAGAAGAGTTTATCCAAGAGAAGGTTAGGAGGTGACTTGATCGCTGTCTAGAAATACCTACATGAAAAGGAGATTTCAGGTAATAGAAGAGCTCTTTAAGGTAGCAGAGGCAGAATGAGCTGAAGCCAGGCTGGAAATAAGGTGTACATTTTTTAACAGTGAGGACAATAAATAATTGGAACAACTTATACCATGAGCTGTGGATCTATCACTTGGCATCTTTACGTTGAGGTTGGATGCCACTTTCTAAGATAAATTCTTTAGCTTAGCTAGAAGAGAGGGGCTAGATACAGGAATCACTGGGTGAAATTCTTCTCTGGGCCCCTTCCAGCCCTCCATTTCTATGATTCTCTGGCCTGTGCTGTGCAGGAGGTCAGACTAGATGATCAGAATGGTCTCTTCTGGTTTTAAACAATATGAGCAAATGAACATGGCGTTCTGAGAGCTGCTCAGTCTGAGTTATAGCTGAAGGGTTGTAGATGTGAGCCAAAGGATCCCATGCACATGATACCCTCGGGTATGTAGAGAGGGGACCTCGAGGTGTACAGTGTGTTCAGTTTAGAGCCCTGAAATGGTTTCGAGGGGGTTTAGAAACACACAGTCAATTAAAAATTCTGAATTTCTGCCCCTCGGCATCACCTTCTAATGGGCTGGACTGGCAAATGCAATGGTGTGGGGAGGTGTCCCGAGCAGGCAGCCAGGGTCTGCATATAATTGTGCCGTTTGGTGGGATGGAAAAGGCAACCAGAGGTGAAAATGGAGAGAGATGAATGGATGAGGTTTTGCTTCCCATCTCTGGTTTCCTTCATACCCTGGTCTCTTCCTGCACCACTGTCTGGAGAATCCCAGCTTGACACCCCATCCCCCATCTCTTCCCAGCCTCCACTCTCCTGGCTGCCGAGCAGGGAGCAATGGAATTGGATACAGGCCCATGATTGCTGCTCAGGCTCCTGGGGGACAGGCCAATCAATGCCAAGCCTCTAACTAGAGGCCCCGAGTTAATTGGCGTGGGCGGCTGGCTAAATGAAGATTTAGTATGCGTCGAAGGAGCTGGGGGACAGCCTGCCTTCGGAGCTGGGCACTTCCAATTTGTCTCTGCCGGCTCTGGCTTTTCTAATCGAATCCACCATCCTCTTGCGTGCTTGGCTTTAGATAGGAGATGAAGGCAGCGCAGGGAGGCAGGGGCGAAGGAGGAGATGGCCGGGGCCCTGGAGACAGCGGGGGCTGCTGACTTCTGAAGGTAACACTGAAGCACGGTCGCTGGTACACACCCTGCACCCCCCTGAGAGGGGAGATTAGTGTTTGCTAGGCTGATTTATTCCTTGGCAAACTCCATTCTTTAATGGAACTCTCAGCTCAGCAGCTCCATGGGCTTGTAATTTTTTTTGTCTGCCCTTCTCTCTCTTTCTTGCTAGCTGAAGCTTTGTAACTGAATTCTCTCCTCCATCGTCCATGAGAGATATGCGGGAGAGGCAGGGTTTGAACCAGGAGCAAGCCAGCCACACGTGTAGGAGAGGTCTGGACCCAAGAGTTTGGTCCAGACCCTTACCGATGCACAGACTGACCCTTTTATGCTTGGCTGTACCTCTATGGAGAGAGGGAGTTGTATCGACCTGATTCTGTTCCTCTCCGCTCACCCTTTGATTGCAAGCTCTTTGGGGCGGGGACTGTCTTCTTCTACAGTCCCCAGCATGAGGTGGCCCTCAGTCCTGATTGAGGACTCTGGCCCAACTGTGACATTAAGAAAAATAGCTATTACTGTCGGCACTGCATCAGGACTCCTGGGTTCTAACTGCGACTGTGGGAGGGGAGTGTGGTTGAGTGGTTAGTACAAGGGACTGTGAGTCAGGGCTGCTGGGTTCTGTACACAATTGTGGGAGGCTGAATGGAGGGGATGGCGGGGGGCGGGCAAAGGAATCTGGAGTTAGCAGGATCCCTTGAGGGAATCACTCCAAGCAAGCACTGCACAGTTACAGAAGAGGCCCAGGAACCTGCCAGCTAGGAAGTTTTAGTTGAAAATACTGTATCCTTAAAGAGCTAGTGCCCTGCATTGGCTGATGGGCCTCCCAGGGGATGCTCAGCTCAGGCTGATTGGGCACAGGGATGGGTGTGTGGATTAGTGGGTGAAGACAGTAGTGGGAGGGAGACTAAGCCCTAGAGAGGGCAGCCTGTTTTTCATTGTGCACGTCGGCCTGTCATTGGCTAAGAGAATGCAGCCTCCCAGGCTGAAAATGACAATGCCATTTATATTGTCCACGAGACACATTCTGTCTTTCTTAGTTCAGACTAAAACAGAGGAGTCCTGATTTCCAGCCCCTTGGATCTAACTGCTAGTCCATGCTCCCTCCTAGAGTTGGGCATACAACCCAGGTGTCCTGATGGCTAGTCTTCTGCTCTAACCACTAGGTCTCACTCCTGCCACTGCCCATGTTACAGTCTCTCCATTTGAAAGCTGGCCTGTTTTTCACATGCATGCATGCATGCACGCTCTCTCTCTCTTTCTTTCCTGATGTGTCCTGGGGCTTGGAGCCACTGAAGACAATATGAGCGTATATATATTTCTGGTGGGTATTCATTCTTGGTTTGGAAAGTCAAATTCCATGCACTCTGCTCCTCTTGCTGCTTGGTATTGGGAGAAGATGTTGGTTTATGTCTTTAACGCTCTGTCCTTATGGATTTTTTTTTCTCCCAGTAAGACCCAAGCAAACAGAGCCTATGCATTAGAGATCTCAGAAACCCAGTGGCGCCTAGACACTGCACAACAGAGCACCAGGAAAGAGCCCTGCTCTGGCTGGTACTGATGGCTCACAGCCCTCACCTGGGGAACCACAGTCTGCACTGAGCCTTCCCCCGCCAGGAGAGGAAATGCCTCGAGGACCCTGTGCTGTTCACAGAGTGTAGGAAAAAGGCTGACTGTCTGGGTGGAAAGCGCAGCGTCCAACAATAACTCTCATCAGCATTTGCATCAGCAGTCAGATCAGCTTCTTCGTTAGCATGCTCTCCAGGTCGTCCTCTACTGGCCCAGTCCCCTGGTGTTTGTTATCCTGACCTGGAAGACTGAAAGCACTTGACCCACATGCCCTTTTGCCCTGACTCCCCCACCAAGCTGGCCCATGAGGTGACGGCTAGGGGCTTGTTCTGTGGCCTGGCATGGGGGAGATGTCTCACAGTGCAGGGTTGCCATAGCCAGGACGGGCAGCTCCAGCTTGTGGTGATTAGCTTATGGACAGGGGGGGTGATACAGCTCTGAAACAAAGCGACGCATCAAACCCTTTGCAACATCTCTGCAGGGGTTGCAGCGGAAGCGTTTAGAGAGCGACTCGCCCAGCCCCAGGTACTAGGGAATGAGCTGATGTGCGAGCCCTGGGCTGGGGTAGCTGGCAGGGTTGCAGAGCAAGATTGAGAGACATTGTCAGAGAGGTCTGTGGGGAGCTCAGGAGTGGAGCAGCAGGAGGGCTGCAGGTCAGCATTGCAAGGCATTGTCAGAGATGGATGTATATTGTGCATAGGGAACTGGAATAACAGAATCCTAGAAATGTAGGACTGGAAGGGACCTCGAGAGGTCACCAGTAGCAGGGGGACGGCAGGTCAGGGCTGAGGCGCATTGTCAGAGCTACATGGGAAAAGCTTGCACTGCTCTTGTGTCTCCTGGGCCTTTCTCTAGCCAATATTATAGCCCCTTGATCTCTCAAGCACTAAATTCAGCTCTGGACTCAGCTGATCCAGGTAAGTGCTGAAATTCATGGGATCTAATCAGCCATTGTTGGGGGCGGAGGGGGGTCCAGCTATTTGCTTAGCTCAGCAGGTCGGAGATGGAGTGGCTGCCTGGGTGAGCAGGGATCCTGCTGCTGAGGACAGTGGCTGCCTGTTGACGTGAATTACTTAAGCCTGATACAAAGGAGGCAGCTCGAAGATGCTTTGCATTATTGCCCCTCAAGTGGCAGAGCAAATGAAATACTGTCACATTTGGAGAAGCTTGGAAGGAGAGGGAGCTGCCGATGCATGGGACTGTGGCAGACAGCCTAAGATGAAGCCGCATATTCCCTTCTAGGGATGGGCTTAATGGAGAGAAGATAGATTTACAGCACCAGTTAATAGAGTTTGACCTGATTGGCTGCTGGGTGATATCAATGGCTTCATGGTCATTCAGAGTACTCTGCAATGAAGTGCTCGGTGTATCCATCTTGGACAGCCATCGTCCTGCTTGCCTGAGGCCATCACAGCAGGCAGGGACTAGAATGAGACACCTGATTTACCCACGTCCTGGGGACTGAACAGTTTTTGTCCCTGCACTAGCTATTCTGGGCTTCCCCCTATGCAGGCAGGGTCCATTCCTTTGGGGTCCCCCAGTGGGTAGGTGCCAAGCTGAGTATACCTGGGGCCTGACTGGCAGAGGTGCTGAGCACCCCCCTCTTCAACTGGAGCCATAGTGCCCCATGGGTTCCCAGCCCCTCTGAAATTCAGGCCCAGAGGATCTTAGGCCAGGCAACCAAGCTGGGAAAACTGAGGCACAGAGAGATTAAGGGCCAGATTCCCAGCTGGTGTAAATCAGTGCTGCTCTATTGGAATCAGGAGGCCTGATCCCCACGTGGTGTGAATGGGTATTGCTCCATTGAAGTCAATTGCACCAGCTGAGCACCTGGCCTGTAATCGCTTGGTGCCTCAGTTTCCCCATCTTTAAAATGAGCATAATGATGCTGACTGCCCTCCCAAAGGGGTTGCAGCCAAACCCTTTGAGATCACCAGCTGGAAGGTGGAAGGGAAGTTGCCAAGTACAGTTGGGGAATTTCTGGAGTAGCTCTATGTGGGAACAGCCACTGCAGTGCCGCAGACTTTATAGGACATGCTTTAATAGGGATCGCCAAAGCAGTAGCAGCCTCACATTCCCTTGACTGGTCCTTCCGGTACAGCAGAGACTGGCTGATCACTTTTAATAGTGTCTTTAATGCATGTGCAACGAGGGCCCAATCCAAACCCATTGGAGTCAATGGAAAGACTCTTACTGATCTCGATGGACTTTGGATCAGTCCCCTGCTTATCATTTTGAGGCACAGCTGTCCCAGTAGGTTTGCTAGGGTGTGGCTCTAAAGCCAGATCCCAGGAACATAAGAACGGCCACACTGGGTCAGACCAAAGATCCATCTAGCCCAGTATCCTGTCTTCTGACAGTGGCCAATGCCAGGTCCCCGAAGCTCCAGGGTTCACCCTTATCACCCCTTTACTTCTTCTAACCTGTGCCCATCTCTTACAGATGTGCCCATGTCCAGACCTATAGGCCTGGCAGCTGATTATTCTGCGGGAGTCAGTCGTGCCAGCGTGCCCTATTTATTGAGGAATTTGGAGCACTGCCATTCCGAAGCAACCTAGAAAACATGGGTTAATCCTGCTAGTTCAACATAGGCTGCCGAATCCTTAGCTTTTGCTTTTTTAATATGTGGTGATTTTTAATGCTAAGTTTGCATCTGACTTCCCCTGTGCGCACGGTTAGTACATGAGTGTGCGTGTGTGTGTGGTGTGTGAGAGAGGACATCCGCCTGAGGCTGCAGTGTTTCCATACCTCCAGTGCTGCTTATTATTAATATTTGTACTTTAAATAAAAAACGAATGAACTCTTTTTGCATTATGTCTGCGAGACCGTGGGGCTCCTGGAAGACAGAAGTGTTTGTTATGCTTGAAATGTCTTGCCTGGGGGAATCTTGCCTCTGATGTTGCAGCATCTGTATCCCAGAGAGTTTCCTCCCTGTTGTTGTTATTACTGTCGCCCAGTTTTTCAGTCGACTTTCTCAGAGACACCAGGAATGAATGACAATGAAAGACAGGCTTGAGCTGGAGCTCTGTTTCTGCCCTGTGAGTGTGTACATGTGGAAGTGAAGGGGGTTTGGTTCTTCTGGGATATCCCTGAGCTGCAAAGGATCCTCCCCAAGGTTCTGCAGCATTTGGGCCTGGGAGCCTCCTGGTGCTGATGGAAATGGGAGATTTCTGCTTTTTTGTTCTTTCCTGGGGGAAAAAATCTCCATGGACAGAACAGCTCAATCCAAGGCTCCTTTGCTCTGGGTTCTCCTCTCTCTCAGCCTCCTTTTATGCCATTAACTGCAGTGGGGTTACTCCTGTTACCCCAGTGTAACTGAGAGGCTGCCCCAGCCCTCTGTCCAGAGAGAAGTACTAATGAGGGGCGCACCCCACGTGGATCTGATGGAAAGTAATAACAGAGTTGGATGCGCAGATCTCAATTACCCCAAGATTGGGCTAGTGGGAATGGATCCAAGGCTTTGTTTCTGCCCATCAAAGAAAGTCTGTGTCAGGCTTCCAGCCATGCCAAAGGCAGAAGGTGTTCAGATCTGGGCCCCTCTCTAATGAAAATGGCAAGCTGAACCAAATGAGCTCTCAGAATGGGAGCATTTCTGCTTGCATTCCCCTGCCAAAGAAACATAAGCATTGCCAGACTGGATCAGACTAGGGGGTGCATTTAGTCAATGATCCTGTCTCTGACAGTGGTCGGTACCTGCTATTTGTCAAGAAGGTGCAATGGGCAGTTATGGGATAACCTGTGTATAAGGAAAGTTACTTCCCAACCCCTGTCAGTTACAAGTTGGTCTAAGCCCTGAAGCATGACAGTCAAGGGATGGTGCATCTGTCCCTTCCTTCCTACTCCTCTCGCTTGGTGCAGTAGCATTCAGTGCTGTGTGGAACAGTATCTTGGATGCCTCCATGGATCACTCAGCCACAAAGCAGAGATTCTTACCAGCGCTACCTCAGGATTGTCCTTTGTCTGCTGGCAGTTATTTATCAGGTACAAATGGAGACTTCTAGAGGAGAAGCTTCTATTTTGTAGGCGAGGAAGCTGGTCCTATGGCTGAAGAACAGGACTGGGAGTCAGGACTCCTGGGTTCTATTGTTGGAGGACTGCAGTCTAGTGGTTAGAGAAGGGTTGGCGGGGAGGTAGGATTCCTGGGTCTGCCCCCATCTCTGTAAAAACAGCATAGTCTACCCTCGGCGGCAGGAGGCTTGGCATCAGGACCCCAGCTCTGACACTGACCGCGAACTTACGACTTCCTCTCTGTGAAATGGGGATAAGGACACTGTGCTGCTAGAGAGGAGGGTTATGAAGCTGAATTAGTTAATGTGAGTAAAGCTCATTGAGATCCGGAGTTAAAAGAGCAATGTGTTAATTAAAACATGGGCCAGATCCTCAGCTGCAGTGGAGCTCTGCCGATTTACACCAGCTGAGGACGTAGCACCAGGGCCCCACCTGGGAGCATGTAGCACACACAGGTTATTGTGTGTCTGTGCTTCTGGATTTATTGCCTTCATTAAATCCCAGCTGCCCCAGTGGATTTGGCATGGCGAGGAGCACTGTAACCCAACCTGCCCCAGTGCACAGGGAATCCAGCACTAACAGGATTGAAATTAAATCCAGACCTTCTGAGAAATACATGGAGCTGCCGGCTCATGCGGCTGGGTTACACCTGCAGCGGGGTTGGAGCGGGGGGGGGGGGTGTTTCCTGAGCCAGAGGCAGTAAGGAGGAGGAGAAGCAACTCCCCTTGGGTCCCATTACTTAGAGAAGCAAACTCAGGAGTGGGGTAGTAATTTGGGAATGTGGTGGGGACTGGAGATAAGGTAGGGACGGGGTGGGGAGTGCATTTCCCCATTCCCTAAAAGCAGAGGGGAGGTTCCCGTTCTCCTCTCTGGCTGGGATGAGCAGCACTCCCCCACAGCTGGGCTGACACAATGGGCGCTCCCCCATCCTGTCTCAATCTACGGTAAGCACTGGCTGGGAGTGCATGGCACAGCTGGCTGGGCCAGCCCCTGCTGTTGCATAGCAGTGGCCTGCTTCTGTGGTGAGACAGTGAGACTTGACCGCGATCTCCTCTGGATGAGAGCAGAGGGAGATAGGCTCTTGCTACAGGTGTGACACGGAGGACCAGTGCTTTGCTCTGTTCTGGCACTGGATGAAGCTCTCCCTAGGTGATGCCAAAGGAGCTTGTGGGGCTGGAAGGAGTGTCCTTATGCTGAAGTGAAGGTGTATTCTTCAAGCCACAATCTTGCTCTCAATGCCTGGTTTAATCTCACCCCCGTTCACAGCAAGCTGCTCCCATTTGTCTGCCTTCTCACCCGGGAGGAGTGCGATCTCCCCTCCCCATCACCGTGCACTCCTGGTGTGGAACAAAGACCTGGCCACACATCCCTGCATCTGATCCAGTCTCTGGGGCTGCAGAGGAAGGCAAAGCCCCCCTCTCCCCATGACGCACCTGAACCATTGTGCGATGCCATGCATGGGGGGCTGGGAAAGAAGAATTCCTCCACAGATGATGAACTTCTACCCTGAAGCACTGGTTCTGATTTCCTTCACCCCATTGTCTTAGCTTGCATAACTGCAAGCATTATTAATGCACGTAAAAATATCTTTAATTAAGCTCGGCTCCCACTGCCAAAGAAAATGAAAGCAGTAAATCACAGACAAGGGAAAAGCAGATGGCTAGAGCCACTAATCTGGGTCACTGTCTCTCTGGCTCTGCAACCTCTCCCCGTCACCTCTGCTGCTGCCCCTTGCCCTTCCAGATGCTCCTGCCAGGCTCCCCACGGCTGCTCCTGCTGTTGTCTCTGCCCAGCGGCACTGCTGAACAGATACCCTGCTGCAGAGGAGGAGCATGAGGTCAGTGCTGGCTGCCCACCTGAGCAAGCACACCTCCGTGCTGGACGTGGCCAGCGGAGGTCATGGCAGCGCGTTGTGTTCAGTGACGCCCCAGCGTTAGTTACTGGGGAGGAAAGAGCAGCAATGGCAGCCATGGCAGAATGAGTCAGATCTAAGGATTTGTGGCTCCTAAGAACTTGGTCTGTGTGGCAATTGCAGGACTCCAATGCCAAGCAGGCCAGTGCTAGGTGAGGATATACGCCAAGTCTGATCAGGAGATGCTGGAAGGGGCGTCCAAAGGGATGGGAAGAAGAAGAAGGAAGTTTCTTAGTGAAAGAGCAGGGGGGCATGCTGTGGCTGGTCCAGCTTCTGGACTGGCTGTGCCAGATAAGGGAGGCTGGATGGGGGTCATTGTTATCTAGGGGCTAGAGCTGAGGTTCTGCAGGAGAAGTGTGATGGGGCAGGAGACTGGGAGCCAGGAGTCCTGGGTTCTATTCCTAGCTCTGGGAGGGGAGTGGGGTCTGGTTGTTGGAACTGGCTCCTGGGAATCAGGCCACCTGGGTTCTATACCAAGCTCTGGCACTGTCTCACTGTGTGGCCTAGGGCAAGTCGCTTCATCTCCCTGAGCCTCAGTGTCCCCCTCTCTAACACAGGCATTTACATTACTCGGCTGGTAGGTATAAATAATTGTTCAGAGAGCCCGATGTGAAAAGCGCCACCAAAGGGTCAGCGTATTATGAGGATACCTTCATCTGTCAGAGAGAATATTTCCCTGCTTCACTCAGTGGAGACCAGCCCGGTGCTGTGCTTTGTAACTGCGAGGAGAGGGGGCCAGGAGGGGGGTGATATTACTGGACTCTTAAATCTAGTTGAAGCAGGAAAAGTGACGGAGATTGGACTTGCCCAGCTAGGCAAGGAAGAGACCAAAATGACAGGTAACATGAAGCCGGGGGAAACCGGCTGCTAATATCGGCCAGGCAGAAAGGGATGATATAAATATTCCTGCTGACGCAGCAGAGACGGCTTTGAGAGGAAGCTAGAGGCAATAAAGATAATCAAGGGATTCAGGGATATTGCTGGGGACCTGTGGGGCAGCTCATGGCAGTGGATCAGAAAATGGCTTTAGACATCTAAAAGAGGCCTTTAAAGTCTGATCATAGTCTGAGTGTGGGGAGAAGGTTATTTGCTGAAATGTTGATTGGCACAGCTACATGCAGGCACCACCTGCAACTCCCCTCCCCTTTCCCCTTCCCTCTGTTCTCCCCTTCCACTGAACAAGCAAGGCTGGAAATTGCTATTAAGGAAGCAAGAGTCAAGGAGTGGAAATAGGCCCCACAATCGCAGGAAACTCCGCCGGCCAGCCTCCTCTCCCTGGTTTTGCAGATGGCCATTTTGGTCAGGGCTAGGAGGAGTTTGACAAGGAGGTCCCGTGACTTTGTGGGTCCACAGATGGAGAGTGCATAGATGAACAGGTGATTTACCTAGCAGCCGTAGCAGGCTGTTATCCTAGAGTGCCAGGCCCACTAGAAGGGGATGGGATACTGTGATGGGGGTTTCCAGCCCACACAAGACAGAGCAGGTTGAGTGAGATAAATTCACCTGATAGGCTGCACCTGGGGGAGAGCTGGGGATAGAAAGGATGATTGAGGATGCAGACCAGGTGGGCAGGAAAAGGCTGATCTTGTATAAAGCCAGCAAGCTGAGACTAGACAAGGGCTGCAGGGGAAGTAATCTGCAGTGACTTCCTGGGAGGAGGGTGTTTGGGCTGGTAAACCCAGGTGGCAGAAGATAAAGCAGAAAGGTGGGAAATAGAAACAGGGTCTGGGAGCAAAGAGACCACAGTTGCTAGACATAGCGCCCCTGGACTGGAACTGGGAGAAAGGGGCAGGCCTGGGTTCCCCTGCCTGCTGCTAGGAAAGTGGCACAGGACTTAGCAGTGGAGTAAAAGACAGGAGCAGATGAGGACAGCTGATCAGGTGGGACTCTGATACCCCAGAAAGGGAGGACTTTACAATGATCTGGCTGGAGTCACGAAGGGGTAGCACTGAGTTTGGACAGAGAGAGCAAGAGAGGGTGTGGTGTGAGCAACCATCCAGAGGGGGGCGTCAGACCTAGATGGAGCTACTCCCAGAGCAGCCAGGAGGAGGCGCTCTACTGGTGAGTAAACCCTGTTAGAGATACACACATTGCCAGTGTGTTAGGTACAAGCACTGCGGTAACTTCAGCCCAAATCTTCTGCCACCCATTTATGGGCAAAAGGGCCCAGAAACAGAAATGGAAAAGGGAGTGAGTCAGCAATGAAAGCAAAGGAATGAGGGACAGTTCTCTTTCTGCTGTGGTGGAGAGGTCTTTGGTCTGGTAAAAGTAGACCGCTCTTTCCCTTTGGTTGTCACACAAACTGGGGACAAGATCCTCCCCCCCCCCGCCTTGTCTCTTCCCTGCTGTCTTTGCTGTCTGTCTAGCTAGGAGATAAGAGTTGGGCTTCTAACCCATTGGGCACTAGGCGTACCCAGCAGCCTTTGGAATGGGCCACATGCTAGTTAGATTTTGGGAATGGGAGAGAACCTTTCCCCCTCCCATCGCTTCCTTTCCTGCATGTGCTTGTTGGGGCTGTTTCCTGCACTGGCCATGGTGCTGAATTGCCAGGCCACTGAGGGCCAGGTCCAGGATGTTCTATTGTGGGTGGCATACCACACTCATTGAGAGGGGGTGGGTCACTGCTGGTTCAGTGCACTCACTTGCCCATCTGGGCTTTAGCAGTGAGAGGCCCACTGCTGTAGAGTTCTGGGATGTTCAGATCCAGGCATCTGGTTCAGGTTGATGGGAGCCAGTTGCCACTGGATCCAACCTTCTGTAAAGTTCAGGAGTTTTTGGTCCTCCAGGAGATCCTTGGTCTGTATTTTTAGCAGTTGACGCACTCAGGACCCAACTCTGTGGCAAGATCAGCCATTCCACTTGTTCTACTTTGCCCAAGCTGCACAGAAACTACGGTGATGGGCACAGCATAGGTATGAGAATAGAATACAGTTGAATAGCCCCTTTCAAGAGGTTGCAAATGTATTTGAAACCACCTGGGACAAAATCTGTCCCCTCCAATGTCTCTGAAATACCACTGCTTAGGTATACAGCTACCACAGCTATTCAGCTTAGAAGCCTGCTTTCCAATCTTATTAAAAGCTGTGCCCCCTTTTTGCAATGCTAATGCCTGCACTGTTATAACTAACACCTTGTTTGTGTTTGCCTGTCGGGACACTGTCGTATTTGAGCAGCTGTGACTGAGAGGGTGTTTAATAATCCTAGCTGCATTTCAGAAGGCGCCAGGGAGGGGGGACTGGAGGGGGATGACAGGAAGAGAGCAGGCTTGGGGCGAGTTTACTGGAGATGTTGGTGCCCAAGTTGTGTTTTCTGAACATGAGTGGGGAGGGGAGCGCTATTTGTTCAGGCATTTTTATGAAAGTCAGAAGAAGACAAATACAATCACCATGAATATTCATAAGCCTCCCTCCCTCCTTGTCAGCAAGAATGTCGAGCTGTATTCGAGCTAGTCATTCTTTATTAATGAGCCTTCAATTACTGGGAAAGCAGGGGGAAAAAGACATTTGTAAACTGTTTATTAAACTAAGAAACAAACAGAATCACCAGTAAGCATTAATGGGGATTAAAGTGTTTACACACCTGTTATTCTGGGATCTCGCTTCTGAAGGGGGATCTTGCTGATAGACTCCTGAGAGAAGCACCCAGATGATCAAATTCTAGGCAACAAAAGGCTACTTGGTCGTCTACATCTATTTCCACCCCTTGAGGTCTATTTCAGTCCCACTACCTGCTCTATCCTAATGCTCACCAGTCCTCCTCTCTTGGCAACTCTGAACTCCCAGTTGGTTTAGAATGATCTTCTGCTTGCAAGTAAATCCTGCTTTTCTCCTTGCCTCCCACAAGTTGGTCAACGGGGAAAGATCTAGCAAAAGGAACTAGGTGAAGGACTCCAGGGTGCTACTCCTGGATCTGGAAAGGCAGTGGAATCTAGTGGGTTAGAGCAGAGATGAGTGAGAGTCGGGACCCCTGGGTTCTATTCCTCTAGCCTGTCTGTGGCAGCATACCAGAGGTGGATAAATAATCCCAGACTGGAAGCTGTCTGGAACAGGGACTGTCTTTTATTGTTTGTACAGTGTCTATCACACTGGGGCCCTGCTCCCTGATGGGGGACTCGAGACTCTACCACAATATAAATAATAACAGTAATGGAATGAATTGGTGTAGAATTCCTTTCAGTGGAGACTGTCTGTGGAGCTACTCCAATTTACAGCAGCCAGAGATCCATCCCTTTCATTTTATGATCAATAGTAACATTTTTATCTATGCAAACACAGATAAGGGGAATCGCATCCCAAGCTTCAGGTTATAAATTGCTCCAGGGGGTTCCAGGCTTTGAGGGGGTTGTGATCCTGGGGGTTGGTTCACTCCCATTTCTTGCTCCAATAGTTCCCTGGCCCTGTCTCTTCTGATCTCTTCACGCTCGTCCCCACTCATTCCAGGAGATTGTCTTCCCCCTATTTCAGCCGTATCTCTCTCTCTCCATCTCCCTGCTCTGTGCAGACAGCAGTAAAATAGCTCATTAACAAATCTGCCACTTCCTTATTTCCCCTGTCTTCAATTTACCACAGTCACATTTTTTTATAATGGGCCAATTTCTCCCTGTCTGCTGTGGATATAGCTGAAGAGTTCTGCTGTGCAGAGAGTTTAAAATATTCTGCGCGGCTTCAGGCTCGCTGTGATTTCAGCTCCTTTAATTGTCCTATTCACTTGCTTCTCGGGTTTTCCTAGGTCCCCTGATCCACCCCTTGATCACATTGTTTATGTTCTTAAAAGCCCTTTGCTTGCTCCTCTGATGTCCTTGCACAGCCGGGAGGGCCTTCTCCCTTGGTAAGGAGGAGCTGGGATATGTTTCACTTACTGGTTCTCTCTTTCTCCTGCAGACATTAGTGAGATTCCAATTGTGATCCCTTTGGCTGGGTCTTATTTTGTTCCGATCTGGCTTCCTAAGTTTTAAATTATTAGGGTAAGTATTTGTGATAAGCCATGATTTAGTCATGCTTTTCATCCACAGAGTTCCAGGGGCATTAGAAAGGGGAGTGAACAGTAAGAGGTCTGGTGGATAAGCAGCTGAACGTGAGCTCCCAGTGTGATGCTGTGGCTGAGAGGTCTAAGATGATCTTTTGGATGTATAACAAGTAGTATGTTGAGTAGGAGTAAGACGATGATGATATTCCCACTTTGTATGGCAATGGAGAGACCGTTATTGGAATACCGTGTGCTGTTCCGGTCTTTGCCCTTCAAAAAGGATGTGGAAAAAATTCGAAAGGGTTCAGAGAAGAACTATATGAGGGATTTTTGCCATCTGGAAAACCTGCCGTATACATAGATTTTTTTTTTTTTGGAAGATCCGTCTATTTGGGTTATCCAAGAGAAGTTTAGGAGGTGACTTGATCATGGTCTATATGCACCTACATGGGGAGGAGATTTCTGATTAAAGCAGAACAAGGATTCAATGGCTGGAAGCTGATGCTAGATTAATTGAGGCCAGAAATAAGGTGCATGTTTTTAACAAGTGGTAGAAATTAACCAATTTACCAAGGGCTGTGGTGGATTCTCCATCACTTAGTCTTAAATCAAGGCTGGGTGTCATTCTAAACACCATGCTCTAGCTCAGCCAGAAATTATGGGCCAGATGCAGGAATCTCTAATCCTCGGGCCTAGACTCTGTGGGAGGTCAGATTAGAGTATCATCAAGGCTCCTTCTGGTCTTAAAATCTCTGAATCTATACCAGATGACTGGAAAAAGGCTACTGTAGTGCCCATCTTTAAAAAAGGGAAGAAGGAGGATCCGGGGAACTACAGGCCACTCAGCCTCACCTCAGTCCCTGGAAAAATCATGGAGCAGGTCCCCAAGGAATCAATTCTGAAGCACTTAGAGGAGAGGAAAGTGATCAGGAACAGTCAGCATTGATTCACCAAGGGCAAGTCATGCCCGACTAACCTAATTACCTTCTATGAGGAGATAACTGGCTCTGTGGATGAGGGGAAAGCAGTGGATGTGTTATTCCTTGACTTTAGTAAAGCTTTTGACATGGTCTCCCACAGTATTCTTTCCAGCAAGTTAAAGAAGTATGGGCTGGATGATTGGACTATAAGGTGGATAGAAAGCTGGCTAGATCATCGGGCTCAACGGGTAGTGATCAACGGCTCCATGTCTAGTTGGCAGCCTGTTTCAAGTGGAGAACCCCAAGGGTTGGTCCTGTTCAATATCTTCATTAATGATCTGGAGGATGGCGTAGACTGCATCCTCAGCAAGTTCGCGGATGATGCTAAGCTAGGGGGAGAGGTAGATATGCTGGAGGTAGGTATAGGATACAGAGGGACCTAGACAAATTAGAGGACTGGGCCAAAAGAAACCTGATGAGGTTCAACAAGGACAAGTGCAGAGTCCTGCACTTAGGACGGAAGAATCCCATTCACTGTTACAGACTAGGGACCGAATGGCTAGGAAGCAGTTCTGCAGAAAAGGACCTAGGGGTTATAGTGGACGAGAAGCTGGATATGAGTCAACAGTGTGCCATTGTTGCCAAGAAGGCTAACGGCATTTTGGGCTGTATAAGTAGGGGCATTGCCAGCAGATCGAGGGACGTGATCATTCCCCTCTATTCAACAATGGTGAGGCCTCATCTGGAGTACTGTGTCCAGTTTTGGGGCCCACACTACAAGAAGGATGTGGAGAAATTGGAAAGAGTCCAGCAGAGGGCAACAAAAATGATGAGGGGACTGGAGCACATGACTTATGAGGAGAGGCTGAGGGAACTGGGATTGTTTAGTCTGCAGAAGAGAAGGATGAGGGGGGATTTGATAGCTGCTTTCAACTACCTGAAAGGGGGTTCCAAAGAGGATGGATCTAGACTGTTCTCAGTGGTACCCGATGACAGAGCAAGGAGTAATGGTCTCAAGTTGCAGTGGGGGAGGTTTAGGTTGGATATTAGGAAAAACTTTTTCACTCAGAGAGTGGTGAAGCACTGGAATGGGTTACCTAGGGAGGTGGTGGAATCTCCTTCCTTAGAAGTTTTCAAGGTCAGGCTTGACAAAGCCCTGGCTGGGACGATTTAGTTGGGAATTGGTCCTGCTTTGAGCAGGGGGTTGGACTAGATGACCTCCTGAGGTCCCTTCCAACCCTGATATTCTATGATTCTATCTTGCAACACTGAGTAGGCAACCTATGGCACGCGTGCTGAAGGCAGCACGCAAGCTGATTTTCAGCGGCACTCACACTGCCCAGGTCCTGGCCACCGGTCCGGGGGGCTCTGCATTTTAATTTAATTTTAAATGAAGCTTCTTAAACATTTTAAAAACCTTATTTATTTTACATATAACAATAGTTGTTATATATTATAGACTTGTAGAAAGAGACCTTCTAAAAACATTAAAATGTATTAATGGCACGCAAAACCTTAAAGCAGAGTGAGTAAATGAAGACTCAGCACACCACTTCTGAAAGGTTGCCGACCCCTGTGCTATAGAATGAAAAACTGAGGCACATAAATGATAGGAATGTGGTACTCACAGCTGATGAGTACCTGCAGTTGCCATGAGTTCCGTGAAAACTGAGGGCTCAAGCAGCTCTGGAAATTGGACCCCAAGGGGCAGATTTTCAAATGAACTAAGCATGTTGGATGAAGAGCTCTTTTGAAAATGGGGCCGTAGGGTAGCTATAAGCCCACCGCTAGGGAGCAGCCCCTGGCACCCACCTCCTCATTTGGCAACTTGGACTCTATCTGGCTTGCCAAAGGATACAGATGTCACCTGACCCCGAGGCAGGTGCCCTACCCATTGCACCAAGCTGCCTAAGTGTCCGATTATTCACTCAGGTTCAATGCACAGATAGCATTCATGACCTCTTCAGCTCTTCCTCACTTGTGCTGGTGCAGATGGAGAAGCCTTTAATGGGGCTGTGCTGCAAAGAAGTCCCACTGAGCTCTCTATAGGAACATACCATGTCCCTGCATTGCTGCTCTCCGAATCAAGATACTTAATGTGACCCCATGAACAAACTCTAAAGATCTTTGCCTTGTAGTATATGGAAGATAAGAACATAAGAGTGGCCATACTGGGTCAGACCAAAGGTCCATCTAGCCCAGTATCCTGTCTTCTGACAGTGGCCAATGTCAGGGGCCCCAGAGGAAATGAACAGAACAGGTCATCAAGTGATCCATCCCCTGTCATCCATTCCCAGCTTCTGGCAAACGGAGGCTAGGGACACCATCTCTGCCCATCCTGGCTAATAGCTATTGATAGATCCATCCTCCATGAACTTATCTAGTTCTTTTTTGGACCCTGTTAAAGCCACTGTCTCACTAATGGCCCTGGAGGTCCCTGAATATCTTGATTGTCCTTACCTTCCATTCCCAACAACCTTTGCTGTGTGAGCAGGAATATTTATATCATCCCTCTCCGCAGATTCACACCCCCAGTTGTTGACATTAACATGCCCCTCCCTCATCCTTTACTTGACCTGTCCTTCCAGTGAGCACTGAATCTTACTGCTTTAAATCCTCCATCACCGTGGTTCAGGCATATCAGTTATTCCATGCCGATACTGGTCTGGGCTGTGGTCTTAGCACACCAGCTGCCTAACCATATGGTAGAGGGTACAGTTCACAATGGATAGCTTGGTCACACTATGAATGAAAGACCCTAATCAGGCTTCTCCTACACCACTTGAGTGAAACTTGGACCCAGAGATGCTGCAGTGCTTGTCTCAGGTTCACTTGATTCAGGATGAAACTCCTCTGTTAGGTGCAGACCAAGCTGCAAATGTTACACTGTTCCCCAGATATAGGCTTTCCCCTAATTTGTTTAAACTGCATTAGAAAACCCCCACATAAACAAACATGTCTTGAATCTGGTGGGAGGACATATCTCATTAAACAACATCTGATCCTGGGATTATGTCAAAACAGGATATGACACAGTGTGACAGGCACATTCTTAAGGGGCAGTTGTAGAACCGAGGTGATGGGAACCTCCAGTGATTGCATGGCACTTCCTGCAAGAGCCTAGGTGTTAAGTCCTTGTGTCGGGCAAATCCCACTGGGGAATTGCATCCCTGCTCCCTAAACTCCATCTGTGGTTTTGATTGCACATAGGATTCTTCTTCACTAGCTGTTCTACTCTGATATGTGATGTTGCTGTGTTTCACCCCAAAGATGGCTGCACTTCAGTGGTGGATGAAGTGGAAGGTAGAGATAGAAAAGAACTCTTTGATCGTCAGCCCATCTCTACTTCCTATAGATGGTGCTTTGGAATTGTTTGAGAGACCAGGTGGTACATCAACTCATTATTTGTTAATAATGATGCTTAGCACTTTAGGTCTCCAAATAGTATTGCAAACATTGCAATCCTTGCAGAATCCCAATAAAATGGGAAAGCATTGTTATCCTCATTTTACTAGTGGGGAAACCCAGGCATGGAGAGAGGACCTGACTTGTCCAAGGGAAAACAGTATCCTTACCAACACTTGGGAATAAGCATGATTCAGCCATTGTTCCCTGGCAAGTGGGGGAGGGGAGTCACCTCTAAATAGAGACAAGGGCAAGATGGGGTTAACCCTGAAGAGCTCAGTCAAGCAGGGGTTTGCATTGGCCTCATCTATGCTTTAGAGTTCTGCACTGATGCAGCTACCCCTGTGGCTGGCTAACATTAATGGAGTCAGGAGCATTTCCAAGCGTGGCCAAAGATGGTATCCGAGCCTGGATTAGAAATTCAGGCATCCCTGGCTCCAGGTCCTGTGCTCAGCCCACAAATCCTCCCTATGTCTTCTAGAGCTCAAAGGTGGATTCTGGCCAATCTCTCCTCCCGGTGAAGACTATGGTAAAACTCCGACTGGCTCCAATGGGACACTTCTGAAAATCCCAACCTGCATGTTCATCTCCTTTGTGCTGCCACGGGAATGTCCACATTGCAATCCGAAGCGTGACTGCAGGGCGGCTGGATGTACCCGTGCTAGCGTGGCTACAAAGGGTAGCATAGTTGTGGTTGGTTGCCCTGACCCTGGCGTGGTCTAGGAACTGGAATGTGGACCCAGGGTTCCGTGCAGGCTCATGCAGGCTGTGCTGAAGCCTGTGCTGCTGCATTTACACAGCCATGCTAGGGTGGGTAAAGCTATTGTGTTATGTCTCCCTATGCTGCAATCACACCTCTAAATGAAGGGGCTGCCCTGCGCAGCGCTAGCGCCAGCGGTTGATAAAATGAGGGCAGTTGCTTTGCCACCCACACACATGCTGGCACTCAGCTCCTTTTTTATATAAAAGCCCTTTAAAAAAAAAAGGCAGAGTAACAATGCTGGGGCGAGATGTTCTCCCCGCAGCAGCCTCTCTTGAACTGACACATGGTGCTCCTGTTCCCAGACAATCAGAGTTACCCTGACAAAGCTTTTCCTCCCTCTATTATCACAAGCGAGCACAGTGTTTCATAAGCACCTCCTTTGTTTGGCATTATTCAGAGTGTCTAGTGCTGAGATTCGGTGCATCGGAATGAAAATGGGGCATGTAGTATTATAGCCTGCCTCTCGAAACTCTGGGAACATGCTGTCAGACATGGGCTTAGGCAATCGCTCCTGGTTGATTAGCCCTTAACATGTTTTTTGACCTTCTTTCATTTCCCCATAAGGTTCCCCCCCAAAGCCTTTATGAACTATATGCAGGGATCTTTCCACCGGCCCATTGAAATGCAGCCACCTTTGGGACAGAATGCCGCAGCTGTTCAACAGCTGTGTGGTGACACCATGAAGCAGAATCCTGTACCTAATTGTGAATACACAGGAGATGCAGGGAGATAGAATGTAATTATCCGAGATATGGGCTGATCAGGACATTGGGGTTAACAGCTCCATTCTTGTAAAAGAACAAGTGTCATTGGTATCTTTCATGACCACTCAGGGCCGCAGTTGTACATCCCAGCCAAACAGATCCTCAGCTGGCGTAAACCAGCATTCCCCCCACCACTTCAACAGTGCTTCACCAGTTGACACAGCACTGACTCAGAAGGGAGAGCAAATCACCAGCATGCAATGGCTGTTCTGATAGCACACCAACTTTCCCAAGGCAGTCTCCCACCCAAATCTCAACCCAGCCTCATGCTGCTCCAGCTTTTAGCCGGGCCCCAACTAGCATAGGTTAGAGCAACCTCGTGGTTGCTCTCATCTGCCCCTAGGGCCAGGCAGAGAATCAGGAAACCATAACTGGGCTGGAGACAAGATTCCAGACTAAAAAAAAAAGCTGTTGAATGAACAGCAAGGTTGTTTCTTCCTCCCTTGCAGTACTCCCCACTGCAATAGCTCACTGGTCTGCTGGCTTTATAGACTGATCATAATGCACAGCCAGTTGGCACTCTGCCATCAGGAGGTCAGGTGGCTCTGTGTGTCTGACATGTCCCTACACCCATGTTCATAAGCCCCGGCTGTAGCAGAACAAGGCGGTCCTCTCTGGGACAAATCGTGCTCACCTCTGAGTTGTTTTCACCCAGCTGAGCTGCTAGGAGCCCTGGGTGAAAGCAGGGTGGGCAACATTCTTGTCATCCTTTTAAAAGCTTTTAGAGCCTTTTAATTTTGAAAGTATCAGGGAGTAGCCATGTTAGTTTGTATCCATAAAAACAACGAGGGGTCTGCTGGCACCTTAAAGACTAACAGATTTATTTGGGCATAATCTTTCGTGGGTAAAAAACCTCACTTCTTCAGATTCAACAGTCTTTAAGGTGCCACCGGACTCCTTGTTGTTAATTTTGAAAGTGGCCTGGTGCATGGACAGCCCCCCTTGGGAGCCAGAACAGATTCGTGACTGGGGCTGACAGGACGCTCCAGGATGGTGGGGTTGGGATGCTGCCTATGGGTGTTTCCCTCCCTCTACCTTTCTTTTTCCATCTCTCCCTTTCTCCCTTCTTTCCATCACTCCTCTCTCTTCCCCCATTTCCTAGACTCTCACTCTAACCTTCCAGCCTTTTCTTTGCGTCTCTTTCTCCCCTCTCGGCCCCTCCCCATTGTCCCCTGGCTGTATATCTCTCCTTTCCCTTCCCTGTGCGCAGCGTTCTACCATCGAACCCGCTCAGATGAATTGTGTGCATGCCTGGAAAACCAGCCCTCTTCTTGTCCTATTATGGCTCCTGGCAGCAGTACAAGATCACAGAACCTATTTTTGCAGGCTGGAAATTTACTGGCCATGAAGGTGAACCAGAAATTCCCGTGTCCCTCTAAGCTTTGGCCTAGTAAGAGCTGAAACAAAAAGCATCAGAGGGGCGTGCTGCTGGGAGAAGATTATTGTACCTAGGCAGAGCTTTGCTTGTGGGGAATGTGGGGGGAGAGGTTCCCTGTTAGTGGGTGTCTCCCAACTGGGAAGCAGGGGGCACGATGGAGAACAGGGGTAGCCATGTATGGCCAGTGCAGGCTGCACCGGCACATGACTGGCTGTGCTCTTACGTGCTTAGCTTGTCCTTCGTGCTTCAGATGACACAGGCCCATCTGGCCATCTGGAAGAGCAGCCAAGAGAGTCAGCTGCTGCCAACACGGCGGACGAGGGAGGGGGAAGGGAGTGTGGCCTCTCCAATCTGTTAAGTGGGCAAGGTACTGTCACAGAGTGGAACCTATGGGCTCCGTGCTGGCTGGAGGAGCCAGATGGCCAGCGCTTGGAGGGTGAATCCTTCTGATATTCAGTGCAGTTGGTCACAGATGTACAGCCAGCAAGAGGGAGAATGCCTTGGTGCCTTATGGCAGAGAAACTGGCAAAGAGCAAAGCGCTGGCACCAATAGGTAACTGCTCACCCAAGCCATGGAGCCTCTGGGTGCCACATTCCCAGTGTGGCATGGCTCAGGGGGACTGGCTCTACACAACAGCACATGAGCAAGGGTGGCTGGGTGCACGCAGGGCTCTACGCTGGGCCCCGTGGGCACTTGGCGTCGAAAGGGGAAGCTACATGTCCTCTCCCTTCTGGCAGCAAGGGAAGAGAGACAGGGAGGATCAGGAGGAAGTAACTCCCTGGGGGAGCTAGTGCTTTAGCTGGTAGAGGACCCAAGTTCAAGTTTCCACACCGACGTCCTCATTATGATACAGATGTGGTAATCGGCCTGCGGCTGGCAGAGGCGTGGTGTCCCCTGTCAAGCTGGCTCTGCTCCCTCTCTGCTCTGCAAATGCATCTCGGTTCTTGCCTTCCCTGCCATTCTTACAAGCCCCTGCCACTCCACGTGAGCCTGACCTACCCCCCAACTTTGCAGTGAAGGGCAACACCCAGACTTTCCTGAGCTCCTCAGCCTTGCCGTGCAACACTCCCTCTGGCTGAGCCAGTGCAGGGTGCTGACTGATCCCTAGCTGCTGCAAACAGCTCTGTGACCCCTCCCACCCCCCCAATCTCTTTCCGGGGTGACCTCGGCTCTGTTTCAGTCCCGCAGACCCTCACGCTGCTGCTGCTCAGGCCCCTGTGAAGCCTCGTTGTCGCCATTTCTAGACAGTGCCCCTGCCCAGAGCACCTCGCCTGCTCTGCCCTTTGCTACGTCTCCTCCTCCCAAGCTGCGGAGGCTTTCAGCACAGGGCAGTAATGTTGATATATAGGAATTTAACGTTGTTTCCTGAGATGAGGCCCAGTTCGGCTAATTCACTTCAACAGCGAGGGCATGAGAACGTTCATTCAATTATGTCATCTCCACTCAAGTGCTCCCTGCCCCGATGCAAACCATCTCAATTACTCTCCTCTAATGTCCACCTAATGGATGGAAATCGCATTCCTTAGGACCAGCCCCGAGTGCTGAGGGGAGCCCAGCCTGGGCTCTGGAGCTTTTAGCGAAACTTGATTTGTTTCGTTGCCTGATTAAGGCTGAGTGGCTGATACTGGAACCTGCCCCTCGTCTCTCTCATTATCTTGTTCCTTTTCCTCCCACCCCCCAAGTCATTCACAAGGCATTTTAAAAGCATCTGTCTCTTCTGACAGCTGGCCCTGTTCCCTGATCTCTCTGACAGCAGGATCCTAAGATTTTTTTCCACTGGGGTGGAGGGAGGAGTAGGCCTTGCCAGGCCTACAGGATGGTGTCCCTAGCCTCTGTTTGTCAGAGGGTGGAGATGGATGGCAGGAGAGAGATCACTTGATCATTACCTGTTAGGTTCACTCCCTCTGGGACACCTGGCATTGACCACTGTTGGAAGACAGGATACTGGGCTAGATGGACCTTTGGTCTGACCCAGTATGGCTGTTCTTATGTTCTTATCCCTCAAGTGGGGTGTCTCAGCTGAAGAAGGAGGATGTGCTTGTGCTCAAAGCTGTGAGTAAGGGTTCAGGAGATCCGTTTGATCCCAGTTCTGCCATAGACTCCCTGGGGGAGTCACTTGATTTTGTGGCACCACCATTCGAGACCCACCATCCGCTGCCTTCTGGTCAGTGGGGTATATTTCATAGACCTGTGGGACAGGATGGTGGTGCACCAGCAAACCCCACAGTCTTCACACCTGTGGATTCTAATGTCCCCAAGTTCCCTTTTCTTCTCCTTTTTCACCTACTACCCCAGAAGCCCTGCAGCCAGAAAAATAAGGCCCAGCATGACGGCCGGGCCAATCCCAGCTGATGTCTTCAGTGTTTAGCCCTGTGGGAGCTC
Source organism: Mauremys mutica (assembly GCF_020497125.1). Classification (NCBI taxonomy): domain Eukaryota; kingdom Metazoa; phylum Chordata; order Testudines; family Geoemydidae; genus Mauremys; species Mauremys mutica. The sequence continues at coordinate 136,225,953 of NC_059073.1, read as the reverse complement.
TGTCTATGCCAATCTAACCTTCTGGAGCAATTACTGATCTTAAAAGCCACGTTGTCCCATGGCTCGAGCTGATGACTGATCTAAGCTTTAGATACAACATGCTGAATCCTTAATCCTCATTCTGCAAGTTACTGGGAGACTCCCCCATCCCTGTGACTTTGCTTTAGCTCCTTGGCGACTGGACGAACTGGCAGAACGCTTGGTTTCCCTCCTCTGAAAGACGGCTGCCGCCTGTAGACAAGAAGCTGCACTTGCGGGGGGGGGGGGGGGAGTGTCTCTGCATGTTTAGGCAGGCAGCAGTCCAGGGGCACGATCTGCCCCTGCCCGGATTCATCAGTCCATCCTGGTTACTGTGGCTTACTGCAAAACACCACTTGGGTGATAGAATCCACCTCTGGAAGCCCGTTTGCCTTGCCAGACAGAGGGTGATTGGACCCCATTCAGCTGATATACAGCAGTGGCAGGGAGCCCTAACTGTCTTGGACCTGGGCTGAGTTCACATTGGTCACGCGGAGCAGTATCATTAGTGGGCTGGATTCAAACCCTCGGTATTGAGGCTGAAGGGTGTACACCCCATCCCCGTCCCTTGGAGCCAGCCAGCCAGCCCTTTTATAAGGTTCCTTGCTCACACACAAGCAGAAAGGGTGGGGAGGTGGCTTTCGCCCCCTTGCCCTGCATAAAATGTATCCCAGGAGCAGCTTTGTGTTTACAAGGAGAGCTGGCTGTGGAGGGCAGGCAGAGGAGCTGCTTGCAGCTTACGCCCTTTCCAATGATCATGTTCTCCCCTTTAAAGCACATGCTGGCAGACTCACTGTGTGCTGGGCCCAGTGCAAGAAGAGAAGGGAAGCAGTTTCTCCTCTAATCACTGGCTGTGAGGGCAGTACAGGCCCGGGCAGCCTACAGCCCTGCCTTATGGGGCTTTTCAAGGGTGCAGAATTGCTGGGGTACAGCTTCCTGGTCCCACTCCAGTCCACCTCTGTTCTGCATGTAGCTTGATCCACAGCTGGCACCCAGCTGCTGCAGGGATGGCACAGAGCTGGTGGTGTCAGGTCTGTAGCTGGCCTAGGGCCCTCCTGGGCCAGGGGCTGCTCCCTAGTGGTGGGCTTATAGCTGACCTATGGCCACATTTCACCAGCCCAGGTGATTGAAAGAAACCATCGCTTCATGTTGAAGCTGGGCCTTAGTCTTCAGACAAACCTCTGTCTCTCCTCTCACATATATACACACACACAACCCCACACACCTTGCCCATTAAATACACCCTCCCAGCACTGCAAACCTCCCAAAGCCACCGGATTCAAGCAAGAGAGGTTGATTAAAATGATGAACAGAGATTAGAGTCAAACAAATCCCTTCCTTAGGAAGAAAATCCCCATCCACCACTCTTTCAACCCATTTTTTTTCTGCTCAGGTGCCTTGGGGTTTTAATTAAATGTCAAATATAATTTGGGACTGCAGAGGCTGATGTGTGTATGAACATAAAACTTGACAGCTCACTCTGTGGGTCTCGTCAGTACTTAGCTAATACTGAGCTCTTTGGGCTAATTGACCACTCGCTGGCAGAGGGCCATGGGAGAAATCTCCTGGACCCACTATGTTTTAAGTAAACACTGAAAAATTAATAAATAAAGCTTGTTCCGAGCAAAGCCTGGAAGCTTCAGAAACAGCAATATCTGATTCTGTCTACACAGGAACGGAGGAACAGCCAACCCAGAGTTCCCCATGGGCCATTTAGTCTGGAATCTTGTCTCCAGCCCAGTTATGGTTTCCTGATTCTCTGTCTGGCCCCAGGGGCAGGTGAGAGCAACCACGAGGTTGCTCTAACCTATGCCAGTTGGAAATGGTCCCCAAGGGACTACATGCCATCTGGAGAAGGCTAGTGCACATTGTTATCCTGTCATGCCCCCAGCCTGCCCCTCTCTGCTCCCTGCACTGGGTCAGAGGAGTAGGAATTCCCAATAGCAGACCACAAGGCACAAGTGGAGTGGAGCAGAGCAGAGATCAGCTGTGTCTGGCCCTCTAAATTGTTCCAAATGCTCTGCCTGATGATTCCTCAGGGATCTTACTCAGGTACCTGCTGGTCTCGCTCCAAAAGGCCCTCTGTATGTGGGGAAGCATATGTAGATAATCTGTATATATAGCAGCACACACATTGATCATCTTCTTAAGTGTCTTGGATGAGGCCCAGTATCAGAGCGTTCAATTAGCCAGGAGAATCATGTCCTTACGAAACTATCACTTTCTCTCTGGCGGAGCAGATCTGGGAACCCGATCAATAGCTCTGACTGTGCTGCCGCCGAGCAGCCCTTGTTAGTTCTCCACACAATGTAAAAGGAACAAGTGTAAAAGAACTAGCTCTCCTATCTTCCTCTCATCACTGGTGTCAGCAAGGTGCTGGGTACGGGGCCTGAAGCACCTTGCCCTTGCTGCTGCTTTCCAATTCCTCGGCCCTTGCCTTGAGTAGCGGGGATGGAGCCCAGGCTTTGCCCTGTCCCATCAATCCCATCTGCTCTGAGGAGGGTGTGAGCGACTGCATGCCCCCATATCATGGGCCAGCATTACTTAAATTGAGCTGGGAACTCAGTAGCGGTAGGAACAAGGGGAGTTCCCCTCCGGGACGAGCTGGAGGAAGTCAGGCTGAATTACCCAACGGGAGCAGAATAGCTTCCTGTGGGGGTAGGGGGGAAGCCCTGAGGTAGGGCCTCAGAGGCAAACTGCTGCAATCTCTGGTAAGGGAAGCAGTGGGAGAAGCCTGGTGGGGAAGAAAGCAAGAAAACAGAAGTTCTGAAGGGGCCCAGAAGCAGAGGATTTCAGGGCTGCCAGAGGGGGCAGAACTATCAGTTTATGCATTTGGTTTGGACTTGAAGTTGGACCTTTTGTTACCCAGGAAGGGGATGGAATTGTTACGTGACTTGGCCGGGGGAACCGAGCTACGGAAAACCCAGAGTCGGGAGAAGAGGTTGGCTGGGCTTGGCCTTGCGGCCAAGGAAGTGGCCTCAGGGGATGGGGGTGCGAGTACTGAAGTCCCCTGAAATGCTGCGTTCAGGCTTAAGGGGGTGCCCTTGAGGTGAGGATGCACGCCTACCCCCCCACTTATTCCTCCACAGCTAGACCCGCTCAGCCTCTGTAAGGGATTCATGCTCCACTATGTGGGTCTATGGTGAAAGTCACACTATAGCCCTCCGGGAGCAATTACTTGTTACGATTATTTGTGTTGTGGTAGTGGCAGGAGCCCCTGTCATAGACCAGTGACCCGATGTACTAGGTGCTGTACAAACACAGAACAAACAGATGGTCCCTGCCCCAAAGAGCTTCCAATCTCAGCATAAGACAAGAGGCAAAAGGTTGAGACAGAGAGACAGCTGGGGTATGCAAGAAAAGGATGAGACAATAGTGACAGTTGAACTGATTTTGTGTGTTGGGGGGAGACATTGTCCCACTTGTGATTTGGGGGGTTCTTTTTATAAACACTGGGAGACCGTGTGGTCCAGTGGATGAGGCACTGACTTAGGACACCTGGGTTCTATTCCTGGCTCTGTTACTGGCCCCCTTTGTGACTGTGGGGAAGTCCCTTCCTCTCTGCATTTGTCTATTTAGAAAGTAAATTCTTTGGGACAAGGGCCATGTACTACTATGTATCTGTACAGAGCCTAGCGTAATGGGCCTCTAGCTGCTGCCATAATATAAATAACTGGTTCGTTATGTGCTTGGCTGTAACCAAGTGATCTATTTTTAAAAAGAACGTATATTTGAGAAACTTTCTGAAGTGAATCATTTTTAACTTAGGAGCCCTTAATACCAGAGGTGGATCTAAGCTGCAAAACTTGGAACCAGATCTGGATTTTGGACACCCTCTGAGTTTTGGGCACCCAGCTCCCGTGTGTGGGTTTGGTCCATCGGTAACACTTCTGTGGCTCTTGATGTTCAAAGCACTTCATCGACATTACCTAATCACACCTCACAAAGTTCCTCAGAGGGAGGCCGGGGTTATAAATGCCATTGTATGGGGAAACTGAGGCACAGATATGTGACTTGACAAGGTCAATCAGTTGCTTGGTGGCAGGGCCAGGAATTGAACCCAGTGTTCTGACTCATGATCTGATTTCTAGACCATGTTGGTCTCATTTCTAAAATTCAGATCCAGCTGTGAGTTTGGATTTCAAACACCTGTGATGCTCAGGTTTGATGCCAAGCCCCCAGATCCAAATGCCCCTATTTCTAGAAGAGGTGAGAGGTTGTATCACTTGAGTTTGTGTGTGTGTGTGTGATAAGACAAAGGGCTAGATTGTGCTGAGCTTAACCTCAGTTGAAGTCAATGAGAGCAGCTGGTTGAAAACTAAGCGGGGGTGCTTGGTCAGAGGAGGACACGGGATGTTCTTAGGGCAAGTCTATGGGTGCAGTTGTGCCACTGCTGCACATCTGGTGCAGACACACCATGCTGATGGGTGAGCGCTCTCCCGTTGGCATAATTACTCCACCTCGGTGCAGTGGCTTTTTCACACCCTTGAGCGATGTAAATTATATCAAATTAGGCTGTAGTGTAGACCTGCCCTAATCCTGCCTCAGTGTGAGGAGATGGACTGGATGACTTCTTGAGGTTCCTTCCAGCCCTATGTTTCTATGATTCTGACATAATTGCTTCAAATATTCTGGTGCTTTATCCCCTAGGGAGGGGGGTGCGTAGGAGGTTTGGAAAGGAAAGCCGGAGAAGGGAAAGCAAAGGAGAACGACAGGAGTGACCTTGGAAGAATCTCGTCTCATAGACAGCGAGGGAATGACAGGCTCACGAGCAGCATCAGAGCTGAATTACTTTGCCTTAATTACTATCATTCCGAGAGAATACAAAACTGTCGGCTTTCTTAATAGAAACTTGTCCTGGTCAGATGTCTCTCTCTGAGCAAACTCTCCAGACAAGGACATTACCAAGCTGGCAGACACTGTTCCATCAACTTCATATGCAGGAGGTTTAACGTTTGACAAATAGAGGAGTGTTTACTCAGAGGGGTCAGACCAAGCAGGAGATTCTATATTTGCCTGGCTCCTCTGCTTGCTTTTTTTTTTTTAAAGTCGCTGCTATTACCGAGCATCTTTTTCCACACTAACAATTACGTCTGTAGAAAGACCTCAATTGTGTGAGGTAGGGCAGCAAGAGGGGGGGCACTCCCTTGGGGCGGTTGAAGAGGGAGACTTGGCTTGGAAAACATCAGTGAGGGTAAAATAGCCTGAGCTTGGGGATGGTTGTCGAGGTGTATTGCTGTAAAAGGGTATGTGTAGGGGTGTTCTACAGACTCCTGCAGCCTGGTGCTATCCGCTGGCCACCACGGTTCCACTGCCGTCAGCGGGACTGCAAACTCAAGGGCCTGTCTGGTCATGAAGGAGGATAGAGTTCAAAACCTATTGATCCAGCAACCGTGGAAAAACTCCCATGGACTCTGTCCTTGCAGGTCCTGATCCAGGCTCTTTCCACTCACTCTCAAGCAGAAAGGCCCATGGGCTGTACCTGTTAGTAGCTGACAGCCACACATCCTGGAGCAACCCGGTATTTCATCCAACACAGGGAAGCATGCCCACTCCGCTCCAGCTGGCCTGTTACAACACAGGTGCCTTTGCACAAGCAGGTTGTAGGCTTGTATAACAACCATGCTATGGGCCACCAATGAGATGGGCTTTGAGAACTAAAATCATTCACCTCATCTGCTTGAGCTAAAGAGCAACTCTGCTGGCTGGCAGCTGTAGGAGACTCTTTTCCTCAGACCAACCACTAGAGGTGGACAAAGACCCACCTTCCTGGAGAGAATTACATCTGCTAATGCACTTTTAGTGCAAGCGGTGACCCTACAGGGCCTTGCGCAATGGGGACTTGCCCATGCCTGAGGCTCCTAGGTGCTGCTGCAATGTAAACACTTAAAAGTAAAGTCGTGGCAATGGTCTCTTTCCAGCTGCCCTTTGCACATGCTTATTGATTGTATCCCCACTCCCACAACACACTTTAACTACATCAGTGCCCTTGGATGTATGTTGCCAGCCTAACAAAGTGGCATCCGTGTGGACATAGATCTGATGTGCTTGCGAGCAGTTAAAATGAACCTCTCTCCACCGCTTGCAATGTCCCCCATGGGTTTTGTCCGGGCTCAGAGTTCCAGCCGGCAAGGAAAGCCAAGACTCTGTCTGGTGGCTGCTTGGAAGGAGGGGCTGTCACAGCCTCTTGCACCCAGGAATCCGTGCTGCAGTGCTGAGACTGGCCCAGGAGCTTCAGCCTAGGCAGGAAGGGCAAGAGGACACAGAGTGAGCAGGACCCTAGTGACCACAGAGGGGACTGGGTGGCTCAGGGCACCACTGATTCAGGGAGGGTGGAAGCTGAAGGCCATACTGGTTGAATCCTGCTTGCTTTCCCAGCAGCACAGAAAAGATGTAAGGCCCTGCTCCCTGTGAAGTCAATGTCCAAACTTAATGGTGCTGCATCAAGCAGGGTGGAATGAGAGGCTGTCCCCACAGCCAGGCGCCCTTTGCCAATCAGAGCCAGCCAGATCCGATCCCTCTGCCTGCTGGGCTGCAATCACCATCCCAGGCAGGGATCCGTGTGCAGCAGCACCCTGGCAAACACCAGGATTTATGCAGCACTCCCAGCCCCGGTCAGGCTCTGGGAGGGAGAGATGGAGCACTGCTGCTCAGAGCTACTCGTGTCTCCCCAGCCTCTGCCTGGGCCTGCCTGGAACTCACGTACCATTTCAATGTCCCATGTATTGATCGCTGGAGGCTATTCCACGGGGCTGTAAGTAATGGGAGGCCGGCCCTGCGCATAAGTACCCCATAACTCAGCCGTGCCAGGAGATGCAAGTAAGTTATGGCAGGGCAGCTGCGCAGATAATGCTAGCAGAGGGTCTATTCCATTTGTTTCGGGTCTGTTACCTCCTAGGCCTTGGGGGTTTGTTCATTTGTTTTCCCTTCTGTCAGGAGCTTTTATTAACAAGATGAAAAGGCACTTGTGTCAGGGACTGGAGCAAAGTCCTGGCTGGGAGCACTGATCTTGGCTCAGCAATGACCATCAGTAGTCAGAGTTCCAAGATAACATGCCTCTCTGATAGGGTTGCCAATTTTGGTCAGACGTATTCCTGGAAGTTTCATCGCATGACATAGTCTTTAATTAAAGATTCATCTTTCATTCTTGGAGATTCCAGGTCAGTCCTGGAGGGTTGGTAACCCTACTCTCTGGGCAACCTGAGGCCTGGCGGACTCTGCATTCTTCTTTCCTGGAGATCAAGAGCTGGGGAATGGCTCAGAGGTGACCTCGTCTAGGTGGAATGAGAGTCCAGAGCCCAAGGACCTTTGAGAATCTGGGCCCAGCCCCCTAGTAGGAATAGAAAGAACCAGGAGAAGAGAGCAAAGCCCAGTTCCCTCCTTGGGCTGGTTCTCATTGCCCAGAAAGTGAGATCCTCATCTGGGAAAGCCCAGCCTAAATGGTCAGCTGAGGAGCAACAGCTGTGCCCCCGCCAGGCCAGAGGCCAAACCTCAGTGGCAGCACATGTTGAAACCCAGCTGGTTCAGGTCTTGGCAGCAGCCAGTACTCACTGCAGATACTGGCTCCTGAAGGCTCTGCCTTACTGCTGTTGTGCAGAGCAGGTACAAGAATACCGCACGCTCCCAGGCATAGGCACTTGGTGTACAGACAGAGTGCGTTTCCATTAGCTTGAGAGGAGAGGTATCGCCTTTACTATAATAAATAATACAGTCCATTGCCCTTCTCTAGCACCTTTCATCTGAGCATCTCAGATCACTTTCCCAGTATTAACCCTCGCAACAGCTCAGGCTGAGAGGCATTATTCCAGCTCTCTTACAGAAGGGGAAACTGAGCCACAGAGCGCTGAAGAGACTTGCCCAAGGCCACACAGAGGGTCAGCTGCAGAGGAGGAATGAGAATCCAGTTGGCTTCTCTAACCACAAGTTCCCCTCCCAGAGCCAGGAGATGGCGCGCAGGTGTCCAAAATTCCACTCCCCTGCTTTTCATCAGTAGATTTTACTCCCATCAGAGCTGGGAGTAGAGCCTAGGAACCCTGGCTCCCCACCCCTTTGCTCTGACTACTAGGTACTGCCCCCCCCAACATCAAAAGAAATATAGTGGTAGTAAAATTAAGCCACATCTTTGCCTCTTACTCCTGTAACAGAAGGCCTCCTGAACCTCTGCACTTCCAGCTACTCTCTTCATCAAGGCAGATAGGGATCACTGGCTGTTCACCAGATTTGTAATTAACAAGTAATTCATTAGGTGGCTAATGAACAAATGATCAACCTGGCAAGGCATGTCCAACATTTTGACTGGTGAGAGATGAAGTCGTTAATAACCACTTGGGAGCATCTGTGTTCCAAAGGCAGTTGTTTCAGCTGCAGCCACTAAGGCTAAGAAATATGGCAGCCATCCACAGAGCAGAGCCAATGGATGGATTGAGGACAGCCATGCATCTCCGGGAGCTCCCTAAAGCAAAGAATGGATGAGTCCACTCCGTATTTCCTCAGTGGTCCAGCTATAGTATCTATATGGCCCGGTTCTGGGCTATATAGCCCATCATGGCTTGGAAAGGGTTAATGGGACCTGAGAGGCCAATTAACACATCTAGCTGCAGCTGGAGCATGGGCCAGCCCCCATTGAAGATGAGCCCCCACTGGGGGAAGAACTCAGTGGTGACTATGAAGGAAGGAAGCCCGGGGGGTTGGAAGGAGAAGCTCTGAGGTCATTCTCCAGGACTGCAGAGTGGTGAGAAGTGTTCAGTGTAGGAACAGGCCAAGGGGGCCTGGAGGTGGCAGTTGGTTTAATTTTATATTTTTGGCTTAGGGATTCAAGGGTCCAGCCCAGGCCCTGTGAGGAGGGTGACCTTGAACATGCTGGGGGAGAGGCCTGCTGACAGGCTACAGCTGGAGGAAGTTAAGGGAGGCAGCCAGACCTGGAGGGGTCATTCCACTAGCTCAGGCTTTTCCGCTCCAACAGCACTGCCTTGGAGCAAGATTATTGGGTGGAACTGAGGTTTCTTTTGTATTGTGCTTCTGGGTTGGGTGGTCGTCCCATGGCTATACAGGACCCAGAGCATCGTCCAGCGCACTGGGAATGGGAATGGCAGCCGCAGCCTTCCTGAGGAGTTCACTGTTGGTCTCACTGAGGAGGTGTCTAGAGAGCCCACCTGAGATCAGAACCCCTGCAGATGAGATGCTGCACAAACAGTCCCTGCCCCAGGAAGTTCATTGAATGAACTGATGACAAAAAGACTAGGAAGGGAAACAGAGGCCCAGCCCCAGCCCTCAGAACACGGCTGGAGGTGTTCTTAGCATTCCAGTAACCCGCTGAGCCACGAGCACTGATCTGGAACGCCTTGTGCTAGGTTCTGTCCATACACCGCTTCTGCCCTGAAGAGTTTAAACAGACAAGGCAGAGCCCGGGGGGGAGAATGCTGGAATCAGCGCTGAGGCTTTGGGGTTTGGACAGCATTCAGACCGGTCCCACCCGCCCGAGGATTACAATGTTAATGAGTAATCCATCACTTTAACAACCTTGACTCCAGCTAATGTGGTAATTCCTTACAGAATAGACTCCAAAGGCGAGAGGGTAAGCAAATTCAGCTCGTATTAAAGGGACTTAAATGGAAATGGTGGGGAGGGGAATCCTTTGGTCACATTTATCAATTTACCCAAGAAATAAAGTGAGACCTAGGAAGAACAGTCCCTTCCAATTAGCATGGACTCCAGCATGGGGCTTGCCCATAGGACCATTAGAAGGCTGGGCCGGTTACTCAAGGAGAGTAAAGGAACTGCACCCTGTGATCCCAAATATAAACTTCCAAACAAGGCCAAGCATCAAGTGCTGCCCTGAACTTGTGGCTTCATCAGTGGTACCTGTGAGGCACAGGAGGAGACTGGATAGAATATCCCAAAAGCAATGCCAGCCTGTGTTCTCTCTGAATTCGGCTTGTGTGATTTGTGTTGGCATTGCACGGGTTGAAATTGCCCGGTACAGCCACAGAATCGTGTTACAAACATGAACCAGTATTTGTGGGGAAATGCATTGTTTGAGGCTGAGAGATGATAATGTCACCTACTGCAGGTGGGCACAGTCTGAGGTCCCATCGCACAGCAACACTTGCCGGTGTGCACCCCCAACACCCCTGTTATTCCAGCCCTCGGACCCCCCTTCGTCTCTGACAGTGCACCTCAATCCTGACCCATTACACCCCTTGCTATTCCAGAACTGGGATCCCCCAACTCTGTCAATGCACCTCAGTCATGACCCATTACACCTCCTGCTATTTCAGCCCTCGGAGCCCCCCAGCTCTGCCAATGCACCTCAATCATGCATTACACCCCTTCCTGGTCCAGTCCCTCCCTTTTCAGCTCTGCCTAGCATCACAAAAGCAGGATTGCTCGGATCTGGGATTTCGGTTCAACCCATAGCAAAGAAAGGGACATGTTTGCACAAACTGCCCCGTGGTTAACAGGAAGTCAGAGCTGCTTTTTGCTTTTCTCCATCTTTTTACATGATGAAAGCAGCTGGCGCCCATGCACGCTAGCTCTTACCAGCAGGGTTGTGTAATGTAAAATGTTCCTGGTTTGAAAGGCATGTTTTGGTCTCTGCTGCACTGCTAATAAAGAAGACACTCTGTTGATGTGCAAATGGAGTTATTTTTGGAATTAATCACATTACTTGCACTGTATGGTGCAAATACCTTAGTACAATTGCACTGTCAGCCTGTATCTGGTCATGCTGTGCTATTAATGTTCATCTTGTCTGTAAATTCAGCATATGATTTAGGCTTTGTGTATACAATTAGGGCCACAGTTGCAAATGCATCTTCTAAAGTTGCATAGGCAAGATTCACCACCAGCAGGGCCATGTTTGGATGTACCATAATCTCAGTGATGACCTGGGGACATCCAGTTCCTGACTCCTTGCTAGGGTTTTGGAATCATCAAAGAAGAGCTTGGCCTTTACTCTGACCCCACTGCGTGCTGGGCCAGGACCCTGGGAGATTAGGCAATGCAGTGCAGACAGCCAGGCAGTGCAGACATGGTGCCTCATTTCTGGACTTCCCTTTCAAGACTCAGGGCCTTGATTTAAGGAGCTCTCACTATATTATTTTTGAAGTAAATCACAAATCAAAGTGCAGATTGCTGGATGCTCCATGTTAAATCAAAGGCTGTAATGTAACAGGATCAGTGCTCTGTAATGCAAATGTAGTTCATGTTCACCAGGATTTTGTGTTACTAGCTAGTCGCTGGCCTAGCAGTTGCTGTGTCTGCAGTAGAGGGGTAACTTAATGAGCTGGGTCCTTTACCTCAGCTAGTGAAAGCTTTTTTTTTTTTTTTAATATAGCTCCTGAGGTCCCAGGTTCAATTCCTGCAGATGATCCCAGGGGAAAGGCATTGTTATTCAAGCTAGCTGTGTCTGGGCACTAAAATCACATAGTGCCCCCTTAGCAGAAGACCATCCCATTGGGAAAGCACTTTGCAGCTAGCAGGACTGCGAACCAACCTCTTGTTGTGACCTGTTGTTACTATTGACACTGCACTGATGCTCACAATATGCCCCGTGTTTTCCAAATTGAGAGAGGAGGGCTTAGGGCCTGATTTGTAAAGATGCTTAGATGCCTAAAGATGAAGATAGGTGCCTAGTGGGATTTGCAAAAACACGTAGGCATCTAACTGCCTTTGAAATCTCCTGTTTTAACTGATAAAACTGCCAGCTCTGGCTAGAACACTTGTTGCAACAATGTAATTGAGTTTTTTTTAAATCTGTGCCCACAATAGACTAAGGAGCAAAGAGACTTGTCTCAAGCCAGCTGTAGGGGCTCCTGAGTTGCAGTGCAATGCCCAAGGCTCTTAACCACAGTGTTTTTCCTTTGTATGCCTTGCACACATCAGTGTCCAATCCTGGAGGGCGCTGAGTGCTTTCAATCCCAGCAGAAACAGCGGGTACTCAGCAGCTGGCAGGATGGGCGCCCTTTGTGAAGGCACACTTCACCTGCCTCCATCATCACCCAGTACAGAACAGAAGCTAACACTGCCTGCTGTGCTGGGTGGCGGTTGAGTGGGGTGCTTACTCCTTAAGGACCAAGGTGAAATTTTCCTAAGCAGGCAGCTCATAATGACAGCCAGACTAACCCCTCTGCAAAGCTGCTGAATCCCCACTCTGGGAGTCCAAGGCCTTCTGATTGCAACAGGGCTCATACCACCTTGACATCTGCATATCCATTATTATGCGGTGATAGAAAATCACCTCCCCTTGCCCCAGTCTAGAACACAGTGGTTTAGTGCACTGGCCACCTGTCTTTGGAGACCCAGAGTCAGAGTTTGGTTAGGCTGGTGAAGAGGGATCTTTTCTTTTGCTGTTGGGTATTGGACCACATCTCAGAAACCACTGCATATTTCAGCATGATTGGCAGTCTCTGCTCAGGACTGGAGTAGTGCAGAGGGTGGCAGCGGCAGGTCAGGACTGAAGGGTACTGGCAGAGCTGTGTGCAGCTGCCAGAGGTGCTGTGTGTCAGGACTGTGGGTCAATGTTGATAAATGCAAAGTAATGCCCATTGGAAAACACAGTCCCAACCTATACATTAAAACAATGGGGTCTAAATTAGCTGTTACCACTCAAGAAAGAGCTCTTGGAGTCATTGTGGATAGTTCTCTGAAAACATCCACTCAATGTGCAGCGGCATTGTTAGGAATCATTAAGAAAGAGATAGATAATAAGAAAATATATTGCCTCTATATAAATCCATGGTACACACACATCTGGAATACTGCATGCAGATGTGGTCACCCCATCTAAAAAAAAAAGGATATATTGGAATTGGAAAAGGTTCAGAAAAGGGCAACCAAAATGATTAGGGGTATGGAACAACTTCTGTATGAGGAGAGATTGACTGGGACTTTTCAGCTTGGAAAAGAGACAGCTAAGGGGAGATATGATTGAGGTCTATAAAATCATGACTGGTGTGGAGAAAGTTGATAAGGAAGTGTTGTTTACTCCTTCTCTTAACACAAGAACTATGGGTCACCCAATGAAATTAACAGACAGCAGGTTTAAAACAAACAAAAGGAAGTATTTCTTCACACAACACACAGTCAACCTGTGGAACTCTTTGCCAGAGGATGCTGTGAAGGCCAAGACCATAACAGGGTTCAAAAAAGAACTAGGTAAGTTCATGGAGGATAGGCCCATCAATGGCTATTAGCCAGAATGGGCAGGAATGGTGTCCCTAGCCTCTGTTTGCCAGAAGCTGGGAATGGATGACAGGGAATGGATCACTTGATGACCTGTTCTGTTCATTCTCTCTGAGGCACCTGGCATTGGCCACTGTCAGAAGACAGGACACTTGGCTAGATGGATCTTTGGTCTGACCCAGTGTGGCTGTTCTTATGTTCTTATGACTGAAGGGCAGCAGCAGAGCTGCTGAGAGAGGAACAGGAGCAGAAGAGCAGGGGCTGCTCCAGGTGAGCAGAGTTGCATGCATCGAGGAGCTGGCACAGCACCTTCCTGTGCTCTGCCTGCTCTGGCATAAACGGGGGGCGGGGGGAGGGCAGTCTCCCGGGCTCTCCACCCAGCAGCTTTCGCCAGTGCTAAATTCACCTGGGAGCTCCCAGCTCTTGGCAGTTTGGGTCACAACTCCCCTGCCCCAGAGAGCAAGGCTGTTTCCCTGCCCCCCTGTCTGAGCCCCAGGGAGAATCCAGGGCACCCTCCACATGGACATTCCCCCAGTGCAGAAACGGGCTGTAGAGCTCTCCACAGCAGAGAACCATCAGGCACCGGAACCTAGGCCTCCGGGTCTCTCCAAGGCAGAGCTACCACAAGGTCTTGTCCCCTCAGCCCACAGCAATGAAGAGGGCAGCAAAGCCCCCAGAGCCCGAGCAGGAAAGTTGATTGCCTGTGTGAGCACCGGGAATGTTTCCACTGATTTCAGCAGGCTTGGGAGACCAGTAGGGGACATTTGTGGGAGGCACCCTTGCCTTGCCTTGCAGCATCATATATATATATATATATATATATATATATATAATATATATATATATATATATATATATATATAAAGCTTTTTGTCCGTCTGTAAAAGAAGAAGAGAAATGAAGCCAGTGTGAGGTCTGAGTGTGGCACTGTCTGGAGCTTCGGAAGATTTCACTGTCAATGGGCTCAGGGGTGTGTGTGTGTGAGTGTGTGTGTGTGAGAGAGAGAGAGAGAGAGATTCCTCCCACACACACAGGCTGAGATCAGCTGGCAGCTTGCTTCATTTCTCCCCCAAGGAAGCGGATCCTACTTAATTAATTTACTTAATGTTTAAAATTCCGATTAAATGCAATGGGTAATGTATAGTTTATGTTGCAGCCTCCCCCCACCCCCAAAAGAGGGGCCAAGCCATGCACTTTGCAAGGTGAATCGTGCATCTGCCTTGGGACAAACTCCCCCCCCCCAGCTCCATGCCTTTCCTCGCTCCCTTGTTTCCTCTCTCTGCGTTCCTCCTGACGTTCAAAGCAGCTCCGCGGGAGCTTGCACATTCACCGACAGAGCCAGCCCTCGCCGACCGAGGAAGGTTCCCAGCGAGCCGGGACTGTGTGCGCAGGAGAGGGCTGCTTCCCTGGTGCCGGGTTGGATGCAGCCCCGTCCCCTGCTGCCGGGAGAGAGAGGGAGTGGGGTGGGAGCCCCATCTCAAAGCCCGGCGTTGGAACTATGTAGCTCTCTTCGGGGGTCTCCCGCTGTGGCACGGAAGGGAGCGAAAAGTACTTTAGAGCCCAGCCGATGGGGACGCCGCTCCCAGCAAGGATTGGAGCGAGCCAGCGCCTGCATCTTTGTGCGGTGGCAAAGTTTCCTGGCTTCTTCCTTGGAGCGGGAGGGCTGCGTCTAGCCTGAGAGCAAGGAGACCCTCCGCCTCTTTAAATAGTGTGTGTGTGTGTGGGGGGGGGGCAGCCTGCCTTATCTGTACACCCCCTCTCCGCCTCCCCAAGCAAAGGCACAGCCTCAACCCGCCCGCTGCGCTTTGCGAGGAGGCGACTGGTCATCGCGGGCTGCCCGTTGTCGTCTCCCATCACCCGGCTTTGCCTCCCCACCCCTCCGACTCCGGCCTCTCTGGGTTGCTGCTGGTGGGGGTGATGAGCGGACAATCAGCTGAGACAGGGAGGCGAAGTTGAAGGGAAGGGGCCGTTCTGGGCTGGCGCGTTTCATTCCAGGCTCTGGTCAGTGTCAGTCCCAGAGGCGAGCTGGGCAGTGGCAGGGCTGGAGGAAGCTGCCGCTGCTGCTCCCTTGTTGATTCTGCTGCTGCTGCTGCTGCTTTCCACCACCGGGGATATCAGAGTGCAGCCCCTTCTCTCCACCCTCCCCCAGAAGGCAGAAAGAGAGAGACACGCAGACATCCCCAGTTTGCAGGAATTTCCATCAGCAAACTGGGCGAGCCAAGGGGGGAAAGGCAGGAGTCGTGAGCGCCCCACTTTCCCCGCTGTCTAAAGGATCCCGCCGGATTGTGTCTACTCTGATCACGCTGTGGATATTCGTCTAATTTCCCCCCCATCTCCACCTCCTCTCGGTTACCCTTTCGCCCCCGAAAGATGCTTGGGAGGAGTAGAACCAGAATTGTTCATCACTGGAAGAGCTAAAGAGAGAGAGAGGCTAGCTGGCTGGCTGCAGAGCTGGGGTGTATTTTTTGGGGGGTGAGGGTTGAAAGAAACGATTTTTTTAAGTTCATCAGAGAAATCTCAGGATTTCTTTTTGCCTGGATTTGGGAGAGAGATATAAATATATATTTGCACGTGGGGAACTATTGGATTTACTAACATGATTTTAGCAAACGTTTTCTGCATCCTCCTCTTTTTAGGTGAGTAATCCTGCTTAGGATGCAAATCATTACTCTCTGGTTTGTTTGGTGGTTATGAGTCCTTTGTCAAACCCCAGAAGCTCTGGTGCTTGGACAGCGTTTAAGAGCGGACATGTTTTGTATTAAAAGACAAACCCAAAACACAACGACAAAGCTAGGCACAGACCCTCACTTTAAAGTGGGCTACAGTCCGGAATGAAATACAAGGATTGAGAGACGCTTATAGTTTTCAATTCAACTAAATGTCTCAGCAACGATTCCTACTGGGAAGGAATTGGGGTCCAGGGAAGGGGAGGGAGATGAGCAGAAATCAGGCTCTTATCTAGGGGGCAACTTTTTAAACTATCAAACTTACGATGACCCCCACCAAGCCTCTCCTTCCCGCACAGTCTCACCTCTCCAAGTTGTGGAGGAATTGAGTCAGATATTCTGATCGAACCCTCTCCTTCCATCTGAACAGGCGTAGCGCTGCCGAATTGGTACGCAGCATGTTGCAGATAGCTGCCCGGCTGCGTGTTAGGTCCCCTCTATAACAGCCCTTATGGTAGAGGCTTTTTAGGATTATTATTTTAAAAAGAACCCCCCACCCCTCGATTCAATCACTTTTCAAGACCCTTTCATTCCAGGCTGGTGTGAGGCAAGTCTCAGGGGTTTTTGCTGGCTGGTTTTAAAGTGTGCATGGAGGACTGATTTAGAAAGTTAATTGTGTGTCGTTGTGTGTTGGGGGGAGTGGGGAGGAATTGCCATCTCTGTTGCAATCCAAGTGTCTGTTGTTTTAGATCATGTGTGACTTATTTAGCAGGCTATTTTGCCAAGAGGAAAGCTTGTATTTCTGAAGCAGCCTCATCCAGAGATGGGGAAGGTGCAGCCCTGGCAAGGGAGGAGTTGCAATGTATTTTAGGTGAAATAAAAGCAAAAAGCTCCCTTTCCCCCAAAGCACGTTATCACGTTGGCAAATTATCCTCTCAGTTTTTCCCAGTATTCTCATCTGGCAGGTAATGTCCCTTGTGCTACAATTCCACTCGTGCATGGAGACACAGTTACAGACAGTACCTGCAACTCTGTCTCTGGGTCTCACATACAACACTGCAGCACAGAACTCCTGGGGAATTCTGCTGAAATCCCCTTGGCTTTATGAATTTAACCCTGCATGGAGTGGATTAGGGTTGGAGGATGAGAGAGACAAGGGGCAGAAGGATGTTTAAAGTCATGGGGGTGAAGGGGGTGAGGGAGACTTGAAGGCTGGCCATGGCACGAGTGGGAGTTAAGGTAAAAGGTAAAGGTAATAATTAGAGATATACCAATCTCCTAGAACTGGAAGGAACCTCGAAAGGTCATCGAGTCCAGCCCCCTGCCACTTCTTCACTGCTTCAGGATTCTTCCCCTGGACTTTTGTTTTGGTTGGGGGGTTGGAGGGGGGCACAGCATGGGAAGCCCTCAGCAAGAGATCTATATGTAGGTTTAATATTTCCACAATAGGTCCCTGTGTCCTGGGATAGTAGGAGAATAAATGGCCCGCTCTTGGTCTCCCTTGCTGCTGGGCACAATTTTGCAAACACTTCAGTGACAAGATCATGGCTTTTGGAAGGCTATTTTCGTTGATGGCCAGGGAAGGGTGTGGGGGAAGGATGTCATTTTGGACTGAGGGGGATGGAAGGTTATTTTCTCCTCTGCCTTAGGAGGGTCTGAATAGTTGCCTTGGGCAGGGGGTGACGGTCTCCTTTGCAATCAGTGCGTTACACATCAGTGTGTCTCTGTAGCAGGGTCTCTGGGATAAGCCTGGGTATGAGGCGAGATAGCTTGCTGCCTGGTTCTCTTTTGACAGCAAGTGGGAATGCCTGACTCCATAGAGGGGGTGTGTGTGGGAATGACATGGCTCTGGACTGGGGATGATGGAAGATGGAGTAGCCACTTGTAGGGCATGTTGTCATTCCCAATGGCTTGGGGGCTTTGCGGGCAGCAAGAATGGGAGAGTGGGAGGTGGGAAGGGGTCAGAAAGTGAATGCACAGATCCCCCTGCCGCACTGGCTCCCTGCTGAGAGCAGGGGGTGCGGTGGGGACTCAGGCTTTGCTCACAGAAGAGGTTGGGGTGGGGCAAACATCAACCACCAAATTATTGGAGTTGTTAGGAGTTAACCCCTGGTTTATTTGCATGCACATTTGGCTGGTTGGGAGGCCCCCTGTGAGCTAAATACGAGAGTCTGGGGATGGAGGGAACAGTCATAGAATCCTCCTCCCAGCCCTGCCAACCCAGGACACTCCAGCTAAGCAGCAGGCTGGGATACTGAGCAGCCACAAACCCACTTCATTTCACCCCCATGAGGAGGCTGTTTAGAAACAGGACCTTCCTCCTTTGGGTCCTTGTTTCTTTGTAATGGTCCCAATCTTCTGCAGCTCAGACTGGGCCAGGAGAATGGTGTGGAGAGGAATCAGGGAGAGGTGCAAATTGAAGGATTAACAAGCTTATTGCAGGCAACGCTTACGCACGGTTCTAGACAGTGGGGCCGAGAATTGCCAAGCTGCACGCATGCTGGGTGCTGAGCAGAGCCTTAGTTAGCTTCCTAAATGGGAGCTGGGCTTTTCTGAAAGCCTGGCCCCAGCTGGGAGGTGCTGAGCCCTTGATAATCTGTCCCCTTGTTCCAATGAGCAAAGAAAGCTATTGCTGTTGGGGCTAAACAAATGCCACCACAAGGATGGCACACAGGGGTTGCATGTGCAGCAAGAGGAGAGAGCAGTACTACTGAGTTAAGCTAGGGCAGTGAATATTTGCTTATAAAGCACCCCATGTCCAATGGGCTCTGCCAAGACCATAGACCCATATTGCAGATGATGTGACCGAGTAACGATCCGGGGAAGCTGTGGGGAGAGAGGGGTATTCTGACTAAGGAATGTTTGCTGGCTCTGTGACTGAGGTTTGTGCATCCAGCTACAAATCCTCACCGTGCTCTGATGCCCTGGAGACTGCTGGGGATTAGATGTAAATTCTCTGCAGATGTTTTATTAATATGAGTTCAGTATGTGCGTATGCGCCGGGCGTAGGAAAACACTCACTCTGCCCCTCCATGCAAACTCCCTCCTGGGGGCTCTGAGGATGCTATATATGCGAGAGGTGAGCAAGGTACATAGATAACTTCAGGCTTCCTATACAACAGCTGGGCCTGGGCTGGAGATGGTGGATGTCAGGGCACAATGTATCATTGGAGTCAGTGGAGTGAACTTGGCCTCGTGTGTTTGGTCTGTGATTGTCCTGGACCTCCTCCTCTCTGGCAGGATGGGCTGAGCAGGGAGGGTTTATTCTTTGCTGGGGGCACAGAGCAGGGAAACAGGCACCATTGATGCTTGTGATGCAGATTCAGGTTGGCACTGGGATGACAAGGGGGACGTTTTAAAGAAGGAGCTCATAATCTGGGGTGGAAGCAAGGGGGGCATGCAGGGATACCCAACTTCCAGTCATCTTTGAAAGCAGAGGGGGGCTTCCCCTTGTCTAGCTGGCTTGGGGAACAGTGCTCCCCTATAACTCTCCCTCCTGTTTCCAACCTCTGCTTGTAATGAGCTAAATGCACAAGCTCCATGGGATTTAAGAAGCAGGAGCTGGGGCATTATCTGTGTAGGGACCATTTCAGAGGTGCCTGCAATGGGAACTTAGGGTGCTTGGTGCTTTGCTGGATTGGGCCCCAACGTGGTGCCCCACTGGCTACCGGACCAGGATAGTCCCAGCGAATACGCCAGCCAAGAAGCCATGCTGGTTTGGGATGGCTGTGCCAGAGAGAAAAATTCTGGTCCTAGCACTAGAGAGTGGGCAGGCCAGGTAGCAGAGATAGGGCCACTGGAACATGCCCATGTCCCGCTCTCCATGTCACAGCTGGTAGATTTGCTGTTGCATTTCCCATCATTGCCACTGGTGGGCATCTCTGCCCATGCAAGGGTCAGTGCAGGAGGATTGCCTTTCCATATGCACACTGGACCTCCCTCCCCATGGACTCTTTGTACAACCCTGGGCTCTCTTTTCATTACATCAGAACAAGGCCTTTTGTCTTTCTCATCTGCCTTGGCAGCATTTTCTGGGGCAGCGTGGCCTGTGGACCTGGCTCCCCTTTTGCCACGCCTGCCCTTCAGCCCCCGATGTAAACCAGTCCCATGAATTCACGCTTCTGCGTGCAGCTCGGGAGTCATGCGGAGTCAAGCTGGAGGCTGGGCTGTGCTCTGCAGGGGGATCTGGGGTGTGAGGAGCATGGCTGGAGGGAATCCAATGAGGATGGCAGGATGGAGAAGGCACTTCAGATCTAGCTGTGGAACCTTGTTGAGAAGGACTGGAGCATGGATTTCCTTTTGTCTCCTGAGACCTGGGTCTGGATCTAGGCCTACTGAGGCTTAACTCAGCAGCGAGTCCTTGAAAAACCAAGGGTCAATGTCATCCGTGATGTAAATCCAAGTGTGTGCAGAGATAGGGGGCTGGGAGGAAGAGTCCGCTTTGGGGCGATGGGCAGATTTGGTGGATCTAAGTCCCCGGGGGCAAGCATCTTTGCCAGTTGTGGTGGGTTCTCTTGGATGGGGTGCAGTTGTCCTGGGTTGTTGTAGTTTTTTGTCTAGCTCTTTGGATCCCACAACTGGCAAAGCTCTGGACCTCGCACCTCTCCACTCCAAATCTTCATTCTTCTTGCAGTGATGAGCCCCTGATTGGTCCCTAGAAGGATGGGAATCTGGAGATGCTGGCTCCTATTCCTCCCTCCACCAACCCTTTCTGGAGTTTTTGGTTGCCTGGGCAAAGCATTATGTGAGGGGCTGGCTCAGAGTGGATGCGGTTGTGGAATGGGGAGAACAAGCCCGCTCAGCGCAGAAATTGTGCATGGAACCGGAGATCTGACAGCAATATTCCAGTGCCGTTCTGCCTGATGGATCCCTCCTCCAGCCCACGTGGAGTATAGTATTGGAAGGACGAGAAGAACTTCCAGCATGGCAAGGGTAAATTTGCTCCCCATCTCTTGGCTGGATGAGGTTTTGAGCTATGGTTTCTTGCACCGACAGTGCCAGTTACTGGGACACCTTTCATGTCTGTCCAAATGGAACAAGATTCAGTGATGACCCAAAAGGTCAGACATCTGCTGAAAACAGAAGTAAATCTACTCTCTGCTCTTTGGCCTGAGGGCAGGTGATGGACACATTGCCAGTAAACAGCTCTGCAAAGGCATCTCGATCCAGACCTGTAACGCCCCCTGCTATTTCAGTCCCAGGCTCCCTCCCCCAGCTCTGGCAATGCCCCTCAGTCCTGACCTCCAACACCCCCTGCAATTCCAGTCCTCTCCCCACACACAGCTCTGCCAAGGCACCTCGCTTCTGACCTGCAGCATCCCCTGCTATTCTAGTTCTGGCTACCACCTCACCCTCTAGCTCTGCCAATGCCCCTCAGACTTGACCTGCAATCCCTCCTGCTATTTCAGCCCTGGACTGTACAACTTGCCTTCAGTGCTGGTTATTCCCAATCCTTAGCTTTTCTTTCTCTCTGCCAGTGCACTGAATGGTGTACTAATATTCTCAAAGGACTCGCAGGATAAATCACTAACTTGCAACGTAAGTGAAGGTTTGATCTCAGGTCCACGTATGAAAAGCTTGTGTTTGGTGCCTAACCTAAGGTACCACTCAGCTCCCAGGGCGGCATGTGTCTTATAGTGGCAGAGAAGAAGAGCAAACAATGGACATAATAGCGAATGAAAAGCTCATTCTCAGCTGCTGTGCGGGGCGGTAGGAAAGCAATGAGCACTGTTATGCGGTCAGTCTGAACTAGGACATCAGATCCAAAAGGTGTGAGACCGAGGAGGTGAGAGGTTGCTGTGAACATGATGTAAAGAAACTCAAAACAAAGCCAAGTGACCCTTGCTTTCCTTGCCCTGCTGCTTGTTGCAGGTGGAATCTGCTCTCAGAATGAAGCTAGCATGGGCCTCCCAGCTGCCTCTAGGTGTCACTGTCTCACTTCCATACCTGGCCAGAGTGACCTGTGGCTGGGGATAAGATGGAATTGGTACACTGAGGCTAGAGCCAGCCTGACATTTTCTGTTTATAGCTCGTGTTTTTCGTTACCAGAGCACACAGCGGGAAATAATCACTTGCGTGGCGCAGAAGGCAGGGCTGTAAAATCAGCAGTTTGCCTTTGAAGGCTGGGTGGGAACAGGCCCATGGGCATTAGGAAGGACTGAAGTGGGGGGTACAATCCGTTACACCCCAGACACAGAGCGAGAAGAAGGGAGCCTTCCTGGCTGGGCATTTAAAGAGGCATTTTTCTTCCACTCTTACCTGCATGTTAGACTTTAGCGCCCTGTCGACAGGGCTGCGCAGGTTTCATTTCCAACCTGTTGGTGAAAGGCCTGGTTTTAAATTCAGTGGAATGTTGTTTAATATAAAGAAATACCTCCCCCCCCCCACCCGGAATAAATCTAATGAGGCCCCTGCTTAGAAATGGAGACTATTATGTCTGGATCCAATTATACTGTTTGGAGAAGGAGGAAAAGCGAGAGAGAGAGATGGGGGAGGCAGGGAGTCCGGGCATGACTCTGCTCAGGGGCAGGAGCTAAGTGGAAGGGAAAGACACACCGTTTTTATTAGCTCTCCTGCCAGCTCATGTGAAGGTCAGCAATAGCTGTGTGTAAACTGAGTAGCTAGTATACCCTGCATGGCTGTATCCAATGTACAGCATCGGCAACTCCCAAGTGTTCAAGAATCCTGAGTCCGATGCCCCAGAACTCATGAGGTTAAAAAAAAAAATCCCATTTGGGGTTTGTTTCTTTGCCTTTGGTTTTTGAGCCTTTCCAGGTCACATCTTGAAGCTTTTTCTCCCAACCAGTAGGGCTAGAACCAAGCTTTCTTTTCTTTTCATGGGAGCTGAAATTCTCCTGTATTCACCTGACTCCAGGAACTGGGGCTTTAAGAAAATAAAGCAATTATTGTAAAATCACAGGAGTTGGCCACATTGGCTAAGGATTACATTCCCTTCCCCATAAATTCATTTGCTCACTTCAGTAACATTTTCCAGGGGAGGCCTATGGAAAGCCAATAAAGCCTCAGGGCTGCTCTAACATATGTTCTCCTTCCCATGAAAGCAGAGAATAGCCGCAGTGCAATATGCATGCCATGCCCCTTCCCTGCCACTGCACTGTCTGCACCTTCCTGGGGAGCTGGGCTAGTGTATTGCTTTTATGCAGCTCTGCAGCACTACACCAACCAGGGGCTCCTTTAGGGGGCTGTGTCCTGGCCCTTTATGTGGCTCCAACAGCGTAACTAAGAATCAGGCCTTATACCTCCAAAGCTCATTTGATGGCTCAACGTAGACCTCCAGCATACTCCACTGATCAATCTTGAGCCCTCAACACGGCTCTGCTGTGGCTTACAGCACCCCTGATATTCCAACACTGCTGGTGCCCATCACTGCCAACCCATAGCCCCCCTCCTTGCTGCTGTTCCAGCTCTAGGCTTCCTGACAGACAGCTGTGCTGATGCCCCTCACTCCTGGCCTACAGCCCTCTCTGCTATTCCAGGACTGGCAGCTGACATTTACAGTGGCGTGTTTATGGCACAAGGTGGACAAACTTTCACCAGGGCTAAGAATGAAACCTGCCAGACTCAATGCATTGAGGACCTGAACTAGAACTGGACCCTAACTCTGCAGGGGTGAAAAGCTGGTGCTCTGCAGCTGCTGAATTTCTGGAATGACTTGATGGAAGATGTACTATTTCCCATCTTTGGATCTGTGCTTAGAAAGACTGCAGAGATGCTGGTCAAAGGAGATATGTCCCTGTGCACCAGAGGGAAGGATCCACGTTCTGCGCAATCTTCCCTAACAGAGCAAACCCCGCAGCCAAACTGGCCAGCATGACCTTGCCGTACAGTTAGCAACAGATGCAATATAGCTGTCAGACCCATTTGAAAACCTGCCGGAGGAGTGAGGTATTTAACGCCTGCACAGTCTGGAAGGAGGACTGGTCAGGGATGAAGGATGTGTGTGAATGTTTCAGTGGGATCTGCTGGAATTGCACAGGGGAAAACTACTTTGGGAGAGAGCTGTGGCCCGATATTGTGGTGGGGAACTCCAGATGGTTCAGCTGGCTGATGGCCAGCCTTGGATCCAGTTTGCACAACAAACCAGAGCTTGGGCTGCTGGGGAATATATTTGGGAACTGGCTGGCTGAAGGGGAGGTTGGGGCAGGGAAAGGAGGTAGTGCTGAGCCCTGGGCAGTGTTCAGTCATGGGGAAAGTGATGGAGGAATTATCCCTAGTTATTCCCTTTTGTGCAAATATTTCCTTTGGTTTCCATTCATGCTATCTGCTTGAGTTTTGCAGTCTTTACTGGTTTTTATTAGAGCCCCAAATAAGCTGCATCAGACCAGTAGTCTTATTGGATAATTACATATCTCCTTACCTTCCAAGTTCCTGCGAATGTAATCACTCTATAAAAGCAGCTGGGTGCTTCAGGATTGCTCATTGAAACAGGCGAGTTTTATTCACTTTTTTTTGGAAACCAGAGGGGAATTTCATGTAATTTTGATGTGAAACAGTTGCACATTCACTCGGCTATGTCTACACTGCAGCTGAGAGGTGTAATTCCCAGGTTAAGTAGACATATTTATGCTAGCTACAGCTAGTCCACAAAAATAGTGGTGTGAATGTGGTGGCCCCGGGCAACAACTTGGGTAAGCTGCCTGCGTATAACCCCATCTGAAATCCTAGGTGCATCCTCTGACAACTAGCTCGAGCCACTTCCTGAGCTGCCATGGTCATACTGTTATTTTTAGCATGCTAGCTCAAGCATAGGTGAAGTAGGTGAAACTCACTAGCTGGCAGCAGGAGTAGACTCTTATCCTCTATGTGAACCAGCCTCTAGAAGGTGACTGGACATACGCTTAGCCAGTGGGTTACCCAACCCTTTGCCTGGCTCTGGTTTAAGCAGTCAGGGCTGAGCTGCAGGATTTGGAAGCAGAGCCAGGTTCCGAACCCCTTGAAAGCGAGAGGGTGTTGAATGCTTTCACCCACTAGTGATATGTGACTGAGAAAGCTCAGGGCATTACTCAGCCAGGCAAGAAGAGAAGCCAGGACTGATGTCCATCAGGGCCCCTTGGGTGCCTGCATTTGAAGCAGGTCAAAGGGGTTTGAGGGAGGGATAGCTCAGTGGTTTGAGCATTGGCCTGCTAAACCCAGGGTTGTGAGCTCAATCCTTGAGGGGGCCATTGAGGGATCTGGGGGAAAAATCTGTCTGGAGATTGGTCCTGCTTTGAGCAGGGGGTTGGACTAGATGACCTCCTGGGGTCCCTTCTAACCCTGATATTCTATAATTCTATGTGAGATATGCTGTGCTCAGTGCTCCAGAAGGTGAGAAGAGCCCCTGTGTGTTCTGGGCGTGGGGAGAGGAGCTGCTCCTTACTCCCAAATCAACTCATCAGTTACAACCAGTGAGCTTGAGCAAGAATGGTTCTATATTCAGTTCCATTGATAATCTGAGCTGCCCACCACAGCTGATTCCTACTGGGAACTCCAGCAGCTCCTGATTCCCTCTGGGGTGAATGGGAGGAGAACCAGGACCTGCATATTAACTGTCCATCTTGCCCCAGCACCCTGGGGAAGGTGGAATCTGCCAGCAGCTCCTGTGGCAGAGAGCTCCAGACATCAGCCACCCTCTAGAAACAGAGTTTGGGTTTGCAGGAAGAGAAAGGGGGGTGCTGCCTTCTGGGCTGTGGTCCAGTTCTTAGCAGTGGGGGACTGCTCAGGGCCCCTCTGCTGTTTGCACAAAAACTGCCAGGTCAGGACTTTCCATGAGCACAGAATCCTCCAGCTTTACTTATTTCTTTTGGAATTTGCTGCTTTTTTATGCATTTCTTTTGGCGAGCTGGACTCTCCCCTCTTCCACCTGCCCCTATCTGGTGCAACCAGGCCACCGACTGCTCAAGGATACAGTGCTGCAAATCCAGTGTCACTTCAGCAGACTCATTCCAGATTCACAGGACAGGGTGTTGGGCTCTCCCTGTGCTGGATCTGGTTTACAAAGAGCCAGTCAGGACCCCCTGTTGACTTTGGAATTAAACAGTAAGATACAGGAAGTCCTGAGCCACCAGGCTGCATTGAAGTCACTGGGGATTGCAGCAAGGAAGGAATACAGGATCAGAGCTTATGTGGAAAAGAGTGTGATCTAGTGGGTTGAACTCAGACTGGGAGTCAGGAATCCTGGGTTCTGTCTGACATTGACTCACTGTAGGGGTTGGAACGTGTCATTTCACTTTGCTGAACCTCAGTTTCCTCTTCTGTCATGGTGGGCCTATCCCATGTGCCTGGCTATCTCCTGGACAAGTTCACGAGCTATGTAAAGGCCAAGGATGGGCTTGGGGAGTTATTGTACCTCTAGAGATCTGGCCATGGGAAAGAAGAGCCTGGTGGTTTCAACCTAGAAGATGAGAAGTAAACTCCCACTGTATTTGTGGGATTTGCTTATCTTGCCTTCCCAGTATGCCTGAACTCAGCCTTAGTTGCAGGCTGTTCCACACTGGGGGATGTAGTAATAAGCAGTAACAAGATCAATTATTTATTACTATTATTTGCATTATAGCAGCACCTAGAAGTCTCAGTCAAGATTTGGACCTCATTGTGCTAGGTGCTGTATATACAAACAGTAAGAGACAGTCCCTGCCCCTAAGAGCTTACAATTTAAATAGAGAAGACAGACAAAAAGCAGGAGGGGAAACCGAGGCACGGGGCAGTGATGTACCTTGCCCATGGTCCCACAGCAGCACACTGGTAGAGCTGGGAACAGAGCAAAGCCCTCCTGAGTCCCAGTCAGGTGCACTATCCACTAGTCCATAACCTGATGCTGGTGGGAAAGGGAGGTCGTCCCAATGAAGTGATTGCAGTCACCAGTGGGAGACTAAACCCCAACAAACCTATTGAGTTGGGGACCAGCGGATGCTTGATGGACACTGAGCTCTGTTGAAAATCTGGCCCTTAATGTGAATAGAGGTTACACATAAACAGGTGACAACATGGGCCTTCCTTGACATATCAGTGCAGCCTGGGACAGGAGGGGCAGAGAGACCTGGAAGTGGAGTGTGACCAAATTTACAAAGATCTCTGTCCTGCCCTTATTTCAATGGGTGGCTGCAAACTGAGAAAAAGACCCTTTTAAGTGGAACATCCTGGGTTCTGTGAGCCTGACGTTGGGACGCACCTGGAGTAACACTATGGAGTCAGTGGGCTTTGTTTTATCCTATGGATTGACAGCACATGATCCACTGAGACGGCCTTCATTTTTTGAGCTGTGTTGCGATTGGTTGTGTTGGTCACATGGTATTTTTCTGTCTCCTAAGTGGATGAGTAAAGCTCTTATAACCAGGAGGAGAGGGTTGAAGAGTCCAATAGGAGGTTGATTCTTGGTCTAGTGTCTGCTGAGAGATGATTTACTGCATGTTTGTGAGCTGGTCTTTTCTTTTAGCAGGAGAGACTAGGCCTGCTCCACCTCCTCTGCAAGCTCTAATAAGGCTAGTCAGTGACAAACATTGCAGCCCTGGAAACAAGCTCTCTGTAGCTGATCAGTGATCCTGAGGACCTGCTAATGTTTCCCAATGTCCCATGCTAGCACAATTCCCCTGTAGTGGCTGCTCCCCTAGAGGATAACAGTTTACTACTGCTGCTAGCTACTGGATTTACTTATCTAGCTCAAATGGCAGAGGTTGGTGTTGAAGGCAGGGAGTTGAAACCCTGCTGATGGCCTCTGTGGAAGGCTGTTGCCTAGCTCTTCAGAGAGTGGAAACATTAACCCTTCTGTGACTGTCACCATAAGAGCTAAGACAGATTTATTGCATGGTACAACATTTCATTACCTCTCATGTTTTTAATATGCAGGATTTTTATTATATTGTAAGGATACTTCAGACTGAAGTGATGAAACTCATTTTGATGTGATCACTGACTACAAATATACTGCTTTATATGTGCAGAGCAATGTTATCGAGTGACTAGAGCAACTGACTGGGAGCAAGGATGTCAGGCTTCTATTCCCCTCTCTGCTCCTAATTTGCTATGTGACGTTGCTTGAGTTGCCTCATGGTATGGTGACTCAGTTTCCCCACCTGGCTAACAGGGTTGTAAGGACCAATCTACTAGCGCTATGAGAGGTAGTGAACTCTGGGAACCTGGCCACAGGAGAAATGAGGCTGTGACACCAACTTAGTCTCTTGTGAGCTAGGCATGACAGACAGTTTCTGCTCAAGAGAATCCCAGGCCTGAAATAGCAGGTGAGCTGCAGAGCTGAACTGGGGTCATAGAATCATAGAAGATTAGGGTTGGAAGGGACCTCAGGAGGTCATCTATTCCAACCCCCTGCTCAAAGCAGGACCAGTCCCCAACTAAATCATCTCAGCCAGGGCTTTGTCAAGCCGGGCCTTAAAAACCTCTTAAGGATGGAGATTCTACCACCTCCCAAGGTAACCCATTCCAGTGCTTCACCACCCTCCTAGTGAAATAGTGTTTCCTAATATCCAACCGAGACCTCTCCCACTGCAACTTAAGACCATTGCTTCTTGTTCTGTCTTCTGCCACCACTGAGAACAGCTGAGCTCCATCCTCTTTGGAACTCCCCTTCAGGTAGTTGAAGGCTGCTATCAAATCCCCCCTCACTCTTCTCTTCTGAAGACTAAATAACCCCAGTTCCCTCAGCCTCTCCTCGTAAGTCATGTGCCCCAGCCACCTGATCATTTTTGTTGCCCTCCACTGGACTCTCTCTAATTTGTCCACATCCTTTCTGTAGCGGGGGGCCCAAAACTGGACGCAATACTCCAGATGTGGCCTCACCAGTGCTGAATAGAGGGGAATAATCACTTCCCTCAATCTGCTGGCAATGCTCCTACTAATGCAGCCCAATATGCCGCTAGCCTTCTTGGCAACCAGGGCACACTGCTGACTCATATCCAGCTTCTCATCCTCTGTAATCCCCAGGTCCTTTTCTGCAGAACTGCTACTTAGCTAGTCGGTCCCCAGCCTGTAGCAGTGCATGGGATTCTTCCATCCTAAGTGCAGGATTCTGCACTTGTTCTTGTTGAACCTCATCAGATTTCTTTTGGCCCAATTCTCCAATTTGTCTAGGTCACTCTGGACCCTATCCCTAACCTCCAGCATATCTACCTCTCCCCCTAGCTTAGTGTCATCCGCGAACTTGCTGAGGGTGCAATCCATCCCATCATCCATTAATGAAGATGTTGAACAAAACGGGTCCCAGGGACTGACCCCGGTGGCACTCCGCTTGATACCGGCTTCCAACTAGACATGGAGCTGTTGATCACTACCCATTGAGCCCGACGATCTAGCCAGCTTTCTATCCACCTTATAGTCCATTCATCCAATCCATACTTTTTTAACTTGCTGGGAAGAATACTGTGGGAGACCATATCAAAAGCTTTGCTAAAGTCAAGGAATAACACGTCCACTGCTTTCCCCATATCCACAGAGCTAGTTATCTCATCATAGAAGGCAATCAGGTTGGTCAGGCATAATTTCCCCGTGGTGAATCCATGTTGACTGTTCCTGATCACCTTCCTCTCCTCCAAGTGTTTCAACATGGATTCCTTGGCCCAGTTCTGGTACAGCTGAGGGTGTAGGAGAGTAGCACCGAGCGGGGTGGGGAACCCAGGGCTGATGTATGAGGAGTCGGGGAGGGATTGCATGTTAGGATCCCATTGAATTGCCAGAGCTGTGTGGGGTGTGTGTGCGGACGTGGCTGGTGGAGTAGTAGGAACTATGGGTCAGGATCATGTTGCATCAGCAGGACTGGGAGAAGGGACCTAGGTGTAGCAGGATGCTGGCTGGGTGGGGGGCTATTTGTCGGTATCAGGGGCTGTCAAAGGGCAGTGCATTGCGTCTCGTCCCTGCCACGTGGCTATCATCACTCACCACGCTCTGGCCTTTCTTTCCTTCCCCTCCCCTGCCCCTTGTCCAGAGAAGATCCTCCATTCCCTGGCATCCGGCCAAGATCCTCATGGTTGGCGTACCCCAGTGGACTGTGTCCGGGCCAATGAGCTGTGCGCTGCCGAGTCGAGCTGCAGCTCTCGTTACCGCACGCTGCGCCAGTGCCTGGCTGGCCGGGACAGGAATACCATGCTGGCCAACAAGGAGTGCCAGGCGGCTCTCGAGGTGCTGCAGGAGAGCCCGCTCTACGACTGCCGCTGCAAGCGGGGCATGAAGAAGGAGCTGCAGTGCCTTCAGATCTATTGGAGTATACACCTCGGGCTGACGGAGGGTAAGTGTCCTGCGTGTGGCGGATCTGGTCCATCAGGAGGGGGGTGCCCCATATGCAGCTGTTCTGATGGATTAGCCCCATCGGAGCAGTGTGAGGGTGGGTCTGATCCCACGGGCAAGTGGTAAAGGGGCCCTTCTGCACCATTATGCGATGTTCCAGTCTGTTTGGTCAGGAGTAGCTGGGGGCTATTCTGGTTCCTTGGGAGAAGTGGTTCTGATCCACTCGGTATGGCTGGAGGGGTGGTTCCGGCCCATTGGATTGTTGGTAGGTGGGTGGGTTCTGATTTGCTAGCTCAGCAGTAGTGTGTGTGGCTGGGTATGGGTGGAGAGGGAACAGTTCTGATCCACTAGCTGCTCTGATCCACTCTGGCTAGGCCAGGAGCCCCATGTGGCTAGTCCTGGGAGCTGGTGAAGCAGGTGTGAGTTAGGAGATGTGTTCAGAGCCTGACTGTCTCTCGTTGCCATTTACACCTGTGCAAAGTGGAAGTAAAACATTCCCGCTGGTGTCCTGATTTGGAGCAATTCACACCTGTTCTGCACATGTGGGATAATGGCTGACACAAGTGCCAGGCAGCGAAGAATCAGATTTTTCATTAGTGTAGTTGGGAGGAGGGTTTACTACGGGAATGGCAGAGGGGGCCAGCTGGTCTGGAGTGAAGAGTGTTAGTGGAGCAGTGTGTGTGTGGGGAGTCCAGGACTGGAACAGCAGAGGGTGTTGCAGGAAAGGACTGAGGGGCACTTGCAGAGCTGGTGCGGGGTCCAGGACTGGAATAGCAGGGGGTGTTCTGCAGGAAAGGACTGAGGGGCATTAGTGGAATTATGTGGGGAACGTTCAAGTTCATTCTGTGCCTTATTCTGTAGCATGGGCTGGTGTGAGCCTGGGTAGAGCTGGAGGGGTATCAGCAGGGCTGTCTTGGACTGGCATGTCTCAGCTTTTAACCCCAAGGTTTCAGTGTTTAGATCCCAGGTAGATCTCTCCCCTCGTTCATTATCAAACAGAAGCCAAATTGATGGGTGGGGATGGGGAAGAAAGAACCAAACTCTCCCCTTCCCCTCCAGGCTCTTCCTCCTTTTCTCCACTCTCCTCCTCTAGATTCTTTCTCACCATTCCCCTTTCCCAGACTCTCTTCCTCTAGACTCAGGCACATCCCAACCCTGCCTTGGGAATTTGCTAGACTTGGAGAGCCCATGAGGCTTCCTAGTGCCTGCAGACACCCTCACTGCCATCGCCAACGACAGGGGCTGAGAGCTTGGAGAGCTGCACCAATGCAGAGGGCAGTCCCGGAGCCCGGCAGCTCTCTTAGCTCTGTCACTGCTTCCCTCTCCATGTTAAACAGCTGATTAGTATTCTGGAAGGAGCATCCTCACAAGAACCAGACTGGGCTGGAACAGGGGTTGATGGGGGTGAGATGAATGTGGGGTTGGGCTCTTCTCTGGTGCGGCTGCCTTTTCATAGCCAAGCTGCGAATGCCTGGCTGATCCCAGGCAGCCTCACCCCGGAAGGGGCCGCGCACACTGGAGCAGATTGGGCTGTAATGAGAAGACACGTCGGGGCATCGAGACAGGTCACGAAGAGGGGAGCCCATCGCGCAGGCAGCGGGGAGTTAATTTCCAGTTTGCGTTAGTGGGGTCAGAGGGCCAGGTCTCCAGTTGGTGCCTTTGCGTGGGCTGTTTGCCTGCTCCCCTCTCAGAGCAGGCTCCGGGCTGTCAATCTAGTCTTGGTGTATCTATATGAGTGTCCCCCAGGCCTTGCTTGCAGGGCATTTCCCTCCCCTGCACTGTATTGGCTCCTGCCTGTCTGTGTCCAGTGGATGCCCTGGCTTGCCAGGTGGGAACGGCACTTCATCCCCTTGCTCGCTGTCTCTGGGAATTTGCATCTTCCAGGCAGGGTGGGCTCGTGGCTGGCGAAGCAGACTCCCTGCTGTCTTCTGCTCTGTTCCAGCCTGGATTATGGCAACTGCACTGGAGTTAGTGGAGTTGCTTCAGACTTACGTTGGCATCAGTGAGGGCAAACTGTGACCCTGGCTCCTGTTCTTGGCTCTGCCACTGATTCACTGAGTGACCTTGGGCAAGTTCCTTCCCCTTCTCTGTAAAGTGTCTTGAGATCCTCGGGTGCAAGAGGCTATATAAGTGGAGAAAGGATTGTTCTAACAGTGATATGTGCCAGTACTGCTGGGTGGTGTTGGACCTGCCTAGCTGTGTGCCACAGTTTCTCCTTTAGCTCAAGCAGCTGGGGCCTGTGCTCAGGGAGCAAGAGGCCTGGGGTTGGATCCCCGTTCTAGACAAGAAGCTTTCAGTGGTCCTGTATCTGTTACAATATGATTCCAGCCTCAGCCCCTGTGCGTGCAGAACCCCTGCTACAGTTCAGGATGGGACTGATCGTCTGCTCTCCATGCCTCAGTTTCCCCAAAAAGAAGAGTGAGGAAGGGGACTAGAACTCAGGAGTTCCTGGTGCCCAAGATATTGCTTTGGCCATTAGGCTTGGCTGACTCTTTACGGACTTTTGATGCTGCGTGCATGCCATAGAGGGGCATGTGCCAGGAACAGGCTGTAGGCTGTACTAAAGCCCCACATGCAGTCTGTCAGCTGCCCTAAGTCCAGGAGAAAACCAGGCACCTCCTTAATACTGGTCATTCTCTGGCAAGGGTGGGGGTTGAGTGAGAGCAGTGGGAAGGACATGAGGGAATCTCGGAGCTGGCTGTTTCCATAAATGAACTGCCTCGAGATGCACCAGAGGCAGCTGTGATTGCAGGCCAGTGAGGGTGTAAATCAGAGAGGGGAGCAGTGCAGGTAATTGAAATTGGATTTTGCCAGTGCTGGGCCGGTTTGTTTATTGGAGAGAGGATTATCTACTCTCTCCTCCTCATCAAAGGGAAGGGGAGGAAGCTGTCTCTTCCCATCCCCCACATCAGCAAGTCAGGGGCCCTCCCCTCCCCTCGCTATCACATCGCAATCAGTGGCTCGACTGACTGGCTGTGCTAGGGTGTGGAATTGGGGACCCCCCCAGACCTGAGGGGCTGGGAGAGCTGGCTGGAATTTGGTGTATGGTGGGCAGGTGCTGGCAAGCTTCCTTCACGCAGCTTTGCCCATGCCCCTCAATCCTGAGTCTGTAGCCGCTCTGGTCATTTCCATCCTGGGTCTGCATAGAGCAGGGGCTGCCAGTCATTTCTGAGTATCCCCCAGTTGGTTGCTCTGTGATATGTGAAAAAGTATCACTGGTGACTAGAACGAGCCTGAGTCTGCCTCAATCCCAGCTGCCACGACGCTGCTCTTTGTAGCAAGCAAATTTCCTCCCTCCCATTTCCCTTGCACCTGGGCTGCCCCCTGGATGATCTTTTCCAGACAGAGGTACATCATCCATCCTTGCTGTCCCGCAACAACGAGCCAGTCAAGACATGTCCAGCCCTATCCGTAGTGAGCGCTGTAGCTTTTCCTTAATACGTTTGCCCATGATGCTGATTGCAGACCATTGAATGCCTGGGAATGCTCCAAGTACCCACAGATGAAATGGCAGATGTTGCTTCCTTGTAACAGAGAGGTGAAAAGTGGGTGTATGTGTACTGGGGTGTCTTCCATGCAGAAAGCCGGTGCTAGAGAGCGAGGATGTTCTAGTGGCCAGCAGGACCGGTAAGGTAGCATGTAGGGAACTCAGAAGAGCCCTGGGGAAATAATAATTGCCACTTACAAAGGATGTTGGATCTGCAAGTGTTTTACAAAGGGTGGGGGGTATCACTATCCCATTTTAAAGATGGGTGGGGAAATGGAATCAGAGAACATTAAATGACTTCCCCAGGGTTACACAGCAAGTCAGTGGCAGAGCTAGGACTAGCCCACAGGTCTCCTGACTCCTAGTCAGATGCATCAGCCGCTGGACCAGGCTGCCTCATTAAAGATTCAGAGCCAGATTTTTCAAAAAGCTCTGTACCCGAAGCTCCTGCTTGGGCACCTGAATGGAGTGACCAGCAGATTCAACATACAGAAGGTCCCATAAAAAACCCAGCCCTTATTTAGGTGCCTCAGTGGGAACTGAGCTCAGCTGAAAGCCTGGGCCTGATTGTGGGGTGGAGGGAGGAAAAATTGGGGGAAGGAAGGATAAAGCAGAGAGAGCTGAACAGGAGAGAGAGGATGAAAGGAGGTCGGGGGGAGAGAGGGTCATAGGAGTGCATCCTGCAAGTGAAAAAAATTCATTTCTTTTCCTCATGTAATTAAAAGCCAAGGGAGTGTGGCAGGGAATGAAAGGGGAATAGTTCCTCTTTCTAACCATGCAGCGCAACCAAAACCATAACACTCCTCTTCCTTACACGGGACTCTCCTCCAGAGGTGGCTCCCCAGCGGCTCTAGGCTGGAGGTAGAATAGAATGCGGCCTACCCACAAAGTGGCATCTGTTCAACTATCACTGTGATTTTTAAACTAGTTTAGTTCAATCAGTGAAACTCCGTGTGTGGACGCTCTTCAATTGGGTTAAACTGGGCTTATGTTGTTTTAGTGTGTTGGTAAAGGTACAGGGGTAAGCTCAACCACTAGAACCAGCTTTTAAACTGGAATAAGTGTGTCCACCCAGAGGTTTGCAGTCATTTAAAGTGTTGTAAGTCTGTGTGCAGTTGACATTGGGACCAGATTTCCAAAAGCACTCAGCACCCAAACGTGCTGAAAATCTGGCCCTGATTATGAGTGTTGAGTACCTCTGAAAACTTTGGCTCCTGGTGACTCCCTTAGACCTTCACCCACGCTTGGTTAAAACACACTTTTTTCTGATGTTAAATTGCAAGTGAAGATGAGGCAAGTTGTAGTTTTAACACATGTCAGCTGGTGGAGGTAAACCCTAGCCTCTAGGTCAGCTCCGCTGCTGGATGGCATAAAAGCCAGGCTGGAATCTCTACTTAATGGTGATTTGCCCCACAGCACCGTGCATTCAGCAATTTCAAAGGGCTTTGCACTCATGAATGAATTTAGCCTAACAACACCTTCAGGAGGGAGGGAAGAATACTAGCCCCATTTCACAGAGCAGAAAACTGAGGGACCAAAAGAGACTAAGGCACAGAAGGGGAAAAAAGGGTGTGTTCTTACCATGTATTGGAAGGCAGGCTGTAGCTTTCACATAGGTTAGCAGGGTGAGATGGTGACTCTGGCCAGGATGCTAGGTTTACTTCAACCTGTTAACTCATGTGAGAGCTGCATGGCTTTGCCTTCAGTCAGATTTTACCTTGTGTTACCACATATTAGCTAATGGGGTAAGAACACACCTTTTCCTCTTGTGATGACAAGGCCAAAGGGCCCAAATTCATGCACAGAGTAGTGGGGAAGCCAGGAATAGAACCCAGAATGACTCCTGACTCCACTTCTGTGGTCTAACCAGTAGGTAACAGACCATCTGTAGAAGGTTGTGCTGATGCCCAGCATGGATGGGTATTGGCAGAGCTGTGTGAGGAACCCAGGACCAGAATAGCAGGGAGCTGCTGCAGGACCATCCAAAGCCATCATACAAAATCCCATCTTGTTTCAGAGATCTCACTTTGCAGGTAGACTCACTGTAGTGCAGCAGACCTCTGGGCAACATGGTCCAGTATCCCATCTCCTCCCATAACTAGATCTCTCCCCAACCTATCACACTGGATCAGAGTGGTCTATCTAGCCAGTATCCTGTCTCTGGCACTGCCAATATGTGATGCTTTAGAGAGGTTCAATTCTCCCACAATGCATCTCGCCAATAGACTGTTCTCCACTCACCTTTCCAAGTGAGCAAGTTTTGCAGTGTCCTGGTGCATGGCAGCTTAGTCCCCAGCATTAAGCCTGGTTGGTTTCACCCCAGTGCCTTTCCCAGAGGTTAATTGCTTCTCAGCCAGCTTAGGGGAAGTTCGATGCCCTTTTAATACTGGGTAATTTTCCTAGCGAGCAGCAAGGTTCAGCCAGTGTTTAATTATTTATTGCATTGGCAAAGCAATATAGAGAGAGGTTAGTGTTTCCTAAACACACTTTAATAAAGGTGCCATTTGTCATCAGAGCATTAGCAAACCCAGCACGGTGAATGTGTTGGCACGATTTAAACGAGGGACTCTTACAGGATGAGCGTAAGTGTTTCCTTTTCTTTTAATGGCCTTTCAGTTTTACCAGCCTGTGGTAACAGGCCAAAATAACACATGAGGAGGGTGAGGTTGTTGTTGTTGTTGTTGTTGTTCTCAATATTCATTTGTAGTACTGTAGCAGAGGCATCAACCAAGATAGTCAGAGAGAGCCTCTGCTCTAAAACTCTCACAGTCTAGCTAGGGCTAAGGTGACCAGATGTCCCTATTTTATAGGGACAGTCCCGATTGTTGGGTCTTTTTCTTATATAGGCTCATATTACCCCCCATCCCCTGTCCCGATTTTTGACATTTGCTGTCTGGTCACCCTAGCTAGGGCAGACATGGGAAGAGAAGGCACAGAGAGAAGCGGCTCCTCCATGGACACAAAGCAGGGTCTGGGGCAGAGCCAGGAATAGCATTTAGGTCTCCTGAGTCCCCAGTCCAGTGCTCTATGCACTAGACAACGTTGCCTCCTAGTAGCTTGCCTTGTCTCTAAGGAAAAGGATAAATGGACACAAATCAGATATTAGGAATGGCAATATACAAAAACCTGTAGGAGAACACTTCAACCTCCCTGGCCACACAATAGCAGATCTTAAGGTGGCCATCCTACAGCAAAAAAACTTCAGGACCAGACTTCAAAGAGAAACTGCTGAGCTTCAGTTCATCTGCAAATTTGACACCATCAGCTCAGGATTAAACAAAGACTGTGAATGGCTTGCCAACTACAGAACCAGTTTCTCCTCCCTTGGTTTTCACACCTCTACTGCTAGAACAAGGCCTCATCCTCCCTGATTGAACTAACCTCGTTATCTCTAGCTTGCTTCTTGCTTGCATATATATACCTGCCCCTGGAAATCTCCACTACTTGCATCCGAAGAAGTGGGTATTCACCCACGAAAGCTCATGCTGCAAAACGTCTGTTAGTCTATAAGGTGCCACAGGATTCTTTGCTGCTTTTACAGATCCAGACTAACACGGCTACCCCTCTGATACTTGACGCCTTTTCTCTGTGTTCTTCCTGGTCTTCTCCTTTCCAGCCTGGAGGCTGGAATTCCTTTCTCTCACATCACTGAGGCTCCTCTCAGTGTGCTTTGATCACCTCCAGGAGGTCAGTCCGTGGTCTCTAATTCCAGCAGGCGCCTTCTGGTTTCTCTTGTGGGCCTGCAGTGCTGCTGCCCCCTCCCAAAAGGCGATTGGTATCTTCTTCCTGCTGCTAGGTACCCAATCGTGGGACTCCTCACAAGGCACATTCAGTGGGCAGGGCAGGTGTCCATTGCCGAAAGGAGCTGGTCACCATGGGAACAGCTTGGAACTGGGGCCGGCGGGTCTGTGCTGTGTAATGTGTACTCCGGGTGGCTTCGGCCGGGTTGGTCCCTGGGCAGTGGAGGTGAGGTAGGTGGACAGAGAGTGAGGCCATGGGACAGCTTGTGAGAGACTGACTGTACCATGTCTGAGCTGAGGTGACTTGGGCTCAGTTGAGATGGGGAGGTCTGGAGTGTCCAGCGTGACCATGACACAATCTGGGGGCTTGTGTTTCAGCTCACGGCGCAATAGCTGTGCTGTTGTCGCTCGTGCTGACTAAGCACGAGTTACTTCTCTAGCCCCTTCATGCCATGAAGACACCTGGCCGGGGGAAGTGGACTGAGACCCACCAATTCATTTCTCAGAGGCCACCAAATGGCGGTGAAAGCTATTGGAGCCTCTCTCTCTCCTCTTGCTGATCTCTCCACTACCCGGGTCCCATCCCAGTCTTGCTTCTGCTCTGCAGCAGGAAAGGAGGGTGGCTCAATCCCAGCATCCCAACAACCAATTTTGCCTCATGATCCTTTTGAAGGATTTCCTGTAGTGAAATGCATTTATAACCATCCACGGAGGAGCTGCTGGAAGGGGAGCCGGCCCTGCCTGATTGCTTCCTCCCCATTAATCGGCCTTTTTTCCAGCAGAAGGTTTTGAGTGGCTTCTTAATTATGGGGGACAAAAGGAGCCTTGCTCAGGCTAATAATATCCTGAATGATCCAGAAGAGCCTAGAAAAGTGGGCGTGGGCCACAGTCTGTTAGGAGGCTTGTACATCTTTTTAAAAACAGAAGTTTCCTGTCTCCTCCTGCTCTGGCTGAGCATCCTCCCTGTCAAGGGAACTAACTGATGGGTCACTGTGTGAGATCTCTGTTCATTCACAGAATAGGTGCATCACCTGTGGGCCAGAGCAAGCTCCCTCCATGTTCCCCTTCACTCAAGAGAGAGAGAGAGAGATCCCCCTACCCCCAGGAGTGAGAGGGCAACCGAGTCTAAGATAGGACAATTAGCATGATGAGTGTTCTTGTGGAGGCAAGGTCTGGCTGTTGGAGAGATGGTCTCATGGTTAAGGCTCTGGACTAGGACTCTGGAAGTTTGGGTTCTGTTTCCGGTTCTGCCACTGACTCCCTGTGTGACTTGGGCAAGCCACTTTGTTTCCCTGTGCCTTATCCCCACCCTGCAGATGGGAACAGATTCTGTTTTGTCTTACCTAGTGACATTTAAGCTCTCTGGGGAAGGAGGTATCTTTTACTTTCTATTTGTACAGCACCCAGGGCAATGGAGCCCTGAGCTTGATGTGGGATTGTAAATACTATCATACCAATAATTTAAAACACTAGGAACGAAATTGAATCCCACTCAAGTTACATCACATAAATCTCATGGGAGTATTTGCTTTTGATCGCTATGGACCTAGGTTGGATTTGAATCCATGACCTGGTGGTAAAGGCCTATATCCCAGCACTTGTCTTATGAGGAGAAGGCCCCCTTTTTTGTGCATGTAGCCTTACTCCAGATCAGCTTGCAAATTTGAATTTGAAGAGAGAGAGAAAGAAAAAGCAGATCCGAGAGTGTGGATGTTGGTGTGTGTTGATGTTAGGGAGCAAGCAGAGAACCCCATATTGGGACTCCTGTGTTCTGATTTTGGCTCTCTCTTTGAGAACAGTGGGCAAATCACTTGAACTATCTGGGCAAAATCAGCTCTGGCACAAGAGGATGGAACTTTCATTGATTTCAAAGAGTTGCAGCTGCTCAGATCAGGGCTGATTTGAATCCTCCATGCCTTACTTCACCATCTGTATGGTCTACCAAAACTGACAGATTGTGAGGTTTGTTTTGGTAAAAAAATAATGTGAAAAATCTCAATGTTTGTGTTTTGCTTTGAAGTGATTGTTTCAAAATTCTTTATTTTAGTATCAAAGCAGTTTAAGGATGGTAAAGGCAAAACTCAAATGTTTCAAAATCAAGCTGTGTTTTGATTTGCTCAAAGTTTTGGTTCAGCTCAAAACAAACATTTTGGAATCACCAGTGAACCGAAAAGAGTCAGTTCTTTTCACATCTGTACACCTGAAACCAGGCAGAAGGTGGAATTTGGAGGTCCCCTGTTACTCCTGACACCCACTTGTCATCCCAACCCCATGGCTTGGTTTGCTGTAGAGTTGCCCGTCCATACCCATCCCTTCATGCTTCACTTCCCCCTCTGTATGCTCTGCCAAATCATGTTGTGTTCTCATGCCAGTGGCTGGCCCACCTCGAGGATAAGAGCCTGTTATTGCTGCTAGTTAATAGTGACTCCTTTAGCTCAAGTGGTTGAGGCTTGTGCTTTGCCACTGGAGGTGGTGGAGTCAGTCCCTGCTGACTGCATGTGGTGTGGGTAATGTAGAATAGAGATGAATAATACATACTTTCCTGGCAAGGAGTGGGGAGGATGAATTCAGCGGTGATCGCCAAGTGCTTGGAGATCCTCATGATTATTTCTTGGGTCTGTTGTGACGGGTGCAAGCCAATGACCACAGTGAAAAGTAACTAGCTGTAATTTGTGTTACAGCTGAGATCAGGGCCCTATTGTGGCAGGGGCTGCGCATACATAGGGTGACCAGATGTCCCATTTTCATAGGGACAGTCCTGTTTTTTGGGACTTTTTCTTATATAGGTGCCTATTACCCCCTGTCCTGTTTTTTTCACAGTTGCTGTCTGGTCACCCTACACATACACATAGCAAGAGACAGTCCCTGCCTCGGGAGCTTACAGTCCAAACAGCCGAAGGAAGGATGATCATCCCTGCTTTGCCGACATGGAGAGATTAAAGCCCATATTCTTAAAGATATTTAGGCACCTAACTCTCCTTGATTGCAATGGGAGTTAGGCAGCTAAACATCTTTAAGAATCTGATCTTCAGTGTCTTGCTCCAGGTCACACAAGGAGTCTGTGGCCAAGCCAGGGATTGAACCCAGCTCCCCAGAGTTCTGGTACTGTGCCTTATCTGCAAGGCACCCTCCCACTCTAGCACCACACCTCCTAGTACCGGTTTGGGCAGACAGGACCAGATTCTCCTCTCAGCTACGCCGGCGTCACGGCCCCCCGTAGACAATGGTCTATACTGATGTAACCCAGAGCAGGCTCTGGGCCTGCCTGCTGGGTTTGGAAATAGGCCGCTCTGTTTAATCATCTATCCCTTTCCTGGAGAATCCCCTTTGCTGATCAGCAGAGAGCTAGCTTGGAAGGGAGCCCGCCCCAGCCCAGCCTCCACCTCCAGGGAGCCAGTGCAGGCAGTGTGGTTAGACCCAGTGTCCTCCTTGGTTTATGGGACCATGTGTGGCGTGGCAGTTCATCTGCTCCTAATCCCTCCACTGCAACCCCAGCTCACTTATCAGGAAGGTGGGCACTTCAGCATCTGCCAACCCTTCCTCCAGGCAGGAAATGTCTTCGGACAGGCCCTCTCCAAAAGGCTTGGCTCTCTCCCAATCCACAGAGATGTGCCAGAAGCTCACTGAAAGCATGGCTAGGTACAATGGAAACTGATGCACGAGGCTGTTGGTCAGTCTTCTGCTGGGAGCTCGGAGTGGCCTTCCATTGATTTTTTTTTCTCTCTCTCTAGCAAGAGCCCCTGCACAATGGGAGCGTTCAGGGTCCAGGACTGATATTAATGGTCCTTTCATGAATCTCTCCTTAAGAAGGACAAATGCTCTCATGGCCCATACGGCTTGTTGTCCCATTCTTGACTTTGCTGACGGCTGCTCTTTGGGGGTGCAGTTTGGTTTAGGAATTTGTGTGCACAGGTGTGTGTGCGTGCAAGAGAGATCATCACCTGGAGCTAATTTTTGTATCTCTCCTGAAGATGCTTGAAGGCAATTTAGTAATGGGCTTGTTGCCCTGGAGAGCAATTCTCCAAAATCTGACCCTGTTAAAGTCAATGGGAGTGCTCCCAAGCTTTGGCACTTAGTGTGGTGCTTTATGTATACTGGTCATACTGACGGCTTCACTCAGTTCCATGGAGATGTGAAGCAATCCTGGAGAAAAGCCACAAGCTCTTGAGCTCTCTGCATACCAGTGCTCCAAGGGTTAATATGCCATGGTCTTTGGCAGAGTTATGGTCCCTGGGTGGGGTTTTTAGCAAGGGGCTATTGCATTCTGTTGAGCCTGTTTGGGGTCTGTAGATTTGGGTTATTAAACCCCAGGGAAGGTCTTGGAAGCAAAACATTTGAAATTATAATAAAATATTCACCCAAATTCTTCCCCCCTCCCCGCAAATATACACCTTTCTGCCATGTGGGAAAGTGTTTGTGAGAAGATGGACTTGGAGTCAAGAGACTTGGGTTCTGTTCTGAGCTCTGCTACAAGATGACTTTGCTGCATTCACACACACACACACACACACACACACACACACACACACACACACACACACACACACACACACACACACACACACACACACACACACACACACACCCTCTCTGTGCCTCAATTTCCCCATCTGTACAATGAGGATGACAACAGATTTATAGCAGGTCTCTGTAGGTAAATTCATTAATGTTTGGCAGGAGCTATGAGATGATGGTGCTGAATGCTGTATAATTATCTAGATAGGGACCCAGTGATACTAGGAACTGTAGGGAGCTGCTTATCAATACAATGCCTTTTCTTTCCCCCCCAAAATCGGCCATGATTCTAACAAAGGCTAAGCCCTGAACTAGAGCTGTTCAGGGGTGAGGGGAGAATTTTGACATGTTGAAATAACTTTCTGTTCTGAATCAGAAGGTACTGTCAAAATACTGACAGTTTTTGCAAAGCAGGGGTAAAAAATCCCCCAAAGTTTTGAATCTGGGAAAACGTCAACATTTTTGATCGACATGCCAAAATGAGATATTTTGAACTGAAAAAAAAATTCATTTAATTTTGAAGTGTCCATTTGCAACGAACGTTTGTTTCAATTCTCCTGAAACAGGAAATCAAAAAGCTTTCGTGAAATTGACATTTTCCTGTGGGGAAAGTGTCAATTTTGACAATTACATTTTCCTATGGGCAAATTTTTATGGTCACATTTTTTTGACCAGCTCTGCAGAAATGAATAGTCAGAACATTCCAGGATGAATAGGATTTGTAGGGAAGTCAAAGGAATTTCTGTGGCTGGATCCAGCTGAAATTCAGTGGGATTTAGCACCTAATCCCCTTAGTACCTTATGACCGGCTTCCCCCACAGTGGCTTGCTGGGGCAGCTCAGTAATAGCATGGGTGGTTGTTGGGTTTATTCAGTGCGGGGTTTCAATCTCTTTTATTTTATTTTTTTCCCCTACTCCAGGAGAAGAATTTTATGAAGCTTCCCCTTACGAGCCGGTCACCTCTCGTCTCTCTGATATATTCAGACTCGCTTCAATTTTCTCAGGTAATAAAAGCAAAACAAAACATGCTTTCACTGTTTTATATTCTCTTCCTCTCGCCTGTGAATAGACCTTCTGCCAACCTCCAGGGGAATGATAAAACATTAGCTCCCTTTCCCATTCCTCAATCCCTTCCTCTCCAGCCTATCTCCCACCCCATAATATCTCATATTGCGCCCCCCCTTCCCCGGTTGCCTTGCAATCATTATTCTGTGACTAAGATGTTGCAGCCTAGAGCTATGGATAACAGTGACATCTCTAGCACTGCTACTGAGAATGCTCTGGGCTTGATTCTCAATCGCCCTGCACCTCATGCTGTTATTTCCACCCGTGCAAAGCGGGCGTGAAACACTACAGGGCAGATGCTCTTCACATAAAGCAGCAAGTGAGTAAAAGTGCAAATCGAGAGTAGCTCCAGTCAGGGAGATTTGGATTGCGCTGGTGTGACTGAGAGCAGAATTGAGCCTTACTGTTCTCATTCGTTAGTGGTTCACACACACCATGCGCTGATGATGCTATGAAATACAGGGCAACAGAAGCAGGTTTTTGGGGTTCACATGTATAGATCTATAATTAATGTGTTGCACCAGAGTCTAATCTCAGTGACGTTGGTGCCAATCTGGCGGCACTGCACTGATTTCTGTGGAGTTACTTGGAGTTTAAAGCAGTGTAACTGAGAGCAGAGTGCTGGACCAACGTGAGTGAACTAATAATGCTCTGCTGCAGAGTCCAATGGGAGGCAAATGTAGAGAGAAGTGCAGGGGTGACCCTACATTGGTCCCTGGTGGGGACAGACCAGACTGAATCTCCTGGGTCTTCCCCCTGCTAATTTTTCTGAGCTGGGAGGAGTCCTCTTTGCAACCACACAGTGACGTTGGTAACCAACCGTTGTGGTGAGTGGGATTAGAAAAGGTGAATGGCTTTGTGCAGTTGTTGGAGCCGGTTACGTAGAGCCACCACCTGAGATCCCAGGGCTGGGTCAGACCTTGAGACTCTGTAACTGGATCTTCTGGGGAGTGCTCTAGTCCTGGGAGACCTTGCAGAGATGGAGTCTGGGAGCAGCATGGGACCTCTGGACGCTATTCTCTGCCTTTGGGTATTCAGGGTAGTTCTAATTCTGCAGCCCAACATTGCCTTCTCTCCTTGCCCTCAAGGGCTCCCTCTATCTCTGTGTCTCCTTCCATTCTACGTCTCCTTTCTTCTTCCCTCTCTCTGCCCCTCTGTATTGTCTCCAGGCCTGTGGGACCCTTTCCCAAGCCAGACGACCCATGTGCACGTGTGCGTTCTATGCGGCACTGGTTCT
This sequence comes from Mauremys mutica, assembly GCF_020497125.1. Lineage (NCBI taxonomy): Eukaryota > Metazoa > Chordata > Testudines > Geoemydidae > Mauremys > Mauremys mutica. The sequence continues at coordinate 136,181,814 of NC_059073.1, read as the reverse complement.
TCCTCTCTATTTGAAATGCATTCTTTGATTTATGCACCTCCAAGGGCCTCCCTGCTGCAGCTGTGTAACTGTTGAAGCATCGCTTGCAGGTCCTCCCCTTTCTTATCCAGCTCCATTCCATTCAGACATTCAAGATTCCCATTGGTGTCAGTGGGAGCAGGGGTATAGCTGTGTCTGGTGCCTCCCATTTCCTGACATTGGAATCCATCTGCCAGATGCGTCCAGCAAAGCAACATATTCCTGCTCCCGCTAAAGTCAATGGATGACTAACGGATACTGAGGAACTCTGGGGTCATGCCCCTGGGAGAGGACAGCTTGGGAAAATAGCCAGAAAGGTGCAATGACTCCAGGGCCAAATTCCCTGCTGGTGGAAATCGACAGGGCTCCATTAACTTCAGTGCAGATGTGCCAGTTTACAGCAGCACAGAATTTTCCTGGTCTGTCTCTGTTAGTCACTTAGCTAGGGTCATGTCTACGCTATGGGTGCTAGGGACACAGATACGGTGCTGCTGCTGTGCCTCTGTAGCGTGGATGCTACGTACACCAATGGAAGGGGTTTTTCCACTGATGGAGGTAATCCATCTCCCTGAGTGGTGGTAGCCACATCGGCACTGGTGGTTAGGTCAGCTTAACTATGGCACTAGGGTGTGAAAAATTTTACACCCCTGAGTGATGTAGCTAGGTCAATCTAAAGCATAGTAGGGCTCGGAGGGGCATTTGGGGGTGCAGATGAGGAGAAATTGGCAAGACAGAACTAAGCTGGAACGTGCTACCTTCTCATCTTCTGTGGCATGACCGTCAGCGCGAAGAGCACAGGCTCTTCCTTGGAGTGGATTTCTTTTTTTTACAGAGCTGTTGTGGTTTGGTGTTTTACTTTTTTTTTCCTTTGGACCCAGCTGCCTCCAAGCATCGGATAATAAGGAATTGATAAAGTGGGCTGGAGATCTCGTAATTTGCTCATTTGTCTCGTAGACACACAAAACGTGTTCTCTCGCCCAGCAGAGTGTCAAGTCCATTAAGCAAAGATTTTCCCAGAGGGAGACACTTAGACACAGCTCCCCCCTCCCTCTGGGGGGCTGAGATCCTGCTGCCATTCCCATGCTTTGGGCAGGGGAGTCAGTGGTGAGGGGAACAGGAATGGGAATGCGTGACTGGGTAATGGGGCATCTGTGCTGGAGTTCCAGGAGGCTGTTTGACCAGGTTCCAGCCTTGGGTGGAGAGGGCAGATGGCCATTTGTGTCACCTGCATTTGTATCAGTCTGGACATGCTGTGATTTATGAGAGAGTCCAGAGGTGGGGGCAGGTCCGGCTGGCAGGTTCAAAGCAAGAGCTCTGGAGAAAAAGCAGAGTTGATTTTTGGTTGGTTTGGGTTTTTCTCTCTTTTTTTTTTTTTTACCTGAGGGATCTTGATTTCCAGATGCCCAAAATGGACATGAAAGGACCTTGTAGTGATAGGGTTTGAAGAAGGGTACCAGTATGAAGAAGCAGAAAGCCTTAAATGTTCTACTGGGAGAAAGGACTTCTCTCAGGGCCAATTTGTGCAGCCCTGTGTCCCATTGGTGAGCACTTGCCTATGGAAGGCCATAAGACCCCTTGTGGAGTTAGTACTCACCTGACTAAGGATTGCACAATTGCAGAGTAGGAATCAGGAACATCCAGCCACATGTTAGTCCCATGGCAAAATAGTGAAAGAACAGGTTAAAGAACACTGGGGGGATGAATCTAGTGGGGTCCCAAAGGGGTCAGCCCTAGGTTCGGTACTAGCCAATATTTTCATTAATGATGTGGATCATGGAGTGGAGAATATGTGTATAAAATCTGCAGATGACCCCAAGCTGGGAGGGGTTGCAAGCACTTTGGAGCACACAATTAAAATTAAAAAATGCCTTGACAAACTGGAGAATTGGTCTGAAATCACCAAGATGAACTTCAGTAAAGACAAGTGCAAAGTACTTCACTTAGGTAGGCAAAATCAAATGCACAACTACAAAATGAGAAATAACTGGCTAGCTGGTAGTCCTGCTGGACAGGGTGTAGAGGTTATAGTGGATCACAGATTGCATATGAGTCAACAATGTGCTGCAGTTATGGAAAAGGCTAATATCATTCTGGGGCAGGGGTAGGCAACCTATGGCACGGGTGCCAAAGGCACACGCGAGCTGATTTTCAGTGGCACTCACACTGCCTGGGCCCTGGCCACCGGTCCGGGGGGCTCTGCATTTTAATTTAATTTTAAATGAAGCTTCTTAAACATTTTAAAAACCTTATTTACTTTACATACAACAATAGTTTAGTTATACATTATAGACTTATAGAAAGAGACCTTCTACAAATGTTACAATGTATGACTGGCACGTGAAACCTTACATTAGAGTGAATAAATGAAGACTTGGACACCACTGCTGAAAGGTTGCCGACCCCTGTTCTGGGGTGTATTAACAGAAGTGTCATATGTAAGACAGTGGAGGTAATTGTCCCTCTCTAGTCTGCACTGGTGAGGCCCTAGTTGGAGTCCAGTGTCCAGTTCTGGGTGCCACGCTTTAAGAAAGGTGTGGATAAACTGGAGAGAGAGTCCAGAGGAGAGCAACAAAAATGATGAAAGGTCTAGAAAACCTGACCAGTAAGGAAAGGTTAGAAAAACTGGGCATGTTTAGTCTTGAGAAAAGAAGTCTGAGGGGGAGACCTGATAACCGTTTTAAATATGTTAAGGGCTGTTATAAAGAGGACTGTGATCAATTGTTCTCCATGTCACCGAAGGTAGGATAAGAAGTAATGGGCTTAATCTGTAGCAAGGGAGATTTAGGTTAGATATTAGGAAAAACTTTGTAACTGTAATGGTAGTTAAACTCTGGAATAGGCTTTGAAGGGAGACTGTGTAATCACCATCACTGGAGGATTTCGAGAACAGATTGATACATACCTGCCAGGTCCTGGTTTACTTGGTCCTGCCACGGCACAGGGAGCGGGACTTGATGACTTCTCGAGGTCCCTTTCAAGCCCGACATTTCTCTGTTTCTATGAAAAAAATATGAATGATGGAGCTGGTTGGGAATCTTCTGTTGAATGATTTTCCCAACGGAAAATGAAGTTTCTGCAAAATCAAAATTTTCTGCTGGAAATATTTCTTTTCAGTTTCCCATTGGGGAAAATTGAAATGAAATATTTGTTGTGGGTTAGTTTGACCCAGATCAGAATACTTGATTGAATCGACCCAAAATGTTTCCTTTTGAATCAATTAAAAAATAACATAAAGCTGCCTTTTTCTAGCTCTTTGCCTTATGGGTGTTGTCATTTGGATACCTGTTGTCTCCTATGAGCAGCGCTCCCGGGAGGACTATATCTCACACAATGCAATGTGGCTCCCTCAGGAATGTCAAAATGTTTTTCAAAAATGTCTAAATGAAAAGTTTCTACATTTTGGGGGGGGGAATTTCCATTCCATAATTATTATTTTTTTTAATTTCAAGTTTTCATCCTGTTCCAGAATGAAAGCAAATGTTGATATGTCAGAAATTCCAACTTTTGATCCGCTCCAATCAATGGGTTTAAAAGCAAGGCAGATCAGCTGTACACCCAGGATATAAACATCTGTATACACCTGGGTCTACCTTACTGCTTAGCAAGAGCTCTCTGCCCTGACAGTGAGGGGAAAATGGACCAGATGGACCAGGCACACAATTTTGTCTTGATTCCCACGAGAAGAACCCATGCTGTATTTGGAACAGACTCTGGGTACAGCTGCTAAAAAGAGGGAAGAACCTTACCTGGGGTCAAGTCTGTCAGGACTCCTGGGTCTAGGTGTGCCAAAGAGACCAGTTGTAACTAGGGCTGTGTCAGTAACTAATTTTTCAGTCTGTGGCTGTCCTGTAAAATCGGGGTGGAAAATAATTCTGGTCAACCTGAAACAAAGTTTTAAAAAATGTTGTTGTTTTTTTAACCAAAAAGTTGAAGAAAGTATGTATTTTTGGTTGAATAAAATGCTTCATTTTTGAGCTTTTTTATGCATTTTAAAACTTTTTAAATATAAGATTGAAGTAAATTTTGAAATGAAAAATTGTTTCAAATCAAAACATTTCAGTTTTGGGGAGGTCTTTTTTTCAGGGTTTCAGTTTTTTAACTGAAACAAGTCAGTGAATTTGACATGAATTTATGAAGCATTTTGGTGTCTCCTAATCTGTATTTTTTTCTTAGTGAAAAAAGTTTTGGATGGAAAATTTCTCCCAGCTCTAGTTGTAATTCACGCTAACACCATGGGCCTCTCTGTCTGTCACTGTGGGCCTGGAGTTAAGGTTGTCTGCGTGCTATAACTCTGCATTTCCAATCCTTAATAACCTTAACACTGAATTTCCTGAATATTTAATAGTTGGGTTTGGGATCACAACATCCTGTTGCGTCTGACGAAGTGGGTATTCACCCACGAAAGCTCATGCTCCAATACGTCTGTTAGTCTATAAGGTGCCACAGGACTCTTTGTTGCTTTTTACAGATCCAGACTAACACGGCTACCCCTCTGATACTTAACGTCCTGGTAAGGATTTTTACTCTTAAGCTACTGGTAGGAACTGTCATCTTATGTCCATCGTAATGTAGGTTTCTGTCTTGAAAAATAGGTTTGAATTTGCTACTTGTTTCTGACTTAGAGGTTTGATCCTCCGGGTCAGGCAAAAGCAGCTCATGGTTTTAGATACAGAGGTCCTAGGTTCAATGTCCACCGATAATCCAGACAAGGCTGTTACATCTTTATTTTTGTGTGGGTGTCTGGCTTAAGACAATTTAAAGGGGTCTGACTTTTCAGACAAGGTTGAGTGCCCTCCCTTGGAAAATCTTTAAACCCTTTGCAGGAGTCTCAAGTTGGGACCAAGAAGTCACTTATTAGCCCTGGCAACTGAAATCAAGTAAGAGCAGACTGGCTGGACAGAATTCAGTGGTCTGTCTGTCAAGGAGGAATCTGAGAACCTCAGATTTCTCTCTGTGTCTTTCCTTCAGTGCCACCCACTGAGCATCCTTTGGAATGTCATCCCAGTCCATTTGTAACTTTTGGCCATCAGTTTCCATGACCACCCCTTGGGGCTGCCTTTCCATTGGCTTCTCCCTCTTCTCAAGTCCCCTACATCTCCAGCCAGCTAAAATCAGGACTTGCAATGCCTTGACTTCTTTTCACCCATTCTCCTTTTAACCCTGGAGATGAAAGCCAAGCCCTTACCATTTGCCTTGTCCATGACACGAACCCTGCTCTCCAGCAGCCATGTCACTATGGCTACGGAGTTCGGCTGTGGTAATATACGAGGCAGGAGAGGCGTGGAAGGGCCGGAATATTATTACTCTTCAGAGGTACATTACATGGCTCATTGCACCGTCTGGAAGGTTAGGGCTTCTTTAAGAGCACGTTCCTGGAATGGGGTAGGCTAATAGAAAAATGTCCCTTCAGACGCTTCCAAATAAAACCAGTTAAGGGCACAAACGGCTGCTTTTGTCAGCAGTGAAGTGACATATTGCTCTGCTCCGGTGAGAGGTTAATGCTCTTAACTGCAGTGAGGTAGCTCATGCGCCTATAATGGTGACACACTGTGCTGGCCAGCTGAATGCTCGTGCCTTAGAGGGCTCACGTTCCACAGCCAGGGCCGCAGCTCAGGGCACGGGTGAAGGAAAGGGGAGTCGTGAGCACAGCCTGCCACCATTAGACTTTTGACCCTGCTGAATGGTGGGCAGATACTAACAAGGGACTGGTTACTCTGGGGCGTTGGTAATGGACTACAGAGCCTTATGCTTAGGGCCCTTCCAAATTCACGGCCATGAAAAATGCGTCATGGACCGTGAAATCTGGTCTTTTGTCTGCTTTTACCCTATACTATACAGATTTCACAGGGGAGACCAGCGTTTCTCAAATTGGGGGCCCTGACCCAAAAGGGAGTTGCAGGGGGTTGATAGGTTATTTTAGGGGGGTCACAATATTGCCACCCTTACTTCTGCGCTGCTGCCTTCAGAGCTGGGTGGCCGGAGAGTGGCGGCTGCTGACTGAGGGCCCAGCTCTGCAGGCAGCAGCACAGAAGTAAGGGTGGCAATACCATACCTGCCATCCTTACTTCTGCACTGCTGCTGGCAGTTCTGTCTTCAGAGCTGGGCTCCCGGCCAGCAGCCGCCACTCTCCAGCTGCCCAGCTCTGAAGGCAGCGTCACTGTGAGCAGCAGGGCAGAAGTAAGAGTAGCGGTACTGCACCCCCCCTACAATAACTTTTTGACACTCACCCTCCACAACTCCTTTTTGGGTCAGGATCCCTACAATTACAACACCTTGAAATTTTAGATTTAACTAGCTGAAATCATTAAATTTATGATTTTTAAAATCATATGACTGTGAATTTGGTAGGGTCCTATTTATGCTCCTTGGTCACAGGCTCAGAGAAATCAAGCTGTTATTGTCTGTCAGCTCAGTGGCCTGCATGAAATGAGTTTACTGGTTCTCAGTTTTGTCCACCTCACAAAACATCTAGCATCACAATGGGGCGGGGGGGAGAGCTCAGCAGACAGGTCACAGATGGAGAGGATCATAGATCTCCTATCAGTGCCCTTCTCTGTTCAGCACTGAAAGGGTTAATTGAAGGCAGCGGCTAGATTGTTTTCCCTGAAGTGATGCCCAGGCAGGATCAGGACCCCCTATTGTGCTAGGTGCTGTACAAATGCCTCGCCTGACCTAATCGCTGCCCTGAAGACTTCTCAATCTAGTTGAGAGGTGGGTCAAAGGGAGGATTTAAAAATGGAAAGTAAAATCATATTGTTGCTGAGTCGAACTCCTGGTTTTAACTTCTGAAGCAAAGGTGCTCCAGGGAGCTCAGCCCTTTGGGTTCCAGACAGCACGGCCATTTCTCCCCCCGCATTTTGGATTAAATTATCATCAAGGAAACATTTAGCTGGTGGAAAAATATGAAAAGTGAAGTGTCTGGCGTCAGGGATTATTAATTCGTGGGCTGATCTATTCCAAAAACCAACCCGTGATTAACAGGAAATGTTTCTGGCAATTGGGGCAGGGGGAGGAAGGGGCGGAACTGCCAGCCAGAGGGGGAGGCTGGGATATGGGATAGGGAAATGCTCAGCAAAGGGGAGTGTTGCTTTCACGGCTGCATGAGGCATAACGTGATTATCCTCAGGTTGTCTCCCAGGCCAAATGCGGAAAACATGTTATTTAAATTTCAAAAAGATCCGATTCCTCGCCAAACGGCTGTCAGAGCTGCTAAGTGTCACCGCAAAGCAGGTTAGAGCTGCTGCTCGGGCGTTACTCCAAACTCCTGGAGGAATCACCACTAGCTCCAGGGGACGTGAGCAGGAGGTGCAGGTTTGGGAACACGGGGAGCAAATAGACATTTGTATGTTGATCTGTTGCACCTCTCTTGTGCATAGTGGGATTCAGCCCTGGGCAGAGGAGCCCACGCTAGGCCTGTATCCCAGTCAAGTCCCACTTTAGCCCTCTCTTGATGGATTAAGTGGTGCATATGTGACTGCCACCATCTTGACCAACCCAGTGGGGATTGAAGCAGGGACTGAAAGGCCTGAATCTCTAAAGCCTGAATGTCCTACACCCATCTGCCTGCACACATGGGTGCACTGCCTCTTGCCTGCAGTTTCCCTTTCCCACCCCTTGTTCAGCTGCATCCCTTACCCTCCTGCTGCTCTTCTCTTGTTATTGCAGAGGATCCAACCACTCCTGCCCTGACTAGACCTTACCCTCCTGTCCTGCCTCAGACACCACTCCATCCCCATTCCTGCCCTAGTCCACCACCCTGTGTGCCCGTTTGCTGAGGGCTTTTCTCCTGTCCTGGGCTGCTGCTCAGGATGTTCCCTCTATCCTGCGCACCTACAAATTTCTTCTCCAGTGTCTTTTAAGAGCAGCCGAGGATATGACTTGGTGCAGCTGCATCTCCCAGCCCATCCCTTCATTCCTTCTGCCCTCCACCCTTGGTGCTGTGTCCATGCATGCATGGCAGTAATGAGGCTGCGAAGGGAGCAGGAGCTTCCCCCCTGACCTGAAACCGAAGCAACTGAAGCAAACGAGCTGTTACTGTTGTTTGTCGATAACAAGGCCGGGCCAGCCTGGCATTAATTGCCTGTGGGGATAGCCGTGGGATTATCGTAACCTTTTAAAAAGGGGCTGTGGAAGCAAAGAGGGAGATATTGCATACTCCAGGCTTGCTGGCTGCAGAGCAGCTGACCTGATTGGGAACTCCTGAAATGCCATCACCAATGGCTTTGGTGGTGGGTCTCCCCCTAACCCCTTCTGTGTTTTTGTTTCCTGCATCAATAGACCCAATGCCCAAGTTGGCACAATTAGCAGTCTGTGCTCTGGAGAGGCAGGGGGTGGAAGGGCAGGGGGGCTGCAGGGCAGGACTCATATGCATCAGTAGAGCTGTTTGTGGAGAGCCAAGACATGGAACAGCAGGTCGCTTGCAGAGCAGGTGAGAGGGCGTTGGCACAGCTATGTGGGGGAAGCTGCTAAATGCACTTCCATCATGGGGACAATTTCAGCTCTGTTCTCCTCCATTTGTGCACACAGCTTCCCTTCTGGAGACCAACTGCCTCCAGAGCTTTCTGTGCCTCTGTCTCTGGTATCCTTACTGTAATGCCTAGTGGTCCCAACTTGGCTCAGAAGCCGCTTGCACTAAGCCCTGTATGCACACATAGTGAGAGACGGTTCCTGTCCTGAAGTGCTCACAATCTGAACAGATGAGGCAGACACAGGGTGGGACAAAGGGAGGATTATTCTCCCCATTTTACAGATTGGGGTGGGGGAACTGAGACCCAGAAAGATGAACTGACTTGCCTGAGGCCACACAAGGGAGTCTGTGGCAGAGCCAGGAATTGCACCCAAATCTTTTGAGTGCCCAACCAGTTCTTTAAGCACAAGACCAGCTTTCCTCTGTCTCTATCTCTATCCCAGATTCCTTCTCTCCTCCCCTTTCATTAAAAGCTTGCCATACTTTGCCTGAAGGTCTCCCTTGCAGTAGACACCATTACATTTTATTGTTACCCCTTTTGGCCTGAGCAGCTGGTTAAAATTTGGGACCCTTGCAGTTTTTCTAGTTGGGAGGAGAAATTGTTTCCCCAAACACAGGAGGAACAAAAAAAACCAAACCCACACACATTTCCTTTGTTGGTTTGCCTTTCCAGCCAGCACTCTGTATCCAAAGAGCTTTGTCCCTTAGCTTTATCTCAGGACCACATTATTGTGCTTCCAGGTTACGTTTACTTGGCTTTTTCTCTCTGCTTCTGTCTTTTGTATCCTTGTCTTGTGCCTCTTGTGTGCACCCACAGACCAGAGAAACTGTTCCCCCAATCAAAGCCCCGTCCATACACTTGAAACCCTTTGAGCCACATAATTCAGCTTCTGCTTGGCTTTTCCGTGTGCCTATGTTTTGGGTGCTGCTGCTGTTGCTTCAGTCACGTGATCACAATGGATTCTTTACATTTATTCTGAATGAAAGCAGTGGCCATGTATGACCCATAACAAGGTTTAGCTCAAGCCAGAACAGTGTTCTACAGCCTGGTACTGTCTCTGCCCAATGTTTGCAGTAAAGGGAACGCACGCTGGACAAGGGAGCGCGCTGAGTTCAGGCTGCAAGTTGGTGGTGAATGTTCATTCATTTCCTGTGCTAGCAGCGCCTGGCTGTTGGCAAAGGGGTGAATAATGACACATCTGTCCCAAGAGCCAAAGGCAGCCCTAGGGAGAGCAGACATGGCTTCCGACAGCATTAGTGGACGTTAGCAGCGATTCATGTGAGACTCAGACTTTATATCCATTATTTTGCCTCAAAATTCTTCTGGACTCACCTGTACTGGAGATTCTATGAAGCCTCTTTGTACGGGGGCTGATGAGGAGGGAGATGGATCTGGGGTGCTGATAAGCACCTAACTTCTGTGCTGGAGACCCTGATGCAGGCTCGAGCTCTTGTATGCTTGATCTGTACACAGTAGGCAGCATACACAGGGTTGCAGGTAACCTTCCCTTTCCTGCCCTGGAAGTCTCTGCACCATCTCCTGCCCCTGGAGGGCCCTGGGCCCTGTCCTGCCTATTGTGAGGGTTGGGATAAGCTCAGGGGCTGAGGGGAATGGAGTTGCCACTCTCCCAGAGCTCCCTCAGAAGTCCCAGCTTCATAGACCCCCATTGCCTTTCTGCCTCATGAAATGTTAATGCTTGTGCCTCATTAATGAGCTCCCCAGAAACTGCGCTTTTCCAAGTGCAGGCTCTATTAAAATGCATCCAGGTCCCCGCAGGTCTCAGGCAGGACAGATGCAGATGCTCACGAGGATTATACAATAAGCCAGCACTGTGCATTGATCCCACATGTATGCCGGTGCATCAGAATGCTGTGCGCTCCGCTCTATTTAAAGTGTTCTGAGGGCTCTGAGGATGATCGGCCAGAGTGAGCATGATCCAGCTGCACCAGTGCCTGATTCCTTCTGGTCTAAACCAGATCCCAGAACGAATGCTCAGCGAGTGTGGGACAAGGTGAAAAAAGGCCCTGGGAGCTGGAGAGAGACAACTGCCATGTGTCTACCACCATATGTGCTGCCCCCAGGCATGTCTGCCTTCTTATCATCTGCCTATTGCTCCTCACTGTGGTGTCTAGGGAAGGGGAAGTTGCAGGGTAGAACGTATGTAGCTTGGGAAGACAGGAATCTGGGCAAACTCTGTGTTCTGTATTTTGCAGGGTAGGTTTTTAACATATATGCTGTGTTAGTAGTTAGCACTTGTCTAGAGGTTGGCAAGCAACTGTCCCAGCAGAGAACACTCCCCAAGCCACTGCTGGGGAAGGATGTGGGATAAATAGCTGGCTGTGTATGTGTCGGGGGTGGGGGGATTGTAGCTATTTCCGTCCCTGCCTTTTGAAGCAGGGTGTGCGACATGGCACATCAGAGCCAGCTGCGGGTGTGATCACGGCTACACCAGTTCTAGCCTCTCCCAGCAGGAGGTGCTGTAGGGAATGGTGCAGGTGCACTGGCTGTAGGGCCATTCCAATTTTGGCTTCTCCCAGCAGGGAGTGCTGCAGGGAGAGATGCTGGAAGGCTGTATTCCAAACCAGGCTTGAAATGTCTCAGTTGCAGAGATGGCTTTAGAAGCTGTCTGATTCTCTTAACAGCTGCTTTGGTAGGCAACAGCTTAGGAGGGCTGGCTGTGGGGGAGCTCTTGGTGGGGCCTGTGAGCACTGATGGAACAAAGCAGGGAGCGGAAAAAACAAAGCCAAGGTTTCCCACCTAGGTAGCTGCTTGCCATTTGCTAATTACCAAGGCTCTGCAAATATTTCTGTTAGGAAACCCTCCTTGATGCTGCCATCTGTCTCTGCCAGTGGAAACTGGGGAACAGCGGACGAATCCAGGATCTTGGTTGGTTTGTGGGGGAGGGGAAATTAGGGAAGAAATTACTGATGCAGTCAGGTGACTTTAAAATAGCATCTGGCTCTCCTTGGGCAATTCATCATTTTGACAAAAAATTCAGCCCTTGTTCCTTCTCCGGGGTGTGTGTGTGTTTGTATATATGTGTGTGTGTGTTTGGTTTTTGTTTTTGCTGATTGCTGGGATTCCGGGAGCAGATGCTGCAAATCCAGCTGTGCACTTGGCAGGCCAGCATTTCCGCTTCTCCAGCAGCTCTCTTCACTTAACTGCTCCCCTTCTCCCTAGTCCTGCCTGGCTGCAAGCGGTCCTGTTGGGTCTCTAGCTCAGTGCTCTTGGCTTGCCTAGACTAGGGGCTGTCCACGTCCATGGGACGATATTAGTGCAAGTGCCTAATACAGGCAAAGAAAACAAAAAAAAGGGCTGGTGCTGGTGTGGTTTACTCCAGATATGCCTCACCAGAACCAGCCCTGTCTTACACCAGGGCAGTGCATCTCTCCTGGAGGGGCTGCAGTGATGCAGCTGCTTCGCTGCAGAAGCACCTAGTATACATGGTGTCTATGGGCAGTGGTCACGCAGCCCCCTGGGGGAACCAGTGGGGAAGGTGCTAGCTGGCTGGGACCTGGCACGTCATAGGAGGTGATTCTGTTCTAGAGCTGGGCAAATAATTAATCCCTATTCATTGAATAATAGACTAGAAAAATATTGCAAATTCATGGCATAAATTATGCACTGAATATTATTTGATGAGCTTTGATCCCCCCGCTGCTTCTCGCCTGGCTCAGATTAACCCCTTCCATGCCAGATGTGTACCTCTAGTCCGAGCAGACTTTAGGGAAATTCATGTTAAATACAGGTCCTGTTCTGGCTGCAGCTATACACAATGATCTGGTGGCAGCTGTCTGTGAGCCTCCAAGCAGGAATTGGTAATGCGGATCTCAGGGGTGAATACGCCAATGTCTCAGTCGGGTCACAGTGCCCATGTTTTCTGACTTAGATGTCTGAGAGCACCTGACTAAGGGGGTCTGAGCTCCTGTGACTCTCATTGAAGTCACTGGGGGAGTGGAGATTGCTCTGGGTCTGGCCCATTGTGATGCTGAGGGCTGGAACTTGCCAGCAGATGGGGGCAGGAGGGGTTCTGTGCCAACTTGGCAAATAAGTTTTACGAAGTATTAACACACTTTAAAAAAAATGCTCCAACAGCCAGCCTGCCTGTCTGTCTGTCTGCCTACATGGTGGGGAGGGATAGCTCAGTGTTTTGAGTATTGGCCTTCTAAACCCAGGGTTGTGAGTTCAATCTTTGAGGGGGCCATTTAGGGAACTGGGGCAAAATTCTGTCTGAGGATTGGTCCTGCTTTGGACTAGATGACCTCCTGAGGTCCCTTCCAATTCTGTGTTTCCTCAGCAGAGAACAGGAAATGGCTCTTGGTTTGAGCTGCCCACTGCAATGAACCCTGCTGCTGCTCATAGAATCATAGAAACACAGGCCTGGAAGGGACAACAGGAGGTCATCTAGTCCACCCTCTGCACTGGGGTATATAGTGTATCTAGTATATAGGCATCTTTGCCCTCAGCCTGGAGTTCCAGAGGCAGGCTGGCTCAGGTAGGGTGACCAGACAGCAAGTGTGAAAAATCAGGACAGGGGGTGGGGGGTAATAGGGACATCTGGTAAATCAGGACATCTGGTCACCCTAGGGGGGTCTGGGTTAGGCCTCCAGGGTGCTGCATTGGTCTGTGAGGGGCAGGTGGTTTGCTGCGGTGCTTGACCAATCAGATGGACCATGCTCTAGTCTTCCCAAAGCTCTATTTGTTCAACTGGGCCACCATGCTGGTGGAGGAAGGGTAAAATCTGTGTCTCTTGGAGAAGTGGGTTCCAACCATCTATTCACCCTTTGAAATCAGTTCTCTGTGCGAGACGCCCAATGCTTTGCTGAGCCTGCCTTTGCACTCTTATTGACACTGCTTTGGCAGTGCAAAGGAGCCTGAGGCCTTAGTGTAAATAGGAACCAGGCTCCTCTTGTGATCAGTCACCAGTGCACTGTCTGTGCAAAATGCTACCAGTGTGGTAGCGCTTTACACCCACACTTTACCGGTGGGAATGACTGCGCCCAGTGCAGGGCGGCAGGTTGTCATCCCCTGTCCTTTGCATGAACGGCGCAGTTCACGCCGAGGCAGATAACACATGTGAGGCCCTTGCAGCTCACTTCTGGCTGAAGGGGAGAATTTCACCCTGTTACTTGAGGTGACCCCCTGCTAGCAGCAGTTGGCCCAGCACCTCTGTGTCAGGCTGCAGTGGCTTACACAGAGACCGTAAAGCAACACCAACTGTGACACACGTCATTCACCGCATGCCTCTAGCTGTGCAGCGATGCCAGCATCACACATGCCCCCCTGGGGTTTATTTACCCAGTAGCCACGCAGTTAACCATTGCCGCTGCTGCATTTTCACATGCTGCACTGTAGGAGTTGTACCAATTGTTGCCTATGCTCATATGTCCATATACAGACACTTCTTTTTAAAAGCAAATATCTTCTGTGTTCAGGCTCTGATTGGGAATGAGCCAAGCTGTAATTACAGCGGCATTAGTGAAAGAATATGCTGGGAGAGGGGGGAGCAAAGCATCCAGGAAACCTAAAAGCGGCATTAAATTCCTAGTTGGACCCTTGTTTTCCCCAGCCCTCCTTCACCTTGCCCCATGTGGCACCCCAGCAGCTGCCCTCCTTTTGTCCTTGCCACAGGGACCTGCAATGTAGAGGTGTCTCTTCAAGGCACGGATTTTCAATGGAAGGAAGCATTGCCAAATAACCAATTCAGTGCCTCCCCCCGTGCGGTTGCCATGCTGGTGTGCGGCATTCCAAGTGGCAGGAACGTGGCTGATGACTGCTGCGTTTAATCAGTGGCTCGACTGGGTTCTGGTGATGCCTATCCCAGTCGTAGCATAATAGGAATAATGCAGTATGTGCCTGGACACTGCAGCTGTGTCTCGGTGCTGGGGCATGCCAGAATGCTGTAGCCACCCTTTGGTGATGATGCCCTGTTCTGGCTCCCCTAGTCACATACATCCTCTCCTCTTCCCTAGTTTCGGGGCATGCCAGCAGCATCAGCCACTCTGCCATCAGCTCTGAGTAATGCCCATCCCCTCTCCCTCTCTCTGCTTGGACAGGAATGGATCCTGCCACCAACTCCAAAAGTAACCACTGCCTAGATGCAGCCAAAGCCTGCAACCTGAATGACAACTGCAAGAGGCTGCGCTCGGTCTACATCTCCACCTGCAGCAAAGAGATCTCGGCCACCGAGCACTGCAACCGCCGCAAGTGCCACAAGGCCCTGCGCCAGTTCTTTGACCGGGTGCCCAGCGAATACACCTACCGGCTGCTCTTCTGCTCCTGCAAGGACCAGGCCTGCGCCGAGCGCCGCCGGCAGACCATAGTCCCCAGCTGTTCCTATGAGGACAAGGAGAAGCCCAACTGTCTGGATCTGCGGAATATGTGCCGGACGGACCATCTCTGCCGGTAAGAACTATCCTCCCTCCCTCCCTCCCAGGCCATGCAGAGGTGCATGATTTGGTCTTGGTTATCCTCCTGCATGGCATTATGGGGAGACTAGAATAGGGATGCCCCACAGACCCTCATGGGGAATTCGCTGCAGTTCTGGTGGAGTCCAAAGGCCTGATGGCAAATCCTTTTCCATCTGCCTGGTCTCTCAACAAGCCTGGATCCTTCCCAGTTCCTCCAAGCAGCCAGGACATTGGAGGTGGGAGAAAAGAAGCCTCCTCTTCCATTCCCAACTCTTCTCACCCTGCACCTGTCCGAGCCAGGCTGAGGAGTGGGGAGAGGGGATGTTGTGCTGGAGTGGAGGGAGGCTCAGAACTGTCAGAGCACCACATCAATACAATGATGCAGTGATTGTGTGGCCTCCTTTGGCTCCCTGGCAGTGCTGGGGTGTGCGGCCGGTCTGTATACATGTTTGCAGTGGTCTCTTCTGCACTATGCTCTGGCAGAGCTGGTTAGCCGCTGGCGACTGGGTTTATCCTGGTACTGGTTGTTAGGCTGGTCTCTGGCCCATGGTTCCATGGACTCAGTGACTCCAGGGACCTGGCGTACCCTTAGACCATGGCAGTGCAACTCCAGGATGTCAATGGAGCTGTGCCGCTTCCTACCTGCAGAGGATGGGCCAGTTTTCTCTGACATGCTTGTCGTGACATGGTGCTTCCATGTTCCACAGTAGGCACCTTGCTATGTAATCCATCTGCTGTGCTCCCTTTACTGGTTTTAACTCACTCGGGAGGAGCCTGTGATTTAAGAGATTAACTCAGATCCTTCTCGGTCACCCCCTTGCTACTGGATGAGTGTATGGTGTTGTAAACAATCCCCGATGGCTGCAGCATTTCCGCCGATTCGTGTCTGGGGGATCCTGTACCGAGGCATAGCCACTCGGGTAAGCTGGCTGCCTGCCCGTACAGCCTGCGGACCGAGTGTTCCATTATTCCTTGGTGGGATACTAGAGGAACTCAGGCTGGATTGTGTAGTCCAGGCTCCGTCTGCTTCTGGGGAGGAGCTTTATTCTTTATGCATAGACTTGGATGTCTAGCAGTGTCCCCTCTGCTGGTTCAAGCATTGCCTTGGCAGTGATGTTCTGTCGCAGCTGTTCAGATTCCTTCATCTGTCTGTTGGCATGTGTAATCCATCTGTCTGCCTAGTCTACCCCAGCCTAACCTTTCTAGGTATTTACACCGCTCTCATCATCACGTCATCCAACCTTCCATGGGGAAGGGCTATAGCTGTACTTAGGAATTTGTCTTAAGTCTTTGTCTAATGTCATT
The DNA here is from genome assembly GCF_020497125.1 of Mauremys mutica. Classification (NCBI taxonomy): domain Eukaryota; kingdom Metazoa; phylum Chordata; order Testudines; family Geoemydidae; genus Mauremys; species Mauremys mutica. The sequence continues at coordinate 136,165,613 of NC_059073.1, read as the reverse complement.
GGCTTGCTGGAAGCGCCGGGGAATTTAGGGCCCAGATCTAACAAGGGTTTTACTGAATCTGCTCTATGGGGGGAGCTGGCTGGAGTATTTGTGTGTGTGACAGCCTTCCTCGTTACATCCTGAATTTTGAATAACAAGGGAGAGACAGTTTTCCCTCTTGCTTTTTATTTCACCAGCACTGCTAACAAGCCCAGTCTTAAGGGGAAGTACAGTCTAGACTCTAGCTGTTAAGGCCAGGGAGTGGGAGTCCAAAGACCTGGATTCTATTCACCAGCTCAGCCACTGACCTGCTGTGAGACCTTGGGCCAATCACTTCCCCATTCTGGGCCTCCTGTTCCCCTCCCACCCTTTCTCTGTCTTGTCTATATACACTGTGAGCATTTTGGGCCTGGGGCTGTCTCTGACTGTGTGTTTGTACAGTGCTTAGCATGCTGGGGTCCAGATCTCTGTTCAGGCTCCCAGGGCTGCCCAGAGGATTCCGGGGGCCTGGGGTCTTCGGCGGCGGGGGGCCCTTCCGTTCCGGGACCCGCCGCCGAAGTGCAGCCCGGTCTTCGGCGGCGGGGGGCCCCCACCGCGGGTCTTCGGGGCACTTCGGCGGCGGGTCCCTGAACGGAAGGGCCCCCCTCCGCCGAATTACTGCCGAAGACCGAGCTGAACTTCGGTGGCGGGTCCCGCTTCGGCGGTAATTCGCCGGGGGGTGTCCTTCCGCCAGCGAAGACCGGGAGCAAAGAAGCTCCGGGGGCCCGGGCCCCGCAAGAGTTTTCCGGGCCCCCCGGAGCGAGTGAAGGACCCCGCTCCAGGGACCCCGAAAAACTCTCGTGGGGGCCCCTGTGGGGCCCGGGTCCTGGGGCAAATTGCCCCTCTTGCCCCCCCCCCCCGGGCGGCCCTGCAGGTTCCTAGTCACTGCAGTAATAGAAATAGTAAGTAAGTAACAAGGAGTCCTCATTCGATGCTTTGTGTCTGGAGGATTGGGGTGTAGGGGAGCTGCCTTTCAGTGGCAGGTGGGTGTAGGGAGAAGGAAGATGGCCCGATGGTTAGGGAGTTAGCTTGGGCCCCTGGGCTTCTGTGGTCAATTCCCTGCCCTGCCACAGACTGACCATAGACTTAGCCTCCTGGGTGTGTCTACGCTGCATTTTAAAACCCGCAGCAGTGAGTCATAGAGCCCAGGACTACAGACTCGGGCTCATGCTACGGCGCTAAATACAGCTGTGTAGCTTGGGCTCTGAAGCCCACCCCAGGCTTCATTTTTAGTGTTGTAACGCGAGCCAGAGTCTGTAGACCCAGGCTGGGACGCTCTGCGGCGGGTTTTAAAACGCAGTGTAGACGTGTCCCCACGGCCTCAGTCTCCCAATCGTACAATGGGGATAAAGCACTGTGTTATCACACAGGGGTGCTGTGAGGATAAGCCCATGAAAGATTGTGAGGTGCTCACTGCTCAAATACTACAGCGATGGGTGCCATTTCAATACCACTCAGAGATAAGCTCTTGCTTTAAAAACCTACGCCCATATCTCCACTCTTAGTGAAGTCTGTTGGTTTCCCTGTGTACAAACTAAGTCGAGAGTGCTCCGGACTTTTCTCTGAGCATTATTATTCCTACAGCAAAAACTCCCCTTACTCTCCCCAGTGGCAGACTGGCCGCGTAAAGAATTTGTTTAATATCGGAGGAGGGTCCATTTCCTGTCGAATGGCTGCAGGGTCTCAGGGGTTAGTGCCAAAATAGAATCAATCATAGGACTGAAAGGGACCTTCAGAGGTCATCTAGTCCAGTCCCCTGCACTCATAAAGCTGTATCTACTTCTCCTCTCCTTGGAAATGAGTATGTCTGAAACTTCTGAATGTGGCTTTTCATCCACTAGTAATACAATAAACCAGTGTCTATGAATAAATGATACGGGGCAGGCTCTGTGCAGCGTCAAATTAACGGCAGTTCTTTGTCAGCAGGTCTGCAAGCCCGACGCTTGCTCAGAAGTTAAATGCTGTGGATGTGTCCGACTTGCAGAGGGAAATAACCTGCATTAGGAAAGAGTTGAGAGAGAGTGCCTGAGAGAATGTAGCTCTGCAGAGCACAAATTATAGACCCTTTCCAGCATGAAACGAAGTTTAGACTGAAAGGGGAGGGAGAGCAGCAGGAGTGCGGGAAAGTGTGCGACATTTGCCTTGTGTGTTTTCACTTTGAAATATGTTCCTGGCAAAGAAGAGAATTTACAATGGTGCGTCAGAGCCCCAGGGCTGGGGAAGCAGGACTTCTGGGTTCTATCCTTAGCTCGTGGAGGGCAGCGCAGGTCCAGTGCTTAGAGCAGGGGACGGGGAGTCAGGACTGCAGGATGCTATTTCTGCCTCAGGGAGTGCAGTGGGGGCTAGTGGTTAGAGTAAGGGGGTGTGGAAGCCGGGACCCTGAGGTTCTATTCCTGGCTCTGCCATGGGCTAATTGGGTGGCTCTTAAGGCCAAATTTTCAAACTTGGGTCATTAAACATGGGCACTTAAATTTTTATTTAGGTACCTATCTTTTGCCACTGAATTTGAAAAGTTTGGGCTTATCCTCTCTGCCTGTTTGTTCTCCTGGTAAAATGTAGATCGTGATAGTGGCCTGTCCCCCCGATAGCTGTGATGAATTAATTAAACACTTGGAGAACATTTCATGAACATGCTAAGAAAGTGCAGAGTAGATGTTGAAGTCAGCCTGTGTAGAACCCAGGAATTCTGGTGCCCCTGTGCTACCTGCTAGACCTACACTGCCTTCCAGATCCCAGTATAGCACCTGGAGTTGTAACTCCAAGTCCCTTGCTCTCTCCCTGAGGGCACGTCATGCTTGTCTGCTTAGACTCCTTATTGTCTGGTGGCTTTAGGAAGGGATAGTGCTGGTCTTGCACAGCAATGTCCTGCCTTGCAAAGAGTTAATCTATCCAAGGCATCCCAAGCTACCAGTGTGGAGTAGCTGGGAGCCCTGGTCACATGCGATGGGATTCTGACATGCTTGGGCAGCTCACTTGACCTGCTTTTGTTTGCAGCTGTAAAGCTGTTTAGAAGAAGAGACCTGTCTGCAGACAAGTGCGGCCTAACACCTGAGCTGTGTTTCCCTGAGGGATGCAGGTGGTAAAAAACAAAGAAGAATTTTCTTTTTAACTGTCGGGCTGAGAGCTAGAGAGGAGATCTGGTTCCTGGCGTTTGAAATGGAAATGGCTCTAGCAGATCCTCTGGCTGAGTTTTAGCTGGGGTGCGTGCGTGGGTGGGTGTTTGTGTGCACCACTCTGTAACCATGATGTAACCTTTAATTAAAAATGAATCTCTAATTTCTGGAGACTCCAGGACCATTCTGGAGGGTTGGCAGCCCTAGAAAAGAACTTTGTTTTGTGAAAAAAGTTGAGGTTTTGGCATTTGGTTTGATTCCACATTGGGACAAAACTGAGACCTTTAGAAAAACCAGAGAGAGAGAAACACGTCTACACAGACAAAAAGTACCCACAGCAGCAAATTTCAGAGCCTGGGTCAACTGACTTGGACTCATGGGGTCTGTGCACAGGGCTTAAGCTAGCAATGTCGGCATTCCCACTTGGACAGGAGCCTGGGCTCCAGGGCCCTCCTCTCTTGTCAGGTTTCCAGCCCAAACCTGAATGTCTACACTGCTATTTTGATCCCAGCAGTGCAAGTCTGAGTCAGTTGACCAGGACTCTGAGGTTTTTCAGGTGTGTAGACATAGCCAGAGTGCCACCCAGAAAAGCCAGGTGGCCAGGCACTCACTTGGGATGTGAGAGATCCAGGTTCAAGTCCCTGCTTTCCCTGATTTGGTGCCCTTACCACTGGGCTAAAGAGTCAGTCTTTCTGGCCCTGGCTCAGTGCAATGTACAACAGCTCTAGCAGGAGTGACCCCAACCACAGAATGCCCTGGGAGTCAGGGTAATCACTTGAGATGGTGGAGACCCAGGATTATGTCCCTGCTCCAAATCAGGAAGACCAAGGACCTGAACCTGGGTTCCCACATCCCTGCTGCATGCCCTGATCACTGTGGTTCTCTCATTTTGGCCAGGAATTCTATCCTGGGCCCAAGAAACCTTCTGGGGAAAAGATTTGTTGAACCTGCACCATTTCAGTGAACAGTTTCGGTTTCGACAAATTGGTCTTTTCCAATGACAATAAGTGTTGTTGAAAAATTCCTGATCCGCTCGACTGCCCAGGTGCCTTAATCCCCATTGGCAGTATCCCCAGTTATTCTGGGACCCTCCATAGCTCTGCCAGTGACCCTCAATCTGGCCCTGCTCCTCCTCCATCCCCGCCCAACCTCATACCTTGCTCTCCTATCCCTGGAAGAAGGCTGGCATTTGTGCCAAGCTGTGGATTTGGTTATACTTGCTCCAGGGGCCTTTCTCGGCCCAGTCTAAGCCTGAGCACTAATGGTGCTGAGAGACTCTCTGTGGGTTCTGTGGGGCCAGCCATCATTGTGGGATCTGAGCACTTTCCACTTAAAATCAATAGCAATAGTGAAGTCCCTGGTGGGTTTCCTGGAGTCTCTGGTGCTTCTCCCCTTTTGGAGTAAAATCCCAACAACCTCTGCTTGGGGTTAGGATGGTTGTTTCAAACCATTATTAATGTACTGGGGGGAGCGTAGGTTGATTAGTTTCAGTGTTGTTTGTTTTGGGGGTGTTTTGGGGCTTGGCGCTAGAAGCGGGCATCAATGTTGTGAGCGCCAGTCTTACGGTGGGAAAACTGAAGTGAGATGAAGGCAGCAGTCCAGCCAGTCCCACTGGGGACAAACAGCAGAGTGGAGCTGTTGGCAGTGTAATAAAAATCCGCTGATGGAGGCAAAGAGGCTTCTGGGTGTCAGACGACATGAGTGCACAGGGCCAGCTGTGACGTGGGTATCAGGCTACCAAAAGGAGGGCAACCCCTGCATTTCCTATCTCTCCAAGGGGGTGTGTGTGTTGGGGTGCATGTGTCTTAAGATAAATCTAGGTGTGTATGTGTGGGTTGGGTGGTCTGTATTGTGGTTATCTGGATGCTGGGGCCCTTTGTGTGTTTGGGGTGATTTGTGGGGGTTGGAGGATTTGGCAGGAATGTCATAAGGGGCACTTTGGGGTGAGCGATTTGGGGGTCAGGCCAATGTGAGGGTTGTGTGCCAGAGGCAGTTTGGGGAGCGGGTGTTTGGGGATGTGACCATTGGGGTTGGCACGTGGGGAGCTGAGTTGCTTTGGTCTGTGCTCTCTTGCTGTGTTGGGGGGGGGGGTGGAGAGTGTCATCTGAGATCAGAGAGAGGAAAATCTTGACTGATGTTACAAGGATGCACGGAAGAGCCGGCCAAGGAAAAACATCATTAGCGATAGTCTTGTCTCAGTGTATCTGAGTCTCCCGCTGCCCCTGTCTATATGACTTTGTCTGTCTGTCTATCTAGCTGCTAAGACTCTCTGTCTTTGGCATCTAACTACAGCACTGTCCCTGCAGAAGGGTTGGGAACCTGCTGTTCCCATTAGAACCTGCACCCAGCCCTCTGTCTCCCTCACAGCTGTTGGGAAGGCTGAAGTGAGCACTTGTCTGCAGATTTGTTCCCATAGCTATTAGCCTTTTGGCTGTGGTGGGCACTGGCTTATCCATTGCCGGCTAAGTCTTGAGCATCCAGGAATCTACTGGAGCTGTTCAGATGAGGTTTCTGCTCACCTAGGGATGTCATTTGCATTTCCCACAATGGTGCAGTAAATTTGGAGCTGGGGAAAGCAGATTTTAGCATTCCTGGGGACACCACTTCTACTTCCCTATGCAATGGACTGAAGCTGGACAGAATCAATCTCTGCTCCTAAAGAGCACGTCTACCTGCAGTTAAACACCTGTGGCTGGCCCGTGTCAGCTGCCTTGAGCTGCGGAGCTATAAAATTGCAGTGTTGACGTCTGGGCTTTGGGACTCTCCCTCCTTGCCGGGTCCCCCAGAGCCCGGTCTGCAGCCCAAGCCCAAGTCAGCTGATACGGGCCAGCCATGGGTGTTTTATTGCAGTATAGACATACCCATAGACTGGAGCTGGGGGAGTCCAAACTCCTTCAGGGACAGTCAGTTGTGCAGATATTTAGTCCACATTTCCCTGGGTTTGCACTGAATTAAGAAGGTCCCGTGTGAGGATTGTGAACAGTCCATGTGATGGCCTTGTGTGTGCAGCTCCGGTGTAGCTTTGGCTGCCGTCGATTCCTACGCACACAAGACGTAGCCAGCAATGGATGAGCCAACACCCACCGCAGTTGTACGTCGCTAGCCTAGCTTTGCCAGCCTGTGAGGTATCACTAACCACTGTGAAACTGTTCCGAGCCCTCACTGTAGGTGGAGCCATTTGGTAAACATCAGCACGAACTTGTAAGGTCAGTCCGGGCTTCCCTGACCATTTCAGCAAGGCCATGTCCAATCTTTACAATAGTAATAGTAAAGGTTGTCATCCGACCCAAATCAGGCTCTTGTTAGCGATGGGCGGATGGGGTTCAGACACAAAATCTGCCCCGACCCTTTGCCCCAGAAAGTTGGATCCACCCTGGTTTTGAGATCTGAGAACATCTGCTTCACGTGGCTCCTACTAGTGTGAGATGGACGTGGCAGTGGGAACACACAGAGAGAGAAACTGCTTTTCCAGCGTGTGCTGGAGGCTGGGTATCTCACAAGGGAACCTAATGGGGTTGGCTAAGCAGCCATGCTCTTATCTGAACGCAACCGCCCCAGTCACTAGCAGCCATTGCCCAGCAACCCCTGGATGATTAGAGCCTTATCAAGCTCTGGTGGGTTTGGTAGGGTAGTGAGGTGCCATGCATGATGACCTTCCCCCGGTATCAGATGCATCCTCTTTGGGTCCAGGCAAGATGTGCTGGCAAGCAGGCTCCACGCTCACTCAGGAGCACCAGAAAGAGCCTGATGTTTGTTTGTAGTTTTGTCTGTTGCTGGAAAGGTGTCTCCACTCCCTTGTTTGTCTCCAAGGCGCTGTACATTTATAAATAACAAGGCATTGGCCGTGAGCCAGTGCCAAGGCTGTAATTCAACCTCAGCATGCTGAGAATGTGTATAAATAGAGCATGCCGGCTTTGCCCTCGCTCGCTTTGCATCTGTCTCAATTGGGCTGCAGCCTCAGGCAGCCTTTATCTGCTCCTGCGTTACCCCTCCAAGCGCAGTTATGGTGGTGTAGTCCTGGCTCCAGAATCTCTGCCACAATAACAAACTCTGCTGACTTCCTTTGGAGGATGTCAGCCTCATCGTTCCTCAGGACCAGCTGGCATGGCTTCCTCTTAGATCCTCTGTGGATAGCACAGAGGTATCACTGTGGTGGCCAGATATTTGTGCTAGTTCTGGATACTCTAACAAACTGGGAGCCGCCTAAGACTTGACACAGATTCTCCTGCTTCGGAGGAAGCACAGAGCCCATCCACCTGAGCTCAGAAAGAATCTCCACCAGCTGTTAGCAGTACAGGGCTTGGGACACACAGTTGAGCAATTCAGATTCCATCCAATAGAGGGCAGTGTGGTGCACTTACACACTAGCCAGGACAGTATAAAGTAGCACAAGTTAGTTTAATGGAGCATCTTCTCTATGGGCTGTCTATTCCAAAACATACTTTAAAGAGGTAATGAGATTGGAGGATGTGGGAAGAGGTTAAGAGGCACATACATGGGACAAGAGTGAAGAAAGGTGAAGAGAGGCGGAGAGCAGTCAGAGAGGGTTCAGGGAGGCGGATGGCAGGAAGGGTCTCAGACCCGTAGCCAGGAGGTGCCAGGGAAGGAGTCTTGGCCTAGTGATGTCTGGGTAGGTGCCTCTGTCCCTCCCGCTAGCAGCCTTTTGGAAGCAGTGCAAGCTTTGGGTTATACCAAATAAAGTTGCACTGTCTTTTGGGACCAGAGCTCAGGGTCAGATTTCCAAGTGCTCAGCACCCACAACTGAGGCCAGATTTTCACAAGAGCTCAGCATGTTGGGTGCTGTGTTTGGTAGAAAATCTGGCCAGGAATGTGACAATGGGAGCTGCTGGGTGCTGGACCCTATGGAGAACGTGACCTTTATTTAGATGCCCAACTGGCACTACTGAGCGCTTACCTGTTGTGAAAATTCCAGCCCTGATGACCCAGCTAGGGTAGTGTGCACCGCTTCCTTCTGTATAGGATGGAATCAGAATCACGCAACTGCAACTGAAAGTGGAGGGTAACTGGGCCACATACAGGTGTAAGTTCGTTGACTGGACCACCGAGAGCCTGATATGTGCCTGTACTTATCAGTCCTGAGTCGTTGCATGATACTCATCTTGTTAATCTTTACATGGGACCAAGAGTGTTGATTGCACTCTGAAGCAAATCAACAAGCAGCAATGCTACCTAATAGCGACACAAGGAAGAGATAAAGCTTCTCTGCCAGGATGGGAGGTAATTAAGCCTCCAACTTCCACTGTTAATGCAAGGCAACATGGACTGTAATCAGAGAACCTTTAAGCAGAGATTTCTGCTGTTCTCTCACAGCAGTTGGTGTAAGAGGAAAAAGCCCAACAAACCAAAAAAAAGCAGAGCCACCTGGAGAGACGTGCTTTTCAAGGAAGACTTTGGTGAATATCATGCTGGGGAAGCTTCTCACCTTCTTGGAGACAGATGAGGTCCCAAAGTGAGCAGGGGTTTTGGAGACCTCGGCTCTGTTTTTTAAGATGACCACCTGATTTTTTCAGCTCATGCTGAGCACCAGCCCTTGGAAAACCAGGCCCCTTTAAGCTGATTCCAGTTGGGCTCCCCAAATCAGATTTGAAAATCTTGCCAGGAGGTCTGATCTAAAGCCCGCTAGAAGTCAGGGGAAAATCTCCCACTGGCTTCAATGGGCTTTAGATCAGGCTCCAATGTCACATTTTTACAGAACAAATCTAACATGGACAACAGAAGGTCAAGATTCATCCTGGGCTTGGAGGGACTTTCTTTTAGGGTAAGAGCCAAGTGGGGAGGTCTCGCTCCAAGATCCATTCAGTCTCTGGCCTCTGCTGAGACTGCCCACAAAGGCATCCATTAAAATATTTGGTTTTGTGATTTGTCCAATTGGAACTGGCCTGAATGAGACCCCACAACTCATCGCACAGGCAATTCAACTGCTGTCAAGCAGTAATTACATCTGGCCTGGGCTAGATTCCAGCTGGCAGCTCAGTTTCGAAGGTCAGTCAGAATTTACAGCTCTGAGGCGTTAGAATCAGAGTTTTGAGATAAGAAATTCAAAATGGCAAGTGAGAGAGTCCCAAGTTCAGGCTGGCCCAGTTCAAAACATCCTCAAGCCAGGAGAATGGGATGTGCAGTTAAACACCCTCAAGGCCGCCGAGTGTGGGTTTGGGCCCTGGTGAAAAAATTTTTTCGGGCCCCCAGCAAGGGGGGACCGGGCCGACGAAGCCAGGGAAGCCGGGTCCCGGGCCCCCTTCCGGACCGCCGGGCCCTGGTAATTTATATAGGCTTCTCCCCTCTCTCGTCGGCTCTGAACACCCTCCAGTGTTTGAAGCACTGATGCAATAGTTGGTGAAAGCACTGCAGCTCAGCTGATGAGAGAGGATTAGTGGGCATTTGAAGAAATAGGCACACAGGAGCTGAACAGCTGGGAACCCAGTGCCCTTATTCAGTGCAGCCTGGGAAGAACTGGTGCTTCTCTATTCAGAATTCTAGTTTCATCTTCCACTGCCACTCAGGTCTCTGCAGACAGCAGGTCTCTGTTCCAGTCCCATCTTCCACCACAGGTCAGGTTGCCAAGAGTCAGCTCTGAGGTTTGCCACAGGGATTCAGATACCCCCTCCCATGAAAATGAATGGAAGTTATGCATCTGAATCCCTTAGTCAGCTTTGAAAATCTCACTCCAGTCCCCAGTCACTTGGGAACAGGCTGGGTTTTAGTGCAGTGCGTGGCCCCAGTCCCTGAAAGGAGGGGCGTTTACAGACTGAACGGGGTTGTGATGGCAAAAGGCAGATGGGGCTGTTTGCTGTGGTGCTGGATGCCGTAGCCTGTGTTAGGTGATGAAGCATGTGTAAATTCTGTGCTAGTAGAAGGAGCATACAAGATTAGATTACAGACACAAGCTGTGACAGCGAGATGGCTATGGACACCACTGTAGCTACAAAAAGGTTTCTGCGTATTCTCGGAGGGTTTGGTGCACAGCCACCAGCAAGAAAGCAGCTGCTTGGAATCACAGTGGAAGCTGTTCAAAGCCAATTGCTACAAAATAGCGAAGGGATGCCTGCAGCCTGGGTGGCCAGGAGTTACTTATCCCAGAAATACCAGGCAGTCTGGCATGAGAGGCAGGCTCTGCTCAGGAAGGACCCAGGACTGTGGTTGCTGGGCAAGCTGGAAGGGCATTGGCAGAATAGTGTGCAGACCCCAGGAAGAACTGTACTTCAGGACTGGGGGCAGAGTTTGGAAGAGTCACATTGGGATGGCAGAGGGTTTTGAGGGTCAGGATTGAGATCTCTAGATGTGATAAGTCTAGTGCACTGACTGGCTTCTCCCAGTAGAATCTTGTCTTCCTTTATCACATACTGGGTTACCCCAGAACTTCCTCATTGTACCCTGATCACAGACTACAGCCTCCAAGCCAAGCAGAACCCAGAGATTGTGGGGGAGGAAACAGGACCAAGCTGTGACAAGAAAACCGTATAAAACAACCAGAAGCAGAAGCAAATTCAAAACAAGGATTGGAGACTTCACTGGGTAATGAGAACATCCCCAGGTACATCAGAGAGGATAAAAAGCTAGAAGACATTTAAACCCTTTTACTTCAGGGCAGGAGCCAACCAATAACTGATGGGGTCAGTAAGAAACTTCCCTGATGGGCAGATTATCCCATAATTGCCCACTTCAGGGTTCTTGCAACTTCCTCTGAAGCAGCTGGTCTTGGCCATCATTGGAGACAAGATGCTCAGTAGCACCAGCCCCAAGCATTCAAACATCATGGGTCAGGCCTCAACAAATCATGAGATTGGCTTAAAAATCATGATGGTTTTATTTCCTTAAAGATACATTTTAGCTAAAGCTGTTTGGAGAAACTCCAATGGAGCCATATTCGGTCAGAATACGCAGTTCAGTTGACATCTGAACACTTCTCAAAGCTGGGTCAATTTTGCTGGAATTTCCTTTTGGGGGGAAAAATGGGGGAGAGGGAGCATTCCAGCAATGTCGAAATGGCCTTTTTCAACATTTTTGGGGAAAAATGTTTCATTTTTTCATTTTGAAATGTCTCTTTAATTTGCTGAGTTCCTTAAATTTTGTGTTACCTACTATTTGTGTCTAGCAATTATATATTGTAATACAAATTAAAAAATGTCAAAATCAAAACATCTTGATTGACCAGAAACAAAAAAAATGTTTTGGAATTTTCTTTCCTTTGAAATTTTTGCTCCAATTTGGAATGCAGCTAAACATCAAAATCTCAAAATCCTCTAGAAAAATGAACTTCCGTCCTATGCACAGCAATGATTTTGGATTCATTTTCTTTGCCTTCTGATTTCTTACCCCCTAGGGTTACACTCAGGTCACATTTTCCAGATTTTCTTCCCAACTGTTAGGACTTGACACTTAGTTTTTTAACCGTAAAGTGAATTTTTCATTTAATGACATGAATCCAGGAGCTGGAGCTTTAAGAAAAAACATCAAACGCTGCAAGACTCATAATAAAACTGCAAGAGCAGGCAACTCTGAAGACTGGGTGAGCCACTGGTCTGATTCAGTACAGCAATTCCAATGTTCTTAAATTCCTGTCCTCCCCTTATGAAGCTTGGGCAGGCAGGATGTCTAACACCACGGACTGAGACTGGCCTTGGAGAAGTAACGCTTGCAGAAGTCAATACTGGAATATTTTTTTTCTGATTCCCCTCCCCTGCCCCAGATGGAAAGTTTTTCTTTTCTTTCTTTTTTTAGTTCCCTTGTTTACTGGCTGTTGGTGGCATATTCTCAGCCAGACAATCATTCTGGAGATTTCACTGCTTTTCGCTGCTGCTGCTCTCTGACTGCACAGGGCTGGCTTTTAAATGGTCGTCAGACACTGGTCTCTGTCCCATCAATAGTCATAAAGTTGGGGAGATAAAAGCTATCAGTTTTCCATTACGGCTGAAAGCAATACTGTAGACAGCTATTTTCTGAATGCTGGAGATAGAGGTATTTTAACTAGCAGACAGTGTACCAGCCTGGAGGGCTGCAGCTCATATAAACAGCCTTGCGGTGAGAGGAGGTGGTGAAGTGAACAACGCGCTGCTTGCGTTTTACCTCCAGTCTCTGCTAACGTTGCTCCATTGTGGGCTGGATTGCTGTTTCCCAGAGACACCCACTGTGTTCTGCGGATGCCCCAGGCTGCCCCGAGTGGGCCAGGGTAAGATTAGAAAAGTCCAAACTGTAAAGGGGCAAACACGGTGGCCAAGAGGGCAGGGACCTCAAACCAGTAACGGCTTCACTCCTGCACTGGTGAAGCCCAATGTTGCCAGAGCAATAGGGATGCTGCTCACTCCCACCATGGCGTGATCAGCTATTCCGCTACCTAAGACCATCAGAGTCCGCGCCAGCTGACGCAAACCTTGCTCAGGCAGTTGGCTTCCCCTCCATGGCTTTGCCCTTCACAACTTCACTTCCCCCATAGAGCTGCAGTAGGCTGCGCTCTCTACCCTCTGCTAGCCAGCCGGCTGGATGCAAGTCTGTGCTGGCAGTGAGCTTGCATACGCTGCCATTGGTGTCTTTCCACAGCCACACACTCCTACACTTGGATTTACTTGTGACCGACACAAATGAAACATTGCAGCCCTCAGGCTGAGCATGCATTTCCTACAGGTAGCCAGGATTCATGCACCTGGAATAAAGAGAATAGAAACATGGACTGGATTTCTGTGCCCATCTGGGATTGGCTCTGGGTACAGTTCCCTGGTGGGAGGAGAAGATTTGGAACTGGATTTAGTTTGCTGGCTGGAATGGGCCTGGAAATGCAGCAGCCCCATTTTATAGTTGTGCTGCCCAGGGAGGCTGAAGTGGTGCACGGATGGTCTTTGTGCTGGGGTGAATTACAACGTTGTGGCCTGATCTTAAGAAGTGCTGAGCTGCATCTGCAGCCCCCACTGATGTCACTGAGCACTGCCTGGGGCTTAGTGCTTCTGAAAGTTAGGTCCTGCTGAATGACCTAATTGTGATGGGTTTAGAAAGGGCACCCAAGCTGCAGAGCCTGACCTGGATTTCCAAGCCCACCCCATTCTGGGAAGTTCTGATAGGGGACTTGGCTTTAGACATAGGGCATGCTGGGCCATATGCTTTAGCACCCCAGAGAACAGCTCACCTGGAAAATGAGTTTTAATTGAGCTAAAGCTCCCTGGGGCTGTATCTAAGAAAGAAGCCGCTCTGGGCCTGACTCTGCTCCCACACACATGCCACCTGCACCCTGATGTGACTCCGTGGATTTTGGTGGCGTTACGCCTGGTTTACACTGGGGTGACCAACAAGGAGAATCGGTCTCTCTCCTGCTACTGCTGGACACTGAACACCTGTAGACCGGCCTGAATGCAGCAATCCTGCACCATGCCCCAAGGTACCAACACTGTTACTGCATGTACAGCATGATTTTCAGAGGTGCTAAGTGCCTCAGACTCCCATTGACTTTATTGGGAACTGCACGTCCTGAGCCCTTTAAAAAAAATCCAGCCCCTTCATGTTCAATCCAAAGCCCACAGAACTCAATGTAGTTGGGGACTGGTCCTGCTCTGAGCAGGGGGTTGGACTAGATGCCCTCCCGAAGTCCCTTCCAACCCTGATATTCTATGATTCTATGATTCAATGGAAAGGTTTTCAGGAACTCCACTGGGCTTTCGTGGGGGCCAGACCTCTCCACCAACTCAGGTACTTGGGCTTCTAGCTGTGTATCAACCCATTGCGTGAATGTGGACAGGGAAGTTTGTAGAAAGCTCCCAAGGCTCCTGAGTACAAGCCTAGGCTTTGGAACTGGCTGAAGCATGTCTATTTGCTTGCACTGTAACGCTAGCAATACAAACAGGTCAGCTGTCTTGTGGTGGCTGGGCGGGTACTACTTCTCCTGGAGTGCAATGTCTGTGCCCATGCCATCAGCATTTCTGATTAGACTCAGTTCCAGGCAGGTTTGTGTGCCTCTGTGCTACTTTTTTAAAGTTTACAGGCTGCATCTGTCTATTGAAATGCAAAATGCCCTCGGCATCATTATTAGCATTAATCCTGCTTATTACGGTAGTGCCTAAGGACCAGCCAAGAATGGGGCCCCACTGTGCCAGGAGCTGCATGACACAGAGGAGCAGACAGTTCCTGCCCTGAAGAGCTTGCAAACTAACTATGCAGGGCAGACTCAGGGTGGGGGAAGGGCTGTAACACACAAGCAGAGGAAGCAATGGGATGCCATGATTTCTGGGCACTCCCTTGGTTCTGACGCAAGGACTTGGTGCCAACACCTCTCGGATTGGTTATTCCTGAGGGTTGTGAATGGTTTGGGCAAGGGACTCTCCTGCCTGCTGTAGGGTAGAAGAAATCCTAAAGTCCCAGGATCTTTTTGGGAGAATGAGGCAAACATGCCTCCCTAAGCCAGGTGCTAGAACTGTTTCAACCTGCAGCTTCCAATGAAAGACCCTGAACAGCAGTGACCAATCCTAGTCAAACCCTATAGGAGCAGGACTTTCTGCTAGCTGGGTCTCCAAGTTACTGTAATTCACACACCACCTCTTCTTTAGTATGGAGCTCACAAACATAAAGGACTGGAGGCAGGGCCAACGTGGATAAGTGCTGGGCAAGCTTCCTGCCCAAGCCCTCCACTGATCACCCTTCACTCTGGACTTGTAGCACCATCCTAGGCCTGGGCTCCTCACTCCTCCTCCAGCTCTGCCAGAGCCTTGACTTGCAGCCTTGTCCTGCTATTCCAGTCCTGGGCTGTTGCACACGTTGCTCTGCTGACGTCGCACAATCCTGACCTGCCTCCAATGTGCTATTTGAGGCCCAACACTCTCAAATCCCTGTTCTGAGCAAACAAGCTATTGCACCGATTCTCAGCTGCCGCACCCCCTGGTACTCTAGTCCTGGGCTCTTCCACAGCTCTGCTAATGTACTTTAACTCTGATCTGCAGCCATGCTGCTATTCCAGATCTGAGACTGCCACCTCTACCTGTCCAACTTTCCCAATGCACTGTAATTGTGATCTGCAACCCCCTTGGCTATTCCAGCCCTGGTGCAACTAACCCAGTCTCTCAATATGCCTTACTCTCGTTTTCTAGCATCTATTGATTTCTCCAGCCCTGAACCAGTAGCTCAGCCAATGCACCTCTTTCAACCTGAGGTACCCCCTGCTCCTCCAGTCTTGACCTTCTCTCTCACTTCTAATGAGGCAGGTCAGTCCTAGACTGCAGCATTCCTTGCTAGTCTAGTCCTGGTTCTCTCACTGCAGCGGAGCTTCCAGTTCCAGCAGTGCGAAGCTGGAATGCCTGGGCATGCACAAGGGTTAATACACTAAATGTTGCCATGAGACACTTGGCTTGCAATGCTGGCCAGGATACAGGTGAAGTGAGCTGCACAGTCTCAGCCTATTCTGCAAACAGACTCTGTTCAATGCAGCGTGCCATTGCCTCTTCATTGCTCAGTTTTATTGAAACTGTTCTTCATCACCAGATGGTTGGATTCCGAGAGATTTGGGATGTGGAGAGGGGAGGTTGGAGAGGTCAAATCTCTAGGTGCCTTAGCATGAAATCCTACCTCTCCTCCTCATTTATATTATGATGCCTTTTGAAAGGCCCCTGAGAAACCCTCCAGTTCCCAAGCCCTGGCCCTCTCTTGTTCTCTGAGTGCTGAAGAGTGAGAGGAGGGAGCGTTGTGATTTGCGAGGCTTTTTGTGCCAGGAAGCCTTCCCCTCTGCCACTGAGAATTCTGACAAACTCCCTGTGCAGTGTGTCTGATTGCAATGGACAGGTTTTAGCTCCCAGAATATAAAAGCCTTTTGCAAAACACTAACCTCAGCTAAGGGGAAAGGAAAGGGGGGAGAAAAAGCTGATTTCAGCAGCTGCAGTTTGCTGTATTTTTCATCTTGCATCAGCAAGTCAAGACCACAAATAATCTGGTCTTATATGCTTCACTGATGCTGGTGCTTAAGAATTTCCCATCCTCTAAAGGCTGAATTTCCACAGCATCCAAAGGCAGGGCAGCTTTTAATTCTTCTTTGGTTTCTTTCCCCTTTCCCAATCCTCTCCCCTAAAACAATTGACTTATGGGATGGGGAGAGGGTGATTATTCGATTCTGGCATTGACTTGTGTCCCCAGCTTCATATCCTTTGCTAGTACAAGCAAAATGTCATTTATAATGGATGTTTCCTTGATAAACAGCATCAGAGCAGCTCAACTTTTTCATTACAACATGTAATGAGAGTGGCTCAGTGCTGCTGTTTAGCTGTCGAGATATTCCCCCAGAAAGAAGAAGAAGGGGAAAAATATGTACATGAACTTACCGAGTGTTTTGAAAACCAAATAAAGAAACAAATAGAATAGATAGATTTATATAGTGAGATGGGAAGCAGGCATTCCTGCTGGCCGCCTGTTGGGGACTTTCTGGGCTATGGCATTGTTTAATGTTATCATCTCGACTAGATCTTATTGGGTCGCTTTCCCCACTCTGTAGACTTGCATTTGGCCGAGTGTCTTTGGATGCTCTTATCCGCATGGTGAAGCAGGAGGGAACTCCCCATTGCTCGTTGTCAAGCCACCAGGTCAGCACTCAGTTGTGGCTAGTTGCCCTGTCGCTGAAATTCCAGTTGCCAAATGTTAACCATTTCCTGTTGGCAGCTAGAGTTCAGAATACTTGGGTCAGACTACTGGTCCCTCAGCCTACTGCTTCATCAATAGGGACCAGTAGAAACCAGTGGAGACCAGCTGAAAGCAAGCCCACTTGAATTGCCACTACTGATGTGATCTTCTGGTTGGATGAGCCTTTCGATCAAGGTCTCAAAGGGTGACTGTGAAGAGGAATCCAAAGGGATTCAGGCTGTTATCCAACCTGCCCTGTTTTATGCCTGCACTGATTTAGATGAAGAATGCTCCAACTGTCGTGTAAAATTTGTATGTGATAAAGGAATCCTCCCTTTCCTGTTAAGGCCCCAGACTGAGGTTTAGATATCCCTGGGGATGAGGTGGGGCCTAGACGGTGGCTTCCTTCAGCGTCGCTCCCTGATTAGTCAGCCTGGTTTGTTACCAAGGGATGCTCGCTATTCTTGAAACCTCCAGCCTTCCTTTGGGCCTCACTCAATCCATCTGCAAGGATTGTCCCTTCCCTGCTGCAGATGGGTATATGGAAAACATGGAGGGCCAGATTCTCCATTGCCTTCCTCCTTGCCTTGCTGTTCACACCGTGCCAAAGTAATTGGTTCCAACTGGGACAGTGTGACGTTATTGATATAATCTGGGACCATATAGAACATGGTTGCAACCAAAGTCCTGTAGTGGCACCAAATCTTGTATGAAGGGGGTCAAATGAGGTGTCTAAGATCAGGTTATAGGTTGCTGGTTATGATTATGCTGTCTGTATGCATGCATCATTTTGTAGTTGAAGTATGAATAGTGACTCTGTACTGTCTGTACTTCAAACTTATGCTATGCTTCTGGGTGACATCCCAGACAAGATGGTGTTAGCTTTGCCTAGCCTGCTTGATGGCCCATTAAGGACCATCAGCTACACAACTAACCCATTGAGAGAAGGCAGATATGCCTTATAACTCAGCAAAGTATGCAGGAACTTGCCCATGTGACTCCAGACTCCATTTTGCTGTAATTTTCCACAGTAAGAACAAAGAGGTGTTCTTACACCTGGAAAAGACTATAAAAGGCTGATGCCTCATCTTCCTCTTGTCTTCAGTCTTGCTTCTTACCTCTGGAGGGACTTTGCTACAAACTGAAGCTTTGAACAAAGGACTGAATGACCCATCCCAGCGGGGGATGTACTCCAGAGACTTGATTTAAACCTGCAGTTTATTTCATCACTGCTACAAGCCTGAACCAAGAACTTTGCCATTACTGTATGTAATTGATTCCATTTAACCAATTCTAGCTCTCATCTATATCCTTTCCCTTTTATGAATAAACCTTTAGATTTTAGAGGATTGGAAACAGCGTGATTTGTGGGTAAGATCTGATTTGTATATTGACCTGGGTCTGGGGCTTGGTTCTCTGGGATCGAGAGAACCTGTTTTTCTTTATTGGGATGTTGGTTTTCATAACCATTCATCCCCATGGCGAGTGACACTGGTGGTAATACTGGGAAACTGGAGTGTCTAAGGGAATTGCTTGTGTGACTTGTGCTTAGCCAGTGGGGTGAGACCAAAGTCCTCTTTGGCTGGCTGGTTTGCCTTAGAGGTGGAAAACCCTCAGCCTTGGGCTGTAACTGCCCTGTTTTAAGCAATTTGTCCTGAATTGGTACTCTCAGTTGGGTCCCGTCAGAACCACATCGTTACAGAGAGGCCGGGGGTTATTTATCCAGTCACCAGTTAAAATTATGCTCAATTTATATTTTCAGTTTACAGTCTTGTAGGGTGAATCTGGCACTGGTTTGACCGCTCTTGAGAGGGGGGAAAAAAACCATTGCTCATCCACA
The DNA here is from genome assembly GCF_020497125.1 of Mauremys mutica. Classification (NCBI taxonomy): domain Eukaryota; kingdom Metazoa; phylum Chordata; order Testudines; family Geoemydidae; genus Mauremys; species Mauremys mutica. Next base: position 136,147,043 of record NC_059073.1, on the reverse strand, counting down.
CAACAGATGCAGTGTGATACGCTTCCTCCAGGCTATGCCCCTACAAATGACTTCAATCTCACTGGAGGGGTCTCTTCCATGGGGGCACAGAGGGTTTGCCTGCCAAGGTGCACTGAGTCCTTGGTGTGTCGGCAGAGACTTCTAATGATTGCAGAGATTTTTGCAATGCAAATGCTTGTCTGTTGGGAGCAGGGCAGCATCCCGCCACATGAACACTTCTGTACAACTGTCAGATGGCAGCAGTGTTGCAGGGTGAATGGTTCTACAGCCCCTCACGCTCCACATAGCCAGCCAGTCACGCCTAAATGCAAATCTCTGATAGGAACCTAGGAACCTCCAGAGCTGAGCAGAGCAGGGCTCCATCTAGCCCAATATCCTGTCTCTGGTGGTGGTCAGCTCCAGCCGCTTCAGAGGAAGGTGCAAGGAACCCTGCCGTGATGGAATGACCTGCCCCCGTGGAAAATTCTCCTCCAAACTCCCAATAACTGATGATTTACCTAAATATGCTTTAGAAAAATGCAAAGTCCCTTCTTCACCTGACTTCTGCATAGAGGTTGTTGGATCTATCCTCCTGTGCAATGCTGAAGGGGAATAAAGAGAACCAAAGGAAGAGGTGAAAGAGAGGAATAACAGAAACCTCTGTATTCCCCTCCCTCCTAATTCATTTCTTTGCACAAGAGAGGTGGCTGCACTACTCAGAAAGATAATGATAAAAGACCTCAAATCTTCAGCAGAAACCAGATCAGCATTCAAAGAAAGTTTAAAGAAATCTTTCAGCTCAGTGGCTACCTTGCTCAAGGCTAACCACACTCTTAACACAATAATAAGTCAATTCTCACTGAATAATTAAATAGAGAACCTTCATAAGTATTGACTTAATGTGACAGCCAGTCTATACTGACTCAGGGTTTGCTTATGTAAACACAATCTCTTGTTCAGCTTAGTTAGCAGTTCAATGAAATAGAACATTCCTTCAATTAAAATCAAATGATGTGTGCATTTAATTCTTTCCTTCTCTTACTGGGTAATAATAGGTTTTGAACATAGGCGAGTGGATAAAAAAATCTTTCAAGTGCACTTATCCGTGATGAATCAAAATGTAGTGTCCTAAAAAATATGGGTGACTTTATTTCCTAATTCAAAGACAAAGTGGACTTATCTTTGCAGCCGACCTATTGTCTATCTGACCTAATTTATTCCCCACCCCCCCGCTCTCTCTCTCATCTAAATAATAACTTACCTTAAGTTTATCATAAAAGACACAGCTATTCACTGCCTCTAGGTTTTTACTGGGTTTAGTTTTTTTGGTCTCCTTTTCTTTCCCCTCCCCCCGTTTCCTTTTATTCATCATCAGCTTCCATTATGACAGGAAGGTTTTTATGAAGTAGCAGGTGTGTGTACATTTGTAACAAGATATTCCCTGGCACAGATTCCAGAGCTAAGGTTCAGTTGAGATTTGCACTCAAAGCATGACTAAGATTCCTCTGTGTCACACTGTAATGATTGACTTTAGTCTCCAAATCTGGGCCAATAGCTCTTCATGGGCCAAGTGAAATGTCCATATTTTACTTTTTTCAGTGACATATTGATGAGGAAACGTATAAATGCTCCTCTTGTGGATTTTTCCCCTGCTTCCCTCTTTTTTCCTTTGGACTCCTTTAGCTAACCAACCACAGTCCTCACAAATGCCAAACTCTGTGTCGCACACATGTTTTCATGAGCATGCATTCTTAACAACATCTCAGACATAAACCACGTCTGAACTTGAACAATTAAATGCATAAAGAGTCATTCTCCTTATAGGTCATACGTTTTGCCAGGGTTATCTGATGGAACTACATCATCCATCTAGTGGCTTCTATTTTCAATGGAAAACACATTTTTTGTCCTACAAATTCCATTTTTGTGTAAGTTATCTACCCAGCTCTGTTCCTATCTATCTAGGGACTTATACTCACCCTGTTACAGTGGTATCTGAGGAACTCACACTCTTTATCCTCAACACACCTCTGTGAGGCAGGGCAGAGCTGTTCTCCCTGTTTTACAGAGGGGGAACTGAGGCATAGAGGGGCTAGGTGACTCATCCATGGTTACACTGGCAGGCTGTGGCAGAGCAGGGAACTGAAGCCAGGCTTGTGCCCAGCCAATCTGTCATCCTTCCTTTGACTCCCCACTTGTGCTCTGCGCACACACCCGGGTGAACCCAGGGTGCAAAATGAGCATCATAGGCACGTGTCCTGGAGGACCTTGGAGAGGGATGAGCAGGGTTGATCGAGGAGCAGGCAGAGTGAACATAAGGGAACAGGGGTTGAGTGCTGATTTGGGCAGGCTATGCTGAAGGAATAGGTTAGTGAATGAAAGGGGCCACTGCTGAGCGGGGGAAGGCAAGTGTCTGCATAGATACTGCATGTGAAGGTTTCCCCTGGCATAGCTTATTGGGCCCCAGAGCTCAGAGAGGGCAGAGTCTGAGGAGCCCACTAAGTGCTGCTGCAGAAGCACAGGGCTCCCTACACTCTTGGCCTCCCATGCAGTCCTGCTCTTCCCTCTACAGATCCCTCCTGAAATCTCAGCCCGGCCTACCAGCTGCGAGTTTAGTGTGTGCCCTGTTGGGGTTGTAGAGCTCTTGGTGAGCAGGGGCTTGTCTGTGTGAGGTGCACACTCCCGGGATGCTCTGACACAGCCAACCCTCCCCCTAACCAAACAAAGGCAGGGGGATGCGGTGCCGGAGGCCGAGCCAAGCATGGAAGCTCTCAGGCAGCAATGAGGGTATTGCTCTTTCTAGCGCTTTCGTCCTGCCTGCCCGGTGGGTGGCTGAAAATCTTCTGCCTCTGGTTGCGCTCATGAGAGTTCCATGGCGCATCGCAGTGACTCAGACAGGCACTGAACTGCTGAGGGAGGGGCACGTCAGAGCGGGTGTGCGGACGCCTATGTCCATTAAAGCCATTTTGCCTCGGTCCTTGTAAAGGGCCCTTGAAAACACATCTTGAGTAATTTCCACATTGTGGATGTTTTCTGCATGAAATACTCAAATGCACGATACGGTTCATGGGGCAGCGAATTCCTCAAACTGTTCCTGGTGCTGTGCCGAGACCCTGCCAGGTGCTCAGGAAGGAGCACAGTTAGGGCCACTTAGGCACCTTGGCGTCAGTGCTCATGGTGTTTAAGGCCCGAAGGGACAACCAGCTTATCCGGTCTGACCTCCTGTCTATCATAGGCCACCCACCGCACCCCCACGCTAAACCCAACCACAGAAATGAGACCCAAGTATTACAGCCCTCGGGAGTCCTTGCTGGCTAAAAAATACTCTGGAAGAGACTTTTAATGCTGGAATGTGGGTGTCTTGGTGGCACTGACAAATGGCATACGAAATGCTTCCATGAGATTAGGGAGCATTGTACAACAGTAACTAGGCAATCATATGCATTAGCAGTGTGGCCCAATGGTTGGGGTCCTTGCCTAGTGTTCAAGAGAGGTGGGTTCTATTTCTGGCTATACCATTGACTGGCTGTGTGACTTTTGGCAAGCTGATTCCCTTCCCTGTGCCTCTGTTTCCCCTCCTACCATTTGTCTGTCTTGTCTGTTTAGCTCTTTAGAGCAAGGACTGTCTCTCACTCTGGGTCTGTACAGCAATGCGCACAATGGGGCTGTGATCTCAGTTGTGGCGAAGAACGTTGATTCATATAAAAACCAGAATTGCCTCCAAACGTGACCTGGTGGGGGATGGGGGCATTGTGTGACTTAGGGCAAGTCTCTGAGGCCCAGATTCTCATAAGTATGTAAGCAGAATCAATGGGATTTAGGTGCCTAAATACTGTTGAAGCTCTGGGATTCGTCCCTCGGGTCTCAGTTCCCCCTCTGTACAATGGGGATAATAGCACTGCCCTGTCTCATGGGGTGCTGTTAGGATAAATATGTTACAAGATTGTGAAGGGACTTAGTTTTTAATAGGGGTAATTAGGAGCTTGGAGGTGTGGCAGGGTGGCCAATGGGAACAAGGATATGAAGTAGAAATTACATATCCAAGGTGGAAGCCAAATTCAAACAATTTAATGGGACCAAACGGGGCAGGGAGATAATCTTCATCCAAGAATGTTAAAGGAACTGTCTCATGAAATTACAAGCCCAAGAGCAAGGATTTTTAATGAATCTGTAAACTCAGGGGTCATACTCTACGACTGGAGAATTGCAAACAAAGTACCTATATTTAAGAAAGGGGAAAAAGAGTGAAAACTACAGACCTGTTAATTTGACCTCAACTGTATGCAAGGTCTTAGAACAAATTTGAAAGAGAGTAATTATAGACCTAGAGGTAAATGGTAATTGGGATAAAGTACAACATGGTTTTGCTAAAGGTAGTCATGCCAGACCAACCTGATCTCTTTCTTTGAGAAGGTAATTGATTTTCTAGACAAAGGAAATGCAGTAGATAGAATCTACCTGGATTTCAGTCAAGTATTTGATACAGTTCCACATTATGGTCAGCGATGAATTACCAACACATGATGGTTAGAAACCTTCCCCTAATTTCAAGCCTAAACTTGTTGATGGCCAGTTTATATCCATTGCTCTTGTGCCAGAATTTGCCCTTAACTTAAATAACTCTGCCTCCTCTCTGGTGTTTGTTCTCTATAAATACATCAGAGGGATAATCATATCTCCCCGAAGCCTTTGTTTCATTAGGTTGAACAAACCAAGCTCCTTAAGTCTCCTCTCCTACGGTAGGTTCCCCATTCCTTTGATCGTGCTGGTAGATGACTCGAGGTGTCTGGCTGATGGGTCTTGCTCACATGCTCAGGTTCTAATTGATCACCATATTTGGGGTTGGGAGGGAATTTTTCCCCAGGTCAGATTGGCAGTGGTTTGCTGTTACCACCTTGTCTCTGATATCAGTGACTGCAGGCCAAGTTTTCCAAAGTTACCAATGATTTTGGGTGCCCAGGTTCAGACGTCTTAAAGGGGCCTGAGTGCTCCATACTTTCTGACAGTCAAGCCCCTTCAAGCTGTCCCACGTTGGGCATAGAAAAATGGAGGCACTCCAAATGACTAGTTACTTAGAAAATCTTGGCACTGCACCCTTCCCACCTCTCATGACTGGAACAGCTGCAGGTGACTTGAGCTAACTTAATGTGGTCAAATTAAACTGCACTCTGCCTGTTTTCCTTTAAAGGGTACAAGGAAACCTTAGCCAGGGAATCCCAGCCAAATTGAATTGTCCTGGCCTTTTTGTCCAGAAGGAAAACACATTTCCGAGATGAATTCATCAAAGGGGAAACAAGCCGGAGAATTTTAACTTTGAAATTCAGCATTCGGGTTGGTCTCATTTGTTCTTTTCTTTTAATCCTTTTTTTGTTCCTTTTTTCTTGGATGGATTTCAGGAAAATAACTTGACAGCCAAGATTTTTGGTGCATGCGCGCTCTCTCTCTCTTCTCCTCCTCCCTCTTTCATGGGATTTGACCTCAGCTGCCAGGGAAGCTGACTCCAAAGCAGGTCTCAGATTTCTAGGCAAAGACTGGCTGGGCCCACCTGCTGCCTGGAGTTGTGAGCAGCAATTTGGCATGAGTTCCCCGCATTGCTGCTAAAACGGACTTGGCTCTGTCTCTCTTCACCGAGGCACTTAAAGGCAGAAATCTGAGAAGCCATGGGACTGTTCCAATAAGGTTTATTCCTGGCAGTTAGAATCTCATCCAACGACTGTGAACTCATTGTATATAACGGAAAGAGTGACATCTGGCTTGGATATTATGGAAAGATTACCAGCTGGCTTGTCATGTATTATGAAAAGAATAACATTTGCCTTAGAGGATGCTACAAGCCAGGAGCAGGGCCCCGGGGAGTGGGCTGACAAATTTCCATCACGCTGGGTGATGAACTTGCCACAGTTCTTTAAGGGAATTGACATAACTTTGTCTCTAATTCTGGGAGAGGGAGATGCTGTCATGAACTTTATTTATCTCCTGAGGAGGGGTGGGGGAAGGAAAGAAGGAAGGAGCTCAAGTACCTTCTTAGCACAAGTATGTTTAGAAAGCATCAGAGTTTTTCTGCAGTGGGGCAGGTCCCCCCTTGCCTGCAGATTGGCAAGAGGTTATGGGGGCTTTTAAGGCCAGATCTAACCTCACTGGTGTCAGTGGAAAGGGTCCCATTAACTTCAGTGAGAGCTGGATCAAGTCCTTGGCCCAGGACTCCAGACTCCTAGGGTAGACTAGACTCTACATTCTTAGCCTCCCTCCCTTCTCTCTGCCTTGTGCATGGGGAGGCATTGCTGCAGCCCCTAGAGACATACAACCTGCAGGGGGTATGAATGCCCTAGCGGGAGCATGCTCAGAAGTGGCCTCCTGTCCATGGGAACCGCATGCTTTCCAAGGCATAGCTCAGCTGTGCTAGCTGGTATGAAAAAGTAGTGGGGGGGACCCACTTTGGAGCGTCTCACATCCCTGGCAGCACTAACACTCTCCCTGCTGCTTGCACTCATGTAGCCTGATTCTAAGCTTGCTTGCACTGGGTCCACACCAATGCAGCACCACTTCAGCAGAGTCACTCCTGATTTACACCAGAAACATCTGCAAGGAGGATCAGGCCTCCAGGGAGCTCAGGTACAGGGACTATTCCCTGCAGAGGTGGACAATGGGGTTAGAGCTTCGTATACTACCCCTTTGCCCATCCACCAGAGTCAGCACTCCGCAGCCCTCTGTCCCCTGCATTCTAGCTGCAGCTTTGGTTATCTCCTGCAGGGTGGTTTATTCCTTTGCAGTAGGGCAGGAGTGTTTAGGATGGGCACTGAGGACAGGAGTCAGGCACAGGTAGAAGAGGCACAGGCTGGACATCCATGGAGGTCAGTCTGGAGGTGGTAATAGCAACACCAAGGGCAATGGATGCTGGAAGAGAGGTGGCAAATGTGGGAGTCGGGTCTCCCCTGCTCTGGATTCATGTGGTCTGCGTCTCATGTTGCATCAAAGATAGGCTCAAGTTGCCTGGATGCTGAATGGCCCAGAGCGGGGTGGGAATTGGGATTCAGGGATTTGGTCTAGCCCATTATGAAGATAGGGGCCATTTGGGAAATCCAGATCTGGGTGCAGATTTTGCACAACCCCATCTCTAAGAATAATTCTTTGCCCTTCTCTAGTCCCTGTCTTCCCTGGATCTCCAGGCACCTTGCAAGCCTGCTATCTGTGCTTTTGCATTGGTGCCCATCACCCTAGTACCCAAGCTCCACATTAATGAATTAACCCTCACAAATGCCTCCCATCCCACCCCAGGAGGTAGTAGTATCCCCATTTTGCAAATGGGCAGATTGGGGTGCAGAGAGGTGAAATGACTCACCCAAGGTCACCCAGCAGAACAGTGGCATAGGGCAGGGAATAGAGCACAAGTCCTCTGAGTCACAGTCCCCCCTATTAGCACCCCCTTGAGCAGAGCACACACTCCAGCTGTGAAATGTAAGTCCCAGATGTAAGTGGTGAGTGGCACCCAGCCTTCTCAGGTGCCAGCAGCAGTGGCTTCCCGAGCAGCAATGTATTCTTTTCTCACCCTTGCTGATGCTCCCGGGAAGGCAGGCAAGGCTTTTCACACTCTGAGCTGACATAGCTCACAGCTGGTTGCATTCAATGTCTTCAACTTGGGGGGGGGGGGAAGGAGGGGCGTGTTGACCAGATGCTCAGTAAGGTGGCTCAGCCCTGGTGTTCTGATTTCCCCCTGGGGTGCTGTATCCACAGTTTTCCATTCCATTGGTACTGGGCTTTGTTGTTTAACTTTCCCTTCTGCATCTATCCTGGCATCGCTTCTCCTTTCAGCTGCCACTGCTCAGCAGGACCTGTTTCTGTTTGCAACCTGCCTGCTGTTGTATATCCAGTTGTACCACTAGCAAGAACAAACCTTTCCTCCTTTCTCCACAGATGCTGCCTTTTGAGATTGATTTGTACCAAAATATGTATTCAGTTGGGGATAGAAACCCCCATGCTTCATGGCATTCACCAACCTCTAATTAATGGGGGTCAGGAAGAAACTTCTTGTTGGGGAAGATTATCCCATAATTGCCTACTGCAGGGATTCTTGCCCTTGCCTCAGAAGCAGCTGGTCTTGGCCACTGAGAGAAACGGGGTACTGGGCTAGATGGACTCCAATTTCGATCCAGTCTGGCAATCCCTGTGTTCTTTCTTGTGAGTTTCCCTCTTACTTTGTGTGTTTGTGAACAGACCATCGTTCAAATGTATTTGCAGGACAATTATTGGTCTGTGGGTTCTGAGGGTATGTCCACACTGCAGCTGTAACTTCCACCTTGGGTAGATGTATAGGTGGCTAGCTTTGATCAAGCTCGCATGCTAAAAATAGCAGTGTGGCCGGAGTGGTGCAGGCAGCAGGATCAGCAGCTGGCCACTTGAGTACAATCCTATCCAAGACCCTAGGTGTGTATTTGGGTGGTTAGTCTATGCCTCTGTCCACACCATTAGTAGACGTGTATCTACCCAACCTGGAAATTACACCTGCAGCTGCAGTGTAGACATAGCCTGAGATAGTGTCGTGCGCCCCTAGGTCACATGGTGTTGACTCCATTCCCTGGTGGGAAGAATGTAACTCTTACAATCAGATTTCCAGCATGAATGGCTGTGTTTGCAAATTCAGTTTGCTTTATCCTCATCTGGGGTGAACTGGCATAATCCATGAAGCTACACTGGTTTACATCAGGGGAGGATCTGGCCCTCCAAATTTGCTTCCTATGAATATTCTCCTAAATTTGGCTGTTTCCTTGAAAGCACCTTTCTGCTAGAAAATTTGCAGAAAGGGTGAAATCTTTGTAGAGGGGTGGCACAACTTTCCTTCCCCTTTTAGGGTGTATCTTCACTGCAGAGTTAGTCCAGTTGATCTGCATGGCCATCTGAACACATGTGTTAGCCTCATTCGGGTGTGAGCACCCACGCTGCAAAGCCATATCTGAGTTACTGTGACCTCCCTGTTTCTGCACCCACCAATGGTTCTTTGAGCAGAGATATTCTGATTCTTTCCCAGCCAGTTGTCAATTATGGGAGAACTTGTCTGTCCTATCGGGGGAATTATGGGAAGACATTACAGGACTATCAGCACTTGAGTGATTTAGCCTGTGTCCTCATTGCAAAGCAGGCGGGTTCTAGCCCAAGTGAAAGTGTAGCCTGGGTTCTACCCTGCACCCCCAGCTGGGCCAGGTAGCCCAGGCTTGAAGCACCTCCAGACCTGAGTAAATGGTTTTTGGGTGTGGACTGTAGGGAGAGTTAGTGTAAAACACTGGTAAGAGCCCAGATTAACTCCTCAGTGAAGACACACCCTGGGGGGACTCAATCCTGCAAGGTTCTGAGCGCTCCAAAGCCAATCCAGTAAAGCACTTAAACACATGCCTGACTTTAAACACAGGAGTTGACTTCATTGAGACTCTACATGTGCGTAGGTGCTTTCCTGAGTATGGGATGGAAAGCTCAGAGCCTTGTAGGCTGGAGCCCAGGGCACCTGTCACTGCGTTGATTCTGCCACAGGCTGTGGAAAAGTGCCTTTCCCTTTGGGAGAATAATATCACAGACCAGGGAAATAAACAAGCAGGTTTACTGAAGCCTAATCTGCTGCATTGTGAGGAGGAGTGGAGTGCTATCAGGTTAGCTTTGCGTTGGATTTACGAGTGGCACTAAAACAAAAGAGCTGAGCATGACAGAAAGGAGAGGTTTGTTTCCAGCAAGGAGCGGGAGCTGGCTCTGAACTGGGGGTGAGGAGAGGGTGGGCTGATGTATGCATTGACGTCCTTCCCTCCTGAGGGCTGACAACATGTACAGTTCGCTCACTGAAGGGTGGGGGAGTTGGATCAGGGGCCAGGCCAGTCTGATTTGCTTTTGTTCTCACATTTTCCACAAGAGAAGAGGGAATTAAAACCCACATCAGTGGCTCCTGAATGGAACACTCCTGACACGCAAGCAGCACACACTCCTCTCTCTCAGGGTCCGTCCACACTGCAATCTGAAGTGTGATTGTGCTAGCTTTACGCACGCTAGCATGGCTTAAAACAGCAACGTAGGTGCAGCGGTGCAGGCTGCAGCATGGGCTGCACAAGCCCACCTGGAATGCTGGGCACTTATGCGCATTGGAAAGCCCATGCTGCCACATCTCCACTGCTAGTTTTAGTTATGCTACTGTGGGTAAGTCCACCCCATCTGCAATCCCACCTCCAGCTGCAGTGTAGACGTACTCTCGGTTGGTGTGTCTGCTTACAGCACGTCGGGAGGTGTTAGCCAGGAGACGGAAGCCAGGGAATTGTTGGCTAAGGTGCAATAAGAACAGGAGTACTTGTGGCACCTTAGAGACTAAGGGCTTGGCTACACTTACAAATTTGCAGCGCTGCAGCAGGGTGTGAAAACACACCCTCTCCAGCGCTGCAAATTGCAGCGCTGCAAAGCGCCAGTGTGGTCAAAGCCACAGCGCTGGGAGCGCGGCTCCCAGCGCTGTACGTTATTCCCCACAGGGAGGTGGAGTACGGACAGAGCTCTCCCAGCGCTGGCGCTTTGACTACACTTAGCGCTTCAAAGCGCTGCCGCGGCAGCGCTTTGAAGTGTAAGTGTAGCCAAAGCCTAACAAATTTATTTGAGCATAAGCTTTCGTGGGCTACAGCCCACTTCTTCAGATGCATAGAATGGAACATATAGTAAGGAGATATATATACATACAGAACATGAAAAGGTGGAAGTTGCCATACCAACTGTAAGAGGCTAATTAATTAAGATGAGCTATAATCAGCAGGAGGGAAAAAAAACTTTTGTAGTGATAATCAAGATGGGCCATTGCAGACAAGAGGTGTGAGGATACTTAAGATGGGGAAATAGATTAAATTCCCTGTCTGTGTGTTCCATTCTATGCATCGGAAGAAGTGAGCTGTAGCTCACGAAAGCTCATGCTTAAATAAATTTGTTAGTCTTTAAGGTGCCACAAGTACTCCTGGTTTTTTTGCGGATACAGACTAACACGGCTGCTACTCTGAAACCTGTTATTCCTTTAGCTGTTTCTCTTTCTCCCCTGCTGTCCTCTGTCCTGCCCTTTCCCACTTGGTCATTAAAGACAAGTTTGTTATGCTGCTGGTTAGCCAGAATGCTTCTCTTGGGCAATCCTTTTAAACTGGAGAGAGGCACTCGGGTCCTATGGTGGCAAAGGCCATATAGACACCTAGCTAGACAGAGAGCATAGGACAATTGAGTCTCAGAATAAGACAAAGGCTGAAAATTTGCATCCTGTACTCTTTACCATGCTTGCTGGCCCCCATTAGGCCCTGGGAAGCAGAGAACAGCTGTAATATACTGCTCTTTGGGGACACCTCCCTACCCAAGTGGGCTGGAAGCAGGCTCCACATATGGACCTCATACCAGCTATTCACCAGCTGGGGAAGACACTCTGAACAGAGGTTATTCTCATGGGACCAGTTATTCCCATGCTAAGTCCCCTTTCCGCTTCTGAGCAGCATAGAACGGGCCTTAGCGTCACTGAGAATCAGGCCTGATGCATTTTTAAGTTCCTGCCTGAGCACTTGTATCCTTTAGCATCACCTCGCCAGCTTAGGAGAATTGAAAACGCCAGGGGTGAGACATGCAGGAGGAGGTGATATCTGAGCTCATTAATTCTGGTGAGCTGTATCATACCTCGCTGTTTGTTTCTGGGCTGGTAATGATCGAGGCAAACTATTGTTTTTACACTGCCTAACTCCAGGGAGAGAATGTTGTATCCAGAGGAAGAGAAAGATCTCTTCATTGTCCTTTACCAGGGCTGCTCTGCAAATCCAGGAATCCCCTGGGACCTTTTAGCTTTAGCAGCTCCATAATTCATGATCCAGCTGAACAGCGGTGCATATCATTAACCCTAATGCTGAAGTCAGGGCTTCTCTACTCTCAGTACAGAATGTCTGTGCCAGGCACATTGGAAGCCAAGAGAGTAGGGGTTCAGGATACCCCGTCTTGTAGTCTTATGTGTTCTTCAGGTAGAGATGTTCATGTGTTTATGGGAGACCTGGCAAATTGGGTCCACATTCCGTAATTACAGTAGCAAGCCCAGAGTTAGGCACTGTACAGATACAGTGAGAGACAATCCCTGCCCTGGAGATCTGACAGTCTAAATAGATGAGCAGTGGGAAGGAGGAAGATGAATATCCCCAGGTAACAGTGGGGAACAGAGGCACAGAGAGATAAAGAGTACATCTGCCCTGCAGCTGGCAGCGTGCCTCCCAGCCCAGCTAGCCAGAACTGTGGCACACTCCCAGTTGCAGCGGAGACATTCCCTAAGTGACTTACCCAGGGTCACACAGGGAGTCTGTGGCAGAGCCAGCAGTTGAACCCCCTTTTCTCAAGTCCCAGTGTCTTAACCACAAGACCAGCTTTCGTCTCTGTCTAAAGTAGATGCAGCTCCACTGGAGGTCTCTGGACCAGATTTATCAGTGGACTAAATGGTGGTGTCATCTGCATTATTATTATTATTATTACTATTGTTATTGTTTTATTATTTATTACTGTTAATTATTTATATTACCCTAGTGTCTAAAGGCCCCAATCCCATTAAGATTGGCACATCCCATTAACATAGCCCTGGAAAATGTAGTCTGTAGATAGGCAGTAAGTGGGTCAGCAAACTGGTGTAAGTGCTAATTCAGAGCAAAAATGAGTGTAACTTACACACTAAGGGCTTAACAAGCAGCAGGAGAAGGTATAAGATACAGCACATGGGATGACTGTTTATCTTCCAGTTTCCTGGCGGCTGTTGCATGTTTCACTTCTAATCCTTTGGCATGTACAGCAGAGCCAACCACACTCAGTTTTGAACACACAGAATGCCAGACTGGCACAAGTTGCACCACTTTCCCTCTTACCCTTGTTTTCCAACCACTTGCATCCTGTCCTCAATTGTTATTGCTGAGTGCTAGTAAGCAACTGCTGAGTTCCACCCCATGGGTGGCTGCATTTCAGCAGGATCTGTCACTCATTCTGTAGAGCGCTTTGATATCCGTTGTGACAAAAAGCAATGTATAAATGGAGGGTATTACTGCAGATCCTTCCACTTCATTCAATCACGGCTTCGTTTGTTCCTCCATTTAATGTGATCAAAAACTTCTGGATCCAAATAATTCATATTTAAACCCCCCCACACAATTTCCGCCCTTTATTTTGATCAATTTGGATGGCTCTAGGCAGGTAGTATTGGATAATTCAATCACTGGTTGTAGAGAGCTGACATTTAATTAACAAGGAAGCAAAAAGAAAAAAATTGGAAAAAGGCAAGAAAAAATTGCTCAGGGGAGACTCCCCTGTGAAAGCCAAGGTCTTCTCTACACTGAGCAATATGATGTCAGGGGACCTGGCTACATTGACCCAGTTTGGCTGAGTCACAATTCAGTCCTCAATATGTTGCAAACCCTGATGAGGGAGATTCTGTTATTGTTACTGAGTTCCACAATGTGGTGTTTTTTACAGTGCATGTGGGGCACCTATTCCAGGTATTACGGTGAGGCAGTATAATCTAGGTATTAGGGCACTGGACTGGGAGTCAGGAGGCTTAGGTTCTATTCCATGTTGTGACTGTGGGTGTGTCACGTAGACTATTTCCTTCGCTGGTCTTGTCTGTTGAGACTGTAAGCTCTTTGGGGCAGAAGCTGTCCCTCACTAGGTATATGCACAGTGGAGTATGCAGGTCTACTGCAACATTAATAATAATAAGGCACCACGTGTTAGATGACTGGAACTGATTAGACTGAATCGAGAAGAGTATTCATTTAGAGATCCACAGAGTTCAGCTCTGGCTTTGCCAAAGCTGTTCTAGGTTTGGAGCTGGTTTTCTTTTTCTGTTGACTCATCTCTTGTTCAATTATTACTTTTGTTCCTGGGAGGAAACCCCATTTTTTTTCTTGGCCAGCTTTCCCAACTGTAGAAAGTTCCCTACCCAGTGCTGCCAGTTCCATTTTAGATTGAAATGATACGATTTGCAAGGCAGCTTTGATGTAACTGAGAAGAAAATTCCTATTGGCAGCAGTAAGCCATATAGCTGTAAGGCTGTAATGTAAGCAAACTCCTTAACTCCATATGGAACTCCTCGTTATTGGCCTTTCTGGAAATCTCTCTCTCTCTCTCTCGCTCTCTCTCTCTATCCAGGGGCGGCTCTAGCAATTTCGCCGCCCCAAGCACGGCGGCACGCCGCGGGGGGTGCTCTGCCAGTCGCCGGTCCCGCGGCTCCGGTGGATCTCCTGCAGACGTGCCTGCGGAGGGTCCGCTGGTCCCGCGGCTCCGGTGGAGCATCCGCAGGCATGCCTCCGGGTGGTCCACCGGAGCCGCGGGACCAGCGGACCCTCCGCAGGCACGTCTGCAGGAGGTCCACTGGAGCCTCGGGACCAGCGGACCCTCCGCAGGCATGTATGCGGGAGGTCCACCGGAGCCGCCTGCCGCCCTCCCGGCGACCGGCAGAGCGCCCCCCGCGGCATGCCGCTCCAAGCACGCGCTTGGCGCACTGGGGTCTGGAGCCGGCCCTGTATCTATCTATCTATCTATCTATCTATCTATCCTCCATCTTTCTCTGACCTCCCTCTCTTCAGAGTCCCCTCTTCCTTTCTTTCTCTCCCTGTTTAGCCAACCCCAAGAAAACCCCATCCTCCAAAGGAATTAAAACAAAACACATGAAGGAAGACACCAATCAAAATGGTGGCACTAACATGGTGTTTGCAGACCATCACTGTGTTCGCTCTGCTTGCATGTGCCATCCTTCCCCCTAGTCCTTGGTTCTGTCTTTGTAAGTTCTACAGGGCAGGGACTGTCTCATTCTGTGTTTTTACAGCACCTCATGCAATGATCTCAGCTGGGGTCCCTAGGTGCTACCATAACACACATAATAATAATAGCCGTGCTCCCATATGGCCCTCATCACCTTGGTATTTGAGAGCCTCCCATTAGGCAACAAATATTATGGTTGTTGTCTCTCTCTCCCCTGCCACCGAGAAGCAAGAGAAGACAACAAGGGGTATGAAGGAAAACAGAGGCAAAGTGGCTTATCCAGCAGTCTGAGGCAGAGCCAGGAATAGAACTGAAATTGCCTGGCTTTCAGTCTGCTGACTTAGCCACTAGCCCAAACAAAGATGGGCTTGGAAGAAAGGGAAGAGGCTTTATTTGCATCTTTATGTGATGCTCAGAAGCAGGATGTTCTGGTCTGTTCCCCCACCGCCCCTAATCCCTGACACCACTGTCATCCTTTCCCTTTCTTCTGGCCTGTTTGTCACCTTCATTCTGCCCACCCTGTAGCTTAGAGCTACGCCAGTGGTGCACTGGGGTGAGCATGAGAGCCTAGAGGGGAGCTAGTATGGGCAAGCAGAGCCTCTGGTTTCTTATTCCCTTTGTAAACTTGCGACTTTGTATTTCAGTGTCACCGGCAAATCACAAAAACAACCCAACCCCGGGCGCTTCAACCGCACGCCAGCCTCTAACATTCCAGGGGGCCGATAAGATCCAGCAGTGAAATTATACAATCCTGGAATGATGCTGGCAGCAGCGTGGCCAAACAAGGATATGAAATTTACAGAGCACTCGGAATGTAGGCAGTACTTAAAGAGCGAGCAATGTCCCAGCATACCAGCCACTGCTGGTAACTAGCTAAGCATATTAGGGCAGTGTCTTGTATGCCATCCTTATAGTATTTACAGGGTAACTAGGAATCTGTGTGCAGTACTTGGACACCAACATAAGTGATGTCCCCAGCTCACCGCTCCTTCCTCAGTGGAAGGGCCCTGAGTAAGCAAGCACCAATGAATATAGGGTTACTCACAGTACATGCAAGGTAAATAATAGTGCAACATGCATGGATACCCTTGGAACTGTATAATGGTGTAGCTACAGCTTTGCTACTCCTAGTATTTCCAGTGTAGTTACTATGGCCCAGGGTCACATGCACAGCTAGCCATGTAACTGGCTGACTGTAGCAGTGCAGTGTAAACCAGCAAAGGGTTTCCTTTAATCCAAGGCATCAGACACAAGAAAGGGTAGCCTTGTGATTTGGGCATTGGCCTGGGATGCAGGAGAGATGAGTTCAGTGCTTGGAGCGTCTGAAAACTTCCTTGGGTGACCCTTAGTCTCTCTGCAGCATTGTGAAACAGGGGGACGGCACTGCCCTCGTTTGTGTAGTCTGCTTCAGTTTGTAAGCTCTCCAGGGCAGAGACTTTCTCTTGCTCTATGGCAGGGGTTGGCAACCTTTCAGCAGTGGTGTGCCGAGTCTTCATTTATTCACTCTAATTTAAGGTTTCGCATGCCAGTAATACATTTTAACATTTTTAGAAGGTCTCTTTCTATGTCTATAATATATAACTAAACTATTGTTGTATGTAAAGTAAATAAGGTTTTTAAAATATTTAAGAAGCTTCATTTAAAATTAAATTAAAATGCAGAGCCCCCCGGACCGGTGGCCAGGACCCGGGCACTGTGAGTGCCACTGAAAATTAGCTTGTGTGCTGCCTTCGGCACGCGTGCCATAGGTTGCCTACCCCTGCTCTATGGTGCCACAGAACCTGACACGATGGGCACCCTGTTTTGGCTGCAGCCACTAGGTTCCTAGAAGGAGCTATTGCTTCGGCCTATCTGTAATGCTAACACCTCGCAACCCGTACATGGACCCAGACACTAATGACATGAAACTTGTGGCAATGTGACAGCACAGTGATTGCTCTTGCAACAGGGAGAGTCGGCCCCATGCCCTGCAACAGAGCCGCTCTCACGTCCCCCCGGCTCTCTGCTCACCATCCCCTGAGTGCGTCAGAGAGGAGCTTGCAGGTCAGGTTGTTGAGAGAGGTTTGAAGCGAAGATACGGAGTTTTTCCTGCTGTTTTGGCTGGCGAGGCTCTAAAGGCTTCTGTTTCTGTCACCCTGAGGGCTCAGGGATGGCAGGACCCAGCCACTCGGAACGAGCTGGACAGGCACATCAGCCTCGGCTGTGCTCAGAAGCCACATCTCTCTGAAGTCAAGCAAGTATGAGTCACTCAGGCGGGGAGCGTTTGTGCTGAGAGGAGTGGGAGGGGGCTCTGAAGTGCCTGTCACCCAAACCCCTCAATGGTTGTCCAGCCCGTCAGGCTTTGAAAGCATTAAGGCTTGATCCTGCAAAGTGCTGGACACTCTCTGCTCCCACTGGAGCTGGGGTGTGCTGACTGAACTCAGCACCTCTCAAAATTAGGCCCTTAGTGTCTGTTCCCATTCTGGCTTAGGAACAAACTGTAAACAGCTCAGAAATCCTTACCCCGTCAACTGCCGGGAAAAGCGTGCCAGGCTCTCGCTGACTTCAGTGGGTCTTAGGGCGGTGTGTCATCCAGCAACAGCAGGGAAGGGAGACCCCAAGGACAGCTGCCAAGTGGGCTGCAGAAAAAGTAGGCCATGAAGGAGAGCTTTGATCTGTCTCTCTCTTTGTGAGCACGGTTGCAAGAGGCCTGATGTGAATTCTCCTGGTTTTTGCTGTGTGCGCAGTGCATAGTGCAGTGGCTGGATGCCGGGCAGGAGAGAATGGGTCACTGATGCTTCATAGAATCTTTTATCCAGACCTTCCTGCTCCAAACCAGCATTTCTTACTGCCAGGGGAAGTGGTGGCCTTCGTGTCTGGGTCTCCCTGTGTTTGTGAGAACCTGTTTAAAACAACGATGGAGCAACGAGGTGAAATATTTCCCCTTTTGTTTCCCAATGTGTGTATGTATAAAAGGAAGGGCTTTGTCTCACTCTGTCCCCGGTGAGCTGCTGAATAGCTGAGGGATATAAATCCTCCTGCTTCAGGGCACAAACCAGCCACTAACTAATGAGGGTCAGGAAGAATCTTCTCCTGTGAGCAGGTTATTCCTTAATTGTCCACTGGGGTTTCTTGCCTCTTCCCTCTGAAACAGCTGGTGCTGGCCACTGTCAGAGCCAAGTCTGATCTGTTATGGCAATTGTTATGTTCCCATGAGAAGCCATATGACATTTGCATGGGTCTGCTTGGGTTAGGCACTCTGATATTCTCTCCATATGTGTATAGCCATATCATTTCTTCGCTGTAAATCCAGCCTTACAAAAGCCCCATGGAAATGTACTAGCCCAGGCTTTGAATCTACTCACCCAACCTTTGGCATGTTCCTGAAAAACAAGACCCCCTCCCCCATCCCCCAAACAACCCAACCCCTATAAATAGCTCATTCGCCCATCAGGAAATCTTACTCCCGGTGAGGAGTGGAATTTTGCAAGGTTGTGGTGATCAGCATGGCCGTAATCAGCAAAGAGATCCGGGAACCTGCTTATTCTTGAGAGGCAGGCCTGAGACCTCAGCCCACCCTGTCCCCTTCATGCTTTCTCTGCATTCTGATTCTTGCTTCTGAGGGTTTGTGTTTTTAGTGCAAAGTTAACTCGAATTCTACTCAAGTGTTGCCCCTAACCAGAGTCCCATCCATGCACAGAAACCTCTCACTTGAGTCTGCTGGTGCTTTTCACTCAAGCTGGCTGGACTAATGGGGGAGGGCAATTGATCTTCAGAGCATCCTCATGTTCTGGGTGTGAGCTATGTTCAAAACCTACCCGGATCTACGCTACAAAGAGGTTGATGTAAGTCACCATTTGTCAACTTATTTGTGCGTGTGTTTGCACTCAAATCTGTCTCCCAATAACATAAATGCCCTGTTACGGTGATGCAGTAACGCCATCTCCCTGAACGGTGTCGAGCCATGGTTGACATACAGTGGTAGACGCTGCATGAGTGTGATCGATGACAGAATGAGATCATATACATTAAAATATTGCTGCAGATTCTAGCCATTATTCTCCTTTAGCTCTCCTCTCTAATACGTTCTCTTCTCTTCTTTTTCTCTCTGCTTTAAAACCACTGAATTTACTAGTTCTTAGGGAGGAAAAAGCAGACAAACCAACCAAACCCTGTTCTCTCTCTTGTGTTTTGTAACCAGGTCAAGATTGGCAGATTTTCACACAAATTGTCAAGTCTCTTTCCAGTCACTTACCAGCTGCCCCGGGGATAATTACCAGGCGTGTCTGGGCTCCTACGCAGGGATAATAGGTGAGTCTGTCTTGTTCATCATGCAGAGCACAGCAGGGTTGCCTTTCTCAATCAGTGTCTGGGTTTGGGGGGACTGGTTTATGGATTGTGGCTTGGGGGACTTGACACTTTAGAGACAGAATAACTTAGTGCTGGGGCGTATTGGAGGGGTGGTAGTGGATGCAGACGTTGGAAGTTTAGCAAAGCTGCTGCAGCCAGCAAGAACAACCACTTGTATCTGCAGGAACCTTCCTCTTAGCTCGCAAGAGCAAAAGCACCAACCCCTTTGTGCATCTGCTGCAGGGTGGGGTTATAGGGAGATGCTGTGGCCCAGTGGACAGGGGGAGCTGGGTTGTATTCCTACCTCTACCTGCTGTGTAACCTTGGATAAGTCTCAGGTTTCCCTCTGTTAAAGGGGCATAGAGATGCTGGCCTTGCTATGTACAGCAAGCTCTGTTGCTAAAGGAGGATGTATTATTACTGGAGACAACTCTGGTTCTAGAGGTGCACCTGGGAGAAAACAGGTGAAGGTGGCAGAGGTGTTTGGCAAGCTCAGCCGATGCCGATTGGCCTTTCCCCAGAGGGGTGCTCCCGAGGTCTTCGGCAGTAGGTTAAATCCTAGGGTGCAGGTTGCAGGGGAGAGAGCTGTGAGTTTCAGAGATAGAAAATCCAGCCGCTTTGTCACTGACTCAGTTTCACTCTTCAGTCCAGGGTTTTGCTTCTCTCGGCTTTGCTCTGACCCAGAGCTCCTTCTCCCCCGCCCCCCGCAATTACTGCACAGCATTGCAGTGGCCACAGTGGGCAACCGGGAAATGTTGTTATGATCCTGACACCAGGACTCAAAGGCATCCTGACACCAGGAACGCAGAGGGGATGATGGGTGGGCCAGGGCCCCGTGTGAAGCTGTCAGGGCAGCTCTGCTCATCGCACCTGAAGAGAGACGCAGGGGCAGGTTGAGCAGGCGAGCAGCATGTCTGAGTCAGACAAGATTCCCACAGAGAGAAGGAAGGAGCAGGGGACCAGGCCAGCTCAGAGGGACCAAGAGCCATGTGTCTGCTTAGACAGGACAATACCAGGGGCTAGTTATGGGACATGGAGCCTTTCGCCCACCACCAAATTGTTATCCTCCCTCCATCTCCCACTGAGTTACCTGCTTCCCCTTCTGTGCTGTGGATCCCACCCTGAGCTGGTTCCTGAGTGAGCAGCTGGAGGGAGAGTCCCTGGTAGCGGGGGTCTCTCAGAGCCACTTGGGTTGGGGAGAGCTGGGGGCTGGAACGAGCCATCTGCAGTTCCCTTTAGCTCTGCCTGGATCATGGGGAATCCACTGGGCATGGAAGACGAGAGCCAAGCTGGTGCACAGCCCACCCTGCTGTGAGGGGAGGCTGTCGGGGCAGAAGGGAGCACAGAGCTGTTTCTCTCCGTCAGACTTTGCTCTTCTGGCCCTTGATTCCCTTTCCTTCCTCCTGAGCAGGGTTCGATATGACACCCAACTACATTGACTCGAGCATCGCCAGCATCACGGTGTCGCCCTGGTGCTCCTGCAGAGGAAGCGGCAACATGGAGGAGGAGTGTGAGAAGTTCCTGAGAGACTTCACGGAAAATCCATGTCTCCGTAAGGCACCGCTCTTCACTCGTTGTCTGTCTGAAGGGGCTTTGGCCTGTCCCAGGGAGCAGGGCAGGAGCTCTGGCTGTGGGAGAGCTCCCTCCTATTCTAGACGCATTCTCTCCCACCAAGGAGTGCTGTAGGGAGCCAGGCAGGAGGGCTGGCTATGGGGGAGCTCCCAGATATTCCAGTCCCAGCCTCTCCCAGCAGAAGCTGTGGGAAGCAGTCTGATGCAAGGGACTCCATGGAGTGCTATATGCTGTGCTGCAGGAGCACTTTGTGTCGGTGGAAGCTCACAACTGCTGTATTGCAAGCTTCTCTCAGCAGTGGTGCTGCAGGTGTCTGTAACCTCCTAGATTTTCTGGCCTCTCCACAAGACCCTGTCAGAGCTCCTGCTCCATGTCTCTGAACAGGAAGGAGATGTAGGAAATTCCTTCTGGCTTGGGCTTGCTTTCTGTGGAGTTTTGGGAAACCTTACAACCTTGCAGATAGCTATTGACAAGGTCCCTTTGATGAAGGAGGCTCTGGTGTGCTGAGCTCTGGGAGTTTCATTCTCTCCATTACTTATTATAATTGTATCCATTTAATTAGTTGTCATTCAATTTAATCATCCAAAAATGTTACCGTCAAGCTCTCGCCTAGTGCTAACAATGTCCCCATCCCTGCCTAATCGTCAAGCTAATTTAATCTGTTTTGGGGGTAACAACTGAGTGCAAGCAGGCCTGGATTATTCTGCCATTGCAATTTAGTCCTGCCTTGCAGGATTAGCCTAGCGCACTCATGAAACAGAAGGCATTGTCGATTTCACACCAGGAGGCATTGTAGAGAAGGAAGTAGGAGCCCTGGCTCCCTTGGTACTATGTAAATAGTAAATAAAGAAATAATACAATTATTATTATTAATAATGCACCTCAATCCTGACCAGCAGCACCCTTGTTTTTCCAGTTCTGGATTCCTCATATGCTGGTCTGCCAATTCCCCTGACTCCTGACCTGTAGCACCGCCTGCTATTCCAGTCATGGCCCCCATTCCCTACCCCACCCTAATGTTTCCAGTGCCCCCCCCCCACTATTCCTGCCTGCTAACCCTATGCAGCTGTACCAGTGCACCTCAGTTCAGACTTGCACAGCTGCCACATTCTGTACAGCACCATGTAGGACATACTATGCAAATAAGCTATTTTGCATATTTGCAGATAGTTTGCATTTACTCTTAAACTTCCCCTTAAAAGTATCATGAGGATTTCATGCTGGTGAAAGGCATTGGGCAGAGTTAAGGTTACCTATACAGCCCCCTTATGCATGTTCATTAGGACACAGTGTTTAATTATACCACTACATGCTGCTTTTCCCCCACATGAGTTATCAGGATTTGAACCTAAGGCCTTCTGTGCCACAGCATACACCTCAGCCATCTGAGCTATAGTATAGGAAGAGCTGTTGCTCTAAGCAGGCTGTTATCCTCTATGTGGACTAGTCCATAGAGTGGGGGACACGTCACCAATGGGTTATACTACTTTTTGTGAGGCAGCACTGGAATGCTGGGTGTCAGGATTCCTAGCTCTGGGAGGAGAGTATGGCCTAGTGGTCGGTGACAGCACAGCCAAGCACAGTTCAGCCCACAAAGTGGATGACACTTGCTATGTCATGTTTGAGAGTGGCATGGCATTTTACAAGCTACAGAGGCAGGCACAACAGAGCTGCCAAATGCATGAGTGTTGTGTGAGATGCGTGATATGGGACTTTTGGACCAGCTTCATCCTCCACTGTTCCAGACTGAGGTTCTCCAGAGAGCTTACCAGTCCCGTCAAAAGCGTGTGTCCGTTTTGTTATATGGCTCAATGGCTGCCAGGGTTTAGACTGAGATCTGCCCAAACTCATTTCACTTGTGAGTGCTAGAGATGTTGGAGTCCAGAGTTAGGTAACAAATGTGTTATTGCCTTGTCCCACCAACACCTGTTCCCCACCTCATCATATAGCTCAGTTAAGCCACTGCAGTTGCAACATGCCATTGATACGCTAGACAGACCCAGGTCTATTTCCACCTACATACAATCATAGAAGATTAGGTTTGGAAGAGACCTCAGAAGGTCATCTAGTCCAACCCCCTGCTCAAAGCAGGACCAACCCCAACTAAATCATCCCAGCCAGGGATTTGTCAAGCCGGGCCTTGAAAACCTCTAAGGATGGAGATTCCACCATCTCCCTACGGAACCCATTCCAGTGCTTCACCACCCTCCTAATGAAATCGTTGTTTCCTAATATCCAACCTAAACCTCCCCCACTGCAACTTGAGACCAGAGAAGGGCTACTAGGATGATCCGAGGAATGGAAAACCTGTCTTATGAAAGGAGACTCAAAGAGCTTGGCTTGTTTAGCCTAACCAAAAGAAGGCTGAGGGGAGATATGATTGCCCTCTATAAATATATCAGAGGAATACATACCAGGGAGGGAGAGGAATTATTTAAACTCAGTACCAATGTGGACACAAGAACAAATGGATATAAACTGACCATCAGGAAGTTTAGACTTGAAATTAGATGAAGGTTTCTAACCATCAGAGTAGTGAAGTTCTGGAACAGCCTTCCAAGGGGAGTAGTAGGGGCAAAAGACATATCTGGCTTCAAGACTAAGCTTGAAACGTTTATGGAGGGGATGATATAATGGGATAGACTAATTTTGGCAATTAATTGGTCTTTGACTATTAGCGGTAAATATGCCCAATTGCTGGTGATGGGATGTTAGACGGGGTGGGATCTGAGTTATTACAGAGAATTCTTTCCTGGGTGTCTGGCTGGTGAGTCTTGCCCACATACTCAGGGTTTAGCTGATCGCCATATTTAGGGTCAGGAAGGAATATTCCTCCAGGGCAGATTGGCAGAGGCCCTGGGTTTTTTTTTGGCCTTTCTTTGCAGTGTGGGGCATGGGTCGTTTGCTGGAAGATTCTCTGCATCTTGAAGTCTTTAAATCATGATTTGAGGACTTCAATGGCTCAGACACAGGTTTGATACAGGAGTGGGTGAGTGAGATTCTGCAGCCCGCATTGTGCAGGAGGTCAGACTAGATGATCATAATGGTCCCTTCTGACCTTAAAATCTATGATTCTGTGATTGACCCTTGTTCTGTCATCTGCCACTACTGAGAACAGCTGAGCTCCATCCTCTTTGGAACTCCCCTTCAGGTAGTTGAAGGTTGCTATCAAATCCTCCCTCATGCTTCTCTTCTGCAGACTAAATAAGCCCACTTCCCTCAGCCTCTCCTCATAAGTCATGTGCTCCAGCCCCCTGATCATTTTTGTTGTCCTCCACTGGACTCGTTCCAATTTTTCCACATCCTTTCTACAGTGGTGGGCCCAAAGCTAGACGCAATACTCCAGATGTGGCATCACCAGTGTCGAATAGAGGAGAATAATCACTTCCCTCGATCTGCTGGCAATGCTCCTACTAATACAGTCCAATATGCCGTTAGCCTTCTTGGCTACAAGGGCACATTGCTGACTCATATCCAGCTTCCCATCCACTGTAATCCCCAGGTCCTTTTCTGCAGAACTGCTGCTTAGCTAGTCAGTCCCCAGCCTGTAGCGGTGCATGGGATTCTTCCATCCTAAGTTCAGGACTCTTCACTTGTCCTTGTTGAACCTCATCAGATTTCTTTTGGCCCAATCCTCCAATTTGTCTAGGTCATTCTGGACCCTATCCATACCGTCCAGCTCTCTACCTCTCCTGCAGCTTAGTGTCATCCACGAACTTGCTGAGGGTGCAATTCATCCCATCATCCAGATCATTAATGAAGATGTTGAACAAAATGGGCCCCAAGACTGACCCCTAGGGCACTCCACTTGATACCGGTTGCCAGCTAGACATCAAGCCATTGATCATTACCCATTGAGCCTGATGATCTAGTCAGCTTTCTTTCCACCTTATTGTCGATTCATCCAATGCACACTTCTTTAACTTGCTAGCCTTCCTGTACCCTGTGTCCTTAAGCCACAACCCCTGTCTCTACTCCAAGTATAATTCCTTCCAGGTCTGTGAACTCCGAGTTCCACAGCTCTCCTCAGTTTCTCCTATTACCAGTAGTGCCAACCCCAACCCCCGAGTCTGGGCTTCAAAAATCATGAAATAAGCTTAATACTCATGAGATTAACCCCCAGATTCACACAATTTAGGGGCTTTTTTTCTTTGCCTTCTAGTTTCTAAGCCTTTAAGGAACACTTGGGTCACGTTTTCAAGCTTTTCTCTGTAACCAGATGTGACAGATGCTATAGATACATGGACTATTCAAAGATTACTACACTGACTTTATAAATGTTATATGTATCCTGATTGGCTGACTAGTGATTGTCACACCAGGAGGGCTGGAATCATGGCTTTTGTTTCCAAAGAACTGAGATTCTCATGCAGTCACTTACATTAGATACTGGCTTCTAAGTAAAACACCAACTATCATGAAACTCACAATCAAACCCTACATGCTGGCAGTGCTACCTAACTCTTCTACCCTCCTGCTCATTTGTCATTTCTTTTTCCTTTGCAATGAGCAATAGGGGTGTCATGGCGGGGAAGGTGATGAGAGGAAAGATTAAGGTGTGTCGGAGGGAAGGGCAGCACCTTGAACTCAGTGGCTTTGAACCATGTGGCTGGCAGCTGATCTCTTCCAAGTTTCTGGCTCCTGTGCATTGTTCCTGTCTGGGGGAGCTGGAAAGCTCTGCCTCTGGGGTGCTTTGCCCATGGTGCATCTAGGGCTGATGAGAATGCCTATGGGCCGGAAGAGATGCCTGGCGAAGGGATCAGGGATGCTGAACTTGGGGGATGAGGGTGGGTGTAGCAAGGGGAAGGGAGGGATGAAGGAGGTAGAGGAGGATGGGAGGTGATGGGGAAGGAAGATAGGGAGAGGATGGAGGTGAGGAGGTGGAGGTGGAGGTGGAAGATCCTCTACCAGACGGTATTTTTAGTTCTGCTTTCCATTAACTCTCATCCCATCACTCTCTTCTTTTCTCTGCCTTCCCTAAACACTGCTGCCACACCCCCGAGATGCCTCTCCTGCACGCAGCGCTGGAGAGGAATCGGGGGCTCAGTGGAGACGGCGTAATTTGTGCTGTTTCCATCAGCAACTGCCATATTCTCTGTGACGGCGCCGCAGCGGGGAGTGGGGCTGGAGACAATGCACCCGGGCATTTATCTCTGCACTGGGCACGGAGCCCATGCAGCCAGAGCAGCGGGTCAGCGCACGATGCCTAGTTGCCCCTTCCCCCCACCCTCTTTGGAAGCTTTTCTCGTGCCGTTGGGTAGAATTGCCCCGGGCTGCCACCTTGAAACAGACTAGGGCCTCGTGTGCATGTGTGTGTGTGAGACAGAGAGATGGGGAAGGAGGAGTTACTATTGGAGCAGCAGAACTGCTGCCAGCCCCAATCTTGTGCATGGGAAAGCCACTGACAACCTCTGCAGAGCAATGGGCTGGAGCGGGGAGGACTCCAGGACCGTCCCAGGGGATCCATGAGACACAGAGTCCTCTCCATCAGGGGATGGGGGTGCTGATGATGGAAACCATGCATGTGGTGTTTGTTATTACTACTTCAAGCCAAGGGGTGTGGCTCATCCCTAGTTCCAGCACTGCTGCCCTCAATTCCCTTCCCTGGGCTCAGGGAGGAGGTGGGGTCCCCACTAGAGATGAGAGTTCATAAGACGTATCCCTTCTGTGGTGGGATTTAGTGATATTTGAGAAACGGGCTTGGGGCGGGGGGAGGGAGGGTTAAGGAGAGGAAAACACTTTGAGCTGCAGGGGCTGTGTCAGAGCTAATGAAGCAGAACCTCAAGGCGGCAGGCTGGGTCCCAAAGCAATGAGGTCTGGGCAGGAAGGAGGGCTGGAATGAGGAGCAGGGAATGGGAAGGAGGATAGGTGAGTAGGGAGAGTGTGTGAGAGAGAGAAGGTGCGAGGCCAGGAAGGAAGAAGAGTATGAATGAGAGATGACAGCCTGACAGGAAGAGAAATAACTTTCCCACATTGTTTGATGCCTGCTCACTCCCACCCCTGGCCCTGGTATCCCACTGACAGCTAGTGACTCCTGGCTCTCTCTGCCATGGCATGCGTCTCAAAGTGGGATGTGTGCAAATAAAGCTTGAGGGCTTTTGCTTCGGCAGCTGCCTGGAAGCAAGCAGACCCCCTCCCAAGGAGGAGGCTGTCCGGCTGGCCCAACAGAGCCCCAGCAACTATCTCCTCTCATGGGCTGCTGGTGTGAGAGTCTGGGCGTGGGATGGCAGTGGCTGTCTCTCAGTTGTTACCTAAGTCAGCCCCTAGCCACGATCCCTGATGACCATGAAGCTTGATACAACCAGCAGGGAGCCACCCTAAAACACAGCAAGCAACATTTCTAGTGGTTAGAGGAGGGAATGGGCCGTCAGGACTCCTGGGTTCTACTCCTTGCCCTGGGAAGGGATTGTGCTCTAGTGATTAGCACAGTGGTCTAGGAGTCAGGACTCCTGGGTTCCATTCCCAGTCTAAGGAAGTAATGTTGTGTAGTGGTTGGAGCAAGGATGTCATGTCTGCCATGGCCTCTGATCTGGCATCTACCACCAACTTGCTGTGTGGCCTCGGGCAAGTTGCATCCTGGTTGGGTGCCTCAGTTTCCCCATCTATAAAATGGGGATTATGCTGACCTGTCTCATGAGGAGGGGAAGTTCGTGAGCTTTAATCCATTCCTAATGTTTGTAAAGTGTTTTCAGATCCATGGGGAAGCACAGCATGTTTAGTATTTATTTTTGTATGCCCTGTGAGTTGTGTGCATAGAAGTTGATAGTGAAACCACATCCCCAAAGCCCTGTCTCTCTTTCCATTCACAGGAAACGCCATTCAGGCCTTCGGCAATGGTACGGATGTCAACCTGTCCCCCAAAAACCCCTCGCAGCCTGTCACCCTGCCCCCTAAGACAGAAAAGAGCCCCGCTTTGCCAGATGACATCAATGACAGCAACACCATCTACGACACCAGTGTGATCACAACTTGCACCTCTGTTCAGGTAGGACCTCGGCTCCGGCTCCTGCTCCCTCTTCACAGAAGACACATGTTAATTGGATGCATGGACCTAGCTTGGCCAAAGCTTCCCACATATTGATGTGCCTGCCGGGACTTAGCCTATGGTCTTGGAAAGTGAGGGTTGTCTATTGAAGGCTGCTGTTTGCAAGTGTACCTCTTGAGTTATTACAGCGCCAAATTCTCTGTTACCCAGAATCCCCTGGGCCCATGCCCAGCACTGTATTCTCTGTTACTCAGAATCTCCCTGGGCTCTGCCCAGCCCCTGATACATCTCCATTACCCAGAATCCTCCAGGGCTCCTGAACAGCCCCAGCCCCAGCGTGCTCACTGTTATGTGTATTAGATGGTTTGATTTCTTTTCGCCTTCTCTTGTTTGGGATGGATCTCTCCCAGGCTCATGCTTTCCCATGCACTGACCCACGGGCTACCAGTTTTTGCCCAGGTTGGCTAGCCTTCCTGCTTTGGGCGAGCACTGGAAGCTGAAAGTGCCCATCAGTATCCAGACACAGCCTGTGGATTTACGGCCCGCACGTATGCCCCTATGCACACACACTGCTATGTAATCCTGCTGGTGATGGGCTGGGGAGGAGGAGGTGGGATCTGGATCAAGATTAAGATTATGTCTGAGGCTGAATCGGGGGCCCATGCTTAGGTTCCAGGGCAATGAAACCTTGGCAAGTGATTCTGTTAAGACAATGAACCCAAATAGATAATCTCTTAGGACTATAGTTGCTTTTGTGGGATTTCCCCCACCTTGGATTGCAATCTTCTGAGCTGCCCTCCTGAGATTTTAGCCATAACTAAACAGGAACCAGAACTGGAAAATAAGGTCCCTTCTGCTTTTGAATCGAATCCAGAAACAAAAACAAACCCACATGGGCTGGCAGGGTGTGATGAGCAGGGAGCAGGGCGGATTTGACCTGGGAATGTTGCCAGGGAGTTACATTGGGGATGAGAAGGAAGCTACCTGAGCTGTAACCTGAGCCAGGAGGGGGATGGGAAGAAGTGACACCTTCTGCCCCAGAGACTGAACAAAGGAGAGGAGGAGCAGAGGGGAGGGAGGAGAGAGCTGCTGGAGGGATTTTTAGAGTCAGTTTGGGCTGGGTGGTGCAACGCAGGGAACCCCAAGCTGGAGTCTAAGCTCCCTGAACCCCCCAGAAGGACTTGATTGAGGGGTTCTGGTTGTACCTACACGCTCTGCTTGGGACTGTGTTCCTGTTGTCTAATAAACCTTCTGTTTTACTGCTGGCTGAGAGTCACAGTGAATCTCAGGAAGAGGGATGCAGGGCCCTGACCCCCCCACACTCCATGACACAAGGATCTTAGAATTTAACCCTCAAACCACAATTCACAGCTCCATCCTTGGCCTCCTCAAATTTCTCTGGCCCTGCAGACTTCCAGTTGCTTGGGAGTTATTCTCATCCTGCAGCAAGAGCTGGCCATGCCCATTTGGCATTCTCCTTCACAGCTTTGCCTAGATGAGTGATATGTCTATGCGGTGGTCACAGGGTGTGATTGCAGGTTGTGGAGACATACCTGGGCTAGCTTTAATCTAGCTGGATGGGGTACTGATAGCAGTGAAGTTACAGCAGCATGTGCTTCAGCAGGGGCTACCCACCCAAGTAATTACCCAGGATTCCAGGTGGGCTTGTCCAACTTGTGCGCTACTCTGGTAATCGAGCTCGCTAGACTAAAGCCAGCTCAGGTACCCAATGATTACAGTATTGCTCTGTCCTAGGACTGAATGATGTGTTGTTAGCTAGTTCGATCCATTGCTTTCTAAAACTCTAGTGAAGACAAGGCAAGCTGCACTATAGCAAGGCTTTAACTCAACCCGTTTAGCACGTGCTGTAGTACAATTTACCTCGTCTGGTCTAGAGTTTTAGAAGGTGCTGGGACCGAGGTAGGTAACCCCATCCAATAACCTTCAGTCCTAGTCTAGATGAAGCCTCAGACCCACCCAGAAATTACTACTCCCCTCATCCCTGCACCTGAAGCCGCGTTGCTGAAGGCAGGGGAAGCATCAAGTTACCACACTGATCAGAGTGGTGTACAGACAGCTATTGGAATCACTCCGCTGGCCCCCGTCTTTTAATGTTTATCAGATGGTAATGCCCAGAGGCCCTGATCTTCTCTAGGGACTGTACAAACACACAGAAAGACACGGTCCCTACCCCAAAGAGCTAGATAGATAGATGGGCATCTCCTACTCACAGTCCCAAACAGAGGATGATTCTTTGTCCACCTCTGCAGAAACAAAGTAAGTCTCTTCTTCTCCTTCAGGCTGGCGAGCACACGTGAAGGCAGCAATGTCACCCTTGGGCAGCCTCTAATTAGATCCGGCATGCTTGAGTAATTACATCTTATGTTTTCTAGTTACCACTCCGTGAGACAATCAGCAGCTCAATTTCATGCTAGAATTGCGACACATCAGGGCCCCGCCATCGCCTTGGTGGGCACTTGGCTCACTGTTCATTGTGAGACACGCTTGGCAGAATTGTTCTTCTAAGTGGGAGGAAAGGGAAAAACAGTGGTGTTATCAGCGTTACCGCATCTTCTGCTCCATTTGCCACCTGATGATGGAAGCGCTGGTGGTGGTGGTGTGGCGGTATATTGCTGGAGTCAATTACTAGTGGACTAGTTTTGCTCGTAGTAAACCCAGTGAACTCCACTAGGTCAGACCCTGCGCTCAGTTGCTACTCAGGGAGAACTGAGTGGGAAGAGAGCTGGGTAAAATGTTTTTGCTGTAACTCTTGTTCAGTGAAGAATGAAGATTTGGTTGGGAATTGGAGTTGGAGCCAACCAAGTTTTGGTTGAAAAACACCTTAAAAAAATTGGAAAAAATCAAAACGTTTCATTTTGACGTTTTATGAAACAAAATATTTCGATTTTTTTTTTGGTTCAGAACAACTATGTGCTTCAAAATGTCCTTCTAATTTTATTGGAAAAAACCTCCAGATATTTAAAAATGGTCCAGAACCCAAAACATTGTGATTTTGTCAAAACAAAACATTTCATTCAACCTGACATGTATTTATTTCTTTTTTAATTTTGGACTTGTCGACATTTTTTGAAAAATTCATTTTTGGTTTGCCCTGGAACAATTTTGTCCTGATTTTTTTTTCAGAATTGCCAGAGAACCAAAACACCCATTATTAGCACAACTCTAATAAGAGTGATACCTGAGTAACACACAGGGCCCTATTCTGATCCTTTATACTGTGAGGAGGGTCATGTTCTCTGCTTGTAAAAACAGGCACAGCTCCGTTGGCTTCAGTCAAGCTGCCCCAAATATACCGGCAGAGGGCTTGGCCTGTGTTACTCCACTGACTTCAGGGATGTGACTATGGATTTACTCCAAAATCAGGCTCAGTCACTCCTTTGTAAATCAGGAATAGCTCCATGAAGTCAGTGGAGTAGTTCCTGATATATACCTGTGTATATATCAGATCAGAATCTGACCCCGAGTGAGCAAGTCTGGATTTGACCCACTAGGTAAATCAGGAGTATCTCCATTAAAGTCATTAGGCCTAATTCTCCTATCGTACACTGGTGTGACTCCATTGACTTCACCAGAGTCACTCCAGATTTACACTAATGCAAGTGAGAGTAGAACTAAGCCCAGTGCAGTTACACCAACATTGACCTTAGTGGGGTTACTCACATTTACACCAGTGTAGCTGAGAAGAGAATTATGCACTTAGCTTTTCAGTTCATACCACTTTGTCAAGAATTAAGGTGTGCTCTGTTGGTGAGAGCCAGGGGACTAGAAAGCACTCCTGGGATTCACGTCTAGATCGGCTACTGATTCACTATCTGACATCAGGCAAGAAAATGAAAAGAAAAAGTTAGCTTGTATTTTTTGAACTTCCGTAAAAGTTTTTCTTGGAAGAGCAGTGCCATGTGTGTGTCCTCATGTGTACTTGTGGGTGTGCGTGTGCTTTACCATTGTGCAATGGTGGCCTCTCCGGGAGCACTGTGGCCTCTGAAATATGAATGAAAATCCCATCCCCCAGCAACTCACTCAGATAGTACAAATCTCACTTTCTTGAGCCTGTCCACTTTTCCTTTAATGCTGAACGGCAAAAGGATGAAAGGAAGAGATGAGTCTAATGGCCCCCATCTCACTTCACATTGAGAGATTTCAGTGCTTTTATGGCCATCTCCAGCACTAAAGGCCTATTGTAGTGAGATTGGGAGAGCTTCTTGTTAGTGCTTTTGTTCTTGAACTGTACCTGCTCCTTTCAGAGGCTTATTCCCCAGCTTCACCTTACCCTTCTCAGCTCTCTCTCACAAGAGCTTCATGGGAGAGCCTGGCTTATGTATGATTGGCCAGTCTGCAGGCTTAGAACCAGTGGCTGGAACTGGGCAAAACCCACAGCCCCTTTCAGACTGACACAAAATGGAAGGATAATTAGTCTCGTGTACACTCTGGAGTAGCCCTGATGGCCTGAAGTCAGAGTAGCTGCACTGCTGCCAAACCCAAGTGCAGCACAAGCAGTGGCAGTGGACTCTAGGTATTTATGCTCCAGTTTTTAGCTGAGCCCTCCGAAGCCATGGAAACTTGTAACTGGAATCACCACCAGTTAGCTCCGTTCATGCAAACCCCAGCTTGTCCTTGTCTGTGCTTGTGCTGGCCCATAATGGCTGAGTCGGGGCTGTTACTGGTGGGAGACCAGGCATAAAATAGTCTGTAGGGGCAACCCACCTGATACAGAATCTGAACTCTTCTCAGGGCTATTTCCCCATCCCCACAGCCCCTCCCCTGCAGCAGGCAACAAGCGCCATTCGCTCCTAAGCTACATTGAACCGCTTCTGCTCCCTGGCTGGATTCTGATGTGGGGCTTGTCTTCACTAGAAATGTAGGTGATGTTAGAACACAGCCATCAGGAGTCATAGAATCATAGACTCATACATCTTGCAGTCAGGGTCCACAGGGGCCTCTGTGTTTAATACCATGTCAGGGATTGAGCCTACATATAGTTCCAGGAGGGTTCGCCCACAACACAATGCTGAATGCAACAGTCCCAGCAAAGTCGTGTTTGACAGCATGTCAGTTAACATGACTCGTCAAGGATGTGTTCTAACACAACCTGTAAAAGCAGCAAAGAGTCCTGTGGCACCTTATAGACTAACAGACGTATTGAGGCATGAGCTTTCATGGGTGAATACCCACTTCGTCGGATGCATGACGGATACTTAATACAACCTGGCATTCCAGTGAAGGCAAGGTCTCCTCTCCAGATTTGTCTTCACTGCAGGGTTAGCTTGCGCTATCGACACTTGAGTTAATGCCTCTCGAGTGCGAGTGGCCACACAGCAAAAAATGCTCGAGTTGCACTAGCTCCAGCATCTGCAGCGCTCGAACTCCACCCCCCATCCAACAAGCCAGCTAGCTTCAGTTGAAAGCAACACTTATCTTAAGCTAGAGATGCGTGTGTGTGGATGGAAATTGGCTCAGGGGCAACACTTGAGTTATACCTCAAGATAACACAGCTGGGAAGACAGGCCCTTAGCTAACTAGCCCATCCTGATGCAGATTCAGAATTTCCTCTCAAAGGGTATGTCTACACTGCAGTTAGACACTGCTGGCCTGTGCCTGGTGACTCGGGTTTGCAGGGCTCGGTCTGTGGGTCTGTTTATTTGAGGTGTAGATGATTCGGCGTGGGCTGCAGCTGAGCTTTGTGACTCTCCCACCTTGCGGGGTCCTAGAGCCCGGGCTCCAGCCCGAGCCTGGACATCTACACTGCAATTAAATGGGCCCGCAGCCCGAGCCCTGCAAACTTGTCAGCTGGCACAAGCCAGCCGCGGGTTCTTAATTGCAGTGTGGACGTACCCTGTGTGGGAAATTTTACATCGTGAGTGTTTGTGCCGTGAGTTCCTCAGAGCAGGGACTGTCTCTTGCTAGATGTTTGTATGTCACCTAACATAGTGGGGCCCCCAACCTGGGTGGGGCCTGGTAGCTGTATTGCCATACAAAAAATAATAATGATATCTGGATTCATCTGCTTGAAGACTTCCAGGCAAGGAACACGTAGTCAGTCGAGTTTGCAGAAGTTGAATGAATATTTGCAGATTTATTTTGTTTGCACTATCTGCCCAGATCTAGGCAGGAGTCCAGCAGAGAGGCTAAGCAGCCCAGGGAGCGAGGGATGAGAATTTTCTTTCTTCTCTCCTTCTCAAAGCTTTTCTGGCAGCCCCAGCATACGCAGAGCATACAGAGAGACTTAATGTTTCAACACCAGCCACACACTCTGAACTGCCTTCAAATGCCCCATGCAAATGTGGAAGCCTGGTAATTGCAGGCCTGTGATCAGAATAAAAACAATTTGGGATGCCCTTGTAGGCCAGCTCTGCAAGGACAGTGGAAAACGACAAAAGTTCAGCTCCAATGAAATTGGGCTTAGTGTGCTCCGGAGGGACAGCTTGTTTGAGTGGGGCTGGTGGAATGAGTCAGGCCTTTAGAACTGAGGGTACGGAACAGGCCAGCACATTCCTTTCTTACCAGCTAAAGGGAATGATTTGTCTCATCCACAATGTAACATCAGAGGTAGATCTTACTGCTTTTTTTGGAGATTAAAGAGAAATGACAGGAAGGAGGAAGCTTGCTCTGGAATTGCCTGATAAAGATGCTTCCTCACACCCCCTTTATTCTGTCACAGATTGTGAGGAGTGACCAGTGATGTTCCATGGCGGTTACAGGTGTTAATCTCTGATCAAGCACAGTCTGTCCACGATGCAGCATGGATGGCCTGTTACTTAAAGCAAGTGCCTGGGAGTCAGGACTCCTGGGTTCTATTTCCAGTTCTGTGAAGGAATGTAATATAGTGGCTCCTGGGCTCTGTTCCCCTCTGCCACAAACTTAATGTGTCATCCTGGGCAAGTCACTTTAGCTCTTTCTGCCTCTGTTTCCCCATCTATAAAATGGGGGTAATGATAGTTGGCTACCAGGTCTGATTTCAGGTTGCTTGAAACCCTAAGACCTTTGGCAAGGCCTCCTGGCTTGTTCTCTCTCCTCCACAGGAACATGGACCGAAGCTAAACAAATCCAAAGAGCACAGTCTCTGCTTCTCGGAGGTATGTGTCATGGCATCTCCTGGGAAGAGAGAAAGGGGCAGGCTGGAGACCATGGAAGTGTGAGCATGGGAGTGCTTTGTGCCATGCGTACATGCCAATAGAGGCAAGAGATGGAGTCAGATTCTGTTACAAATGAGGCTCAGCATATCTATTAGGGCTGTAAGGTTTCTCTAAGCTGAGCTGGTTTTCAAGGGCTGTATCTACAGGGCGACACTTTAAGGAATTAAAGAAAACAGCCAAACTTTTAAAATCCTATGAGCCTGTTCCTACTCTGTTTCCACATCTTAGTGGCACTGTATGTGTGTATCCCTAACACCTACTCACCCCTGTTGTGTTTTGCTGGCTCCAGAATATGTGCTAACCCTAATTACAGCCCAATTCTGCAATGTTCTATTTGTTCAATCTTAGGTGTTCCTATAGGGCTCCAGCCTGAGCTTGAGTGTCTACGCTGCAATTTTACAGCCCAAGTCAGCTGACCCGGGCCAGCTGCTGGTGTTTAATTGCTGTGTAGACCTACCCATAGCCCCTGTCACCTTGGAATCTAGGTATTGTCCAGGCAGTGAAGCAATGGGAAGTTGAAGGGGCCAAGCATCTTGCCAGAGAGTGCTTAGTATCTTAGGCCTTATCTACACTAGAGAACTGAACCATTTCTATTCAGCTGGATTAAGCACAAATGGTTTAGCGTGTCCACATTAGCCAGGCTGAATCGGTTTAAGGACCCCTTGCAGGTTTGCTTTTCATCCACACTAAGGCAATACAGTTGCAGTGTCCTCTGGGTACCTCTTCCACAGCTCAGCTTCTATATGCAGTGCATTCTGGGAGATTTCACAAGGCCACTGGTGCACTGTAGGATAGCAGTGGGAGGCATAGCATTACTGTTCAGCTAGACCATACTGGCATCATAACGACTGAGACTCAAAATGTGTTCTGTTTAGATCCACTGAAGAAGAGTTGGCTCGGAACAGCTGTGACCCAGCAGATTTGTGAAGAGCTGGTTGACATGATATTTTTTTCTTCAGATCTTGAAACGTTGATGAAATTCTTAAATACCAAAAAAGAGGAAATTTTGGATGAAATTTTCACAAAAAAATTCACCTGTTTTTTCCCAACAAATTATAGAGCAGGGTTGATATTTTCAAAATTTTGGGGGAGAAACCCCTAAAAAATTTGGGGAAAAAAACAAAATTTTGAAATGAAAAATTCAGTTTTGAAAAAATAAAAAATTTGGGCAAAAAATCCAATTTTAGAGAAAAAATGCAAGCTCTTTGATTTCTTTGAACCCCCTCCCAAATTCAGAAGAAAATTAAAAGCTATTTCCCAAAGATCCCTACCCAACCTCTGTAGCCAACCAGATCTGGCTACAGTTGGTAGCATGATTTTTCAGTGATGAGGGGAAAAGCCATTGGAACAAGCTACCAAGGGAAGTGGTAGATTATCCATCTCTTGATGTCTTCAAGTCAATATTGGATCCCTTGCTGGAAGATATGCTGTAGACAGACACAAGTTACTGGGCTCAGTACAGAGATAACTGGCTGTTATTCTCTGGCCTGAGTTATGCAGGAGTCAAACTAGAAGATGTATTGGTCCCTCCTGGTCTTAAAATCTATGAGCAGTTAGAAACAGTGTTTATTACAGCAGATACATTATTCCAAGATAAGATCAGATGCTTGTCCCTTATGCAAACACAGATCTCTGCCACTGAACTAAACTTCTGTTTTCCATTTCTCTGCCCACAGACACAGCTGACCACAGACATTATGCCAGACCAGAAGACTTTTGTGGACCAGAAGGCATCTGGCAGCCGACATTCAGCCAGGGGTATCCTCTCTGCTCTCCCATTCCTTCTCGTGAAACTGGCGTTATAAAGGAGAGAGGAGCCGCATTGTGAAGGAAATGCCAACAAAACCCATACTCGCGCGCACGCACACCCAAAAACTCTTGCAAGAATTCTCTCTCTCAAGTTGTTTTCTCCCAGGGTTTCTGCTTTTGAGAAATTAAATAAAAGAGAATCCTTGTGTCAGACACTCAATGTGCAAGAATAGAGTTAATGCTGGCCCTGGAATCACCGACCTCTGGGTGGACATGCATCCCAGTGGATGAACTTTGATCATTTTCTTTTATAGGTACTTATGGTTTTTTCCTTTCTGAAGCAAGAACCTGAGACTCACAACAAACCGGAACACACCCACACACATATACACGTGTGCACACACAAACAGTGGATCCAAAGCTGTGAACAGAACTATGGGGGATCAGGCGGTGACCTACTGAAGCTTTGGTGAAGGCCAAGGGACAGAGAATGACCTGCCACTTCCTGGATGGACTCTGGCAGTGCCAGGATCACTATAGCTGTTTGCAGGAGGATGGAGCAAAGGACAGAGACCCTTTTTCCCTCCCCATGTTCAGTTTCTCTTTGCAGCTTGAGAATTCTATATGTTTAATTCCCACCCCAGATGAAGTCTGGTATTCTGTATCCTGGGAGATCCACAAGCTAGTGTTTTACATCCTCCACTCAAACCACAGTGGGGCAGGTGTGTGTGTGGGGAGACAATGAATGTTTCACATGCGGACTCCAATCTCCCCTTTGAGGCTGCATCCCTGACTGGATGGGCGAACACTGGATCAGAATGTGGGCAACTCGGAACCCAGGGGATCTTTTGCCAGTTCCATGGGGAGGGGGGTGTCTCTTTAAATCTTTTCCTTTCCTTTCCTGGGGTTGGCGAAAATTTTAAAATCAAAGACAAAAACCTCCACCGTTAAAAGGTTGTCATGACATTTCCAAATTGCTCTTTCGATGGAGATCTTTTCCTTTATCCTGTTGGGTTTGGGTTGGATGGGAGAGGCCATCCATGAATGGGGGCCGCTGTATGTTACTCTCTTTTTGTTTTCTTTTGTTTTATATATACATATATAGTGTATGTATATAGAGACCACCTATATCTACATATATGTATGTATATACATAACCATATACATATACTGTGTGTCTTTTTTTTGTAATTCCTTTCTTTCCTTTTTTTTAAATGATCAAACAACAACAACAAAAATGTATTATTGTAAAATTTATTTTTTTTAATAATGTCTATAATGGAAAAAAAAATAAACCAAGAACAAAAATGAAACCTTAATTCTCCCAGCCTCCGATGGGGCTTCGGGAACAGGAGAGCGACCAATAAGTTTAACCAGTGGCTAAAATAAACATCATAGGAAGCAAATGGTGTCCTGTTTAGTTCAAAGTGCCTGGTTCCTGCTGCTCTGTGGATGTCCTTGTGCTGGCTGCGGCCAGCGCCCCCACCAAGTGCAGCAGCAGTCAAGGAGGGTGGCTTCTAAACGGCCATTTGTGGCACAGTTCATGGAAACTGGAAGCAGAGGGCTGACTGGGCTGGCAGGAAGAAGGCATTTGTCCAGACTTGGTAGTCGGGTATCTTATGTTCCATGTGAGATCAGGTAATCTCTCTATTTTAGGTACTTATATGGCCCCTTCAGGTGTTTCC
The DNA here is from genome assembly GCF_020497125.1 of Mauremys mutica. NCBI lineage: Eukaryota > Metazoa > Chordata > Testudines > Geoemydidae > Mauremys > Mauremys mutica. The sequence continues at coordinate 136,108,827 of NC_059073.1, read as the reverse complement.
CACTGTCAGTGACTGGGGATGAGGAGCTACTCGCGCACCTGCCTACTTCTATGCTGTACGTGAAGGATCCCTAGCGCACTCTGGAAACAATACCTGTTACTGATGGCATTAACATTACCCTCAGCAGTGCCCATCTTAGGGAGAGAGCTCAGTGCCTGGTCTCTTCAGCCCCTGGGCTTGACGCGGTGGAGGTGTGTGATACAGATTTGGCAGGACGAAGCATGGTTTAGGGCTTGCACAACACAGTTGATCAGATCTGAGGGTTTTTTTGCAAAGCCGGGTCTGTGTCCTGGTTATCGGTTTCCCTTGCAGGGCAAGACGAGACTGAACCTCCTTCTGCTTTGGGCCTCCGCCTGCTACCTTATGGCTCTGAGAGGGACGGCTCACTGCAAAACGAGAGAGTTGCATTATGGGCGGAAGAGCCCCTGCTATGGCCATGTGTGTTCTTTACTCTGCAGAAATGGGCCCCCTTCACTGGAGGGGAAACGGCTCCTTCCTTATGAAACAGAGAACTGTGTGATTCAATGGAGTGGGGCAGAAAATCACAGAAATCTTCCCCGAATCCTACCACACACACACAAGCCCCCACCCTCTGCATGAACACATTCGACAAAGGCGTCCAAAGAGGAGAATCATGTTGTCCCAAAGGCTACTTGAAATTTGCTAGGGGAGGGGTTTTGTGAAGAGCAGTGAGATAAGCCCTCTCAGAGCCTGCACTTAACACCAGATGCCCTGTTGTTTAGCCACAAGTCCCCAGCCTCCTTCAGGAATGGACTCCTGCACAATCACAATTCCACAGTCTTCTTTTTATCACCGTGTTGTGCATCCTCTCAGAACAATTTGGGCTGCACTCCTGTTTTTCATAACTCCTTATGGGCCAAGGGAGGGTCAACTGATCAAGCTTTTTCGTAAGCAAAGTTCCTGTTAAGACAGGGGATCTCTTGTACACATAGATGAGCCTGGACACTGGATGGATGGGGTGGACTGGTGCTCTGAGGTGGTACTGAGATTCTCTTTCTCAGGTGCTCACAGGCTCAGAGTCTTCAGAGTCTAACTGATCACCAGATTCAGGGTTGGGAAGGAATTTTCCCCCAGCTCAGCTTGTTGGTGACCTTGGAGTTTTTCGCCTTGCTCTGCAGCGTGGGCTGTAGTTTGCCCGCAGGGATCATCTGGATACAGCTCACCATTGCAGAGGTGTCAGGCACTGGTGCACCTTGGTCCCTCCAGTTCTCTGCCAGTGGCACATAACAGTTTATTCTCTTGAGGTCTGTAATACTTTGTCTAATTCTCGCTGTTGGGCTTGGTGTAGCGATGTTGTTGCGTGGCCTGACAGAAGGTCAGACCAGGTGATCTGGTGGTCCCCTCTGGCATTAAACCCTAGGATTCTGTGACAAGGAGCAAATGTCTGCTCAGAGCTCCCATAGCAGTAGTGGGAGGGTGAAATTCATTCCGGTGTATAAGACCAGCATCACGCTACGAAGTGGGACTTAGCTGATGCCCAGGCTTTGCACTGGCACTCTGCACAGGGTGAATTTCACCCCTTACAATGCCCTGAGCACCAGCATTGCAAGTTGACTTCAAGGGACATTGCAGCTGCTCAGCATCAGTCCCTCAGCACCGAATGCTGGCTTTGATGTGCTGCATGGAATGAAGCCAGGTGACAGGATGCCCTTGTGAACAGTAACCATCAAGCACTGCACAGCCCCTCATCCAAGGAACAAAAAGTGAAACTGACTATTTCTTGGATGCCAGTACCCATGTTATAGATCAGGACTCCCCTGCGCCGAGAGCTGCACATACACATAGTATCCCTGCACTCCAGCAGGGAGATGTAATTCCCAGCTCAGATACATGTCAACAAGCCAACTTAGCCACATGGCCACATTGGCACAGATGGTGGCTCAAGCAAGCTGCCAGAGTACAAACTCACCAGAGATCCTAGGTACATACTCCAGTAGATGGCCTGAGCAGCCACTGCCATGTTGCTATTTTTAGCATGCTAGCCTGAGCAAAGCTAAAGCATGTGCATCTACCCAAACTGGGAATTACACCTCCAGCTGCAGCATAGATGCACCCATAGTAAGAGACAGCAGTGCCTGCCCCCAAAGCGCTTAGAATCTAAATAAACAAAACAAATGGGGAGGGGGAATAAAATGACTCACCCAAGATCACGCAACAAGCCAGTGGTGCAGCCAGGAACAGATCTTTATTTCTGACTCTCCGACCAGTGCTCAACTCTTTGGATCACACTGCCTCTCACTATTTGAGCCATATGTGTCACATATGCTTCATTTACTAACAAAACCAGTAGCTACCATTCTCACCCCAGCAGAGCAAGCAGGAGTCAATTGCATTAACCCAGTTACCCGCTAAATTCTGATTCTCTTCCCCCACCCTTGCCTTCATGGTCAGGGATGATGCAGAGAGCAGAGCAAGAAGAGCACAGCTCAGTTTTCCAGGAGTGAGTTGGAGCCAGAAAATTTAGTGGGGAGAAATAAATGTCCCCTTTGAAATTTGTAAAACTAAACAAATTTGATGTGGAAGTTGCCAAGGGGAAGATAAATATGTCACGTCTCTTGCAGAAGTCACTTTGCAAACCCAAACTGCTCTTTAATATATTCACCCCTATAACAGCTAAGGGAATGACAGGCACTGGAAACAGAAAGCCAGATGTGCTAAGCAGTTTGGTGCTGAAAAATATCAACAGCTATCCAGGACTCCAGAGGATGGGGGAGAGGGAGTAATTGAATGCCTGGCATGTGGGGTGTTTAGGGTCAAAGTTTGTGTGCCTTTTGCTGGCTAAACACCAATTAAATCAGCAGGACTTGGGCCTCAGAAAGGACTGAAGGATTTTGCCCTTAAAGCTAATTTTCAAAAGGAAAAACAACTTGGATTGGATCTTCTTTTGTAGAAATCTGAATTTTTTCCCTGCTTGTTTTTTTTTTAACCCTAGAAATATCAGGAATGTCAAGCCTTGTTCAAAATAATATCCAAATTTTGGAAGGGAATATCAACCCTGCTGCTTCCAGGCATGAATTTGTTAGTCTCTAAGGTGCCACAAGAATTCCTTGTTGTTTTTGCTGATACAGACTAACTCAGCTACCACCCTGAAACCTGTCATCCCTAACTGAGGAGGGTAAGAAAGAAACTTCTTTTAGAGGCAGGTTGTTCCATATCTGCTGCTTGCACCTTCTTGGGCTGAGCCCGTATGGTAATCGCGATCCGTGGTGGGGTGTATTCCCTAAACAAGTGATGAAAGGGTTAAAGTGAGCCGGAGAGGCCAACTAACACACAGCTGCTCAATTGAAGATGAAGCCCAGCTGGGAAGGGGCTGCGAGAGGACTATACACAGGGAAAGAGCGGCACAGAAATGGGGCTGGAGGGAAAGTGAGAGGAACCTTGCAAGCACTGTTGGGGATGAGAGTGGGTCAAGGAGAAAGACTGGGGGACGGACAGACAGACAGACAGATGGAGAGCTAGCTAGTCATGGGATCCTTGCCGGAGTAGAGAAGGCTGGCAAGCAGCCAGGGTGTAGTGGTGTCATTTACTATGGAACAAGAGGGGCAATTGCCCCACCCAGACTTTTCATAGGCCTATCTACTCCATTATGTCCATGTTTTGGGTGCCCTCCCCCAGCTGAGCTTGCAGGATGTAATATAATCACATCTAATATTCTCTGTGCTCATGCAACTTTGAGCTGTGCCCAGCCCCTGTGCCCTCCCCCCTCCCCCCCCCGAATGTTTCTGAAATGATCTAGGGTGGAGCAGGCTCTGGTGATTTGCCCTGAAAAGAGAGCAGGTGCTGAACTGCTAGGGAGAAACCCGGGAGGCGTTTAACTGGGGAATAGAGGAGGGGAAGCTGGAGAGGGATGCAAGGTCAAGCCCAGGGAGGGTAGCAGTAGGTTTAAATACACTTGTTGGTTTGTGATTTTATTGGGAGATTCCAGGGGAGGGCTCTGTGAGTCCCAACACTGATAGTTGGGTGAACCTAGAGCGGTTGTAGGGGAGAGGGCTTGAGAAAGGCCCAGTAGGAAGAAGTCTGGTGGCATGAACCTTGGGTGCCTGTCCTGGAGTCCTTGGATTGGAGCCCAGTGGAAGGGGTTGGGGGGCTGGGTTCCCCTGTTAGCTGGTTGTGTGGGGCCCTGAGAGGGGGACAAAGATAATGGAGAGCCCTGAGAGAAGGGTGTGATGACCATGGGGCCCAGAATCTGGGCTGAAACCCCTTTTAAAAAGAACATTTGGACTTTTAGTTGTGAGACTAGGGGTGGGACTAAATCATGACTCTACCAGAGGGCTGAGTTATGGGAAGAGAGACCACTGCAAGGCAGGAGCAGCTGTCAGCAGAGAGAGCCAGATGGAGAAAAGTCCACTACTCTCTTGTGCTATCTTTTGCAGGGGGTCTTAGCTGGAAATATGGACTGAGAGCTCTCTCAATCCCTAAGCGCATCTTTAACGAGGATATCTTTCCCTTAAAAGTCTCTCAGGCATTAGCGTTAAAGAGATATTCACCAGGAAACATAAGAATCACTCCGTCTCTTGGTTAATTGAATTTCACTTGCTTGGCTTCTCTGATGTCATAACCCTATTGAATTTGGTCCTCCATAGAGTCTTGTTTTCGAATAGAAAAAATTCAAACCCATCCCTGACTTTTTCTGGCCTTCTCCATCCAACATGAAGAAGCACAAAAGGCACAAACCATGACTTCTCCAGACCCCACTCCCTCTGCTCAGCTGTCACGTTTCAACCAGCCCAGAACCTCTCGCCTCTGTTCCATCTGGTTCTTCCAGGGCCCAGTGATGATTGAGCCTAGTCCTATTTTAAACCAAAAAAAGCTCCCAATTACGCTTCACGCTGATTCAACAGCTAGTCTAGGCTGCAGAGAGACAATCCTGGAATCTTCTTGCACAGGAGCCCCAGTCATGAACCAGGTGCTGTACAACCTCAGAGCAAAGGAGCGGTCCCTGCCCCAAGAGATTGCAATCACTTGGGCTGAGCAGCGTTCTTGGGAACTTTGACCCCCCCCACTTCCAATAGGCGATGACCACCTTGATTTTCAGTGAGGTCAATGGACACGGCAGTACTCGGCCCCTCTCTTTTCTCATGCGCTCAGGGATAAAGTGATCTTGGGTTTCTTTGCTCCTGAGATGGCATTGCTGCAGAGAGAGGCTTGTTCCTGCAGGGCTGTATTACTCACTTCCAAGCAGTTCAGGAGGTTGCAAACTCACTGAGTTTTTTTTTTCCTAAACGGAGCACGGCCTTGGGTTGCTGAACAAAGATATCAAGCCCAGGTGCTAATTGTCTGAGCAGCGCTGCTCTCCCTGTGTTAGAGCCCGGCTCAGCATGCAGCCCCTGAGATCTGGCAAACACATCTCCCATACTTGGCAGGTTCCTCCTCAATATAGTGACTCCCATGGCCCCCGTTAGCAACTCTCTGAGCTGTGCTATTTCAATTACTCTGGCAGCATGGCAGTGGCTTCCTGGCGGGGGCTGGTAGGTGCCACGTTGGAACGTGCTTGTAACTCAATGGCACAACGTGATGGGGTTTTTGTGTAGCATATCAAAGGCAGCTTGCAGCTAGTGTGGAAGGGAAGCCGGGGAAGTGAACTGATGTTGACGTTATGGACCATCCATCCAGCTGTTCAAAGCAAGCTCCTCTCACAAGGGGAGGCCTGACTGAGCCATGGTGAGGCTTTCCCCTTCCCTTTCGTCCTGCCAGATTATGTCATTGGTTTTATGCAGCTTTCCAAACAAAAAGGATGTGCCCCCTTCAGATATCCCTGCAACTCCCATAACATGAGATACCACCCCGTCCTTTCAAAGTGCCGGGCAAGATGCTGACATCTTCATTGTTCCAAAAGGAAGACGAGGCCAAGGAAGCCAATGTCCCTGGGTTTTTAGTCTTGACTGACTGGCTGCTGAGAAACATTCCATGTGCCCAAGTGCAGGCGAAATATGAAATTAAAGAACTGGTTAACTTAAGTTTGGTGCTATGTGTTGTAAATAAAGACCCTGATTAGCAAGTGAAAGAAGGCCTTGAAAATAATGAGTGATCAAGCCAGAAGGGATGGAGTAGGGAGGATGCCTGGCTCACATAATTGAGAAAAGGGGAAGTTTTGAAAAAGAAGGTCTCTGAGGTGACTTCAGGCCTTTTAAAATAAGACATGGACCTTCCCACCCTACCTACCAATGTTCTCTTAAAAGTAAAGCCTATGTGACCCCAGGCACAATGGAAAAACTGTTGGACAGCAACCAGGAGGGGAGGAAAGGCCTTGGGGAAGGAAGAAGGCTATGGTTTTTATCTGGATTAAGATGGAAACTAGGGGTGAATTGTCTCAAATTGGTTTGTAGCTGAAGTCAGTAATTAGCAATGACATCATTTGTTAGTTAAAGGCTCTAAAAAGAGTTATGACTTTGAGGGTGCTTAGTCAAACCCTATCTGATTATACTGGCGCACACTAGGATGACAGGGTTTTCTCCAGGTCTGGCCTAATTTTAAGTGTACTGATCACATGCTTATGAATACTTTATTACTGTATTGGATGTAATGATTGCTTATTTTTAAGTTGTTAGGCATGTTTAGAGCTATTGTATAGCGTGCCATTTGGCCTTTGGACTGAAAGGAATTTATGGTTAAATTAGTGTCTAGCCTCCCATATTAATAATAGCTAATATTAATAGTTCCAACATCAAGAGGTTTGTACCCACTGTGCTGTTTGAATGCTCCAGCTGGGAGACACCTCTGTGAAGTCAAACCTTCTAGTGCAGTGCTTCTCAAAGTCAGGCCGCTGCTTGTTCAGGGAAAGCCCCTGGCGGGTCCGGGCCGGTTCGTTTACCTGCCGCATCCGCAGGTTCGGCTGATCGCGGTTCCCACTGGCTGCTGTTCACCGCTCCAGGCCAATGGGGGCTGCGGGAAGCGGTGCAGGCTGAGGGATGTGCTGGCTGCCCTTCCCACAGCCCCCATTGGCCTGGAGTGGCGAACTGCAGCCAGTGGGAGCCGCGATCGGCCGAACCTGCGGATGCGGCAGGTAAACAAACCGTCCCATGACCTGCCAGGGGCTTTCCCTGAACAAGTGGCAGACTGGCTTTGAGAAGCACTGTTCTAGGGTATCTAAATCATGCACCCCCTCTGTGCTGCTGGCTATTCTGGGTACCACTAGGTACTACCCACCAGCAGTGCTGCCAAGCATTCCCCATTCAGCCAGGTGGAATGTATCTGTGCTGCAGCTGAACGCCCCCAATGCATGTAGGTGCAATTATACCTTCTCTGACTCAGTTCCAGCCACACAGGTTGTACCGGCGCTGCTAAATATTTATATCCAAGATAAGACTATATCTGCTGTACTGATGAATGTGCCAGTTCCACTCAGGTAGCTCATACCTACTGTGCTGCTGAATGCATTGTAGCTTCTAGGCGGAACATATTTGTTGTGGGGCTGACGGCAGCAGGTTTAGGATGAAAAATCCTGGCAATATCCCCCGAAGCCTTGCTAAGCCTCTCTTCTTAAACAAACTGCTTTTTGTCAAAGCAGGGAGTCGGCATGAGGAACAAAGTGCTGACTGCCTGATGCAGCTGAGATAAACTGAAGGGAGTGCCCCTCTGATGTCACAAAGAGCAGGGTTGGAAGGCACCCATTCTAGCTGCTAGGGAAGCATTGGAACATAGGGCATGACCCCCTGGCCCATCTAGTCCAGTGTCCTGTCTCTGACAGTGGCCACATACAAGAAACAAAGCAGATATGGGGTAATCTGCCCTCCACAGAGGTCTCATAGTGATCTCTCAGCGTTAAAAGTTGGCTTCAGCCCTAAGCATGAGTTTTAAGATCCCTGCTGATATTTTTGTTATCAATCATGATAACCATGGATATTCTTTTCCATAGAAATGTCCAATTCCTCTTTGACTCTTAAGTTCTTGGCTTCTGTGACTTCCTGTGGCAGTGAGTTCCACAGTTTATTGTGCTGTGTGGAAAAAGTGTTTTTATTTGTTTTGGGTGTGCCACCTTTTAATTTCATTCAATGACCCTGTAGCTGGGTCATCACCCTGCTCTGGCCCAGAAGGAGTTAAAAACAGCCCTGGGAAAGGGCTGTCCCGGGGAGCCAATAGGAAAAGGCTGGGAGGCAGCTAATCAGGGCCAGGCTGGGCCCTATAAAAGAGCTGCAGAGCCAGAAGGCAGGGGAGTCTTACTCTAGTCCTGGAGTGGGGAGGGCTAGCTGCCTGGGAGCAAGGTACCTGAGGTGGATCAGTGCTGGGGAAGGGCAAAGGGATCTGGGGAGCTCTAGCCTGGTAAACAGACATCAGATCATATGCAGGCAGTAAAGTGGAGTTTGGGCAAGGGATGTATGCTTATCAGTCCCTTTAGAAGAACACTTTAGTGGCTGTATTTCAGCCATTCATGGAACACTGTGAAGCCACCCTGGCAAAGATGGTGAGTCTCAAACCAAACTCTTGCAATAAATTCCCAACGTATGTTTTGGTGATTGGCAGGTGCAACCACAGCCTCTTCCTTTGGTGATGGGAGGGTTACAAGGTTTTATAGAGCATGGATCTTATCACGGTTAGGTTATTTTCTTTTAATTGACAGCATTGATTTCATCAGACTGATTGGACAAAGAGCATGTGATGTGAGGGGAAGGGATGTCTGCTCTCATGTCACAGGAGGACAAGTGATGTCACAGGAAAGGCAATAATATCAGACAGCATATCAAGAAGAAGGGAAGTGACGTCACAAGGAAGAATGAGGCTGGACTGTATGTCACATGAAGGGACGGGAAGTTGACGTGTCACAGGAAGGAAAAAGGAGGTGGGAAATTTTTCTGAATAACTGACACTGCTGTAAATCACAGGGACTCCAGCTACACTGAAGGCACATTATCTGATAGAGAAAAGGATTTTATTTGCATAAAACTTTCTGGAACAGTCCTTTCTGAGGAGAGGCATGAATGGAAGGAACTCAAGCTGTGTGGAGCAGCTCTCCCTTCCACCGAAGCCCTGGCCAAGTTTTATCTCCTAGGGAGCTGGAAGAAGGCTAAAAGGGGGTGAGACTAGATAACCCTTGGGGGTCCCTTCTGACCCTATGGTTCTATGATAAGACTCCCACATCTTGGGTTAATGTTTAGGCAGCTTTTCAAATCTCTCCCTCTGGTGAAGGAAGCTTTTATAGTGTGTGGTCCACTGAGAATCTCCCTCATAATTTCTCTCTCTCTCTCTGTCATGGAGTTTGGGTGAGAGAAAGCCCTGCACCCCCAGCTTCCTGCGATTCACCATGACTCTCAGCCAGCCAGTAAAACAGAAGGTTTATTCAGACAACAGGAACACAGACCAAGATGAGTCTTGCAGGTACAGACAACAGGACCCCCTCAGTTAGGTCCATCTTGCAGGGGGGCCCAGGGAGGCCAGAGCCCTGTCTGGGCTCCCTTCCATTTCCCAGCCAGCTCCAAACTGAAACTCCCTCCAGCCGTCTCACCCAGCCTCCCCCCGGCTCCTTCCCCAGCCTTTGTCCATTTCCCCGGCAAAGATGTCACCTGGCTCCAACCCCCATTCCTGGTTCTCATGTTACATGCTCAGGTATGTGGCCTCAAGGAAAGTCTCCCATCCCCAATGCAGCCAGTCCCAGCAAAACTCCCCTGCAACCTTCCCAGGTCAATACTCCTCTCTCCCTGCTGCATCACAGGCACCCACACAGAATTCAAAGAAAACTTTAAGAACATTCCCAGTTCATCACTCATTCTCATTTAAATTTTCATGGCTTGAGCCAGGCCCTGCAATTCAGAGAAATCCTCCGAGGGAAGGGAAAATGCTCTGGCTTTTTTCACCCAGTTTCGGCTTCAGCTCGGCTAGAAGAACAGAAACCTTCCTTCGCCATTCTTGTTTGGACACAGCTCTTAAAAGCAGTGGTGAGCTGGAGCCGATTCCCACCAGTTCCCAAGAACCGGTTGCTAAAATTAGACCTCCGTGGAGAACCGGTTGTTAAAGGGCCAGGGGGTGGGCAAAGAACTCCGGTCCATGGGCTGGACCATCCTGTTGCTCCCAGGATCCCCAGCTGGGGAGGCTGAGGTTCCCCCGGCCCCTCCCCCGTTTCCCCCAGCTGCAGCGTGGCCAGCCGCCGGCACCAGCTGGGCAGCTCAGCTGAGCTCCTGAGTCGTCCTGCTGCTTTGAGCTGCAGGCAAGGTAAGGGGGAGGGGGGTCTGTAAGCTCCAGGGCTGCTAGGGGGAGCAATTTTCCCCAGGCCCTGCAGGTGCCCCCGGTCCCACGAGTATGTCTCCCCCCACCCCAGCCCCTCCCCCGCTTCTCCCCCCCCTTAAATCAGAACTTTTTATAGGGAACCGGTTGTTAAGATTTTGGCAGCTCATCACTGCTTAAAAGACAGGGAAACGAGAGAGAGAGAGAACAGAATACCCTCTTCCAGTCTTCTTTATGAGCACAGCATGCATTTCCGCCCCAATGCTTATCGTTATGCATTTGTATTCCAGTAGCACCTATAGACCACAATTGAGATCCGGGGCCCATTGTGCTGGGTGCTGCACAGACACATTAGAAGACATAGTCCCTGCTCTGAACAGTTTACAATTGAAATAGACAAGACAAAGGGTGGGAAGAAGCATTATTAGCCCTATTTCACAGCTGGAGAACTGAGGTCACAGGGAGAGATCACATCTCATTTTTGCACATGAAAAAGGTGGCCAGCCCTTCCAGAAGGTTTGATATGTGTACCTGTCATGTGCTGGGCTTTATAGAAAATCTGGCCATAAAGGTCACCCTGGGAGCTGCCAGGTGCTGAATGTTTCTAAAAATCTGGCCCTTATTTAGGTACCTAAATGGGAACAGTGCTCCTCTGAAAACACAGCTCCAAATGTGGGTTCTGAGTCTTTGGAATTTGGACTCTGAGTTCTTCAAAATCTGATGTATGTGACTTGCCTGGGCCCAGGTCTCTTGAGTGCCCATGAAAAGCCTGACACATAGAACAGCCTCTCTCTTTTGGTGGCCATATCACACCCATCACTGTAGTATCAGTGGCCAACACCCCTTCTTTTCTATGGTCTCTGCTATCCCTTTGTTATGGCTGCCCTGGATACAGCTGCTCTTGCAGGTAAGAAGGAGAAATATCAATTCCTCTTCCTGCAAACGAAGGCAGCTCCTTCGATCAAATAAACAAAATCCAACCAGTGATTATTTCATCTGCCACGGAGAGCGCTTAGCCTTGGCCTGACTCAAACAGTGAGGGCAACGCTGGTGACAGCCGACGACCTTTGCAACATGCAGAGGTACTTAAAATAGATGGAATGGCACCTTTGCCCCCTTCTAATTAACTTGATGTTATCATTTAGACTTTAATAAGCACCCCAGAGCCAGCATGCTGAGGCAGGTGCCCTCTTTCCCCCCTGTTCTTAATTCTCTATTAAATAAGTTATCACCTTGGGGCTCTCTTGACACTTCTAGCTTTCCTGTGAGCAGATACTTTTGCCTCATTAACAATTCCAAGCTGCTTCACTTCACAGGAACTGTTTTCCATTGTGCTGTGTTTAATTTTAAAGACACAATAATAGCCTTTTGCATGGGCATGGTGTTTTTCCAGCCCCAGGCCTCAAACTGCTTTGCAAAAAGATAAATACCACTAACGTTCTGGAAGGGGAGAAACTGAGGCCTAGAGAAGGGGAAGTAACTGGCCCAGAGCTGTGCAGCAAGCCGATAACAGAGCTGGGGTCTAACCCACGAATCCTAACTCACAGGTCTCAGCAGGGTGGCACTGGCTAGTGCCATGTACAGCAGTGATGGAAGTCCCAAAGGACTTTGCACAATGAGCATATGCCTTATCTATTTCTTCTTTGGCTGACATGGGATTCTGGTGCCCGCTGGAGAAAGCCCAGGGATGCACATGAGGATTTCAGGGTGTTGAATGGGCTTTCAGAGGAAGTTCCTGGGAGGCAGCCTGAGCTGAAGTGACTAGGCAGAGTTAACGGGCCTGGGCCCAAAAGGGGGCTGGGACACACTCTGTTGGCATTGCTTGCATTGCAATGGTAGCTGGAGGCCTCAGCCAAGGTCAGAGACCTATTAGGCCAGGTGCTGCAGTAAGAGACAGTCCTTGCCCTGGGAAACTTGTAGTCTATATAGAGAAGAGGGGCAGGGGCGGGGAGGACAGACTATTCTCCCCATTTTTATGCACAAGGATTATTGAGGCGCAGAATTATTGAGGGCTTGATTCTGCAAAGTGCTGGATAGCCTCCCAGGAATAAGAACACCCCTTAAGAACCTGACTTCCAGTCGTTCAGCGCACTGGGAGCTGAGCAGAGCTGGTCAGGAGATGGGTTTTTTTCCCCACAGAAAATTTCAAGTTTTCATCAGCAGTTTCTAACATTTCATCACCCATTTCCCCCCACCAAAATAAATAAATCCAATAGTTTTTGACTGAAAACACCACCCCGCACATTCTTGTCCTGTTTTGGTTTTTACAGTGAATAATCAAAAACTTTCAGGCAAACAGGCGCTTTCCATGGAACTAGTCATTCTGTCAACAACAACAACAAAAAATCCATTGAAGAATTTTTGAGGGAGGTGTTTCCACCAGCCCTACAGCTGAGCTCTTTGGGGGGGGGAAAAAACATGGCTCCACTTGACCTGACCACAGTAGTTCAGCTTGCAGCTTACTTTATGATCCCTGTGTAAGTCCAGCAGCAGCAGGGTTAAAGAGAGCAAATGGAAGAAGTAGATCATTTTGTTTAAGAGGGAAAAAAAAAAAATCAGCGCTCACTTCTTTAGGTAGGTAATTGCAAAAGGCCTTCACAGGCCAGGCTGTGGTGCTTGTTAGAAATCACCATGCCCATTACACGTGAGCTCAACAGCTGCCTCTCCAAATGAGGAGGGAAATAGATCCAATCTCAGGAGGACGATGAAACTGAAAGATTCTAACGTGCGCAGAGAACAAACAGAACTTCATAAAATAGCTTATTGCGCCAAACTGCTTCCTTTATGGTAATTGTCTCTCAGCCTCCACCATCTGTGGGCAGGAGGGGAAGCTGTGGGAAAGGAAGGGAGAGACTGCAAACCTTGAAGAGATTTAAAGAAAAAGCAAGACTCATGGTTACTTGTAAACAGCAGCTCCACGCAGATGCCATGATGATGGGTATGGCATATAGAATAAGCAGAACTTGCGTAAGGCAAATTCTGTCACTCTTTCTTGTGCTGTTATTTGTTACAGTAGCATCCAGAGACCTCAACCAGCAACAGGGTCCCATTGTGTTTGGTGCTGTATGGACACACAGTAAAAGGCAGGGCCTGCCCCAAAGATCTTTATAACTTAAATAGACGAGACAAAGGGTGAGAGAAGGGAAGTATTGTTACCCCCATTTTACAGAGGGGGGAAAGGGAGAGATTAAATGACTTGCCCAAAGTGTTTCAGGGAAGCTGTGGCAGAGCTGGGAACTGGACTCAGATCTCCTGAGTTCCAGCCGTGTACCTTAACTCCCAGGCCGACCTCTCGCCAATGTAGCCCACGCTTCAGTGATCTGCAGTGCTTCCCTGAGATCTTTTAGTTACAAGGTGGGAGAGCAGCTCCATCTCCTGGGGCTGATATGAGCAATATTTCACATCCCAGCTGCACTTGGACAACTGATGTACATAGCAAGCCCATTCCCTTTTCTCCTGGATCTCTCGCACACATGGCTCCAGCTGTGGCTAGCTCAGATATTAACTAATAACTTCTTCTCCAGGATCCTCCAGCATTTGGTAGCCAGCTCTGCTTGGCACTGGCCAACTTGTGTTCCCACAAAGAGACAGCTGTGCTGCAGCTGCTAAGTTCCCAATAGCCTTGTTTTGGTTTGCACTCCTTGGGCCTGTGCCAACCAACGTCACACCCCATAGGGAGGTTATACAGGCTGTGCCCTCCTGGCATGGGAACACACTCCCCCATGAGGCAGTGAAAGGTGTAAAGGCACTGTGCAGAGATACCAGTTGGGCTCCAAGCACCCCTTCAGCGATCGGCTGCAGCACGTTGGTTGGGGGCAGAATTGGGGGCAGTGAATTCCCAGGGATGTGTGGAGTTTGTGCCACTTGCGGGACTTGGTTGGCTGTGTGGTATGGAGTGTCTGGGTATTCACGCCACAGGGGGAACAGCAGCAGTGTGGACTACTGCTTAGTACAGACCAGCTCTCATGCAGAACCTGGACCCTATTCACCACTGACCTGTGGCTCCTGGGTGCTGTGCCAGCAGCCTGTAGGTTGGTGGATCAGTCATTAAGGAATGCCGCCAGCATGGAGAGGGCTCCTTTGAATCATAGCACCTGTGCGGTGTTCCTCACAGTCTCCAATGTAAGAGGCACAGCTGGAAGATGGGCACAGGGCGGCAGCTCCTTTGTGCTCTGGCTATCTTTTTCTGCCGGAAATCCTGGAATGGTGCCTTAGCACTGTGGCCAGTTGAATGTAAATTACAGCTGCTGTGAGGATGCTCTAACTTAAGTCAGTCGGTGAGACACTCCCCTCCCCCAGCCACTTCCAGGATGTGGGAAAGCACAAACATGCCACTTTTGTGTGCCCCATTTCCTGTACTGGAATGGAGCTTGGCTAGGACTGAGAATTAGCCCCTAGGTGGCATGGGCTGCATGAGTCAGGCTGGGAGCTGGAAAGCCAGGTGGAACCATATGGTGCGTCTGTATCCAATAGCATCCTCTCTCTAGTCATCACAGAGTCCTGCCTCTTCTCTACATGCTTGATTTTTATTGTTTTTTCAGGCCCTGGGGGAGCAAAGTAACCCAGCCAAGATTTCACCAGGACAAAGTCTGTCTGGAGATGCATGAAGCAGGAGCCACTGAATAGGATGAGAGGCCAATGGGAAAGTAAACCCTGGGAGAGGAGGAAGGAAATAACAAGAGGCTCCATCTCATTGTCTTATTACGGGAAAGGTCCCTCCTCCTGTCCCTCAATTGCTTTGTACCCATAAGCCAGCTGTAATCAGAGGAAAGAATATGACACATACAGCTCCATGGACATACTGGCCACTGCTTAATGTAATTGAGGGGAGCTGGGTGGATTTAGTCAGTGCCACAAAGGGAACAGGGCCTTTATGCAGCAAACAGGTCACGAAAGGCAAGAGCAGCAGCTTATAGCTCAGAGCCGGGCCTGTGGATTTAAGCATGATGGCACATAGCAGGCACTTTATTAGGGGGAAGGAGTCTCTCTAATGCCAGGTTAACTGGAGTCTATTCTGGATAATCCCAGGGGATAATGCCTGGGTGAAGCCATCATTTGTCTGATGAGGTCCCGGGGGAGGCGGAATCGATTTCTTTGCTTATCTTTAATATTATGAATGGAGCTCAGAGGACTAGTACAGGTCCCAAGGACTCCGGAGGCCCAGGGATTTAAAGGATTTGGGGAGAGCTGAGTGTGCAGTTCTGGTGTTATTAGCTGGAGTTTTGAACGATGGGTTGAATTAGTTTTTTATTGGGATGGTAGCACAGGCTGAAGCAAAGTGCAGGGTTGGGTGAACCATCCCCGCCGCAGCTCTGGCAGTGAATAAGCTGTGTATGCAAGATGCTAGCAAAGGACTTGTCCTCACCATTCCCAGCTCCAGGCAGTGTTGTTAGCTCGCCCACTTTAGCAGGTGCACCTGAGAATAAGGGTGGCCCAATGGATGATGCACTGGGCTTGGAATTGGAACAAGTGGGGCCTATTCCTGGGCTCCAGTGTGTGACCTTGGTCAAGCCGCTTCCCTCCCTGTGTTTGTTTCCCTTCCTACCCTTTGTGTATTTAGACTCTAAGCTCACGGGGCAGGACCTGTCTCTCTGTGGTCATGTGCACACTGGAATTGTGGTGTGTGACTGCCGGGGGTGCAGACTTCTCAGAACTAGCTTTAATCGAGCTAGTGCGAGAACCAATAGCGGTGAAGCCACGGCAGCACAGGCTGTGTAAGCCTGAGTAATTACTGAGGGCTTAGCCCATGCTGCTGAAGTCCATGCTAGTGTAGCATCAGTGCACAAGCTAGCTAGATTAAAGCTAACTCAGGTATTTCTATATGTGCTGCATTTATACCCCCTGCTTGTAGTGTGGACACACCCCATATGAGGCTCGTAGCGCACTTGTATTCAGGCTCTTAGATTCTCTAGCACAATGGGACCCTCATCTTAGCTGACACCACGGTAATACAAGTCACAGATATTACCCAACCAAGTAGATAAAGCCTAGTATAGGAGCCATCCTATCTGCACTCCCAGGCCCAACTGGGCATAATACTTAGTCCTGCCTTGAGTGCAGGGGACTGGACTAGATGACCTCTTGAGGTCCCTTTCAGTTCTATGATTCTAACTGTGCCCTTTGGTGCAATATTCATTGTGTCTTCAGTATGGCCGACCCCAAATGTTCAAAAACCATGCGTCAGCCTTCCTCCCCCCTCCCCCCCATCCCCAAATAATGAGACTTACAAATATATATTTCAATGTGCCTTCTCATTTGTAAGCCTTTAGGGGTCACTTTTCCAGTTTTTCTATGCTACTCTGGCTACAAACCGGAGCTGGTTGGACATCAGAATTTCAATTTCCTAGGAAATTGACTAGCTGCTGTTGATTTTTTTGCTCTGAATTGGAACAAGCTGAATTTTTCAAATTCTTCAGCAAAACAAAAATTCCAAACGTTTTGGTTTAGGACCCCATCAAAACGCTTTGTTTTGATAACGTAGAATAGTTTTATTTGATGATGTCAAAACATTTCATTTCTAAAAGTCAAAATGTTTCAACTAGCATTTCAATTAGTTTCACTTTGACCTTATCATATTTCATATATATTAAAATATAGATGGCAATATGACCTCATTTCGCTTATTGACTCCTTTTCTCATTTAGATGGGGTCAGAGGTGCCATAGCATGTGTTTGTACATTTTGGAGCTCCACACCTTTGCTCTTCACTCTTCTCATGACAGTTTTCCCATCGCATCACTATATTAAAGGTGTACATTTCTATCTGAAATGTAATATAATATAAAATAAATATTTTAGTATAAAAGTCAAAATGAAATATTTTGAAACAATCAAGTCAAAATGAAACATCTTTATCTTATTGACACAAAATGTTTTAACATTCTCAACATGAAAGAAGAAAAGTGAAATTATTTTTTTCAGCTTTTTCCCCTTGAAAACTTCATGGAAATCAACGTTCCCCTGAACCATTTTAAATTCTGATGGAACTACAGTATTTAAGGGCAGACTGTTGTCAAATTTTCTTTGACCAGCTCTATGAGAAACATTCTTGGTGTTTCAAAGAGACCTGAGATTGTCCTGTAATGACATGACTGCAGGAACTGGGGAATTAAAAGAAACTCCAGACATTAAGATTAGGCAACGCTACACCTTTGTAATTGTGACTATTTGCCTAATCTTAACTAACCCCCAAATCCAGGATTTACTCAGTGATCCAAACTGTACCCCTAAATCTCTGCATCCAGTTAGGGAAGCAGCTAATGAGTTCTGGGCTGTAGCTGGCACAGTGCAGGTTGTTGTGTAGATAATTGCAGAAACTTTCCTCAGTTCAGTCTTTTCCCCAGAAGGCCCCTCTTTCTCCTCTGGTCTGTAGAAGCTGCTGCATTTCTCTCAATTAACTCCTTGGCTGGCGTCGTTCCAGTAACAGTTAGTGGCGTTCACAGGACTCCCGTGTCCTGCGTTACAGCTTCCTAATATAATTACCACAGCTAATTAACAATGAATTAAATCAAGGGGAAGGGGGGTGGGGGAGATAAAATTGTGTACAACCACAAAAGGTCAGGACCATGAGTGTCTGATGGGAGGTATTTTTCACAGCTAGTTCAGGGCTCCTATCCTTCCTGTTCAAATATGGGAAAGGGACGATCCCAAGGGGTAAGGCTGTGAAATCAACTTGGAATAAGAGACTGAGGGGAAAGGCCAAAATGCGTTGTGAGACAGCCCAAGAATCCTGGCAGAGTTCCTATGCGGGTGACGTTATGAATTTAGCGCTGGCATGGCAGTCTGCTCACTGCAAGGGAGGATAAGGCAGTAAAGGATCAGAACTGGGCTCTGGTGCTCACCGAAGCAGCCTGAGTGCATGGAAAGGAGAACTAGAACTGGATTTCTGTGTCCGGTGCCCCTGGGTACAAGGCCTGGGAAGGGGAGAACCTGGAAAAGATGGTCTGATATAATTTGGTAGTCCTAAATAGAGCCCTGTGCAAACCTGTTTTTAAACCTGCTTCCGTCCCTCTCCAGCTAGTATGGTGGTAGCAGGACCCGTGGGATCCCAGTCCCGCTGCAGGGCTCTACACTAGTCCCCTGCAGGGGTCTGTCCCTAAGTTCTCCTAATGAACAGATACCATTGTGATGGGGGGCACACAGCCACCCAGATTGGTAGAGAATATTCTACCTCTGTGGTTTGAAAAAGCTTTATGCTGTCAAGAAACACAGGAGGACCCTATGGTGCTGTAAAGTGCTGTAGCTGCCTGTATGTCCAATCGTGTGTACACACACCCAGTATATCACACAGTTCATTAAAGCTTTCCAGTGCTTATTACTGTACATAATTAAATCCATATGGGGGGAATTTTATATATGCACAGTCTGCCCTTTATGGCATCACTGGCTTTATGTATTATGGTAATTTTTAGAAAGCTGAGTTTTAGCTTTAGAGGAGAAAAGCCATACGCTTTCTTCTAAGGTTATACACTGAGTGTAATGCAGGCCTTGGTATTGAACGCAGCTCTTCTGAGCCCCAGTTTTTCTTACCATTTACTCTTCTTCATAGGCTATTCCTGCCTTGGGGCTCATACAACGCGTTCCTTTTCTGCCGCAGTGGACTGCCTTTTGCCTTGATTCCCTCATGCCACCAGCAGAGAAAAAACTCTCCTCTTTCTCATCAGCTCAGAGCCCGGTTTTAATCATCATGCCCATACCTCACATTGGGAAGGAGATTCATGAGATCTGACTGTAAGACCCAAGTTGTTGTGCTTTTCACACTGACAAGTTTTTGGAGGACCCTTCAAAATAATAAAACCACTTTGAATTCTAAGAGGCATGCAAACGCCTCTCCTCCTTGGCATTCATTAGCAACCTTGCTTGTTTGACTCTTGCTCCTAATTTGAGCAGAAGCTCTTTAGTTTTTAAGGCCCTGAAACCCCAGCAAATAGGAAGACAGATGTTTTTTTTTTCCCCACTGAGGTATCCCCAGAGTATCAGTGGGGAGGACTGGGCTGGTACAGAGGGTGCCAGGTTTAAGGTTGGGATTTCAAAGGAGATGAATGGAGTTTAGGTGCCTAACTCCCGCTGAATTTAAATAGATGTTAGATGCCTAAGGCCTGGCCTATGCACAAGTTTTGCACCTATTTAACTAAAGCAGTTTATTGAAATGGGACCTTGTGTAGACAGGTATAAATCAGTTTCTGAGAGATTTATCTTAATTTAGCTTGTGCACTTCCAGGCACAAGCTAAATTGCTATAACAAGTTAAACTGCAGTGTCTATAATGAGGGGTTGCATCCATTTTACTAAACTGGTCTCTAAACTGGTTTAATTAAATTGGTGCAATTTTTGGGTGTTGATAAGGCCCAGCCCATTTAAGTGCTGCTGAAAATCCCAGCTTGTCTGGGTGTCAGGAGCTAATAGGTGATGGGGAAAACCTCAGGAGTTTTGGACTTGAAACTTCAGACACTTCCTACAATCTTTCTAAGACATCCTTAGGCTGTAGATCTCATGAGAAGAGACTCCTCTACTCTGACTGGGTTAGAAATACAGTCAGCACAACATTCTTGGCAATTATTTGACGCTTCTGCATTCAGAGGCTGTGGGTGAGCATAGGTATGTATCCACATGCTGTCTGTCTGGGGTGCTCATGGGGCACCCACCACCATGGTATCTAGGCTGCGGTGGGAATGCGTGTGACTACACATCTATCAGAAGGTGTGTATGTGACAGCCTGCAAGTACTGCATGAGACTGTTGGTGCTCAGAGGCCGTGACAACTGGGGCGTGCGGGCCTGATCCAAAGTCCACTGAACTTCATTGCTGTCTCTCCATTCAGTTCAATGGAATCAGACCTAAGGGCGTGCACCCCTGCTAAGAAGAGTGGAATTGCAACTGCTCACACCAGGTCTGATTCCAGTTCTTTGTGTACTTGTGTGTGTGTGTGTGTGTGCGCGCGTGCACATAGCCCCCGTGTCTGCCTTTTGGGATCCTGTGGGGTGTATCTGGTGAGGTGTGTGCACATGTGAAGTAACCGTAGAATATTTTATATCTTCCTCTATCTTTGTAGGCAAATTTAAGGGGGGGAAGGGACTTGTCTGCCCTGAATTTCATGCATATCTTAGTGTAAGGAGAATTATTTGTCAGATATACAGTGTCTGGGAGAAGGCCTCTCTTGAGTCAGTGTTCAAATATGTGAGTCAACTCAATAAACAGAGAGGTTTGCAATGAATTAAAGAAAGAAAGCAAGGGTCTTGGCACAGCTTGCGCTCAGCCGCAGCTTTCTATTAGCAGCATCAACCCCCCACCCCCACCCCAAAGTAGTGTGTAATTCCCTGGGAATGGCTCTGTAGCTAGCTCAGAAGGGGAATGCAATTGGATTGCAGTTGTTAAGTAGTTAGATGTATACAGTGGGGTCAATAACAGGGCACATGCAGACAATACAAGGTCCAGGGCTCCCAGCTGAGAGGCAATGTTGCACTGCTGGTGCCCTTTGTGTCAAGCAGGGGGTACGGCCCCTGGAAGCAGGAGTAGGGGATACAATGCACGGCTCACGCTGTGAAAAGAGCAAGGCTTTGGCTTCAGTTTACTCAATTAACCTTTCTAATATAGCAGCAGGTTTAGCAACAGGCAATTACTGTGAGGGGAGAGTGGCTTCTTATTACGTGCATTACAGTAGCACCCACACTGTGCTAGGACAACACAGGCACTCAGTTCTTTGTCTCAGGTGCTTGCTCTCATGCATAGGGTAGGTGTGGTGATAAGCCCCGTTGTGTTCTGAGGCCTTCTGGGGTCCTGCCTGGCCCCCATGTAAAGGTAGAGCAGTCTCAAGGCTGCTCTGCTTCCCAGGATCCCCTATGGACCCTGGAAAGTAGAGAAAAGCCATGTGTAGTGCACTCTGGCCATGCCCCTGATCTGCATCCTACCCTGGGGGCTGAGAGCACAATCAGTGGCAAGATCCAGCTGTGTCCCAGGGGAAATGAATTTTGGGGATGCATCAGGATTGTCAGACTACTAGGCTGCAGATAAAGGGCCACAAAGTGTAGTAGAGTAGGTCTAGCCTGAACTGCTCACAAATTGCTCTGTGTTTCAAAGAGAGATCGGCACTGGGCACCATATAATTCTTGACCAAGCATGCAGTGACCTCCAATGCCATCCCAGTCTATCTGGGGCCACTCTGTGCCTGTCCTCTCTGAATAGTATTCAGCGGAGGGATTCTTCCGGTCATCCCCTTCTGCATGTTGTCCCAGGCCACCCAATGGTATGCCTGCTATGGCAGACACTCTGGTTTCATTCTCAACATCCCTCCCAGGTATTTCCATCATCTCTTCTGGATCACTTTGGAGACAAGGAGTCATTCGAACTGGATTTGAATGGCATGAAGAAAGGAAAGGGGGGCTGGGGGCAAGGGGAATACAAAAGGCAAACATACAAAGTTTTATTCGCAAGTTCTAATCATTCCATGGTGTTACAGCTATCCAGGGTAATGCCCTTTAGATAAAAAGGACTGAACGGAAACTAATGGGATTCCAACAGAGTGCTTCAGGGGTGATATCAAGTGGAAATCTCCAGCTAATGCCAACAAAAAACAAAGGAGAACAAATTCATTGTTCCCAGCAGTTTATTTCTTTCTTATCTTTAATTTGAGAATTTTGTTTGTGTGCGTGAGCTCCTAACTCTGAGGGATGCTGCTTCTTTTCCAAAGCAATTTGACATTCAGAGCTAGCACCACGCATCTCTGCCCCTGCATCAGCTACCATCTTGCTGCTCCTTGGACTACAGTTCTGCTGCCCCTACCAAACGGTTTTGTGAATTGTGTGTCAAAGTCACAGCAAATTGTCTAATTATAACAGATTAATCCATTAGGATTTACATTCTTCTGTTTACTGGATGGAACTATCCATTTCACAGCTGTGCCTCTCAGATCTAACCAGCTAGAAGGCAATTTAAATATAGAAAGCAATTTAACCTAGTTGGAGACCAAGGCATCTCACTTAATGTTGTGCATAAATTTCCAAGCTCTTTGCTCCCAACCATCAAGGGAGCGGCCAACAGTTTGATGCCCTAAGAAGAAACCTGAAAAGCCAGGAGGCAGCATTGGAATGGGATAGGAGACAGAGGTAGGAAAGGAGCTTGTTCTAACGAGCAAAGATCTTCAAGGTCAAACAATCATTTCTTCTTTTTCTATTCCCTTGTGAGGAGAAACGTTGTGCTGTTTTTAGGGCAATCAAGTTAAGATTAGCTGTGGTCAGCGCCAACGCTGAGAAGAGGCCTGTTTATTTGGGACTGTTTACTCCAGCAAGATTATTAGAGCTGGTTGAAAAATGCCACATATGATCCATGGGAAATGTTAAGTATGGTTTTTTTTTAATTTCATAGAAACTTACACAATTTTTATAAGTACATTTTTTGAAGAACATTTTTTTAAAAAAATTGGTTTTCAGAAAACATTTTTAAGAATAAAAACTGGTTTTCAAAACTGTTTGGTCATTTTTACTTGCTTTTTGCTCCAAAAAAGCTGTCTTTTTGGTTTAAAAAATCCAGGAAATGCCATTGAAATGAAGATTTTCATAGAAAGAAATTAGTTTTTGACCAAGATATTTTTCATTAAAATTACTTTTCAGGATTTTTTTTGGATCAGCTCTACAGATGATTGTTAAATATTTCCTGGTACAACAATTCAAACTTTGAATTTGTTTTGGATAAAAGAAGGGGGCAATATTTTTATACAAATGTTCACAAACTATTTTCCTGTGTTTTAGACCAGCTCTAATGATCTCTATTACAGCAGCATCCTAGACACTTTAATCAGGTCAGAGCTCTATTGTGCTACATGCTGTACAAACACAGAGACACGGTCCTTGCCTCAAAGAGTAAGTAGGTAAGACAGACAAAGGGTGTGAGGGCAAACAGAGGTGAAGTGACTGGCCCAAGGTCACCCACCAGGCCTGTGGCAAAACTGGGAATAAAACCTAGGTTCTGACGTCCAGACCCAGAATTATGAGATCAAGAAGCTATTCAATGAAAATGACAGGCTGACAGTTTAAACATGAGAAAAGGAAATAATTTTCTCATCCACCCATAGTTAGCTGGTGGAACTCATTGCCACAAGATATTATTAAGTGCAAGTGAGGAGTAGGATCCAAAAAAGGATTGCATGTTTCTACGGATAACAAGAACATCCTGTTACAATAGCAAAGATTTAAAAAAACAAGCCAAGAATTATGTCTGGGATATAAACCCTCATGCTTCAGGACATAAGCCAAACCCTAACTAATGTGGTTTAGGAGGAAAGTTTCCCTAGGGGGGATGATCTCGCAATGCCTACTGCAGGGTTTCTTCCACTTTCTTCTCAAGCAGCTGGTGCTGGCTACTAGCAGAGAATGACTGGACTAGATGAATCATGCGGTTTCAAGATATTCTTCTTGCTCATGTAACCCATATAGGATATAATGTATCCCAGCTCACTGCAGGCAGAAGCATCACCAGCTCTTATCTCTTCTCAACTGTACTGTTAGGCAAAGACCTCCTGTCCATCCAGCCATTCCCAGCAGGCTGAAGAGGCATATATCTTTCTGGTGCTGTTTCTACCCATCCGTGCATTTTGGCTACGGCCATGGACCAGTTAACAGGGATGTCGTCTTATCTCTGACCTCTGTCATTCTGTTGAAGAGGTGGCATGTGAAAGCTCCATGCAAAGTAAATGCTGGTGTGTCTGATCGGCTCAGGGACTGTAAAGAAACACAGCAATGCACCTGCCTTCTTCTTAACAGCGACCTGCGAGTTCTCCAGCTGTGGCCGGGGAGACTCGAGCCAAGCTTTCAGCCTTGGCAAATAGCAAGGGACAGAGAATGACATTGCCGACAGGTAAGTGGCGCATGAGGTGAGCCGCTGGTACTCAGCTTGGCCCGACACTTCATTTATGCCCACCAGGATGTGATGAGTGGGCAGGCTGATGCCAGCAGTGATATGAGCTGGATGCACTAAACCAAAAGACACACCGCAGGCCTTCTAGGTGGTAAGGGAAGTCGGAGGGCCCGTGGCACTGCTTGATAGCCATTTACGTGGGTAACTACAATCCACTCAGTCCATTAATGCCACCGTTCAGCCTCGCAGGATAGTCGCTCAGCAAGCTGCATTGCTGCTTTTGAGGAGGGGGTGGAGGGATCGCTGAGTTCAGTTCTGGGCATCTGTGTGCCAAGAGGAAATGGAAACAAACTGGGAGGAATTGGGAGAAGGGCAACTAAAAGGAGGAATGGCCTGGAGAGGATCAACGTATGAAAGAAAATTTAGAAACCTGAGCCCTCAATAGCTTGGCTAAATGGCGAGTAATGGGCAGCCAGCGAGCAGTCTACACATCGCGTGGGTACGGCTTTGAAGCATGCCCAAAGCAAAGAAGAAGAATGTTGTGTAATACAGTGGGGTATGACTGGGAGTAGGGGGCTAGATATGGAATAGATTTCAGTGGAAACCTAAATCATTTAAACCGAGGCTGGAGAATAGACTTCAGGAAGGAAAGGAGGCCTGGTGAGTATGGCACTGGGCTGGGATTCAGGAGATGAGAGGGAGGATAGTCGTGTGATTAAAAACCAGGGTTCAAGAACTCTGGGTTCAGTTCCCAGCTCTACCACAGGCTCCCTGTGTGGCCTCAAGATGTCCCTTCATCTCTCTGTGCCTTAGACTCCTAACCGGTAAAATGGGGGAAACATCCCCTCTTTGTCTGCCTTATCTATTTAGATTGTAATCTCTTTAGGGCAGGGTCTGTCTCTCCCTGGGCTAGCACAAGGAGGCTGCCATCTCAGTAGGAGCTGCATGTGCTACCAGAACACAAGTAATAATGGTAAAATAGGGATCAGTTCTACACTGGCCCCAGGGGGAGGGGGACCAGCTGGGAAATGAAAGATCTTTTCCAGATGCTGATAGGAACATAAGGAATGATCCAGGCAGCGGGCTGCTCATCTACCTCTGAGATCTTCCAGTGTGTTCTAGTCAGCAATGGTACCCTGCACATTCTCTTTCTCCCCAAGTACTTGCCTGCTTCCTTTATGTTTAAGCTATTTGCATTACTTGCTCCTCCCCCACCCCCGCCTTCTATTTCATAAAGTGACTTCTGTCATAAAGATATTGGTTTAAAATTCCTGCAAGGACTGCCCATTCCTGAGCGGGAGTTCATGCCCCCACTTGCTCAAGAATTCTTATATAAGCTCTGCTAGCCAGTCCCTGCACGGTTCTGTCTGCTTCAACCAGGTCACCTCAAACCTGGCTTGTCTCTAGAGCTACGCTCCCAGGCTCCTCCTAGCTACTTCTCCTCTCACCATCTCTACAACAGGCCTTTTTAGTCTTTTAAAGAAAGTGACCAGCGCTCAGCAGAATTTATTGTATGTGAAGTTTAAGTGTTTTAGTTTAATTTCATTCTGTGCAGTTCTTGGTCATTCCCCCCCCCACACACCCCATCTTGTATTCAAAGGCTCTCAAGGTAACTTGAGGGCCTGACTAGAGTTATGAAAAGTGGCAATTGTTTTTCATGGGATTTTAAAAACAATTGTTTAATTCCAAGTGTGTGTGGGGGGGGAGGGGTGTTACAGGGCAGAGGGTGTTCGAAAAAATCATTTTTTGGAAAAACTGAACATTTTCATCAGAAAACATGGAAAAAATTTGAATGAAACAAAAATATGCATTTTGGGTGAAAAACCATTTTGTATAGGAAATTAGACCGGCATTGGACCCATCCCTTACAAGGTGCTGGTAATGCTTAATTCTCACCAGTTGATCAGCCAACACCCAGCAGGTGCTGTTCAGCTCCTCCCTGCATTGAAACCTTAGGGTGTGTCCACACTGCACACTAAACCTGGCTCTGTGGGACCCGATGTGAGTGTTTCCAAGCCCGCACTTGAGCATCCACATCGTATTGTAAACGCATCCATGTAACACTACGCAGGCATTCTGCGGTTTGAGCTGTGTCCACACTGCACAATGACAGGGAGTGGACCTGTGTCACAGCAGGACTCGGACTCTGACCCACTCCCCTTGTTGGGTCCTAGGACCTTGCTGACCTGTCAGACTGATTTCTGTGTGGATGAAAGCGGGATTCAACTCCAGCATGAGTCAAAGCCCAGGCTTGCATGCAGTGTAGACATCACGATAGCGTACACCTAGCAAGCTAATCAGTGGAGGACGTCATGACTGCAGAGGTTCAGAAACCACTTTGAACCAGCCTTCTTCCCATACCAAAAAGCTTCTGTAAGATGTGGTAGGTAATACTCAAAGACCTTTAGGCCTAACCCTGCCCCTTCCTATCTTAAATGCTTATAGGGTGTCCATCACCATAATGTTGGAGCATATCACAGACTTCAATGTAACTGTATTTATCCTCTCTACAGCCCTATGAGCCGGGGCAGTGTTATTACACTGTTGTTCAGATGGGGAACTGAGGCACAGCGAAAGTAAGTGACTTGCCCAAGGTCACACAGGAAGCTCGTGATGGAGAAGGGAAGCGACCCCAGTCTCTCCAATCCCAGGGTAGCACTCTTAAGCACGGGGCCATGTTTCCAGGCCTCTAGCTTAGGCCCACTGCTATGGAAGTTGAATTTATGAATGCTGGGAGGATAAAGCCGATTTGAAAGAGGAGGGGGAGCTCCCCGAGACACCAGCTCAGGAGAAACGGCAGCTGTGAGTGAGCCCTGCTCCCCCACACCAGTGAGAAGAGAGTGAAACGAGTTCCCCCTCACATTAACCAGAGGAAGCTCACCCTACCTGCCAGCTGTGGAACTCAGCTCTGTGCGTGGCTCTCCCTGCACATCCCTGAATAGCAGGTAAAGAGAGACAGAGGGCAGATCCCCACGGCATCCTCCCCTGCTGAATCCTTTGGAGTGTGTCTAATAATTAATTAATGTGACCAGCCCTCCTCTTGCCTTCACCTGTTGACAATGCTAATGTGGGTCTGGCCTTCGTCTCACTTTTGTTGTTCTCCCTCCTGATTGCCACAGACTATGGGGCTGTCAGTGCCCATCACATCGCCCCTCGTGTAGGGGTGAAGCTGGGGTCTTTGTCGCTGGAATTTGGGCTTGTAGGACAGATGAGGTCTCTTCTGAGATGAGCCTCCCAATTCCTTCCTGAGATGTGGCCAGGGCTGCTCCTCACAAGCGGCCACAGGCAAGCTGGAACAGGAATGCTTCCTGGGTGTCTCTGAAGGGACCCTGCTTGGCATGAGGAAAGAATCCATCTTTCATGGGCCTGTTAGTTTGGGTTCCTTTCACTTTCCTGTTAGATGAGAAGTGATAAATCACACCAATTAGTCAAACTCTATTGCAGTCTATATTTTGTTCCTTGAGGGATTAAAATTGACTGCATCCAAAAATGACTGGCTGGCCCACTGGGGAGCTCCCATCATTAGTCTACAGCTGCAAGAGCTCCCATTTCAGAGAGCTCTGAATGCCACTTTGCAAGGGGCATGTTGGAGTCAGCCCTGTGTTTCTGCATCTCATGCTCTGTGCCCATTACTCCATTAAAGCCAGATGGAAACCGGAGAGCCGTGTGGAGTGCAGGGAGCAGACACATCCCTGTTGGTCAGATGGTTTGATGTTGTTACAGCAGGGCCTGCCCAATAGAGATGAAGGATCTGTTGTGCTAGCTGCTGCACATACACATTGTATGAGACATCCCCTGTCAAGAGAGCTTGCAATCAAAGTAGATGAGACGGAAAGAAAAGATGACCCTCGTTGTACAGATGGGGAACTGAGGCACAGTCAGATTAAGAGACTTGCTCAAAGTCACACAAGAAGTCTGTGGCAGAGCAGAGACACAATTTACAGTCCCAGTGCAGTGTCTTAACCACAAGACCATCCTTCATGTCATGAGGGAGTGGGTTATTGGATTCCCACACTGGTCCTGATCCCATTCCCATTGTTATCCGTGGAAAGAACATTGATGTCAATGGGTGCAGGAACAGGTCCTATGGGCCAAACTCCCATTCACTTCACTTGCTCAAGATCAGGCTGAGCTTGGAAACGGGGGCAAAGGGATGGGATGCTTTGCAGCCTATGTGTAGGAGAGTTAAAATGGGTATATGTCCAGCTGGTCCCATGACAGGACAAGCAATCCAGGTTGAGGACCTGGCAAAGACCCCTTCATGAAGTGCATAAGCCCTCAGGGGATTACAGGCCTGATTTCCAGAAGTTCCAAGCAACTGCCAAGTCAAGGGGAGCTGGATGTCAGGAGCATCTCTGCAAACACTGCACATGTTGAGTGGGAGGGTGGGACACTAGCCATAATGCTCAACTACAGTGAGAGACAAAGGTCCATCCAGTTAATCAAGCTTAATACCCAGAGTTCCTTAGATTTTCACTTCATTTACAGGTAACACAGATTTAAAATGTCATTAGTTTGTAATAGGTGGGTTAAGTGAAGTGGAAAGAGCCTGCCGCTCGCAGGAGACAGATAATTCCGAGCTGGCCACAGGAGCCAGGGGAGGATTTTGTTCCTGCTCAGAATACACGCTAGCAGTGCTAACACGTGAGGGGTGGGATTTAATCCTTCCTGGTGCCCATGAGGGAGCCACAGCTGTTCCCTAGCAGGTTACACTAGACAGATTTCCTCGAGGGGCAGTGCATACTGTCCCTTTAGAGAAGCCATAAGGGACAGTGGACAGGGAGGTGGCACCTGGTCCTGAATCAATGCCAGTACATTGTCAGCTCCTTTATGGCATTGCACACCCCTGCTGTGTTTATGCCATGAGAGCCCTTCTGTTGTATCAATTTACATGGAACATGTGGGCTAAGCATGTTAACATAACCCACTCACTGCCGAGCAACAACCAGTATTAAAGAAGATTCAGGGTTAGGCAAACAGAAACCTCAGTCTGCTTGATTCCTTGGCAAACCCATCATTCAAAATCCTTGTAGCCTTTTATTTTTATTTTTTTAAAAGGGCTGGGGGAAGGTAGTGTTAGAAATGTAAAGTCTTAGGGCTTTCATTTTAACAAGACCCTATGTTCCCTCTCCTTGTAGATGGAGATGGTTTTTCAAAGGAAAAAATGTGTCTGATGGTATCAAAGAGGGCAATAGCTGTCTGCTTGGGGAAAAGAGAAGAAGTTAGTTGAGATGGGCTGACGCCACTGTGGCTGTTTGTTAAAGTCTGATCCTGTTTCACCCCAGGTGCTGTTTGGGATTCAACTGGTGCCGGTAGAGGTGGCGATCTCCTCTGTGTCTCTCTTCCTGCCCTGGCCAGGTCAGGAGATCACTAAGGATCAGGATGAGGAAGGATCAAGGTCCCAGGAGATGTGGGTGGCAGCCAGGATGATGAATCTCAAGTCAGTAGCCAATTTTTCCCCTCAAAGTCTCTTTCTATAAGGACCACAAAAGGCCGTGATGGGCAGAATAACCCGTCCCCTCATTATTTTGTCCACCAGTTTAGGCCTATTTTCCAGTTTTGGTTGACTGATTTCTGATTCCACTCTTCTGTCTATTACCAGGCATGATCTACACACAATTCTTGAGTTGTATCAGTAGGTCTTTTGGTTTGGACTAATTCAGCGTTTGTCTCTCTTTGGCGCCTTTTCCCATCAGCATTTGTTGTTCTAGCTCATTTGGGACATCTTAGGAACTTACTCACTTTTTACAGTTGAAGTTACAATTCAGGTAAATGTGTTATCACACCACTTCCTGGGTGAGCTATTCCATGGGATCCCCCAACCACTGGCTTCTCAACACACAGAGGAAAGGGGAGCGACAGAGAGACCACCAAACGACTGATCCATAATAGCTGTTATGAGAGATAAGATTGGATCACCAACCTTCTCCCAATTACTGATGTCCCACTGATCTCTGCAGAGCATTAACCTATCCTCCACCAATTGCAGCAAATGACATGCTGACCTTCCACCATTGCCGCAAAGGACTCACGGCCAGACTTGCAATTGCTGCCAAAGGCCATACCGGCATTGTAAGTACTTTCCAGCCCATCCGCCCCCCCACCCAGAAAAAGAGGCAATGGTATCTTTTTCTGCAGTAGCATTAGGTGCAGATGAGAGCAGCAGCAGATGTGGCATTGAGCAGGGTCTCAGTGGAGTAAAGGTGGAGCGTTTGGGCTGAGGTCCAGTTTGCTGCTCTGGGAAATTCCAAGAAGTCTGTTCCAGATTACAGAGTGGCAGCTGTGTTAGTCTGTATCAGCAAAAACAACAAGGAGCCCTTGTGGCACCTTAAAGACTAACACATTTATTTGGGCATAAGCTTTCGTGGGCTAAAACCCACTTCATCAGCCCACGAAAGCTTAAGCCCAAATAAATGTGTTAGTCTCTAAGGTGCCACAAGGACTTCTCGTTGTTTTTGTTCCAGATTACAGAGTCTGGCTCTTTAGTTCAAGCAGGAGAGACTCATTGTTAGTTCTGGAGGACCCTGGTTTGTCACCCAATAAAGTACCCCTGCTACCAGTGAAGAATTTTGAGTTTGTTGCATTTTATATTCACTTTCCACAGCCATAAAGGTATAAAGCAGCATTTGTCTATATCGGTCCCGCATCATCATAGTATCTGAGCGCCTCATAATCATTAATGTATTTCTCCTCACAACTGCCCTGGGAGGCAGGGACATGCCATTATCCCCATTGTACAGATGGGAACTGAGGCACAGGCATTAAATGACTTGCCCCAAACACAGGGCTCCTGTGAGAGACAGGAATTGAACCCACATCTCAGGTGAGGGTCCTGGCCTATGGAGAAGCAGCCTTCCTCAGGGAAGGGTCAAGCCCCAGTTGAGTCTGAGCTCTGCACCACACAGATTCCACGCACAGCTCTTCTACATATGCTGCTCCTTGCCCAGACTAGCTCCTGTCAATGAGAGGAGGGTGTAGCCCTCCAGGTTTCCTTTCAGATGGCAGCTGCTCTGTGCTCCATAGTAACAAGGGTTGCTTTATGCTCTGCTAGGCGGCTTAGCCCTTGGTCATTCCTCAGAGCTTTCTGGCCTGCTTTCATTAAGGTCCTCAGTGCTGGAGAGTTGCTTTGTGCAGACGCAATCCAGGCCTCCTCTCAGGATTTTCTGAAATTCTCCCACTGTTGGTCCAGCACTGGGGCAGCATTGTCTGTGCTTGCAAGGGTGGGAGGGCTAGTGTAGAGCAACTGCTCATATTTTGGCTTGTGTGTCATCTTAACGCACTCAGCCCAGCTCGTGCTGACCCAGTAGTAAAACTGGTCTATGCCAGCACTCCTCCTCTTGCTAGCTCAGACAAGCAGCCCTGGGGCTAGGCCCGGGGTGGGTGAACTTCAGAAAGTTTTCAATGTAGGAAAGTCCTTCAAGTCTAAAGAGGGCAGAGAGTCACCCAAAGTGGAGCCACCCAGAAAGACACTGTCCCTTTCAGACCCAAATCCTCTGATGGGCATTTCAACTCCTCTCACCCCCAGTCCCATCAGAAATCAGCTGTGCCATACAGTGCCACCTGATGCGCTGGCTCTCCAATCTGCCCCAGCCAGCACGGCATTTGGGGCTCCAATTCCCCGTAGGTATCTTGCTGTAATCCAGTCCTGACTCATGCTCTGGCCCCAATAATCCAATCCCCTCTCCAGCAGACCGGTTCCTATAGGTTGCACCAGGAGTTTTAAGGGGACTCTGTATTTAAAGGGACAGGCGTGCCTGCCATATCTCCATCATTCAGTTCATCACTTGGAGTCTTTAAGCCTGGATGGGTTTAAAAAAAATACACTCCAATTCAGCTACAAGTTATTGGGCTTGATAGCATTCTCCTAGTCGGAAAGAATAACTCCATCCCCGGCTGGAATTCTCCAGCATGTGCTATGCCGGAGGTCAGAATAGATGGCTACAATGGTCTTGTCTGGTCTTAAAAAACTTGGAATGGAGAACATCTGTGAATATTAATCTATTGCACCATTTGGTGATTGTTTTGGAAATGTATAAAGCTGATCCCAAGCGCCAGTGCCAGAGAGTTGCTTGTCAAACAGGTGTGTGTGTGAGAGAGAGAGAGAATATTTGCATTTCATACCATAACAACAACCTGTAACTTTTCCACCTCTCTGTTTAATCCTCCTTGACATCCCAGTTGCTGCTGCTTCTGTAATGAATACACAGACAGGGAATTAAAAGAGTCTTCACTCTGTTTTATTTTACCCACTGAGTCTAATTAAAGTATGCAAAATGTGGCAGTTGCGCAGGCACTGAAGAATAATTCACAAGGACACAGCCACTTGTTCAGCTGGCTCATACAGCTCTGAGTATTGGGAAAGGGGGATGGGGCATGAAGTTTAGCTGTGCAGCCACGGCTAGGCAGCTTCTCTTCAGCTCTTGAGGCGGCCGTCGCTCACTGCAAGGTTACATTGGTGATGTCAATGCTTCCTTTTTTATCTTTGGTGCAAGATGAAGGTTCCCATGTTCCCCTCTCCCAACCCCTCCAGTGCTCGGAGCTGTTGCTGTGTGCAAGACATGCTGGCAGCTCGAGAATCTGCATTGCAATTCGGTGTGATTAACTAGGGCTGGTGCTGAATGCCTGGAATTGGCCTGGGGCTGCTGTTCTTAAGTTTGCTGCTAGTGGGTGCTAGAGTGGGAGAGGATGCTGCCAACATAGGGTCAGATTCAGCACTATCATCTCGTGCAGCAACCCCTGGACTTTAAAAGGTTGCATGGGGGTGTAAATCAGTGCTGGTCTGGCCAGCGAATATAGAGATGAAGAACTATTGTGTTCTCACCAATCCCTCTCCCTTGGCTTTTACCATTATTTATATTACTGTAGCACCTAGAGGCCATAACCAAAACCAGGGCCTTTTTGTGCTAGGTACTGTACAGCTTAAGGACTTCTCCATGGCCCTGCAGTGTAGTGTGAGAGGCAGCGTGCACTAGCATGCTGTGCTGTATCTGCCCCATGTGGACACTGCTGATGGGAACTAACAGGGATGTACTTTGTGTGAACATAGTCCTCTTCAGACAGGAGTTTGTGAATGCCAGCTAGGTATCTAGTCAGAGCCAGTCCCTGCTCCAGAGAGTTTATGATTTAATGAGACAAGGCAGACAACGGGTGGGAGGAGAAACCATAGCATGGAGAACAGAGGAAGTGACTTGGCCAAGGCTGTACAGTAGGCCAGTGGCAGAGACAAGTATAGAGCCCAGGTCTCCCCCATCAGTCTTCTCTGCTAAAAAAAAAAAAATGGGGGCGTGGTGCACGTGGCATTGAAAAATTTAATAAAATTGAAAGCAAAGAACATCCTACTCCCCACATGCTCTTACCCTTCAAAGGCTCAGTGAACTTCTTGAAAAGCACATGCAATGCCAACAAACCCCCGGTTGTTGACAGGCAGGATTGAACTGGGGACCTCTGGAGCTTAGTGCATGAGCTACAAGCCAACTTGCTGTTAGCTTAGGCTGTAGAGCAAAATCATTTTTTCTCTCTCTCTCTCTCTCTAAGTGGTCTTGATGCCACTAGCTGGGACAGAACACCATAGCCAGGAGGTGTGTGGGTTACACAAACAAAACTAGCTGGCTCCACAGCTCTGTGATTTGTAAGGCCAGCCCTGGGTTGTCAGCAGAAGGGCTTGACCCTGTGGCCTCTGGCTTTTAGTGCACAAGCTGCTACTTGCCTGAGTTAAAGACCCAGCTCTTTTAGTGATGGCTGTACAGGGCTCATCAATCTCTCTGTGACCACCACCCGTGGGGGCTAGAGCATCAAGCCACGTGCAGACGTTAAGTCTTATGCTACCCAGTGGTAGGTGCGTGTCGTCCTCCCCATTCTGCTGCTGGGGAAAACTGTGACACAGATCGGGGAGTGCTTTGCCCCATTCACATCAGTGTAATGGACAGAGCGGCACATTCCAGATGCATCCAGCCAATCCCTCTGGCCAACGTTGTTAGACACGGTGCAGTTCTTGCTACTGTGCTAGGAAGGCTTTCCTGCCACTCCCTGGGTTTGGTGTGGCTGGTGCCATGCAAACTTCTGTGCAGCCATCAAGAGGTTAAAGTTTCCAGGGATGGTCTCCACTCCAGCCCTTGTTTTGCTTGGCGTATGGTGGGATGGGATTCCTGTGGCCCAGGACAGCTTAGTTCCCAGGGTTCCTCTTATAAAGAGGGTATTTTGCAAGGAAGCTGACCCCAGCCTGTTCCACAACACAATGGGGCCAATTCTTCCCTCCCTCCCCCGAGAGGCCAGGGCCCTCTTTTTACAGTGCTGGGAAGGAACAAGGGGCTTAATGTTCCATTTTGGCCTCATGGCCTTGGGCTCATTTCCCTGACCTTGCACAATCATCTTTTGATGACACAAAGCTAATGTATATGAGAATAAAGCAGGCAAAGGGAAAAGGCTGGGACCCGGCCCTGGCTCCACAATCAATACTTCCGCAGTGCATGCCAAATGGCGGAGACTGTGCCAGTGGCATCTTTGAGCACTGACAGGGGGAGGTTCCTGATGCATCTCCTGCCATCCTTCCCAAGGACCACACACACGGTGTGCCTGTCCTCTGCCTCTCACAAATACACACAGGATGCAAATTCATGGTCACCCTGGCCGCTTCCAGGCCCTGTATCCAGACCCCATTCCAGGTGGGCACAAAACTCCAGTTCTAGTTCTTCTCCTCCAAGGTGGCTCCATTCAGAGCCCATTCTAGATCAGCACAGGAATCCTTTCCTGGTTCTCTTCCTCCCAGAGTCTGCATTCAGAACTCCCAGACCGTCCCACAGACATGCAGTCCAAGTTATTTACTTCCCTCTGCCTCCCAGGGGCTGCACCCAGACTCTCTTCCAGGTGAGCATAGGAATCCAGTTGCGGGTCTTCTTGTCCTAAATTGGCATGTGTCAAATGTATCTGTGATCAGGCAACACTGCTCCATCTGTGACCCCCTGCATTGGCCCCACACTGGCAATGAGAGGGTTAACGAGAGCCTGTGGACCTAATTGGCAGTGCCCTGCTGCAGCTGCAGGAGAGATCAGGTGTGGAATGGGACGTTACAAGGAGACCTAGCCCCGGCCAGGGCTGCCTAGGTAGGAGAGCAGAGCTCTGTGTCTCCTCATGTGAGAGAAATCTGGTTGCCGCTCAGCCCCTTGCTGAAAAGGGACAACCAGAGTTTGGTGGATTGGCTGTTGCCTGGATTGCTTGAAGAAGAGCCTTGAATAGAAGGCTGGGGTCCCAGTGAAGATTCCTTGGATGACTCTCTGTGAGTTGCAGGAGTTTTGTTCCTGATTTCTTCTGGATCTCAACATCCTAGCAGGTGTAGGACTGCTGTGTGTCTTGGGTCAGAGAACTAAAACACTGCTACTTCGGACTTCACAGGAGAAAGCAGCCTACTAGCAGAGACCTTCAGCTGGGTGAGTGGTGTCTGACTGACTGCATGGGGATGCTTCAGAGTGTAGCCTGATTCTTTAAAAAGCATTGTGTGTGCCGGGGGGGGAGCGGTTGTTTTGGTAGGGCTTTTTGTTATAAATGTCCATGTGGCTCTGCGTTATTTTACAGAAGCCCAGGTCAGGAAAGGATGTGCCATCCACCTGGAGCAGAAGGTGGTGAGGTCTGTGATAGCTGGGAATCGTTTGTGCATGTACAAGCAATGATTTGTCTAGAGTAGCCTTTGGATGTGGCCTTTAATTCATGCTGGGTTCCAGTGGTGCTCCTGTGGAATGGTGGGAACCAAACAACTCCCTTGCGGTTAATGTTCCAAGCGCTAGCGCCCAGGGACTCGCGGTGGATATGTCAGATCCTATCATGGGCTGGGAATGCCTGCGAAGCAGCAGAGCGACTGGGGCATGTTCTTTCTGAGATGTGGTGCTTGTTTTCATAAAAGGAGAGCAGCTGAAGTCAACTGGGGGAAGGCAGCAGTTTGTCAACCCAATGGGAAGCCTGGAATATGTTTCAAAGATCTCACCGAGTCTGTCTGTGGGAGTGGGAATGCACTTGGCACGTGTCTCTTATCTCGTGTAGTTAGTGATGATTTGCAGTATTTTGCCATGGCAGGCAATGCTAAGCAAGGGGTGGGACTTGGGACTCCTCAGTTTGGTTCCCAGGTGGATCCTGGTCTACGGGTAGGGTGCCAAGGTATTACAGTCATACAAACAAGAAGGAATAAAGAGCAGGGCACTGGGACTCGGGATTCCTAGCTTCATCATGTGGTGAGCATGGCTTACTGGCTCGAGCAAAGACCTAAGAGTCAGCACTCCTGGGTTCAACTCCCAACTGCCCCATATGTGCAATGGGTCCAGTACCGGAGTGAGATGCTTTGGGATATTATGGTGAAAGGTGTTAGAGATGAACAAAGAATTGGGTAACAGTCTCTGCTGGGATCACTCTGCTCTATGCCCCAAGGAAGGGTGGGGAGTGGTTAAGTGAATGATAGCTGGATCCTTCTCAGTGGGGTGACTGAATCGTTTGGTTTGGTTAGAGCTGGGCAGGATATTCTGGGTTCCAGGATTTCTGCCTCCCTGTCCCGCATCTCCACCCAGTGCCTTAATAATTCCCGAAGGGTAGGAAGCCAGATCATTTAAAACCAACGCGGGCAGAACCCTGAATGTTCTTCCTCCACTCTCCTCCTTTCTGTTCTGATTTTTGCTCTTTATGGCACCTAAAACCAGCAAAGCAGCCTGTTCCCATCTGTTTCCCAGACTTGTTTCCCAGACCCAATGTCTGGAGAAGCATCTGTTCTGTTTGGGGCACTTCATCAGAATGGAATTGAGCCTCGATTCTCCCATTGCTGAGAATTACTTCCAAAAAGTAAAAGCATGTGATCTGACATCATCTTTTCATGGGAGAGCCAGGACTCGTTTCAGGTGTGCACAGAAATCCAGCTCAAATTCTTCTGCACCCTATGGTCTGTCCCAAGCAGACATTGGACCATTCCTGTCCAACCTTGAATTGGATTATTTGGCATGCCTACAAGAGATGCTCCTATCTCAAATCCCCATGCCTTGCAGAATAACCATCCTCATTCATATTTTCCTGGCCTCCATCTGATACAGCCATATCATTTACACACACTGTAGGTTTTTCCAGCTAGGGTTGTGAGCTCCAGTTTATGGAGCTCACATTTTATTGCTTTATGCCTAGTTCCTTTCACATGCCCCCTTTGCCCTCTGCAGCATGCACCTAAACCATCTCTCTTTAATTTAAAGAGAAGGGAACAATCAAATAAACTTGGCTTACTGCATTCTTTTCAGCTTAACCTTTAAACATACATATATATATATGAATTTATTTCCCTGGAGAAAACTTAGCTCCAATGTATCCGGCATCTTGTTTTGTGTGCGGTGTTGTGTAGCTTATTTCCCCAGGGAAGTGTGGCTAACATGCCTCATCCAATTTCCATTGAAGTTCCTTGCTTTAGTTTTGTTTACCTGGTTGCATTCACAGAGGCACCAGGAGGTTGGGTAACTTGCCTGCGGTGAGGCAGTGAGTCAAGGGTGGAGTTGGGCATAGCAAATCTAAACGCTACCCACGATAGATGCAGTCCCTTGAACGAACTTCCTGCTTCTGGGGAGCTGGGACTAGAACTGCCTGCTGCCACCTTCCAATACCAACCTCTGCCATGGGCATGGAAGGAAACCTCCCATTTGCTGGCTGTA
Organism: Mauremys mutica; assembly: GCF_020497125.1. Classification (NCBI taxonomy): domain Eukaryota; kingdom Metazoa; phylum Chordata; order Testudines; family Geoemydidae; genus Mauremys; species Mauremys mutica. The sequence goes on along the minus strand of NC_059073.1, from coordinate 136,071,141 downwards.
CAGCTCCTTGCACAATGGAACCCTCATTGGGGCTCCTAGATGCTGGCGTAATGCAACAAGTAAATATCAGCGATAATTCGAGTAGCATTTATTTGGATTTAAATACACATGCCAGCGTACACATCCCAGGTTGCATTATAAAAATAATAATCCCTATTTATTGTACCAAGAGCTCTGAGCTGAGATCAGGACCCCATTGCGCTAGGTGCTGTATGGGCGCACAGTGAGAAATAGTCCCTGCCCCAAAGAGCTTGCAATCCAGGTAGATGGCAGATAAAGGGTGAAGGAAAGGCATCCTGATTCTTCATCTTCTTCTTTGTCTGTCTTTGGGCCAAGCTTTGCCAAAGAGTGTAGTGATTTTGGCTGCCCAACTTGACATCTGAAAGGAGGAGGGGGTGGGTTTTCACAAAGGGCTGAGCACCTGCCCTCTGAAAATTAGGTTCCTTTAAAGCACCCAAAAATAATCAGTGTCTCTTGAAAATCCTGGCTATTATTGTTCCCCAGCACCTCTGAAAATCCGGCTCTTAGGCAAAAGAACTGCCCTCCACCCCACTAGTACAAATGTAATAGTAAGAAATAATTAGACTACAGGAAACCCAGATCTCTCCCTTTTTACTTTTCATGGGACTGGGGAACAGAATTTGCACCTTAATCACCCCACTTCCGCAAGAGCAGATCAGTGGAGGAGTCCTGCTCAAACCCGAGCTATCCTGCCTAAGAGACGAGCACTAGCTGGAGGACTACATGGATTTGCAAGGCAATATTTAATTAGCTGCCGAACACGGCGAGTGCTTTAATTCTGTATGTTCAGGAGACGTGCATTGCTGCCCACACACGCCAGTTGCCATAACAACTTTAATTTGTTTTGTAGCCTGCGCTGATGGATTTTTTTGATTTTTTTTGTTAATCTCGCTCCTCCTTTTCTCTCTCTCTCTTCCATTCCCCAGTCCACTTGCCTTCCCTCTCCCACACCCCACCTCTGCAATGTTTAGCAACCTTGTAACATCTGCACCCAGAAGGCCTGCCCTCTCCCGGTCTCCGAGATCCCTTCCCCGTGGGGAATAAGCCGCTTGCAGCCACGCCACCCCCTGCCCAGGTCCCTGATTTACTACCCAGTCAAGAAGCTGAAAGTGAATCTCCCCCAACAGACCTTTAAGCTTAACTGAACTGCTGAAAACACCCTGATCCTGGGTGCTGAGCACAGCATCCAGGCACCTTGGAGAAGGACATCTGAGGAGCCATTCAAGCTGGACTGTAGAGGGGGTATTGTTCCCTTAAAGTCACAGGTAGTCGAAAGCAACGAGACCTGTATCTTTGTCTCTAGTCACTGCAGACCCAAGGGGTGCTGGAAACTCTTGGGAGTCCACAGCCATGACAAATTCAGTGCCATGGATGCTGTGTCTGGGAGCCCATTAGCACTGTGTGTGTGGGGGTGGGGCGCACCATAGACACTGGCAGCTCTGCTGCTGCATGATGGGACAGGAGTGCCAGGTAAAACGCACCGCCAGCCCAGCCTGCACCACCATGTCCCACTTGAATTTCAATGGGGTAACAGGGCAGCAGCAACCTTTAGCTGCAGGGGGGATGGAGAGGCAATGGAAGAGCGGAGTGCCAGGGACTAACACTGTGCTGCTGCCAGAAAGGATTAGGGTTCATTGGCATTTGTGGGGAGGGCAAGACATTAATAAGAGGCTGCCAGTGGGGACTGAGGGCACTGGCAGAGCTGTGTGTGGGGAGCAAGCCCCTGTTCACATTGGTTCTCATTTGCCCATTGCACTTACACCAGCATGGCAACATCACCAGAACTGGCAATCCGGTACTGACCCCTTCCTGATGGCAGCACAGGGTCTCTGGTGCTTGAGGGTCTCAGAGAGGTGCCCTGCAGCGAGCTGGCTTGTCATACCTGCTTTGCTGTCTAACGTACCAAAGCCAGGGGCAGCGGCACTCCTCCATGCTGCCTTTTGTACACTAACAAGCAGGCGCAGTGGCAGAATGATTTATCCCAGACAATTTGTATGCAGTGGTCCTCGTTGCCAAGGGCAAAGTCATTGTCTTTCAGAATTACTGTCTTGCTAATTCTGCTGACAAAATATTAAAAAATGTTAAAAAATGTCTCTCCTCACCACTTTCCCCCCTGACCCTACCCCATCCCTGTAATTACTGGGACTGAAAACTGTGAATTTCAACTGCAAGACCATTACAGACTGTGAGATCAGGGCCAAAATGCAAATCCTGTCATCAAAACTACAGCTCTTAAAGGCAAAGGAACCTGCTCTCATCTGCAAATGAATGATGAGCAAAGTTATCCCCTAACTACCTCGCTGCAAAGAACCCAGCAGTAGGGCTAGGCACTGTTGGAGATGGGGCACTGGGATAGATGGATCCCTGATCTGATTCAATCTGGCAGTTTCTATGAAAATCCACTTTCCATATAAGAAGACTCGGTGCAAACACCTGTTACAGGTGCCATCCTCTTGAAAGGAAAGATAATGGTGTCAGGGCCCCTGAGGTGGTGTTTGGTTTGTTTGAAAGAGATTCGCCATCTGCTGAATTATTAAATAAATAAATATTAATGCACCAGAGGGAGAGGCGTGTGTGTGCATAAGCAGGGAAAGGTCACACAATCATTCCGAAGCTGCATTGTCTTCCACTAGCATCCCCCAGGGATGGGGGAAAGGGAGACAGAAAACTTGCTTGAGCGAGAAGCAGGATGGCTATCTGCTTGCAGAGCAGTGCTTGTTGCTGCATGATCTATCCCTGAGTTCCTTCTCTGCACCGCAAAGACCGAAGCTGCGTAGGGGGGCTGAAACGGAGGTGCCTAGTAGAACTGTGGATTGGAATAGCAGGAGGAATGGTAGGTCAAAGGTTTGGCGTGCATTAGTAACATGGTATGGGAGCACTCTGGACTGGGTTAGCAGTGGGTGTTGCAACAAAATCCTCTGCTGTTCAAGTCTGGGGCTCACTCGTGGTTGCATGTGCCCATCCTAGTTCTGGAATAGCTGGGGATGAGGTAGGTCCAGACCAACATGCATCACCAGAGCTGCTGGTGGGGACACCCGCGCTAGAATAGGGGCACAGCAGAGCTGTGGGTGGGGGGAGCCTAGCACTGCAATAGCAGGGAGTGCATCCAGTCAGGTTTGGGGTGCATTGGTGGGGAGCCCAGTGCTGGAATAGCAAGAGTGTGTGAGGTGAGGATTGGGGCACATTGGCGGAGGTATTGGTAGGAAGCCTCGCACTGGAATACCAGGGGTTCTGCAGAGCAGGGCTGGAGTGAAATTAGCAGAGCTCTGTAGAATAATCTTTCAAAGCACCAGCCCATACACTGCACAGCTCCAGCCAACACCGTGTCCTTTTTTTCTTTCCATGACCCCTGAGAGTTCCTTGCATTTAGCTTACAGGCACGGGGTTGTAAAATTACTCCTGACTGGATAGGCAGGGCCGGCTCCCCTCTCCAAAGCAATACAGCACGAAGCACTGTGGAATAATATAAAAATCAATCGTCTTGTTTAACTTCATTGTTCATTCATTGTTTGACTGCACCAAGGAAAAGCTAAGTTATTGGAGGCCCTCTGGCGTGCCTCTAATATTCTGTGCATGTTCAGAGCTCCAGCATAATAAGGGGCAGGCAGCTGATGGGGAAAGCATGGATCTGCTATTGATCCCCCAGCTGGTCTGCTGGACACACCTGGGCAAATGACTGTTGTAGTGCAGGCTTTGGCTGAAGCCAGAGAGTGAATGAATATGAAAGGTAGGGTGACCAGATGAGAGGAAGAAAATATCAGGACACATTGGGGGGGGGAAGCAAAAAAAAAAAACCCACACACACCTAAATATTGGGACGGTCCCAATTTTATTGGGACGTCTGGTTACCCTAATGAAAGGGCCCAGTACAAGTAGGAACGTGGGATGCACTATATTGGGCCAAGGCCCTAGCTCCTGCTTGCAGAGGCCCCAGTCCTGGAATGAGAGACATGTAGGTGGACCCCTGTGCCCACAGAGATCTTACTGCAGGATCAGGGCCATTGTCTGTGATTGCAGCAGAAACAGGCTCTCTTGCAAATGGAAGTAACTGGACGCTCTTTCCCAGTTCAGGCTTGCCTTGGCAGTAATGTCTAGTGGTTAGAGCAGGGTACCTGGTGTTGCTGATTCTGTTCCTTACTCTGCCACTGCCTTGTTGTGTGTGTGGTTTTGAATGAATCACTTCCTGCCCTGTGGCTCAGTTTCCCCACCTGTAAAATAGTGAGATGATGCTTCCTCACCCCCCGCCCCTGGGGAGGCTGTGAAGACTTGATCCTGTAGCCTTCACTCACGTGAGCAGGCCCATTCCAGTCCAGGGGGATAGTCGCATGAGTAAAGGCAGCGGGGCTGGGTGATTGATTTATTCATAGATTCCAAGGCCAGAAGGGACCAATGTGGCCATCTCGTCTGACCTCCTGTAGCACACAGGCCACAGAACTTCCCTGAAATAATTCCCAGATCAGACCTTCTAGAAAAAACATCCAATCTAGATTTAAAAACTCAGTGATGGAGAATCCACCATGACACTCATTAAATTGTTTCAATGGTTAATTACTCTCACTGTCAAAAAACATGGCCTTATTTCTAGTCTGAATTTGAGTAGTGTCAACTTCCAGCTATTTCATCGGGCTAGACCTTTCTCTGCTAGATCGAAGAGCCCATTATTAAATATTTGTTCCCCATGTAGTTACTTACAGACTGTAATCAAATCACCCGTTGACCTTCTCTTTGTTAAGCAACCTCTCTCATCCTGAAGGGTCTCAAAGCACTTTAGAAATTCCAGCACATTGATTGGGCTCATACTAACTAGATGGAATTCTCTGGCTGCAGGAGATCAGACTAGGTGATCTAATAGATTCATAGATTTAATCATTTTTAAGGCCAGAAGGGACCTAATCTGACATCCTGTGGCCAGAGAATTTCATCTCGTTACTCCTGTAGTGTGAACTCAATAAGCTGTATTTGAATTTCTACAGTGCTTTGAGATCCTTCAGGATGGGGTAGCTATAGGAGGGCCACACTTTGTTATTATGCATTGGAACAAAACAATGGAAAGAATAAGATTGGCCAAGAATGTGCCCCATCATGCAGCGAGACAGAGGCCAGACTCTGGGATAGGGGCATGCACCACAGTGTAGGGACTTCGAGTTTTCCACCCACAAACTGAAAAATAAATGCATCTCTATTGACCCCAATTGAGGCTAAAACAGAATGGAAATGGGAAGGATTGTGTTGGCTCTGTAGAGACTAGAGGGGGAAAGGAAGAAGAGAGGCAGTGAGAAAGGAGCAGGAAATGGAGGAAAGACGGGAGAGAGGTAGCACAGAACGCTGTGGGAAATAGCACCAGATCCTCAGCTGTTGTGAATCAGCACTGACTCCAGTGCAGCCACACTGGTTTACACCAGATCTAGCCTGTGGTGGTGCTTTAAGCGCTCACCCCATCTGTTGCCTTCCCAGACAAGGGACCTCATTCTCCATCGCCTTGCAGCCCGTGCAGTCATTTGCACCAGGGCAAAAGGCGGCTGATTTGCATGGGCAGCCCTTGGAATCGTGCTCTGCTCAGGTGCAAACGATTGCACTAATGTGCGGGGGCATCAAGAGAATCAGGCCCATGAAATCTCTCTTAGACATGTCCAAACAACTTCCACTGCTCTGGCGGCCTGTCAATCTCCCAGCCCAGGATTCTGCTCCCGTTCTCTGACTGGTTACCTACACGCTCAGCCATTCTGTAGGTATTGCAGCGCCACAAAGAGCGTGAGCTGGGAATGAAAGGCAGCGCTGATTGCTAATACTGGGCCTTTTGCATATGTGTGTCTCACACTCAGATGTCCACAGCATGGGCAGCTTCCGCTCCCCAAAGGATTAATTTGCACAGGAATAGCTTTCTAGTGGAACTGACATTAATAACAGGCTGAGTTAGAGCCTGGTGGAGGAGCTGGGTGTTGTTGATTCTGTGCAGAGATGGAAGGGGATTGTTACTGAAAGTGATCTGTGGACTGTTGACTTTGCTGAACCCTGAAATCATAGTGAACTATCTAAGAGGTGGGTGCCTTCCAGCCAAGATCCCAAGCTTTGGGTGGGTGGAGGCGGTTCCAGAACTTGAATATGGATCTGGCTCTAAATGTTGAGCCTGGAATGTGATCTGACTTGAATCAAAGCCCTGGGATAAAATACCTCTGGAAAGGTCCAAGAGCTGGATCCAGAGCCAAATCCTGGAGCTAGGGACTTTCTCTAGATCTCTGGCCCTATTGTATTCCTCCCTAAAAGCCCCAATTCCATATCCTGCTTGGTTAGTCTTGTCCCAGGAGTCACCTGGCCTTTCTACAAAGTTGCTGTTTTTGGCAAATCAGAACCCAGGAGTCCTGACTCCTCATTCACCTGCTCTAACCATCAGGCTTGCTCATGCCTTACATCTGTCTTGTTCTTAGGACGCCCCTGGATGGGGTGGATAGAGACTGAACCTAGCTCTAAACACATGAGCCCTTTCGGCTTTCTTCTAAAGCCTGTGGTCAATTCATAAACCTCTTGCCTGCTCCAGTCACTTGGGGGTGGGGGGAAAGAGGGGGGCTGTTTCAAAGACGTGCTTGGCCATTGTATTGTACACACACACACACACACACACACACACACACACACACACACACACACACACACACACACACACACACACACACACACACAACCTTGTTCTGAGTGTCAGAAATCCACATCAGTCCAAATTCTCTCATGGGGCCGCTGTTTGTGATAACAGCCCTGGTTGTCCATGTGGACTGAACCCTGGATCTCAAAGCAGGAGCATGTATTGAGCTAAGGTACTAGGCTCGTTAACTTGCAGGGTGGTAGAAACTTATAAACCTCTCAAGTAGCCCATCCACTAGAGCTGGGTAAAGACTGACTCTAGGTGGGTTCTACATATATTGTGGGCCTCATCTCTAGGTTTGCTGAAGTTCCCACCTGGAGGCAATAGGCCTTAGCTTCTAGTCTGCCCTGGAAATTAGGGTTGCCAACCCTCCAAGATTGTCCTGGAGTCTCCAGTAATTAAAAATAAATCTTTAATTAAAGATCATGTCGTGTGATGAAACTTCTAGGAATTCATCCAACCAAAGTTGGCAACGCTACTGGCAATGAATCCTGCCAGCGGTAGTCTCACAGCCATGGTCCTGCTGCTCTGTGAGGCCACCTTCCAACTGTCTCGACTTGCCCCATTATTCCACTGCCTTGCAGCAAGCTCTCGGGATGTGGGTGCCTCTGTTTTCTTGTCTGCCATTGTCTAAACAAAGTCATAATTAGCCTGACATGTTTATAGTTGGGTTTCCTTTAATCATGCCAGACACACAAAAGGAACCAGGATGTTGAAGCCAACTGGGGACAGCCTGTCCCCAGCCTGTCAGGCACTGATCTCAAACAGCCATGATCTGCAGCCAGGCCATTCAGTTCAAACCCCCACCCCTCCTCCCGAGCTCTGAGGTGTCCCAGAGCTTCATAAAGCCACCATACATCATGCTATTCTGCTGTTTCCTCTGCATCACATGTCAGCCTCTCAGCAGCAGCAGCAGCACCGGGGTGCCTAGTTGCCACAGTTTTATGGCTTCCCATAAACAGTCCTTTCCATCACCCTCTCTTTTTTAATTACCTAGAAGATAACCTCCATTCAATTTACAGCTCGTTTGAAACCGTGAGCCAGGGGCCATAAATATTTAATGCTTGTGGAAGTTGCACCAACTGTCCAGGTTTGTTCATTTTCTAGGAGTTGCCTTCATTTTCCCCTACTCATTCTCCCAGATCCAACCCTGCCTCTCCTCCTCCAGTTTGTACGGAGAAAAAGGGAATGTGACCAAGGCAGAGTGGTGCAAGAACACTTACTGGGCCTCGTCCTTAGGGCTTAATTCTTCTCTCACTACTATGATTATATTCCAGCATAACTCAATTGACTTCTATGGAGCTGCTCCAGACTTTCACAAGTGTAATTAAACCAGAATCAGGGCCTTAAACTCTCTCTATTTTATAATGCTGATATAGATATATATTTTTCCTATGGGAGGAGCAGGGGATTTGGAGTAAGGACTCCTGGGTTCTAGTCACAGCACTTGGTTTAATAGGCAGCAGGTTTCAAACAAGTAAAATTAAGTATTTCTTCACACAAAACACAGTCAACCTGTGGAGCTCTTTGCCAGAGGATGTGTGAAAGCCAAGACTATAACAGGGTTCAAAAAAGAACTAGATAAGTTCATGGAGGATAGGTCCATCAATGGCTATTAGCCAGGATGGGCAGGATGGTGTCCCTAGCCTCTGTTTGCCAGAAGCCGGGAATGGGTGATAGGAGATGGATCACTTGATGATGACCTGTTCTGTTCATTCCCTCTGGGGCATCTGGCATTGACTATTGTCAGAAGACAGGATACTGGGTTAGATGGACCTTTGATCTGACCTAGTATGGCTGTTCTCATGTTGGTAATCATATGAGCTAGTGGTTAAAACAAGATTAAATTTGAAATTCTGACTAGCACTACCCATCAGGTTAAGAAACTCCCTCTAGAACAGGGATTCTCAGACTTTTGTGCTGGGGACCCCTTTCACATAGCAAGCCTCTGAGTGCGACCCTCCCCATATACATTAAAAACACTTTTTTAATATATTAAACACCATTATAAATGCTGGAGGCAAAGTGGGGTTTGGGGTGGAGCCTGACTGCTCACGACCCCCCATGTAATAACCTCGCAACCCCCGAGGGGTCCCGATTCCCAATTTGAGAACCCCTGCTCTAGATTGGTTAAAATAAGAGCATTTCTCTTTTGTTTATTTAATCATTAAGACTTATCCTAAGGTATTAAAACTAATCCAGATGCAGTAACAATAGTCCATTGCAAACAAACTTTTATTCAGGGTTAACATACTAGAAGTACAAAGTATATCCTATTCTGTGGATGTACAGCGCCTAGCACTGTCCAGTGTGGGGCCCTTGGTGCTATTGTAATACAAATAGCCAAATAGATACATTTAATATACACTAGGATTTTTAAATAATACATAAATATAAATGTTTCCCAGCCACTTCTTAGCTGAGACTTCAGCCATTGGTTGGTTTTTTGGAGGCATCACAGCAGAAATGGCATTTGAAGAAGGAAGTGTTTTAAGGGGTGAGATTCAAGGAAATTGTTCCAAGCATAAGGGCAACACAGAAGGGAGTACAAACAGGCAGTTGAGATCACCTCGCAGAGCAAATAGGGAGGTGATGTGATGAGAAACAGAGTGAGTAATGGAGCTGGCTGAAAGTTTTCATTGAAAGAATGGTATTTTTTTCAAAAAAGTGTCTCACATTTTTTTGAATGTTTCCATTTTGGTTTGGGTTTTTTGACAAAAATCAAAACCAATGTTTCATGTTCATTTTTTTTCTCTCCTGTTTTCAGTGCCAAAAATGGAGGGAGAACCAAAAACCTCCTTTTTTATTTTTGTTTTCTTCCCCTCAAAATTAAAATGTCTCCATTTTTTTTTCCAACCAGCTGTTGTAGATAGGGAAGGAAGGGCAGTAGTGAAGAGCCTTGCAGGTTAGGAGAATGAGCTTCAACTTGATAGGCTGGACGGGGAGGAGCCATTCAAAGAGTGGGGGGGTAATATGTTCAGAACAATGTGTCAGGAAGACGACCTTATTAGTTGTATTTTGTATGGATCAGAGTGGGGTGAAGTGGATGCTATTAATTTTGCATTGATTGCACTCAGAACGGTATTGCATAGGGAGAACCCACATGCACTTCAGAATAGCCAAGTTCACTATGGCTGCCTTTGAAGTAGGATTTTGCTTTTATTTCCAGCATGCTCCATGATCAGTGTAAAACAATTTAAAATACCTGTAAAAATGCCATTCTTTTCATCAAGGAAGTTGTCCAAAATCTTGCCAACTGCATTGCTTTCTGGGAATTATGCAAATCAACTTGTGCTCCTAGATTTTGTGTGAATGTACCCGAAACATATTTTGGTTGCATGTATTAATTACTACCACACATATTTTATTGTAACATAATAGATATATTTACTGTACAAGGAATGGCTGTTAATTATACACAAGTGGGCCTAGAAAATGGATTTGTTTACTTTGATGTCTAATGCAGCAGACTTTTGTCAGCTTGTTAAACTTAATCAAAAACAATCAAAATATGCTCCCATAAATTATGGCAAATTAATTTTAAACAAAGAGGAAAATAGTAGGTAGCACAAATGGAAACAATAATAAAAAATTTTTTGAGCTGGATTTGAATATTGCATTAAGTTTGTGTCTGAAGAGAGAGATCAGATCAGAAATAGTAAAAGTTCAGAGAAGGGCACCCAAACTTCTTAGAGGCGTTGAGGGTTTCCATTTCCACATGAGGAGACTAGCTTGGATAGGAGACAGAAACCCAGCAGATCTGCTAGAATGATAGTTAGAAGACTCAAAGCTGCAACTGTACAACCGTATTGCATTTTAGTGCTGGTGAAAGTTAGCAGCCCTGGAGACAAGTTGTTAACCAAACAGTTACAGCATAGGTAGGGGCAGTGCTGGCCTAGCAACATGCTGCCCCAACAGCAAGCCTCATGCAGGAGTAACAGAGGTGCCTTTTGAGGGGGAGCCAGTATTGTCCCATGGGTATGGCACTTAGGCTGTAAGCTTTTTGTTGTGGGTCTGTACAGCACAATGGAGCCCTGGTCCACATCTGGGGCTCCTACGTGCTATCACACTACAAATGATAAATAATATGACACTGCACTGGGACTCTGTGTTCTAGTTGTGTGACCTCAGAAATGTCATTTCACCTTGGCTCTTTCCCTGCTCCTTGAAATCTAAATAGACCAGTTCTATGGGGTCAGGACTGTGTCTCTGTGTATTTGCTCAATATATCCCAACGTCTACACTATGGGATTATTCCGATTTTACATAAACCGGTTTAGCAAAACAGATTGTATAAAATCGAGTGCGCGCGGCCACACTAAACACATTAAATCGGTGGTGTGCGTCCACGGTCCGAGGCTAGCGTCGACTTCTGGAGCGTTGCACTGTGGGTAGCTATTCCGTAGCTATCCCATAGTTCCCGCAGCCTCCCCCGCCCCTTGGAATTTCCGGGTTGAGATCCCAGTGCCTGATGGGGCAAAAATCATTGTCGCGGTTGGTTCTGGGTACAGCCTCACCCCTCCCTCCCTGAAAGCAGCAGACAACCGTTTCGCGCCTTTTTTGCTTTGTGAACTGTGCAGACGCCATAACACAGCAAGCATGGACCCTGCTCAGCTCAATACCGCAATCGTGCATGTTTTAAACACCTCACGCACTCTCGTGCAGTATATGGTGAACCAGGACCTTCAAACCGAGGCAAGGAGGAGGCGGATACGGCAGCGCGGCGATGACAGTGATGAGGACGTAGACACAGAATTCTCTCAAACCGCGGGCCCCTGCGCTTTGGAGATCCTGATGGTAATGGGGCAGATTCTATCCATTGAACGCCGATTTTGGGCCCGGGAAACAAGCACTGACTGGTGGGACCGCATTGTGTTGCAGGTGTGGGACGATTCCCAGTGGCTGCGAAACTTTCGCATGCGTAAGGGCATTTTCATGGAACTTTGTGACTTGCTTGCCCCTGCCCTGAAACGCCATAATACCAAGATGAGAGCAGCCCTCACAGTTGAGAAGCGAGTGGCGATAGCCCTGTGGAAGCTTGCAACGCCAGACAGCTACCGGTCAGTCGGGAATCAATTTGGAGTAGGAAAATCTACTGTGGGGGCTGCTGTGATGCAAGTAGCCAAAGCAATCACTAAGCTGCTGCTACGAAAGGTTGTGACTCTGGGAAACGTGCACGCCATAGTGGATGGCTTTGCTGCACTGGGATTCCCTAACTGTGGGGGGGGGGGCGATAGATGGAACCCATATCCCTATCTTGGCACCGGAGCGCCAGGGCACCCAGTACGTAAACCACAAGGGGTACTTTTCAATGGTGCTGCCAGCACTGGTGGATCACAAGGGACGTTTCACAAACATCCACGTGGGATGGCCAGGGAGGGTTCATGACGCTTGCGTCTTCAGAAGCACTACTCTGTTTAAACGGCTGCAGCAAGGGAATTACTTCCCAGACCAGAAAATAACAGTTGGGGATGTTGAAATGCCTGTCGTTATCCTGGGGGACCCAGCCTACCCCTTGATGCCATGGCTCATGAAGCCATACACAGGCAGCCTGGACAGTGGTCAGGATCTGTTCAATTACAGGCTGAGCAAGTGCAGAATGGTGGTGGAATGTGCATTTGGCCGTTTAAAGGCGCGCTGGCGCACATTACTGACTCGCTCAGACCTCAGCCAAACCAATGTCCCCTATGTTATTGCTGCTTGCTGTATTCTCCACAATCTCTGTGAGAGTAAGGGGGAGACCTTTATGGCGGGGTGGGAGGCTGAGGCAAATCACCTGGCCGCTGATTACGCGCAGCCAGACACCAGGGAGATTAGAAGAGCACACCAGGAAGCGGTGCGCATCAGAGAAGCTTTGAAAATGAGCTTCATCAATGGCCAGGGTACACTGTGACTGCTGTGTTTGTTGATGAACACCCCCCCCCTTGATTGACTCATTCCCTGTTAGCAACTCACCCTCCCCCTTCGAGTACAGCTTACTTATGCAAATAAAGTCACTCTCATTTAAAAATCATGAATTCTTTATTAATTCATTATAAAAAGAGGGAGAGAAGTAAGGGAGGAGGATAGGAGGGATGGAGAAGGCCATTAAAAAAATTTCACAGTAATGACAGCCTTCTGGTTGGGCTGTCCACGGGGGTGAAGTGCGCGGGTGCACGGAGCCTCCCCCCATGCGTTCTTACACGTCTGGGTGAGGAGGATGTGGAACATGGTGAGGGTTGAGGGTGGTTATACAGGGGCTGCAGCGGCACTCTGTGATCCTGCTGCCGTTCCTGAAGCTCCACCAGACGCCGGAGCATGTCAGTTTGATCACGCAGCAGCCCCAGAGTTGCATCCCACCACCGCTGATCTTCCTGCCGCCACCGCTGATTTTCCTGCCGGTCTTCCTGCCGCCACCTCTCATCTCAGGTGTCCCTCCTGTCCTCACGTTCACTGGCATCTTTCCTGTAATTTGATACCACGTCCTTCCACTCATTCAGATGAGCTCTTTCATTGCGTGTAACTTCCATAATATCCGAGAACATTTCATCTCGCGTCTTCTTTTTCCTCCGCCTTATCTGTGCTAGCCTTTGGGATGGAGGAGGGACGCTTGAAAAATTTGCAGCTGCATGAGGGAGAGAAATATTTTAAAAGATACATTTTACAGAACAATGGTTATACTCTTTCACAGTGAACAGCACTATTCACCTTACATAGCACATGTGATTTCCCTACAAGGTCGCATTTTTCATCTTAATACTGAGTGCTGCAGCTCTGGAGTTACAGATCTCACAGACACAGGTCCGGGCTTCAGAATTCAGCTTGCATGCGGCCATGGTAAGCCACTGTCTTTCGGCTTCTGTAGTGATTTACCCCTCCCCTCAACGCATGGCTAATACCATGCTAGCTCCCTGCTAATCAACACCCTTCCCACCCCCCCACCCACTGCGTGGCTGGTAGCTTGGGGAAGATCCCCGGTAACCAAACACAAAAAAGATCATCGGCATTTCACTCCTCCCCTCCCCCCGCTTGGCTACGTGCAGGAAAGGTTTTTTTTTTTAAGCTGCTGCAGTCCACGAACCCAGTAGGAAAATGGCCATCCCCCTTATTTAAATTCCTGATTTTTAACCAGGTTATCCTGAACGATATCACTTTGCTGAGGATAACACAGCGAGATAAAGAACGGATGCTTCTTGAATGCCAGCAATCACCGGGACCATACGCTGCTATGCTTTGCCATGCAATGATACCTGATTACTTGCTACATGCATGGAGTGGTAAAGTGTCCTACCATGGTGGGCGGAACTAGGCTGCCTTGCCCAGAAACCTTCTGCAAAGGCTTCTGGAGTACCTCCAGGAGTGCTTCATCGAGATGTCCCTGGAGGATTTCCACTCAATCCCCGGACATGTTAACAAACTTTTCTAAGTAACTATACTGTCTGCGAATGCATCCCAAGTCCTCAGGGCAAATCAATCATTAAAAAACGCTTGCTTAAAAAACAATGTTTGCTATTTGCAAAGGTACACTCACCAGAGGTCCCTTCCATGGCGTCATTGTCTGGGATAGTTGCTTGGGAAGGCTGGGAGGAGGGTAATTCCGTCAGGGTGAGAAAAAGCTCCTGGCTGCTGGGGCTCACGGAGTGCTGTGTGCTCTCTGCTAGGTCGTCCTCCTCTTCTTCATCTTCATCTTCCCCGTCCGCATAATCCTCAGCCATGGCAGAGATTACAACCCCCACCTCGGAATCCACGGACAGGGGTGGGGTACTTGTGGCGCAGCCCCCTAAAATTGCATGCAGCTCAGCATAGAAGCGGCATGTTTTTTGACCTGCCCCGGACCTTCCGTTTGCTTCTTTGGTTTTCTGGTAGGCTTGTCTGAGCTCCTTAACTTTCACTCTGCACTGCAGTGAGTCCCTGCTGTGGCCTTTATCCGTCATAGCCTTAGAAATTCTTTCAAATACTTTTTCATTTCGTCTTTTGGAACGCAGTTCTGTTAGCACTGAATCCTCTCCCCAGATAGCGATCAGATCCAGTACCTCCCGTGCAGTCCATGCTGGGGTTCTTTTTCGATTCTCAGGAGACTGCATTGTTACCTGTGCAGATGAGCTGTGCGTGGTCACCTGTGCTGATGAGCTCTCCACGCTGGGGAAGCAGGAAATGAATTTCAAAAGTTCGCGGGGCTTTTCCTGTCTACCTGGCCAGTGCATCAGAGTTCAGAATGCTGTCCAGAGCGGTCACAGTGGTGCACTGTGGGATACTGCCCGGAGGCCAATACCGTCAATTTGCGGCCACACTAACCCTGATACGTTAATCCCGATATTAGCGCTACTCCTCTCATCCGGGAGGAGTACAGAAACTGATTTAAAGAGCCATTAAAATCGATATAAGGTGCCTCCTAGTGTGGACGGGTGTGGCGTTAAATCGGTTTTACGCTCCTAAAACCGGTTTAAACGCCTAGTGTAGACCAGGCTTTAGTTCAGGCTTCTAGGACTTCTTATAATGTTATCACCTGCCCTACCTGATACGGTCTATGGTACTCTTGTGGCCTCCATCGCCATAGTATCAGAGCACCTCACAATGTTATTAACATACATATCCCCACAGCACCCCTCTGTGGTAGCGCAGTGCTGCTAGTCCCATTTTACAGATGGGGATCTGAGGCACAGAGAGGCTGGGTGACTTTGTCACCCAGGAAAACTAGAAATTGAACCTGTATCTTTTGAGTCCCAGGCTAGAGTCAGAGCTGCTGCTGGAAGTAGTATGCCAGTTGCTATAACTGTCTTTGTGAAGTGCACATAAGTTCACCATGGCTGAGACTCACCCCTGTGCAGAGGACTTTTGAATTAGGAAAGAAAGTTGGCATTAGTCTGTATTGACTTGTGTCATAAACAGATAGTTAAGGGTTAAGGTCTCTTTTGCCTGTAAAGGGTTAACAAGCAGTAACCTGACGAAAACCTGACCGGAGGACCAATCAAGGGACAAGATAATTTCAAATCTCTGTGGAGGGAAGTCTTTGTCTGTGTCCTTTGTTTGGGTTGCCGTTCTCTCTTTGGATCTAAGAGAGGCCAGACATATCTCCAAGTTTTCCTGAAGTATTTCCTACTATCCAGTATAGTGAGTATTAGAAAGGCGGTTTAGTCTTATAATTAATTTCTGCATTTGCAATTGTGTGTTGCTGGAGAAATATCTTTATTTCTGTTTGCTGTTACTTTGACTATTCTGAGACAGAAGTGGGGGGAGGGGAAGCCTCTCCAGGTTTATAAGTTAGACCCTGTAAATTTTTCCATCCTGGTGTTACGGAGATAGTGTTCTTTCTTTCTTTTTTAATAAAATCCTTTTTTTTTTTTAGAACTTGATTGATTTCTTCCCTTGTTTGGATTTTCAGGGGAAGGGAAGGGGGATAGGGAATCCCTCTTTGTTTGATTCAACGTACCTTTCCCAAGGACTAGGGGAGGGGGGAAGAAGGTGGGGGGAATGGATTATTTCCCTTTGTGTTAAGATTCAAGGAGTTTGGATCTGTGTTCCCCAGGGAAAGTTTGGGGGAACAGGGAGTGCGCCAGACACTAAAAACCTGGCTGGTGGCAGCGTTTACCAGATCTAAACTAGGATTTAGATCATCTTGTGGACGCTAAAGTTCAAAGTGGGGAACAAACCTATGACAACTTGACTGCAGCCTACAGTGCTACGTGGCATGTTTGGTTGGCTGCCAAGCTGATGGAAGTTATTCCTTGTAGGCTGACGGCGCGGTTCATCTAAGAAAATGATTAGTAACCAAAGCTTCATCCTGAAAGTTTGGGGAGGAAATCAATCACCTTAAACATCTCTGCAATGGTTTTCCAGCAGGGTTTGGTTCAATATATTCACATCAGACCTTCCTGAAACACAAGCTGAAAAGTATGCATGTGCTGATGGCATCTGTATTGCTGGCACTAGACATGATTTCTATAGGACTGAAGGGAATTTCAGCGCTAATATCGGGATTAACATATCAGGGTTAGTGTGGCCGCAAATCGACGGTATTGGCCTCCGGGCGGTATCCCACAGTGCACCACTGTGACCGCTCTGGACAGCATTCTGAACTCTGATGCACTGGCCAGGTAGACAGGAAAAGCCCCGCGAACTTTTGAAATTCATTTCCTGCTTCCCCAGCGTGGAGAGCTCATCAGCACAGGTGACCACGCACAGCTCATCTGCACAGGTAACAATGCAGTCTCCTGAGAATCGAAAAAGAGCCCCAGCATGGACTGCACGGGAGGTACTGGATCTGATCGCTATCTGGGGAGAGGATTCAGTGCTAACAGAACTGCGTTCCAAAAGACGAAATGAAAAAGTATTTGAAAGAATTTCTAAGGCTATGATGGATAAAGGCCACAGCAGGGACTCACTGCAGTGCAGAGTGAAAGTTAAGGAGCTCAGACAAGCCTACCAGAAAACCAAAGAAGCAAACAGTAGGTCCGGGGCAGGTCGAAAAACATGCCGCGTCTATGCTGAGCTGCATGCAATTTTAGGGGGCTGCGCCACAAGTACCCCACCCCTGACCGTGGATTCCGAGGTGGGGGTTGTAATCTCTGCCATGTCTGAGGATTATGCGGACGGGGAAGATGAAGATGAAGAAGAGGAGGACGACCTAGCAGAGAGCACACAGCACTCCGTGAGACCCAGCAGCCAGGAGCTTTTTCTCACCCTGACGGAATTACCGTCCTCCCAGCCTTCCCAAGCAACTATCCCAGACAATGACGCCATGGAAGGGACCTCTGGTGAGTGTACCTTTGCAAATAGCAAACATTGTTTTTTAAGCAAGCGTTTTTTAATGATTGATTTGCCCTGAGGACTTGGGATGCATTCGCAGACAGTATAGTTACTTAGAAAAGTTTGTTAACATGTCCGGGGATTGAGTGGAAATCCTCCAGGGACATCTCGATGAAGCGCTCCTGGAGGTACTCCAGAAGCCTTTGCAGAAGGTTTCTGGGCAAGGCAGCCTAGTTCCGCCCACCATGGTAGGACACTTTACCACGCCATGCATGTAGCAAGTAATCAGGTATCATTGCATGGCAAAGCATAGCAGCGTATGGTCCTGGTGATTGCTGGCATTCAAGAAGCATCCGTTCTTTATCTCGCTGTGTTATCCTCAGCAAAGTGATATCGTTCAGGATAACCTGGTTTAAAAATCAGGAATATAAGTAAGGGGGATGGCCATTTTCCTACTGGGTTCGTGGACTGCAGCAGCTTAAAAAAAAATCCTTTCCTGCACGTAGCCAAGCGGGGGGAGGGGAGGAGTGAAATGCCGATGATCTTTTATGTGTTTGGTCAGCGGGGATCTTCCCCAAGCTACCAGCCACACAGTGGGTGGGGGGGTGGGAAGGGTGTTGATTAGCAGGGAGCTAGCGTGGTATTAGCTATGCGTTGGGGGGAGGGGTAAATCACTACAGAAGCCGAAAGACAGTGGCTTACCATGGCCGCATGCAAGCTGAATTCTGATGCCCGGACCTGTGTCTGTGAGATCTGTAACTCCAGAGCTGCAGCACTCAGTATTAAGATGAAAAATGCGACCTTGTAGGGAAATCACATGTGCTATGTAAGGTGAATAGTGCTGTTCACTGTGAAAGAGTATAACCATTGTTCTGTAAAATGTATCTTTTAAAATATTTCTCTCCCTCATGCAGCTGCAAATTTTTCAAGCGTCCCTCCTCCATCCCAAAGGCTAGCACAGATAAGGCGGAGGAAAAAGAAGACGCGAGATGAAATGTTCTCGGATATTATGGAAGTTACACGCAATGAAAGAGCTCATCTGAATGAGTGGAAGGACGTGGTATCAAATTACAGGAAAGATGCCAGTGAACGTGAGGACAGGAGGGACAACCGAGATGAGAGGTGGCGGCAGGAAGACCGGCAGGAAAATCAGCGGTGGCGGCAGGAAGATCAGCGGTGGCGGGATGCAACTCTGGGGCTGCTGCGTGATCAAACTGACATGCTCCGGCGTCTGGTGGAGCTTCAGGAACGGCAGCAGGATCACAGAGTGCCGCTGCAGCCCCTGTATAACCACCCTCAACCCTCACCATGTTCCACATCCTCCTCACCCAGACGTGTAAGAACGCGTGGGGGGAGGCTCCGTGCACCCGCGCACTTCACCCCCGTGGACAGCCCAACCAGAAGGCTGTCATTACTGTGAAATTTTTTTAATGGCCTTCTCCATCCCTCCTATCCTCCTCCCAAACCACACCCTTACTTCTCTCCCTCTTTTTATAATGAATTAATAAAGAATTCATGATTTTTAAATGAGAGTGACTTTATTTGCATAAGTAAGCTGTACTCGAAGGGGGAGGGTGAGTTGCTAACAGGGAATGAGTCAATCAAGGGGGGGTGGGTGTTCATCAACAAACACAGCAGTCACACTGTACCCTGGCCATTGATGAAGCTCGTTTTCAAAGCTTCTCTGATGCGCACCGCTTCCTGGTGTGCTCTTCTAATCTCCCTGGTGTCTGGCTGCGCGTAATCAGCGGCCAGGTGATTTGCCTCAGCCTCCCACCCCGCCATAAAGGTCTCCCCCTTACTCTCACAGAGATTGTGGAGCACACAGCCAGCAGCAATAACAATGGGGACATTGGTTTGGCTGAGGTCTGAGCGAGTCAGTAATGTGCGCCAGCGCGCCTTTAAACGGCCAAATGCACATTCCACCACCATTCTGCACTTGCTCAGCCTGTAATTGAACAGATCCTGACCACTGTCCAGGCTGCCTGTGTATGGCTTCATGAGCCATGGCATCAAGGGGTAGGCTAAGTCCTCCAGGATAACGACAGGCATTTCAACTTCCCCAACTGTTATTTTCTGGTCTGGGAAGTAATTCCCTTGCTGCAGCCGTTTAAACAGAGTAGTGCTTCTGAATACGCGAGCGTCATGAACCCTCCCTGGCCATCCCACGTGGATGTTTGTGAAACGTCCCTTGTGATCCACCAGTGCTTGCAGCACCATTGAAAAGTACCCCTTGTGGTTTACGTACTGGGTGCCCTGGCGCTCCGGTGCCAAGATAGGGATATGGGTTCCATCTATCGCCCCCCCACAGTTAGGGAATCCCAGTGCAGCAAAGCCATCCACTATGGCGTGCACGTTTCCCAGAGTCACAACCTTTCGTAGCAGCAGCTTAGTGATTGCTTTGGCTATTTGCGTCACAGCAGCCCCCACAGTAGATTTTCCAACTCCAAATTGATTCCCGACTGACCGGTAGCTGTCTGGCGTTGCAAGCTTCCACAGGGCTATCGCCACTCGCTTCTCTACTGTGAGGGCTGCTCTCATCTTGGTATTATGGCGTTTCAGGGCAAGGGCCAGCAAGTCACAAAGTTCCATGAAAGTGCCCTTACGCATGCGAAAGTTTCGCAGCCACTGGGAATCGTCCCACAGCTGCAACACAATGCGGTCCCACCAGTCAGTGCTTGTTTCCCGGGCCCAAAATCGGCGTTCAATGGATAGAATCTGCCCCATTGCCATCAGGATCTCCAAAGCGCAGGGGCCCGCGGTTTGAGAGAATTCTGTGTCTACGTCCTCATCACTGTCATCGCCGCGCTGCCGTATCCGCCTCCTCCTCGCCTCGGTTTGAAGGTCCTGGTTCACCATATACTGCACGAGAGTGCGCGAGATTTTTAAAACATCCACAATTGTGGTATTGAGCTGAGCAGGGTCCATGCTTGCTGTGCTATGGCATCTGCACAGTTCACCAAGCAAAAAAGGCGCGAAACGGCTGTCTGCTGCTTTCAGGGAGGGAGGGGTGAGGCTGTACCCAGAACCACCCGCGACAATGATTTTTGCCCCATCAGGCACTGGGATCTCAACCCGGAAATTCCAACGGGCGGGGGAGGCTGCAGGAACTATGGGATAGCTACGGGATAGCTACCCACAGTGCAACGCTCCAGAAATCGACACTAGCCTCGGACCGTGGACGCACACCACCGATTTAATGTGTTTAGTGTGGCCGCACGCAATCGATTTTATACAATCTGTTTTGCTAAACCGGTTTATGTAAATTTGGAATAATCCCGTAGTGTAGACGTACCCTTTGCCAATTGACCCATCTCAATCTATGTACTAGGATGGCCACTGCCATTCCATCCTGCCAGATACTTGGGAGTAAAACTCAACTGTAGCCTGACATACTGACCTCAGCACATGAAAACAAAAGGGCTCTTCCCGTACTGCTCTGGTACAAAAACTATTGGGAATCTCCTGGGGATCAGACCTTTGGGTCTTTGGTACATCTGTACTGCCCCTGATGTTTGCTCCTGCTGAATAGTGCTCTGCTTTTAGGGGGTACAGTCATCACATTCAGCTTTTGGACATGTGGCTCTTATTAGTGGCCGCCTGAATTGTACAAGAGCCTCCAGTTTGTATGTGCTAGTGTAACCCACACACCTCCTGGGTGTGGTGTTCTGTCCCATCTGGAGGTACTGAGACCACTTAGGGAGCAATTAATGAGTCTGCTCCAGGGCCACCCAGAGGATTCAGGGGGCCTGGGGTCTTCGGTGGCAGGGCCCCCCCGCTTCGGCGGTAATTCAGCAGCGGAGGGCACCCGCCGCGGGTCTTTGGGGCACTTCGGCGGGTCCCAGAGCGGAAGGACCCCCCCGCTGCCAAATTACCGCTGAAGCAGGACCCGGTACTTCAGTGGCTGGTCCCACTTCGGCAGTAATTCGGCAGCGGGGGGGCCTTCTGCCTTGGGGCGGAAGAACCCCCTGTCGCCGAAGACAGCTCTGGGGGCCCGGGCCCTGCGAGAGTTTTCCGGGGCCCCCGGAGCGAGTAAAGGACCCCACTCCAGGGCCCCTGAAAAACTCTCGTGGGGGCCCATGCGGGGCCCAGGGCATGGGGCAAATTGCCCCACTTGCCCCCCCCCCTCTGGGCGGCCCTGGTCTCCTCTGCAGCTTTAACTAGCAGTCAGTTGGCCTTTATCTCACACAGTAGATGCTCATGCACTAAGCTCCAGAGGTCCTAGGTTCGATCCTGCCTGCCGAAAGTCATTGGAGTTAGACTAGCTCAGTCAGCCATTACTGTTAAATCGGCCTGGTTTCATCTATCACAGCTCTACAGTCTATTACGTATCCGGTGGACTGATGCCCTGTTTTTAGACAGGAAACAACAGTGCCAACAAAAAGGTCTGCTCGTATTCGGGAGAGGCACCACGGCTGATCTCTCAACACACCTTTGCTAACAGCAGCTCAGACTCTCCTGGACAAGAATGTACCAGCCCTTCAATGGGCACAGATGATCAGCACCACCAGGGAGCTGACAACTGCATTTTTATAGAGTGGATGAGTGGGAAAGGCCGTGTAGCAGTCAGCCATTTCAGGAAACCATTGTGGCACCTGTCTCCTGGTCCACTTGATTGTGGCTACTCACCGGCTCATCCAGATTTGCCACAACTGTGCACTGGATTGGCCTGGTTTCCTCTCCACTGTGTGACTGTGGGGCAGCATTGCACGCAGTAATTCATATGGTGGAAGAGGGTCCAAACTGACACCTGGAGGGTGGTTAACAACGCCTAATCTTCCTTGATACAGAAGCTATCCTCTGGTTATGGAATCTGGACATTGAGCTGTGATGGCTACATATGAGAAGAAGATGCAGAGAACGTATGCACCACCCAACCCTTATTTTGAGACCATTACTTATGCACAAGCTCTAGGTTTGCTTTCTGCACATGGGTGCATTTCTCTTCTATTTGCACAGCTCTGATGCACCCCTGGGACCCACTGCAACCATCAAATCTCTGAGCACATGCTCCATGAGTTCCCTTGTTTACTCTCTGCCCAGCTGCTACAAACAGAATAATTCCTGTCTCCTTTTTTTTTTTTGGTCTGTAGAATGCTTTGAATGTTTAATAAATTGTTAATTAAAAGCCAAGCATCTAATCTATTTCTGTCAGATGGCTCTGGGTGTTAAGAGTAGGTGCCCCCACATGGGGAACTTCAAACCGAAACACACATGTGTATTGGTTTGAAGTTCCCCAAGTGTGAGCATGTGCGTGCACCCAGCATTAGTATGCTGTGCTGTATTTACATAATTCTATTGACATTTTGAGGCTAAAATTATGTATGCTGCTTTAATTCACTGTTAAATTAAATTATGAATGTTCAGAATGTAGTAATTTCTTTTGTTCTATGAACAGATTGTTTTATATATCTGCTTATATTACTAAGTTATTAATGTAATGATTTCATAATAGCAGCTCATTCCTTTGGGTAATATACAGAGAAAAGTGTGTTCCACACACTGCTCAGGCTGGCTTGCTGTCCCTACATGGATTATGGGTTTTAGGAATAAAGATATTATTTTTGGCAGAGCATTTAAGTAGTTAGACAGAAAGTGGGATAATATGCTGCGCTGTTTTCTGTTTCCTCTTCTGTGTATTATGGTGGCACCTGAAGGCCTCCTTGTACAGCACATACATATAGCAAGAGACAGTCCCTGCTCTAAAAAGGATGCAATCTAAATAGGTAAGACAGACGTAAGGGGGAGAAGTTAAGTATTATCCCTGTATGTTTGCCCTGAAACCATCATTCCTTTTTCTCCAGAAAAACAAAACTAAAGAAATCAAGTTTCTAGGTGGATTTCAGCTTGAATACCTTGCCAATTCTTTCCAAAATGTCCCATTACTCTCTTGTTGTTTGGAAATGACTCTTAACATCAATGCTTTCTTCCTATTTTCCTTCTAAAAGATGTCCAGAGAGCATGATTGCTGTCTGGCTCCAGACATGTGCCAGTACTAGTACTGCATACAGAGGACAGGCCAATAATGGACTCAAAGGACAAAAGGCTAGGTCATAGCTGCTTCGCTCCAAATGCTTGCACTTCTCATTTAATCCAAGCTGACTATGTAAGAGACTCCATTGTGAACCCAGAAGAAACAGGAGATGAATGATTGAAGGCAGTTTGCTAATTGGTTAACATTAATGGGACCCATGAGCTACAACCAGCACTGAATGGATGTCCTATACCAACCGCCCTAGCCTAAAATAGCCTTGCGTGTATTCCGAAGGCTGTGTTTGTACTAGCAGATGGTTGGTCTTTCAGCTTCAGTTGTTTGGTGTAACATACTCTGCGGCCAGTACTGAAAACGAGGGTTTCAGCAACACATGCTTCCCTTGTTTTAGTGCACCAGAGCAGTGAGGAGGAAAGGGAAAAGGAGAGAGAATGGAAAAGTGAAAGACTTTACCTTGAAAGGTCATAAAAATGCAAGGCAGAATCAAGTAGTGAAAGCCAAAGACTGACTTCAGGCTGCTTTTGGACCAGTCCTCTAGCATTCACAGCAGTCTTGCTCCAGAACTGTCTCCTGTGCTCAGGCAATGCATTAACCAACGTGCCACACTTCTTCATTGCTCTGTTAGTAACGAATCCCATCCCATCCAATACCCTTTCATCCCATTCTATCCAATAACACAGATCGGTCCCTCCTTATACTGTATTCTACACTAGCCTCCTGTCCCATCCAATCCCAGGTCTACCAATGCATCCCAGCTATGCCATTACATCTTACCCCATGCCACTGAATCAATTGTTATCCAACACCTCATATCGCCATCTCCAATACCTGTCAGTACCAGCTCACCCAATACCATCCAATGGACCTCTCAAGCCAATGAATGGAGCTGATCAGGAAACTACATTTCCTCCACCCCCACACCAGGAACAGAATTAGGCACAAAAATGCTTTTTAATAAAAAAATCAGGTTTTCATATGAAATCCCCCCCAAATCTGTTTTCATTCAAAAACTCAGCTTTTGTTGACAATTTTCAGTGGCAAATTTGCAAACCGCACAGTCAACCACCCCCCTCCACTTCCTAAAAATTAGTACAAATGGTCACTGTCTTCAAAAATTTGTTTTGTCAAAAAAGATTTTGGTCTCAACAACAAAAACCTTGTGGCAGAGAGTGTTTGGCCAGCTTTACCGATCAGTATCTGAGGTCATAGTTCTCATTGCATAGCGGGACTCACTCTTCAGTTTAGAAGGTGCGTTGTCATAGCTGGTTGAGAGGAAGACACTTTATGTTCTCACATAAGCCGCAACGCAATTGTTCAGTGAGACTCGGGTAACTGCTGCAATTCCTTAAAAGTTAAGGGCCACTTAACTGAGAATAGAATTGGGCCTTTAAAAGAAATAAGATGTTCGCACATCTTGTGCCTTCTTAATGACCTTCTGCAGCATCTTAGGAAATAACTAAAGTCTGCAGAGTAACTTTATAGATTGTCAGTGATGGAGCTTGCAAGTGCTTTAGTAAAGGGGCAATGATCATTGCACACTTACATCAACTCTTGGCTTAATAGCACAAATATGAGTAACCCGCTTGTATAACAAAGATGACCCCACGTGATGTTTTCAGAAGAACCCTAGGGCAGGTCTTGGAAAATGTTCAGCACCCAGCACTTCCAATGTGATGCTTGGGGGGGTGGATTTTCCAAACAGCTCAGCATCCAACGGTCTCCCACTCTGTCACCGCTACTCAGAAAAATCTCAAGTTCTCCTTGGCTTTTCCTTTTTGTCCCTCCAGCTGCAGTCATTGAGCTTTGTCCCATAGTGACCAAGAAAGCACAGGCTCCAGCTAACATGCAGCATAACCAAGTTCCTGTGCAACATTAATCAGCATAGCTTCTCTTACTTCATGAAAGCAAGACAGCTCACTAATCAGCTTCAAAGAGCTGTCAGACCCCTGGGGATAAGCATGTGTGACATCTAGGAGACTAGATAATCCAGGGATGTTCCTTTCCCAGGGAGATCCCAGAAACAGACTTACTCAGAGGAGCATATACATTAACCATTTCACTGCTGGCTTTCCATAGTGCCTATGCTGACGGATACTGTCAGATGATGTCTGTTCCATTTTTAAAATCAATGGAATATATGAGGAGATCCCTGGGACCTCCAGCCTCACTCAAGTGGTTAACGTCTGGCAAGCATTCCCTGGGGGCACCACACGGGTTTGTTTCCTGTCTCATTACAGTGCAGTGGCTGTTTCAGTTAATCATAAACATCCCTATGGGTATAACCAATTTAAAGCTGGCCCAGTGAGCACTTACGCGAATCACAACTCCGTATTCTCTCTTGATATCCCAGGACCTTATGTACTGTTTAATAGGTGCCTCAAAAAGTTAAGGCCAGGTAAGAAAAGGGAATCTACACCCTGGCATGCCAGGGGCTCGCACTGAGTTTGAGCGTAGCTGTTTTCTGAGTTCAGCTGCACTGTTGAGATCACTGACTGTCAATCTGAAAGTTGAATGACTCTGATTAGCAACAAGGGTTTCACAGGAGCTGGTTGGGTTAAAAACTTCTAGTCAGCTTTGAACATCTCAATCCATGATCCTTGTTTCCTGTGGAAATGAAAGCTGAGTCTTGTAAGGGCCATGTTGCCAGTTCTTGCAATTTTACTGGGAGGCTCTCAATATTAGGTGTCTTCCCCCCTCCCCCAAAGCCTCAGCTCCGGGGTCATGTGATTGTGAAAGAGACTGAGCCATCACGGTTGTAGAGGAAAGCTAGAAAATGTGACCCCTAAAAGTTCACTAACTAGAAAGCCAATAACAAGAACCCCAGATATATTATTTTTAATGTCCCATGATTTTTAAACCAATCTTATGAAATTGTGCGTTGTCCCTTTTAAGGAGAGTCCTCAGTCCAGCTCTGACTTGGGCAGGGAAGCATGCTAGGACAGGGCACCTGCATCCCATTATAAGTCAACATTCCAAAATCTGGATCTCAGTCTAGATACGGATGCAAATTTCCCAAAATTGGGGACTGCTCAGATCTGGGATTTTGGTTCAGGACCATCATTAATGGGGCTAGTCCTTCTGAATAAGCAGATCCTAGGTCTTCACTCCTATTGAATGACAATGCAGGTGTGCGTGCATGCTGGTGATGTCCAGGGGATCATTCCCTATGAGGATATCAAGGTTGGATTCCCATATAGAAACTGGTACTTGGCTGACTATCTAGGAGACGCATGGAACATGTTCTCCACTGGGCACAGAACATACAATCCCTTTCTTATTTGGGTCTCACCTTCAGTCACCGTTATTATTTTCCCTCACTCTGGCTTCTGATTACTCTCTCTAACATGTTTTGTTTCCTTTCTCATACTGATGAGGTTTTCCTCCTCTGGGTGCCAAATTTCCTGCTAGACCCTACCCAGCTGAGCCAAAATACCACATTCCCCTAGAACATCTTGGATATCCTTCACCACTCTCAACAGCAACCTCAGCACTCACAGCAGTACTTTTTCTTTTTTTAGCTCAGCATGGTGTATAAATGGCAAAAAAAGCAAGTAAATCAATGACCCAGTGATAAACCCAAGTGAATCGCTGAGCCTTGAACAATCTCTGACTGACCTGATGAAGATCCCAAATAATTTCCATTCTAATCTATGTTGCTTGGCTTCTAAGAAGGTAATAGCTCCTTTGGTGGCATGGTGTCCTTTAGATGAACAATTTATAGCTTTGCTTCAGCTTTCTGCACTCCTGGAAAGCATAGGAGGGGAAAAAAGCCCGAGTTACTGCTCAACAATTGTTTTTTTTGTGTGTCAAGGAGCAACAGGCAGTAAGGCCCAGGGCATGGAGTCTGCTCCCTGGGAGCCAAATCCAGC
The DNA here is from genome assembly GCF_020497125.1 of Mauremys mutica. Lineage (NCBI taxonomy): Eukaryota > Metazoa > Chordata > Testudines > Geoemydidae > Mauremys > Mauremys mutica. Next base: position 136,043,897 of record NC_059073.1, on the reverse strand, counting down.
TTTTATTCTGTCCCTGCTAGCTGCTTACTCGGGCAAATCTCTTAGAAGTCAATGGGACCAAGTCCTGAAATCCTTACTTTTGGGGTGTATTTTTGGCTTTGTTGTGTGCAAAAGAAAGTTCTGCTTTTTCAGAAAGAGAAAACGGGGGCCACTGTATTTCGAGAGGGATTGCTGGCTAACAGGAGCTGGGGGTCAGAACTTCTGAGTTCTTGTCCTGTTTCTGGAAAGGAGGACTGAAATGATGCATAGGCCTGGTTCTGTCACTTCACACAGTTGAATTCATTCCTCCCCCCTCCCATAAAGGACCCAATCCACAGCTCATTAAAGTCCATTTCTGTTATTGTTAATGGGTATTAGATCAGGTTTAAGCATTAGAGCCAGTTGGAAACTTTTCCAACAGAACATTTTTTCCATCAGAAAATGTTTGGTCACAATCATAATTTGCTGCAGGGACATGTCAATTTCAACAATTTAAAAAAAAAAGAAAAACTTTTTATAAGGTCAAAAGAGAATTTCAAATTTTATGTAACTTTTATTTTGAAATGTATTTTATTTTTGATTATAGTATAAAAAACAAAATAAAAATCTGAATAGAACATTTTGATTGACTTGAAACTATTTTAAAATTAATAATTAGTACTTTATTATTTATTTGAAAAAAAAAATCTTTGTGGGAAACACTGAGGGTTTTTCCCCCTTCGATTCAGAACAGAAACATATTTTGAAATGTCAAGTTTCCCGTGGAATGGAAGTTCTGACTTTCACCCAGCTGTGCTAACAATGAATGATTTTCCAGAAAAGTTTGTTGACACTGCAAACAAAAACAAAGCAGGAGGAAAAACAAACAAGGCCCTCCCACCCCCCAACCCCAGTTACTTTGCTGGGAAATGTCATTGTGTCAGACTCAGTCACATCCAACTGACTCTGTGTTGTCTGTGAAGGCCCATTACAAATATTACAGCAGTGAGTGGAGTGAGATGAACATATTAAGCTTTTATACATGGATTTATGCACTATATCAGCGAGACTATGACTCTGTATTACTTATATTTGCAAGAGAGAAATTAACATTCATGATATGACTGCATGTGGTTGGGCAAATTGCTACACATTTCTGTGTATTTCTCCATACACACAGCAGCACGGCCTCTCTCATGCCTGGGGTCCACTTGCCACTTAGTTCATTTGGCAGATCTGCACAAATGCACCTGGTGTATGTGGCCGGACTGAGAATTAGGAGATCTGACTCCTAGTTCTGACTTTGCCACTGACCTGCTTTTTGACTTTGAACAATCCACTTGATTTCTCTGTTTCCTCTCCCACCCTGTGTCAGTTTAGATTTAGCTCTTTGGGGCAGGGGTTGTCTCTTACATGGGTATGGTACAGTGAGGTCCTCCAGACTGTACTATAATACAGCTGATGACAGGGAGATGCATGAGGAGTTTTTCCAAAGCCTCGACGATACGGGCTGGGTTTCAGGAGTCCACAATAGCAGCGAAAGTCAATGAGAGCTACAGGTGCTCAGCACCTCTGAAAATCAGACCCTGGAAGTTTTCAGTACCTGTCTCCCACAGGGAAGGTGAGCTCCCTCCTGCACCCTTACTCGTATGAGCTATCAACGAAGCTACACATCTTGAGTTATAAGACCAGGGTCCCAATGCAAGGTCCCCATTGCACACACCTACCTCAAGTGGAGCCTTTGCAAATAAACCCTGCCATGCAGTGCAACAGAACCCTCTGCTGCTCCAGGAATCGATCACCCACCCAGCAGGAATTGCTCTCCAAACTAATCAGTCTTGGAAATATCAAGCTGTGTACTCATGAGTGTCAGGACAGAGTTTGGAGCTGAATGCTGGACTGGGGCCCTCAAAGGCAGTGGGGCTGCTTGCCAGTGATGTGCTGCTTTCACTGAAAACTTTGTCATCATATCTACTCCATTGTCTCTTCATGTTTTCCATATCATATGATACCAATGAGACAAGAGGCACAGTGCTCGTCTGCAGGGTTATTGCACTTCTTGGAGGCCTTCAAGTCACTTGGCTACAGCCCTTCTAAAACAGTGCTTGTCTGCAGGGTTATTGGACTTCTTGGAAGCCTTCAAGTCACTTGGCTACAGCTCTTCTAAGTTGTGACATCCTGCTGCAGAGCTGCTCTGAGCATCTTTAGACTTAATTATTGACAATTAATATAAATCTGAGATGTGCTGAAAGCGCAGTCCCAAGGAGAGTGAGTTTGATTGCCTTGTCTCGATTCCTGATACTAGAAAGACAAGGTGAGTGATCTTGCATAGAGCTCAAAACCTTCTCTTTCATCAACAGAACTTGATCCAACAAAAGATGTTGCCTCATCTACCTTGTCTCTCTAATATCTTTGGGACCAATATTGTTATGACAACACTGCAAACATCTATTCCTGATGGACAGTTTCACCTATCACTAAACAATCAATCAGTCTTTATTTTCCCATTAATGTATGTAGTGGAAGGAAGAGCCGGTCAGGATTGAGACGTATCAGTAGAGATGTGTAGGAGACGCAGGACTGGAACAGCGTGGGGTTGGTGCAGGTCAAAATTAAGGTTCATCAAGAGAGCTATTTAGGATTGGAATAGCAGGAGATCCTGAAAGTTAGGAGTTAAAGGGTTTTTCCTGCAGTATTTTCAGCCATGTGAAAGTCTGAAATACTGAGAATTTCACTCAAAAACCCATTTTCATGAAATCTCCATCCCAGATTTGCTGACCTGATTGACCTAGACCAGCAACATCAGAACTATTGGGCACGTCTCCAAATTGAACTGTCATTTGGAAGTTCGACCTCAGTATTGATAAGAGGTGGTTGTTGTCGTTATTACATTGTATTATAGTAACACCCAGGGCCCAATCAGAATGAGAGCTTTATCATGTTGTACACATGAATGGCAAGGAAGAGTCCCTGCCCCAAACAGCTTACCCACTGATTTTCTTTACTGCCGCTCATGCTCAGCCAAGTACTGAAGAGACATAGATAAACTAAGGCAGTTCGACCATTAGAATATTTGCAAAGTTGGTGCTGTCAAACCAACAGACACTCAAAATAATCTGTTTAGGCACTGGGTGAATTCATTCCAACCAAAAGGCCATCACTGGTGTCAAAGGCAGTTAGTGTCTTGCAGCCGGAGTATCTCTTTCTCGTTAGTTTCCCAATGCTGAACAGTAAACACATTTCACTATTTTGCCATCTTAAGAAAAAAAAATGTTTTGACAGCTTGGTTAACCTTTCTCTACCCCCTTCTCACTTTTAAGTTCTGGAGATCTCAGCCCAGGGCCGCTGCGAACAGCAGCATGGGAGGAAGAAAGAACATTTCCATCAGATACTTTCTGTGTCTAAAAACACTGTTGGTTCCAAGCATTCTGTTGTCTCTCCTATAATTAAAGAAGCTTCTCTCATCCTATTGTAAAGGGTAATCCTGATTAGAACATGCAGGAGGAATGGATGGCTCTGAGAACTAGTGCTCGCATTCAGTACTAAGCTGGTCAAAAATCCTCAGTTTTCTCAGTGCAAAAATGACTTGTTGATTTAAAAAAAAAATCAACATTTACAGAAAAAAACTGATTTTTACTCAATTTTTTTGGCTTTTAACAAAACCCTGAAAATTTAAGAATAATTTTCCACACTTTTGTTGGAAAAAATCCAAGATGTTTTTTCAAAGACTTTTTAGGAAACAGAAGTGATTTGAAGAAATTATTGGTTTTGTTAGGGGGAAAAGAATAATTCCCTAATGGCTCCGTTTAGCACTTTTCACCACTCAGTTGGTGGCCTGGGGCTTACCTGGACTGATGGTGGGTGAGGTCTTGTGTTCAATACATGAACAACAGACCATTAGGTGACTGAGTTACAACACTGCCACAGGGATCAGACCTGCATTATGATCCCAGTCCTTGGAATTTCCATAGTGCTGCACAGTCTGTGAATACAGTTAAGGTCCTGCAAGGAACAGAGTTGCAACCAGTTCAGGAGAAGATGATGTTGACCTGAATTGTACACTCTTTGGGGCAGGTACCGTCTTTTTGTTCTGTGTTTATACAAGGACTTAGCCTAATGGGGGAGGGTGGCTGGTCTATGACTGGGGCTTCAACCAACATGCTACTGAAATACAAATAATATATTGGCACCTAAAGGCCCCAACTGAGATCAGGGTCCCTGTGCTAGGTGCTTTCCAGACACTTAGGGCTCTGCTGCTCACAGGTTTTGTATGATTTAACAACCAAGGTAACCCCCAGTGGGAATGCAGTCAGATAGACAGAAACACCTTTGGAGCAGTATAGCTTATTTTTGCTGAATTTCACTTCTGCGCTAGGACGGTTACTGATTTAACCATATTGGTTATTAAACTGGTGTCATTAAATAGGTACAAAAACTGTGGGGACCAGGACTAAGTGAGAGACAGTTCCTATCCTGAAGAGTTTACAAACTAATAGATGAGAAAGAAGGGGTAGAAGGAAAGAATCACTTTTTTTTCCTCTGTATTTTACAGCTGGGGAAGATGAGATGAGGTGATGTGACTTGCCTGAGGTCATACAGTGAATCTGTAGGAGAGATGGGAATTGAACCCAGATCCGTATACTCTTCCAGTTCCTTAACCACTAGGCCATCTTTCCCCACCTGACACAGTTATAACTGCAGTGCAGTCATAACCTGAAAGTTGTTCTGGTTGAGTGGCCAGTGTGAAATCCATCCCCAACGGCACTGGTGCTAGCAGGCTCCATATGTGGCAGTCTCAGCAGTGAGGCCAAGTTCTGGATGGGCCAAGTAAACTGACTTCCTCACACCTTGCCCAGAGCAGGATTAAGGCTATACTGGCAGGTGTGTGTGTGTGTGTGTGTGAGTGAAGCTTGCCCTGCCACTGCCCTACTTGTACAGCTTCCGTCAGTCTTTGCCTGATCATGGATCACTGATGTTCACCTGTGTGGTCAGTTGTTGGCTGCGTATGTGTTCTCTCTGTGTACTGCATTGGCTCTGGCCAGGTAGCCAATACAGACCTCAATCAAACTGCCCAAGAAAACAATTGACTCAGTTTGGTGGTGAGGGTGCTTGGCAGGTTTATTGTTAATGAAGCACGGTCCTCATGCCCGGTAGGCTCTATGGGGGACCCGCACACGTGTATGCCCATTACAATGGACTTGGCTCAGTGAGGGGCAGGACCTTCCACTCCCCCCTAGGCTGGATAAAGGCATGCCTTCTGTGACCCCTCTTTTATAAACTGATACAAACAAGTTATGTAGAACTCTTCTGACACGCTAAGTGACCACATTGTACCCGCTGATTCCATCAAAACTTCTCCATCCATCATCCTGACCATATTTCTACGAGGGGTCAGTGTGTCCCTGTACCATCTTCGGGGAGTGCGTTTATATCATAACTTGTATCGGGGTGATCTGATACTGCCCTTCTGGAATGTGTTTACATGAATGCCTAGTGCCTACTGCTTCCTAGGAATGTCTGTATTTTAGCAATGCCAGACAAATTCTTGCCAAGTTCATGTACTGGATAGTGAACTGTCAGCAAGCATTTGCTTTGTACCAGGGCCTGACTCTTGCTGATTTTAGTTCAGGCCCCACTTCTTGTTTCAGGCCCATGCTTCAGGCTGTCTTTCTACTAAAACTTACAACACAAAACTCCCTCCAACTACATGGCACAGTTCCCAACTTCCCTGCCTGCAAGGAGCCTTGTTGACATCCGATGGCAGAGGTCAGACCCTGAGTCAGTAGGACAAGTCCTTTCTTTCTGTTGATGTGGGGTGAGTTAATGTGTGTGTTTGCGCCTTTCAGTCCTGCCAGGGATAGAGCACTCATGACGCAATTACTTCATTATGTGGCATTAGCAAGAAAAGAAGGAAAAAAACCTGGAGGTTTATCAGCTAATTGTAGTTTTAAAGAAAATAATTATGAGAGTCAAAATGATTTACTAAATTAAGTCATTCTGCGGGACTGGGCTTCTTTACAAGACTTCAATTATGCCTTTTTACTTGTGCTACATGCAAAAAAAGAAGGCAGCATTGTGTAATAAGTAGGGATAGGGTTCCTGGAATGGGCACTTCTAGAGGCAGATGGGGGTATATTTCCAGCGGGCCTTAGCACCCAGCAGCTCCCATGGGCAGATGCCAAGGCTGAGGTAAGATGTGGAACCATAATGTTACAGAGGAGTGGAGTCCCGACAAGGAGTTCTAAGGGCACAGGAGCACCCGGGAACCCAATTCCCACAGGGAGTTTGGAGCATAGATAATGAATAAACCACCAGCTCACGGAGGCTAGCCCCCAGCTGGTTCCACCCCTCCTGCCCCCTTCTCCTGCCAGAGCCCAGAGCACCCCCTTCCCATGGCCACCAAGCAGGGTGACCAGATGTCCTGATTTTATAGGGACAGTCCCGATAGTTGGAGCTTTTTCTTATATAGGTGCTTATTACCCCCCATCCCCTGTCTCGATTTTTCACACTTGCTGTCTGGTTACCCTACTACCAGCCCCGGAGCACCCAGTGGGCAGCACCCCCTCCCCAATCTGCAGGCAGGTGGCCCCCAGCCTCAGCGTGCTCCCCCCAAGCATAGGGCAGGCATCAGCGCCAGCACCTCCACCGCCTCCCCCTCCACCTTCCAGCGCTGGGCAGCCGCAGCCTCCCCAAGTTCAGCCGCCTAGCCCCGGCACGCTTCCCGGAAGACAAGCAGCCTGCCTGGGCTGGGGCCAAGAGGGAAGGGCAAGCAGGAAGGGGCCTCTTTGGGAGGAGTGTGGGCGGGGCACGCCAGGCTATTTGGGGAGGCACAGCCTCTTGTAGCCTACCATATGTGCCGCCCATGGTTTGGAGGGAGGCAAGAGCTTCCCAGGCTCAGAGGGGAAAGGAGCTATGAGGAACTGGTCGCAGCATGGGAGGGAGTAGTGCAGAGGGCAAGAGTGGAGGAGTCCTGTCATGGTGCTACAGGAGGGCAGTCCTGTGGGTCTCTGAGGTAAGAGGTGCTGCTGGGAACCGAATGGCTGTATGGAAGCATGCCCATGTTCTTGGCATCTAATCCACAGAGGGAGCCTGATGAGAAAAATTCACACACACACAGGATTATGGCTGCCCTGAGGCGGCAAGTTTTGTAGATACTAAATTGACAAAACACACAAACCTTGGGTGTGCTTCATTGCACACTAATGGCAATCGTAAGCTTCCTGTTCGCTCACTCTTGTCACGTAATAAATGTTACCAAGATCTATGCCAGTCCTTCAGTCCCACAGAGAGTTTAGGTAAGCAGAATCCTGCGGTGCTGGAGTTCACCTTCCAGCTCAAGCAAAGAACGGGGTTCCCAGACACCGAGCCCACTAGCTTTCTGCAGGGCCGTGCATGGTCTTCCAAGAAGCAGGCAAGCAGGAGCTCAGTGCTAAGGGCATCAGTGAAGCAGAGGGGTGTTCTTAGGGGTAGCTCAGATGGTGGTGTACCCACCTGGAGCCCACTGATGGGCAGAAAGGCACAGGTTCTTAGCACCTCAACAGCACGTAGGGCCTGATCCAAAGCCCACTGCAGTCAATGTGAGTCTATGAACCCCTAGCATCCCCCAGGGGTGGGAAGTGGGAATGTGAGAAAAGTCACACGATACAGTTCATGGTGAAGGAGCTGTGAAGAGCCCATTCAAAGGGGTCTTGTCTGGAGGGATTTGAACACTGCTGGCCTCTGACTGAGACTGTGACCAAGCAGAAAAGCAGCCTTGGTGGCGGTTAGATAAGCCCAGAGGCCAGCTACTAAAGGGTTCATAGGTTAAAGCAATGGAAAGGCGGAAGGGGTCACGGAGCTCCATAAATTGATATTAATGGCTGGAAAATGCCAGGCTGAATGGCATCCACTGCTGACTCAAAAGGCCATTTCAAATCTGCCTTCTAAATAGACCGACTGTACTTGGGACAGGCTGAGGGAGAGGGAGCCAGCTGGGAAAATGAGGAAGGAGAGAAAAGGAGCGTCACATATTGCCGGCAAGGGGGGCAATTAGGAGGAATCAAAGAAACACTAGAAGGGCTGTCATCAGGCTGGAATTTTGTCCAGAGGTTGTAGGACTCATTCCCATGAAGGGTCCTTTCCTTGCCCCATTCAGAGAATCCCTCGGGCCACTTGGCAAGTTGTGGGCCGCCTGGCTAACGGCATGGCAGTTTTGAGGCACTTCCTTGTTAGGCAGGAATTGCTGGACTGGATCAAACCAGTGAACCACCTACCCCAGTATATTTTCTTTTTTTTTTTTTTTTTTGGTCAGAAAATGCAGATTTGTGAAAAGAGAAACTGTTCCTGGGAAAGGATCAGTTTTCATGATTTTGGGAAAAAAAATTGTGGGAAGGGGGGAAGTTTAGAAAATTGTCAAAATGTCCTGTTTTGCTATTTCCTATATGAGCAATTTCCATTTTGGGGGTCAAAATGACTTTCATTTAGAAATTAAAGCAAATTTATAGTAGGGAGGGAATTAAGAAGGAATAAAAATGGTTGACACTGAAACAAAACATGTTGGAATTAGCTAAACAAAAGGTTTGAATTGACCCCATCCAAAAAACCTTTACAGTTCATAAAAAGTTTTGAGATTTTGACTTTTTGTACTGATTTTTTGGGACAGGAGAAATTTTAGAAATCTTGAAAATTCTTGTGAGACGACAAAACCATTTTCCCTACCCAATTCTCCCATGAAATAGGGAGTTATGGAATAACCTGACCACAGAGGAAGTTTACTCCTAACCTCTATTAGGACATCAGAATGACACCTCATAGCTGTAGAGGGTGAATGGGGCAGGAAAGACAGACAAACTAAAAGCTCTTTCCCTTCCCTTGCTTGGAAGACTACAGCTTCTGACTTCATTGTACTTTTAAAATATTCTCTCGGAGACCATCTTAAGGACCTAGCTAGAGATTGATCTGGGTGGTGTGCGATTTCCAAGGAGGCTACAGCCCTTTGGGATTTGCCATGATGATGAAACAAAACCCTTACCAGTGACATTTTGGAGACCTCAGACCACTAACTGGGTTTGGCATCCATTAGCTCTTCAAATGGGTCAGAACCATGGCAGGGACTCTGCTGGCAGCTCCCAGGACCCGGAATCAGATGGGCAAATTTGATGTGGAGTAGCATTTTTTAATGGGGCTGGACTGCTTTGGCTGCAATCGCTCAGCTGGGCCTTAAAACTCATTTTCTTTGGGGTCACCAGGCAAAGAACTCCTCACATTTATTCAGATGCAGGGTTTGCTCATGGAACCACCTCCATTCCACTCCAGCTTGCCCAAAAGGATCAAACATGGGGCCTCGGAATTACACGCATGATTCTGTGCCTGTGAAAGTCAGTGAAAAGACTCTCATTGAGTTTGAAGAGGTTTGGATCAGGCCCAGAAAGCACAAGCCCCTACTGCCTGAGCTAAAGGTATAACTCCTCTGAGCTGGCAGCAGTAGCAGGTTGTTATCTAGAACGGCTTGAAATTTTTCCATCAAAACTTTTTTTTGACAAAAAAAATTTGGGTTTTTGACAAAATGATATTTTTTGGTCAGAAAAATGAAAACTGAAAAAATTCAGCAGAACAACAGGGGGAAAAAATCCAGTTTTGAGAGAGACAGCTTTCAGCTAAAAATTTCAACAAAAACTCTCCCTTCCCCTCATTTTGTTTAAAATTTTCAATAGAATCCCTTCTCACCCCGTTTTCCAGACAGCTCTCCTGCTAACCTCCATGGCGCATAACATGTTTAGCCAGCATGTTCCATTTACTAAAAGGGAATGGAGCAAAAATTTGGCTTGGGTCACAGTAGCTAGGCCCATCCAGACCCACCCGGGCAAATTCCTTTATCCCAGCCGCTGGGAAATCTGTGCACCTGCCCCTTCCAAAGCCTGCCTGTAGCCCTGCCCTCGTGGGAGCTCAGGGACAGACCACAACTTCTTGAAGCTAAAAATTTCTAAATAAGAGATTCATTAAAGTTACTTTGAAGAGAGCTGTTGCACGTGGAATAGATTAAAATCCACACCAATTAATAAATACAAGGTCACAGAGGATTTAGAAAACAAAGACTCTTGCAGATACTTAGCCACAAACCTGCAGCTGTATGATACTTACGGAGTCTCTCTAAGAGGCATTTTTCGGAAAAGCAATCCACTGATATTTTACTTAGTGTATCAAAACAGCTTCGCTGAGTCGACGCGTCATTCAGTGCGCAGTTGGGAAGAAGGAGCTGGAGATTGGGATGTATGAGTCAGTGGTGTGTGAATTAAAAGCAGCAGCTCCCAATCAAAGGCCATTATGTGGGTCTTTAGAAATGAAAAGAAGCAGAGACGCAGTCACCAGGCTGGTGAAATACAGGAGCTGGGGGAGAAAGACATTGCCCTAGGTGGGGCTAAGGCACCCTTCTATTCCCAAACCCTTACCAATGCTTCACCCACAGAAACTTACTCAAACCAGAGTGGTGGTGACCCTGAAAAGGGAGATGTGTCAGAGATTCCAGGAAGAACAGTAGGGACTTTGCTATTGATTTTATGTGGCAGGGGCTAGGACACCAAAGTGATGGGCAGCAGTATAATCCCTAAAATAGAGAGCCAACTGAGTGAGATTAGAAGGCTTCCTATCACAGATATGGGGTGGATTTTTTCTGTGTGGCTTTGCTTCATGTCCCCTGTGGTTTGGGTTCATACAAAGGCAGACGCTCAGAGTGAAAGTGCATTGGAGACAGAGGAAACTTAATTTCACAGGACTGACTCCAAAGAGCTGAGCCCGAGGGGCAGAAGCTCCTGGGAACACAGACCCAGGGAGCTCACAGGAGTAGGAGCTCCCAGAGGGAGCAGAGTCCCGGCACACAGTTCATAGCGTGAAGATGCTCCCAGGAAACAAGTCCCAGTGTGGGGCTCACAGGGAGGAAGAGATCTGAGTGGCTAAGCTCTAGCCCAGCACTCAGTGAGCAGGACCTCATGGGAGCCAAATCCTGGTACAAGATTCAGAAAAAGGCAGGAGAGTGCTGTAGGAGAATCAGGGTATGTCTACACTGCATAGGGCCCATATCATCTGACTCATGCTTGGGCTGCAGGGCTATAAAATTGAAGTGTAGACATCCAGGTTTGAGCTGGAGCCTGGGCTCTGGGACCCTGTGAAAGGGGAGGAAACCAGAACCCAGGCTGCAGCCAGAACATCTTCACTGCAGTTTTATAGCACACAGCCTGAGCCCCATGAACGTGAGTCAGCTGACCTAGGCCATGTGTGGGTGTTTAATTGCTGTGTAGACATATCCTTATAGTCTAGTGGGTAGGGTACTGGCCTAGGTGCCAGGATATTGGGTTCTATTCTTCACTCTGCCACTGTTCTTCTGAGTGACCTTGGGCAAGTCACTTCCCCTCTTTCTCCTCCTTGCCTGAATTAGGAGTGTGTGCTCCTGCCTGGCCCATGTTCAGTCAGGAAGGGACCCCGGTGTGCAGACTCCTTCAGTGAAACTGGTTGAGTCTGGAGTTTGTAACCAACTAGAGAGCTCTGCACCGAGTTTGCAAATGCCTCATACAGCTCTGGGGATGAGCAGCTGTGCCTTTAAGCAGCAGAGCCCTGGCTCCCATGCAAATGTGCCTATTAAGAGATCAGGAGGGGACGGTGATAGGGGAAATGCTCAAAATGGAGGCAGCAATATTTCAAAATAAAATGCCTGAAAGGTCCCATGCAGAGTTGTAGGGCTCTTGAAGGAGGGACGGGGGTGGCTCTGTGTGTCTGAATCATGTGCTCCTGGAAGCACGATCTGGCAATGCTACTGTCATTCTTTGTACTATTATGTGCAAGCAGAGAGTGGGCCCAATGCTGCAGGATCCCACCCCCCTCCACCTCCATCCCCCTCCCATGCCTGTCAGCCTTGGAAAGCTTGCAGAGAGTTTTCCCATCAGGGAGCACAGAGCCAGGCAGGAGCACACACCAGCATGTCCTGCGTGCATGATTTCTCTCTCTGCTGACATGGAGCCAGCCTGCTGGGATTTAGAGCTGACGTCTATGCCCACTTTGATGAAGAAGCTGCCTGTTGCAACTGGCAGCCTTGCAGGGAATTATGCAAATGCTCTTCAGATGGAAGCCGCTCGCTTTCCGGGTTGATGCTTGGGTGTGAATAAACCACCCCCTTGAGTGATGTAAATGACACCGACATAAGCGCTCATGGGCACAGTGCTATGTTAGCGGGAGAGCTTTTCCCGCCGTCGTAGCTTCTGCTGCTCGCAGAAGTGGTTTTATCATGTCGATGGGAGAGCTCTCTGCTGTCTGCATTGAGTGTCTTCATGGCACGCACTGCAGTGGCAGAGCTGCATCAGGACAGCAGTTTATTCTCCAACATTGTGCTCTGCTCACTTCGCTTGGGGGTAATGAGCCAACCGTCTAACATATCTCACCATTAGGAAACAGTGCCTGCCCATCAGCAGACATGTCCGTGGTCTCAGTTTCATCCCATCACGCCTATTGTCTGTCACCTCACTCCTTCCTGGTTCTTTCCCCCCTGCAGAAAGTCAGAGGAAGTTGTTCTGTGCACCCTTCTGGATATATTCCGTCCATGCTATAGGCCTCATCTTCACTGCAAAGTTCACTCCAGTTATAACTTGAGCATTGCCCCTAATTCAAGTCCCATTTGCACTGAACAAACCTTAACATGGGCACGGTGGTGCTTTTAACTTGAGTTGGCTGGCCTGTCAGAAGGTGCAGGCTGAAGTCCAAGTTAGCACAACTCATCAGTTGCTAATATGGCCACTCTGTCGTGTGGAAAAAGGATAGCCCCACTCAAGTGTTATGAGTCTGCTAATGTCTTCCCTCCATGTGCCCGGAAACAAAAGCCAAGTTCTCCTGCAATTCACTTTGAAAAAACATTTAGAGTTGCTTAGATTGGGGAAGCACTAAGAACCAGGGGCGGCTCTAGGTATTTGCTGCCCCAAGCGCAGCAGGCAGGCTGCCTTCGGTGGCTTACCTGCAGGAGATCCCCGGTCCTGCGGATTCAGTGGCAGGCCTGTGGGAGGTCCCCCGAAGCCAGGGGACCAGCAGACCCTCTGCAGGCATGCTGCCCAAGGCAACCTGCCTGCTGCCCTCATGGCGACCGGCAGAGCGCCCCCCATGGCTTGCCGCCCCAGGCACGCGCTTGGCATGCTGGTGCCTGGAGCCGCACCTGCTAAGAATGCTGGGATGTGCCCCAGTAGTGATAGTGCTACACCAGAGTCAGGGCAACGTCAGTGTGGACACAGCCGCTCGAATATTATTTCACACTGTGGCTGCTCTCACTCGAGTTGGGCTAACTCAACAGGAGTAACTGGAGCTAACTCTGCAGTAAGGACGTACCCAGAGACATTCACGTCTTTGCTGATGGGCCAATCTTCAGTTCCCAGAACTTTGGAGAGCAATTCAAGGTGATGACCTTGGATCTGTTCAGCTCACTACCTTTCTCCCCAGGTGCTATTGAGGACAGCTAGGCTACTTTATCGAACAGTCCCTCTATTTTGGATATTAAAGAGAGCTGGAAAATAAGCATCTTCAGTGGCGGGAGCCTGAGTTTGCTTTAGGGCACAGTGCAAGGCTTAGTTCTTTTCTCAGGCATTTAAACAAGAGTGTGTCTACACAGCAGGTGGCAGGGTGATGGCTGCATGCATAGCCATAGCCGAGCTAGCTTGGATCTAACTAGCGTGGGAATCAATAGCAGTGAAGCCGTGGCAGCACAGGCTAGCGGCCTAAGGGAGCATGGGTACGTACTTAAGTGACCAGCCCATGCTGCCGTGGCATCACGGCTTTGGGTGCTTGAGCTAATTACATCAAAGCTTGGCTGAATAATGGCCTTAAGCCCGGGCCGTACATTCCTGTACAAGTTACTGTCTTCCACTCTCTAGGTCAGGTGCACTTGATGTGTTGCTCGGCAAAGCATGGCATAGTTGGTAGTTTTAATTATGCATATCAGTAAAAAAAAAAATCGGAGGATATTTACGGGTGTGAAGCTTTGGTTTCAGGAGGAAGGCAGTTAATTGCCCAAGACAACTCTTTGATTAGACTCCAGGAGAGGTGCAGGTTCTGGTATCTCCACTTTGCTGCCACAGCAACAAGTGTGTCTATGTGTTAATTAAAAGCAATGAAATGACTGTTCAATGTGTTTTGAGCACTGGAATTGGAGAGTGGAAGCGCTACGAAAGTTTCAAAGGGAGAGCATGGGGCTGCTGGGTTGTTGTGTGCTACACAGATCTCCACCCCTGTGGGTTCGGTGCTTGGAAATAAAACCTCTTTGCCCCAGATTAAATAGCCTTTCTCCCTCTGCCAGGCAAGCGATGCAATGGTGACACAATTAATTGTGTTGTCCAAAAAGTGGGCACTGATGATGCAGGAGCCTTAGCTATGGGGGGAGCTGCCAGTCTCTTCCAGTAGGGGGCACTGCAGGAGCTCTGGCTATGGGGGAGTGAAATATGATTGAGATGGGAAACATGTCCAAAGTTATTGTGATTTCATCTGTAAGTGATGGAAAGGGTGGTACTTCCTCTGAGAGAGGTTGATGTTTGGAATTCACTTGTCTGGGGTGCACAGATAGGAGGCAAAAGAGCGGTCTTGATGATGACCTGTTCCGTTCATTCCCTCTGGGGCCCCTGGCATTGACCACTGTTGGAAGACAGGATACTGGGCTAGATGGACCTTTGGTCTGACCCAGTATGGCTGCTCTTATGTTCTTAAGGTCTGCAAAGCTGTAGGCATTTAGTTAGAGAGGGAGGTGCACCAACCACATGCTGAAGGCTGGACCATCATAGCTAGTCCTGGCCCAGTCTCTCCCCACAGGAGATGATCAAAGAATGATGCTGCAACGCAGGCTGTTGGAAACTCCTAACCTGGAGCCCCAGGTTTTTTGTAAATGTGAAATAACATGAAATAAAGCAAAGCGCAGCCTATAAAACAAAAAACTTACCTCACCACAGCGGCTCCTGTCCTGCAGGGCGGAGCCTGGTGCTCTACTCTGGATGTTGTGACTGGTGCACAGGGATGCGGAATCACTCACTCAAATATGGCTGCCACTGACAGCCAGGCCAAACCTGAGCGATTCTGCAACCCCATGGGCCAGCAGCTCATAATGCCCGGAGCAGGGCCCAGCCCCCAGAGGACAGAAGCCGCTGCTACAGGGCAAGTGGAGGATAGGCTCACTCTGCAAACCCCCATCCCACAGGGTCTCCCGCCCCTCTGGAGGCAGGATCTGATCCCCTCCACCCACACCCCAGGTCCTCCCAGTAAAATAAAATTCCCCCCCCAAAACCCAATACAATTCTAAAAAAATAAAAAGGAATTTCCTGGGGCTCTCTTCATAACTACTGTACTTCTTTCCCAGCAGGCAGTGCCTCAGAGAATGGTGTGGAGGAGCTCACAGCTACTCCAGTTCTAGTCCTTCTCAGAAGAAGGTGCTGCACCTGACGGTGTGAGAGCAAGGGCTATGGGGGAGCTCTCAGCTACTCCAGTTTGAATCTCTACCCTAAATCCCTACAATGAGACAAGGCAGCTCTGCCCAGCAATGGGGCACAAACACTGATGGCCCTGCCTTGCAGGTCCCTATTGTCCCTCCCTCCTTTCTTGATGCAGAAACAACTGGAAAATGTTGTTCTGTGTTTTTATTTCACTGGAGAGGGGCTGATTCCAGGCGCCTGTCTCCTCTCCTCCCTTTCCAGCTCAGGCTTCTCATGTCTGAGGCTTGCTCTGTGCATTGTGTACAACAATCCCTCCAGCAAAGCTTTGCAAAATGGTTGGGATTAAGGCTTTGTGTGTGTGTGTGTTCTCTATGTCTGGTAGAAAACAATTGTAGAACACAGAAGTCCCTCAGAAAGCCCCATCTGTGGACACTGCAGGAACTGAGGAAGTGGCTTATGAATCAGCCAGCTAGAGACTCCAGATGGGTATGACCCAGGACATTTGCATACCGATTCATATTTTAAACAGCCATGCGTTTGTCTCTGGTTTTTTGGCATGGGCCCTCTCTCCAAGGGTTGGAGGAGCTGCTTAGGAATAAAGCTTCTTGGAAAACAGCAATTATTTTTCCATGGGGATTTTAAAAAAATTGTTTTCAACTAGCATGTTCTCCCCCCCCCATTTCTGTTTGCAAAAACATGTTTTTGGTTTAAAAAAAGTTGTTGTTTTAATTTTGGATGGAACAATTCATGTCGTATGGGGTAAAATGCCTCGGGGCAAAGGGCCAGCACAATGCCCCCCAAGCCTTTTCCACGAACCATTGCAGAGGGAATGCACTGGTTAGAGTGGATGTTGCTCCTCTGTGCTGCTCCGCAGAGGCTGTGTTTCTAAAGCCCCTACATGGAGAGCTTTCCAGCTCTGAAGCTCCCTGGTTCAATCCCAGGTGCATCAGACAAGATGGCCATTGTCTCACACACACAGTTACCATAGAATGTAACGTATCAGAGGGGTAGCCGTGTTAGTCTGGATCTGTAAAAGCAGCAAAGAGTCCTGTGGCACCTTATAGACTAACAGACGTTTTGGAGCATGAGCTTTCGTGGGTGAATACCCACTTCGTCGGATGCATAGAATGTAAGTGGTGCAGGGGTGAGTTAGCAAAGGGGTGAGTTCTACCCAAGGAAGATGCTTGCTGGGGGTGGGTCAGGCCTGCAGGGGAACCCAACAGGTACTAAAGTTGGGGCAACCCGAGGACGACAGTTCTGCTGCCTGGCAACTTTTGAATGTTTGTTTCATTCTGCATGGGAACAAAACTCAAACCTTTTGAATGCTTCTGTGAAAGAGAAGCTGTGTGGATTCAGACGGGTGTGGGCCAGGGTCTTTCGAGCGGAGTTTTCATCCCCAATCAATCAGATTCAAGCAGAGCAGGGACTTGAAGCTGGATCTCCCCCATCCCAGGCTACTGCTGTAACCATGAAGCTATAGAGTCTCTGTCGCTCAACCATGTCAAAAATATTCCAGTCGGCTCTATTGATAAGGTTGAGTAACAGGACAGTTAGCCCTTTGCCTGCTGCCTCTCCACAGCATGGAGTGAGGTCTCCAGGTAGCCTCGCAAGAGCAGCACGGTTGGGGAAAAAGCACTGCAGTATTTAATACCAGCTTTAGGAGACTTTGATTGCCCGGCAGTATATGAAAGCCATATTTCTAGTGAGTTACTGGGGTTACAGCTTACACTATTAAAGCCCCTTGCCTGTGCCCTCTTGCCCCCCCATACTCCTTTCCAACTCTATTTGGTTTATCTCCTCTCATTTGTCATCTTTATTAGTTCTTAGTCTCCCATCGGCGTGACACGGTGGAGTTAAGAGCGGGATTACGGGGAAATTTAATTGGATGGTACTCTGTGGCCCTCGCACCATCAGATTCAATAAAAGTTTATGAAAAGATAAAAATCGCAAAGGGTTTTATAGCTCTGGACGGAACAAAGGGACCGGTGAGGAGAACAAGGTAACTCTTTCTTTTTCAACCTCATATAATCCGTGTTTTGACTTGATTAAACAAGGAAGCGGGGATTTGTGTGTGCGCGTGGTAACATTATCCCTTTGCCGTATGTAGGCAATAAGCGGCCTTCTGCTGCTCAGGCTCTCTCTGTGATTCTCCCTGACAGGAAGATGAATTGAGCTTAGGCCTGTGAGAAAATAACATTTATTTCACACTGAAAATATGCTGAACTGCTATAGAAGTTGACCCGGGAGGTCAGAGCTTGGAGAGTAGGAACACAGAGGGACTGGGGCGGGGACGGGACTAGCTGCATTAGATTCCCTCCCCTTGTTCACTTCCCACTGGGTACCCAGCCCTCATCCGCCCCCTTTTTAAAAATTGAATTTGATAGTGGTGAAAGCTGCTGCTCTGTTTGATCTCGCTTGGTGGGAAGGGCCCCACTCAGCTGACAAGCAGGGGGAGGGTCCCAAAAAGAAACAAGGTCAACTAAAAAGGGCCATGAGCAGGGCAGGGAGTGCAGTCAGAGGCACCATGCAGAAGTGTCAGTGCAGGACAGTGCTTGCCACTCTGAGGAGAGGCAAAGGGAAGCTGTGTGAATGGACAAGGGCACAGTGAAAGAGAGATGTGCTGGCCTGATCGCCCCGCAGACCACTATTGATCCGCTCTAGAGGCACAGTGAGGACAGTGTCAGATAACTTATCCCCTCCCACGTACACACACTGCCCTGCTCCTAACTGGAATGACACTCCCCCCGCCCCCCGCTTCTAGGAGTGACAGTGGAGATCAGTGTCCATGCCCTGACAATAGGTGAATGGCTCTGTCCAGTTTCCATTGGGCAGGTATCTACAGTGGTGTGTTAATTCGCCCCCTTGTTGGCAGTCTCAGTGGAGAGGCCGGAGACTGAATGGGCCGAGAAGGCTGAACTGCATCCCTCCTCCCGAGCTAGCACTCAGCCACCTGCATTGTCTATCTAAGCACCATCTGTCTTACTCTGCAAGACCCTGATCATTGTAATGAACTGGCTGGAGTGGGTGTACTCCTAGCCCCTACTGGACAGAATCAAAATTCAGGCCAGATCAGGGTCCTGTGGAGTTGTGTGTCACATCAGCCTTCCACTTCCCCTGGCTGCCGAGGGCAACAGCCCCCAAATTGGTACCGCTGACTGCAGGAGTTCTTTGGAAGATACCAAACTGTTTCATCCCGCCCTTGGGTTAGAACAGAGCTGCTCCCAGCCTCCTCGTATGAATCTCCACAGAGGCAGGCACAGGGGATGAGACCATTCTTTAACCAGAAGCTTTTTCATCCTGAAGATAAGAGAAATGATTAGAGGCTTTTGGAGGAACAACAGCGCATGGCAGGAAGGATGAATGGGGGGCTGATTGAGACTCTGTTAATTCCCAATGAGGTGTGTGTATGTGTATATCCCATCTCCCAATGCTTTGCATTTGCCTGTCTCCTGAGACAGAAATCTCTTTCAATCTCAGGGACTCTTGGCTGGTTAAATTTAGTGTTCCAGCCAAAGCAAATCCATGCTATTTATTCTGGGACTATGCATCTAAATGTCACCCTTGCTGCACAGTTACTTACAAATCTCGCTGACTGGAGTTGTTCAAATGCTGCGTTGGGAGGAAAAGAAAGCCGGGGGGGGGGGGAAGGGAGGAAACAGGAGCTTCAAATAAATGTGGGGAGGGCAAAGAAAAAGAAATAAAAGAACAAGGCTGGAGGGAGCTCAGGTGATGAATAGGTTTTACATTGAGGGGAAAAAACCTAACAACCTCAGTTGCAAATTGTGAGCAGCACAGTAGAACCAGAATGAATTTGGTATCCGTCTGGTGTCTTGATAACTCATGCAGGGAAGTAGGAGAAAAGTCTGGAGGTTATAGGGAAAGCTGAAGTCAGCAAAGTTTATACATCGCTGGCTGAAAAATATTTTACCAAATTTTTTTGCAAATATCATTTAAAGTTTTCACTTTTTTTTAAATGTTCTGATTTTTTTTTAAACAAACAGCTCTTTTTTTTTTTTTGGTTCCCCCCTGTTTGCAGTAGCAAAATGGAAACACAAAAAAAGGTGAAAGGGAGGGAAAGAAAATAGGAAGGGGGAGTGTTGGGGGTTTGGATTTTTCATGGAAAATATTTCGGGAAAACAACAAATTTAATTTCTCCAAAAAGAGCCATTTTTCATTTTTTTTTTGAGTGGAATAAGACCAGCACTAGAAATAAAACTCGTATTGTTAACAGTTGAACAATTAGCTAGGGATGTTAGAAGTTTGCCATCACTTGGAGTCTTCAAATCAAGACTGGATGCCTTTCTAAAGGAGATGCTACAGTTTAACAAGTTGTTGTGCTAGATGCAGGATTACTGGCTATGTTGACACTGCAGCATAAGCCTGGGATTTAAATTGAGGATTAAGCCTAAGAACCCTTCTGTCCACACACAAATCGAGCTAACCCAGGGGTCAGATCCAGGGTCCCAGGACCCTATAGGGGTGGATGATCTGAGCCTGATTCAAGCTGGGATCCACCCCTATTGCTTTGCTGTATAGATACAGCCCCACTGGACTCATGTTCTGGGAGCCCACCAAAAGTATCCCACAATGACTTTTTGTCCATTGGAGGTCAAGTTTGGTGGACAGTCAAGTTTTCCCACCCTTCACTGTGAACAAAGGGCTAGAGTGGCCACATTTTGGCAGGGCCCTGGGTATGGGACTCAGGCCTGTGTAATGCAATATAGACCCTGGAGATCCAGGCTTCTACAATTCCTAACCTGGGGTTTACAAATGAATGTAGATGGTTAAACCCTAGGTTAACAAACCCAGGGTTCTGCTACGTAGTCATGCCCATGGGGTGTGATTCTCTGGCTTGTTCTACAGGATGTCAGACTAGATGATCATAATGGTCCTTTCAGACCCTAAAAATCCTGGCCCTATGAAGTGAATGTCAAAACTCTCCTTGACTTCAATAGGGTCCCAGAGCTGATGCAATGAATAGAAGGCTAGGTTCCCACCAGGTATCTCAGAAGAATAAGGAGGCTCCCTCTGGATCTGAATTGTAACCGGTGATGGCAAATGTCCCACAGGTCCCAAGTGGAGCTGCCTATAAGCAGTGACAATTTGATTTTTTTCCTCATGATATATTTTCAGCATTTTGAAAAATGTTTTCTGACCAGCTATGGTTACAACGTTCATGTCAGATAGCCCTATTCAGCATATACAGACCTTCATATTCCCCTGCCTTGAATTTTCTGTGCCATTCACACACATGCAAATAGGTTTAAAATGCTACTAAAACCGCATTTTGCACATGAGGAAATGACCATCTGTGATGCTGCTGATGCACCAGGGACTGAACTGAGGACCTGCAGAGCCAAAAGCATAAACTGGTCCAGCTTAAGTTAAAGCCAAACCTCTGTAACTGGGTTATGTTATGGACTCATAGCCTCTGCAGATTGGGACCTGTAACACGTACACTGACCAGCGGTTTACAATGCCACATAAGTCCATAATCCACACAGCATCCCAACAGGGTGGATCATTTCACAAGTGTGGGAAACTGAGGCACAGAGATCTTTCAATTTGCCCAAGGCTTTTGTGGCAGCGATGGGATTAGAACTCAGCAATTCCTGGCTCCCACCCATGTGCGCAGAGCACAACATGGATTTCTTTACAGGAAAAATACTTGATAAAGTATTTTAAAAGCCACCAAAGACTCAAGACCAGATCCTGAGCTGGTGTAAATTGGCCTCACTCCAAAGTCAATGGTGCAATATTGTTTTGCGCCAGCTGAGGATCTTGCCTTCAAATGTTTCTGGCTTTGAAACAAAGCAGTAGTAAGCCTCATTCCGCTTGCTCCATGGGGGATTCTTTCCTCACCTGCAAACCTGCTTCTCAGCCTCTGTACTTCCCGCTAAGCCTCCCTTTGCCAGCCCTACATCATGGCACTGTTAAATATGGAACACAAGCTCTGAAAGCAATAATCGGCAAACTGAAGACAATTACAGAGAGAGAGAAAAATCCCTTCGCTGAATCAAAGCCGACATATATTCAGTACCAAATTCACTGGGGGCAAGTACAGTGAGTAAAGACATTATCAAGTTGTTTTAGGCCCCAAATTTAGCTTTGGTAAAAAGGGATTTACAAAACCTAATGGGCCAGTTATTGCAGCACATACTTCTCACATAGGCAGAATTCCCAGTGGCATGGAACAGGGGCTATGCCTGAGTGAGGGCTGCAGAACTGGGCCTGGCGAGAGGATGAATCTTTAAATGAGTCAGGCTTTTAAAATGTACATTTAAATCTTCTCTGCAGGTAGAAAGGATGGTCTTGGGATTAGGGCAGTGGGCCGTGAACCCGTGTTTAATTCCCAGGTCTGCCACAGGCTTCCTCTCGGACACTGGGCAAATTGCTCTGTAATAAGCTGTATCCTCCTCTGTAATGAGGGGATCATTGGCCTTCCTCTCTTACCACCCTTTGTGTATTTAGATTGTAAACTCTTTGGGATGGAAGTGTCTCTTAATAGGTATATGTACTCCACCAAGCACAATGGGGCACTTTTTTCAGTTGAGCCTCTGGGTGCTACTCTAATATTAATAGGAATTATAAATTCTGAAAGTTGAAGTTAGACATTTAAATGGGAAATAAGGCATATATTTTTAATGGTGAGTTTTAATTAACCATTGGAACAGTTTACCAAGGGTTGTGGTAGATTCTCCATCACTGATCATTTTAAATTCATGATTGGATGGGGTTTTTTTTGTTTTTTGGGGTTTTTTTTTCCCTAAAATTATCTGCTCTAGGAATTATTTGTGGGAGGAGATCTATGGCCGGTGTAACATAGGAGGTCAGACTAGATGATCGCAGTGGTCCTTCCTGGCCTTGGAATCTATGAAGAAAATCCTAGCTACAACCGTGCTAGGGTTAGTGCACAAGAATGAGGACATGAAAATGATTGGAAAGTGAAGCAGAGCAGTCTAATCCTATCATCCAATTGGATGAAGTGCAAAAAACTAAACAAGTTGCATTGATGGTGAGAACAGAATCAGGCCTTTTCTCCCTAAAGATATTTGCCTTGCTAAGAATGGTTACAGCTGCTTGTTACACACTTTGCATCCATACACAAAAGTGCTCCACATAGTTTACATAGGCCCTACCAGCTGGACTATATAGCTGATTCTCCGTTGCATGCATGGGGCCTTGAAGGGAGTGGAAGCAGGTTCCTGGGGAAAACACCACCTACATAGAGGGGAACCCTCGCTTACTGATGGCTGCCCTAGCAGTCTAATGCTGGCCAAACTCCCAGCAAAGGGGGGCAAGGAATGGGGCCAGAGTGTGTTCATTGCATTCTGGGTATTTTCCCGCTTCCCATGGGGCCCCATGCTGTGGATCATTTGTGCATAGCCTGGTTCTGTAACAACCAGTTCAGTAGTGCAGAGAAGGCTTCAGACTCGCATAAAAGTTGTTTGACTTCAGTGGAAGTTGAGGATGTGCATCACTTCTCAGGATTGGGCCCTTCATAAGACAAGGTGTAGCTAGCAACACAGGCAAGGGTGAAATCCTGACTCCATTGCAATCAATGGCAGAACTCCCATTACCTTCAACAAGGCCAGGATTTTCACCTCACAAGTTCCTCCCTTTGTATATATGTAAGTCTTATCCCCCGTTGCAGCCACTTCCATCGCTTTATCTGCCCGCCAGATGGAATTGGGCAGCTTTCCTGCACAATGTCTGCAGGAGCTTATTAAACTCACTTTAAGGCAGAGTCTTTCTTAGATTAAGAGTCCAGTTTAAAAGAAGGGCGGGGGGTCTGGGTAAATGAGGAGATGTTTATCAGCTTTTTGTGCCGCTGTAGCCTCCGCTCTCAGAGCTCGGCTGCTCAGTAATGGCCTATTTCTAAGTAGAATGAAATAGTTTCCCCTTCTCTGACCCTGAAAACTCCTCGTGAGCCATCTAAGTAGTAACTCAAAAGGAAAATTCCAACTTCTTATTTTTCATAGTCTTTAGCACAGATATCACAGGCATTGTCAGACTGGATCTGACTGTGGCCCTTCTAGTCCAGTGTCCTGTCTCTCACAGTAGCTAGAGCCTGCTGCTTTAGAGGAAGATGCGAGAAACCAGAAAGAGATCATCAGAAGACGCTAGAGCAGGTGAAGATTTTTTTTTTGACTGAACAGTTTTCTGTCAGAAAATGCAGTTTTGTTGAGATCTAAATGTTCCATGGGAACAGGTTGATTTCCATAACATTTTCTATGTGAAAAAGGCATTTTAACTTTGTTTCATTGTGAACAGGTAAATTCAGTTTATTTAGACTATCATTTTGTTCTGACTTTTATATTCTATTTAATTTTAATACAATCATACTATATACGTTGTTATACTGTTTTCACATTATTGAGACAAAACACTGTTGTTACTGAATCAAAAAAAATCAGAATTCTTGTTTTGTGGAAAATTTCAAATTTTCATTCCAATTCTAACTGACTTCCCCCCCACCCCCCGAAATGTCAGCATTCCCCATGGGATAGAAATCCCACTTTCCAAGGTACTCTAGTAGAGACAGTTTATTTCGGTGGATTGAGCAATAGACTGGAGCCTTGGCTACACTGGCGCTTTACAGCACTGCAACTTTCTCGTTCAGGGGGGTGAAAAAACACCCCCCTGAGCGCAGCAAGTTACAGCGCTGTAAAGCGGCAGTGTAAACAGTGCCCCCGCGCTGGGAGCGTGGCTCCCAGCGCTGTAAGCTAATCCCCACGGGGAGGTGGAGTATGTGCAGTGCTGGGAGAGCTTTCTCCCAGCGCTGGCCCCGCGACCACACTTGCACTTCAAAGCGCTGCCGCGGGAGTGTAGCCATGACACTCAGGAATCCTGCAGTTCTACTCCCAGCCTTGACCTGCTGTGTGGCCTTGGTGAAGCCTTTTCACCTGTTTGTGTCTCCTTTCTCTGTTAAGATCAGAAGCTTCTCTTAAGAGGAGCGGTCTCTTACTGCTTGTGTACGCAGTAGCCCTTTGTGAGTAGGCCCCGATCTTAGCTGGGTCCTCTAGACACTACCATAATAATAAACTTCCCATAAGGGGTATCTTCTTTCTGTGGCCACTGCCATCTGGTGCCCAGATACTAATGTGGACTAAACCAGATAGTGGAAACATCTTTCTTCCAGTTCCTGAATCAATGGGTGCAAATGTTTTGTGCTTTAATGCAGACTTTCCAGGGAACCTGTGCTGAGCCATTCCCATATCCACACTATCTTTTGCAGGTCTTTCAGGGACATATTTTAAGAGATGGCAGTGATTTTGGGGAATTGATGGTGCCTTTGCGATAGCCTATTGGTCACCTGAGACTTTTAAGGGAGATTTTGTAAGTGAGGATTGTCATGTGCCCCCCTGCAGCTGTGCTCATGTTAGGGCTCACAAGGTACGCAGAGCTGGGTCTGGTTAATACAGTACTTAAATTGGAGACCTCCAAGGGGCACAGTGGTGTGTGCTGTGATTCTGCAGCTGTGCTGCTTTGTGTCTTGTTCATTTAAACAAGAGAAGAACAGACATGGCATCACCTACTAATCGAAACTCCTCTGCCTTTTTCTGAGCTACTTTTACATGCATCCGAGGCTTTTCTTTGCATGGAAGAGCCTGAGTCTCTGCAGAAGGAGGTGGAGCCACAGCTAGCAATGTCTAATCTGCCACCTCTCTGCAGACCACCAGTGGTCCAAGCAGAGTTGAGAACCTCTGTGCAGAGGTTACCGATTCTCCTCCTAAACGTCTGTGAATCAGGATTAACTCCAGTCAAGTCAGTGGGGCTACACATGCATAACATTAGCATGACTGAGATCAGACAATCAGGTTCCCTGTGTACAAAAGTGACTGGACATTGCCATGAGATCAATTAATTGCAGGTGAATCACTAATGAAGTAATGCAAGTCAGCGGCGCTGCTGACAGGCAGTTTGATCTCTGGGAGACCGGCAGGGAGCTGTTTGAAATCCCTTCAATGGGTTTGTTTTGAAGTTGTTTCAGTCACTGCCACCCGAGGCTGATAAGGAGGGGAAGCTCTTGCAAATTAAGCTCCCATAGGAGACCAGGGCTTTTGGGCTGCTTGGTGAGTTCTGAAAGCTGTGGCAGTGAAAGGGGCTGCTTCCCCCTCCCCGCCATATTCCAGATGGTGTATTTGCTTTCAGGGAATATCAGAGTGCTTTTGAAAATGATACCTGGGGTTCCATGCTCTGCCCAGCATCACTGCAGTAATGGGGGACCGAGAAATAGAACACTCACACAAGTGATGAGATGGAAAGAGGATGGATTGTTATGTGATATAGCTTGGATCTGTTTATCTAGGGGGCCAGATTACAAAGGTATTTAGGTGTCTAAAGATGCAGATGGTGCCTAGTGGGATTTACAAATGGGCCTAAGGAGGTTAAGCTCCTAACTCCCTTTGCAAATCTCACTCTAGGTGAGTTAGGAGCCCAAGTCTCATTTCAAGTGACAAGCACTTAAGACCAGATTCAAGACTCAGATTCTCAAAGGTATTTAGGTCTCTAACTCCCACTGATTTCAATGGGAGTTTGGTGCCCAAATACCTTTGAGAATCTGGGCCTAAGGAGCCTAATTCCCATTTACTCCTCAGTGCCTACGTCACTTAGGTGCTTTTTAAAATCCCACATTATGCGCTTATCTGGCCTGCTTTGTGGAAGTAACTGAGCAGGGAGTGACCAGGGTATTCTGCTGCTGCTATTATCATTATCCTTGTTGGTTGCATTGTGTTAGCACCTAGGAATCAGACCCACCACTGCACTAGACACCGAACGAGGAGTTACGAAGGATGTCCACTTACCAAAATCTTGGCTCCAAATTTAGGGCAAGATCTGGATTTAAACTTTGCAGCTTGGGTGAGTCTCTTACCCAGGATCTGGTGTAACACCCCTCCCGGCCTCTTGGAATATCTAGTATAATCCTTCATTTCCCAGGAAGTTTGAACCTCTGATGTCATCTCTCCTCCCCAGAGGAGATGGGTGTCTGGCCAGCCAGAGCCCTACTTTTCCTTGGAGGCTAAAAAAAAATAATAATCAAGCTCTGTATTTACATAGCACTTGACAAATCGTGTTGAATCCCCACAGCCCTTGTCTTCCTGTGAGGTAGGTCCCTCAAAAGCAAAAATAGAACCCAGGCGTCCTGGTTGCCAGTTCCCCTACTATAATCAGTAGACACCATTCCCCTCCCAAAGCTGGGAACAAACCCCTTCAGCCCTGGCTCCCACTCCCCTGCTCTAACCAACAGACCACACTGCACTTCACACCAGATCCTGGCAAATCTCACCTAATCAACCCATCTGTTCCATCTACTGTATCATACCCACAGAAGAGAGATTCAGAATCCTACCCCATATGGGGAGGCCCAGCTCCCCCTGCAGCTTTAGCTCACTTGCTGGAGGCCAGTGTTATCTCCAGAACCTCACCATGCTAATGGAACAACCTGTAGGACAGAGGATTAAGTGTGTTGGAGCTCCAGGGTTAGAAAACTGCATCTAGAAGGAGGGACAGTTTCCCAGATTGCCCTACCCAGAGCCACCTTCCTCTGTGATCATTTGGACATGAGACTCAAACTGTTACCCTTTTAAAAATGCCTTCAACTCACCCTCTCCCATTATAGCTAGAGAGAGAGAGGTGAAAATGGGGAGACACCCCCCCCCCGCCCCGCCCCGTCCCCCAGAAAGAGGATGGAAAGAAGGTGCTTTTCATCTGTGTAATAGCCTGTTTCTGACAAGGAGCCTCTGTTCTCTTCCACTGGAAAGCTTTTAAGAGCCCTGGAAAGGACAAGCAATTACAAGAAGGTTAGGTGCACCTGATTGAATGTTGTTACAAATCACTCATTGTCATACCAGGCATTTGGGAAAGAGGCCATCGGCGGCTGATTGCCATTCAGGATAAGTGACTTTTGTTTAGAGTGGATAAGCAGATGCAGATTTGGGGGGAAGCTCAGAGCCCTGGCCCTACAGAGGCTGCTAAGCTGTTTGTTTTTAAATCAGCAAGGCCTGGGTGGCAGATGGGTGCTGCCTCCTGGCCCGCTTTCCCCTCTGCCTCACCCCACCCTCTGGCAAGCAAAGCAGGTGGACGGCACCCGCCCATCCGGGTGCTAATGGTGCATTAGAAGCTCTTGAAGAGGTTTTAGAGGGAAGGCTCTGCAGTTAACAGTGTGACAGCAAGATCAATAGTCAGATCTATTCCCAGCATCGTTGGAGGTGAAGTTTATGCAAAAATCTTTGAGAGTTCTACCGGGAAAGCCCAGGAGAGAAGGGAATGCAGCAATGAATCTGGTTTTAGTTAAAAGAGCAATCACCCACCAGCTTCTGAGCTTCCCAGGAATGGCCTGAGGTGTAGGCTAAGTGCAGGTGCCTGCCTAGGGCACTGCTGCGAAGGAAGGGATGCCATAAGAGTGCTAGGTCCAGAGTGGTTTCTCATCAGCAGGCCAGTCCCACAGGGCTTTACTCCACTTGCTATGTTTCTGCCCATGTGGTCCACTTTCTTTGGCTCTCAGGCCAGGCGCCCTCCAAAATCTGATAGGCTGTCACGTCAACACCCTCAAAACACAACGGCACCTGGTGCAATGGATTCTGGGTCAACTTTGGGAGCAAGCATTGCTGGCTACAGCCCGCCAAAGGATGTCAGTTCAGCAGATGAGCACTGTGATAACATGGCCCTGTGGCCCAAGCTACAAAACCCAGAGCTCCAAATGTTACCTAGTAGTTTCCTGGTGAGTCAGGATGAGAAAGAAAGGGTCACACAGAAGGAAACCAGAGAGAATGTAGTAATACTTATAAAAGGGTGTGTCCGTATTTCGTCTGTTATGTACATCCAGAGTCTTCAGTCTCATTTCCGCACAAGTTCTCTTATCTCTCAGGCAAGTCCAAAGTTTCCTAGGGAGGCAGCTCCCACTGCCCCGTGCCCAAATCACCACAAATTCTGTACTTTTTCCCACAAGACAATTGCCTCTCCCCCTTATGGGACTGTTTTTGCCGCAGCACTCCTTCAGCATTGCAGTCTTCTTGGATGTTACCTCTCTGCGCAACACACTGGGTCTGGTTTCTATACAGCCCCTGGACCCCTTCCACTCTCAGCAGCTCTGAGAGGAATGATTAAGTTCATTCATCTGCTTGGTTTGTCCCCTTTTCCCATGGACTGTTTACACAGTCTGTCTGCTTTTACAAGTGCACTGTGGGCTGGCCCTGAATCTTCCCCATATTCATCGGACTTGGGAATGGGGAGGTGGAGAAAGCAGCTCTTGATGTTTACAAGGGACCAGAATGTTGGAGGCTGATAAAGCCACTAACAGCCTGACAGCCACAAAACAAACACATTTAGAAAACATCTTAATGTCAAATAAATTGGAGGGTTAGATTAAACAGGAAAGTTAAAGCAATTTACTGTGCACTTGCTCAAAAGAGGAAACAACCACATTAATTTTCAATTAAACTCATTTTGATGGCAACAATTGCTATCAATTTCTAGTAATAGCTGGTTGCAAGAAAAGTTAAAGCAAGCTCTAGGGCGAGGAGAAAAGGGTAGGTTTCTGTCTGCTTTCCTTGATTAGGGCTGGGTTGGGGAACCATTTTCCCATCCTGCAAAAATTTTCCAGATTTCAACCTTTTCCTCTCCTCCCGAAGCAGGATGAAAAGTCAATCTTGAAAATTTTGTGAACCAAAAATCCCCCTAAAAATGTCGACTTAGGCTAATCAAAATGTTTTGTTTCAATAATTTCTAAACATTTTGTTTGAGCTTTGACCGTTTAATTTTTTTTACTGAGCTTAGCTTACATTTAGAGCTGCAGAACCAGAATTTTTCATTTTGACAATTTCAGACCATTTCTCCCCACAATTTGTTCAAGTCACAAAGCATGTGGAAACCCGACCCTTGCCCATGAAAACGTTCAGTTTTGAAAATTGGTATTTTCTGATGAAAATCCGCTTTGTCGGGAAATTCTTGACCAGCTGTACCCAGGACTTTACCAAGGCTGCATTTTCTTCTGGGCTGGGTGATGCTCTGGTTCAGTGTTGGTCTCTATGGTCTTGCATAAGCTCTCTAGAGCCTGGTTCTTTATCCTAGTGCCATACATAAGATTCAGTGAATATAGCAGGAGTGATTGAATGAAATACCCGGGGGGGGGGTCTCGAACTTTTCAGAGGATGGACCTCCTCTTAATACAGAGATTGTGGCATGGATAAACCCCCTCTTCCATTCACATCACCCAGCCCCACATAACTTCCCCTTTTCCATTCACTAAACTCCACACCTCTTCCCTCACCCTGTTTCACTATCAATCACCCAGTCCCACTCGCTTCCTATTGGCTGTTGCTCAAGCCCCGCCTCACCTCCACTTCCATTCACAGTCCCACAATATCAAAGATAGCCAGAAATCAGGAGTAAAATCCAGCCCCTCTCTCTGTCTCTCCCACCCCCATCCCCGCGCCAGAACACTAAAGAACCTTACAAAAGTGTTCCTTCAAGTTTAATTCTACCAACGGGTGACTTTACAGGTGGAGATGTATATATTTTCTAGCATTAGTCTTTGTGCTACAGTAGCATCTAGAAGTGTGAATGAGGGATCCTGTCCTTGCTGTACAAGAAGCTGCACTGACCTGTAGTGAAAAACGTTGGATGCAGTGGTATTGTAGCCGTGTTGGTCCCAGGATATTTAATTAGAGAGACAAGAGAGGTGAGGTTAATATCTTTTATTGTACCAAATTCTGTTGGCGAGAAACAGCTTTCGAGCTAAAACACAGCTCTTCTGCAGGTCTGGACCTGAGCTCAAGTGTGTGTGTCTCTCTCTGTCAGCACCAGAAGCTTGTCCAATAAAAGATGTTATCTCACCCGCCTCTCTAAACCAGTGAATAAGACAGTCCTTCCCCCACAAAGAGCTGACAAGCATTTGGGCTCCGATCCTCCCAGCACTAAATCACATGCTTAACTTAGGCTCTTGAAGCCCACAGGAGTCATCTCACCTGTAAAGTGAAGCATGTGCTTGTAGAATCAGGGCCTTGGTGGTGGACAAAGCCCAACAGTTGGGTGAACCAAACTAGCGGCTAAGGAAGAGGAGGTAGCACTAATACAAGCCTGATGTTGCACAGACCATCCCACAATTAATTGCAATGGAAATAAACTGTTTGTTATTAGTTTGGGGGTTAGGGGGCTGACAGGGGGATTGGTTCTTTAAATTAATTCAACTTCATGGTTAATGAAACCGACAGGCTAAACAATGACACGCCTCAAAGTATTCCTCTGAGAGGGGAACTGGAGGTGGAATGGACCCTGTGTCTCTGGTACGGTTATTTTCCACTCATCTTAATGTGCTTTGAAAGCCCTAGCAATATTGCAGAAAGCCTCAGCCATAGGATAAGTTAATTAAACTTTACTTATGAGAGTTAAATATTCATTATTTGGCTTCAATTACTGCCTTTGCTGTTTTTCCCCACTTCTTTTCACTGGGGCTAATTTGTCTAATGGCTGGTACTTACAATGACCTGGCTTCTGTTTAAAAAAAATATGCAGCACTTTTTATTATTTGTGGGGTTCCGGCCTCCATCATTCTAGGCAATGTACAAATTATTAGCAGTCAAAAAGGCCCAGGGTGGGAAAGGAAATGGGTACAGAGTGATATGCCCCATGTCTTACAGCAGGTCACATCATGCAAATTATGCCCATGGGTGTACAGCAGCAAACTGTGGCAGATTTAGGAATAGATTTCTGGTCTCTAACACCTAGGGCACTGTCCTAACCACCAGACAATGCTGCCTCTAGATGCTGCTGTAGCACACACAAGAATAATCATCTAAAATTCATTGTTTTGTTCCCCTTAAACTCCTTTGTGTGTGGCAGCTCGGCTCCAGAGCCGTCTGAATTCCAGCTTTTCTTTCAGACTCTCTCTCTCTCAAGATCCAAGCACACTTGTACCGTGTCGGAGAATTAATGGTGTGTATTTGAAAACCGTTTGGCAGCCAAATTGCAACAAATAAAGGGAGGAAATAACTGTGCAGCTCCCAGCAATGACACAACATAACAGTTCTAGCATAGCTGGCAGCATGAGGCTTTTTGACAGACTCTTTGAGAAGTGTCTGCAGGAGGCTCTTTAAGAGAGGCACTCAGCTACCATGGGATAAACACTTTAGAAGAAAAACAAATGCCCTGGAAGGCTCATTTAAATGTTCTGCATTTCCTTCCTTCTCTTGAAGTCCCAGCTGCCTCTTTGAATTGTTCTGGTGAGGACAAGAGCCTAGGTATCTTGAGATTCAGGACCGCCATTGTCCAAGGAGCCTAAGGGAGCTAGGTGCTTAAATTCAACAGGAAGTAGGAGCCTAACTCCTTTGACAATCCAGCCCTAGTCACACAGTTTAGAGTAGTGGTATTGTCCAGGGCATGGATCATCGAGTAGGCTGGAGAAGAGGCAGGATGGTGTAGTAGTTAGCATGCTAGCCTAGGATTTGGGAGATGTGGGTTTAAATCCTTGTTCTGCTCTAGACTTTGTGTGACATTGGCCAACTCACTTGGGTTCAGAGCCTTAAAGTATGCAGGTGCCTAAATTAATGGGGGTTAAGAGCCAAAATACTTTAGAAGCAGCAAAGAATCCTGTGGCACCTTATAGACTAACAGACGTTTTGCAGCATGAGCTTTCGTGGGTGAATACCCACTTCTTCGGATGCAAGTGGTGGAAATTTCGTGGGGCAGGTATATATGCAAGCAAGAAGCAAGCTAGAGATAACGAGGTTAGATCAATCAGGGTGGATGAGGCCCTGTTCTAGCAGTTGAGGTGTGAAAACCAAGGGAGGAGAAACTGGTTCTGTAATTGGCAAGCCATTCACAGTCTTTGTTTAGTTCTGAGCTGATGGTGTCAAATTTGCAGATGAACTGGAGCTCAGCAGTTTCTCTTTGAAGTCTGGTCCTAAAGTTTTTTTGCTGTAGGATGGCCACCTTAAGATCTGCTATTGTGTGGCCAGGGAGGTTGAAGTGTTCTCCTACAGGTTTTTGTATATTGCCATTCCTAATGTCTGATTTGTGTCCATTTATCCTTTTCCTTAGAGACTGTCCAGTTTGGCCGATGTACATAGCAGAGGAGCATTGCTGGCATATGATGGCATATATTACATTAGTGGAAGTGCAGGTGAATGAACCGGTGATGTTGTGGCTGATCTGGTTTGGTCCTGTGATGGTGTTGCTGGTGTAGATATGTGGGCAGAGTTGGCATCGAGGTTTGTTGCATGGATTGGTTCCTGAGCTGGAGTTACTATGGTGCGGTGTGCAGTTGCTGGTGAGAATATGCTTCAGGTTGGCAGGTTGTCTGTGGGCGAGAACTGGTCTGCCACCCAAGGCCTGTGAAAGTGTGGGATCATTGTCCAGGATGGGTTGTAGATCCCTGATGATGCGTTGTAGGGGTTTTAGCTGGGGACTGTATGTGATGGCCAGTGGAGTCCTGTTGGTTTCTTTCTTGGGTTTGTCTTCCAGTAGGAGGCTTCTGGGTACACGTCTGGCTCTGTTGATCTGTTTCCTTATTTCCTCGTGTGGGTACTGTAGTCTTGAGAATGCTTGGTGGAGATTTTCTAGGTGTTGGTCTCTGTCTGCGGGGTTAGAGCAGATACGGTTGTACCTCAGTGCTTGGCTGTAGACAATGGATCTTGTGGTGTGTCCGGGATGGAAGCTGGAGGCATGAAGGTAGGCATAGCGGTCGGTAGGTTTTCGGTATAGGGTGGTGTTGATGTGACCATCACTTATTTGCACCGTGGTGTCTAGGAAGTGGACCTCCCGTGTAGATTGGTCCAGGCTGAGGTTGATGGAGGGGTGGAAGCTGTTGAAATCGTGGTGGAATTTTTCCAGAGTCTCCTTCCCATGGGTCCAGATGATGAAGATGTCATCGATGTAGCGTAGGTAGAGAAGGGGCGTGAGTGGATGGGAGCTGAGGAAGCGTTGTTCCAGGTCGGCCATAAAAATATTGGCATATTGTGGGGCCATACGGGTGCCCATAGCGGTGCCACTGATCTGGAGATATATATTGTCAGCGAATTTGAAATAGTTGTGTGTGAGGATAAAGCCACAGAGCTCAGCAACCAGGTGTGCTGTGGCATCATCAGGGATACTGTTCCTGACAGCTTGTATTCCATCAGTATGTGGGATGTTTGTGTAGAGAGCCTCTACATCCATGGTGGCCAGGATGGTGTTTTCTGGAAGGTCACCAATGCATTGTAGTTTCCTCAGGAAATCAGTGGTGTCACGGAGATAGCTGGGAGTGCTGGTAGCATAGGGTCTGAGTAGAGAGTCTACATATCCAGACAGTCCTTCAGTGAGAGTTCCAATGCCCGAGATGATGGGGCGTCCAGGATTTCCGGGTTTGTGGATCTTGGGTAGTAGATAGAATAACCCTGGTCGGGGCTCTAAGGGTGTGTTGATTAGTTCTGGTGTTAGTGTAGGGAGTGTCCTGAGAAGATGGTGCAGTTTCTTACTGTATTCCTCAGTGGGATCTGAGGGAAGTAGCCTGTAAAATTTAGTATTGGAGAGTTGTCTGGTGGCCTCCTTTTGGTAGTCAGACCTGTTCATGATGACAACAGCACCTCCTTTATCAGCCTCTTTGATTATAATGTCAGGATGGTTTCTGAGGCTGTGGATGGCATTGCGTTCTGCACGACTTAGGTTGTGAGGCAAGCGATGTTGTTTCTCCACAATTTCTGCCTGTGCACGTCGGCGGAAGCATTCAATGTATAGGTCCAGACTGTCATTTCGACCCTCAGGAGGAGTCCATGTGGAGTTCTTCTTCTTGTGCTGTTGGTGGGAGGGTAACTGTGTATCCGTGCGCTGTTCAGTGTTGTCCTGAAAGAATTCTTTCAGTCGGAGACGGCGAAAGTAGGCTTCCAGATCACCGCAGAACTGTATCATATTGGTGGGGGTGGCAGGGCAGAACGAGAGTCCCCGAGATAGGACAGACTGTTCTTCTGGGCTGAGTGTGTGGTTGGATAGATTGACGATATTGCTGGGTGGGTTAGGGGTACCACGGTTGTGGCCCCATGTGGCAGGTAGGAGTTTAGACAGCTTACAGTCCTTTTTCCTTTGTAGAGAGGTGAAGTGAGTAATGTAGATCTCCTGTCTTATTTTAGTGAAGTCCGTTTGTATGGAAGTTTGGTTATTGATGAGAGTCTCCAGGTTGGAGAGCTCTTTTTTTATGTTTTCCTGTTTGCTGTATAGGATGCTGATCAGGTGGTTCCTCAGTTTCTTCGATAGAGTATGGCATAATCTCTCACTGTGGTCTGTGTAGTATGTAGATAGTAGTGGATTTTTTACCTTTAGTCCATTAGGTATGATGTCCATCCATTTGCATTTGGAAAGGAAGATGATATCTGTCTGTATTTGTCTGTATTTGTGCAAGGTAAAAAATCCACTACTATCTACATACTACACAGACCACAGTGAGAGATTATGCCATACTCTATCGAAGAAACTGAGGAACCACCTGATCAGCATCCTATACAGCAAACAGGAAAACATCAAAAAAGAGCTCTCCAACCTGGAGACTCTCATCAATAACCAAACTTCCATACAAACGGACTTCACTAAAATAAGACAGGAGATCTACATTACTCACTTCACCTCTCTACAAAGGAAAAAGGACTGTAAGCTGTCTAAACTCCTACCTGCCACATGGGGCCACAACCATGGTACCCCTAACCCACCCAGCAATATCGTCAATCTATCCAACCACACACTCAGCCCAGAAGAACAGTCTGTCCTATCTCGGGGACTCTCTTTCTGCCCTGCCACCCCCACCAATATGATACAGTTCTGCGGTGATCTGGAAGCCTACTTTCGCCGTCTCCGACTGAAAGAATTCTTTCAGGACAACACTGAACAGCGCACGGATACACAGTTACCCTCCCACCAACAGCACAAGAAGAAGAACTCCACATGGACTCCTCCTGAGGGTCGAAATGACAGTCTGGACCTATACATTGAATGCTTCCGCCGACGTGCACAGGCAGAAATTGTGGAGAAACAACATCGCTTGCCTCACAACCTAAGTCGTGCAGAACGCAATGCCATCCACAGCCTCAGAAACCATCCTGACATTATAATCAAAGAGGCTGATAAAGGAGGTGCTGTTGTCATCATGAACAGGTCTGACTACCAAAAGGAGGCCGCCAGACAACTCTCCAATACTAAATTTTACAGGCTACTTCCCTCAGATCCCACTGAGGAATACAGTAAGAAACTGCACCATCTTCTCAGGACACTCCCTACACTAACACCAGAACTAATCAACACACCCTTAGAGCCCCGACCAGGGTTATTCTATCTACTACCCAAGATCCACAAACCCGGAAATCCTGGACGCCCCATCATCTCGGGCATTAGAACTCTCACTGAAGGACTGTCTGGATATGTAGACTCTCTACTCAGACCCTATGCTACCAGCACTCCCAGCTATCTCCGTGACACCACTGATTTCCTGAGGAAACTACAATGCATTGGTGACCTTCCAGAAAACACCATCCTGGCCACCATGGATGTAGAGGCTCTCTACACAAACATCCCACATACTGATGGAATACAAGCTGTCAGGAACAGTATCCCTGATGATGCCACAGCACACCTGGTTGCTGAGCTCTGTGGCTTTATCCTCACACACAACTATTTCAAATTCGCTGACAATATATATCTCCAGATCAGTGGCACCGCTATGGGCACCCGTATGGCCCCACAATATGCCAATATTTTTATGGCCGACCTGGAACAACGCTTCCTCAGCTCCCGTCCACTCACGCCCCTTCTCTACCTACGCTACATCGATGACATCTTCATCATCTGGACCCATGGGAAGGAGACTCTGGAAAAATTCCACCACGATTTCAACAGCTTCCACCCCTCCATCAACCTCAGCCTGGACCAATCTACACGGGAGGTCCACTTCCTAGACACCACGGTGCAAATAAGTGATGGTCACATCAACACCACCCTATACCGAAAACCTACTGACCGCTATGCCTACCTTCATGCCTCCAGCTTCCATCCCGGACACACCACAAGATCCATTGTCTACAGCCAAGCACTGAGGTACAACCGTATCTGCTCTAACCCCGCAGACAGAGACCAACACCTAGAAAATCTCCACCAAGCATTCTCAAGACTACAGTACCCACACGAGGAAATAAGGAAACAGATCAACAGAGCCAGACGTGTACCCAGAAGCCTCCTACTGGAAGACAAACCCAAGAAAGAAACCAACAGGACTCCACTGGCCATCACATACAGTCCCCAGCTAAAACCCCTACAACGCATCATCAGGGATCTACAACCCATCCTGGACAATGATCCCACACTTTCACAGGCCTTGGGTGGCAGACCAGTTCTCGCCCACAGACAACCTGCCAACCTGAAGCATATTC
The DNA here is from genome assembly GCF_020497125.1 of Mauremys mutica. Classification (NCBI taxonomy): domain Eukaryota; kingdom Metazoa; phylum Chordata; order Testudines; family Geoemydidae; genus Mauremys; species Mauremys mutica. Next base: position 136,007,131 of record NC_059073.1, on the reverse strand, counting down.
TCACCAGCAACTGCACACCGCACCATAGTAACTCCAGCTCAGGAACCAATCCATGCAACAAACCTCGATGCCAACTCTGCCCACATATCTACACCAGCAACACCATCACAGGACCAAACCAGATCAGCCACAACATCACCGGTTCATTCACCTGCACTTCCACTAATGTAATATATGCCATCATATGCCAGCAATGCTCCTCTGCTATGTACATCGGCCAAACTGGACAGTCTCTAAGGAAAAGGATAAATGGACACAAATCAGACATTAGGAATGGCAATATACAAAAACCTGTAGGAGAACACTTCAACCTCCCTGGCCACACAATAGCAGATCTTAAGGTGGCCATCCTACAGCAAAAAAACTTTAGGACCAGACTTCAAAGAGAAACTGCTGAGCTCCAGTTCATCTGCAAATTTGACACCATCAGCTCAGGACTAAACAAAGACTGTGAATGGCTTGCCAATTACAGAACCAGTTTCTCCTCCCTTGGTTTTCACACCTCAACTGCTAGAACAGGGCCTTATCCACCCTGATTGATCTAACCTCGTTATCTCTAGCTTGCTTCTTGCTTGCATATATACCTGCCCCAGGAAATTTCCATCACTTGCATCCGAAGAAGTGGGAAAAGCTCATGCTGCAAAACGTCTGTTAGTCTATAAGGTGCCACAGGATTCTTTGCTGCTTCTACAGAACCAGACTAACACGGCTACCCCTCTGATATAAAATACTTTAGAGAATCTGGGCCTATCTCACAGGTGTGGTGTAAGGTTGCCAACCATCCTGGAGTCTCCAGGAAGTAAAGATGGTCATGTGATGAAACCTCCAGGAATATATCCAACCAAAATTGGCAACCCTAATGTGGTGTGAAGATAAATACATGAATGTCTGTGAGGTCCTCAGATACTATGGTAACCGGAGCCATAAAAGTACCTTAACTAAAGTAAGGACCCTTGCAATTTCTTCCCTCCTGTACCACTAGCTTGCTGTGCAACCTTGGCAAGTTAATGCTGATTTTCAATAAGTCTTAGAGCACTGGGGAAGTTCCAGAGGACTGGAAGAAAGCTAATGTTTTCGCCAATATTTAAAAAGGGTAAATGAGATGACCCAGATAATTATAGGTCTGTCAGTCTGACATTGATCCCCGACAAGATAATGGAGCTGTTAATACAGGACTCAATCAATAAAGAATTAATGAAGGGTAATATAATTAATGCCAATCAATGTGGGTTTTATGGCAGATCGTCAAATTACCTTGATTTTTTTTTATGAGATTACAAATTTGGTTTGATGTAGTGTTGATGTAAGGCATTTGACTTGGTACTACATGACATTTTGATTAAAAAACCAGAATGATATAACATTATATGGCACACACTAAGTGGATTAAAAGCTGGCTAATCAATGTGTATCAAAATGTAATTGTAATCAAGGAATCATCATCAAATGGGCATGTTTCTAGCAGGGTCCTGCAGGGGGTTCTGCAGGGATTGGTCCTTGGACCTGTGCTGTTTAACATTTTTGTTAATGACCTGGAAGAAAACGTAAAGTCATCACAGATAAAGTTTGCAGATGATAAAAAAATTGGATGAGTGGTGAACACTGAAGAGACAGGTTATTGAAACAGAGTAATCTGGATTGTTTGGTAAACTAGGTGCAGGCAAACAATATGCATTTAATATGGTTTCCTGCAAGTGTATACAGAGCTAGTCAAAAGAATTTGTGAAACTTTTTGGGGGATGAGAAAAGGCTTTGAACCAAATGAATTTTGGGGTGGGGGAGAATCAATTTTTCATTTAAATATTCAGGCTTTTGTTGGGGGAATAAACCCAAAACTTTTTTTTTTTGGACAAATTTGGAAATATTTGCTCTTTGTCAAAATGTTATTTTTGTGAGGCGGGGTGGGAGGGAAATATTTTCCTGACCTGCTCTAACATGGGGCTACTACTAGATATCTCCCTGCCAGGGATGCTGTGAAATGTTGGTCCAGCAATTTAAGATGTAGGGAAGAGCAAGGTATCATTTAATCATCAACATCCATTGAAACCTAAAATCCCAGGTAAAGAGCCTCAGATTCTGGCTGAGAGCTGGAGATTCATTTCTCCTCCCCCCTTCCTATGTCAGTTCCTTCCCCTTAGATGTGTGAAGCTTTAGCTTCCTTGCTTTTCCTTCTTTGATGGTGCAAGGAACCATTCCCTCTCCAATGAGCCAGAGGGAATCCGAGGAAGAGCCAGCTCAGTGGTTTTCAACCTTTTTTCATTTGTGGACATAGGTTCTGGAACTGGGGATGCTGCCGCACCCCCTGGCTTGAAGCAGTAGTAACCCAAATACATGGTTTCAGCTGTCAGCACCCCTACTATAAAAATTCTTCCACCACCACTGTCTGCAGACCCCTAAAAATTTTCAAATGGAGGTGCGGACCCCTTTGGAAATCTTAGTCTGTGGATCCTTAGAGGGTTGATCACAGGTTGAAAATCGCTGTTCAATGGTAATGACAACCTTTCGTGAACCCCTTAGACGTATTCTCCAGACCTCAGGTTGAAAACCTCTGATTTAACTTGCTCAACATCTCCATTGTCCACTTCTTAGTCCCCCAGCGCCTATGTCCCCCAAACACAACAAACTCTCTGGATGCTTTAAAAAGAACTCAATAAATCTGCATCCAGGGGCAGAATGATGAATTGCAGCCTATGGGAAGTCCTCTTATCGCTGCAGCGCACATGTGCCTGGGCTGTGGAGGAGTGTAAGCACGTGTTTGTGCACAGCATGCTGGAGATGGGGCGTTGGTAAGCCGCTCTCTTTCCCTCCCATTTCTCTCACATGTTTTCCCCCGATGCAGCTTCGGGTGCTGCACTGTGCCCCATTACTGTCACCCATCTCTTTGCAATGCAGAGAGAGGCAATCGAAAAAGTTGGGTTGTTGTCATGTGATACATTACAAGCAGGTCTGGTATCATTGCCTGTTAAGCTTGCCCGACACTTCCCATTATAACCTGTATTCAATTGCTTATAACTTGGCCAAACTTTGTGCGTATGGGCTGAAAGTTTTCATGCTGGCTGTCTGCCCCAGGCTGTACAAATGTTTAAAGTGAAATTCTGAAGTCAATGGGGCTTCAGTAGGGCCAGGATTTTGCTCATATCTGTGCTGATGCAGTGTCTGGTGGTGAAAGGCCAAAGCGGTAGGCCACTGCTGCCAGGCATCATCTTCTGGGCTCAGAGCTCAGGCAAAAAACCTGCCTGAGCTACTGAGCCAGCTTCCTAGCTGGGTGCACCACAGCTCTGGGGGCAAGACTGGTAAATATGGCGCACCAACTAACGAAGAGGGACATGGTAAAGAGCAGGGGGAGTGCCCAGGCTGGCAGGGAGCGAAGTGGTCCTGGTAGTTTGCCAGCCACCTGGGGACGACCCCTGGGAACTCCTGACACCCCTCTAATGAACTGTTTTCTCCACTTGTTCTCGCTTGACTTGAACTGAACAGGCAGCCCAGAGGATTTGTATCAATAAGAAGCAATCAGGGCCAGCCATAATGCTACCAATCAATATATAATTGTATCTGGGTCGGTCTATTACCGCAGGCCTCTTCTCACTGATTGCCGTGGAGGTACTTTGATTTGAACAATTGTTTTCTCGGGCAGCTGGGATCCAGGATAAAACATCCACTATATTGCAACAGTCGGGGCCTGCACTGCACTAGGCATCTGATGCAGCTGGGATCCCTGTAGAGGAGGTTAGGGGATGAGACGAGTGTGTGTGTGTGTGCGTGCACACATGCAGGGGAGGGACCTTACCTTCACATGGGGATGCTGGGCAGGTTTTAGTAAATGCTACAACGTCTTTGCATGTAGAGTGTACAGAGACAGGTTGTGTCTCCAGGTCCCTATACATCTCTCTGGTGTCATGGAGAGGCCAGAACTGTGGTGCAAGGGGCTAGGGGCAGAATTCTCCTGCTGCAGGCACAGCAGAGGGATGCCCCATCACAGGGGACATGCCAGGTGTGGGTCTGGGGTGGTGTGTTGGAAGCTGGAGGTGGAGTCTCTGTAGTGCTCACTGCTAGGCTGTTCCAGACTGCAGAGTAGTCCTCGACCCTAAGCCATCTTTGGCCCCTCTCCTGCTGGGTTGCATCTCCTGGAGGTCAGGGTAAGGTGTGAGATAGTAAAATGGAATGGAGACAAAATGGGAATGTGTCCCTCTCTCTTGGGGGTCTCCTGAGTGTGCGCCTCAGAAAGCCCAGCCAGGGTCCCAGATATGTGGCTCAAGGGTCCAAGCCAACTCTACCATAAAGCCAGTGGAAAGACTCCCATTAAGCTCAGCAGGACTTATGACTTGGGACGGAACTCCCCCAAAGCCTGAACTTGTTCAGACTCAGCATTGTGGTTCAGCTCACTGGGGCTGTCAGCACCGAATTGGGGTCTGAGTCTAAATGCCTCCAAACTGAGGGTAGAGTTTTAGTCCTCGTGCTCCCGGTTGGCTTGGTTCTCCCCTCACTGGTGCAAATCAGGAGGGACCCCAGTGAAGCCAATGCTGTGACAGACCCTTAGTGAGGGGAGAATCAGGCTGTGCAGCTCTAATGGGACCTGTGTCACTCTAGGGCCAAGGTTGTTAAGCAGCCTAGCTCTGCAATGTATTACCCTTCTCTGCAGTAGCTTTAATAATAAATTGGTACCTACCACCAAATAGCTGCCTTATCAAATCTACATGAGAGGGGCATTCAGGAAGCTGCATCAGGAGCATCTCCAGATAGCAGCTGTGTCTGGAGATACCATCTGTGGCCCTGGGCTCATGGGAGGAAGTGGTGATTGGAGAAAATATCACTGGATATCCATCCACCCACCAAGGCTGGGATCGTTCCATCTTGCTGTCCTATAAATATTCCATCAGGGAGTGAACAAGGGGGAGAGGTGAAAATGACATCCCACTACACGAGTGACTGGGGAAAATCAGCAGCCACTCCAAAGCCTGGAACCAGATTCTTAGAGGAGGGCAGGGGATGCAGGAGAAGCAGAGGGAAATACAATGCTGAGGACATGTGGTTTCCAGATGTTCTGCTAAGGCTGCAGTTAAAGCACAATCATGTGTTCTCTGGACAGCCATTTGGTGGCCTGTATTGGTGGCCCTGGACTCCTTTCTGCATTTGTCCTAGCAGAAAGGCCATGAAGGCTGCAGACCTCTCTCACCCATGGATGTGAAGGTCACAATAGGGTGCACGGGTGCTGTGCTTGTATTGCAGCTGTACTCGCTCTGTGGATGCACAGAGAACTCCGGTCTTCCCTCATGGGAAAGAGGCGTAATGGGATGGACAACAGGAGAGCATGTGGGGCAGTGTGGGGAGCAACTTGTATTATAAAATAAACCAATAATGAAGGGAGAAAAAATATCTCTGCTTTCATGGTTTGTGATAACTCCAGAGGCCCTGGAGACAATAATAGACCCATGTTCAGAGGCTTTACCCTGATCCCCCTCTGACATAGATGTAAATCACAAGTCAATGGAGTGACACTGGGAGAAAAAAGAAGCCCATTGAATTTATACATGGGGAAAGACCGATCAGGTCACCCAGGCCCGTGCAGTACGGAAGCCCATGTTGCAGGTCCCTCCATCTGTTACTCTGTTCTGCTTCAAGTCTGCAGCGACATGTGGCCAGCGTGAAAGCACAGAGAGGCTGAGCTAAGGGAGCGTGGAGTCCAGGCGTGCACTGTTTGTTTGGAATGCAGAGACCCATGACAATCCAGCAGTGAGATGTTTTCCTCCCACAAGTGGGTCAGAGGAGCTCTGCAGAACGGGGACCTGAGCATCAATGTTAATTGCCCAGCATGCACCGGAGTGTGCAGTCTATTTCAGCAGCTTCGAGCTGCAGCTCTGATTTATGTAAGGTTTCTAAGCCCACTGCCGCTACTCCAGATCTCCCCAAAGAGCAAAGCAGACATGACTGCAGTTTGGTTACATCAGATGCCGTACCTGCCAGGGAAGGAAATGCCAGCAAGTGGCTGAAATGAAATCAAGTTCCTAGCAGTCCCAGGAGCGCTGTGCAACTTCCCCCATCACCTTCGAGAAGACAGACAAACTCTTCATTAAGAGAGGCCTGTCTGATTGTGGACTTTATCCCGTTCCCATCACTGTAGTGTTTGGCTTGGCATTCAGCCCTCCAGATCCCCTCATATAAGGTGCTTAGAAACCCTAGACCAGCTTCTCACGTCTCCCTATAGCCCTTTTAAGTCACTCTGAGTAAAGGGGCCACACCATGGATATGGATGGCCCCTGAAAATACCCCATGGCCAGTGTAAAGGCTTTGTCTCAGCCAGGATTCCAGCCCCTCGAATGGGGGGTGGATCAGTGGCATGGCTGCACTGCTCTGTACTATGCTATGGCTATTCTCAGCTTCTCTGGCCATGCAGAAGGCCCTGGGAAGCAGAGCATGCTCTAGAGTAGCAGCTGGGGCTGGACAGTCCCCTGCACAGGCCCAAAATATAGGAACCTCCAAGGGGGTTTAAAGCATCTTAACCCCTTTCAACCCTGTCCTAAGTACAAGGACAGTGTAACCGAGTCTCTCACGATCGAAATGTCCAGATCTAAAATGTTCTTTGCTTTATGGCTGGACCTGAACCACAATCCTAGATCTGAACAACCCCAGACTTTGGAGACGTTCAGATGCAGCGTTGGAGCTGAGTTTTCCTGATGGTTGGGGTTCAGGACTACCCTGGATAAACGTCCTGAACTGGGAACATCTGAGCTTCTAGGAGGCGAGATCCATGCAACCCCTGATGAGCTGATAGGGCAAGATCCTGCTGGGTCCAGGTCTAGTTGAAATGTTTTGACCAAAAAAACAGTTCCTGATGAAATATGGGGTTTGTTGGTCAGAATCATCAATTTTTGCATGACAATTTCAGACTTTTCCAATGGGAAAATTCGCTCTGTTTTGAATCAACTTTTTGAAATGTCGAAAATGTTGGCATTTCCAAGTGGAAGGCTTCTGCTTGAACCCTGAAACTTTTTGTTCCAACTCTTCCAAATTGAAATCTTTCGCAACTTTTCATTTGTAATAGTGTTCGGTATTCTGACTTTTCAGCTTGTTTCAGGATGAAAACACATGTCAAAATATCAGAATTCCCCGCAGAATGGAAATTTCCATTCTCCGTATACCCCTAGGTCTGGTATGGGGTCAGTCCACCACTGCCTCTGGACCCTTTTACAATGTGCATCACTTGTTGGCACCATCACTTATTCCCACACCAACCATCCAAAGGAAAGTATCAGCAGGGGGCACTCTCTTCCCAGCTGCCAGTGGCTATGTGATTTAAACCTGACTCTTCCCAACCCCCGGCCAACTGAGTGTAGGCATCCTAGCTCTGCTAGAAAACATGATTACTTACCAAGTCAGCTGCGTTCATCAGCCTGCCAGGGACCATAAAAACCTTGATGTATGAAATTAGCTTGATTCTGTAAAATAGTTACATCAGGACGGTTGTCAGGAAATCAATAGCACGCTGTAATTATGCCCATAAACATGCTGAAAAAGCAGGATGGGTCAAAGGGAAATGAGGCGGGGGGCAGAGGAGGGCGAGGGAGTGCGGCAGGCGCTGGGCCCCAGCGAAGATGACTCACTTTGTTCTATAATACAGCACACTGCAAGAAAAGAAAAGAAAAATCCATACAGCCACACCGCAGCACTGGGGGAAGGAGTTAGATCTTTGTCCTGGTGGTGAAGGGTCTTGGTTTGAGTGTGACTTTTTTTTTTAACCTGAATTATTTCCATGATCCCAAGAGGACACTCCCTATAAAGGGGAAACAGGACCTGTAGCACCCCATCCGCAGCTCACAAGGGTGAGCTGTAAGGTTTGAACTGGGGACCTTCAGCATGCCAGCATTGACTTCTACTGTTAAGAGCTCCACAGAGGAATCTGTTTGGAGCCCACAACAAGCTTTATTAGTCCTATGAACCCCACATTCTTGAGCACCATCTACAGGCACCTCCTCTGTTAAATACCTATTTACCTATCGACGGCTATAGAGCACTTTCGTATCATCAGCCCAGAACAATGGAACAACTCGAGCCCAGTGGAAGAGTGATGCCTATGAATCCCCTAGGGACTAAAGAATAAGAATAATGCACCATTGCTGACTCAGGGGAATCTCACTCTGATGGAGCCCTGTCCCACTCTGATATTGCTGTGGATGCCAGTGGGGGGTGCTGCTCCCCAGGACAGTCACAGGGGCATCTGACACCTGAGTGTTACTATCTTGAAATCGATCCTGAGAACTGGCCCAGGAAGCCACCCCCGAGCCCCAGCAGAGCATGCGGTGCTGCAGCCAAACTGCGGGATGTGCATTTGACAGCAGAAGGAGCCAGGCCAGTGAAGTGAAGAAGGTTGATCTGAATCACACAGGCTCTGTTGACCAAACAAAATCCCCGGGTCTTCAGAGACCCCGTACAAGCTTTCTCAGCTTTCCATATGGAAACCATTTGTAGGAACACACCAATAGTTTTGTATATGCATCTTCCCCTGCCTTCATCACGTCCCATGAAATCATGCAGAGCAAGCTGGCCGCTTGCCCTGTGGAGGAAGAGAGAGAGGAATTTGGGTGGATCTTGGCCGGGCTTTGCAGCTGGGAGTTAATGAAAGCGTATCTATTAAGATGATCTTGGCAATTAGATCAGTGATGCTGAAATCCTTTGGTGTGTAATAACCAGGGAGGGGAATCTCTATTTTATCATGGGGCCATTAGCCCACACCCAAATGCTCCAGTGCAGAAATCCAAATCCAGGCTGCCAGAGCTGCCTTATTCTATTCCTGACCCATCACCCCATTCCCTGTTTTCCCTTGGGACTCAGAAGGGTGGTGAGATGAGGCAGGGGGAGTGAGTGCGGAAAACATCTGCATGGGAGGAGGTGCTGCAGCTCAGTGGTAGTAAATCTAACCGCAGGCCAGAGGGATGATGCGATGTGGGGCTGATGCTGTTGCAGCAGCATCCCAACTGGTGGATATGAAAGTTCTCTCTCTCCTTTGCATGCCTCCCAGCACATAAGACTGGGCTCCAAAGGGTCATTGGATGGCGAGGGTGGGTGGAGGAATCCCCTAGGCTGTGAAATATGAGGCATGATCCAAGTGAGGAGATGCATTTAATGTTACTGGGGCAGGCATCAGAGCACCACTTGCTGCCCCACAGGGCAGTCCAAGGAGAAGCATTATGGGACATCTTAAAGGAGCCCCAGCTGGCTTGGCATTCTCTCAGTTACACCCCAGCAGGACACAGCTGTGTCCTCATGGGGCTTCATCTGTTTGCTTTGTCAATGCCATGTGGAGGGAGAGAGTCAGAGCATGAAGGAAAGCAGCGAGCAGCTGCTCATCTTTGTCGTGGCAGGTGGGCCGTGGCCATTATACCCACCAGTGCCTGAGACCTTGCAAAGGTGTGAAACACCTGCCAAACCCAAGGGATTTACTCAAAGAAGAGAAATCAGAGAAAGGTGCCATGTAGACAACCAGCATAATTCTGATCTATGAGCATCCCATCAAGGCTGTATGAAGCCCAGTGGCTTGACTTGTATCTGCCTGTCGGGTCTACATGCTGAGATCACTTGGGCTGATTGCTTCTTGGAATAACTGGGAGCATTTTCAAGTGGACACAGAAATCCAGTTGAGATCTCTGGCTGCAGCCAGAGCCCATTGCAGGGGGCACAGAATCCCCTTCCTGGTTCTTGTTTTCCATTATTCCAGGTGAATAAAGCCAAAGGAGGCCTCTGTTGACATTAAAACCTGGTCTTTGCTAACCAATGTTATTTACCTTGCACGTTCCTGAGCCGGATGCTTTCTCCTTTATCCACCTAATGTGGCTCATGCTTCTCATTGCGTCTTTTGCCCTTCACACAACAAAAATAATATGAAGACCACACATGGGGCACAGCTGAGTTCCAGATAATGATGTTTACTAGTGCACAGCAGCAGGGTCTGCACAGGCAGTTAGTGCAAGGCACAATAGTGCTTTGGAGTGTCACACTCCAGCTTGTTGCGCACTAGCTCTTCGTATAAACATGGTGGCTTTGATATGCACAAACATGCCAGGCCTTGGTATATACGCTCTGCTCCAAACATAGAATGCAGTGAGCACCACTGAAAGGCTCACAAACTATTTAAAGGGCCACTACTCCATTCCATTCATTTTCTTTCCCCGTTCAGTTAAAATGACATTACAAAAAAAAATTACAAATGCATTACTAGCAAAACTACTATCACTAAATATACAACATGCTACAAATTAAGTCTGTGAGGTGGTTTATTACTTCATTGTTGCCAACTCTTGTGATTTTCTTACAAGTCTTGTGATATTTGGTGTTTTCCATCAAGTCCCAGCACTAGGAGTCCTGTGATTTCATGAATACCTCAGTTTAAAATTGTAAGTTCCTAGACTTCACAGTGGCAGAGAGAGGCTTAAAAACATGAGCGGAGTATGCCCTACAGCAGTGATTTTCAAACTTTTGTATTGGTGACCCCTTTCACACAGCGAGCCTCTGAGTGTGACTCCCCCCCTTTAAAAATTAAAAAGGAGGGGGGTTAATTTAATTTAATGGAGACTCCTATGTAACCACCTTGCAACCCCCAGTTTGAGAAGCCCTGCCCTACAGGTACAAAAGCTAGAAAGCAAATAAACAGAACTCAACATTAAAAAATAGAACATGATTTAAGCCAGTCTCATTATTTTTTTGGCACTGGCCTGTGATTTTTGGACAATTGAGGTGTGATGAGTGCTGCAACCTGGCTGGATAACATCTTGTAAGTATTGTTAACACCTCTGGTCAGTGCTTTAGGAGCAGCTGGTTCGAAGGATGAGAAGCTGGAGAGAGTTCTAAAGATGGAAGAAGGTTTTAAAAGGTGAGAGGCAGAAACGGTGCGTGCGCTGATCTGGGAAGTGGCTCAGCATTCTCTACTTATCTATCATGTTAAGTAGAAACAATTCTATTCTGCACAGAAATCGCCCGCCTGTCATTGCCCATTAGGAGAGTTTATAAGATGCCTGGAAATATTGAGTCTGATGTTTGTTGGCATTAATATCGCCATTAATATTAATGTCTCCTGCAACACCAGAGTCATGTTAATAATATTTCCTGCAGGCTCCACCGTCTGCATCTCAGCTGCATGTTTCCAGACCTTCCTCCATAAGCTTGTTTTTTAAGGATTTCTTTTTTTTAACAGTTGATTGATCATGCAGTAAAAAGAGGCCTGGTGTGAGCTCCAGTCATTATTCACCCAATATACAGTACCGCCACAAGCATTGTTAACCCCATGGAGTTCAGATCATTTTTCTTTCACTCTTACTTTGGGATGCATTCAGATATCATGGTGACGACAAGCCCTAATATTTACTATTATTATTATTTATTAGTTGTACTGCAGTAGTGGCTAAGAGGTGCAGTCCTAGACCAGGACCCCATTGTGTTAGGAGCTGTACGACCACAGCACAGAAAGACTGCTCCTTCCCCAAAGAGCTGGCGGCCTGGAATCTAAGAACCTCGATGGGCTGATAGATGGTTTCTTGTACCTGTAAGGCCAAATTCTACCTTCATGTACACCATTACAGCGTTATGAAGGCTGAGGTGAGTTTATGGCATGGCTGTGGGGAGCTCATGGCTGGGCTAGCAGCAGGGATCGTAGGTCTGGACTGAGATGCCTTGGCAGAGCGGTGTGTGGGAAGGTGAGGACTGGATTAGCAGGGAGGCTGTGGGTCACAGTGGCAGAGCTGCGTGGGGAGCCCCAGGCTGCAGCTCAGGATGGAGATTGCACCACTGCAACTGAAAGGAGAACTTAGTTCATAGTTGACAAGTACATGTCAGGGTGTGTTTCTGTTGAAGCTCAGCCTTAATTAAGATCCCATTAACAAGCATGGCCATCTAAAAACCTTGCCCAGCTCCACAGCCTTTCCAGCAGACATGCATATGGTTTGCTTTCTCATGGAGACTCCAGAGCTATCGTTCTTAGATGTATCCAAGTGTTTGTGATTATTGTTTATTAAATAATTATCACTTCAATTGTGCTTTTCATCTTCAAAGCACTTTATAATGCTAGCTAATCCTTGGATTAGTGTGTTCGCACTCATGGAAATGAGGGACTGGGAACTTTGAAGATACCCAGGCGTAATATTAAAAGATGCTGAACAATTGTACCTTCCCATCAGCTCTGCAGAAGTGCCTCGATCCTGACAGGTAGCACCGCACTGCTATTTAAATCCTGGCCTTTTCTACATAGCTCTGCTGATGCACTTTGATCTGTGTTTGCAGTACCCCTGGCTGTACCTGTCCTGGGCTTCCCACACACAGCTGTCCTGGAGCCCCTGAATCCTTACTTGGAGTTCCCCTTCGTCCTGCTATTCCAGTCCTTCCTATATCACTCTGGCATCTGAGCACACAATACTGGTACCGCCCTGTGCCAGGGCTTGCCAACTGCTTAGAAAAGGACGTTTGAGCGGGAGGCCAGATACTTTCTTGGAGCCGTCTCTCTTTTTTTCTCTCTCTCTCTTTCTCTCTCCAGTTCTGTAACTTTTCCAGCTAGTATACAAATGTGCTTTGCTCTCCCCAGGTCTTGTTGACCTGACCTCTTTGCCAGGGATTGTGTTTTTCTGTTGATGCAATCAATGGAAACGGCCAAGCGGTGATTATGAGTTTGATTTGCTGCTGTCTGTGATTTGAAGCAGCCCTTTCTAAGGGCTGTGTTATCACCATTTGAGCTGAGGGACATCTCCCACACTCTATGGGGACTCTTTAGCCTTGCATGGCTTTGTTTGAGAGGGTCTGTGTGAATGTGTAGCTGGCCTTTCTGTTTGATCCTGCATCAAGACTCTGGCTTTCTTATTTCCCTAGATTCCATCTAATCATTCTAGCCAATGAAAAGACACTCTTGGCCAAGCTGTTGGGTGTGCGTCGAAAGATGGAGCTTTGGTTTATTTGGAATGCACACATTGACTGAAGCAGGGAAAACATTTCAATACAGGGGATTATTTAAAAGATTACCATGATAATAGGGATGGTGCTGGTTTGAGCACAGGAACAGCTGTAGGCAAAGTGGGGGTGATGGGCAGCTAGTGGGAAATGCCATGATCTTTGGAGAGACAAGGTGAGTGAGGTTATATCTTTTATTGCACCAACTTCTATTCGTGAAAGAGCCAAGGATCTCTGGAGGGATTTCACGGCAAGGAAAAGCTATCTAGCCACAAGGCCCCTGAGTTGCAGCATCCCTGTGCACGCTAAGCAAACACGTATTGCGACAAACCCTTGGTTGGAAGCCGTTGAGCTTGCAACACCTGTTGTGTATTTGGTTGTCATGGGTTTTGTTACTATGGCAACTGAGTTAGACTATTAAGGGATAGCTCAGCCGGTTTCAACCGGCTGAGTGAGCTCTCTGTGTCTGTAAATAAAATGGAGGTTTTGGTTAGCTGTCTGCTCTCTGGCCTCAAGTGATTGCTTCCTACACCGGCTGCCCCTAGGATATAACACTGGCGACGAGGGTGGGATCCTGGTGCTGCTCCAGTAACAGAAGGAAGTAGAAGTCAAGGTAAAGACCAAACAAAGAAAAAAAGCTGCTTGTTTGCACTGACTGTGAAAGTGAAACTAAAAATCATGGCTACTCTGACCAGGCCCCTGGAGCCTTTTGATGAGAATACAGAGCAGTGGCATGTGTATACTGAGCGTTTTGAGCTTTTTGGTATTGCAAATGACATTACAGAAGCGAAGAAGGTGCCAATATTCTTAACTGTTGTAGGGGCTAAAACCTACTCTTTGCTACGCAGCTTACTACACCCTGTTAAGCCTGAGACTAAATCTTACAGTGACATTGTGGAAATCCTGGGGTCCCATTTCTCCCCAAAACCACTGGTAATTGCTGAAAGATATAGGTTCCACAAAAGAGACCAAAAGGAAGATGAAACAGTTGTACAATTTGTAGCCATTTTAAAAAAGCTAGCAGAACACTGTGAATTTAAAGAGATGTTAAATGATGCCCTGCGTGACAGGTTAGTGTGTGGCCTCTGCAGTGAAGCTATACGGAAGCGCCTACTGACAGAGGCTCAGCTTACATTACGGAAGGCTGTTGATATTGCTGTCTCCATGGAACTGGCTACAAGGGAGGCACAATACATCGGTGCATCCCCTAGGGTGCAAAAAGTGTCACAAGAACTGACCCACAAAACGGTGCAGAGTCAAGAATGTTACCGCTGTGGTAAGCTGAGTCACCAGGCATCAGAATGCTGGTGTAAGGACCTGGTGTGTCGACACTGTGGCAAAAAGGGACACATTGAGTGTGCCTGTAAACAAAGAAAAAGAGGCCTGTGGTCTGGCCGACAAAAAGAGGAACCCTGCATACCCTAGAGCAGACCCAGGATGATCAAGGTGACACCGCCTCACAAGAGGAAGTGCCACTGCATGTTTTGTCTTTGGCAGCGGGCTCACATGAATACTGGGTAACCCCCTTATTGGAGGGCAAACCTGTCTAGTTCCATGCGTATACCGGTGCAGCTGTCTCGCTGGTTCCTGAGACTGTGTATAAGGAAAAGCTACAGCATCTTCCGCTTAAGGCAACAAAAACTGTTCTGAAGACGTATACAGGTGAAGCTGTGCCCATGTTGGGCACTATTGATGTTAAGGTGGAGCTCAATGGACGGGCGGCTAAATTGCCACTGTTTGTGGTGAGAGGTAACTACCCAGCCTTAATGGGTAGGTCTTGGCTTGGGAAGATTCAGCTGAACTGGGCAGAAGTGCACCGGATGACTAAAGAAGAAACCAGTCTAACCCCTATACTAAGGAAACATGCTGCTGTTTTTGGAGATGATTTGGGAAGTATGAAGGGAATCACTGTGACATTGAACATTAAACGTGGCAGTCCACCAAAATATCTGAAAGCCCGAACTGTGCCATATGCCATCAGGCCAAAAGTTGAAGCAGACCTGGAGCGCCTGGTCACCAATGGAGTCCTAATACCAGTTACCCATAGCTCATGGGCCACTCCTATCGTTCCAATAGTGAAGAAAGATGGCTCTCTCCGGATTTGCGGTGATTTTAAAGTCACTGTCAACCCAGTGTTGTGTGCAGAGCAATACCCGCTTCCCCGCATCGATGACCTCTTCGCAGGCCTGGCTGGGGGACAAAAGTTCAGTAAGATTGATCTGAGTCAAGCATATTTACAGATGCACGTCGATGAAAAGTCCCAAGAGCTGTTGACTATTGTGACTCATAAGGGGCTTTATCGATACTGTCGCCTACCCTTCGGAATCACATCGGCTCCCGCCCTGTTCCAGAGGGCTATGGACCAGATCTTGTGTGGCTTGTCAGGAGTTCAGTGCTATCTGGATGATATCCTGGTCACTGGAAGAAATGAAGAGGATCACTTAAAGAATTTAGAGGCTACCCTACAAAGACTGGAAGAGTATGGCCTACGAGTTCGCAAAGACAAGTGTGAATTCTTCAAGCCCTCTGTTGAATATTTGGGACACATCATCGATTCTGCAGGTCTTCATAAGGCCCCTGCAAAAGTTAAAGCTATTGTGGAGGCTCCCCCACCTCGAAATGTAAGCCAGCTGCGCTCATTTCTAGGACTACTGAACTATTATGGAAAGTTCATCTCACAGTTAGCCACACTGCTAAAACCACTTCATGAGCTCCTTGGGCAGAACAAGGCCTGGAAGTGGACTGAAGCCTGTGATGTTGCATTTAACAAAGCTAAGGATGCATTGTTAAATTCTGAAGTTCTAACGCACTTTGATCCATCCTTACCCCTGCAATTGGCCTGCGATGCTTCCCCTTATGGAGTGGGAGCGGTCGTGTCACACATTATGCCTTCGGGAGAAGAAAGACCTATTGCTTTTGCTTCACGCACTCTAAGCAAAGCAGAAACTAACTACGCCCAAATCGAACGTGAGGCATTAGGAATTGTTTTTGGAATTAGGAAGTTTCATCAGTACCTGTTTGGGCGAAAGTTTACTCTTCTTACAGACCATCGACCTCTGACATCAATTTTTGGACCCTACACAGGCATTCCCCCATTAGCTGCTAGTCGTATGCAACGTTGGGCATTGATACTTTCTGCACACACATATGAAATCAAATATCGGAAATCCACTCTGCACGGCAATGCAGATGGCCTCTCAAGGTTGCCTTTACCGGTCAAACATCAAGATAGTGCCCAAAAGGAAATCTTCTACTTTGAACAGGTAGAGAATACACCCATCACTGCTACTCAGATAAAGAAGGCAACCCGCGTTGACCCAGTATTATCCCAAGTTATGGACCTGGTGATGCATGGAAAATCTCGACAAACCTCTCCGGTCTCACCTGACCTTGTTCCCTACATGTCCAGGCGGACGGAGTTATCGGTCCAATCTGGTTGTTTGTTGTGGGGGAGGCGTGTCATTATTCCACCACCCCTGAGATCACAGATGTTAGAACAGCTACATTCCGGTCACTGTGGAATAGTGCGCATGAAGGAAATTGCACGAAGCTATTTTTGGTGGCCTAGATTGGACAGTGCTATTGAAGAGAAGGCAAAAGCTTGTATGTCATGTCAGGGTGTAAGAAATGCACCCCAGTTGGCACCCCTACACCCATGGGACTGGCCTGAAAACCCGTGGCAATGTATTCACGTTGACTTTGCTGGCCCCCTTGAAGGAAGCATGTTCTTGGTGGCAGTAGATGCCCATTCTAAATGGCCAGAAGTCTCTATAATGCAGTCCACTACTGCAGAGAGTACTATTCAAAAACTACAAGGACTCTTTAGTCGTTTTGGTCTGCCAGAACAACTTGTGAGTGACAACGGACCACAGTTCGTCTCTCAGGAGTTTCAAAATTTTATGAAGGCAAATGGGATACACCACATCACGTCAGCACCATATCATCCGTTCACCAACGGATTAGCTGAAAGATTTGTGCAGACAATGAAAAACGCTTTGAAATCAGCAAAGGGACAACACTCCATTCAAAAGCGTCTGGATACCTTCTTACTTTCCTATAGAAACACACCTCATGCTACGACCCAGGCTTCCCCAGCCTTTCTAATGATGGGACGACAGCTGCGCACTTGCTTTGATCTGCTGAAACCTTCTGAACCCAGACAAACTGTGCAACATCAGCAGCAATATCAAGTCATCAGACGGGCACCCAGAGCAAAAGACCGAACCTTTAGCCCAGGACAGCCAGTTTTGGCTCGGAATTATACTTCCAGAGCTAAATGGGTCCCGGCCACAGTCATCACTCAAACAGGACCTGTTTCCTATACAGTCCGGACTGCAGAGAATCTTACCTGGCGGCGACATGTAGATCAGCTGTTGCCAGGTCATGCCAGTCTTCAGGACGCATCTGCAGTTGAGGGGTCTGACTTCACCCCTCCTGGTGAGACACCGAATCATGAGTCACCTGTTCCTGACTGTTCTCCTCCATTACCGCCGGCAGCTGAGATACCCCTTTGCCCAGCACGAGCTGATACCACCTCCTCACCTATTCGTGCTGCGGACCCTGAGCCCCTAGTACTTTCGGGTGCAACAACACCAGAAGTTCGCCGTAATCCACCTAGAGACAGAAGGCCTCCTCATCGGCTGGATCTTTAGTTAGGGCGAACCCAGGGTTATGGGGCAAAATAATCCCCAGGGTTTAGCCGGGAATGGAGGCAGTCTACCCTCCTTCTCTAGTTTAGTGTGTGTTTTATTTTGGGGATGTTCTTATTAGGGGGGGAGGAATATGTTGTGTATTTGGTTGTCATGGGTTTTGTTACTATGGCAACTGAGTTAGACTATTAAGGGATAGCTCAGCCGGTTGAAACCGGCTGAGTGAGCTCTCTGTGTCTGTAAATAAAATGGAGGTTTTGGTTAGCTGTCTGCTCTCTGGCCTCAAGTGATTGCTTCCTACACCGGCTGCCCCTAGGATAACACCTTGTGCCCTTTGCCAACATCTGCCTCCTGCATTGGCCAGCCTTTGGTTACTGCCCCCAGGGAGATGCTGCTAGTGGAGGTCCAGCTGAACCCACGCCAGCCTCGGCGGGTTTTCCCTGGTCGTAATAGGAAGCCAGGCAGGGTCAGCTTTAGGAAGTGGGGGACCCAATTCGAACAGTTTAGACGGGGCCCCGGCAGGGAGGAAAAAAACAAAACACGTAAAAAAAATACGTGGGGCTTGTACTCACCGGGCAGTGCTCCGAGTCTTCGGCGGCACTTCAGAGGTGGGTCCTTGACTCGCTCCAGATCTTTGGCGGCACTGAAGGACCCGCTGCCGAAGTGCTGCCGAAGACCCAGAACAAGTGAAGGACCCACAGCCGAAATGCTGTCGAAGACTCGGAGCGCCGCGAGGTGAGTAAAAATTAAAAAGGTGCCTCTAGCCAAGAAAGAGATTCTCACTGAGCGCGGGGACCTCTTAGGCGCGGGGCTCGATTCGGGGGAATTGGTGGAATTGGCCTAAAGCCGGCCCTGCTTAGGAACCCTAACCCTAGGGCTGGGTGCCCTACCCATAAGAACCATAATCCTAGCTCAAAGTGGCCTATCCTTAGGAACCCTAACCCTAGAGCGGGAAGCCGTACCCATAGGAACCCCAACATTAGCTCCAAGCACCCTACACTTAGGAACCCTAATCCTAAAGCGGGAAACCCTACCCATTGGAACCCTAACCCTAGCTCCAAGTGCCCTACCCATAGGAACCCTAACCCTAGCTCCAAGTGCCCTACCTTTAGGAACCCTAACCCTAGGGCAGGAAGCCCTACCTTTAGGAACCCTAACCCTATCTCCAAGTGCCCCACCTTTAGGAACCCTAACCCTAGCTCCAAGTGCCCTAGCCTTAGCAACCCTAACCCTAGGGCGGGAAGCCCTACCTTTAGGAACCCTAACCCTATCTCCAAGTGCCCTACCATTAGGAACCCTAACCCTAGGGCGGGAAACCCTATCCATAGGAACCGTAACCCTAGCTCCAAGTGCCCTACCCTTAGGAACCCTAACCCTAGGGCGAGAAGCCCTACCTATAGAAACCCCAACCTTATCTACAAGAGCCCTAACCTTAGGAACCCTAACCCTACGGAGGGAAACCCTACCCATGAAAACCCTAACCCTAGCTTCAAGTGCTCTACCTTTAAGAACTCTAACCCTAGGGTGGGAAGCCGTACCCATAGGAACCCGAACCCTAGTGTTGCCGGCACAGAGGGCCAAGGACAGCAACAGTGGGGGTTCGTTGCCCGGTGTGCGCCGCACTAATTAACACACCAGGGTGGAGAAGCAAACCAGGTTTATTTGAACCCAAAAAGGTGCCAGGGAGAAAAAGCATTCTCAAATCCTGCACACAGATACAAGCGGTTTTTCTCTCTTTATACATAACTTCAGCTAAGCATTTCCATCACCCCCACGCTCCTCCTCTCCCCCCACCTTTCATTCCCATGCAGCAAATACACTTTGCAATAGCAATTACATTAAGCAGTTAAGTCATACTTGGCAAAAACCACTTTAGCTCATTAGTAACTCTTCTGTGAACAGTTATCTTGTTTTATTTCTTTGATCTGTTATTCTGCCCCCCCCTTAGCCAGGTGTAAGCAGGCCTCATCATTATCTCCTGGCAGTACCACGGTTGAGCTAGCTGTTGTACATTCCATTCTCAGTTACTGGCCTGCTAGGTTGATTAAAGTTCAAACATAAACATGGAAGCGCTTTGGTCAGACATGGAGTGACTTTAGTTCATTCAGGCCTACTACAGAAGGCTTTATTGACACTTATGGTTTTCCACCCTCCTGAGTTACCTAGAGTCATGCCTAGTGACACCAACACTAGCTCCAAGTGCCCTACCTTTACGAAACTTAACCCTAGCTACAAGTGCCCTACCCTTAGGAACCCTAACCCCAGGGCGGGAAGTCCTACCCATAGGAACGCTAACCCTAGCTTCAACTGCACTACCCTTAGGAATCCTAACCCTAGGGTGGGAAGCTCTACGCATAGGAACCCTAACCCTAGCTCCAAGTTCCCTACCCTTAGGAAACTTAACCCTAGGTCGGGAAGCCCTATCCAGAGGAACCCTAACCCTAGCTCCTAGTGCCCTAACCATAGGAACACTAACCCTAGGGCGGGAAGCCCTACCCATAGGAACCCTAACCCTAGCTCCAAGTGTCCTAACCTTAGGAACCCTAACCCTATGGCGGGAAGCTTTACCCATGGGAACACTAACCCAAGCTCCAAGTGCCCTACCCATAGGAACCCTAACCCTAGCTCCAAGTTCCTTACCAATAGGAACCCTAATCCTAGGGCGAGAAGCCCTACCCATAGGAGCCCTAACCCTAGCTCCAAGTGCCCTTCCCTTAGGAACCCTAACCCTAGGGCGGGGTGTCCTACCCATAGGGACCCTAACCCTAGCTCCAAGTGCCCTACCCTTAGTCTGCAGCTGCCACGCCTCCTGCTTCCATCCCACAAGAGCTAACTAGCAGCCCCTACTCCTGGCAACAGTGCTGGGCACGATGGGCTCGGTGCTTCGGAAGTCCTCAGCAGAGGATAAAGAGATGGTGATTTTTATCTGAGGATCTCAAAGCAGTTTACAAAGTCAGGTAAATATCACAGTCCCCATTTTACAGATGGAGTAAACTCCTAAGAAGTGACTTTGCCCAAGGTCATAGAATGTCAGTGACAAGGCTGACAATGGAACGCGGGGGCCAGTATGATTGTAAAAGGTGATAGTGTGTATGCACCAAAACAGTGTTGCACTGCAAAACAGTCAACCATTTCACACAGTTGCCATCTTTGCAATGGTTTTCTTCTTGTTCATGCTCCAACAACTGGCAACAGTTCAGGCTTACAAACTCCCTTGCCTCACGTTTCCATTTGAATTCTAGGCCATATATATTGCCTTTGCTGCAGCCTAGCATTACACACTCATGATTAAACTGTGGAACTCTTTGCCACAGGAAGTTACTGGGACAAGAATTTAACAAGATTAGAATGGATTGGATATTTCTCTGACTGCCAAGAATATCCACAGTTATTAATAATTAATGATGACAAAACATTTTGGAAGGGATATTAAATCTTGTGCTTCATGGCTTAAGCCAGTCTGTAAATATTAGAGACCAGGATGAGACCTGTGATGGGGCCTGTTATCCCACATCTGCTAGGGCAGGATTCTTACATCATTCTCTGACTCATCTGGTGCTGACTACTGTCAGAGACAGGATACCGGGCTACATGGACCCCGGGTCTGATCCAGATCTGATTGCAAACTATTGCAATTCCTATGCTTCTATGCAGCACTTGTTGGTTTATTCCCTTGCTTTAGGATTTCCCTATACCAGGCTAAAGAAGAAATCTTTAGTGTTTGGTTTTGGAATGAAATAGTAGATGGAAGCAGCTGGTAAATAAAATGACACATCTCACAGCAGAGTGGTGCTAGAGACCTTGGGTATTAGGAACAGATGAGCAACCCCAACCCTGCTCCTCCTGAAAATGAGGAGGGGCAATCGCACATTTATTTTTAATAGCATGTTCAATTAGTTCTGAGTTTAAAACTTGACTCATGACACCAGTAAATGAAATTTGCTGCAACCTGCAGTGGGTTGCCAATGAGAAAATGTTCCCTCCACTGGCTCTCTGGGAGGGAAGGAAAGAAATAATCACAGCAGCTGGGACTTTTAGCAGCTGCTTTCAGCTGCTGGTGAAAGTCTGGCCATGTGTTACCTCCCTGTTTCAGCACACATGAATGGTGCTCCTTGCTGGCAACTGGAAGGATAGGGTAGCTTGGTGATGGTGCCTCATAGTGACCTCTCCTGTGTGGCGCAGCCATGCACTATCCTCCCTGACTCTCAGCTTTTACAGAATCGCTTAGTTTCTCTCGGCTTTCTTCAACTGTCATGGCATCCAGTGCAAAGATAGAGAGGGGAAGAAAAAAGATGTTACGTTCAAACTGTAATGTTCAGAAGAAAAACAAATTCAGAGTTGCAGGGGAAGTGTCAGCCTAGAACACTCAAGTGAGATTTACTATTCTATTATTATTGCAGTTTTACAAAGGCGTTCAGCAGACGATGCACCAGTGAGATGCATGCTCTAGCGTGCTGTGTAAAATGGCTGAGGGGACTGGATGGCTTTGGGGTGGGCGGTGGGATAGTAGGGGATGGCCTACAAAGCCTGTTAGCCCAAGGGGCCAGATTTAAAAAGAGCCCAGTATGCAATTGTAACCCCCATACCTCCTGGGTGTGATGCTCTGTCCCATCTAGTGGCACCGAGACCACTTAGAGAGAGATTAATGAGTCTCTGCTACAGCCTTAGCTAAGAGACATGTGGCTTTTAGCTCATGCAGTAGAGGCTCATGCATTTAGCTCCAGAGGTCCTAGGTTCAATGCCACTCGCTGACGACTGAGGTCTATCGGTGTTATACAATGTGCACTCAGCCTGAAAGTGGGCTCTTCTGAAAATGCAGCCTCTTATTCAGGCACATAAATGGGAGCTGAGCTCTTGGGAAAAATCCACCCTTAAGTGCTACAGAGAGTTGCTGGGTGCTGAACAGTTCTGAGAATCAGGTCCTTATTTACGTGGCTAAATGGGTTTCTGGTTTGTATGTAGCTCAGTTCAATAGGAGCTAAATAAATGTTGCTACTATTACATTCTCTACAGCTTCTTACACTGCTCTGATTCCCATAGTGTCTGAGTGCCTTCCAGTCATGCATTAAGTGACGGACTGACATCTGTCAGATGTGGTTTGTTCTCTCGCTCATCCTTTCCCCAGGAGAATTGTGTGTGCAGAGGAGGAGTTGATCAGCAAAAATTTCATTTTGGTTGATATTTTCCATTTTTGTAATTTAAACTAAAAACACACCAAAAACTGAAACATTTGCTTTTGGTTTAAAAAAAAAAGAAAAAAAAAGGTAAAAGGTTTTTGGTTTTTTTTTTTTCATTTTTGGAAACCAATCAGTTTTCCTGAAAACAGCTTTCAGAAATCCCAATTTTTTTTCAGTTTTTGATTCTTCATTTTAAACAATTTGCAGGAAATTTCAGGATAAAAATGATTTGCTTTCAATATGTCTCACAAAAATATAATTATAATTTCCCAATGAGCTCTAGCAATATTTGGATCTAGGCTTGGTAACCTGGATGGTCTGGTTCTGGGGTTTTGAGTCAGTCCAGTCAAGGGCCAGTTCCAATCCAAACACCTTCCCACGTCCGTGGTGTGTAAGTCTGGGGTTTCAGCCCTTTAGCTGGGACAGGTATCCACTGTCTCCTCATTGCTGCCTTGCTGGCAGGCTCAGCTGAAAGGCCAAGGACTGATTGCCCATGGAGCCAGAATTCCTCTCCCCTATAGAAGTGGAGTCCTTCCAGGTCAGTTGATGAGCAGTAAAGAGAGATCTCCCTCTCCCGCTCGCACTGCTCTGTAGACAGGCAGAGGTCTCACCTCACTGGAGCTGTCAATCTGGGCACCTTTCTCTAGCACAAAATTCACTGGGGACAAAACCATGGACATACCTATTTATTCCTAGCAAGTTAAAGCCTTGTTCCATCTGGCTTCTGGCCTTTCTTCCAGCAGGTTGTCATTCCCATCCGAGCTGGAAGCTGTGGTATACTAACTACAGGGTGTCGGAGTCACTATCACAAGGAATAGACCTGTTAATTCCTGTTAAGGAATAGACTTGTGCTGGGCAGCCCAACAGGTCAAACCTGGGGGGGCACGCTCAGTGTGACGTAGGCTGACTGACTGGTAGCAGCTGACCTGACATCCCCTAAACGACAGTAGTGGAACAGTCAATGCGGTGGTGGTGTAGCCATGCTAGTCCCAGGATATTAGAAAAACAAGGTGGGCAAGGTCATAACTTTTATTGGACCAGCTTCAGTTGGTGAAAGAGTCAAGCTTACACAGACAACTTGAAGAAGATCTCTGGGTAAACAGGAAAGCTTCTCTCTCACCAACAGATGGTGGCCCAAAAACAAATATTACCTCACCCACCTTGTATCTCTCTAGTCCAGGGGTCCGCAACTTTTCAGAAGTGGCGTGTCGAGTCTTCATTTATTCACTGTAATTTAAGATTTCATGTGCCAGTAATACATTTTAACATTTTTAGAAGGTCTCTTTCCATAAGTCTATAATATATAACTCAACTATTGTATGTAAAGTAAATAAGGTTTTTAAAATGTTTAAGAAGCTTCATTTAAAATGCAGAGCCCCCTGGACTGGTGGCCAGGACCCGGGCAGCGTGAGTGCCACTGAAAATCAGCTCCTGTGCCGCCTTTGGCACACATGCCATAGGTTGCCTACCTCTGATCTAGTCCAATGTAGTGATACTTGAAAATCGCCCTCTTGTCAGGCAATTTTATCCACTAAAGATCTGTGTTAATGGGGCCAGTTGTCTCTGACCTTACAGCGGGGGGAAATACATAATATGACATCCAAAGCCCCTATCACAACAAATGCCTCTTCCCCCATGTACATTTCTTTCTGTCCCAAGTGAGCCAACTCCTGGCACTTGAGCATTGCACAAGAGGTGTGTCTGCTTAGAGTGGGGTGCAGCTCCTGAAGTGGGAGGTGCCACAGTGTATGCGGTGTGTCAGTCGGGGATTTTGGCCCTCTAGCTGGGACAGGTATCCACTCTCTCCTCGTTGCTGCCTTTGCTGGCAGGCTCAGCTGAAAGGCTAAGGGCTGATTGTCCACGGAGCTAGAGGTGGAGTCCTTTCAGGTCAGTGTGTGATGTCTATGGATGCTTGTGTGTGTGTGAATGCACATGTACAGGAAGTGACTATGTGAGGTTGTGGGTTTGAGAACATATATGTGGCTGCATGTATGTGTTTGTGGGAGAGCATGAGACTGTGTGTGTGTGTGTGTGTGTGAGAGTGAGAGAGAGAGAGAGAACTTGTGTTTCAAGCAGTCTCTCCCTTGTGTGCTAAGGGTGTACCACCACCTTTAGTAGCCTCCTTCGCCTGATGCTCCCTTAACAAGCAGAGCTGGATCTGTTTCATTTTCCTCTCTCTCTCCAGAAGTTATTCCCTTTTGTCGGAGAGCACAGCGAGAGCCAGCGATAAATTGCTGACTCCACCAACATAATATTGTTCAATTATTCACAGATGTGTTTTGGCCCTGCTTGACAAAAGCCTCTGCTTCAGCACATTTTGTCTGCTCACCAAAGGCAGTCATGCTAATATGGAATCAGCCGTCATTAGCAGACTCTTAGCAGCTTTCAACCACTCCACACTTTTTCTTTTATCCACTCCATCATTTTCTCTTACGATTTCATTAACGCAAGCCAAGCGTATCCTCCACTTGTGCTTCTCCGGGCAGGGGCAGCTCTAGACATTTCACCGCCCCAAGCACGGCGGCATGCCGTGGGGGGCGCTCTGCGGTCGCCGGTCCCGCGGCTCTGGTGGACCTCCCACAGGCAGAAGCCGCGGGACCAGCGGATCCTCCACAGGCATGCCGCCGAAGGCACCCTGCCTGCCGCCCTCCCGGCGACCGGCAGAGCGCCCCCTGCTGGGGCCTGGAGCCGCCCCTGTCTCTGGGAAGTCTAACAAGTTCAGTTAAGACACCTGCTGAATTTCCTGAGCTGGGCCTTGCCTTCAGTTATTCATCCCTGCAGTTCTGCACCCTAAATCTCTTTCCCCTGACGTCTCAGGGAGACTGTCCCTTTCGATGCAGAACTGAGCATTACGAAGCTGTCTGAATATCCCGGAAGTTGGTGTGGGTGCCCAACTCCTTAAACCCCCAGGCTGCTGTTAATAGATCTGTCAGGCTGGGATCATCTATTCAGTATAAACTCATGCTAAGCTGCCTGCTAGCAGCATTTGTTGTCACTGGCATCAGTGTGTTTCACAGCCAGTGCACCACCCCCACCTATTTGTCTGCTACCAGGAAGGAGCAATGAATAATTGGGATTATTATGGTAGCCCCAAAGGCCTGAGTTAGGATCAGGGCCCTGTGGTGCTGGGTGCTGTCCATAGACAACAGGCAGTCCTTGCCCTGGAGGCTTACATGCTAACAGACTCAAAATGGATGAAGGCTAAGGGACTGGGGTATAACACATATGCAGAAAAGGAGGAAGAAGCAACCCCTTGGACCAGCACCCAGATCACTGAGAGTCAGGGGCAGAGAGCGGGGGTGACCTCCTCCCTGTGCTTCTCCTGCTACAGAGATGCTCATTCCCATGCATCCCCCTCCTTGCTCTTGCAATCCTCCTGTATTGTCCCCACCTCCTGAAATGAACCTCCTGGCATTGCCACACATCTGTCTGAAGATCTGTAATCCTGGCACTAATCCATGGTAATCGGGTGACAATGAGAAGGAGCTGCCCTCCCTGTATCAAATGGCCCCAAGAGGAAAACGTGTCCCGGTTGTGCAGCTTGATGTTTCCTAGAGTCGAAGATAGCGGAGTGGAGAGCCCTTCACACCGCACAACATGGAGCTGACGCTCTTCTTGTTTACTCTGCACTGGGTTTGCTGGAGTCACTCTTGAGTTCATTATCATCCCCGAGGCACATCCTGAACAGACATAGCCACCAGGCAGAGCAAGTGCCACCCAGCTCAATCTCTAGCGAGGTCCTTAAGGTGGTCTGGCTGGATAGTCCATTAAACTCATCATGGGCGATCTGATTGCGCCCCTGAAGCTTTTGGTGACCACATGATTGCCAGCTGTGTCACGGCATTCCTTGTCAAACCTGCTTTGTAATTTGCTGTTCTTCCATCCTAATATGTCCCTACCAACACAGCTGCCGAAACCAAACCAGCACTGACAGAGGTGGTTCTGGGCTCAGCTACCGCTATTCTCATTGATTTTTGTCCTGCCTCTCTTGAATTGCACCAGTATAACTGAGAGCAAATCAGGCCCTGACAGACAGTGAATCCAGCATAACCCCTGTGAAGTTATTAGAGGGATTCACAAGCACGAGAGGACTGATTTTTCAGAAGAGCTCAGCATTGGGTGCTTATCTCTGTTGAAGATCCAGCCCCAAATGTTGCAGTGGGAGCTGCAGGGTACTGAGCACATTGGAAAAATCTGTCTATTATTTAAATGCCTAAATTAGGCGGTGGGCCCTGGAAAATCTGTTCCGGAGCTCTGTTCAAAATCTGGCCTACACTGATAGATGTGCACAATCCACACTCTTCATTAGTGCATGATTCTGTATTGCATGAACCAAGAAAATTAAAGTGAGACCAGATTCTTGTTTCACTGACACCAGTGTAAATCTGGAGTAACACCACTGAGCTACTGGAGTTATTCCCTATTTGCACTAGCAACCCTGATATCAGACTCTAGCCCCCAGGCCCTGAATCACAGCAATGCAGCTCTGTTCATCTCAGTGGAGTCATGTCTGATTTAGACTGGAGTCAGTCTGACTAGCTGATGTTCCTCTCTTCCTCTCAGGGTGTCCATTTGATCAAATCAACCAGGGGACCTCCATGTTTTAAACCTGGCAGCAGCCCCCCTCCTCCCCCCTCCTGTATACACACTGGGAATCGGCAATAGATCTCCAAGCTTTATTGAGACGTGTCCAGCCAGCAGAAGGCAATTTTAAAAGCTAATGTGATCTTTGAGATTTACAGCTCTACTTTGTGAAAAATATAAAAGTGGTTCCTTTTCACTCACCCCCCACCCCCTTTCCCGTATCCCCCTGGTGCTCTGTCTACTGATTTAGGGGCACCAGGTTTGTGGGCACATTAATCAGAGGGCGAATGAGAAAGCTGAGAGCTTTCACTGCATGCATAGGCTCTGTGTTGCAATGGCGGTTGTGATAGCCCAGTTCCATTTGCTTTAGGGGTATGGGGTGGAGCTTCTTGAATCCTAGTCATCCAGCTGATCTTTTTGATTAATTTAATTATGTTTTCTAACCACTCTGTGGAGGTTTTTATGTAACCCACATGCTTCCTGGGTGTGGTGTTCTGTCCCCTCTAGTGAGACCATTTAGAGATTGAGTCTGCTACAGCCTTAGCTAAGGGCCATATGGCTTTTAGCTCATGCAGTAGCGATTCATGCATTTAGCTCTAGAGGTTCCCAGGTTCAATCCTGCCTGATGACAGACCAGGGTCTGTCGCAGGGCCAGCTCTGGCTTTTTTGTCGCCCCAAGCGGGGGGGCGGCCGGAGCAGCAAAGCGGGGAGGGAGGGGACAAAACAAAAACACGGCACGGCAGGAGCGGCAAAGCGGGGGGTGGGGGGAGGGGGACGGACACGAAACAAAAACACGGTGCGGCCAAAGCGGCAAAGCCGGGGGGGGGCGGGGAACGAAACAAACAAAAAAAACCATGGCGCGGCTGGAGCGGCAAAGCAAGCGGGGAGGGAACAAAACAAAAACAGTGCGGCCAGCAAAGCAGGTGGGGGGGGGAGGGGGGGCGGGGACAACGGCGCAGCCGGCAAAGCAGAGGAAAAAAACAAAACAAAAAATGCTTCAGAGCGGCCGGAGCCAGGGTTCAGGGGGACTCCCTGTGCTGCAGAGTGCCCGGTCTAGTGGAGGGGAGGGGGAGGGAGGGGAGAGAGAGAAGTGGGGCGGCCAGGGCTTCAGCGGGGTGCTCGCCATGCAGCCTCGACCGCCGCACCGCCTGCCAGGAGGGCTCCGGTCGGCTGGGAGGGAAGGACACAGGCTGCCCTGCCGAGTTTGCTGCAGGGCGCTCTTCTCCTCCGCGCCGCCGTCCCCTACAGGGTGGCCGGAGCAGCGAACCAAAAAAAAAAAAACGGCCGTGCCGCCCTAGGGTTGGGCGGAATGCCGCTCCGTCGAATCTGCTGCCCCAAGCACGAGCTTGCTCAGCTGGTGCCTGGAGCCGGCCCTGGTCTGTCGGTGTTACATTTAGTTGAGTTGGTTGAGAATTTTTTTGACTATATACTTTTTCTTTTATTTTTCTCCAAAAGCGCTGATTTGTCAAAACGGAAATTTTTTGAGGAAACACGTCAGGGCTGACACAACTTTCACCAGGAAGTTTTCTTAGGTCCAGGATGGATTTCCAGTCAGAGAGAGAGAGAGGTTCCAGAATATTTACCAGGGGTTAGGATATTTGTCTCCGGGGTGGGAGATCCAGCATCCAGTTCCTGCTCTAAATAAGTCAGTGCAAGCACCTGACCCCAGTCTCCCACATCCCAGGTGACTGGCTTAGCCAGACTATTCTTGGGTATGTCTCTCTCGCTTTTACATTATTATTATTATTATTATACAAAAAATGTAAGGTCTCTGTTTCATTCCATTGGGAAACAAAACCAAGTGTAACCTCAACATTTTTTGTGAAACGGAATTCTTGTTTTCTGGCCAGCCTTAGTTTTTATATAGAGTTACTCACTCAGATGTGAT
Organism: Mauremys mutica; assembly: GCF_020497125.1. NCBI lineage: Eukaryota > Metazoa > Chordata > Testudines > Geoemydidae > Mauremys > Mauremys mutica. The sequence continues at coordinate 135,977,912 of NC_059073.1, read as the reverse complement.
TGTTACAGCTGATCAGGAAAAGACTTGTCATCCCCCCCCACACACACACCCATGAAAAGCTTTGTTGATAATGCAATAACAATTATCTGTTGAAAATGTTCACCTCCCCTCAAGATTTCATCATCACGATAATGAAAAAACAAACAAACAAACCAGCCACCTAGGGTTGCCAGTTTTGGTTGTGAGGTTTCCTCGTGTGACATAATCTTTAATCTTAAATGCCTGGAGACTCCAGGACAATCCGGGAAGGTTGGAAACCCTATAACCACCCCAAGCATGCAAATACTTCATTTTGGGTTGCGTTTCTTTTTCTATGAAAACCCACTCACTTTAATGGAAAATGAAATGCCTTTCATGGAAATAAAAACAACCCTTTCATTGAAAAATAAATGGTGATCGCATCTGTTCAGGTTCGGGGCATTATGGGTTAAATGTCATCAGACAGTCTGGTGTGCCTGGGCCTCATTTGAAGAAGGGGTTTTCAGGGGAACTGGAAATGGACCTCGTGTCTCTAGATCACTAGCTCAGAGCTGGCCCTGGGTCAGTAATGGCTGCGAGTTGGGCCTTAGTCCCATCTAACAACTGTCCAGTGGCCTTCATTAAATGCAGAGTCTGAGCAGGGCCGCCCGGGGGGCGGGGCAAGAAGGACAATTTGCCCCAGGCCCCGGGCTCCGCAGAGTCCCCACGAGAGTTTTTCGGGGCCCCTGGAGCGGGGGCCTTCACTCGCTCCAGGGGCTCCGGAAAACTCTCACGGGGCCGGGGCCCCCGGACAGGGGCGGCTCTACGAATCCTGCCGCCCCAAGCAGGGCGGGGCGCGCTCTGGCGGTCGCCAGTCCTGCGGCTCCGGTGGACCTCTGGCAGGTGTGCCTGCGGAGGTTCCGCTGGTCCCGCGGCTCCGGTGGAGCATCCGCTGGCATGCCTGCGGGAGGTCCACCCGAGCTGCGGGACCAGCGAACCCTCTGCAGTCATGCCTGCGGGAGGTCCACCGAAGCCGCGGTACCAGTGGACCCTCCGCAGTCATGACTGCAGAAGGTCCGCCGGAGCCGGCTGCCGCCCTGCCAGCAAAATGCCGCCCCAAGCATGCGCTTGGCGCGCTGGGGTCTGGAGCCGGCCCTGCCCCCGGAGCTTCTTCCGCTCCGGGTCTTCGGCAGTAATTCGGCGGCAGGGGGGCCCCGCCGCGGGTCTTTGGGGCACTTCGGCGGCGGGTCTCAGAGTGGAAGGACCCCCTGCCGTCGAATTACCACCGAAGCGGGGACCCCCCACCGCCAAAGACCCCAGGCCCCCTGAATCCTCTGGGCGGCCCTGGGTCTGAGTCCACTTCCCAGTTCACAGGTGCACACTTTGCTGAACTCACCACCAAAGTTGGCCCTAACTGACCCTCCCAGTGATGGAGGACTGAACAGGCCCATAGAGACTGTCTCCTCTTCCTCCTAGAAGAAGGGGCAGGGTCAAATTATACCAGCAGGGCCACGTGGGAATGCCTTGCACTGCTGTTGTCTGCACTGTGCCTGTTCTGGGGATAACCAGCAGCAGCCTTTCCATTTATAGAGGCCTTTCATTCCAGTCAATTCATGCCATGCAGGACTCATTTGCCCCACAGCTGAAATGCATCTGCCTCTGGGCAGCTGTAATGGTTCACAGCAACACTGCCTAAGAGTTTAGGATGGGAAGTGAAGAAAAACACTGTGTGCAATTGAAACTACAGGGGAAATCTAATTGGGTACAGCACTGACTCCAGAGTGCCCCTTATTAAATCATTAACATCACTTCTTGAAACACCCTCGGCTTACCCTGGAAGTCTCCTATCCAAGCATGGACCAGACTCAACACGTCTTAGCTGGTGACAGCAATGAAACTGGTACCTAAGGTGATGTGGCTCTGGATGTCTAAATAGTTCCAGCAACAGGATGGAGTGTGATGGTGTTTTCATACCTGCAGTAGATAGATGGCATCAGTGGACATTCCAGATAGGAGGCTGGGCAGCTTTGAGTGTGTGTGTGTGTGTGTGCGCGCATTTGGGTGTGCATGTGAGCACATCTCTGCATGTGGATGTATGTGGATGCATCTGTGTGTGCGCGCGCATAGGTGTTTGTAGGTGTGTTCATGTGTGTGTCTGTGTGTGTGTACATGGGTGTCTGTAGATGAGTATTTGTGTATGCACATACCTGTACCAGTGGATACAGGTGCTAAGTTACGCTGTATCCATTTGTTTTGTAGAAAGAGCCAAACCATTTTTCAACCTGGCATCAGAGCTGAAAAGACAATCAAAGCCTCTCTCGTCTGCCCTCTCCTCCCCCCCTCCCCGCCCCATGGTCTTTCCCTCACACCCTCTCCTGTTGCTCCCACGAGACTCTGAGAGGCTCTGCACCATGTGCATTGACTCCTAGCCATTTCCATCACCAGGCTGGGGCTGACAGCCTGACAGATAACACCCTAACAGTGCTAGATTGGAGAAATACTAGATTTATCCAGCCCTGCCATGCCCAGCAGAGCTGCTTCGATAGATTTGCCACGGTTACGAAGCGACAGCATCGCAGGCATGTGTGTTAAGCGGCAGCACAGTGTAGCTGCAGCCTCCCAATTGGTTACAGGCGATGGTTGGTCTTCGGAAACTTTTAACTTGTCAGAACAGTTTAAAGGATAGAGACAAAAAAGGAACTAATATGACACTGCGGACGTGCTCCCCTGCTGCACAGGCATGCTCTGCTGTCCTACAGGCAGCCGCCGGATCACTGTTCCTTGCATCTCCTTGTGAAGGCTTCTGTCTCCGCTGCAGCCGAAGCTTCAGACCTGGGCAACGAGGTTCAGGTTACAGGCCCTCTGCCCGGAGATGTAGTGCTTGGGCTTTGGCCTCCCACCCGGGGCAGCGGGGCTGTAGCTTTGGCCACCCTGCCCCGCCCGTGACAGCAGCGTGGCTCAGGCGGGCTCGGGCTTCGGTCCCCTCTCCTGGGGTCGTGCAGTAATTTTTGTTGTCCGAAGGGGTCGCGGCGCAATGCGGTTTGAGAAACGCTGTCCTCGATCCTTCAGCACTGGCCTACACCGCCTGCGTTAACCAACTGAGTCCAGCACCTATTCCCCGTGGCTCAGCCACAGATGGAGGGAAGGCATGCGCCGAACAGTGGGTTATGGCTGGACTAAATATTTTTGCCCTTATATTTCCCACCATGGCTACTACAGCTCCAGCTCCACTCCTGGGAGGCCTAGTGAAGACAAGGTGCCAGCACCCCACAGCATTTTAAGCAGCATATTGTGCAGATTTGCTGAGCAGGGTTAGATGATATAGGGGCTAGGGTGTTGTTGGGTGCCTAGAACCATGTAGGTATTAGGACTCCCATCTTTGCTACCGTTGATGGGGTTGTATCACTCCTAGTGTTACCTGGGGTTCTTTCAACCCAAAGCTCTTGGTGACTTTTACTCTGTGCAAGGAGGTGTCAGGAAATAAATCAGGGGAGACACAGCCATCCGACCAATAGATGGCTGGCACAAACACAAGTGCTTTCGCTGAAAGCTAACCTTTACTTATTCTCAAGCACTTACACACGTCCGCACAGGTTAGTAAAACACCCCCAACCCTCGATAACTACCGAAGCTGAGTGTGGCTCTCGAGTGGCACAGCGGCAGCCCGTCTGCCGGTGGGGAACACAAGATGCATCCAGAGGGAGAGACCAGTCCCGAAGAGTCCCCCAAAGGAGTCTCACCTGTCTCAAGCTTTTCCCCCTTATTTATACATTAGTAATACAATGACATGTCCCTTAAAGAAAACTTGTCAAGTAAGCAGTTTCAAGCAAGAGGCTCCTTCTGATTATTGATTAACCAGGTGTGGGTTTTTCCAGAACTTGCAGACTTGAGACCTCAATAGACATTCCTGAGGGTACATCCTGCTCTTTTCAAATGCATGTATCAGCAACTTTAACACAATTTTTATCAGGAAGGATGCAGGGTCAAGCTGCCCTTTCTGTGGCACCCAAAACCCCACTCCCCTCCTGCCTTGGTCAAGCTGCATGGCCACTTTACAGCCTACTGACTAGGTTGCTTTTTAACAATAAGCCATAGTAGTTTTAGGCACTTTACTGGTTTGCCAAAGTCTCCCTGTACACTAGGAATGGTGGGAGAGCCCCTCCCTCTCTCTGTCAGGGCTCCTATATGATGCCCATCACTGTGACATCACATCATCTCCCTCCTGCTTCCTCTCTCTTTGGAGAGTGCTTCTTCAGCCCTTTAAAACTCCCCACAGATTAAAAGTAGAAAGAAAACCGACCTGCCTTGGGCTTTGAAAAGCCACTTAAGTTTTTCCAAAGTGTTTCAGATTCAGTGCTTTGAGTGCACACTCCCAAGCTCTAGGGCTTTTTTGCAGTGGTCAGAAGAAGGTAATTGATCACTGACTTTCCCAGGGCTGGAGCACACATATCAGCATGTGGGTTGGGTTATGGATGGCTGCAAACCGTGTGAGTAGATGCTTTTAATTAAATTTCAGCTGAATAGCCTGTTACTACTGAAGAGGGATACAGGGAGGGGAGGGAAGGGAGATGTGGGGAGAAGTTTTTTTGCAATGCTCAACTTTCCACCAAGTGTAGGCTGAGAAAGTGCTGACTAGCCACATGGAAATCTTCCACCCCGAGTCTCAGTATTCAGGCAGGGTGCCAGGCAGAGTGAAAGCTGCATCCTCCTCTCTGGGAGCTGAAAGGAAGTTGGAAGGTGCGGAGTTGATGGCAGGTGGGAGTTATGGTTTTGCAATTGCTCATCCTCATCACAAAACCACTGTGTTGTCTAGCACGATAGATGGTCGGTGCTCTGGGAGGGGTAAGGTGATTGGAGTAACGGGAGGCCTACGGCTGAGCAACGAGGGGCATGATTGTCCTGTAGTTTGGGCACAAGCCTAGGACTTGGGAGACCAGCGTTCAAGGTCCTGCTCTGCCACAGACTTCTTATGTGACCTTGGGTGAGCTCTGTGCCTTCATTCCCCATCAGTACAATGGGGCTAAGAGCAATTCCCTGTCTCTCAGCGGGGTGGGGAGGATACCTACATTACAGATTGTGTTGTTCTCTGACACTATGGCTATGGGTAAGTTCTACAGGCAGATAGTGACGTGTTCCTGGGAAGGGGTGTGGTAAGAAGAATTGAAACAGCAAAGGGGAGTGCTGCCGCTGTGGATTGAGAGGCAGCGGCAAAGCTGTGTCTGCAGGAGCCCAGGGTAGGAATAGCAGGGGATGCGGCAGGTCAGGATTGAGGGTGGCGGCTGGAATAAAGGGGATGTGGGGCAGAGTTGGCAGAGCTGTATGGGGAACTCAGGGCTGGAGCATCCCTCTAAATATACAGTGGGCTCAGGAACTCAGAGCATGTGTTGGGATTAAGGTAGAGGGGGGTGGACAGACTGTGGGAGCTTCTCTTTCATGGGTACCTCAGGGAAACCTACAGCCTTTTCCTCCAACTGGTCAGTGGGTCCCAACCTCTCCAGTGAGTGTTCTCTGGACTCCTCTCAAGCCAGGACTTTGAGGAGGTCAGACAGGGACGCAGACTCGGCTGTGTCCTGGCATTGGTCTTGACTCTTGAAATGAAGAGACATAATCACAAAAGGGACCAAATTGAGTCTTGGGAGCTCAGCAGATAAAACTGAATTAAATGGCCAGTTGGTTTGTACTAAACAAAACAAAGTAAGGGACCAGCATAAATAGCTCCATTGCATTGACCTGCCACTGTATTTCTAGGATTCAGAGCTGTCTGCTCCTTCACACCATCTCAGGTCACTTCTTTCATCCTTGCCTCTCCTACACAGGTGAGTTCAGGACAGTTAGTCACCCCGTATTCTTCAGTAGCACAATGTGTTGTCATTTGGGGTCAGGGCTTGAATTCCAGAGGGCCAGGGAAGCGTCATGCTCAGTCATGGTATCAGAGGAGTAGGTGTATCACTCTGCAGTGCCCTCTACAATAATAGGCTAGTGACAGAGTCAACTGCCACCTGGGGAGTTACAAAAAACACTCTCAAGCAGCTGGCTCCAATTACTCAATCCTCTCTGAAGCTGCTGGGAGTGAGAGGGGTCTGGAGTCTTTACAAGCCAAACCCTGCTCATTCCACAAAGAAAAAAGAGAGGCAACACCCAAGAAGCCTGTGTGCTGAAGGACGAGTGTTAAGGAGGAAACAGTTTCAGGAGGGGGCAGGAGGAGAGAGAATCACCTTGGGAAAAAGGTACTGAGTTTGGGGAGAGGTGGGCATGGACTGGGGGCTGCCTTTCTAGGCAACTTTGGACTTGCCTGAGAGGTAACTTATGGGGAAATGGGACTAAAGACTTTGGGTGTAGATGATGATAAACTGAACACTGAACCATTTTCTTTTTTTGAACCATGATAGCTAGATAGAGCTAGAGTGGGTATGCTTATCCAAGCTGCAACTGTGCCTCTAATTGCCATGTAAACATAATCCTGCTGGTGTAAATCTAGTTTTTGTATACTTCCATAGCCGCATTACTGCAGTATGTGAGCACACGGCAGTCTCTAATGTATTTATCTCTCACAACACTCCTGGCTGGAAGGGCAGTGCTTTTATCCACCTTTCACAAGAGAGGACTGCTGCATGCAGACTTAAGCCCAGACTTGTAAAGGTATTTAGGGGCTGCTGTGCTCAGCATTGCCCTGCCTAACTGATTTAGGTGCCTAAATCCAATCAACAATTGATGGGTCTGGGTATAGGTGACTTACCCAAGGTCACATGGGAGCCAGTGGCAGAGTAGGGAAGTGAACCCAGATCTACTGAGCCCCCATGCAGTGCCTTAGCCACATGATCATCTGTTCTTTCCATGCTATGCTGCTATTCTTATCTGTGTTGCAACACTGTTGACCCCAAACTGATTAAAACAGCCTCAGACTGGGTAATTGGAGCATAAGCAGAGCCTACAGTTGTATCCGATTGTGCTGTGTATTGCACTGCCACTTTGCCAATAGACTGTCCTCTGTGGCCTTCATTTCTTGCTGGTCAAGTGCTCTCAACATTCTCATCGCAGCAGCTGTGCTGGTTTTAGGGCCTTGAGAATTAAGCTTTGCATCACTGAGGTTATTTCCAGGTCTTTGCATTATCTGCAAATCACCATCTTCCCCCTCCTCCGATTACTTCTCTAACAATCCTATCTTTAATTAAACTGTCTGGACTTGCTCCTCCATCAGTTCCTTTTGTTGATAATTTTGCGGGCACACTAAGACTGACACTTTCATCTGAACTTCTGTGGTTCATGTGAGAAAAAACACCTTTCCCCTGGCTGGCCATTCTGTTTTCCTGCAGCGAGGGCAAGGTGAGGGGTTGCAGCATTGTGGTACCAACCTAATCACCCATTGCCTCAGCTTCTGGTTAGAGAAGTGTTATATCCTTGGGGCAGCCGGTGTAGGAAGCAATCACTTGAGGCCAGAGAGCAGGCAGCTAACCAAAACCTCCATTTTATTTACAGATATACAGAGAGCTCACTCAGCCGGTTGAAACCGGTTGAGCTAACCCATAATAATCTAACTCAGTTGCCATAGCAACAAAAACCATGACAACCAAATACACAACAAGAAGGAACAGGGATGTGATATTGGGTGTGTTTCTCAAAACCCCAGCTCCTGGAGTCCTGTAAATCTGGGAGAATCTCAGCTTCCATTTTGAAGAGTAGAGTATGTTTCTAGTCCTTATGGTTGCAGGGAGAAACTTGAAAATGTGACCTCACGGGTTTAAAAGCCAAAAGATAAATAAAAATCCAGAATTTTTTTTTTTTTTAAAGGCAGCCCTGCAAGCCTGATGTTGCTGTTCCTACCTGCACATGATGTTCACTCTGGGCCAAATCAATCCCTGGCATAGCCGGATTGACTTCAGTAGTTACACGAGGAGTGAGTCATGCCCTCTGACAAAGGCTTTTTTTCCGCCACTCCTTTCAGTTCCTGAGCTATAGTGCTAGCACAAAACACGTTCTCTGAGCAGCTGCAGTTCCAAACACCCCATATTGGTCCAACTGAGATCTCGTCAAGAGACTTATGTTCAAGAATAAATAGCTCAGCATAGGAGCCTTAGGCAGTGAAGGGGTCTTGAAAGGAAATAGGGCTGAACCAAAGGGAAAACTCAACAGAGTTTGTTTATAATCCTGTAACAAAGGAGGGGGGGGGAGGAATCTTTGTGCAGAATAGACTGGAGGAAGCAAAGAGCTGGAAATAAAGCATTTTCCCTACCCCTTTATCCTTAAATAAAAAGCTTCAGAACAAAGCCTCTGTACAGACCAGAATTAGCCCTTTTGCAGTTAAACAGAAAGCAACCAGCTAGTGCAGGCCTCATGCCGACGGCCCTTTGGCGCTGTGATTTCAAAGCATCCATACGCAGTGTATGAGTGGCCACCTTACCAAAGCATCAGTTCACCGTTGGAGGGCAGAAGGGTGCCTTTCCTAGCTATCTGTGGTACTTATATGGGCCCTATTATGGTAAACTGAAGTCCCAGTCTAGTGGTCTAACCCCAAATCTTTCCTTTCCTTTTTCTTTTCCACAATGCTTAATGGCTGGAGAGTTGGATACCTTCTAAATGTGGGGTGAGGGTGGAGAAGTCTGGTAGCAAATTTTATACCGAGGGTATTTTAAAAAGCAAATAGGCTATTGATAAAGAGGAGAGAAGGACTGGGATTGTTGCCAACTCTCACAATTTTTATTGAGTCTTGCAATAGTTGTTTTTTTTTCCTTAAAGCCCCAGTTCCTGGAGTCATGTGACTGTGAGAACTGCAGCTTTCACTTAAAAAAGAAAAACAAGGGGCAGATCCTTGGTGTAAATCCTATGACAATTTATACCAGCTGAGGATTTTCTCCCAAGTGTCTACTCTTCCTGGCTTTGAAGAAAAGCGTGAAAATGTAAACCCTCAAGGCTTTTTCAAAAACAAACAAACAAAACCATACCCCAAAATACTAGTTTTAAAATCTCATGATTTGGGGGCATAATACACAATGTTTGACTGCTTGGGATTGGTGGTGCTTGGGATTGTTATCTCTCTTCTAAAGTGCATGGGAATTATGTGAGTACAGCACAGATTTCCCCAGCCCTTTGGGTAGCCTGTCCTGTAGCTTGTCCTGGATTCACAACTGTTGGCCTTGGTTCTCGGCTCCTTTGTTTCTTTAGCTCTCATACTTGGATGCCAAGTGAGCGCATGCACCAACTGAGTGTAGAGGTCTTCTCTGTCACACTAATAACCAATTATCATGGACAGGAATAGGCTTAAGATTTTAACTCCTTTTCAGGATTCAATTAAGTACACAGGTGCCTGGGCCTGGGCCTCACTTCTGAACAGTCTGAATTCTCTCTCCTAAACCCTTCAAATCCAAAAAAAGCAATAACTAACTGCAGCTCAACTTCTGTGCTGGCAAGAAGAAACTGAAATTCCTTTTGTACCCAAGGGCAGTCTAGCTGCTTGCCGTTCCCTGTATTTATGGAACTTTATATCATTTTCTCATAGCTGTCAGTTTCAAGGGATTTTTAAGTTTTATTAGTGATTGGCTCTTAGGGTATGTCTACACTGCAATAAAACACCTGCAGCTGGCCCATGTCCGCTGACTGGGGCTTGGGCTGCAGACTATAAAACTGTAGTGTAGATGTGCAGGCTCGAGCCTGGGCTCTGGGACCCCATGAGTGGCTCCCTGTTTGAACTTGCCTACTCCAGGAAGGCAGTTGTGGGTCAGTGCCCAGAGCTGGGAATCAGGACACCTGGATTCTCTCTCTCTTACACAGTCAGTAGATGAAGGGTGGGGTAGGGGCTAGGTGGCTAGCCTTGGACTTGGATTAAATTCCTTGCTCTCACATCCAGTTGTGTGACCTTACACATGTCACTTAGCCTCTCTGAGTCTTGGCTCCTTAGCTGTAAAATGGGGATAATAGTGCTTCCCTGTCTCCCAGGGGTACAGCTTGTGAGGCTCAGATACCATGCTAACAGGGGGCCATAGAAGCTCCTTGGGCCAGTCAGTTGGCTGCTCTGGGGATCAGTTTCCACATCTCTAAAACAAGGATGAAAATAATACCCACTTTTCAAAGTGTTTGGAAATCTGCAATCATTATATAAGTACCAAGCATTTAATTCTTTCTAGGGGTGGATCTCAGCACTGCAGCCAGGAGCGGCTCTAGCTTTTTTGCCGCCCCAAGCACAGCAGGCAGGCTGCCTTCGGTGGCGCACCTGCGGGAGGTCCACCAGTCCCACAGCTTCGGCGTACCCGCAGCCGAATCTGTGGGACCGATGGATCTCCCGCAGGCAAGCCGTCGAAGGCTACCTGACTGCTGCCCTCGCAGGGACCGGCAGGGCGCACCCCCGCGGCTTGCCTCCCCAGGCACTTGCTTGAAGCGTTGGTGCCTGGAGCCACCGCTGACTTCAGCCATTGAGATTGTGGCCCCATTACGCTAGATGTTGTGTGTCCACAGAGTAAGACAGTCCCTGCCCTTAGGAGTTGGCAATTTAGTAGTCAAGACAGATGAAGGCAATACTGTATTATGACCCCTGCATTACAAATCGGAAACTGAGGCAGAGAGGAAGCAACTTGGCTGATGTCGCATGAAGTCTGTTGCTGAGCTGGGACTTGCACCAAGATCACCTGTTTACTAGACAAGTGCATTAAATACAAGCCATCCCTCTTCTTGAATCCAGAAGCTGCTACAGGCTGATCAGACTTTTGGAAACTTATTTAGTTCCCTTGACTACAGTTCTATAAAATCCTTGAGGTTACCAGGAGCATTTGAACAAGGTGCCTTTTAAGAAGGCCAGGGTGGACTAAATAGATGCTAATTTAGTTACACTTACGAATAACTGACTCCCCAGCTCCTATAAGCCAGGATACCTTGCGGGTCCCAAGTTAACCCTGCAAAAACAGGAGAAGAACTTTAATTGAAAAAGAGAGCACAGCTGCTAGCAGAAGAGAGGATTTGTTTCTTTTATGGTTCTATTAAGATAATGCTAGAAATGGCGCCTTGGCTGTTGTAGCAGATTCTTATTTAAATCTCTCCCTCCTTTAAATAAAGGGAATATGACTCCTTTGCAATGTTTTTCAATGAGCGTAGGAATTTTTTGCGTATTGTAATTGATTTATTTTGTAATGCAATATTGTCTAACATTCACAGACTCATTTGACTAAATTATTCATCAGCATTTTTTTTTAAATAATGCAGCAATGTTCTCTTGCAAATTCCACTTTCATTTCTTGCTTCTTGGGCAGGGGATGGAAAATAATATGCAGAGGGGAAGGGGAGTAAATCTGTCTTGTCTTGCTCCAAGTTAACTGCAGTGTTGTAGCTGTCATGGTCCCACACAGAAGAAGAGGAGAGCTCTGTATAGCTTGAAAGCTTATCTCTTTTGTTAACAGAAACTGTTCCACTAAAAGGTATTCCCTCACCCACTGTGTCTTGCTCCAAGTTCAGAATGACTTACCAGCTGTGGGATTTAAGATTAGTTAATTAGGCAATTACTAGAACCCATATTTAGGGTCTGATCTAATGGCACCACTCCCACTATCCTTGCTGTGTGGTGGAGTATTTGGGGGGCTCCTTTTCCCAGCAAACTCAGGGCAAAATCTGGCCCCTTTGAGGTTAGTGGCAAATCTTCCACTGACTTCAGTGGAGCAGGATTTGGCCCCATGGAGTTTGTGTTCTCTTGCTTATGCCATTGTGACTCCACTGGCTTCAGCAGAGTTACTCCTCTGGCTGAGAGCCTTGAAAGCAGCAGGAGAATCTGGCGACGGGAGTCCTTTGTCTGAAGAGAAATGTAAAACCACGGCCCTGCTATTGCTGACCCCTGGAAGAGCTGAGACTGCATGAGGTAGGCAAGAGTGAGGAAACTAAAATCCGGGCAAAGACTTCCCACCTCTACCTATCGTTAATACTGGCTGGGATTTTCAAAGGTGCCTATGGGAGTTATGTGTCTGATTCTTTGAAAGTGGATGGGATTTTAGAGTGGGAGGGTCAAAAGCACCTACGTGACCATTGGGGATTAGGAACTTTTGAAAATCCTCCCCATTGGGTGTCTAACTCTCTTGGGATCATCTGAAATTCTGTCCTGTTAATTCTTAGACTCAGCTAGAGATCAGGGTTCTGAAACACTGCAGCTGAAGCTTCAGCTACTTCTTGTAAAACTCCAGCAAAAATAATTGGATTCTATTCATTCCCTCTGGGGCACCTGGCATTGGCTGCTGTCAGAAGACAGGATACTAGGCTGGATGGACCTTTGGTCTGACCCAGTGTGGCCGTTCTTATTCTAGGCAGGTACTTTTCCTTCCCTTATCACATCATACATGAGCATCTCCCAGTTGTGCATTAAGCAATGTGACTAACATCTGTCATGTGTTTCATTCCATCTCCTCCTTTCATAGGGGGAGAACCGTGTGTGCAGTTAAGTGTTTTGTTTTTGTGGACTTTTTTTTAGTGTGTGCACACTACTATGTGTGTTCATTAGAGAAGGCCAAGTCAGAACTATGCCATGCATTTGGAGGCGAAGGTGGTGAGTGAGATCTGTGATGATCCTTAGTTTCTGAGGGAGTTTGTTCCATGGTATTGAAGCAGCACTAGACAAAGCTGTCTCCTGCACAGTTCTCCCTGTTCTGTGGAGCCCCTTCAATAAACAGTGGGAGGAGAGCTTGAGAAGAGGCATAGAGATGGATTTTTCAAGGCAGAGTTATGAGAAATGCTTTCTTTCTGGCTCTTTTGAACTTGCATAGTGTTAGAAATCCCAGTGGCAAATTAAAGGAAGGGAACAAGGTGTTTTGCCTTTGATTCAAAGAACTACGTTTGGTTTTTTTTTTCAATTTTATTTGAAGTAAATAGAGAGCAAGATTTGATTCTGAATTTGTTTAGTTTAAGGGAGGGTGAAAATCTTGCTCCGACTGAAGATGGGACATTGTATCTTCCGCTTTCCAGTTAGGGACTGCATGTGACTTAAGCATCTAGTGTTAAAGGGAGGAATGGACAGGGCCCCATGCGCTTAGAAAATGGGCAAAACACACTAGTCTTCCATTAAAGATGTGTTCTCTCTCTCGCTCTCTCTGCATGCGCTACAAAGAAAGCGTGCAGAGCTCTCACTTAATTTGCATTCCTGTGTAGCAGTTACTGTTTTCAAGTCCCAGGATGTGATGCTGATGAAAGACAGTTAATTCAATTTCTACAGAGAAATTGATTAATGGACTGGATTAAAATAAATCCCTGGTGTCCTGGGTCCCTGCAAAGCATACCAATTCCACTTTATCTCCCAGGTCCCTCCTTCTCGCCTGACACTTTGACAATGTGTTTGGGAGAAAGAAAAGAAAAGGGATCGAAAGGAAGTTTTTAAAGAAGAGGAGGAGAGATGAACACTGGCAGATTAATGATAAAATACATCTCTATATTTAGTTAGCTTGATTAATATTTTTAAAAGAATTTCCTGTTGCCTATATACTAATCTTGGATTTGTTCTAGCTACTTCCAGTGGATTTTCAGAAAGGGTATTTAATATGCATTTGCAAGAGACCGAGTTCAGGGACTTGGGAACCGAGGACAGAGACCTTTGCTGCCACTCTGGGTACATCTCCGCTGCATGGCTAGCAATAGCAACATACATGTGGCAGTATGGACTTCAGAATGAGCTATACAAGCATGCCACAGACTCTGCATAACTACTCCTGTTGCTAAAGGTAGTGCCACCATAGCCACACTGCTAATTTGAGATGTGCTACTGCAGGCAAAGCTAGCCTGGGCACATCTCAAATTAGCAAGTTGCAGTCACTCCTTGGATTTCAGTCTAGAGATACTCGACGTGTGCGGTTTAAATCCAGCCCCAGTTGGGGAATAGTGACAGACCATCCCTTTTGGAGGTCCATATAATTGATGGTTTCAATCCAATACCTTGAACAGCTGTCCACATCACACAAGCCCCCCCACCTTCCATAACAATTATCTATCTTTGTGGGGAGTTTCTGCAGGGATGCCAAGAAATGAATGGGCCAGTGAGAATGACCCGCTTGGTGGCAGTATGTTGGCAGAGCAACACATGGCAGAAACTTGCCCTACTGCTGCTCATGCTGAACCCTATTTCAGCTAAGCCACATGCTTAGGTCTTAACACACCTAAACAGGACAACTCACCTGCGTGGATACAGCTATACCAGTATGAAGGTTCTTAGATGGGAATCAATTTAGACCAGTATAGGGAGGGGAATAAGTGATATAACTATACTCTTATAGCTGCATCCACTTTAGTGTTTGTACTGGTATAACTACTGCTGTTTAAAAAACAATGCCTCTAAATAGAATAGCAAAGGGTGTAGTAGGGTAGAAAGGCTGGTCCAGTGGCTGAGATGCTAGCCTGGAATATGGGATACCTGCCTTTAACTCTCTTCTGTCACTGACTTTTCTATGTGCCCTTAGTCAAGTCATTTAGTCTCTTTCTGCCTCAGTTCCCCATCTGTACAATAGGGATAATAGCACCCCCATGCCTCACAGAGGTCTTGTGAGGACACATTTGTAGGCATAGTTTGATGTCTATATTTGGGGGGTGGGGCAGCTCCAGTCAGGGCAATTGGCTCTGTGTGTGTGTGGGGTGGGGCAAATTCCATGCCTGCCAGATGCTTGCAGTTTTGGGGGCAATGCCCCTCCCTGCCTCCTCCCCCCCTCCAACTACACCAATGGATATATATGATGGTAGATATAATAGGGCCATACGTACCTAGCTAAATGTGTATCAGCAGATCTGGGGGAAGGTGGCGGGCTGGACTAGCGGGGCGGGGGGAGGGCTGCAGGACCCTAGCGAGGTGCCTCAGTAGAACTGGCTGGGGCTTCTGCCAACTGGGATTGTAGTACATTGGCAGAGCTGAGTGGGGAGCTTGGCATCAGAATGGCAAGTAGGGTTTGATGGCTGAGACTGAGGTGCCTGACATCACCTCTCTTGACCCTACTTTGACAAGCCTTAAAATTCACCCGTGACTTCTAAGTACTGGAACCTAAGAGGTGAGCCAGGATGGGAGCAGTGACAAGCTAATCTGGCTGAGTTTCTCCAGACCTTGTTGGGATCTGTCCCTTTACCTGCACAATGTCATGGTGGTCAGGTCAGCTCTCCCCAAAATTTGAAAAAGTCATCAAGAAAAGCCCTCAACCAGTGTCTTGAAGATGTAAAAGTATTAGGGACTCCACCTCTTCCAGAGACCAAAAGGGTTAAATCATTCAGGATGATGGGGTGGGGTGAATTGCTTTCAATTAAATGCTTCTTATATACTTTTCAGCTACACAAGCCAAAGTGCTACAGGTTCTTTTTAACCTGTCTCTTGGACGGATCTGCTCTCTTTGCTCCTCTTAGCTTTTGGGCCATGCA
Organism: Mauremys mutica; assembly: GCF_020497125.1. Lineage (NCBI taxonomy): Eukaryota > Metazoa > Chordata > Testudines > Geoemydidae > Mauremys > Mauremys mutica. Next base: position 135,962,606 of record NC_059073.1, on the reverse strand, counting down.
ACCCTGCAGGAAAGGCCTCTGCTCCCGATCTCTTCCTCGCTTCCTGCATGAGCACATCCTTGTGGGCTTGCTCTGATCTGCTCACAGCGCTGCTTTGCATACAGAAAATCACTGGGCATGAGCAATTTGTCAGCTGAAAGAGGCTTGAAATAGAACATATGTGGTACATCTTGCATTCAAATTCAGCAGGCTTCTTGCATAGTCCATTGTGCCTTCTCTAACAAACACCACAGAGCTGTTTGTGCGTGGCCTAGATTTTCAATCACCTCTTTGATTCCTTAGCAGAAGTATTGTGTGTTGCTGTGTTTCATCTACAGCAGGGTACCAGGTACCCAGGTGTGCTGCTGCTTTCTTCTAATGCACGGCACTTCGAGGCAGCTATTACACACTCGAACAGATGGCAAGGGCTTTTACGGCTAAACCGGTACTGCAATTTCAGCCTTTTAGGGTGCTCTCCAAACCACAGAATTGTAGCCAATGAGGAAGATGCTAAGGATCTGGTTTCAGTAATATTCTGCTGTTGAGGCTGTAGGGCATCATTCTTTGACTCTGTCTTGAAGAAAAAATTCATCATTTATGGGCGACTATTTGATAATAAACTCTTGCTTTCCAAGTGCTAGCATAATAGTGGCTTCTCATATGATCGCTGTTGAAGGTATCTGTGCCTCACCAGGATTTTGTAGTGACCAAAGCAGAGAGACATACCTCCCAGAATCCATCCCAGGTGTCCCAGTGAGCCCAGGTTATGCTGGGACAGGACTTTGGGGTCTTGCTCAAGGGCTGGGTGGAAATCCATGCAGTGCACGTAAAAGCCGCACACTTCTTGAGTGTGGGGTTCTGTCCACTTGTAACACCGACAGACCCCGCTTGTTAGCGGGCAGGATTGAACCTGGGACCTCTGGAGCTAAATGCCGTATGGCTGTTAGCTAAGGCTGTATAGCAGACTCGTTAAACTCTCTTTAAGTGGTCTCTGTGCCACTAGGTGAGACAGAACACCACACCCAGGAGGTGTGTGGGTTACATAGGCATGATCAATAAGGAGTTGCATATCTTGAGTCTGATTATCTTGGGAGTTTGATAAGGCTGGATGGAAACAAAGTATTCTTTTTTTGGGGGGGCGGGAGCTGAGGTTTTGAATGTCTTTGTTCTACATTGGAACATACACAGACACACACTCCAGAGCTCCCACATCCCAGATGAGTGCTCTAATCACCAGGCTATTTGCTGGACTTTGGTTTTGACTAGAAATTGCATTCTGGACCTGAGAAACCTTCACAAAAAACAGCATTTCTGGGTTGGGGCAGGGGAATGGAGGGGTGGGTGGAAGTAAACAGAACTTCCGACCAGCTCTAGAGTTTGCACATGGGCCTTGTTTGTCCCATCACCTCAGTGGGTGTTACACTGGAGTAAGAGCCAACCGCAGGGAGCTCAGGGTTTGGCCTGGTGAGGTGAACTCAGTGGGAGTTTTGTTGAGTAATGAGAGAAGGGACTGCAGGGTTTCTGGTTATTATAACTTGACTGAAATGGGATTCTGAAGCTTCTGCTGGGCTAAAATCTAGACATCCTCTCTGCAGTCCTTAACTGGGCAAATTGCCAAAGAATTGCATGAGTAAGGCTATGTAAGATTTGGCATAAAACATTAAATAAGGACCTGAAATACCACAGTGAGTGGAATAGGGTAAGAACCTAGGTTAGGGTTAGCCCACTGAGGATTCTTTGTGCGTAAGGACTCCAAATGACATGAAATATAAATTAATCCCATGATAATGGCTTATTGAGTTTTGGATGGCAGTCATGCATGCAATGCTGCCCTGAGAGTCCCAGGGCCACTTTGTGCAGTCATTCATATCCATACCAAGTGAATATGAAGTGTCACCATTCTGGCCTGGTAGCATGTTACATCTGCTTTGCATTTCCATTGGATTGGCAAATGACTGCATACTGTGCAGGAGAGTCAGGCCCACCGAGTACTGCTGGGTACCTAGTATGGTGATCTGTGATCACTCAGCGCTTATGGTGCTTGCAAGAGCTCTGCTTTATCGGTGTCTGGCTCTAGCTAGCGGAGTATAGCAAGATCTTCTCGGTGTACTGTCTGGACTTTGTCGGCCCTTTAAAGGTACAGTCCCCAATCCAGCATTCAGGATGCGTCTACGCTGCAATCTGCGGTGTGATTGCAACTTTGGTAGACGCACCCGTGCTAAAAATAACCGTGCGGGTGCAGTGGCACAAGCTGCATTGCAGGTTGTACAGACCCGCTGGGGACTCTACTCTAGGTACGTACTTGCATTGCTTGCCTGTGCCACAGTGTCTTCACTGCTATCTTTATCTGTGCTATGCTAGCATGGGTGTGTCTGCCTAACAATCCCCCCAGGTTGCTGTATAGACAGACCCTCCAATGTCTTGAGCCAGGTCTTGCTATTTGCACTCCAAGGGATGAAGCAGCTTATTTTGGCAACATAGTGCATCTGTAGGAGCTTCATGAGCTGACCTGTCTCCGCAGCTCCTCGCTGGCTCTCTCTCGCGGCAGTGTTAGATTGCTCTCTGCATTCAGCCCACCTCGCCATAGTGAGGTTCTCACCAGGGATGTGCTTTTACTGGAAAATTTGAGGAAGCCACTTGGCAATTTTTTTTCCTCTCTAACTGCATGTTTTACCCTCATTAAATGCACTTGGGGGACAAAGTGGTGCCAGAGCCCCTGTTTAGGGTCAAATATTCCACACAAAAGCTGAGGGGAAGGGATAGCTCAGTGGTTTGAGCATTGGCCTGCTAAACCCAGGGTTGTAAGTTCAATCGTTGAGGGGGCCACTTGGGGATCTGGGGCAAAATCAGTACTAGTGAAGACAGGGGGTAGGCTTTGATGACCCTTCAGGGTCCCTTCCAGTTCTAGGAGATAGGTATATCTCCATTATTTAAAAAAAAAAAAAGCTGTCAGCTTCTGAAAAATATATACCCCCTCTTCTTTCCCTCCCCCCATCCTTCTGGTTGAACTAAACAATCTATTCTAAACATCTAGTCTTGACCTAAACTGCAGGTGGTGGAGTGGCTGGCTTCCCAGTGAGTGAGAGTGTCTGTTGCAGACCAGGAAGCTCAGATGAGAGGAGCAGATCCTTCAGTTCTTTTCTAGCTAAATGGTTCCACTTGCCTTGGTCACCAATCCCTGTTCCATTTCTCCCTCTCACATTCTAAAGAGAGCTTCCTCCTTTCCCCTATTTTTAAATGTTCAGCATTATTAACATGGGAAACAGGCGACTGACAGCCCCCAGGCATGAGGCAAAATGACGTCCGCTGTCCTGCTGCTGTTAAGGAATAATTCTGAAACAAGTGGGAGTTGGCTTTCAAAAGCAGAAAGCTCCCAACAGTAGCTCTTGTTTCCTGGAAGCTAATTGAATTTAAAGGCACTGTGGAAAGCGGGGAGGAAAATGAGCATGAAGGAGAGTGAACAGAAGCAATTTTCCCTTAGAGTGAGGGGTAGCAAGCTGATACAAAGGAACCCACTACGGAAGGCTTGCTTTTGTGAGCTATACCCAGGTGATCCTAGCCAGTGGCCTTTACCCTAGGCTTCCGAGGAAGGCAACCCCCCTATTTACCCTCCTCCCCCCCAAAAAAACCCCACAAGGGCCCTTACCTTCTCACCTGGGGGAAATTCCCTCCTGATCCTGAATCTTTCTATTACAGTAGCACCCAGAGGTTTTGTGCTAGGCGGCATTGTGCTAGGTAACGTTCACACATCTAGCAAGAGACAGTCCCTGGCCCGGAGAGCATGCTATCGAAATAAAGACCACGAAAGGTTGGTAAATATTGTCATCCCTATTTTACAGTTAGGAAACTGAACCCCACATTAAATATTTGCCCAAGGTCTCACACCATTTGTGCAGAGCTGGGAAACGAATAAAGACTGCTCCACATCTGTGCTTTAATCCTGAAGCCAATGCTATAGCCAGCCATCAAATGCTGTGATTCGTGTGCTCATGTACACATACTTGTGCTAGCACGAGTAGAAATCATGTAACTACAGTAGCACGGCAGAGCCACGCAGAGTAAAACACTCACTGTTTTCAGCTAGGTACTGTCACAGCTGCGCTGCTATTTTAGGCTCACGCTAGGTCTCATGCTGGTATGTGTACACAGATGGGAATTGCACTCCTCACTCATACTGCAGGCATAGGTCATAATATCTGTCTTTATGCCATGCCTGGACCATTGCTACCAATGCTGGACTGCTAACAGTCTGACTGTTTTTCAGCCACTTTGTCCCTTTCAAACCATTTAGCACCCTTTTGTCCTTGGATTCCAAAACAAAGGTACCATCCGACAGGGCCATGTGTCTGACAGGCTGTCAGAGCCAGCCAGGCCTTCATTTTAATCTGAGGGTTGTCTTTATTTTTTTTATGTTTGACTGGAAATTAGATTGAGATGATTTCAGCTAAAGTGGCTTTTATTGAAGCTTTCAGGAAACGTAAATGTCATCAGTCCTGTCAAAAAGAGACGCAGGAGAAAATAACAGGGCTAAACACAACCAGAGACTTGCACAGGGGCTGCACAAACTTGGTAATAGCTTTGCTTTTATGGGTCCTTTACATGGGTTTGTGTATGTATGAAGCCTGGGTTCTCTTCAGCTCTGCCAGAGACTTGCTGTGTGAACCTTGGTCAAGTGACTTAGGGTACGTCTTCACTACCCGCCGGATCGGCGGGTAGCAATCGATTTCTCGGAGTTCGATATATCACGTCTCATCTAGACGCGATATATCGAACCCCGAACGTGCTCCCGTCGACTCCGGAACTCCACCGGAGCGAGTGGCGGTAGCGGAGTCGACGGGGGAGCCGCAGACGTCGATCCCGCGCCGTGAGGACGGGTAAGTAATTCGAGCTAAGGCACTTCGACTTCAGCTACGCTATTCACGTACCTTAGATCGACGACCCTCCCCTAGTGTAGACCAGGCCTTAGGCTTTTAAAAGATATCAGACACTCATTGCCTCCCATGGTTCTCACTGAAAGTGGCTGCATGAGCATCTGATGCTTCATCTCTCTGCCACAGTTGCCCTTCTGTAAACTGGGGATGATACTGTGTTTTTTCTCACCCTTTGTCTCGTAGACTTTTCAGGACTGGGCCTCTTACTCTGGGTTTCTACAGCACCTAGCACAATGGGGCTGTTCTCAGTGGGGCATGTAGGTGTTACTGTAATACAAATAATGACATAGTGACAGATAACAGGCCAGATCCATGGAGCTACAGAGATGTACACTAGTGGGTGATCTGTACCAAAGACGAGACAGCAGATGTGAAATTCAAGGGTAGATTTTTTTTTTTTCGCTTTTCTTCATCCCACCTGTGACCCAACAACTTCTCAAATTTCCTTTCAGGTGACTTTGGTCTTGGAGGTCAAAAGCAACCAAGTCTAGTCAGCTGCTTTGATTTGTCTGTTTCCAGTGGACAGAATTGAAAAGTGGAGACATGACATTCAGAGAACAAAATTATTATTTTTTCAAAAAAATCATGAGGATGTTTGTCCACCCAGCTGCACCTGAGCAGCTTAAATTTCTACATGGATTTGTGGATGGATTCGTTTTAAAGGAATTGTAAAGTGCACAGAGTTATTGTACAAACCAGGTCTAATAAGCATGTAATTAACTACCCTGGAGTTAAATGTAATTGCTCTCTAAACACACCACCATTTTTACACATCCCTGAGGTCACCTGGAAACTAGATTTGAAGCTGTCAACTGGTTTAAAGATTAGTCACCATGTAAGCTGAGGTTTCTAACTTTCCCATAAGGCTCCAATTTAGGAGACAGAAATAGCTCAAGAGTTGCCCTCTGATTTACCCTGAGCAACAGACTAAAGTTACAATGTAATTACAAAGTTAGCCTTTCAAACAAATGCAATGCCAGATCTGCATTGGCATGGAATGTTTGGTTTACTTTTTTTACTACATTTCTTTCTCTTCCTTTCTGAAATAAATGGGACTTAGGTACTTTTGAGAATCCCACGAGGCACCTATCTGAATCTCTAAGTGCCTGAATACCTCTGAAAATCTGTCCCTATGTGCCCATGTCACTTGTGAGAATGGGATTTAGGCTCTTAATGCACTCTTGGGATTTTTACCCCGTGACTTCTTGCTTATATTGGCAAGTACCATCACAATCTTGAAACAGAAATAAGGCTGCCATTGCGAATCCAGTATGGGTCTGTGGTGACCACATGGTACCTGTCCGGTGGCCTATGTGAAAAGAGTGTGATAGAGTCTGTTCTTTAGGGGACAGGTAACCATATCTCAAACCCATTCATTATGATTGGTGCTGCTGTTGAGGAGTCTGGCCACATTCACGAAGTTCTTCCCTACCCTCTAGGTGTGGTCTCCCTGGAGCAAGGTTTAGCTCCCAAATTGCAGAAGCTTGCTGTACCGTTGCTGTGGTTAGACTTGTTCTCTGCAGAGGACTAGTCTCCAGAGCATGCAGTGTGGCCTGTCTCACCAGCATGACATGCACAAAGGAGAAAGAAAGTTTCCTTACAACTCAAAGTGGCAAAGTGCCAGTCGGTGCTGAGAGGAAACCCCTGGTGGGGACACTTTACCCCTGCCTATGCTTTCTCCTCTATGCTGTACATGTGACTTCTTAGCCATCTTTATTGCAGGTTAGCAGCATTTCACAGATGGCGTCAGATGGGCACAGGCTGATGTTTCCTTTGCCTCCATGCACTCTGGCTCTCCGTGGACTTTGGGGAGCTCTTGCATTCAATCTCAGCATGTACATCCTGAAGGTATCATGGGATTTCATTTTTGCCTATCTGCTAGTAGCCAGAATCGATGTCCAAGCAGTTCTCCTTCCTGCTGCGGCAGCAAGCCAAGGATTGGGAAGCTCGGGAGTTCCCCTCTGAATTCTGTCCCATTAGCTAAGTCTCCAGCCTAGTTTCTGGAACTGTCTTGTAGTGGTGTTTTACTGTGTCAGCAATGCTGCAATTTGCCGGCAGAGAGAGACATCCAGCAAGTAACACTTATATCTTTATTATAAGAGGAGTACTGTCTATGTTCAGAAATACATGATGCAGCTGTATAACAAACTCATCCCTTTTTAACGTCAATGGGGATTTCAACCAGGAACGAGTGGGGCTCATGTTAAAGCTGGGGAAGTACCCATAATGGGCAGCTTTCTTTGTCTTGGCTACGGCTCTATTGCTCAGCCTTGGTGGGGATTCTGTTCTGTTTAATGTAGCATGCCCTTTAATGAGGATTAACTGGAGCTGCTTACATATAATTGGGCATCACCTCTAAATACCTTACTAGGACTTCAGAACAACCCCAGAAAAGACTGGCCTGGAGAGTCTATTCCAGGTTTTACACAGAGCCCAGTGCTTGCTGGGACAGGACTTTGGGAGTTTAGGGTGAAATTATCCCACGATTGAACGAATCCTCAGGTTTGCATGGGAATGCCAGTGCATGCAATGGACACATGATTAATCCAGCTCATATTTATTATATAAGCCATTACTGAGTCTTGGTGTGTCAATTTTAAGGAGCTTCCTGGAACCCAGCACATAGCACCTGTTATCTGCAATAGAGAGGTGATGAAGGGGTATGTGTGGAGGGGGTTAAAGAGGCGGGCATTTCTAACACTTTATCCTAGGGTGACCAGATGTCTCGATTTTATAGGGACAGTCCAGATATTTGGGGCTTTTTTTTATATGGGCTCCTATTACTCCCCACTCTCTGTCCTGATTTTTCACACTTGCTATCTGCTCACCATACTTTATCCATTGTAGCAGGTTAATTCAATCCAAGGAGCAAGGTGGCAAGGGATCCTTAATTGATAAAAGGAACAGTACTCACTGCCCCTGGAAAAAGAAGAAAGTCCTGGGGCTGCCATAGGAGTGAGGCCAGGCTGGAATGTGAATTCACTGGGCGAGGTACCATTGCCAAGCAGGGAGGTTTTACCCCTTGTCTTTACTTAAAAGGATTTGCCAGTATAACTGTACCAGAACACCTCCTTCCAGTGGAGAGGTGACTTACACCAGCAAATCAGGCCTATACCAGTTCCCAGAATAAGCTATGCCAGTAAAAGGTCTTTGCTGGCAAAGCTGAGTTAGGCCTGTGTTCTCTCCCCACCCTCCTAACAGACACAGCTAAGCTGCTAAACTTTTTAGTGCAGACCAGGGCTTGTTTAATGTATTTGCTACAGAGATTCTTGTGTGGATTTTCTAATGTGCGCACATGTGGTCGTGCCAATGGGAGAGTGTTCAGAAGTGTGAGCCGTGCGCATCTGAGTGCAAATGGATGAGGGCAAGTGTGAGACTCCCAGTGCAGACCAGTCTGATGATGTGGGTATTGCACGTGTGTGCATACACACTACCCAGTGGTGTCTCTGCTTCTTTCACCACTTTGTTTTTGCTGTAGCTGGGATTGATCTGTTATTTCCTCGGCAGTCGCGTGAGCAGTTATGTCGAAGCTTAGGGAGGATTACTACAAACTGAGGAGAAATATTGATGTGGTCTCCGATGCAGCAGCCAGCTAATTTGTGGCTAAAAGCGCTGATGCAGTGGATACCAGGGCTCAGTCTGGCTGTTTGAAGGGAGGTGGGGGTGGCTTTTGGAAGAATACGCAGCCCTGATCTTTCACTGCTAATGGAGCAGGTCAGAGAGCGCAGAGTGTGAGCTCCCTTCTAACACATGGTATGTTGTCCTTTAAATCCTGACAGCCACAGACTCCTGAGTATTTAGAACGAAGGATAGAACTGGAGAGCCTGACAAATAAGGTCCAGTTACAGCAGTAGTCCTCTCATGGTCTCATCTGGAGCTCATTGAAGTCAATGGAAGACTTTCCTTTTTTTAAGACAGGCTTTGGATCAGGCCCTTAATGGATAAATGCCAGTGCCTGCACACAATGGAGGTGGATGGAGACTGATGGTTGGTGGCTGTAGGGTGGGATGAGCTTCAGCCATCTCTCCTTACTGGGAATACTAACCAGGGCCTGTAAAATCTTAGATAAGTCCCCTTCCACTTCTTGACAAGACCTCTGGAACCACCTAAAGAGACAGTCTCCCCTGAGAGAATCCATGCAGGGTTTCACACGGTCACTACTGTGTTGGGCTCTACAGAGGCACAACAAAGATGGTCCCTGTGTGGAACCGCTTCCAATCTAAGCAAAAGTGTTTGTGTATTAGGGATGGGACTGTTATCTCCTTCCAGCCCTAAACAAACCTTTCTGTGATAGTGGCTAATGTGAGAGGCAGGTATTATTATTATTATTCAGGTTCTTATTCTGCCTTCATTATCATAGCCCGGGCTGGGATGATCTAGATGGTGTTGGTCCTGCTTTGAGCAGGGGGTTGGACTGGATGACCACCTGAGGTCTCTTCCAACCCTAATATTCTATGATCGCATCTGAACATCTTCCAGCATTGCGTTAAGCACTGTGACTAACATCTAGCTCAGTTTCCTTTGCTCATCTGGATCATACACAGGCATAGAAGAGGTTGAAGCTCAACTAAAATATATTTTTTGGGGGTGGTGCGCAACCTGGGGGTGGAGGAAGCTGAACTGAGTTTCAGTCCTGATGTGCAGTGGACCTGGTGTGCTGCTACTGTAAATCACAGCCACACAAATGCCTGGGCTCCTTACACTAGTGGCTTAGACACACTGCAGCTATACCACTGCTGAACTATGGGTACTGATTTTGCTAGAGTTGTTGCACTCTAGGAGAAGAGACCAGAGCCTTTATGTGCCCCTAGTCTCAAGCCAGAGACCTTGTCTTTTACATGTGAAGCCATCTGTACATCCATGGCACTCTGGCTATGATAACAACAATAATAATAATGGGCTTTGGGTACATCCCCCTGGAAAGCAGGCACTTGTACAATCATGGGTAATTCATGTGGAGTGCAGTTCCTGATGTCAATAGATACAATTTCACATTTGCCGAGAAGTATTTATTACAGGGAAGAGTAGAGGTACATGAGGAGCTTATGAGCACTTCAGCTGCATTCTGCCTCCTCTTTTGCCACTCACTCCTTTCCCAGAATAAAATTAAATCTATTTGATTAGTCCAATTTTTGTACACAACTCTTTGCACAATTAGTGAATAATGTTTTGAGAGTACAAGCTAATTGCCTGCTCCATCCTTGTCCTGTAAGGCTTTTTGCTTTCATTTGTGTCACTAATTTGTATTACAATCCCAGGGGAAAAAACAGTCCTGTGACGACTGAACACATGCTGCTGTCTTCCTTAGGGCAGGAAATTTCATCCTTGGTCACTTTCTTATCTCCTCAAATGTGGTTGGGTTCATGGCATCAAACCTTTACCTGTTGGGGTCTGGTCAACTTACAGGCAGTGGGATGGATTCAGAAAGTCAGCGAGGAATTAGCCTGATGGCCTCATCCTGCAAGGTGCTGGATTCCTCCAGGGATGTAACCACTCTCATCTCCTATTAAATTCACTGGGGTTCTGATTTTCCACTGCCTTGCCCTTCGTCATCATTCACATATGTGTAAAATAGATGTAAAATTATTATTTGTATTGATGTATCCTCTAAAGGCCCTAACTGGCATCTGGAACCTATGGTGGCAGGGATTGTACAAACTGGTTAGAGACAGTTCCTGCTCCAAATACCAAAGAAAAATAAAAGAGGAAACAAAGTCACAAAGCAGGTTAAGAGTAGGACCCTGCTCTCCAAAGATCAAGGTTTCATGCTCTGTCTCCGGATCCAGTGTGTCTCAGGAAAGCATGACAATGGCACATTACACCCGCTCTGAACTCCTTTTGCATTGGTGTAAATGTTCACAGGAGGTTCAGGCCAGACAATGGAGAACTAGATCCTGGAACAGTAGTACATACAAATAGATGTCGCTCTCTGTTTCTGCTTTGTAGTGACCTGAGTGACACATTGCTGTCAGAGAATGCCAATGATTCTGCCCTGTCTATTGGAATGTATACACTGCCTTGCATTGCTGGAAGTCCAAGCACAGCAACATTGCTTGAGTGCCTGGGAACCAGACAGTGAAAGGGGCTAGAAACACGGCAATGAAGCTGGGCAGGCTGAGTTGTGTTGTTGCAGTCCAATGACATGCAAAAAAGCAGGCAGGCCACACACAGGGTGAGATGTAAATCAGTTTTATTAGCCAGAGGTTAGTTGGCTCAGGGATGTTTAAACAAAAATGATCCAGGTGGAGAAGTCCAAAGGGCAGTTAGGCACCCAACTTCCATTGTAAGTAAAGGGAACTGGGCACCCAACTGGCACTGACTTTCAGTGGCAGTTCGACACTTAACTCCCCTTTGTGTCATTGAAATTCTCCCTGCCACTCACCCTTGGCTTTTTATCTTGAGAATGTCCCTGTAAAAGTCACTCCGCACAGAGCAGCCTGACTAAATTGTATCCCTGGCAGTGCCATTTGTCCGAGACGTCACTGGGACTAGGGCACAGCTAGTGTGTCAGATGACATTTCAGCTCACGCTGTCCATGACAGCAGCCTCCCTGGCCCTTGTGCTGCTGGCATTTGCAGTGTTAGCCTGACCTTCAGGGACCCAGTTTCCACACAGGCCTGGCGAAAGCAATTTGTCCCCCTGGCCTAACTCCCTTTTGTGGCCAGTGGTTCGGCCTCAAAAGAAGAGTTCCTCAGAACAGCATGCCTTTTGCACAGCAAGGCGCACAAGCCACTCTGCTCTGTCCCAGCATCTCCTCTGGTTATATTTACAGCAAAGCTATTTGCTTATTAAACATAGCACAAGTCAATGTTATTCCAGCAAGGGGTTCAAAGCAATCGATACTGTCCGTTTTCCCTGTGATAGATTCCTGCAACACTGGGGTCCCGATCAATGGGAGGTGACATATATCATGCTAATTAAACGATCTTTAAAATATATTCTCCAAGTGTCCAGGCCAGCCGTGGTGCGTGACCGCCCCCCTTGGTAATCCTGCTGCTTGACTACAGCCTCCCCGAGGGCTCTCCTGGCACAGTTTAGGATAATTGATTTCATGGTACCTTTTCTTGGTGGATGTCAGAGCTGCGCATAGCCCTTGAGAAGAGCCTTGGCAAGTTAGCAGCAGCAGCGGGAACAGCTGCCCCATGCTGAACATGCTGCTACACTCCGTGCTTTCTGGGTGGCTTTCACTGTTCTCTCTCGCATTGAGTTTCCCCTGCTACCCATAAAAGGCAGATGTTTGTGTAGGACTGAGGGTCCTGTGTTCTCTGCCTGACTCTTACTGAGTCGCATGTTCTGATTTTTGTTTGCACCAGTGTAAACCTGGATCTGCTCCCCTGAAGCCAGCAGAGTTGCTCGGGGCTTACAAGGCAACCGGCCTCTTAATTCCTTCTAATAGGATCCAGGAGGCCAGACAGCCAGTCACAACAGTAACTACAACACCCTGCCCACTGGAGCTGCTGCAGGAATGGGTTTGGGTTGCATTTGACAGGTCATAGAGCAGAGCAGTCTATCCCTTCCCATTCACTCAGCACATCTTTGCATCCTCTGTGGATGAACCTCAGCTGATATTGCTTTGTTGGGTCTTTGCCTCTCTGCACCTCAAGCTCTGGGAGTAACAAGGCTAACGAGGAGATCAGGCAGCACTAAGGGTAAGATGGGGATCAAAAACACAATGACTGTACAATACTATTTCCTCACACATCCTTGGGAGGAGACAGCCCTTTGGTTCCTGCTGAGGCTGCAATCAGAGATGTGCCCCTGGCTTCCCTTTGGAAGTAGTAACATTGCTGGGTCCCCAGCTCCTGAATATTCATATGGCCGCCGCTATGCTATGCCCCATGCTGTGCGATTATCATTTTAAAGGCTCACAAATGCTTATCAGAGTGTAGCATGATTTAAAGCAGCATTGAGCTGGGTGCCTGCAGGGATGTTGGCTGATCGTGAGGGTGGGGGGTGCATCTCTGTGCAGGGAAGAGAGTTGGTGGGCAGGCTTTTCACCCACTCATAAATGCTCTTTCCTGGGATGTGATATTGGAGGGGAGTGGGAACCTTGGGTTGCTCCTCTGGATAACGGGAGGTAATCTTGCTCATGTCACCAATCGACACACTGCCAGCATTCACTACTTCACATGTGCAAAGTGTTCTGAAATCCTCAGACAAAGGTTTGGGACAAGGGCCAGGCTGCCCACTTAGAACTTTAGGGCAGGGGTCGATCTCAGGTTTGCCTCCTTCAAACCCAAATACTCCTCCCATTTGAGCTAAACTATACTATAATGGGGTTCAAAAGGGAACTGGATAGATTCATGGAGGATCGGTCCATCAATGGCTATTAGCCAGGATGGGCAGGGATGGTGTCCCTAGCCTCTGTTTGCCAGAAGCTGGGATTGGGTGACAGGGGATGGATCACTTGATGATAACCTGTTCTGTTCATTCCCTCCGGGGCACCTGCCATTGGCCACTGTCAGAGGACAGGATACTGGGCTTGATGGACCTTTGGTCTGACCCAGTAGGGCTGTTCTTATGTTCTTAAAGGAGAACTCTGCTAGTACTACTGTATAGGGCTTGTGACCCACAGATGGGCAGTTCTGATTCCATCCACGAGAAGGCGCCTGTCATGCATGCACACTAGTCTGTCCATTGTGGCATTCTCATGTTATGATCAATATGTCATGCTGTCCTGTGCAATGGGGAGTGGCACATAAGCCCCTTTGGGTGCAACACATGTACATTTTATTAAAGAATATGGTGACAACACACAGGCAAGAGTGCCTGTAAATGACAAAACTGTCAGACACCGAATATATTGGGGGCTGTCATAAAATAAATGTATCTCCATGAAACGTTTAAGTGCACTATACAATCTGAATGCAGAAAACACTAGACTAAAGCCGGGAACTAGTGCAGTGGGGTCCTCGTTGCTGATTGAGATACCTAGCGACTACTGCAATATAAATTACAATGGAGCAGCGTTTATTTAATTGTTGTATAGCTCCCATGTGTACACTACATATCCATTATCCAAGTACGCAAAAATAGCTTTGACCATTTATACTTGCAAGTTCTTTGTGACAGAGACTGTCTTTGTGTTAGGTACTGTACAAACACCGAACAAAATGGGATCCTGGTCCCTGACTAAAGCTCCTAGTTATGGTAATCCGAATAACAGTTCTCACACATGTGCTGCATCCCACCTTGAGCCTGGTTGGTTGGTTGGTTGTTTTTTGGAAGTGCTGAGCACGTATCACTAAAGCCTGTAAAGAAATGGAAAGTGATTTTAAAAACAATATTGACACTTCAAAATTGTTTCCATTTCACAGAGTTTGAAATGGTCTGTTTTTGGAATTGGTTGGGGAACTTTTTTTCTCCATGAAAAACTTAAATGAAATTTTTTTTATTATTATTTTTGCATACATTTCTCCCAAAATGGTGAGTGGCTTTCATTGAAAGGCCAAAAGCCTGGAAAAAAAAACTTTTGTCTTACAGTTGCCAAAAAATGCAATTATTTTGGGGTTTTCCCCCAGGAACTGAAATCTGAACATTTTCAGCTGACCAGAAAAACTTTCAATTAAAAACGAATCAGCTGAAATTTTTCAGTAGTAAAAACAAACAAAAAAAACCTGAACATTTTTCAGTTTTGCTAACTCAATTTTTTTTCCAATTTTCAGTGAAAATGAACATTTCCCATGGAAATAATCACTTTGACAAATGAGCCATTTTCCAGTTTAAAAAAATATTTTTAATGGAAATTTTTCAACCAGCCTTACCTCTTTTCTTTTCTTTTCTTTCTTTCTTTCTTTATTTGGCATGAAAGTGTCCACTATTTTTATCAGCATTTTTACTGGGTGTGTTAGAAATCTTTCATTGACCAAAAACCAGGTTCTGGTCAAGAAACACATTTTTCAGTAAGTGAAAACATGTCTAAAGTGGCAATGACTCACACTTATTTTAACAGAAATGTTTGCGTGTGTGTGTATATACATACATTTTTTCACAAACTAAATTTTTATTTATATAATTTGGGGGGGGGAAGGCCCTTTTTCTTTTTCTTATGCAAAAAAGTCACAATTTCAAATGACATTAATGGGATTGGCAGCTACTTCTAAAAATCAGGTCCTACTCAATACTGCCTGATCTCAGATCCCAAGACCTGTGCCTCTGGGGCCCTAAGCCTGCCCAGTAATTAGCATAGCCACATCTATGGGTGGGATTTCTGCTATAAATAGATTGCCTGCCAGTTTTTATTCCCTTCTCAGGACTTTCCTATAAATCAGCCTCAACCCCCTGGGTCATCTCCAGTTAGGGTGATCACATGTCCCAATTTTATAGGGACAGTCCGGATTTTTTGGGTCTCTTATATAGGCTCCTATTACCCCCCACCCCGGTCCAGATTTTTCACACTTGCTGTGTGGTCACCCTATCTCCAGTCATAGAATCATAGCATATCAGGGGTTGGAAGGGACTTCAGGAGGTCATCTAGTCCAACCCCCTCCTCAAAGCAGGACCAATCCCCAACTAAATCATCCCAGCCAGGGCTTTGTCAAGCCTGACCTTAAAAACCTCTAAGGAAGGAGATTCCACCACCTCCCTAGGTAACCCATTCCAGTGCTTCACCACCCTCCTAGTGAAAAAGTTTTTCCTAATATCCAAGCTAAACCTCCCCCACTGCAACTTGAGACCATTACTTCTTGTTCTGTCATCTGCTACCTCTGAGATCAGTCTAGATTAATCCTTTTTGGAACCCCCCCTTCAGGTAGTTGAAAGCAGCTATCAAATCCCCCCCTCATTCTTCTCTTCTGCAGACATAACTTGAGGGGGGTAGTTTCTGCCAAAAGCTTTGTATGTTACAAGCATCCTTTGGATGTGCGATTGGAGCTGGCTCTCTCCCCTGTCGTCTGACTTGGGATCTTGCTGATGATTAAGCTCAATGTCTCATAAACTGTTTCACCAAATTGCTGCATTAATAGGGGCCCTGTGTTCTTGGAGGTTCATTAATTATAGATACATTTTTATTTCCCCTGCAAACTAGCCTGTGTCCCCGCTCAGCGATTATGCAATCATGTAAGGCGCTGAACAATGGGAAAGGGAAGGGAAACGTTCTGGTCCACGAGCCTCCTCGGATGAGTGGAGCATGCCAGCCTGAAACAAGGGAACAGGGGCTTCGTATGCAAGAGCTTAAATATTTGAAGGCTGTTGCTTGTGTGCAACAGGAATGATGAGAGTGTAAAGAGGAAGGGAAAGAGCTGGCTTTCTCCCTTTGGCATTTCTAATGTGGGTATTTAATGGGTGCAGTAGGTGCCAGCTGTTCCACTGACCTCCACTAATTCCTTATGCCACAACTATATGGTGCCGTCAGTTGTGAGCTTGATGCAAGGCACTGCGTTGAGTGGCTTAAGTGAAAGGGGCGGTAGTCAGGACTCCTGGGTTCTATTTCCAGACCCTGTAAGCAAGTGGCGGGCATGCTATTGAGCAAGCCAGATTTCATGGGTGCTGCAGAGCACCTGCCGCTTGACTAAATAACATTGGAAATGGGGGCGCTCAAGCCCTCCATCCCCCAGCTTGCTGAGTACCCAACATGGAATAGATAAGCACCACAGAGACAGAGCAGCGCCATTCTCAAGGTGCTTACACTCATTTGTATAATTGTGTGCAAATCATTTCATCGCTCTGGGCCTCAGTTTCCTCATGTCTCCTTATGAAACACAGGCGAGACCTTGCCCTTCTCCGTCTTGGTTCATCCATTATAAACATCAGTCGCTACCATTCACAGCACCCCTTGATCCCCAAGCGAGATCCTAGCTGTTTTAGAGAGAGGCAACTTGAGGAAGAGAAAGGTGAAATGTGTTGTCACCCGGCGGGTCTGTTCCAGAGCCAGCAGTAGAAGCCATGAGACCTGAGACCTGACTCTGAAGTCACCCTGCCTGTGCCTCAGAGTGGGGTGGGGCTTGGGGGTTGAGAACCTTCCTTAGCTAAAGTTTGCAGAGCTCTTTGCACTTCAAAGCACCCTCGGGTCCCAGCATGTCAGAGCAGCATTGTTAGGTGTCTATAATCAGATTACTCTGATAGCAAAACTGCCCTGTGCAATTGTTATCACTATTGATTTGCTATTAACAATCATTTAGGTAGAGCTGGAGGTTTACATGGTTCTCTACGTGTTTGGGATCCAATCCAAAGGCAATGGGAGTCATTCCATTGACTTTGGTGAGCTATGGGTCAGGCTCAACGGAGGAGATACATTCCCCTGCTCCAAAAAACCTGTTGTTAAACCCAGGACAGCAGGTCAGAGGAGGATTTGCCGATTATTCCTGCTGAGGAGTGGTGTTTAGGAAAGCCCGGTAGGATTGCAATGGCGTGTATAGGAAAGCTATGTCAAACCAGGGCTAGTGAACTACCTAATCCTGTATCCAGCCCCCACCCTATACCTGCAGGTGGAGATTGTCATGGGCGCTATAGGACACCCGCAGTTAGATCAGTGCCTGTCACTCAACAGCAGCTCTTCTGACCTCAGGAACACAAAGACCACACTTGTCCAATCCGACTGGCTTTGCCATTGCACTGTCACAAATGGAGCACAAAAGATGAAAGCCATCAGGGATAGAGGGCTGCGTGCAGGCCAAGCGTCCCCAGTGCTTCCTCTCTGTTGCTGGTCTCAGCCCATCCAGGAGCAGGTCCTGCCCTCAGATACCATGATAACAGGCTTGTAAAGACCGACAGACCCCCCCATCCCGCTCTCCACGGGCTCTGGTGTCACACTGCTCGTTTCAGCAGGGCTGTATTCCGGGTGACCCTATACAGGAATCTGGAACAAGCTCTCTTTGCTAGCCTTGTTCAGGCATGGGGTGAAATGACTCTTCTAGGCAGCTCCCCAGGTGGGGTGGCCAGCTCTCAGGGATAAGGACGGGGAGGATGAAATGGAGCTGGAGCGAGGGATTTATGCTTGGCCCTTCCAGGCTTTTCAGGAGGCAATGGGGAAGTGGCACATTTACCGAGAGAAGATAAATTCCCTTCTGCAGATTTATTAGAAGAACTTGAAGGGGCGTAAAACTGGATCATAGATTTTTTTTTTCTGTTAAAGTCTTTAAATTTTTATGTCACGCCATAATGGTAAATGAAGTCCGCCCTCCAGTTTAAATAGTCCTTGATTAAATAATCCCCCCCCCCGCCCTCGGCTGCCTGCTGAGAGCGGATAAGAATGTCCTTCCTGTAGTATGTGCAGTTGGATGGTAGGAGCACAACTGAACACACGGCCCTGGGGGCAGTGGCTCCAGGGGGCCTGCCTGCAGACCTGGATTTGAATCCTGGCCTTAGGTCACCAATGGAATGAGTGGGTTGAGTCTCATTTGGGTGGATCCTGGTGGGGGTTCCAGTTGCATCAAACAAAATAATAGTTGACATTCCCGCACACTTAGCAGCCTGAGGCCTGGACTGAGACAGCAGTTGGGGGGCTGCAAGTCAGCATAAAGGTAAGTTGGCAAGGCTGTAGGGGTGGGTCCCCGGAATGAAAGAATAGGACAGGGGGTGCCTTGGGTAGGCATAAAGGTACAGCAGCAGAGCTACGTGTGGGGAACCCAGGTCTGGAAGCACAGGGTGCTGAAGGCCATTGACTGAGCTGTGTGGGATCCCAGGACTGCAGCAGTGGGAAGAGCTGCAGGTCAGGAATAAGGTGCATTGGCTCAGCTGGATGTGGACCCAGGACTGACCTAATGGATGGGTTTCAGATTCCGACTGAGGTGCACAATGTATTGCCTGGGAATTATGGGGAATGCCCGTGTAGTATTGCATGTGAGGAAAACTTTGCTTCATTTCCCAGGATTGAAGGAGGTGAGCAGTGGGGGTTGAAAGGAACACCATGTGCCTGTGTGTATTTTCCAGACTATTACTGCAAGCTGTCTTGCATTGATCGCTCAGTCTCTCTCCAAGACTGAATAGCCTCACACTAACATCAGTTTCACACCACATCACTTACATCAGCTGAATGGAATTACTCCTGATTTACAATGCTGTGTGTGAAAGCAGAATCCGTCTCTAGAGGGGATATCTGAAAGCTTTGTGTTTGAAGGATTTGTGTTTCCCAATCCCACAGGAGCTCTTGAAAATTTCCCCCCATATGGGGAAATCATGCATGCATTTTCTTCCAGCAGAAACCCAGCAGCTATCCAACCATTTTCCGGTGCACGAACGCACGCGTGCACCCATACATACAAACACACACTTACTCTCTCCCCACTTCTCATCAAAGATTTAACAGGGGAGAGACAATGATGTTTGCAGCAATGTCTTTGAGACTTCATCATCTTCGTGGAATATACTACAGTACATTTACTAGTACATTAGGAAGCATTATAAATATTTAAAGCTAAACTACCACTGCCAAAATAAACGAGCAGAGTACATTTTGGGAGGCATTAGCCTGGCTCTTTATTTGTTCACTTCCTCATTCGCAAAATCGTTCAGCAGCCCCGTCAGTGAGAATCAATGAGGCTCCACCATAGGGCTCCTTTTATGGCTGCTCTTGGCATAGGGGCTGTGCCAGACAGTGACAATCTCTCTCTCTGGGCTTGATGCAAAGCCAGTGGAAAGACTCCCATTGGTTTCAATGGGCCGTATAGTAGGCTGCGGTGTGTGTGTGTGTGCCCTCATTGCTTTCTGTGGATTGCCCCTCCTGTGCTCCTTTCTGTGGTTACGTGTCTGGGAGGGACTCAGTCACTCAGGATCCTGTCAGTGTAGGGGTTGCCTCCCCACCAGAATAGGCAGCAGCACCCACCTCCTCAAACATCATGGTTCCCCAAGGATCTGCATGCTACCTGGCAGTTCAGTGGTAGATACGTAGAGCCCCTAGATCCTATTGCCCTGGCCATTCTCCAGCAGCATGGCTTGATTGGATCCACTTTCCCAGGGTGCCAGTGGCCGATGCTGCCTCAGGGAACCCTGTGCTGAGAGGACTCAGTGGAGCAGGTAATAAAGCTCTTTTGCTGGGTCGAGAGGGAAGCGCCTGACCAGCCATCCCTCCAGACAGCTCACTCCTCTCCCTTGTTGATCTGCTGACCTGCAGACAGCCTGCCATGGTACCTGGAGAGAGGGATGCTGGTGTCATATATCCCCCTTTGTTTGCAGGAGGGGGGAGCTCTGTTTGCAGAGTGTCTGACTGTAGATCTGGAGAGCCTGCCACACCACACCCTCCAAAGTGAATAACTTTAAGGAGGCAATGTGATCTAGTGGGCATAGCGGAGGGAGCCAGCAACCCTGGGTTCTACTCCTGGATCTGAGTGGGGTCTAGCGCCTAGAGAAGTGGGGGCTGAGAGTCAGGACTCCTGGGCTCTGTACCTAGCTCTGGACAGCAGTGTTTTCTAAGGGTTAGAACCAGGAACTGACAGTTAGGACTCCTCCTAGGTTCTATTCCTACCTCTAGTAGGCAGTGTGGTCTAGTGGGTTAAAGCAGGGGGATTAGGAGTAAGGGGACTCGTGGGTCATATTTTTCGCAACTCTTCCATTGACCTGTTCTGTGGCCCTGGGAAGTCATTTGACTTCCCCTTCGTTCCATTTCCCCTTTGAAAAATGGCAATAATAATACCCACCCTTAGAAAGTGCTAACCAATATTAAATAAAATCCAATGTTATAGGTATTAAAGGTAATACTTTTTCCAGTGTGATTATGTTTAAATGACTTCAGTTACCCCTGGCTGATTGACTGTAGAAATTTTGCTGTCATATACAGACAACAAGAACTTCCATCATATACTTATGGGCATTTGAGAGGACTAAAATGCTTTTTGTTTCTTAAAAAATGATTTTCTGTTCTGAGGTGGAGCCAAATATCTATATGGGGAAAATCTATAGATCTTGATAGAAGATTGTCCAGGCATAATAAACTTCATGCACGACTCAGCTATATATCAGAAGGAAAATAAATATATTGATAGGTCTCCTTAGAAGAGCATCTATAAATTACAGTTGCTTGATGTTCCTAATAAGGTTACGGGTGATGTAATCGGCACATTAAAAGCTTGGCTCCAGAGATTGTGACTTTCACAAGCCTAGAGGAATTGACAATAGAATCCAAGAGGAAATGTCTAGTCATTAAGACAAGGGATTGGGGAGTCAGAACTCCTGGGTTCTATTTTGAACTCTGAGTGTGCGTTTGGTCTAATGGTAGGAGCAGGGGAAAGAGGGTGTATTCATAACGAAGTCTGACCAGCTTTATGAGTTAGACGCACACAGGATACCAACATCACGCAGCTGATACTTTCATTTGTCTTGTACATGTTCTGTGCAATGTCAGAAACCCCCTTACGCTTTTCCTTGGAAAGTCTGATTAAAGTGGAACTCACACCAAACAGCCATCCAACAATGGATGGTACAAGGCATGCGGGCAGGGTGCAGAGAAGTCCTTGGTTGAGATTTTCAGTTTTAAAATGAATGGGAGCTGTGTGACTAAGTCCCCTAATCGGCTTTGAATATTTCAGCCTGTCTCTTTTGGAGATCAGTAGGTCAAAAAAGCCACTTGGAGCCTTCTCTAGAGTCCTAGACAGGCTCATAACATGCATCACTGCCGGAAGCCTGGCAGATGGATCTACAGAGCAGCAGGAACCCCTCCACAAAACATAAGCTGAGACCATCTCTGATATATTGCAACCAGCTGGTGATTTTCAGCTGCCTTTCTTTGTTTCCACAGGGCCATTTGTGTCCCTGTGAGCTAAAAGGCAATTCCTCACCCACATAACCCTGCATGGTGCTGGGCCTCCATCTAGGCACTTGGTCCCAGATCCTCAAAGATATGTAGGGGTCTAATTTCCCTTGGGAATTAGGTGCCTAAACACCTTTCAGGATCTCAGCATCAGATACTATGGTGATGGAGAGAGGGCTGGAGGGCTCTGGAGTGGGAGTCAGAAGAGCTAGGTTCCATTCTTGGCTCTGCCACTGACCTACTACGTGTCCTTGGGCAAATCTCTTCCCTCTCTGTGCCTCAGTTTCCCCTCCCACTCTGTCTGCCTCACCTACTTAGATGGTAGGCTCCTTTGGGCAGGGACTGTCTCTTACTCAGTATATGTACAGATCTTGGTTGGGGGTCTCCAGGTACTTCTGGAAGATAAATAATATAATCGGAGTAATCAATGGGCTGATTTACTGGGGGGACACATGGAGCTGGATTAATGGAGCTTCTCCAGCACCCCGAGCCAAAGGAGAGAATACGGGGATGGGAGAGAACTTTTCCCTCTTCCCTTTAAGAAAGAGCTTGTATAATGAATTTTTATTCTTCTTAGCTGGCTTTCTTGTGCTGTTTGGAACAACACCTCAACTCTGTGAATCTCTTCCTGGTTATCAGGACAGCCTGATGAGTCCATTCACGATACACAGTGGAGCGTGATTAATATCAACAGATTCAATGGAAAATCCTGCTTAATGGAAACTTTACTTTCTATGCACCAAGAGCCCTATCCAGATTCCATTGAAGCCAATGGAGTGATTTCCATTAGTTTCAATGGTCTTTGGATCAGGCACCAAACCATTTAGGACTGATATGTTACCGTTGTGCCTGTTTAACATCAAGTGATTTCCTGCTCCAGATAACACTTAATGTCAATTATTGCATGCAGCGCAGGCACTTTTTCAATTAACTGCCCTATATAATTTTATGTTTCCAGTCTAGTTGCATGTAGTTTGTGTATAAACCTTGTGAAATGATGGCCCAGGCAGACAGGAGCCATGAATTCACTTTTAAGAGGACATGGCTGAGAGCCACAAAATCTAGTTCTTGTTTCCCGCCATCCCGCTCTTCAGTGCTTGGGATCTGGGATTCTGGGTGAGGCCATGGTGCCAGCTCAGACTGGATCCTGAGTCTCTCCACCCAGGGACGGATCCTGCTCCTCCCTATGTCCATGCACATGGTAGGTGGGGAACCTCCATGACTAAGAATCTCTGCTTCCATGAGGAAGACAAGACTCAACTTCATCCATGACTCTAGAGCTTAGGGAGGCCTCTCTGTGACTTGTGGAGTCTGTGATGGGGGACTGTTTGGAAACTAGGCATGAATGGGATAGGGATGGGACTTGTGTAGGATGGCAGTGGCAATGCACATTGTCTCTTCTCTAGCCTGGCAGGAATTAGGGGTGCGGGGGGGAACTAACACAGACGCTGGAAGCAACGTCTCCCTTTGGTATTGCATAGTTGAGTTGAAACCTCTGTAACCTCCGGCACAGTCTGCTCTTGGGGACAGAATATCAGACAAGATGGACCAGTTCAGGTATAGCGCTTACTCTTTGGCCCAGTTATTTAATTAGATGCTGTGATGCCGGATGGCCGGACACACAGACAGACTTACTAGGATCTGCGGGGTAGGGTGGGAGAATGTCCTGGAACCATGAAGCATTGTTAACCGTTTAATTGCATCCATGACATCTCAATGATCGGTTCAAAGACAACTACTCTGAGTCAGTCTATTTAACTGGTTGCCAGAGTTGCCCTTAATTTGGATAAAGAACAGCACTGACTCTCTATATATTTGCTCTAATAAAAAGTTCACATTTTTCTTAAAAAATCCCCTGCGAAGGAGGAAATAAGTTCCATGCTCTGCCTGTCGAATTGATGAATGTGCTGTGGTCCGAGCCAGACCACTTAGTCTCTCCTTGTGCTTAAACTAATCCCTGTGTCCATCAATCATCAGGGGAAAAAGCCTGGACCCTCATTTATTATTACGCCGATAAATATGCAAAGACAACTTTTCCTTAAGGGGGTGGGAGTGGAAGAAACCCCTTTTTCTTTTCCCTGGGTCTGTTTGTTTTAATCACTTTCTCCCTCCTATTTTAGCTCTTCCTCGTTACTCTGGTAACAAACCAGGCCAGGGGATATTACAAAGTGTCTGCCATTGTGAAAGAGAACAGGAGTAGGAGAAGGAAAGGATGGGCTTCTCCAGGTGGTGGGCTAGGTACCAGTCAGTCAGCTAACCAGCCACTGAGTGGCACTGTTGCTTTGCACCTTTGGAGATGTATTTGTATCTCTCTGCCAGAAGAACCCACAGCTGCTAAATCAAATGGAGCCATTAGGGATCTGATCCAGAGCAACAGAAGTCAGTGGAATGACTCCCATTGATTTCAATGGACTTTGGATCATAGCCTTGGAAAGAATCATTCCAGGGTGATAGCGGGACACTGCAGCACATACTCAGCTGCAGAAGGACGTAAGCTCTTTGGAGCAAGAATTGTCTCTTTGATCTGTGTTTGTACAGCACCTAGCACGATAGGGTCCTAGCCCGTGACTGGGACTCTGACCACAATTCTCTTTTGCACTCTCTGCTCTGCTACGGAAGGAAATGAAGGCTGTGCATCAGGGAGTGCTTTAACTCCATAATTTGTATGCCTCAGAACACATACAAACATATTGCCTGAGGTCCCCTACTTCCCCCACCATAGGCACTAATTCCATAACTGCCCCCAGAAATGACCAAAGTGCCTCTGTAATTAACAGTTAGGATTTGTTTTATGTAAATCGTCATTAGAGGAGTTTGTTCAGATTCAGCGAGGCAATTATTATATGCTAAGTAAATAACTGATTACTGAGAAACACATGTACAGTACAGGGGTGTGTGTCTGTGACCTACTGTAGTTAAGGCTCGGTAAATATGCTCTTAATAATCAACTGGTATTTATTTAATGTACAATAACTCTGATGCTAAGCTTCAGTGAAAGGCACAGTTAATTAAAACCGTGTTTTGAAATCAGTCCTCTGGGGAAAATCTTTTACATTAGCTGACGTTCTCCTCTTTTCCTCATGTGTCCCTGCTGTTAATTTCATGTGTTACATTTTTCTTCCATCCTCTGGGGTTATCAGTTCCATACCGATCCCCATAATAATGCAGCTTGGCAGAGGATGCTTTTGTTCTAGTAGGCACAGGAGGTGAGGTTTGCCATTGATTTTAAGGGGGCCAGGGTTTTACCCAGGATGTTTTTATAAGTAATTTAATTGAGAGGAGTATTGCTTTATTCATATTGCAGTAGAGGCTCTACAAGCTACAGCCAAGATGAGGGCCCCATTGAAGTTGGCACTGATAAAACACAGAGTGAAAGAATCCATGCCCCCAAGAGCTTACAGTCAGACAGGGCAGACAGTGGCTTGGATGGAAAATGACAGGTTCTCAGTCAAACAGCAGAACGTGGAACAGACACCAGGAGTCTTAGTTTAGGGGCCCAGAACCCTAACCAATGTAGGAGCCTAAGTCGCATTTTCAAAAGGGATTTTTGACTCCTAAGTACCTAAATCCCTTTTTAAAATGAGTTGGAGGCTCCTAAATCTATTAGGCGTTGCAATGCTGAGTGCAGCAATGCCTAAATACCTTTAAAAACCTGGGCCCTAGCCACTAGCCCACACTGCCTCCCAATTACAGAGCTCACCCAGTTAATTGCTCTTTCTTCTAGGTGTAGCACAGAGATATGCAAATACAATATTTGCACCTGGGTGCGATTTGTGCTGCTGCTAAATATAGCATTTGTATGAGAAAATTAGGTCATGTGTATGTGCCTATATCAGTGCAAGGAATTTTCTCTAGTGGTTAGTGCTGAGGCCTGGGCACCAGGATTCTTGGTTTCTGGTTCTGATTCTGCCCCTGGCTTACTTTGTGATCACTGATATTATTATTATTCCTCTTTGCCTTACTTGCCCTCTCTGTGACATGGGGATAATAAATACCTGCCTACAGGGGATCCTGAAGTCTAGCTAATATATGTAAAGCATGGAATGCATGATAGAAATTCAGAATATGCACAAGAAAGTCCAATTCGCCCCCTGTGCAGAGGGACAGCCCAAGGGATATACATCATTTCAATCCCATTTAAACCCTAGGGTTTAATTTGGATTTAGGTGGTGTGTGGACTTCACCCTGCCCCTCTGCACAGGAATGAATTTCAGCAACTAGTGCGTGTAATGAGAAGTGCAGAATATGAAACTGGACACAGGAGAATAGCCCCCTCCACCACCAGTGTGTGGGTTTCTTGAAAGCTGGGCGAAAGGGTTTCTTGCTACATAGTGTCCCAGAGCTGGTATGGTTCCAGTGACTCATTCTTCAGTGGTTTTTGTCTCAGTTGCTGTATAAACATGTAATATGATATTGGTCCCAAATAGCATACAGTGGTGATGCTAAAATGTCCAAGGCTGTTACTGTAGCATGATGTAGCATTTCACTGCTATTATTATTATTATTAAGAATAGGGCAGGTCATTCAAGGTGGGTCCTTCCACATTCTTTCTGTAGATGGAGTCTCTGATAATGCCTGTGGCAGGTACCTGTTACAGATTGTCATGGAGAAAGTTCCTCTCTTTGCTCTCTACTGGCAGTGGGTGGGATCTGAACAGCCTGGAAGAAAAAAAGATAAACATATGAGGGAAATCTGTCTATCCATGATCACCATGTACTCACTTTGTTGAACCTAGGCGCTAATGCTGGATGCTCTGGAAAATGAAAGCATAACCCTGCCCAGCCTCCAAGAGTGAAAAGAATCCAAAGCCTATTAAAGTGCAGGAGAAGCAAAGAGCTGACAGATTTATGGGACTTGGACAAGGCCCCAGTTTCCCGGGAGCCTCGGTCGTCCCTTCCCCAGAACAAAGGCGAGGTGATTAAAAGTTAATATCAGATCACGGCTGGAAGCAGTAAGCCGGCTGTAATTACTTGGATGTGGGGATATTAAGGGCCAGTGTAATTATAATTCTGAGGTAATTGAGAGAATGCGCTTGGCCAGGTTTTGTGCTAATGTTGTGTTTTACATATCACATCGTGGCATTAATCAGAATGCTCCTCACCGCCTTATTTCCATTTCCCTTCCTACACCACTTGGAGGGCATTTATTATCTCTCGAACAAATGAAGAGCAGAATTGTTAGTGTGTCTGCAGCCTTTACCAAGGTAGTGGGGCTACACCAAGACATCTGCTGCCTCTACCGGGGTACAGGGGACAAGTTAAGATGTATGTGGCCTCTATTGAAAGACAGGGGATAGGCCAAGATGTTTTATGCCTGTACTGGGATAGAGGGACCACGCTAAGAAACAACTGACTCTAGTGCATTTTCAGCCTCTGTCGAGGAAGCCAGAGTTGGAGAAGAGTGCTACCCATTTCAGAGGGGACAGCCCCAGACTTCACAGCAACAGCCAGGATAAGCTGTTTAAACTGCACTTGGCAAAGACTCACTGCAATTCGGGAAAAAATAGCAAATAAAAACCTCCTGATTGATTTTTTATTTATTTATTTATTTATATATATAACTAATGGAAGAAGAGTGCTACTAAGTGAGACGCATTTGTGGCTAGTCTCTCATCTCCGCGGTGTGGGTTTGTGTAAATAAGCTTCTTATAGACTTGAGCTGCACGGTGACTGGGGTTGGATTAAGCTTCCTGGGGTCTACGTCTCTGCAATGATATTGATCATTGCTGCTCTTCTTGGCAAGGCCAGGGATCCCACTCATAAGGAGAGAGAGAGAGGCAACCGCCTGGAGGCAGAGAGAACACACCATTGCTAATTGTCTTCTGGTGTTTTCTCTTAAAGTTCCTGGTCTGGGAGTCATGTGATCACATGAGAACATCAACTCTAATGTTTTTGTTTTCTTTAAAGAAAGTAAGTGTGAGTCCCCACTTGGTAAGGCAACTCCCATCTTTTCATGTGCTGTGTATTTATACCTCCCTAGTGTATTTTTCCCTTCATGCATCTGATGAAGTGGATTTTAGCCCACGAAGGCTTATGCCCAAATAAATGTGTTAGTCTCTAAGGTGCCACAAGGGCTCCTCATTGTTTTTGCTGATGCAGACTAACTCGGCTATCCCTCTGAAACCTGTTTAGTCTTTGTGACTGCGGAGAAAAGATGGAAAATGTGAGCCATAAAGGATCAGATAAAAGAAGGCAAATTTAAAGAAAAAAATCCCAAATGTATTATGTTTTCAAAATCTCATGCTTTAACATAGTCTCATGATTTTTGTGGATGGACTCATGATTCTGGGTTGCTTGTCATTAGCAATGCAGATAGCCTGCATTCCTTTGTAGGGAGTAAAGCAGAGTGAATTTCCCTCCTTGGATTGTTCTCTTGTCAGCTTGTACAAGCTAAACTGCTGGGGCAGGTTGGTTAGGAGACCACCTGGAAAAATTCAGATGCTGTAGGAAGTGACTCAAGGGGTAAGCCTCCTTCCCGTGGCTCTGAGTCAGCATATAACCCAATGACCTTATGTGGCATCAGGGTGTGCTGTACTAAGGAGATGCTGCTCTTCAAAGGAGACGTAAAGCCAAAGTGGTTGGGAAGATCTTGTGGCAGTGCAGCTGATCCTGGCTAAATCCCCCACCCATTATAATTCTCCCTCTGTGATTTCAAAGAGAGATTTATACCGTCCCTCGTAGCAGAGAAAAGTCATGATTCAGCTCTTGTGAAGGCAAAGGGATTCTTGATTCAGGCTGCAGGACACAGGCTAACCCTGTAGCTTGCTCTAGCTCTGTAGCTGGCTAAGAAACACAGATTGTGCAGGACAATTTCAGTGCAGAGCTTCTGTCCACATCCTGACCTAGATGATGCAGTGGTGGAATGGACTGCTGAATACACTGCAGGATTCTACCTGGGCTTCTCTCCTGAACTACAATGCAGTGTTTTTGTGTACTGTTGAACAGCGGCCTCGTTCCACCCCAGAGGTGGCTACATTTCACTGATGGCTGAAAAGCTCTCTCTAGAGACAGCTTGTATGTTGCTTTGGGATGCTTTGTGACCTGTGTGGCAATACGATTTCTTTCCTCTTTGGTGGGAGGAAATGCGGGGGACGTTTGCCCTGCCGTTGCCCATGCGGTACCTGCTCTGTGGATATACAGAGGATTTCTGTCTCCACAGCTCTCTGGCCAACACCTTTCAGCAGCACTTCGCCTGCTTTAAAAATAACCCCAATAACTGGATTATGTGAGAGCTGGACCTGAGAGGAAGGGGAAAAATTGCTAAATCAGGCATGTGCCATGTCATTGGCTACCTTGCAGCTAATTTTGCCCCCTTTGTTACTCAAGTGACTTATAAATGACACCTATTAAATGTCATAATGTGGTCAAAATGTCACCAACTCAAAGGCATGAACCCACCAGCTCACTGGGATAGCAATGCCACTTGGCACGTCAACACCATGAACTCTGGGCAGATATGAGGGGATCAAACATCTCCCAAGTCCTCTGATTGTTCAATGGGTACACCATGGATGCAGTCTGGGATTTACCATTCAGCAAGTGCTGCGGGGATTGGGCAGAAAGGGAACTCGTCCATGCCTTAAAGGAAAAGGGAGGCAAATCAGAACTGGATTTCTCACCCCTAGAATGGACTCCCCAGGCACCAAAGCATTCCAGCTCAGCTACTCTGCCCTGAAGCTGTCAATCAGTTCCCCGCTGCCCCAGTTACTTGCCACAGGCTCCGTGAGGCTTTCAGCCTCCTCACCATAGCGTGAATTCAGAGGCTTGGATGGGGGAGGAGGAAGGAGGCCTGAGAATGAAATCTGCTGCCTCCATCCTTCCAGCTCGACTCATTTCAGGGACCCTGTATGAGATGGGATTAGAGGCACCACACGCTTCACAGCCAAAGCAGCTAGCCTGAGTCTGAAGATAAGGAAGGAGGGGAAGAGGAAATCTCTCTTGGCTGCCAGAAACGCACAAGACGGGCCAAGCCATTGCCCAGAAACCCTTAGTAGTGCTTTGCTGTTTCTTTTTTCCTAATGATTTGTTTTGCATGTGTTTGTTCCTTTCCGTGTCACGGCTGTAAGAGCGATAGATCCTGCAGTGCAGGGAGAGGGAGAGATGATTATAAGTCATTTTAAGGGTAATTAGGTTTGATCCAGGAGCCTTCTGGAATCCTAGGTCTGCTCAGTTTGCTCCCAGGGCATTTTGTTTCTATTTTCAAACGTTGCACGGCCCTGTTAGCAAAACTCTGATGGGTGTATCTGTATCTGGGGTGAAGCTGCCAGGGCTGATGAGCAGCAGGTGCTGTAGGCTAGGACAGAGGGGCACTGTCAGAGCTGAGTGTGGGGCAGGGCACGAATGGAATAGCAGAGCTGCTGCAGACCAAGACTGAGGTGCATTGCCAGAGTGGCATGGGGCCCAGGACTGGAATGGCAGGGGCTGGTGTAAGTCTGGACTGATGTGCACTAGCAGAACTATGAAGAGGCAAAGCAGGAATTGTGATACCTTGGAGTGTGAGTCCACACACAGCACTTGCAAACATAACATACCATCTCCACCCCACCCTCCAACCTGGCTGTTTTCCACCGCACGCATAGCAGAAGGATCGGCGTGCATGGTCATGAGCCCTGTTACGTCAATATTAACAGAAGCGCCCCATCCCCTCCTCTGCTCAAGTTTTTGAGTGGCATCGCCATGGGCTCTTGTCACTTCCTTGACTTGATGTCATGGGGTGCAAAAGGGCTTGGGAGAAAATGCAGAGGTCTGATTAAATCCAGAGAACCTCCACTGAAGCCAGTCATGCTACTCCAGATTTACACTGACATAAATGAGAGCTCAGCTTGGCCCAAGGTGTTTTATTTCAGCTCCCTTGCTTCATTTCTAAAAACGTGTTCCAACATCATACAGCCCACCAGTTCTGTCTGACTGGACTGGCATTTTCTAGCCCCCTCCACTCCTTTCCTCTCTGATGAGGAAACTGGTGCCTAGGGAGAGCTGGTCCTTGCACCTGTGATCTAAGATAGACACTTGATTGGAACCTGTTGTGTATTTGGTTGTCATGGGTTTTGTTACTATGGCAACTGAGTTAGACTATTAAGGGATAGCTCAGCCGGTTTCAACCGGCTGAGTGAGCTCTCTGTGTCTGTAAATAAAATGGAGGTTTTGGTTAGCTGTCTGCTCTCTGGCCTCAAGTGATTGCTTCCTACACCGGCTGCCCCTAGGACATAACAGAACCCACTATATATATTAACGGGGGCTAAGCAGAATATGCTTCCTGGTCATGTTGCTCCCATCCTTTCTAGATGAGTCTCTTTCACTCATCTCTCTGACAAACTCCTATGGAAGATAAACAGCACAGTCTTTGGCTTTGTAATAACGTTTAGCTTAGGACGATTAAACACAGCCTGGTTGGAAGGTGCTGCATTGACCACCCTGGTGAAGGAAGCCTCCTATTTATCCCCAGCAGCAGGGCCAACTTCCCTCCCCACTATCCTGTTGCCCCTTTTGGCCTGAGTGGCTAGCCAATCTTTAGAGCCTGGAGGGTTGTTTCCATTAGAAGAAGAAATTGATGGTAGAGCCAGGCATTTCTAGGGTGCTGTCCCGGTTATGTACAGAGAATGTATACAACATCCTCTGTCCCTGAATACAGCAGGAGGTTCGGTAATCCAAACTTGCTTCCAACCAGCACTCTGCCCCAAAGAAGCTCTATCTCTTGGCTTCCTCCAGGACCACACTATCAGTGCTTCTCTGGCTTTTTCTAGTCCTGCCTGCTTCTGACACACACAAACGCACAGCCCTTGCATTTGCAATCAGCCCCCAGAGAAACATCTCTGCTCACATAGCCCTTGCAAAAACAACAAGGAGTTCGGTGGCACCTTAAAGGCTAACAGAGTTATTTGGGCATAAGTGTTCGTGGGTAAAAAACCTGATGCATCTGAAGAAGTGAGGTTTTTTACCCATGAAAGCTTATCCCCAAATAACTCTGTTAGTCTTTAAGGTGCCACTGGACTCCTTGTTGTTTTTGTGGATACAGACTAACATGGCTACCCCCGATATAGCCCTTGCATGTGACCTAGTCCTTTGGGCAGTGTTTTCTATTGTTTCCATTTATCTTACTCCATAAAGGAGCTTAATTTCTTATGTTTATCCTGAATGATTTATGTTCATCAAAATGAAAAATTTTAATTACACGTTTCCACTATCTCAAAATGTTTGGATAATTTCCCATAAAAAATTGTCAGAAAGTTTTCAAGTTGCTCTAATATTTATATATCGTCCTCCATACAAAAGTGCTTCCCACACTACATATGCAGCAATACTAAGATGAAGGCTGGCAACTAGCCCACTGTGCTGCAGTGGCGGATGTCATTATGATGTATGGAATAAGTCTTTCTTAAGAAGGAGGCTTTTAGTAAAGAAAACAAGTGCAGCTTCAGGTAAACAGGCTTCCCCCGAGCATAAGTTCCACCTTGGTTTCTCTTGTTTACCAGGGACTATTTTAGAACTCCATACCATGTGGAGACATCTAGTGGCTGAATAATATTCTGAAAGTACATATATTATGATAGGGTAAAAGGATGTTTTGGTTGGCAAAACTTGGGCTGGACCACTTGCTCTTTAGAAAAGTGCCACAGGATATGAAGGGGATGGTATTCTTAGCTCTGACCTGAAAGGCAATAAAGAGCAAAGTGTTGAACGTACCTACCACAGAGCTGAACCTGCTGAGAAGTGAACTTTTTTCCTCCAGGGAGACTAGGTACTGCATTTCAAAATCATGTCTTAGATCACTAAGCCATCCCCTCAGGCAGCTAACTCAGGTATGCTTAGTGCAGTCTCTTCTTCTTGCACTGAGCAGAATTCTTCATGATAGCCTGCAACATCTTGTATGCTGGTTGGGTTTTGTTTTGTTTTTCCTTTTTATTTCTCCATCTCCTCTTGTTTATATCAGGCGTCGTCTGTTGCATCTGAGTGTTTCTCCCCCAGGTGTTTCAATTATGTATGAATGCTGTGTATTTGATAGGTGCTTCAGGTTTCCATTTGCCATCTGAGCTTTGTACATAAACACAGTCACCTCGGTCTAAACTTGAGATGCGCTTGAACAGAGCTGTTGTAGTGCTGCTTGTTGCTTCTGCCTTTTGGTGGCTGCACTTCCAGAAGCTAGTTGTGTTTTATGGCTTGTTAAAGTTAACCCCACTGCTTTCCTGATCTGTTTCTACCTGGACCTCTTCTGTTAAGTAGACCTTTGGAGCTTCTGACGGACACAGAAGATAGAGCTAATGGCTCCTCCTCTGCTTGAGCATTAGCTTGTGCTTCTGCTAGAGGTTTTCAGGCATTGTAAGTAGTTGACGCCTAGTGTCACATCAGCACAGCTCCCTAATGCTGAACTAGGAACATCAAATTGATACTTGACAGGTTGTGACACATGGTAGTATTTTTTGAGATTTTTTCCCCTCTCCCTAGCTGTCAGCTAGGAAAGAGCTACTTTAAATGTCTCTATGGCACCTGCATGCTGTTCCACCCTCTTGTATGATAGAAGCCATTGCCAGATGCCCTGAGTGTCATAGTCAAACTGGCCTAACTCCTGGCATAGACAGTGCTAGGTCGACAGAATAATTCTTCCATTCACCTACCTATTGTATCTCAGGGAGGTGGATTAACTACACCAACAGGAGAACACAGCCGTCACTGTAGGGAGGTAAGTGTGGTTTCCCATATATAGTTGTCTGTAGGGCTCTATTGTTGAAGCAAATTGTAGCGTCCAGGAAGTTGATGCTGGTGTGGAGTGTTCTAGAGAGAGTTGGATGGATGGGTTGAAGTTGTGGTGGAAATTTTGTGAGGGGGTTTAGGTCGTCTGTCCAGAGGATGAAAATATCATCAATGTATCTCAGGTATATCATTGGTTTTGTGGGTGAAATTTTCACTTGGGCAGAAGGCCCACACACTGACTGCACCTCACTTAATTCTATTCCATTCAGGTTCTCATACCGAGTCCATGACTGTGATACCGCAGTGCCTTCCAATAGTGCTTTAAGTGGTGATCAATGACCCATGATACAGCTGAAAGTGATTTCCCGCCCCCCCATACCTCCCCCCGACACACGCACAAGGTCCTGGCCAATCAGACCTGGGGGAAAATTCCTTCCCGGCCCCAGATCTGGTGATCAGTTTGAACCTGAGCATGTGAGTCAGGCCATCTAGAAAGAATTCTCTGTACCACGTCAGAGCACCAGTCTACCCCATCCAGGGTCCCTCTTTGTTTCATGATTTATGCTGTGTGACTGGACTCCTAAGTCTCATGTTATTGCTTCATGCTCCTCGATTGCATGACAGAAATTTTTAGAACAGGAAAACAGAAAATAGCAACTGGAGAAGGATGAGCAGTGAATGATGTGTGCTCCAGGGTGAATTTTCAGACCAGTGATCCTTTGTCTTTGAATTTGTGAATACCTCAGCATTTGTGACTCTGTTCCATAATCAGCTGGCATGCATCTGAGTCCTCCGTCATGAATAACGTAGCCCCAACTCCAGCAGCGGAGCTTAATGTGGCCTCTTTATCTGCAAACATATTTGTGGGGCTGTCCAGTCATTACAAGTCCAGCCCTGTTCTCTAATTAGGTACTAGTATGTCCCCTCTTACTGATGTATCTGAGCACCTCCTAATCTTTAAAGTATTTATCCTCACAGCAGTCCTGTGAGGTAGGGCAGTGCTACTATCCCCATTGTACAGATGGGAAAATGAGGCACAGACTCAATTACTTGCCCAAGGTCACACAGGGAGCAAGGAATTGAACAAAGTGCCCTGAGTCCCCCAAGCTAGCACCCTAACAGCGAGACATTCCTTCCTACTAGCAGCACAGAGATTTGTACATTGATTATATTTATCTTACTAGTGTCTCTTTAATTCTAACGCTCTCCGTCTTAATGTTTTCACCCTGCAGGCTACCAGCATTGACACCCCCAGTGGGAGCGGCTGAGTTGGTCTAAACTGGCACCTGCCACATTTGACTAGGACTTCCAACAGCTGATGAGCTGATGTTTCATCCTTAATTAGGAAAAGCACTCAGTGTCACCCAGAGAGGCATGTCCCAAAGCTGCCACTCTGGCTGCTTGCTAATGGAGAGCTCACCCAGGCTGAGAGAGAGAGAGACAGGGAGACTTGTTCTAATTCTATTTGTTTGCTCTGTCTTGTCCCGCCGTCTGTGTCAACACCACGTATGTGAGGCAAGTCTCCATTGTTCCCCCAGCTAATCAGACTTATTGTCACGACTGCATGCCTCCAAGTGCTGGGGCAGTGGTCTACAACTGAGCAGCAAAGCTGGGGATTTTGAGGTCTGCTTAGTGCCTGCCACCCTATGAGACAATGCTGTATAGGTCCAAGAAGTGGTACTGAGTCGGAGGACGGATGGCCTTGTGGTTAAGATGTGGGTCTGGGACTTCAAAGATCTGGTATCAGTTCCTGCCTCTGCTTAAGCTTACCTGACTTGTGTAACCTTAAACAAATCACTTCTCTTAGGCCTTGTCTACACTACAAGACTATTTCGAATCTACTTAAGTCGAATTTGTGGATTCGACCTTATGAAGTCGAATTTGTGTATCCACAGTAAATACACTAATTCGAATTTCTGAGTCCACAGTAACGGGGCTGGCGTCGACTTTGGAAGCGGTGCACTGTGGGAAGCTATCCCACAGTTCCCGCAGTCCCCGCTGCCCATTGGAATGCTGGGTAGAGCCCCCAATGCCTCCTGGGGGAAAAATGTGTCGAGGGTGCTTTTGGGTAACTGTTGTCATTGAACCGTCAATCACGCCCTCCCTCCCTGAAAGCTCCGGCGGGAAATCTGTTCGCGCCCTTCTCTTGTCGGTTACAGCACATACGCCACAGCACTGCGAGCATGGAGCCCGCTGCGATCATCGCTGCACTTATGGCCATTGTCAACTCCTCGCACCTTATCGTCCACCTCTTCCACAGTCAGCTGCTGAGAAATCGGGCGAGGAGGCTCCGGCAGCGCGGTGAGGACAGGAATTCACAGAGTGGCGCAGACCTCTCACAAAGCAGGTTACGCCGCGCCGTGGAGATCATGGTGGCAATGGGTCAAGTTCATGGTGTGGAACGGCGATTCTGGGCCCGGGAAACAAGCACGGACTGGTGGGACCGCATAGTGCTGCAGGTCTGGGATGAATCACAGTGGCTGCGAAACTTCAGGATGCGTAAGGGCACTTTCCTTGAACTCTGTGACTTGCTGTCCCCTGCCCTGAAGCGCCAGGACACCCGGATGCGAGCAGCCCTGACTGTGCAGAAGCGAGTGGCCATAGCCCTCTGGAAACTTGCAACGCCAGACAGCTACCGGTCAGTAGCGAACCACTTTGGCGTGGGCAAATCTACCGTGGGGGTTGCTGTGATTGAAGTAGCCCACGCAATCGTTGAGCAACTTCTCTCAAAGGTAGTGACTCTCGGAAACGTCCAGGACATCATAGATGGCTTCGCCGCGATGGGATTCCCAAACTGCGGTGGGGCTATAGATGGGACTCACATCCCTATCCTGGCACCAGCCCACCAGGCCAGCGAGTACATTAACCGAAAGGGCTACTTTTCAATGGTGCTGCAAGCACTGGTAGACCATAGGGGACGTTTTACCAACATCTTCGTTGGGTGGGCGGGCAAGGTTCATGACGCGCGTGTGTTCAGGAACTCTGGTCTGTTTAAACGCCTCCAGGCAGGTACTTTCTTCCCGGACCACAAAATAACGGTTGGGGATGTGCAGATGCCTACAGTGATCCTCGGGGACCCAGCCTACCCGCTAATGCCCTGGCTCATGAAGCCCTATACAGGCGCCTTGGACAGAGAGAAGGAACTCTTCAACTACCGGCTGAGCAAGTGCAGAATGGTGGTGGAGTGTGCTTTCGGACATCTCAAGGGGAGATGGCGGAGCTTACTGACTCGCTCGGACATCAGCGAAAAGAATATCCCCGTAGTTATTGCTGCTTGCTGTGTGCTACACAATCTCTGTGAGAGCAAGGGCGAGACCTTTTTGTCCAGATGGGAGGTTGAGGCAAATCGCCTGGCTGCAGTTTACGCTCAGCCAGACACCCGTGCCGAGAGAATATCCCAGCGGGAAGCGCTGTGTATCCGGGAGGCTTTGAAAGCAAGTTTCCTCGGAGAGCAGGGTAACCTTTGACTCTCCACTTGCTTTCAAGAGAAACTGACCCTGGGCCTGTGTCTCTATGTGTCGATTTCGATATGCGGTTACATACCCCGTTCTCCAAGTTTCCCCCACTTCCAAAGCACATTTTAAAGCAAATTAATTGTAACACTCATTATTAATAAATCTTTGTTTTACTTTGCATTTCTGTTCAGGTGTTGAAACATGGACGCATACTGTGCTGGGCACGGTGTGCACTGATGTACAGACCGCTTGTTCCATAGAGGAATGACATCCTCCTGCTCCTACATAGGTCTCTGGGGTGGGGGACGGTTGCAAGTGGTTGTGCATGAAGGGGAGGGATTGCAGGAAGGGGTGGGTTTGCAGGAAGGGGCGAGTGGTGCCTTCTTTGGATAGGGGTTTGGATGACGGCAGTGGGCTGCGGGTTTGGGCGTAGGAAGGGGTGAGGGGTGTGGGGGAAGGGTGAGTATCTGTCCGTGGATGAGGGCTTTTGTTGGGGCTCAGGGCAGCGGAGAGGCTCGTTGCTACGGTGGAAGTGCATGGTAAGGGCAGCATGCCTTAACATTAAGCGGGTGGCAGGCGCTAGGACCCTGGACAAGCATACACATCACAGAATGACCCGGGGCAGCATACACCACACAGAGTGACCCTGGTGCCTACTGACTGCAGTGTGTGTGTGCCCTGCAGTTGATCATGGCCCCAAGTCTGTACCATGGTAATGTAGGCTATACCGTGCAATTATAAATCCCCTCCCCCCCCCATACACAAAAAAATCCTCTGACACGAAAGACGTGACCGAAACAGTGAATAACAGCAAACAGCTTTTAATAATCTAATACACACTGGGGGGATGAAACTTGGATTTAGGACTGGGTGAGCCTGTAAGGGAAGCACTTCTACAAATTTATAGCGTGAGAGGTGTGTGGTACATTAGCGCTATGCAGTGGTGCAGTGACAGTTCTCACGGCCCCTACCGCCCCGCCGTCTTGTACTTTTGGGTGAGGGGGGGGCAGGACTTCTTGGCGGGGGAGGGCGGTTGCAGATACACTGCAGGGGGGCTCTGTCCTCCTGCCTGCGGTCCTGCATAACATCAACAAGGCGCCGGAGCGTGTCCGTTTGCTCTCTCATTAGCCCAAGCAGCGTTTGAGTCGCCTGTTGGTCTTCTTGCCGCCACCTGTCCTCCCGTTCGATGTGTGTGCAATGCTGTTGACATAGGCTCTCCCTCCACTGTCTCTGCTCTGCCGCCTCAGCTCTGGAGCAAGCCATCAGTTCCACGAACATCTCGTCCCTAGTCTTTTTCTTTCGCCGCCTAATCTGCGCCAGCCTCTGTGAGGGGGATGCCGGGGCAGTCCGGGAAAGAGCCGAAGCTGTGTGATGGGAAAAGTAACTGATTTCCTTGAACAGATACATGTTTGCGAACAGTGAACACAGTCTAGTCAGTTTCTCTGAACAAGACCATACAGGGCAACAAGTCTCACGAGATCTCAGGACAAGTTCGAGATTTCGGAATACGCTCTCATTGGCTGCGGCATTGCACAGGAGAGCGGACAAGTGGGGAGAGACAGCTGAATCCGTCTAGCAGACAGTCCTGGTAAGCCTTACAGTACATTCTGCTTATCAGTTAATGGATAGCTGTGCCCTCCCGCTAAAGGCAATCTGGAAATCATATACTCTGACCCTTTTCCAGCCACTCCCGCCAGTGCACGGGAAAGATCAATGTATGCTTTTCCTATGTGGCCTACAACACGTGGCTGTTAAGCGAGGGTCATTGTTATGCAAAGTAAAAGTCAACCATTCACAACAGTAACAATACACTAATTGCCCTAATTAGATGCAGCATTTCATGAACGAGATCACCCTGATGCGGGTCCCTCAGAGTCACAAAGAGCGGATGCTAAGGGAAGCCCTGCAGAGACCAGGACCATATGCGGCCATGCTTGTGGAGGCGATGATTCCCATCTACATAAGGATGTCCTGGCGCAGAAGAGTGTGCTTCCACGGAGCACCCAACAAGGCACCTCTCCCCAGGAACCTCCTGCGGAGGCTTTTCGAGGACCTAAATGAGACCTTTCTTGAATTGTCCCTGGAGGATTATTGTTCAATCCCTATATGTGTGGACCTACTTTTCATATAGTTTTTCATTGAAAATTTTATATATAGTATTTCTATTTTTTTATACCTGTTTTATAAAAAATAAATGTTTACATGTTTATAGCACTTACCGCCTGATCCTTCCCCTGATTCAGAGTCCGGGTTAACGGCCGGGGATGGTTGGTAGGGGATCTCTGTGAGGGTGATTAAGAGATCCTGGCTGTCAGGGAAAGCGGTATTGTGTTCGCTGTCGCCTGCGCCGTCCTCCACAGACCCTTCCTCATCTTCCACATCGGCGAACATCGAGGAGGAACTGTCCAGGTTCACTATGCCATCCACTGAGTCCACGGTCACTGGTGGGGCAGTGGTGGCAGACCCACCTAGAATGGCATGCAGTGCCTCGTAGAAGCGGCATGTCTGGGGCAGGGCTCCGGAGCGTCCGTTTGCCGCTCTGACTTTTTGGTAGCCTTGTCTCAGGTCCTTGATTTTCACGCGGCACTGCATTGCATCCCGGCTGTATCCTTTCTCTATCATTGCTTTGGAGACCTTCTCGAAGGTCTTTGCATTCCGCTTGCTGGAGCGCAGCTCCGACAGCACAGACTCCTCGCCCCACACACCGATCAGATCCAGGACTTCCCGGTCTGTCCATGCTGGGAACCTCTTTCTATTCTTGGATTGGCCGGACTCCTCTGCTGGAGAGCTCTGCATCATTGCAGGTGCTGCGGAGCTCGCCCCGATGTCCAGCCAGGACATCAGATTCAAAGTGCCCAGACAGGAAAATGAATTCAAATTTTCCCGGGTCTTTTCCTGTGTGGCTGGTCAGAGAATCCAAGCTCGGACTGCTGTCCAGAGTGTCAACAGAGTGGTGCACTGTGGGATAGCTCCCAGAGCTACTAAGTTCGATTTGCATCCACACCTAGCCTAATTTGAGCTAGCCATGTCGAATTTAGCGTTACTCCACCTGTCGGGGTGGAGTACCAAATTCGAACTAAAGAGCCCTCTAGTTTGAATTAAATGGCTTCCTGGTGTGGACGGTTGAGCGGTTAGTTCGAATTAACGCTGCTAAATTCGAATTAAAGTCCTAGTGTAGACCAGGCCTTAGTGCCTCAGTTCGGGATAATAACCCTTTCCTACCTCCCAGGCTGTTGTGAGGGCCAATTTACCCACAGAGAGGAGCAAGGAGGCCCATTCCCATTCCCATATGCCTGAGAACGAGAAGCAAAAAGAGAGGGGCAAGGAAGAAAAACATAGAAATCCTCTTTTAAGAAACAACAGCCACCCAACCATCCAGAAATCCAGTACATGGGAAGTTTGGCTCAAGCCCCAGGACGAAGCTGCAATTTAGCATACTCAATTAGGAAATGATTCCTTAGGGTATTTGTTTGCCTCCTGGGCTAAAGACACCTTAGGAAAATTTCTGAATCTTTTTTTATTTCTCCTTCCCTGCATTTAAGGGAGGAAGGAAAAGGAGCAAAACTATTCAGGCTTTCTTTCATTCATTTGTTCGTTCTATTTTTTTAATTTGTCCCTTCACACTAAACACTTTCAAAGTTAATTTCAAAAAGCTGGGAACACTGATAGTTTTAATTAATCCGATGCCTAGGGAAATACGAATTGTGTAGCCAAAGACACTCTTGCCTTCTTCTGGATAGCTATCTTGCGCTGGTTAATTTTGATGTTTCCAACTTGGCAGTGATTATAGCTGTGACTCTTGTAGCTTTATTTTATTTGATCATAAAGGTAACATATGTCAAGTATTTTTTGTTTCTTCTTGCTGCACTGACCAGCTGGAGTCTCACTTTGATATAACTACAACTGATTTTCCATAATAAACCTCTTCTCTCTGAGGATTTGTAAAACGTGAGTCCTGGCTGAAATTTGAGGCGTGAGGTCAGTTTCAAACGAAAACAGAGCAATTGGTAGCCAGGGTTAGAGCAGTGGAATATACAAGGAGTCAAAAGCCTATCCCCAGATCACCTACTGATCTATTGTATGACCTTGGGCAAATCACTTTGACTCTGGTTCTCCTCCAGCCATTTCTCTATTAAGCTCATTGTGGTAGGCTTTTTCTCTTGCTATGTGCCTGTTGTACATTGCTTAGCACAATGGAGTCCTGACCTCACCCGAGGTTTCTAGATGCTACTATAACATCAATTAATGAATCAAAGGCCTTGATTCTCCACTCCTTTACACTCTGGTAACCCTGTTGACTTCAATAGTTTATTCCTGATTTACACCAATGTAACGATCTGATCCAGAAGCCTTTGAAGACTGTGTGAAGCACTTGTTGATTTTAATGGGCTTTGGGTCAGGCTCTAAGGAAGAAAGAACCAGGCAAGGTTCTGGGGTTCTGTTCCCAACCTGAGACAAATTCACAGTACACTCTGGGGAAGTCAGTCAGGGCCCCGTGCAGTCAGTGAAGACCCTTTCACTGCACTTTGGATCAGACCTTCAGTTTGCTGATCGGTAAATAATAACTTGTATGTATACATCAACGTTCATTCAAGAATCTCAAAGCCATTTATAAAGATTAAACAGCTGAGCCTTGTGACACCCCACCCACGTGCATGCACGCCCCTCTGGGGCAGGCCAATGGTGGGAAGGATCAAATAATATTTGTTCTATCCTTGATTTGAATTTTGAGACTAATTTAAAATAAACAATCTGATTTTTATTTCAGATTATTTGTCCAGCTATAGAGCTGAGCTCATAATTTAACAAGTATAGTAAGGAGCATGTACTGGAGAAATTTGGTGATATTTTTAGACTATTTGATTTGATTTAAAATTAATTTAAAAAAAACAAAAACTAGGGGACCACTGTGATCATCTAATGTGACCCCCTGCATCAGACAGTCCAGAGGATTCCATCCGGTGAGCTCTGCATCAGGCCCGTCATTTCTAGTCGAGCATATTTTTTAAGGACTCCTCAGCCAATCAAATCCGTCACTGCCCTAGACTAGTGGAAATGATTTTTGTATCCAGGCTGAGATCCAAAATATTCTCAAGTTCAACTCCAGTAGGCAGAGTCCTAATGGCCGGAATCCTCTGCGCCGCCAAAGATCGCTGTAGCAGTAGCGGTAGTGTCAGCATTGCAAACCCTATCTATTATTACAGCGCTGAAGTGGCTTGGAAAGAGCCCGTCTGCCTTGTGACTTTGCCGTGAACCCTGGCCCTCCTCATCCACACTTGATCTCCCATACGGAACCTCATTAGCATATTGATTGAATGGTTGCTAATGTGCCATATGTGAGTGCAAATGAAACAAAACAAATCACATGCACACTTCTGTCGGGCGCAGACCTAGTTCTCTGGGTGGAAAGTAGACCCCTGGGAGAAGAATTTGAGAGCACCCTGGTTAGAGGTTAGCCCCTGGTTAGCCCACGAAAGCTTATGCCCAAATAAATGTGTTAGTCTCTAAGGTGCCACAAGGGCTCCTCTTTGTTTTTGCTGGTTAGAGACACAAGCCATCAAGACACTTGATCTGTATTGCTGTAATAACCTCCCTCCCCCAGCCTCCTAGCTGTCTGCTGGCACAAGACCCTTTGCCTTTCTGCAGTGTCCTGTGTCCTTCCTTTCACTCCCCATCAGGAAGGTGAGTGGTTCAGGCCTCATCTCTCCTAATAATCTAGCGTAAATGCTGCGCTTTGTAGCCAGTTAGCTAAGGCTGGCATTTGGAAATGACATTTAAAGGTCACTGCCAATCTTCTCGCTTGGAGAATATGGAAAGAAGGCGGCAGTGGAGGATTTGGGGACCCGTGTAGTCATCTAATGAGCATTTGTGTGAGGCTATTAGCTGTACATGGCTGGGGGCGAGGAGGGGGAGTGAGGCGAAGATGAGGTGCAGCATTCAGAATGGGAATGAGATAATAGGGAAGAGTTGAGGGAGATCCTTGCAACCCACTGCCTGAGCCACAGAGAATATTAGCAGTTACGGCTCTAGCTAGGAAGACGCATCTCTTGCTCAAGCTCTAGCAGCTCATACTTTTATCTCAGCAGTTCAGTCTCTGGTGTGTCGGCCAAGACAGCAGCCATTATATGAGCAGGGTTTGCTGAAAACAAGGCCCATCAAACACTGATTCTTGACGGTGAGCTTCCTGAGCCCTAGCAAATCAAGGGAAGACTGTGTAAAGTGTGAGATTCTCTCCTGCGCAGAGAGCCAACACGAGGTTTATGCACCACGCTCAAGGCCTCAAAATAAGACTAGGTTTGTTCTGGCCTCTCAGTGCAGCGGGGAATTTCAGAAACGCAGCTGCAGGTGGGAACCAGTTAGTTCAGGGGAATCACTTTGGCATGGCCACCGATGTTGATGGCCACTCTAGCCAATATGCCTGCTTGGAGCAGAAGAAAGGCCATGTGGTAAAAGCCCTGGACTTGGACGCGGGACACCTGCACTTAATCCCCAGCTTTGCCCCAGAGTCCCTGTCAGACCCTGGACAAGTCACTTAGGGCCAGATTTCTAAAGGTTGTTTTTTGAAATCAGTGGGAATTAAGCTCCCATATACCTTTTTTGTAAAATTTGGCTCTAAGTCTCTCCGGGCCTCAATTCCCCATCTGTAAAAGAAGGATAATAAACCTCCCTTAGTCGATCTTGTTGCTTTAGATTGTAATCCCTTGGGGGCAGGGACAATCTTTCAATGTGTACGAGCAACACACAATACCATGGGGCCCTGATCTTGGTTGGGGCCTCACGTTGCGACTGTAACACAAATAGTGAGAAAACACGACAGTCTCTCTCAGCCCCTCTGTGGCACTGCAGCAGCAAAGCTGAAGGCTGTATTTTATAAATCTGAAACCTCTCACTCTGGATCCCAGTGTAGGAGATAAGGAGCTTCGGGCTTTGTCAAGGATCTTCTTTATGGGCCATAGATAACCCAGAGCGTTAACCCGTGCATCACCGTTTACACCCATGATCCAAATTAAACACATCTCCCCCCAACAGAAAATGAGTTTTGTATTCCCTTTGCATTTAGGCTGTGCACACAGCTGGGGCAGGCATTGATTAATGGATACAGCAGTGTGGTGCTGTCTGTGATTCTAGCACCCACCCACTGGAGTTTTATGGTCTGAGGCAGCAGAGATGGCAGGATTTCATCCTCTCTCTCATGCATGCACGCTCTTTGCAATCACCTCTCGTGTGTATGTGCCGGGCTGTCATGCCCTAGGGAGATGGGATATGTCAGCCCATGTCAGGATGAAGCAACGTCTGGAAAAATTTTCTGAAGATCTGTGGAGTGATGCAGCTTCTGCTCATGCACAGATCTCAGTGTGCTTGAGCCCTCGCTCGGGAGTGCAGAGCAACCAAATCATAGACAGGCCTGTTTGCCTTTCCTCTTTGCTATGGGAATGCTGGTAGCATAGTCATTTCTAACTGGCCTGCAAATGG
Source organism: Mauremys mutica (assembly GCF_020497125.1). Taxonomy (NCBI): domain Eukaryota; kingdom Metazoa; phylum Chordata; order Testudines; family Geoemydidae; genus Mauremys; species Mauremys mutica. The sequence goes on along the minus strand of NC_059073.1, from coordinate 135,918,400 downwards.
GGCTCCCTCCCAGAAGGCAGGAATTATTGTAATTATAGTGTAACAAATCAGTGGTCACAGAGGAACTTCACTGACCTCTCTGTTCCTGGACCGCTAACACCTTCCTCACAATTATTCACAGGCTGATTTCACTGGGATTTCCTGTCTCATTTCCCCACCTCCCTTATTCCTGCCCAAATCCTCTGTCCAGACACAGCAAGCCAACCTGTGAGCAGAGCAGAGTAGTGGAATAAAGCCTGTGAACTACAGACTCTGATCGGAGAACTGGGAACTTCATCCCGTGAGTCCTTAAAAGCCCTGCCGCTTGCCTGCTCCAGAGGCCAGAGTGGGTTAGAAGGAAATGCCCAGGCCTCTCGCTTTGGGTGGGCAAAAACTCTGTAAGAGCCTCAGCCTAGAGAAGAACAACCCCCCCCCACCCCTCAGCAGCAGCACAAACAACCGTCCCCCTGACAATCCAGCTCAAGCATGGGAAAGGAATTGTTCCTAGGCCCAACCTCTCCTTTTTCTCTCTCCCTCTTTTTTGTTGTCTTCCCTCCGTCTCGTCTTCCTTTTCTCACATTTGTTCTTTTTTCTTTTTCCTCTGCCCTCATATTTTCCTCTTCTCTTTTTCACATTTCCTTTTCCTCTCTCTCTCTTCCCCCTCTCCCCCCAGTCGGAGAGCCCTAACTGGTTCATTCATTTCAGTGGTATTGCTTATTTGTGAAAGGATAAAGTCTCCTGCCCTTTGCTGGGCTGGGACTGACTAGCCAGGCTTGGCCCTGGGGGAAGGAGGTGTGGTTGATATGTTCCACAGGGAGTAGGTGAAGCGGATAGCAAAGAAGCAGTGAGGTCACTATTCAGCCAGCACTGCAGCCCCCAGGGGGGGTGGTGTGCTTCCCATTCTATGGAGCAGGGCAATCGCTGGTAGATCCACACACTGACAGGTCCACTCCGATCCACCTGCAGACCCCTCTGCTCTTGGACATGGTGTGGCTGGGGGGCACACCCTGTGTTGGCTCCTGCCCACCCAAGCTGCCTTGGTCCTGCTACAGGCAGGGTCCGCCGCAGACATGATAGCTCCTGTCATAGGGCTCTTGTTAAAGACACTGGCAGATTCTAGCCTCACACAACCAAATATACATGAGGGTCCAATATGGCCTCTGGATGGCGCACAGTCAACTTGTGGAACTCCTTACCTGAGGAGGTTGTGAAGGCTAGGACTATAACAATGTTTAAAAGGGGACTGGATAAATTCATGGTGGTTAAGTCCATAAATGGCTATTAGCCAGGATGGGTAAGAATGGTGTCCCTAGCCTCTGTTCGTCAGAGGATGGAGATGGATGGCAGGAGAGAGATCACTTGATCATTGCCTGTTAGGTTCACTCCCTCAGGGGCACCTGGCATTGGCCACTGTCGGTAGACAGATACTGGGCTAGATGGACCTTTGGTCTGACCCGGTACGGCCTTTCTTATGTTCTTATGTTCTGGATTGCTTGTTGTGAGTCTGTGGCTGCAGTTTAGCTCCAGCTTCAATGGAGATTAGAGCCGGTTGAAAGTTTTCCATGGAAATGTTCCCCTCCATCCAGAAAATAGCTTTTTGGATACAATGGAAATGTTTGTTAAAAATGTCCCTTTTGCTGAATTTTTTTGCATTTTCATACCCCCATCAATAGACCCCCACAAATACTTAAAAGAAAATTGTTGATGAAGATTGGGGGGAGGGGTGATTTTTCTTTTCATTAAAATTTTTTACAGGGGGAAAGAAAATGTGCCTCTAATGGATCTTAGCATCACCTGTCATGTACCAGAGCAGCATTTAACCCTTCCTCTCCTGGTCCGCTAAACAGACTAATCGACCACTAATTCCTTTCCACCCATTTCCCAAGCCTGCTTTGTAGGAAGTTTCTCCTGAAGCACCTCCCAGGCAGTTCTTGTGTTCAATTAATTTAAATTGTTTTTCTTTAAATGTTGCACACAGGTGAAGGTCTGATGTGGTCAGTCTAACTTCATGTCTGAATGCTTCCAGATGCCAGCGATCACTCAAGGTCAGCAAGAGGATTCATAAGACCGATGCTGTAGTTACTCAGCCTGCCGGAGAATGAAGGAGATGCCAGTTCTGAGAATATGAGAATCAGGAGGAAGGTGAGACACCCATCACTGAACATTTGCTTGAAGCTTGGGAGTAGAACTAAAATAGTAACCATGCAATAATACCCCTACAATAATACCACTAATCAAAGATATGAAAGAAGAAATAGGGTAATTCATGGATGCTAATCATAGAATCATAGAATATCAGAGTTGGAAGAAACCTCAGGAGATCATCTAGTCCAACCCCCTGCTCAAAGCAGGACCAATCCCCAACTAAATCATCCCAGCCAGGGCTTTGACAAGCCTGACCTTAAAAACCTCTAAGGAAGGAGATTCCACCACCTCCCTAGGTAACCCATTCCAGTGCTTCACCACCCTCCTAGTGAAAAAGTTTTTCCTAACATCCAATCTAAACCTCCCCCACTGCAACTTGAGACCATTACTCCTTGTTCTGTCATCTGCTACACTGAGAACAGTCTAGATCCATCCTCTTTGGAACCCCCTTTCAGGTAGTTGAAAGCAGCTATCAAATCCCACCTCACTCTTCTCTTCTGCAGACTAAACAATCCCAGTTCCTTCAGCCTCTCCTCATAAATCATGTGCTCTGGCCCCCTAATCATTTTTGTTGCCCTCCGCTGGACTCTTTCCAATTTTTCCACATCGTTCTTGTAGTGTACTCCAGATGAGGCCTCATTAATGCCAAATAGAGGGGAATGATCATGTCCCTTGATCTGCTGGCAATGCTCCTACTTATACAGCCCAAAATGCTGTTAGCCTTCTTGGCAACAAGGGCACACTGTTAAGTCATATCCAGCTTCTCGTCCACTGGAACCCCTAGGTCTTTTTCTACAGAACTGCTGCCTAATCACTCGTCCTTAGTCTGTAGCAGTGCATGGGATTCTTCTGTCTTAAGTACAGGACTCTGCACTTGTTGGGGGCAATCAGCTGACACATAAGGAGGTTGGATAGCTTTAATTTGCATGTATTTATTATTAGTGATATAAGGTGCTGGGTGGGTGTGTTCATGCACAGGTGCAATATTGCCACCTATTGGATAGAATTAGGACTGTTCGACTCTGTGACATAAGCCCTATATTTGAAGCAGCTAATGGTGATTCTCCTTTAGCTCAAGTGCTTTTTGAAAAAAGAGAGTCTGAGGTATATCCTTACAGTTGCTATGAAGTCCCTAGCAGTTATGGTGTACTGCATAATGACAGCCGTGACATTATTATTATTATTTACTTGTATTGCTGCCTTCTTTGCAGCGCATTTTGTCTGGTCTAACCTACTTCACAGCATCCCTGTAAATGGGGGTGTAAATACAGATTTCAAAGCATTGAAAATTACACTACATATTTCCAGCCAAATAATAATAATAAAGCAATACAAATGAAATGTCAAAAAAGAGACTATTTCCATTCTCTAAACCAGGTTGCAGGGCAATTATTTTCATATCTCCTACATAAAATTAATAAGTATTCTGCTTGAACGTTCCATAGAACTTGGGTTTGCATAGCATCTTTAAGGCAAAAGAGGCACAGAATGCTTAATTAGTTTCCTACATACAGCCTCGTATGTGGATGGTATTGCACGTAGGTAGCTAAACATCCACAAATATGGGCTGGGCTCTTGTAGTGGGAGACAGAGATGCATATCACAGAGTTTCAGAGAAGCTGAAGGTAACAAGGGAATGAGGCTTGATTGCTTAATTAATAAGGAAGGGTCAGAAGATCAGAAAGGAGAGAGAAGAGATTGGGCTGGAGACAGCATTAGAAGAGTAATCGATGCTAGGTCATTGATTCAGTATTAGTGACTCTGAAAGGAAAGTGCTCCCTTATTGAAAGGCATTAGGGTGAGCTGTATACCTACAAGATGGGTGTGTGTGTGTGTGTACATACACATAATGGAAGTAACATATGATTATGGACATGGATCAAGTCTGTTAAGTAGCTTCACACACATCTAATGACAATAGACTAGAAAGGGGGAGGAGATGAAATATATGCAAATGAAAATAAACCACTGAGGTTACACTCTATACAGTTCAGTTGACATTACACCATAGGGGACATGAGTGTTAAAACAAAGGTGGTTTAAGTAGCAGTTGACTGGGAGCTGAGCATCATAAGCATTTATATTGACAACTTGCTTTGGGTAAGTACTGGGCTGTCACAAGGTTATTTTACAGAGCAGTTTAGTTAAAAGCAGCTTGCCAGCAGCTAACTCTGAACTTGTCCAGTGCTTTTATGGAGGATTGGTCCATCAATGGCTATTAGCTGGGACGGGCAGAGATGGTGTCCCTTGCCTCTGTTTGCCAGAAGCCGGGAATGGATGACAGGGGATGGATCACTTGATGATGACCTGTTCTGTTCATTCCCTCTGGGGCACCTGACATTAGCCACTGTCGGAAGACAGGACACTGAGCTAGATGGACCTTAGGTCTGACCCAGTATGGCCATTCTTATGTTTTTATGTTCTGGAGTGATCATTTATAACACATGGGAATGAAATCAGTTGGGCCATTTTCATTGTAGACCACGTGGGATTTACTTTTTTATGATTAATGCTATCTGTTGGGTTTACAGGCAGACCCATAAGCCCCATCATGCTGGGCGCTGTCCAGACAGGCAGTAATGGCTGGATGCACAAAGTGAGTTGGGTGTCGAAGTCCATGATTTAGGTGCCATGGTTTGAGGACCACTGTGATGTACAAAACTGCCGTCAAATGACTGTTCCTATGTGGATAAATAATGAAATGGTCCTTGGGCCAGAGCAGGAGAGTGTGACAGAATCACTCTGTAGTTCAGTGGATAGGGCACCCTCTGGGAGGTGGGAGACCCCAAGTTCCCTTGCCCCCCCAATTATTTTAATTCCAGGAGAAGGTTCACAGCTGAGAGCCCCAAGCAGCAATAGGTGCCTCCTGTGGCTTTGACGTAGGTGCCATCTCAGTGAGAGGGGTGAGGAATAGGACACGCTTCTCTTGTTTGCATCTCCCATTGGCTAGCTTAGGAGGCAGCGCCTTGCCTAGCGTGCTGGCTTTTGTGGGTCGCAGCCTAAGGTGGCACTCTCTCCCCATTCGTTGTGCAGGGAGCCTAGGCTCAGACTTTGCGGATTGCAATGATTTTCTAGGGACGTAAGAGTTAGCTGCTGTGACACTCAACATTACAGTGCCTCACTCCGTCTGTGCATCCCGCCCTACGAGACAGCTTCCACCCCAACACCCTTACAATTTAAACAGAAGAATTGGCCACCCCATTTTACCAACTGACAGATCCACAGCACAGACAGATCCACGTGACTTGCCCAAGGTCACACCGTGAGCCTGTGGCAGAGAGAAGAATGGAATCCATGTCTTCAAAATGCCAGGCAAGTATTTGACTCACCATCCCCTCCTGTGATATAGGATATACTGGTATATTGAGAGCTTCATCTTGCAGCTTGTTGAGTGTCAAAAGTCCCCTTGCCTTAACTGGGAGTTTTGCCTGAGTAAGGACTGAGTGCTTTGGCTCAGGCTTAATGATCCATAAACTACTAAAAGGGTCTTGCAGCCCCGAGAGCAAATCATTTGTATTTAACAATGTGGACTGTGAATGGCCTTGATGCTGCAAAGGCATTAAAAGGACGGAAGTATTGCTGTATTTGGTGGCGGGGGTCAGGGGAATCTAGTAATGCTCTGGGAAACACAGCAACTCGCAAGTGACGGGTGGGATACTCAGCATAGAATAGTGGCCTGAAGAAAAGGGAGGCGTTACCATAAACTCTCTGTCTGACACCTCAGAGAAAGTTAAAATTCCTCTGTAGGAATTTTCTCTGAAGGAGAAAGTGTATTTTATTCAGGAACTCAATGGAATTCATCTTGTAGGGCAGGACACTTTCTATAGGGTGGACAGGTGGAAATGTATGACTCTCTATCCAATACCCATTCAAGTCAATGCCGATGCTTCCAGTGATTTAGTGCACATTGGTTCAAGCCCTGTCTCTCAAATTGAGAGCTCAGTCAGTCATCTTTTCACTTCCTTCCCAGCACACGGTGAACACCTCACCACAGAGTCCCCTGGTGAAAGGCAGATCACACTGAAGGCTCCAAATTTAACAAGCTGAGGTACTGGCATGGCCCCCACTTATCAGACCACCTCACTGTCTTTAGTGTATTTCTTTACAGTACTTCTAGGACGTGATGCTATTTTCCTCCTTTTACAGGACGACGACTGAGGTATAGAGGGATTAAGTCACAGAACTTGTCTCTGGCAAAGCAGGGAATTAGATCTAGTTCTCCCAAGTCCCAGGCGAGTGCCCTGGCCACTGGACTATTCATCCTCTCTGTTCCCTTTTCCCTAGAGACACGCTTTTCTCTTCTCCCCTCCACCCCCGTCCTCCCTATTTGCTTGTTCAGACTTTCCTATCATGAGGCATCTTTCAACAGCCCACTCCCCCCACCTTCTTGCCTGCTACGCTCCCTCTTCCATAAATGCCAGCACTCAGATCGCATGGAGATGTGTCTCATGGAAATCTGAGATTGATTGATGGATGTGTACATGGGGAGGGAGATTCAAGAAAGAACACTCTCCCTGTCTCAAATCAAATTAAGAAATCTCTCACATATGAATCTGAGTGATGCCAAACTCTTCATTCCATCCAAACCTCAATTATGCAGAGTGCACTTTCCTCCTCAGCATCATCAATAAAACATAGTTAGCAAAAGGACATTACTATTATGCTAATAAAATCACAGACCATAAACAAACAATGAAAGATGCCGCTGACAGTAAGGTGGGTAGGGGATCATATCCATTGTAACATCTTACTGTTGAATATAGAGACACCTCCTGGGATGGTTTTATATGGTGGGCCAGATCCTTAGCTGGTGTAAATCAACATAGCTCCTTTGACATCCCTGGAACTATGGCAGTTTACACCAGTTAAATATCTAGAGTCACTCCCTTAGCCTTGGTAAATCAGCACAGGTCTTTGGAAGTCAATATATAGGTGTGTGTGTGTATTTATAGTTAGATGTATTTATAGACACATATCCATATGATATTTCCTCTCTAACATATTAAAATAAATTAAATTTTTCTTTTCAGAATACAGACATTAATTCTGTTTCCAGGAGATTTGTCAAATCAGTGGCCTGTGTTTGCATAACAAGCTCTTTGGTTATGCAGCACAGAATATAAATTACCACGTTGTCAGGCTCCAGATCAGAATCACTGGGTTTTAAGCAGAATCTCTCATATTGATGAAGATGTGCTTTGTGTTGTGTGCATCTGTAATATCTGGCTGTGGGGAAATATGCCTGAAAATGGCTTTTTATCAAATGAAACGGCATGGGGGAATGGCTCGGGGTGGGCAAATGGGTTGTGGAAAAAATAAGAAGTCTCTAGAACCTTTAAGAGATCCCAAAATATTTGTTTACTTACATTCTCTTCTCGGCCCCTCTCCCCCAACCTCCAACTTCTGGTTTGCAGAGAGGGGTCAACATGCAGAAAGTCCTTAGGGAAGGTTATTCCAGCAGTATTTCTGGCCCGCCTCATACAAGGGAAATCTCATGAGAGCCAGCACTTAGATCTGTATGGTGATTAACCTAGCCAGCCAGCCAGCCAGTCACTATGGTGCCCATCACTGTATCCAAGGATAGATGGGGTTTGCAGAGCGGTATGTAGGGGGATAAACAGACAGATGAGTGACTCCTGAAAACTTACATTTTGCCCGTCTCAGGAGTTAACCAGGACATTTCATTCCTGTAGAAACAGGCCCTCCTCTCTATAATAGAATAGGTGAATATGTAAGACTCCAGAATGATATATGGGGTAGGTTGGGAGGATGAAGTTATAATACAAAAAAGGTTAGCAGAAAAGCATCTATCTTCTCTGTCCTGTCTGACATATAGACCATAAGCTATCAATGGCACAGACTGCCGTCTTTGTTACCTGGCTGTAAACAGTGCCCTATGCTGAGTGGGGCATAACTGCCTCGGACAGATACACGAGGGGCCTGGCTTTTTCTTTGGCAACACTTATGTAGTTTGTCATGCCAGTAAAGCCTCTGTGAATGTAATTGGATTGGATGGTACCTACCACCCATGGGGCTCTGATCCTTGATCTGGGTTCCTAGGAACTAGGGGGGTTTCCAGGTGGTGTGCTCGAGCGGACAGGGCCCAAGCAGGAAAGTCAGGACGCCTAGATTCAACTCCCAGCTCTCCCATGAATCTGCTGTGTGATCTCAGGTAAGTCATTTCCCCTCTCTGTTTCCCCTCCCACCAGTTCTGTTGTCTATTTGGATAGTGAGCTCTTTGGAGCAGAGACCCTTTTCATTTTGTTTATGAACAGTGCCTAGCATCATGTGACCTTGATCTCAGCTGAGGGGCTGCATACAAATAATAATTATAATAATGACAGATAGATAACCTCAATCCCAGCACTTCAGGCCCCAGAGGGTTGGATAGTTCAGAGTAACTTGGCATGGGAGCCTGTCTGCTCATTTAAGGTGCCTTGGCATGACAGCATAGAGCATTGTGGGTAATGGTACAGGCATCCTCTAAATACCTCTTTGCTCTGCTGTGATGCTGCAGAATTTTGAAGGAATGAGAGAAACATGATGGCCATCTGCCCTCCTGTGCCTCATTGACACAAACTCTCTGATCCTACTGGTAGCTCAGACACCCTTAAAATCATAAAACCATAGCGTTAGAAGGGACCACAAGGATGCCAAGATGCAGGATTTGTTGTTTCTAAACCATCCAAGACACACAGCTATCCAGCCTCATTTTGAAAACCTCCAGTGAAGGAGCTTCCACAACCTTCCTAGGTAGAACATTTTTCCTGAGATTTAATCTAAATCTGCTGTGCTGTAGTTTGAACCCATTGCCCCTTGTCCTGCCCTCTGGGGCAAGAGAGAACAACTTTTCTCCATCTTTTTTATGGCAGCCTTTCAAGTATCTGAAGACCACCACCATATCCTCCTCTTTCCCAAACTAAACAGACCCAGTTCCTTCAGCCTTTTCTCAGATGGCTTGCATTCCATCCCTTTGATCATCTCTGTCACTTGCCTCTGGATCCTTTCCAGTTTCTCTACATCCTTTCTATACATTAGTGACCAAAATTGGACACCATACTCCAGCTGAGGTCTAAGAGTAGAGTAGAGCGGTACTATCAACTCCCATGACTTGCACGCTATGCCTCTGTTAATGCAATCTAAAATAGCATGTGCCTTTTTTTTTTTGCAGCAACATCATAGTGCTGACTCATGTTGAGGTTGTGGTTCACCACAACTCCCAGATGTGCTGCTGCCAAGTCAGTTTCCCCCATTCTGTATTTGTGCATTTGGTTTTTCTTCCCTAAGTGGTAGCACCTTACATTTGTCTTTGTTGAATTATATTTTGTTGTCGATAGCCCAGTCCTCCAACTTATCAAGATCTTGCTGAATTTTAGCTCTATCCTACAAAGTATTGGCAACCCCCCTAACTTTCTGTCATGAGAGAAGATCATGTTCCCACCACCTTCAGGAAGATGCTGGGCAGGAGCAAAATCCCCACATGACCCTGAGTAACCAGCACGAGCTATGCCCAAAACCCTCCCCTACCCCAACTAGACCCTTCTGCCTTGCAGCTTCTGAGAGCCCAGGCTTGTTACAATCAGGGTTGTGGGCAGAGTGTGAGTTCCCTCTTTTCAACTACCCAGAGACTGCAGTTGAATGCAGAGTTTGGTTTGGTCTGGTCTCCGCATCAATTTTTCAGTGAGATGTGTTATCGCGCGCACACCAAAAAAAAGTCCATTAAATGTATAAACCCCAGACTGTATCTCCTTCTCTTAAAGGCTAAACTTATCTGCCGAGGCAGTAAACAGCTTGGGGTTTATAAAGTGTAATCATGAATGGCAGTTCCCCTGTTGACGCAGGCAACAGGCATCTGTTCATTTGTTTTAATGAGATAAACCCTCTCCAGAAGTCAGGGATACGTTCTCCAAAGCTCTTTGCCTTCCTCTAACTTTCTCATTCCTGTTTGCCCGTGTAGCTAGGGACGCTGGAGGCCGCCTGCTCTGACTGCACTTTGATTTATTTGGTGACTGCCGAGGGAGCCCTGGCAAGCCAAGATGTATGACTCTCTTCCCCCTTCCCTGCTGCATGTGCATAGATATAATATACCAGAAGGTCTCTCCGAGGACATGGCTCTTTCTCCCTTTTGCTCATGGACGTCACTTTCAAAAGTTTCTGACGAAGAAAAATAAGAATCGAGGCCAGTGATTAAAGAAAAGTTTAGAGAGGGTCACGCAGGGACTCTCATATGAAATCAAGAGAAAACTAGGCCCTTCGTCTTGTGGTTACAGCCAGCACCTGGGAGTCGGGACTCTTGGGTTCCCACCCTGGCTCTTCAGTTGTCCTGCTGCGTGATTTTGATTGATCCGCCATGCCTCAGTTTCCCCTTCTGTTAAACAGGGATAATGACACTTGCATAGGTTGTGATGCTTCTTCTCTTTGTACTTCTCTTCTCTTGCATCTTTCACTCCTAGAGGAAATCAAACAAAGTATTATCACTCCTGCTTTTGCAAGTGTGCATGATCCTGCTCTTCAATCACTTTCCTTTTACCTGGAAATGAATATGCAACAGCTTCTTTACAAAGTTAGGGAAAAGCAGCAGCTGAATTCATTCCTAATGCGCCACCTTGCAGAGAACCCAAGAATGAAATGATTCTTTTGGCAGTTCCCTTTGCTTAGTTCTAGAGGGCTGGGGCCTGATTGTGATCTCACTTACATCTCTAAGTTTTCTGACATCCATAGGGTTGCTCCTGATTTACACCAGTGTGCAGACTTTTGTTGTGTATTTGGTTGTCATGGTTTTTGTTGCTATGGCAACTGAGTTAGATTATTATGGGTTAGCTCAGCCGGTTTCAACCAGCTGAGTGAGCTCTCTGTATATCTGTAAATAAAATGGAGGTTTTGGTTAGCTGCCTGCTCTCTGGCCTCAAGTGATTGCTTCCTACACCTGCTGCCCCAAGGATATAACACTGGCGACGAGGGTGAGACTCAGTGCTGCTCCAGTAACAGAAGGAAGTAGAAGTTAAGGTAAAGAACAAACAAACAAAAAAAGCTACTTGTTTGCACTGACTGTGAAAGTGAAACTAAAAATCATGGCTACTCTTACCAGGCCCCTGGAGCCTTTTGATGAGAATACAGAGCAGTGGCATGTGTATACTGAGCGTTTTGAGCTTTTTGGTATTGTCCCACGTTATGGACCTGGTGATGCATGGAAAATCTCGACAAACCTCTCCGGTCTCATCCGACCTTGTTCCCTACATGTCCAAGCGGACGGAGTTATCGATCCAATCTGGTTGTTTGTTGTGGGGGAGACGTGTCATTATTCCACCACCACTGAGATCACAGATGTTAGAACAGCTACATTCCGGTCACTGTGGAATAGTGCGCATGAAGGAAATTGCACAAAGCTATTTTTGGTGGCCTGGACTGGACAGCGCTATTGAAGAGAAGGCAAAAGCTTGTATGTCATGTCAGGGTGTGAGGAATGCACCCCAGTGGGCACCCCTACACCCATGGGACTGACCTGAAAACCCGTGGCAACGTATTCACGTTGCCTTTGCTGGCCCCCTTGAAGGAAGCATGTTCTTGGTGGCAATAGATGCCCATTCTAAATGGCCAGAAGTCTCTATAATGCAGTCCACTTCTGCAGAGAGTACTATCCAAAAACTACGAGGACTCTTTAGTCGTTTTGGTCTGCCAGAACAACTTGTGAGCGACAACGGACCGCAGTTCGTTTCTCAGGAGTTTCAAAATTTTATGAAGGCAAATGGGATACACCACATCACGTCAGCACCATATCATCCGTCCACCAACGGATTAGCTGAAAGATTTGTGCAGACAATGAAACACGCTTTGAAATCAGCAAGGGGACAACACTCCATTCAAAAGCGTCTGGATACCTTTTTACTTTCCTACAGAAACACACCTCATGCTACGACCCACGCATCTCCGGCCTTTCTAATGATGGGACGACAGCTGCGCACTTGCTTTGATCTGCTGAAACCTTCTGAACCCCGACAAATTGTGCAACATCAGCAGCAATATCAAGTCATCAGACGGGCACCCAGAGCAAAAGACCGAACCTTTAGCCCGGGACAGCCAGTTTTGGCTCGGAATTATACTTCCAGAGCTAAATGGGTTCCGGTCACAGTCATCACTCAAACAGGACCTGTTTCCTACACAGTCCGGACTGCAGAGAATCTTACCTGGCGGCGACATGTAGATCAGCTGTTGCCAGGTCATGCCAGTCCTCAGGACCCATCTGCAGTTGAGGGGTCTGACTTCACCTCTTCTGGTGAGGGACCGAATCACGAGTCACCTGTTTCTGACTGTTCTCCTCCATTACTGCCGGTGGCTGAGATACCCCTTTGCCCAGCACGAGCTGATACCACCTCCTCACCTGTTCGTGCTGCGGACCCTGAGCCCCTAGTGCTTTCGGGTGCAATAACACCAGAAGTTCGCCGTAATCCACCTAGAGACAGAAGGCCTCCTCATCGGCTGGATCTTTAGCTAGGGCGAACCCACGGTTATGGGGCAAAATAATCCCCAGGGTTTAGCCGGGAATGGAGGCAGTCTACCCTCCTTCTCTAGTCTAGTGTGTGTTTTATTTAGGGGATGTTCTTATTAGGGGGGGAGGAATATGTTGTGTATTTGGTTGTCATGGTTTTTGTTGCTATGGCAACTGAGTTAGATTATTATGGGTTAGCTCAGCCGGTTTCAACCAGCTGAGTGAGCTCTCTGTATATCTGTAAATAAAATGGAGGTTTTGGTTAGCTGCCTGCTCTCTGGCCTCAAGTGATTGCTTCCTACACCGGCTGCCCCAAGGATATAACAACTTTGTCAACTGCTTGGGGGTGAGGATTGTCCTTTGCTTCCTATTTGTACATCCCCTCGTACAATGGAGCTTGGTTGTACGTGGTGATAACAGCCACCATATTGTCTTGTGGTCAGTCAGAAACCGTTGATGCTAACCACTGATGTCAGGCTGTGGTGCCTTCCCTTCTCCCCTCCCCTTTCTTGATAACATCTCTTTTCATTGCTGGCATTCTGGCCTTGCAGTTCTGATTCTTTACTGGGAACTGTTGAATTGGTGGTTGGAATGAAATAAATTGTCAATCGTTATGTCACATGGTGACCTCCTAGAGGGGTTCTTATTCAGGGATCAGACACAAGGCCTCTGGGTCTTGTACCATGGACCTCTACAGCTTGAACTCAAGGACCAGCGTCAGCAGTGGGCTCACAAACATCTTTATATGGTACAGCCACTAAAGGGGGACAAAAAGATAAATGGCCCGCAAGTTACAGTAGGAAGCGAGAATTTGCCTAATCAGCAATAAAACCATGTGGCCAACCAATTCTTGACAGCAGTAATGATTGGCAAAGCATCTCTTTGGTTATTTTTCCTTGGCCAGACTACATTTCCCATGACGCAATGCAGTATCTCATCTGAGCATTTGGTGTCATACATCGTGGGAGTCAAATCAAATCATAGACTTTAAGGTCAGAAGGTACCATTACGATCATCTAGTCTGACCTGCACAACGCAGGCTACAGAATCTCATCCACCCACTCCTGTATCAAACCTGTGTCTGAGCATTGAAGTCCTCAAATCATGGTTTAAAGACTTCAAGATGCAGAGAATCTTCCAGCAAGTGACCCATGCCCCATGCTGCAGAGGAAGCCGAAACCCCCCCGGGGCCTCTGCCAATCTTCCCTGGAGGAAAATTCCTTCCCAATCCAAAATATGGCGATCAGCTAAACCCTGAGCCTGTGGGCAAGACTCACCAGCCAGACACCCAGGAAAGAATTCTCTGTACTAACTCAGATCCCACCCCATCTAACATCCCATCGCAGACCATTGGGCATATTTACCGCTAATAGTCAAAGACCAATCTCATTATACCATCCCCTCCATAAGCTTATCAATCTTAGTCTTGAAGCCAGATATGTCTTTTGCCCCCACTACTTCCCTTGGAAGGCTGTTTCAGAACTTCACTCTAATGGTTAGAAACCTTCGTCCAATTTCAAGTCTAAACTTCCTTGTGTCCAGTGTATATCCATTTGTTCTTGTGTCCACATTGGTACTGAGCTTAAATAATTCCTCTCCCTCCCTGGTATTTATTCCTCTGATATATTTGTAGAGAGCAATCATATCTCCTCTCAGCCTTCTTTTGGTTAGGCTAAACAAGCCAAGCTCTTTCAGTCTCCTTTCATAAGACAGGTTTTCCATTCCTTGGATCATCCTAGTAGCCCTTCTCTGTACCTGTTCCAGTTTGAATTCATTCTTCTTAAACATGGGAGACAAGAACTGCACACACTATTCCAGATGACGTCTCACCAGCGCCTTGTATAACGGTACTAACACCTCGTTATCTCTACTGGAAATACCTCACCCGATGCATCCCAAGACCGCATTAGCTTTTTTCACGGCCATATCACATTGTCAGCTCATAGTCCTCCTGGGATCAACTGATACTGTTAGGTCCTTCTCCTCTGTTACTTCCAACTGATGCGTCCCCAGTTTATAACAATAATTCTTATTAATCCCTAAATGCATGACCTTTTCCACTTCTCACTATTAAATTTCATCCTATTACTATTACTTCAGTTTACGAGGTCATCCAGATCTTCCCATATGATATCCTGGTCCTTCTCTATATTGGCAATACCTCCCAGCTTTGTGTCATCCGCAAACTTTATTAGCACATTCCTACTTTTTGTGCCAAGGTCAGTAATAAAAAGATTAAATAAGATTGGTCCCAAAACCGATCCCTGAGGAACTCCACTAGTAACTTCTCTCCAGCCTGACAGTGCACCTTTCAGTACGACCCGTTGTAGTCTCCCCTTTAACCAGTTCCTTATCCACCTTTCAATTTTCATATTGATCCTCATCTTTTCCAATTTAGCTAATAATTCCCCATGTGGAACCGTATTGAATGCCTTACTGAAATCAAGGTAAATTAGATCCCCTGAATTTCCTTTGTCTAAAAAATCTGTTACCTTATCAAAGAAGGAGATCAGGTTGGTTTGGCACGATCTACCTTTTGTAAAACCATGTTGTATTTTGTCCCAATTACCATTGACCTCAATGTCCTTAACTACTTTCTCTATCAATTTTTTTTTCCAAAACCTTGCATACTACAGCTGTCAAACTAACAGGCCTGTAGTTGCCCAGATCCCATTTTTCCCCTTTCTTAAGATAGGAACTATGTTAGCAATTCTCCAGTCATATGGTAAATTAAATTCATTAATAGAGGATCTTAGCCCTGGGGCATAAGGCATAATTAGATAAATATGATTTAAAATCAGCATAGCTCAATAAAATGCACACAGTTTAAAAAATACATGAAATAAAAATACAAGATTACCCCGTCTCCAAAAATCTGTTGCACCTATGATGTAACTCCCACGATGCAAATAATGTATTTTCAACCCTTGTCATTTTATTTTTGTATATTGAGGTGTTCGGGTGGGGGTTGATTTAAAAGGTGTATTATAGGAGATGGAGTCCATGGAGGAGAATAGGAGTATCAGAAATCCAAACTACAATCCCCATGAGGCAATGCAACACCTCAGGGAAATGCTATTTAATGCTGAACTGATGTGGAAACAAAAACTTTACATTTGGGAATACAGAAGTACTTCATTTTGATTAGAAGTGACAAAATGTTTGTTTTTCAAATATTTTTTTTAACTTCTTATTCGGCATAAAATTTTGATATTTCAATTTTTGGAGATGAAAGCAAATGTTGAAATCAGAATTTTCCATCGGATGGAAATTTCAATTTTCCTTAGCTCAAGTCTGACCCACTTGAAACAGGCCAGAGAATTCTATCGGGTCATTCCCGCATTAAGCCCATAACTTCTGGCTGCGTTACAGCATTTCTTTTAGAAAGGTGCACACAACCTTGATGTAAAGACTTCGAGAGGTGGAGAATCTGACACCTTCCTACGTAAGTTGTTCCAATGATTAATTACCATCACCATATTCCTATCCTGCATTTGTCTAGCATCGGCCTCCACTGAGGCTGACAACAAAATGGTCATTTGTGATGATTTTAGGATGCTGCATCTGTTTAGTAGGAATTGAGCTGAGACCCACCAGCTCATTTCATGCAGGGCTATGGAGTAGCAGCAGATGGGAATGACTTTTGGTAACAGAATGTGGAAGGAAATTTAAATTAAAAAGCTAAGTGGGAATGGGCCCAACTGCTTCAAGTATCAAGCTAGTCACGTGGACTGGTAACGTTCTTCCCTTATGTCGCGCAGGGGCACCTGGGAACCAGCTATGGTTTAATTATATTGCTTTAATTTTACCAAGGAGATGCCTTGAAGCAGATGCACATGGAAGAAGATTATGATTCGGGAGAGTTCCTCTCCTTGTTTACCTATTGAAAGAGAGTTTCCTCGGTACCTTTGCTTTCAGGGTAAAGTGCAAGAGATGAGGAAAAGGAGTCTGTGCTAGCACAGAGGCAGGAATATGTGTATCCTCATGAGCTGTAATGCATTGGTTCTTAGTACTCCCCTGCCAGCAAGATTATTACTATCCCCATTTGACAGGTGGGAAAACCGAGGAACGGTACAATGACATGACATGACTTGCCCAAGGTTACATGGGGAGTTTGTGACCGGACCAGGAACCGAACCAGATCTCCATGGATGTGGTTTTCTTCACACTAGTGCAAGGTAAACTTGTGTTAAATAAATTAATTCTTGAGTTCTTAACTTTACATCCCTTTAGCAGCACACCAACCACAGCCGGATCCTGTCTGCAGCAGGCAGCTCTCTGTTCTCCTGAACTTCTGGAGACTTGTCATGCTATGTCACGAGGGACCATTTGAACTCTTCAGCCACACCCGACGGCCTCCGATAACAGCTGCTGCTCCATTCAGAAGGTAGGTCTGAAATCCATAGACCATTCCTTTAAAGAATCTAAGTCCATGAAACTGTTAGCGAGAGAGAGACACACACACACACACTGGGGCTGATGCTTCTTCAAAGGAAATTTCCAAGTCCATAAATATATCCACTGAAATGCAGGACAAAACATAATGTATAAAAGATGGAACAGAAGATATATTATGCTATTGCATAGCAATCCTGTCTGCCGAAATTTATAGCTGTGCTCCATTCCCTGTTAAAAGAGGTTCTGCTAGCTGATGGAGGAGTTCAGCGTATCATGAATCTGTTGCAAACCATCAATATTATGGCTTACCTATTTAAACTGGAAATGGGACCAAATGTTTTGACTATTAGGTTGGCGGCCTAGAAGTTGAGGGAGTGAAGAACTAAAAAGTAAATTGAACATGGGTCTTTATTTGTTCCAATGGATAATGTGTGTTCAGGAGGCTGTAGGTCAGGAGTGAAATGCATTGGCAGAGTTGTGTCTTGGTCCAGGACTGGAATAGCCGTGGCACTTCTGGTTGCGGGGGAAGGTCCCAAGACTGAAATATTAAGGGGCGTTACTGATCAGGATTGAGGAGCATCAGGAGGATCCATGGGATGGAATTGCAGGGAGGGCTGCAGGACAGGAGCTGGGTCTGGTTATTTAATATAGCTACAGAATTGGGTCAGGCCTAATATCTTCATGAGCATTAAAGCATACACGAGCAATTCACATGCTCAATGAAAACCAAACAAAAATAATTATAAATGCTTATCAATTGAGAAGAATATTTTAATCAATATGCCAAAAGTGGGCTGTCTTCTTCCCTCTCCTCATTCTGCCCAAGTAGGTGGATGAGAAAATAGATCACCTGTAGGCCCAAGGAGGTTCAAATCCAGACTTGAGATCCCATGGGGTACACAGCTGGTATCTTATTGCCTGGGGCTGGAAGTTATGACTCTTGGGTTCTGGTCTCAGCTCAGCTACCGATTTGGGCAAGTCACTTTGTGCCTCACTTTTTGTGTCTGTAAACTAGGGATAACAGTGTTTCTCTTCCCTCCCCCCACCAAGGTGTTCTGAGCCTTAAGTAATTAATGGCTGTGAAGTGCTTTGAGATCCTCTGGTAGAAGGTGCTACAGCAAGGCAAAGATTGTTTTTTATTTCTTCTGTTGGCATCAGGCAGCAAACACTGGCAGCCCTGCTGTTTTTCTCTTTAGAGAAGTTAAATGGAACACACACACACACACACACACACAGACAGGTATGGTGTGCGCACACTTACACAAATCCAAATTTGGACATTCATGCATCCAGCTATGAACATGTGCATGTACACTCACATACACACTTACAGTCACAGATTAACCTACTAGCCCACACCCGTTTTGGGGAACTAAGGGGTAACCTTTCAGCTAGACAAAATCTGCCTGCCTAACGTGCGATAGACATGGTCATCAACAGAGTGGGTGTACATGTTGGAAGTGGTGTGTTTTTTTTAATATTACGTAATGTTAAAATATTGTTGAGCATCCAATCTGAAAAAATCATAAAATCACAAGAAAGGCCATAACTCATAGAAACAGTTTATTAGTGACCAAAATGGGCAGAAAACTTCTAAATACAATTGATAATGCAGCTATGCACTCAAAATAGTAGTGTTTTGGAAAGTTTGGGAAATATTTAGCCCCAGATGACATTTTATGCCTTTTCCTGTATTTTTTTGCTTTCGGTTAAAGCGAGTCTATAGTCATGTGACAGAATAAGTTTGTTTGTACCATGTAATACATCAAAATATTTGTCATTTGTAGAATGGGCTAATTTGGAAAACATTTTTCTGTCTCATTTGTATGACGTTAATATCAAAAATAGAGGTTTTATCATCTTGTTAATGGCTCGGCCACAGCCGTAAGTCTAAAGCGTACCCGGTATAAGTGTAATTCCCTTCTTCCGATCGCTGAATATAACAACAGTACCTGGAAACTACTTATATAACAGTAATGACACTTAGTAGAAGGACTGTAGAATGTCTTGTATTTTCATACATACAACTATGAGCTACTGCATGTCTAATGCTTAAAGCTATATTTACTCACAAAAATGGTCACAGTTATAATGCTGCCTGCATCGACTCAATAGTACCACCCTCAGGGCAAAGTGTTAGGAAACGGGGCACAAACTCCACATTGGTTGTGAGTTCTACATTTTAGATTTCACCAACAACAGCCTTAATGAGGAGTCACAGACAGTCCCCAAGGGACTCTGACCTACCTCACCACCACGGTGATACGTGATAGATGGCCACTTACCCCAAGAATCACAGCAATATTCAGGTTACTCCTAGTCCCAAAGGACCAGTCACTTACCCCAGATCTATTTTGCTTGAGGTCTCACACCAAAGACAGGCTTGGAACCATGTGCTCTAAAGTTCATAGAGTCAGACTGGCTTGGAAATATGTGTGCTAGGAGAAGGCCTTGGGGCTACCATTTGTCATGCAAATTTGGGGTCAAGGGCCTGCCTGGCAAAGGACCTGTGCTTACTTTTAAAATGCTCTAAAATGCAAATTCAGAGCCAGACTGGCTTCAGAACCGGTATGCCAGGTCAGAGACCCAGAATTGAATCTGGGGTACAGTTTTGGGCTCACTGTGGTGAGGGTGCTCTGCTGAGAACATGAAAACCTTGGTTAAATGCCTCACTCTACTTGCCCAGGCAAAGGGCTTTGACGAGGGAGCACCCTCCGCCTTGCCTCTTGAAGCAGTTCCACTTTAACTAACTATTAATTGGGCCAAAGCACAACACAAGAGTGGCAAGCTCTCGCTAGGGCAGAGGTTACAGCACTCCCCTGGAGTGTTGAACTTGATTCCATTCTCCTCTCTACCAGCACAGGGGAGCTTTGGGAACAGGGGCCACTAACAGGGTGTTCTCCAGGTGATGGAAGAGCAAATACAGCACCCTTGGGGTAAGTGACTGGCTGTAGTGTGTGTTTGTGTTTGGGGGTTACTTGCTGTGTGCTGAGCTTGTGTTTCTCAGTCCGTTTGGTTGGTTGGTTGAAGGACTGTGTGCTGTGGCTGGCAGGTGGAAGCAAGGAGCTTCAACGGGAGGCGTGAAAACTAGAAGCCTCTGTTGATTGGCTGAGCCTTCATCAGTGGGCAGGGCTACCCAGCAGGCCAGGGCTATATGCAGCAGTGTGCAAGCAACCAGGGGCTGCTAACAGGGAGTTTCGCAAGGGGCAAGGGCCCCTTGCTGGTTTGATGTACAACCTGCAAACTCAACTACATGCAAAATGGTGCGAGTCAAACAAAACCCTTCCAGTAACTAGGAGACCATGCAGGCAGAAGCCCTGCTGCAGAGTGGAGGCTGCCCTGTGGCAAGGAGCTAAGGGAGGCAGAGAGGTATGTTGATGAGGCTTTCCGGAATACTGTAGAATTGTCCTACCTCTGGTCAGACAGCCCCTGCACCGTTGAGGAGGATGAAAGGCCCAGGGAAGCAGAGCAGTCAACGGGAGCAGAAGGAAACCTTCCCATAGGTGGGACCCTCCTTCCAGATGGTGTTAGGATATCCTCTTACACTGAGGTTACCTCTCCAGGTTTGTGATGACCAGGAGAACTGTATGGTGACTTGCCTGCCTGGTCCGAAGGTTGCGGATCTCTCGAGGCATCTGCATAGACCTCTGTGTAGTGCTGGAGAGGAGCCGGTGGTTGTGGTACATGTAGGTATCATTGACATAGGAGAGACGTCTTGGAGGCCAAAGTTAGGCTGCAATCCAGGACCTCTATGGTGGCGTTCTCAGAAATGCTCCCAGTTCCACGCACGGGGCCAGGTAGGCAGACAGAGCTTCAGAGTCTCAATGTGTGGATGAGACAATGGTGTAGAGAGGAGGGGTTTCGATTCATTAGGAATTGGGGAAACTTTGATTTAGAGGGAGCCTGTCCTTCCCGTATAGGCTCCCCTCATCCCAAAAGTGGAACGAGACTGCTGGCACTTAAAAGATTGCCAAGCAGTTTTTAAACTAGGAGATGGGGGAAAGCTGACTGCTGCAGAGGATCATGTGGATAGGACAGAGACTTCTCTTAGAGGAGAGTCTATTGATAGAGATTCTCTAGGTTATAGTCCAGACCCGAGGATGGAAGAGGATAGTGTAAGGGCCAGATCAGACAAGAAACATTCCCATAAAGATTCGGACGCATCAGAAAAGGGCAGACAAATAAACAGTGACAAGTTTTTAAAGTGCTTTTATGCAACTGCCAGAAGTCTAAATAATAAGATGGGTGAACTACAGTGCCTCATAATAAAGGAGGATGTTGATATAATAGGCATCACAGAAACCTGGTGGACTGAGGACAATCATTCTGGGGCACAAAATATATTGGAAGGACAGAACTGGTTGTGCAGGGCAGAGTGGCACTATAGGTGAAAGAAAATGTAGAATCAAATGAAGTAAAAAGCTTAAGTGAATCCACATGTTCCATAGAATCTCTATGGATAGTAATTTCACACTCTAATAAAAATATAACATTAGGGATCTATTATCGACCACCTGACCGGGACAGTGATAGTGATGATGAAATGCTATCAAAATTAAGAACTCAATAATAGTGGGGGATTTCAATTATCCCCATATAGACTAGGAATATGTCACTTTGGGACAAAATGCAGACACACAATTTCTCGATACTTTAAATGACTGCTTCTTGGAGTGGCTGGTACAGGAACCCACAAGGGGAGAGGCAACTCTAAATTTAGTCCTGAGTGGAGCACAGGAGCTGGTCTGAGAGGTAACTATAACAGGGCTGCTTGGAAATAGTGACCATCATATAACAACATTCAACATCCCTGTGGTGGGAAGAACATCTCAGTGGCCGACACTGTGGCATTTAATTTCAAAAGGGGGAACTATGCAAAAATGAGGGGGTTAGTTAAACAGAAATTAAAAGGTACAGTGACTAAAGTGAAATCCTTGCAAGCTGCATAGGCGCTTTTTAAAAAGACGTTGTAATAGAGGCCCAAATTAAATGTATACCCCAAATTAAGAGAAACAGTAAAAGAACTAAAAAAGAGCCACCGTGGCTTAACTACCATGTAAAAGAAGCAGATCAAAAGACTTGCTTTAAAAAGTGGAAGTCAAATCCTAGTGAGGTAAATAGAAAGGGACATAGACGCTACCAAATTAAGTGTAAAAATGTAATAAGGAAAGCCAAAGAGGAGTTTGAAAAACAGCTTGCCAAAAACTCCAAAGGAAATAACAAAATGTTTAAGTACATGAGAAGCAGGAAGCCTGCAAAACAACCAGTGGGGCCCCTTTATGATTGAGATACAAAAGGAGCGCTTAAAGACAATAAAGTCATTGCGGAGAAAGTAAATGGATTCTTTGCTTCAGTCTTCACAGCTGAGTATGTTAGGGAGATTCCCAAACCCGAGCCAGCTTTTTTAGGTGACACATCTGAGGAACTGTCACAGATTGAAGTGTCACTAGAGGAGGTTTTGGAATTAATTGATAAGCTTAACATAAACAATTCACTGGGTCCAGATGGCGTTTGCCCAAGAGTTCTGAAAGAACTCAAATGTGAAGTTGCAGAACTATTAACTATGGTTTGTAACCTGTCCTTTAAATCGGCTTCGGTACCCAATGACTGGAAGATAGCTAATGTAACGCCAATATTTAAAAAGGGCTCTAGAGGTGATCCCGGCAATTACAGACCGGTAAGTCTAACGCCGGTACCGGGCAAAGTAGTTGAAACAATAGTAAAGAATAAAATTGTCAGGCATGTAGAAGAACATAAATTGTTGAGCAACAGTCAACATGGTTTCTGTAAAGGGAAATCATGTCTTACTAATCTATTAGAGTTCTTTGAAGGGGTCAACAAACATGTCGACAAGGGGGATCCGGTGGACATAATGTACTTAGATTTCCAGAAAGCCTTTGATGAGGTCCCTCGCCAAAGGCTCTTCTGTAAATTAAGTCGTCATGGGATAAAAGGGAAGGTCCTTTCATAGATTGAGAACTGGTTAAAAGACAGGGAACAAAGCATAGGAATAAATGGTAAAGTCTCAGAATGGAGAGGGGTAACTAGTGGTGTTCCCCAAGGGTCAGTCCTAGGACCAATCTTATTCAACTTATTCATAAGTGATCTGGAGAAAGGGGTAAACAGTGACGTGGCAAAGTTTGTAGATGATACTAAGCTGCTCAAGATAGTTAAGACCAACTTCAAAAAGATCTCATGAAAATAAGCGATTGGGCAAAAAAATGGCAAATGAAATTTAATGTGGATAAATGTAAAGTAATGCACCTTGGAAGAAATAACCCCAACTATACGTACAATATGATGGGGGCTAATTTAGCTACAACGAGTCAGGAAAAAGGTCTTGGAGTCATCGTGGATAGTTCTCTGAAGATGTCCACGCAGTGTGCGGGGGCAATCAAAAAAGCAAACGGGATGTTAGGAATCATTAAAAACGGGATAGATGACAAGACTGAGAATATATTATTGTCCTTATATAAATCAATGGTATGCCCACATCTCAAATACTGCGTACAGATGTGGTCTCCTCGTGTCAGAAAAGATATACTGGCATTAGAAAAGGTTCAGAGAAGGGCAACTAAAATGATTAGGGGTTTGGAATGGGTCCCGTATGAGGAGAGGTGAAAGAGGCTAGGACTTTTCAGCTTGGAAAAGAGGAGACTAAAGGGGGTATGATAGAGGTCTATAAAATCATGAGTGATGTGGAGAAAGTGGATAAGGAAAAGTTCTTTACTTGTTCCCATAATAAAAGAACTAGGGGTCACCAAATGAAATTAATGGGCAGCAGGTTTAAAACAAATAAAAGGAAGTTCTTCTTCACGCAGCGCACGGTCAACTTGTGGAACTCCTGGCCTGAGGAGGTGGTGAAGGCCAGGACTATAACGGTGTTTAAAAGAGAACTGGATAAATTCATGGAGGTTAAGTCCGTTAATGGCTATTAGCCAGGATGGGTAAGGAATGGTGTCCCTAGACTCTGTTTGTCAGAGAGTGGAGATGTATGGCAGGAGAGAGATAGCTCAATTGTTGCCTGTTAGGTTCACTCCCTCTGGGGCACCTGGCGTTGGCCACTGTCAGTAGACAAGATGCTGGGCTAGATGAACCTTTGGTCTGACCCGGTATGTTCTTAAAGCGTCCTCGGTCTTTCCTGTTGGAGCTGTTACGCTTTTTAATTGGTGTGGCTGTGCCAATTAATAATCACTCTATAGTCCAGCAGTTTGGATGCTTGCTGGAAAGACAGAAATAAAGGCAAAGGTGGTGGAGTAGCATTGTATATCAATGATGAGGTAAACTGTAAAGAAATAAGAAGTGATGGAATGGATAAGACAGAGTCTGTCTTGGCAAAAATTACATTGGGAAAGAAAGCTACTAGAGCCTCCCTTGAGATAGTGCTTGGGTGTGCTACAGACCACCGAGATCTGATTTGGATATGGATAGAGACCTCTTTAATATTTTTAATGAAGTAAACACTAATGGGAACTGTGTGATCATGGGAGACTTTAACTTCCCAGATACAGACTGGAGAACAAGTGCTAATAATAATAATAGGGCTCAGATTTTTCTGGATGCGCTAGCTGATGGATTCCTTCACCAAGTAGTTGAAGAACAAACAAGAGGGGATGCCATTTTAGATTTGGTTTTGGTGAGTAGTGAGGACCTCATAGAAGAAATGGTTGTAGGGGACAACCTTGGTTCAAGTGATCATGAGCTAATTCAGTTCAAACTAGATGGAAGGATAAACAAAAATAGATCTGGGACTAGGGTTTTTTATTTCAAAAGGGCTAACTTTAAAGAATTAAGGAAATTAGTTAGGGAAGTGGATTGGACTGAAGAACTTGTGGATCTAAAGGCGGAGGAGGCCTGGAATTACTTCAAGTCAAAGCTGCAGAAACTATCAGAAGCCTGCATCCCAAGAAAGGGGAAAAAATTCATAGGCAGGAGTTGTAGACCAAGCTGGATGAGCAAGCATCTCAGAGAGGTGATTATGAAAAAGCAGAAAGCCTGCAAGAGTGGAAGATGGGAGGGATTAGCATAGAAAGCTACCTTATTGAGGTCAGAACATGTTGGGATAAAGTGGGAAAGGCCAAAAGCCATGTAGAGTTGGACCTTGCAAAGGGAATTAAAACCAATAGTAAAAGGTTCTATAGCCATATAAACAAAGAAACAAAGAAAGAAGAAGTGGGACCGCTAAACACTGAGGATGGAGTGGAGGTTAAGGATAATCTAGGCATGGCCCAATATCTAAACAAATACTTTGCCTCAGTCTTTAATGAGGAGCTTAGGGATAATGGTAGGATGACAAATAGGAATGAGGATATGGAGGTAGATATTACCACATCCAAGGTAGAAGCCAAACTCAAACAGCTTAATGGGATGAAATCAGGGGGGCTAGATAATCTTCATCCACGAATATTAAAGGAACTGGCACATGAAATTGCAAACCCATTAGCAAGAATTTTTAATGAATCAGTAAACTCAGGGGTTGTACCGTACGACTGGAGAATTGCTAACAGTTCCTATTTTTAAGAAAGGGAAAAAAGTGATCCGAGTAACTATAGGCCTGTTAGTTTGACAATTGTAGTATGTAAGGTCTTGGAAAAAATTTTGAAGGAGAAAGTAGTTAAGGACATTGAGGTCAATGGTAATTGGGACAAAATACAACAAGGTTTTACAAAAGGTAGATCATGCCAAACCAACCTGATCTCCTTCTTTGAGAAGGTAACAGATTTTTTAGACAAAGTAAACGCAGTGGATCTAATTTACCTCGATTTCAGTAAGGCATTTGATACGGTTCCACATGGGGAATTATTAGTTAAATTGAAAAAGATGGGGATCAATATGAAATTTGAAAGGTGGATAAGGAACGGGTTAAAGGGGAGACTACAATGGGTCGTACTGAAAGGTGACCTGTCAGGCTGGAAGGAGATTACTAGTGGAGTTCCTCAAGGATCGGTTTTGGGACCAATCTTATTTAATCTTTTTATTACTGACCTTGACACAAAAAGTGAGAATTTGCTAATAAAGTCTGCAGATGACACAAAACTGGGAGGTATTGCTAACACAGAGAGGGACCGGGATATCATACGGGAAGATCTGGATGACCTTGGTAAACTGGAGTAATAGTAAAAGGATGAAATTTAATAGTGAAAAGTGCAAGGTCATGCATTTAGGGATTAATAACAAGAATTTTGGTTATAAATTGGGGGCGCTTCAGTTGGAAGTAACAGAGGACGACGACTTTGGAGTATTGGTTGATCACAGGATGACTATGAGCCGCCAATGTGATGTGGTGGTTAAAAAAGCTAATGTGGTTTTAGGATGCATCAGGTGAGATATTTCCAGTAAAGATAAGGAGGTGTTAGTACCGTTATACAAGGCGCTGGTGAGACCTCATCTGGAATAGTGTGTGCAGTTCTGGTCTCCCATGTTTAAGAAGAATGAATTCAAACTGGAACAGGTACAGAGAAGGGCTACTAGGATGATCCGAGGAATGGAAAACCTGTCTTATGAAAAGAGACTGAAAGAGCTTGGCTTGTTTAGCCTAACCAAAAGAAGGCTGAGGGGAGATATGATTGCTCTTTATACATATATCAGAGGGATAAATATCAAGGAGGGAGAGGAATTATTTAAGCTTAGTACCAATGTGGACACAAGAACAAATGGATATAAACTGGATACTAGGAAATTGAGACTTGAAATTAGACGAAGGTTTCTAACCATTAGACGAGTGAAGTTCTGGAACAGCCTTCCAAGGCGAGTAGGGGTGGCAAAAGACATATCTATCTGGCTTCAAGACTAAGCTTGATAAGTTTATGGATGGGATAGCCTAATTTTGGAAATTAATTGATCTTTGCTTATTAGCAGGTAGATATGCCCAATGGTCTGTGATGGGATGTTAAATGGGGTGGGATCTGAGTTACTACAGATAATTCTTTCCTGGGTGCTGGCTGGTGAGTCTTGCCCACATGCTCAGGGTTTAGCTGATCGCCATATTTGGGGTTGGGAAGGAATTTTCCTCCAGGGAAGATTGGCAGAGGCCCTGGAGGTTTTTCGCCTTCCTCTGCAGCGTGGGGCACAGGTCACTTGCTGGTGGATTCTCTGCACTTTGAGGACTTCAATAACTCAGACATAGGTTAGAGGTTTGTTCCAGGAGTGGGTGGGTGAGATTCTGTGGCCTGCATTGTGCAGGAGGTCAGACTAGATGACCATAATGGTCCCTTCTGACCTTAAGTCTATGAATCTATGAATCCTTGGAGTTCCAGATTCAAATCCTGCCTTGACCTGTTAAGAAGGAGTTGGAATAAGGATGTTCTACCTCCCAGGTGACCAGAGAGGCAGCAGATTCCTGTTTAAGTCCCCTCTCTGTCGCAGGATGATGCTGGGAGAAATAGGTGGGCGACTGAGCTGGATGGTCAGACTTATCTTTAATAAACTGCATGTTGCAGCTTGTGCTCAGACTGGAAACAAACATGGCTCTCTCAGGACATTGCTGCACCTTTGTTCCCTGAATCTCATTCCTACGCCCCCTTCTTTTCCTTTCTAATGTCCCCATTTTGCTTCTCGGGCTCATTCCTAGATGCTGCAGTCACGCTCCCAGAATCTGCTCCCTAATGAAAATTGCTATTGTATGTCATCTCCTATAAGCCTGTAACTGGCCTCCCTCCAGTGGGCTAACTACAGCTACCGCTTTATTTTCCATTGGCTACAAACTGGCCCTGGGCAGATTTGGTCATTGCTTACAAGTGTACGTAGACATGGTGGGGATGGTGGCTATTGAACACCATAGGTAGTCAGCCAGATAGTTGGCTGGGTGATTTCACGCAGGTGGCTTAGAGGTGAAATGAAAGGCTCCGTAGCTTATTGTTACCATTCTGAGCTATGTTACCTCACCATCCCCAACCCTCTGCTACTAGAGCATCTTAAATTAGGATGGCTCAAGCCTTTCCCAAGGGGGCTATGATGGTATGGAGGGGATCTAGCTTCCAGGCTCCACATTACCCTAGATTGACCTCACCTGAATCCCACAGCATCAGGACCAGAGCCCAAGAAACTTTCCAGAGAAGCGAGCAGCTCATCTTGTATGGAGCGTGGGTCAGCTGTAATCACAGTCATTTGAATATTGTGCTCAGCCAGTTTCCTCTCACCACAGCTTGCCTGCAAGTGTGAATAAATCCTTGTTGAATCTCTCTCTCTCTCTGCCTCTTGTGCAGGGTCTGCTTTTTATCTCCCGTGGCTCCTCTCTTATTTCACTCACTTTTATGCTCCAGTGTAAGGAGTAAAATGCTCTATAAAACCTTCACTGTGCGGCCCGTGTTCACCATTGTCAAGCTGCAGAACTGGGGATGTAAAAGTTAGGGAATGAAAAATCAATCAATCAATCGTGATTGGATTTATAGAGCTCCCTGTGTGCGAAAGCCCAACAAGTGCTCTACATTTTAATCAGTGCAGAACCATACCAAAACTCCTACAAAGCATAGAAAAGACTAACCCAAACCACAGACAGTGCAGCTCCAGGCTATATCTGCCTGTTCTATCCATTTAAGGTACTTACCTGGCCCTGGTCACCGTAGTATCTGAGCACCTGACACTCTTTAATATTGTTGCCCCTTTTTGACTTGAACAGCTGGTCAAATTTCAGGGCCTTAGGGATGTTCCGGTCTGGAGTAGTCTGGTATTTTCTTTGTACGTTCCCTGTAAATAAAAAAATGTGTCAAAGTCCTGCTTCTCTGAACACAGGAGGAGCCAAAAATAAAAGGAGCAGTTTCTTAGCCCCCAAGTCTCTTCAGCCAACACCAGACCCAAGAGCTCGCTCCCGCTAGCTTTCTCCAGGGTCACTCACACTGTGCTCACAGGTTCCTACTTGCGTTTGGCCCCTGGCTCTTTGTCTCTCTCTCTCACACACACACACTCTCTCTCACACATACACACACACACACACACGCCCAGGATCGCAAAAAGCCAGTGAAACCCACTGTCCAAGTAGTGCTAGTGTCTGGGCAGATTTTATTAGGCTTTTTTTTTTTTAAAAATAGGTGTGGGCCTTTATTTGTTTCTTACAACTATTTTAAGTGATGGGCCTGTCCACACATCAGTTTGAAGGAGGTTTGAATTCAGCCCGTAACAAAGTTTCAACTGGGCTCACAACAATATATTTATCCTGAGAACCCCTGATGAGGTAGGGCAGTACTATTATCTACATTTTATAAATGGAGAAATTGAGGCATAGATCCTCAAAGGTATTTAGGGTCACCAGATGTCCCAATATTGTTGGGACCATCCTGATATTAGGGGCTTTGTCTTATATATGCAACTATTCCCCCGCTCCCGGAAAAAAAGGTGTCCCGATCTTTCACACTTGCTATCTGGTGTCCCTAGCCTCTGTTTGTCAGAAGCTGGGAATGGGCGACAGGGGATGGGTCACTTGATGATTCCCTGTTCTGTTCACTCCCTCTGGGGCACCTGGCATTGGCCACTGTCAGAAGACAAGATACTGGGCTAGATGGACCTTTGGTCTGACCCAGTCTGGCCGTTCTTATGTTTTAAAGATATTGAGGATCTTAAAGGTATCTTCTATTGATGTAAATGGAGCTTAAATACCTTTCAGGCTCTGGGCCTAAGTGACTTGCTCAAGGTCACAGGGGAAGTCTGTATCAAAACAGGGACTTGAACCCAGGCATCCCACGGAAATCACTAGGAAATCCTTCCTCTCTATCATGTAGTGGAGTGAGTGGGCTCTTGGTTTACCATTTAGGAGATTAAAGTTCCTCTCCTCTCTTAGACTGCAAATTCTTTGGGGCAGGAACTGTCAGGCTCTGGGTTCTAGGCAGTCAGGCCTGGTGGTTTGGAGCAGTGGTCAAGAACAGATACCACCATTTGACGCTGAACACAGAGTCAGCACCAGGCTGAGAGCAGCACTGAAACCAGGATCCAGGGACAGGCTGTGAGTCAGAACCTGGATCAGCATCTGTAGACAAGCCAAATCAGGATCATAGTCAGAGTCTGGACACCGGCTGAAGGTTGAAGCCAGGCTGGAGTCATTCTAAGGGTCTGGGCATCAGGAGGTGGGAGCAGGGCTGGAACAGGGTCAGAGCAGTCTGGGACAAGGTTCAGACAGGGACAAGATCGAAGGCAGGCTGGAAAACTAGGGCGTCTGCAACACCGCGAGGTAGCCGGAGGTTTCCCAGCTGAGGCTGAGCAGTGCCACTGCACAGACTAACCTGAGACACTGGCAGTGAGAATGAAATACCTGTGCCTGGGGGCATCTGACCCAGCTCCTGCCTTTGGATAGGCTGCTGCAGCATGCCTGAGAGGTGGAACACCGTAGGCTTTGCTTGAGCCACGAGTTAGTGCAGCCAAGTTGCTGCAGGCTCTGCTGGAGGGCTGAGGGTTGTAGCAAGTGAGCATCCCTGGTCCAGCAGCAGCTTTGTTTCACAGGGACTCTTTTTTCATTAAAAGATTTTCAGAGGTACAAATGGGAGTAGGGCGCCCACCTGCCATTGACTTTCACTGGGATTTGAGGTCCAAACTGCCCTTTAAAGTCTATCCCTGTATGTGGGTATAACACCTATCCCAATAGGGCCCTTGTCCTTGATTAGAGCCTCTCTGTGCTACCACAATAAATAGTAACACAGGTGAGAAATGTAGAGCACTCAGTTTAGCTTATCCTAAAAGGAGATGGAGCTGTGACTTGATTATGGTGCATCAGTACCTTGACGGGTACTAAAGGGCTCTCTAATCTAGTGGAGAAAGAGATAATAAGAACCAATGGCTGGAAGCTGAAGCCAGACACATTCCAACTGGAAAGAAGAAAGATGTTTTAACAGAGAGGGTGATTGCCAATAGAACGGTGGAGTCTCCATCTCATGACTGCTTCAGATTCAGCCTGGATGCCTTTCTGGGTGACAGGCTTTAGTCAAACAGAGGGGTAACAGGGTGAAATGTAATACAGGGGTCAGACTAGATGATCTAATGGTGCTTTCTGCCCTTAAACACTATGAATCTAGGTCGTCTTATATTACTTATTTTCTCCCTCTCTCTCTTCATCCCCACCTCTCCCATTCTGCACATGACCCTACAATAATTGATCTCGTTCTGTCCATACCAGATTCTCCATTCCACGCGCTATATCAAGAACAGCAGATTTTTGCACAGGTTGTTCCATAGCTCCCCAACCGGCTATGCTCTAGGATGTGGATTCAGTTGGCTTCCAAACCCAGTCCTTCGGCTGCCTCTGCGTCAATGATTGATGAGAAAGAGAGAGAGTGATTTCTCTGTGCACTCTTTTTAAAAAAAGAAAAATCAATATTACACTAGATAAGGCTGAAGGCAACAGCACGAGGCAGGGCTAAGGGGCCAACAAAATGCAAAGGACAAGAAGCCAAGTTCCAAATTGAGCAGAGACATCACAGGAATGATGGAGCAGAAGAGAGTGGTTGACAGAGGCAGATGGATAGAATAACAAAGAAGGAGAGAGAGCGAGTGTGTGTGTGTACTATACATACACACATTACATACAGATACGGAGAGGGGGCAAGAAGCTATACAACTGAAAGTCGCTCCTGACTCAGTGGCCTATGATATAGAGTCACTGTCATGGTCCCACTGACCCCATCAGAGAAATCAGCATCAGAACTGGTACTAACTGTCCCTCCTCTCAGCGGAGAGTGAATGGGTCTTGGAAAATGGACTCCTCCTCAATGACTCTAGAAACTGGGTTTGAGCCGCAGCTGGCATTCCAGTCAGAGTCACTTTATACAGTGTAGTTCCACTTTGCACTTCTCTACAGCCTCCTAGCTGTGAAGCTCAAAGCATTCTACAGACATCAATGAATTCAACAGGACAACTCCCTTTGGAAGAAGGGAGGTTTGATGGTCCCCATTTTACTAGTGGGACACTGAGGTACATAAGGATTAAGGGCCAGATTTTCGAGACAGCTCAGCACTGTGGGGACTGAGATCTTTTGAAAATCTGTCAAGTGTCACCAAGAGGCCTGCTGGGTGAACTCTTCTGAAAGTCTGGCCCCATATGACTTGCCCATGGTCGCATAGCCAGTTGCTAATGTAACCCATGAGTCAGTGTGTGTTACCGGTCCCCCTTTATGCCCAATCTCCAGAGGCTCTCAGGCTAGAGTGCCAGGGCTCCTATGTTATCACAAGTCATGCTTTGAGCTTTGGCAGTTCCTGGTTCGATCTCCAGTATGTCGGAGAAGATAGCAGCCATCACACACTAACAGAGCCAGGAATGGAGTCCAGGCTCCCAGAACAGGATCCCCCCGGGGCACTGCCCTTGCCCGTAGCCATTCTACGGCACTGCAGATAGAAGACTCTGATCTCCAGGGGTATCAAACGCACCTCTGGACAGCGCTTCATTCCCCAGTGCATAGAAGGGGCTTCCTTTATCTCCAGGCTTTTCACAACACCTAATCCTGTATAAATATTTTGCCCAGTTTCAGCCTCATTAGTAATAACAGTCATGGTGTAATGACCAGGTATCAATTTCTGCTCAGGGGAAACATTCGCAAAAAGATCTTTACTTTCCACTTAATTAGTCCAAGATATTTCATTTTTTTCTAACGTTGCCACATGGAAGTCCATGGTGTTGACCTGGCAGGGACCTGCTTGGGAAGAAAGAGGGTTCTGCTGGCTTCCATTTCGCCCTGGGGGAGCCATGGTCCCCATAACAGACACCTCTGAACAATAACCATCTGCCGAGGTGGGGCAGGAGTAGTGAAATAGCCATGGGAGCTGGATTGCATTTCACAGCCTTGTTTGACAAGCCCCTTGAAGGAGCCAGAGATAAAAAGGAAACCATAGCAGTGAAGTGATAGGATTGCTAATTACCTGCATCTCCTTCTCACCTCTATCCCATCTGAATCCAGTCAGCTCCTTGGTCAGGAAAGTTTACATGGGCATGCCTAGATAAAGCATGCTGCTGACATTTACAAAGCTCAGTGCGCCTCTCTGCTTGCATCGCCTGCAGGCAGCTTTGAGACAGAAGACTACATGGAAGAAGCAAACCAACACAGCGAACAAGTGACAGGAGAGCTCAGAGCAACCTGGGACATGGAAACTTCAAGGCGTTTTGTTACCAGTACGCACATATAATCAGAGCTATGTTTTCCATGTGCTGCTGGATTGGATGCAAGTAGGGGCGGCTCCAGGCCCCAGCACGCCAAGCACGTGCTTGGGGCGGCATGCTGCGGGGGGGGGGTGCTCTCCTGGTAGCCAGGAGGGCAGCAGGCGGCTCCGGTGGACCTCCCGCAGGCGTACCTGCGGAGGGTCCGCTGGTCCCGCGGCTTCGGTGGAGCATCCGCAGGCATGCCTGCGGGAGGTCCACTGGAGCTGCTGGACCAGCGGACCCTCTGCAGGCACGTCTGCAGGAGATCCACTGGAGCTGCGGCACCGGCGACCGGCAGAGTGCCCCCCCGCGGCGAGCCGCCGTGCTTGGGGCAGCAAAATAGCTAGAGCCGCCCCTGGATACAAGTCCCTCTAGTTGAGCTCTGATGCTGCCAAATTAACTTTGCAGGGATGTAGCTAGACTTTGCTCAGTGTTGGCACAGGAGCCCAGTACAAACACTTCTCTCAGAAGCTGTATTCAGAGTTAGTTATTCATATTGTGGTAGGACTAGATCAGAGCTGAGCTGTGCAAGGTGCTGTACTGTAAAACAATCCCTACGGCACTGCTGACAGAACAGAAAAAACGAATATAAACTCAATTCTACAGATGGGGAACTGAGGCACGGAGAGATTAAGTGACTTGCACAAAGCCATGCTGGCAGTCAATGGCAGAGCCAAGAATTGCATCCCAGTTTTCTGAGGCCTAACCCAGGGCCTCGGCCATAAGGGCCTCCTTCCTCTTAAATTTCTGGTCTCTGCGTTAACGTATTGGCAATGCAAAGTCACTGACTGTCTCAAAATAGCACAGAACCCAGGAGAGAGCATTGTCTAGCAGCTGATACAAGATCCTGGGAGTCTTTTCTTTGCCTCTGACTTAACCTGTGTGACCTTAGGCAAGTACTTTGACTTCTTCATGGCTCAGTCTGCCCATCTGTACCATAGATACAAACAAAGACCTGCATTTCTAAAGTGCTTTGAGATCCCTGGGTGACATATAGGAACTAAGTGTTATTTAATGGGGGGGGAGGGTTTTCACGGCCACGAAGTGCCTGAATCATGCTGCTTGCTACCCTCACTCTATTGCCAACAGTTTCTCCTTGAGCCAAGGAAGGACACACACGCACACTTCCAGACAGAAAGGGGATTTGGGAGGAAGCAGGTTATAAAACACTCTGCAAGCAGGAAAGGTTCCATTCAATGCTTCAGGACTAGAATTAATAGGTGCAACCTATAATCCTCTTTTGGAAAGGGAGAGGCGGGAAGGGGAGAAGGGAGGGAGAGAGAGAAAAATAATGGCCAAATCCTCATGTCTTGTTGTCAGAGAGTCTTCCAGGTTTGTGAAGTTCAATGCATAGGAAATCAGGTGGAGAGCCCTGCTAGACTCAGCATGTTTTTGGACAGTAAGGGGCAAAACTGACCTTCACATAATCAGCCCTGGGAGGAAAACACAAGTGTTTGTTTCCAGGAACAGGCAGGCAGCAGAGCAACAGGGACAGTTATTATAAAGCTAATCTCAGCTACCCCTATCCTGACACAGTTAAACCCCTGGTTTTTTTTATCTATATGATTTCTGCTGTGGCAATCTCTCCCTTTTGAATTCAGTGCTGGTGGAAGGGGGAAGCCTGAGAGAGTGCGAAGGCCTCTGATTATTACTGAGCAGGTACAACAGAGGCAGGGTAGGGCAAGCTTCCCTCAAATGTTGACTCCAACAGAACTGCTCCAACCCTGACCCCATGGGACCACCTCTGGCTGAGTGGGGGTTCCGTCTCCATGATCCATTCAGTTGCTGGCCTCTGCTAAGCTTGACAGAGGGGTAGTTAGTTCCCATCAGTAATAATTTCAGTGTCGAGGAGGGTAGAGCTGTAAACCTCATCAAAATCACTTTGGCTGAGTTACACAGTCTAGCTCCAGTCACCCCTGACTCAGGCTCGGTCTCACCAGGTCAGTGGAGAAGAGTCAGGAGACAATACCTCCTCCCAAACATCCCTCTGTATTAGAGCAATCCAACCCCCAGAAAGGCAGTCATGGATAGTGGGATCAAAGCTCTCCCCCACTGCTTTTTCTCCCTCCCTCCCTGTCTCTCTCTCTTTATTCAGATCATTCGTTTTACTCTTCAAAGATTCCTTTCTGGAAGAGGAATCGTGCACTCACACATACATGCTCACTTTGTCTCCAACATGATGTATTTTTTGTTAACAGCTGCAGTGCACCAAAAAAAGATCAAAAGAGGGGCAGAGGGGAAGGGGATTTTGTAAAAAACACGAACAACTGAAATCGTAAAACAGGCAAAAGGAAATAAAAAGCCAACCTCTAAACCTACTTGTGACTTTTCCAGCGATCCTGAACATATTTGATTCATGGCAATACACAGGGATCGCATAGCCTGATCCTTTCTATTTCTTTCCCCTTTGCCATTTATTATTTCTTTCCCCACCGCTAGCTAGGTGCTACTGAGCACTGATCTATTTTGTATGTGGGTTGGGGGGATAAAACAATCCACCTCACTCAGTCCATCCACCTCCACCGATTTTTTTTTCTCATTTTCTGAGCCAATAAGAATTGCATTTCATTTTTTTTAAACTAACCTGTCAGCTCACATTACACTTCTGGCCAAATGCCCCCTTCCACCTCTCCCCCCTGCATTTCTAACTCTCTTCACTAGGGGATGGGAACACGGCTGGTCTGAGATGTTTAGGGGGCGAAGCTGTTTGGCTTCAGAGTGTTTTCACTTTCCCAGCAACTGTCAGAAATAAATGGAACCAGGCTCTGAATTTTAGCACCTGGGCAGGGAGGAATGAAAGCTGGGTATGAGGTGCCGGAGAGCCGGGGGTGGGTGTTGCTTGTGTTTGCAGGTGATTTTTTCCCCCTCCCTCTTCTCCCACCTTCAGCTGCCCTTTCTCATTTTCAGTTTATAGCAGGAAACACAGTGCAAGTTCAGGAGACAGAATAAAATGCAGGGCCCAAGTCTTCCACCCTGACAGTGGAAATCTGCAGTTAATCCACCTGTGCTGCTGATGCTGCCAGCCGTGGGGTCACTTAGAACCATTTGCAGATGTGGTTTTTTTGGGACAGACCCCACTACAGTGCAACTAAACATCTGCTGCTGGCCTGCATCCACTGACTTGGGCTCAGTGCTGTTTAATTGCGGTTTTAATAGGTCCCCGGACATCTATGCTGAAATTAAACAGCCTCATTGCCCAAGCCCCAGGAGTCCAGTCAGCTGACATGGGCCAGCCACAGTTGTTTAACTGCAGTGTAGACATACCTGGAGGCTCCCCAGAACCCGTTCTACCACGCAGCCATGTCACAGGGTGGGGTTCCCTCACCCTGGTTTCCTGGCTGCAAACAAACAGTCTTCACGCACACCAGTGGCAAGCTAAGCACCAAGTATTTTATTTACAGTGTGCTGTAAAGCCCTTGTTCCCCTACAACATAAGGCTTTTTACCTTCTCCCTAGGGAAGATCACATTTCCCTGTGAGTCTATACTTCTGTGGTCCTTCTTTCTAGCCTTCCCCTCTCCTCCCTCCTTCCTGTCTCTCTTAACTGTTCTCAGTGGGTGAGCTGACTCGCCTTGTTAACTGATGTATCTCCTGGTACTTAACCAATTATCTCCTCAGTTTGGCCCATGTAGGGATACTTGCAAAGTGGAGAGTGAGGAGCCAGCCTAAGACTACTCACACTACCTCACAAACTGGCTGAGGGGATGCTGAAAAATTAAGTTGACCCAACTTTGTCATGCAGGGGTGGGAAAAGTCCATAACCATGAGTGACGCCTCCCCAGTTTAGACACCAGTAGGTCGACGGAAGATTAGGGCCCCTCGGGGAGGTGGATTACTTATGCTGATGGGAGAACCCTTCCCACCAGTGTAGGCATCTACACTGAAATGATATAGTGGCACAGCTGTAGACAATCCCAGAGTCACTCACCACACTGGGCCAGAGTCACACTCGCGGTCTAAAAGGTCAAAGCTCTAGAGCCCGGAGCAGCGCCCTGAGTCACAGTGGATAAGGCGAGGGTGGAAGAGAGACCGAATCCTCCCGCTAGGTCTTACAGATGGTACCTCCAGCTCAGAAATCAAGGCCCAACGGCATAGAGCACAGTGGCAGGGTGGTGCTGCTGCTCTTTAGGCTACATTTATTCTGCAAACAGAGGTCCCTGGCGCTGTCTAGACCACAGTCCCTGCAACGTGAACATTACTGTGTTTGGTGCTTTAATCACTCCCTGACAACACAGAATAAGCAACAAGGGCAATAACTGAGCAGAGAGAGAAGAGCGACACGATAATCAGAGGCCAGTCTGGCATGGGGCCCAGCACCCTTACGGCTAGAGAAATCTATGAGGATTGAGGACACGCAGCGCATTGGGCTCTGAACCTGTGCCCACCAAAATCAATGGCCCCATTGAACTTGGTGAGAGTTTTGCCATAGATGTCAATGGTGTGGTTTTTGTTTGTTTGTTTTTCAGAATTCCTCCCTATGTGAATTTTGCCATTGAATTCAGGAGCAGCAGGATCGGGTCCTCCTTTAGCAAAGCAGCACAATGGTGACAAGAGGGCTAGGGAGAGGGCAGAGGAATTGGTATCAAATGTACACAGACAGCAGTTCCTATGGCCTTATCCAAAGCCAGCTGGAGTCAATGGAAAGTCTCCCAGCTATTTACACGAATGCACTGAGAATGGACTATGGATCAGGCCCATTGCTCTGGAGATGCAGTGCAGAAGTTAAGGAAGAAGACTGGGTGGCTGGATATTTCACAGCCAAGCTGCATCCTAACAAGGAGAAAAGGCTCAATCATGATTTTTTTCCCCTTTCCCAAACACACCCGCCACATGTGATAAATGACCCATTGGGAAAGATGAATGACTCTAACCTACCAAGGGCTCCTGTGCTCATTGATTATGAGAGCTGTTAAACTTTGTGATGGGAGCAGCTCAGGATTGGAAGCCGAGAAGTTTAAAAGAGCAGCTGGTGCAGTGTAGATTTTTTATTTTGATTTTTTTTAAAGCAACTTATTTAGATGCAATTACACCACAATACCTGCATTTCACTTCCTCAGTCTTTATTGCTAAGGACATTTGCATGAAAATAGGATTTTTTTTTAATTAAAAAAAGATTCCCACCTGCTCCCACAAATAACAAGAGCAATGAAGCCGTGGCAGCAAAGTCTGTACAACCCCACCCGGGACCCTGGACAGCACTCGAGCATCTAGCCCATGCGGCTGCCGCAGTTTCACTGCTAGCTCTATCAAAGCTAACTCAGCTGGGTCTCCATATGCTGCAGGCTCACCTCTGCTTGCAGAGTAGACATGCCTTCAGAGGGTTACTGGTGTATATGGGCTATTGGTCTAAAATGGTAGGATGCCAGCATAGGCAGGATGCCAGCGTAGACCAGTAAGTTGCTCTGGTTTGACAGGAGGTGAGGTATTAGATGAGATTTACTTATTTTCTTATTTTAATTTGATTAAAAGCACCTTTCTGGAACTCAGGATGCCGATCACTTGAGATATTTATTATTGATGAACTATCATTATTGTTTTGTTGTTAATAATTCATGTTGTTTATTTACAAATCCACACACAAAAGATCCTGATGGAGTCCCACTTGCAAGGCGGCTTCCCAAGCATATCACGTCCCTCCCTCTCTACCTCCTCAGGGGACACCTAAGCAAACAGAGAGACCTTGCCAAGAGTCCTGAAGGCCAAGAAACCCAGAGAGAAGAGTCAGCTCCTGAGTCAAGCTCTGCTTCTTGCCCCCTCCTAGGGAAACCAGGGGGGCTATAAACTCTGGCTCCTCAGCTGGCTGCAAATGTTTGACCATTGTTCTGGGTAGGTCAGTGTCTGTGGGTGGCCTTCTGGGATAGATTCACAAAATTTAAGGCCAGAAGGGACCCCTATGATCATTTAGCCCAGTGGTTCTCAACCTATTTACCACTGTGGGCTGCATATGCAGCTCTCGATGTTATGTGGGCCATATCCCCACAAGATGTATACTACCTGTATGGCCCTACGGATGTCACATGGGCCGCAGCTGTGTGCAGATTGGGCTGAAAATGGGCTGCGGGCTGAGAACCACTGATCTAGCCTGACCTCCTATGTAACCAGGGCTTAAATTCTCACCGAGTATTTCCTGGGGATCAGGGCTTCTGCCTCACAGGTGAGGCCGAGGCTCGGGGTTTCAGCCCCATGGGAGGCACTGGTACTCCTGTGGGTTTGAAAATATTTACCTGAGCAGAGCTCTGGGCAGTTCTGGCTGAATTTAAGCCCTCTGTCTAGCACAGACCAGAGAACCTCACCCAATAATTTCTGCATCAACCCCCCAGCTTCTGGTTGAGCTAGAGCAGATCTTTTAAAAAGACACCCAGTCCTGTCTTAAAGCCTGCAGGTGATGGAGGAGCCACCAGGTCCTTAGGTATGTGGTGAATGCGGTCTGTGCCTCTATGGCAGTAGATAGTATATTGGATCAGATGGACCAGTGGCCTGTTCTTTATAATTTTACTGCCGTAGCACCTATAGGCCCCTTCTGAGATGAGGGCTTCCCTGTGCTAGGTACTGTACACAGACATAATTCCTATCCTAAAGAACTGGCTATAAATAGACAAGACAGATTATTATCCCCCTTCTACACATGGGAAACCGAGGCATAGAAAGAGTACGTGATTTACCCAAGGTCACACAGCCAATCTGTGGCAGAGTCTTAAATTGAACTCTAACCTCCTGAATCCAGCAAGTGCCTGAACCACAGGACTATTCTTCCTCCACTTGGGGGGTGGCAAATGCTATTCTCCATGGCTTGCAGGAACTGAACTCTGGTCCAATTCCTTCCAGGCTCTCTTATTTCTCTGCCTCTCCTCTAGCCAAGTCCTGGTGCCAACATGCTTTGTGAAACCAGCCAGTCCTTTTCTATTTATTTGGTAATCATATCTGATTTAATTTCATGTTTCCCCTTATTCTTTTTGCTGTGCTTTCCACAGAGGAATAATGATGGCAATGTGTTATTATTACTCCTGTCTGTGTAGTTGATTCCTTTCCTCCCCTTGTCATTTCCAACCCTGATATTTTTTTTTTGCCTACATACAATGACTTCTGCATTTCTGCTTGCTCACCTGGAAACTGCTACATTTCCTGTTTCTTTCTGATTAGATTGTGTCTTACAGACGCATACTGCTGAGCCATTTTTTAAATAAGATGTTCGCTTAGCACAATCACCTAATTATTTGGAGTTTAGTGCCATTGTATTTTTACATACACTTTTACAATTGATTTTTTGGGCAGGAAAGAAATTCAATTGTTCCCCTGGATGCCAGCATATTTTATACATGTTGGGTTTTGTGCGCATATTACATTTTTAGAAAAATCAATTTCTGGCTGTGTACGTATTTATTAAACTCGAGGCAGAACATGAGCCTTGGAGCTGGGGCCGGAAGGACTTAGTGGGACTTTGCAAGAAGCTGACGCAGAGTAGACATTTATTCCTGTAACATAGCTAAGCAGCAGGCAAGCTGTCCTTCAATACAGAACTTGTCCCACGCAGACCCAGAGCCCCCTTGCTTGTACGTTATTTGTAAAAGAGACAGAGTGACTCATGATGCTGAGAATTAGAGAAGTGGTGCTACTATTCTTTTTTTTGGGGGGGGGGGAGGGGGGAACGCACATCTTGCTATTTTTTATGGGCTGGATTCTGATGCCTTCACTCCTATTGACCAGAACATAACTCCATGAGTAATCCCATTGGGATCTCCTTTCTGCTCCAGCCCAAAACAGCCCACAAGGGATTAGAGAAGAATTCATTGGGCACAGGGCACTCCTGCAAACCGGGCAGGAGGCATGGCTACAAACATTCTGGGGTGTGCTGTAAGCCATAGGTAGTCCTGGGGAGGCTGGCATAACTTAGTGCAGCCCCATTCCCCCCTGTGATGCCCTGCATTACACTAGGGCCCCCACATCCGCCCAGATTTAGGACTCCAAGGCAGCGTTGTCTCTTTTGCTCTCTGCACAATGATAATAATGTAAAGAAACTACCCAGGGCACAGTTGGGTTCCGATAACCACGCTTACTAAACAAACACAAACATATAAGGCGCAACTACACAGGCACATTGCTGCTCCGGTTGGTTGTTGTTGGTGGTTTCTAAAACACAGAACACAATAAGCACCACTAGAGGGTTCACAAGCTATTTAAAAGGGAGACAACACTTTTCATACAGGTGCCTTAAAACCCATCATCCAGGCTGCACCAGAATCTCAGCCACTGGCTTCAATTGTTTGGATACAGATTGTTTTTTCTAAAAGATGTGGTCTAGTTCAACAGGAATTATTCAGGGAAGTTCCATGGTCTGTTTTCACAGGAGGTCAGGCTAGATCATCACCATTATCCCTCTGGCTTTATAATCTAGGAACCGATGAATCAGTAGGACCACTGGTGGTGTAAGATATAGTTCACCAGCAGTAGGGCTGAGTGGGAAACATTTCCCCCATCCCAGGAGAATCTGATATTTTAGAAAAATTTCTTGTACCAAATTGAGATGAAAAGTCAAAAAAATCAATGTTCCTGAACCGAATATCTCGCCCCTCTTCCCAAAAATAAAACATTGGTTTGGGTCAATCAAAAATGCTTCATTTTTATTTTGACCTTTTAAAAAAATACTTTCGTATAAATTTACCAATGAAGAGTTGTTTCAACTCAAACATTCAAACTTTCTGGTCTGGCAATGTCAAAATGGGACTTTTGGAAAAATCTGGAAACGCTGATCAAAAATGTTTTGAGACAGATATTGTGTTGAACCTGATACTGTTTTGGGAACAGTTTGAATTTCAACAAATCAGCATTTTTGTATAAAAAAAAATCCTGTTTGTGAGCAAGGGGATCACAATCGGGTCCTGCATGAGTTTATTCTCCAGTCCCAGATCCAGCGTTAAAATGAAACCCCACGAGAAGAGGAAATAAACATCCAGCTGAAGGCAGGGATTGCACCTCGGAGCTGCGTTAACAGTTTGCACATGTTTTTCTCACTTTTGCCTTGATAGCACTTCCTGTGAGAGGAGCTCTGAAGCACACTATGTATGCAGAGGCATAGAGAGAAGGGCAGGAGTGTCAAACGAACTAATGAGTCATCTGTAGACGTACATATAGAGATATTAACCAGAAAAGCTGCTCTGAATGCCTTTGTAATGCCTCTGCCTCCATCTGTCTCTCCCGGGGGACGGTTCAGTTTTCCATGCTAAAGGATTTGTAAATTCATTACAAACAAGTGAAACGAGGAAAGCAGATACACGCGCACGCACACACACAAGCAGGGGGGGTTGATGCACCGTCTGCACCATACCTGCACTAATGCTAGCAGTTCGTCCCTACTGCCAATAAAGGGGGAGCAAATGCACCAATAAAACCCATTAGCAAACTGATAATTATTTAATTACACATGCAGGCAGCTGCAATGGAATAGCGAACACCACCAGGAGTGGCTTGGGTCAGACCGCAGCCACTGTGGTTTCCAGAAGTTCATGTAGGACAATTCAAAACCCACTGATCTCCCCATAGGTGTCATTCTATTGGCTTCACTGAGACCTGAGCAAGACTGGCTGTCTTCCTACATCTCTTGGCGTCTATTCTTGGCTCTGCCACTGACTCACTATGTAACCTTGAGCAAGTCACTGCCCCACTCTGTCTCTCAGTTTCCCCATCTATGAAATGGGCGTAATTATTACTACTAGTATTGCAGTGGAACCTATTTGCCTCAAGCAAGATCAGGCTTCTGTTATGCTAGGCACTATGCAAACATGCAGTGAGAGACAGTCCCTGCCCTGAAGAGTTTATAATCTAAATAGACAAACAGCAGGAAAACTGAAACATTATTAGCCCCATATTAAAAGTGGGAAACTGAAGCTCAGAGAAGTTAAGCGACTTGCCCAAGAGTACAGGGTGTCTATAGCAAAGGCAGGAGTTAAACCCAGATCACTTGAGTCTCAGTTCTGTCTCTTAACCACAAGAACACCCTCTGTACAAGCTCTCAACAGTAGCTCATCTGGCCATCAAGTAGCAGTAGATGGAGGAAAGGCACCAGCCATGTAATCACAGTGGCATATCCAGAGAGCAGAGGTTTCATTCTGTACCAGACTTGGCACTAAGGGCAAGAAAGGATGAGCAGAAAGCTAGAGGGGGCTTTACGTAGCTGCTTTTCTGAGAGAGACAAGGGCACAGGCTAGCCCGGAGAAGGCACTTTTTAAATCAAGGGAGCTTAAAGGTAATCTAAGGGCTTGATACCATTCTCTACTACACTGGTCTAAATCACTATTGACATAGACTTCAGTGACATTACACTGGTGTAAATCAGATCACTAGTCAAAATCAGGAATAACTCTTTTGACCTCCATGGCATTACACCAGTGTAACTAAGCTCACTAGTGCAAATCAGGAGATATATATTTTTTCTTTGTGAGCAACTGACCATAACCAATGTCTTATTTCATTCAACTCATTTCTCAAGCACAGTCTCTTTGAATTCCCTAGCTCTGTCTTAATGCTTCAGTGGGCCATCAAAGGCTCATTCATGCCTTTTGGACAGCCCCAGCTATCCTTTTGCTGATTGGGCCCATAGCATCTCTTCGGGCAGGTGATTTGCTGACTGCAAGGCTATGACTGACAGAGATGTTCCAAGCTCATCTCATTGCCAGTCTGCCCTGGACTTTCAAGAGACTCAAATGAGTTGAAGGGCGGGGAAACGAAAATTGGAATCTGCAGCTGACCCGCGAGAAGTGGGAATAATGGCTGGCCGTGTTTTGGGAGCCCAATACGATGCTTTGAATGTACATGTTGTTCAGTGCTCTGCCTCCCCGCCCCAGCGGTTTGCTGGGTAGGTGAAAGCTGTATTGATTTGGCTCTGTTATGATTTCAAAGTAATTCTGGGCAGCAAAGGCAGCTGAGGACGACAGCTTTGTTAAAAGTCAGGAGGCAAATAGTGCTATGAACTAGCTAAACTAGGGACGGCAGCCAAAAGACTGGAGCTGTCTGCGCGCACCGCATCAGAAAATGATCAGGATACTATTCACACCTCATCAGTTTCCAGTCCTGGTACCAAACATGTGTGTGTGTGTATAATTAGTCTGTACTGAGGACTCCGCTCAGAGTTAGGCAAGGAAGTAGACTCCCGAGAGCATATTTTCATACAGGTCTCCTGTTTTATGCTTATATTGTCAACTCTTCAGGGCAGAGACTGTTTTTGTGTTATCTGTGTGAGCAGCACCTAGCACAGTGTGGCCCTGATCCTTGATTGGCACCTCTAGGAATAATAAATAACAACAATATTTGAACAGTGTTCAGGGTGATATGGTGATTAGTGACACAATTAGGTACATTAAATAGAAAAAAAACCTAAGGTAACTAATTACTTTGGCTTCTCTGTAATATCAATATTGCTTGAAAACCTTTAGGGTTATGAACTCTCCTGATGCTGTTTAAATACATCTCTAAACAAAGACAGCATGATTCCTGCTAAATATGTTGGATTATTTATCAAGATAAAGTCAAGGATGCAGGGAAACAACATCTGTTCTAACACTGACTTCTAATAAAGATGGGAGAGATTGCTGAACAAGGTCTGAGCTTAGAAATATACATAAATAAATACAAGTGTCAGGTCGCTACTCAGCATTGTGGTTACAGATTTTTATACCTTGGTTGCTTGGTAATGAGACAGGC
This sequence comes from Mauremys mutica, assembly GCF_020497125.1. Lineage (NCBI taxonomy): Eukaryota > Metazoa > Chordata > Testudines > Geoemydidae > Mauremys > Mauremys mutica. The sequence continues at coordinate 135,873,589 of NC_059073.1, read as the reverse complement.
TGTGAAATGATGTACAAGCCTTTGCACAGCTGGGCTAATGTCCTATGCAGGATGCAAGTACAGTGCATGTGGGTGGTTAATTTGCCTTTCATATACAGCAAGCATTTGTATACATGGCCAAAATATTGTGTGACAAGCAGGTGTCTGACCATTTATCTACCCATCCAGCTGCAGGATCCAGCCAGCCAGACAGCTGCATGTGCTTGCTCTGAGATGTGTTTTTTGGATCTCTGAGTTTCTCCTCATTTAGGTTGCACATTAATTCACTATAATATTTGTTTTCCTATTGATTCACCACCCACCAAGGTTATTTTTTTCCAGCCTCTCCAATTCAATGGAGAAACCACATTGTTTTCTACTAAGAACCCAGTCCTGCAGGGTACTCAGCCACCCTTGACCTTTCACAGAACCAGTCCCTAAGTGGAGATGTGCTTTATTTATAGCAGGAGACGGTACAGGAAGTGGTTTGCCTAAGGTCTCAGAGCAGGTAAGAGGTAGAGCCAGGGGCAGAACGCAGGTGGGCTGAGTCCTGCCCCCTCAGGCACACACCCAGTTCTTCACTGTGGGATGAAGCACAGTTGCATAAGTTTTGGGGTAAGGGTGGGGTGATATTGTGATTGTGAGACTGCTGCTTGGCATACCCCTCCCATGTGGATTTTGGGGAGGATGTCAGGGCGGTACTGGGATGACCTCTGTCCCCAGACGCCTCACTGGGAAGTTTGTTGGAGTTATTAAAGTGCCTGGCTCTGGATTAATCTTCTCCCCTCACTCTTTACTGAGGAAGTCGCCGAGTTAAACCATTCAAAATGATAATTTGGGCAGTGGCAGTAATTCAGCCCCTGCGAGCGCATCATTCACTCCGTGTGGCTCGGGCGGCTTTGCAAAGCAGATACCCATTCACAGATGCTCAATGCAACACAATTTATTTCTACGGAAGCATCTGTCAGCCACAGCTTCCCCAAAGGCTCCACCCTCAAGCTGCCAGGCAAGGGCCGATTTGGAGATGAGATTTAAAGACCCTGGGCCTGGTTCACCAGGGCTTTGCTCCAGCCACGAGCTGTTGTAACAGCAGTGAAATCAATGGTGCTATGCTCACAGAAAGCAGGAATAACACAGTGGTGAATGGGAAGCATTGACTTCAGTGTGAGTTGCATCTACATACAACAGGGCTGAATCCAGTTCTCAGTGTCCGGGGAAAGAAAGGAGAAAGATTTCCAGAGAGATGGTGCAGCACAGTTGTCACCAGTGGGGAGCATATGCAGCAAAGGGAAGCCACATTAAAAAGCAGGGGAACCTGTTTTTGTCCAGGCTGAGTGGCTTTAAACAAGTCACCTCCCTACTTTGTTTCTCCTTGTTTATTTTTTTTCTCCTAGCACAGCATTAAGCTTACTCAGGGCCTGTAGAGGCTACTGTAGTACTCAGCTGAGGGCGGTGAAGACCAAGGTACACGAGTCCGTTTTTTGACGGTCCTTTCCCAGGGTTTGGTGAACCGGTTCTTTGCAGATGGTGTTTTTCCATTATGTGACCAGATTTGGGTGCACCGGATGCTAATTAGTGCATATTAGAGAGTGCTTTGTATTTGGCAAGCCCTTGCCCAACCTGAAGACATTGCTGGGAGGTTTTCTACTGAGTGAGGCTCTGTGGGCTGTGAACGTCCCCTACGACCCTCGTGGGGTGACTTGTTATGTGTTGTGGGAGGGAGCATCTGCAGGGAGTGTTTTCAAAACAAGCACCTTGAGGCAGTCTCCCATGCTGCCCCTGACGCATGGGAGGAGCTCCCTGAAAACCTCCACAAAGCCACCTCAGTGTCCTCCTTCAAGTACCTCCTAAAACCTTGCTTTTGCCAGGATGTCTACAAAAAACTTGACTCCAGTTAGGCAGTCGGTGTGCTGAGATCCCGGTCTATCATACTACCAAATATCGTCCCATTGTTTCAAGAGGTTGAAAAATTAGCAATGGCAGCAGCTGCATCCATGGGACTGTGCTGGTATAGAAATCAGTTTTACAACCTCTTAAATAAAAAGAAAAAAAGAAAAAAGCAGGCTGCACCTTTCAAACCCATTTCCTATTAATCTGCTATTAAAATACCAGCCATAGAGGGCTCCGTTCTTCATTCGGATAGCAAGGCCCCTAAATTGCTCCAATGTTTCAGCTGAAACAAGGTTTTTGTCTAATTCTGGCAGCTGACCTCTGATCCTTCCTTAGTCCCTTCAAAAGGAACTTTGAGGTAAAGCTTAGAAGGAATACCTCCTTCACCTTGCAGGGTCCTTGATATTAATGGACAAGTGTCCAAGTTGTTCTGCATCCTCACTCTCCGCAAATACATACAATACAAGGAGATGGTAAGAAGGGAAGGGGCAAAATAAGCTTCGGAGCAGTTTGAATTGTTGATTTTTTTGTTCTGCTCATTAATTGTTCTCAATTTATCCTGATTTCAGCAAATTCATTGGGTATTTGCAAGTGGGGAAGGATGGTGGTGTGATTAAAACACTGGATTCGCCTTGGGCAAGTCATTTAATCGCTCTTGGCCTCAGCTCTTCATGTGTAAAATGTAGATAATTTTTCTCTCTCAGGTGAGGAGAAGTGTGCTCTGATAGAATATGACAGTGATGGGTGCCATATATGGACTGAGTTAGACAATATTTCGATTCTCCTATCCCTTACAATGATTTTGTGCCAAAGCATCTCCATTGAAGTCTCTGGAGTTACTTCCTAGTCACATCAATGTGAGCGAGATCAGAATCTAATGCACAGAGAAATGAAGTGGCCTGCCCAAAGTGCCGCAATTCATTGTCCAAACCAGGATTAGAGATCAAGAATTGCTGGCTTCTAGCACTCTAGAGGGCACGCTATCTAAATGTCTTGTCATTATACCATCTTCCACCACTGAAAGGCATCCACCTCTGGGGTGAAATGTAGCAGCTGTTTAACATACACACACATAACCAGTTAGGTCGGAAAGTGAAGAAGAATCTCATATCCAACTAAAACTGGAGGGTAGGACATAATTACCTGAGTGTATAATTTAGCCATGAGATCTCTAATATTCATAAATGTCTAGGACATTGGCTTTAACTCTCACCCCAAATGACAGCATCTCCAGGGCACCCTAGCCAAACATGATTCTATCCTGACTCAGAAGGAGTGACACCCATTGAAACTCCCCCACCAATCCCTGCTCAAAAAGTCTTTCTTGAAGCTCCCTGACCCATCTTACCCTTGCAAAACTTGTGAGGTCTGGTAGGTCACATCTCAATGTGGTACAGACGAGGTAGGGGAGCATGGGGGCAGGTTTTCTGGCACACCCAGCAGCTGGAAAGAATCCTTGGGCATTTTGTCAAGTGGCAAAGAAATGCCACCTCAGCCTGAACAGGGCTGCAAATCAACCTTCCCCTTGCAGTATATACATATGGAATGAAGTTTATTTACGAGAGGGAAGGAACCTATAAAGAAGAGTTATGATGTCCAAGAGGAACTGATTTATGGAATAGCAAACTTCACACTATCCTTCAGCTGGGGGCATGACAGGTGGCCATGAATAAATCCAAAAGTTTTCCTGCCTCCGGTTGCCAGTGGCCAAATTCTTTGGCAGGTTAGAAAAACCTCCACCTCACCATGATTTTTAATCACTGAGAGAGAAAAGACAACGTGGTAGACAAAAATTGCTATCCACTAGTAAAAAGCACATTTTTTTTAATACCATCTCTTAGCAGATCATGTATCCCACATACTTCTAAGTAGAAGCAGCCCTAATCTGGCCAATAGAGTCCAATGAAGAGGAGAAAGGCAGACATGGCCACAAACATGTTGGTAGCACTGGAACAATGCTGTGGGCAATTTATTTTTCTTTAGAGCTATACAATTGCTGAATTAGGTACTAACATCAGTGCTCCTGCTGCTGCCTGGACAGCCACTGTCTTAGCATAATGCTTTTCTGGTGGAGAAAGTGGCACCTGATGGTGTCAATCTGCTGTGTTTTGTGGTCTTGGGCTACTAGGTTCCAGTTCCAGACTTTATCTGCATTCAGGTGTATGGCATAATGTCTTGTATTGTCCACTGCGGCTTGAATATCTGCATTTATAATTGCCTGGAGAAGTGCCCGCCAACCTGTGCTCAGTGTATTCCCAGCAATGATGCACAGAAAATGCCAAATCATAGTGACCAACAAATGAACCCACACTCCATACACATAAACCACAGCAGTTCTTAGAGACGGGCCATAACCAGAACCAAAATATAGCATGTGTGTAGTAGCAAAAGGCCTAATTCACTGCCCTTTAAGAGTCTTTCCATTGGCTTTGGATCAGAATCATACTGCCCTGGCTCTAGCTATCTCTCTCTTATTCCCAATTCTCTAGGTTTCTACATCTCTTGCATAAGGTCTGCATTTCTGAGCCTGCTTCTGGCTCCACCTGTTGGTTCTAGCTACCCAGCCCAGAGCTTCCTCCCATGAGCCGTGCCATGGAAATTAATGGGAATACTGACAATGTTTATCAATAAGTCTTTCTGTGATACCCAGATACCACGATGAGGAGTATCTAACAAACAGTGGATGACACACTTGAGTGGTAGGGCACGCATATCACAGATGGGGAACTGACACACAGGATGATGACAAGACTGATGACAAGACCTTTACTCCCATTGACTACCACTTACTCCCAAGAGTAGTCCTAGTGATTTGAACAGGACTAGCTTGGTGGGTGGGTGGGTGAGTGTGAGAGAAGACTCAGGCCTTAAACAACTTGCACTAGGCCACACAGGAATTTTGCAATAGTGATTGAACTCAGGTTTCCTGATTCCCAGTCAAGTGCCTTCATCACAGGCTAGCATTCTTTTCTAAGCACGGTAGCAAGTTTTTTTTTAGTATCATCCCTTAGGTAATAAAGTCCTGAAGGCAGGAACCAGGAGTCAAATCCTGGACCCTTCGAAGTCTATGGCAAAACTTCCATTGACTTCAATGAGCCAGGACTTCATCCTGTATCTATTATTTATCAAAGCAGCTCCAAGCACCTACCACTTAAACTAAAAATATGTAACCACTGAATTTTGGGACCTGGATCCAAATCAAACTATTGTCACGGGGATGGGCGGAGGGGGAAGGATACTGGCCTCTTAACACAGCTTTTGACCATCTTCACTGAATCACCATGACAATGATAAGCATCACCACACCCTCCACTTCCTTGTCCAGTTAAGGACTGTGGACTAGCTCCTGATCTCCGACAAAGCGGTTTCCATTGCTCCATTGGTGAAAAGCATCCTTAAAGATGCCCTAATGGGATAGCTGGGGATTCCCGCAGCAGAGCATCCCCAGCTCTATGCTAGTTCCCTGCATAAGGGGTGTGTCAGGAACAGGAGGGTGCATGGCCAACACATGCTGTATACTGGCAGTCTCCAGCTGTGGACTGGCCCTTTGTGGATCACTGCAGCCAGGTGTAATTTACAGCAGCTTTTACTCTTCTCTCTTCAACTTCATTGAGCAGAACTCTGGCCTGGCTGAAGATCTAGACCCGTGAAGTTAAAATGTTGACAGTCTGTAAGGTTTCCAATATGTAGAGTAGGCTACAAGAAACCCACATTCCACTGGGCTATGAGATCAGAGAGTTAGGTTACAGGAAACTGCCATAAAATGACAGAAACACACATTTTTTGTGCTGAGAACGTTTGTGTTTGTAACGCTTACGGTCAAGTGGGGAGAAGGCTATGTTCTGTATGCAGCACCCCCGCCTCCCTGCAGCTGTACGGGTGTTGTCAGCAACACAGCCTCGTGTACTACAATATACACACCTGCAGGCTGTACTACCCCCCACCCACGCGAGGCAGAGTGACCCCTTTCCCTGCAGTGTGTCCTGGAGCCCCACTGGCTCACCTCTCTGCTCAATAGCATATATCTTTACTGGAGTGCTGATTTCTCTAATCAATGTGACTGCCCTCCATCGCCATATGTATTTTTAAGAGAGTCTGTTACACGGCAAGCCAGCACAGTACAAGCCTTCCTGCTCAGACACTGACCAGCAGGAACCCCTGCTGCTCCAGTGCTGGGATGTACACATCCAGCTCCTTCCACGCACAGCATTCCTAAAGCCCAGCACACTCCTGCTAGTGCAGCTTGGAGATCTCACCACCACTGCCTCTGCTCTGCCAGCGCACCACAGCCACAACCCGCTGCCTGCTGTACCATTCCAGTGCCAGGCTGCACACACAGCTCTCCTGATGCACCACACTCCTAGCCCTGGCTTACTCTGCTATTCTGGCACTGGGCTGCATTCACAGTTTGGTCTGTTGATGCACCACATTCCTAACCCACTATTGTGTCCTGCTGGTCCAGTCTAGTGTCTCCTCTCTGGAGCACCGGCTGCACGTTGTGCATCCAGGAACACTGAGAACCCTGGCATTTCCAGTGCCGGTTCAGATGCTGGGAATGCCTTTACACACTTCAGCTGTGTGAAAAACATCCCCAGCGGTGCTATCAGCTGGTCCCAGTGGCAGCCCCAGGGTAGTGCAGACAGGCAGGTTTAATAGACATAGTAGTAAAAATGGGTCCAGGCACTTGTCCCTTCTTTGCACTAGGGCTTCCCACTGGTGAAAACGTTGTTTCATTGGATGGCACCCAGGGGAATTTGCTTATAGAACTACCAGGTGTAGACAGGGGGTTCGTGTGTGTGCAGAAAAGCGCCGCTAAGGTCCCACAGGGGCCCTATGTGCCTGGGCAGTCGTACCAGTTCTGCCCAAGTTAGTTCAGTTCAAACACTTTCAGTGTGGATGGGGCCCAGAATAGGTTGCAGCAGCCTGCACTCGGCTGGTCCATCCAGTGTAATCCCACAGCCCTCCTGCCATTCCCATGGGTGTCCAGCAGGAACAGCTGCAAGATGGAGCTCTTATGTCTTTGCAAAACTGATGTGAGTGAGAGAGAAACTAGGCCCCACAGAGGGGATTCATCTCTGCTCTGCAGTCACCTTATGCCAGCTCCACTGGCTGCAAATCTGCCAGAAGTCTCCTACAGGGAATAAATCCTCTTGTAGCGAGTCCTGGACATATGCAGAGCAGCTATTGCCAACTCAGCATCACTCCCACCAGGAGCCCACAGGTATGGCGGGGTGAGAAGGGTTATAGCTGGTGTCTTCCTGTGACCCACCTACCAGAACAGCCCATATAGGAGCCATCACCATGAGCAAAAATTAGGGCAGGCCCATAGGCTGCTCAGACCTGTGCCAGGAACTGAACCAGCACCTGGCAGAATTGAGGGTAGAATTGTCTCCCCTGGTTTATTTCAGCCCCAGTCTCCAGAGCTGGAAGCCCAGTGCATTAACCCACCCTGCCGATGGGTGGAAAAAAGTGACGGTTGCAGTTTGTGCCACTACACTGGCAAGCCCTTTGGACTTCTAACTCCAAGTGACTTGAGCTGGTGCTCTGCAGGTTCTCTGTGTGGCAAAGGCAATTGACTAATTAACTCCTGTACATTCCCATAATTGCACAGCTTGCCAGCCTCATTCACTAGATCACTTTGGATGTGATTAATTTTTTGCTTAGGAAAGGTGAAGCCAGTAACAAACCTGTTCGCTTCATGTCTCCCTCCCCTCCTCTCTTCCCAATCACTCAATAACCCAGCAGCACAGCAATCTCTCCACTTCACTGACTAGCCGGGACTGCATTTTTTAGAGGTGAAAGTACAGTTTAATTTCTAAAATCACCCAGCCGTGGCCCCAGCCTATGAATTAGGCTGATAATGAAATATCCATGCTGCATATTTGATGATGTGGAGAGCTGCTGATCGGCCAGTCTCATTTATAACAAGTGCACATTGACACCAATTTGATCTAACCATTCTGAGTATCGGAGCAGCCCTTCCACAAAGTTTGCAGAGGGGAAGCTCCTGATTCTCTGCAAACAAAGCAGTGCTTAGTCTCCCGATTAATGTTATGATCCCTCCTGCTGAAAGAGCCCATTCATTACGCTGAGCAAACAAGAGAATGGCGCAGAAGGGACTTTGGGCAGATAGCCTGCAAATGATGTCTTCTGTTTGCTGGGTCTTCCCAGTTTACAATGGCATTAAAAAAAAAAGGGGGGGGGGAGAGAAGCATTTTTCAAAAAGAGCTTTGTTTCTCAATTTATAGCATGGCATCCGGCAGCACACAGCAAAATGAAATAGCTCCTTGTTATCTCTCCCCAAAAAAAGAGAGACAGGCTGTACAGGAGAAATAGATAATTTCTATCTTTTTTTTATGCACTTCATAAAGTGCATTGTGCAGACATGTAAAATATATGTGGCCACATATAAATATGTTTAAAGGCAGAATTTTAGAAACAACCTGTTGGTCTCATTTCAAAGAGACAGTATTTGGCATAAAATTGCTGTAGCGATGTTGCTTAGCATTTATGCAACCCCTTTTGCTAGATAAGTTCGTGGAGGATAGGTCCATCAATGGCTATTAGCCAGGATGGGCAGAGATGGTGTCCCTAACCTCTGTTTGCCAGAAGCTGGGAATGGGTGACAAGATGGATCACTTGATAATTACCTGTTCTGTTCATTTCCTCTGGGGCACCTGGCATTGGCCACAGTCAGAAGACAGGATACTGGGCTAGATGGACCTTTGGTCTGACCTAGTGTGGCCATTCTTATCCTCGTATGTAAGCTTGGTCCTGCAGTGCCATGCTGGGCTGGGACACAGGACACGTGAGCTCTGTCACTGACTCTGCTACAGACCCACTGTGAGAAGTTAAGCAAGGCTCCCCCACCTCCTTAGAGTGCTTTAAGATCTTTAGGTGAAAAGGGTTGTATGTGTCTCCGAGGATTAGTATTATCAACAACACATGTTCAAACAAGGTCAAGGGTCATGCAGTTAGCACTGAAATTCTGTCACTTCTGCATGGGTGTCAGTCAAATTTGTACAACAGGCAGAGAGGCAGGAGCATTTTTGCAAAGGATACTAGTGAAAATTCCCACTCATACAAAACAGCTCATGGGATCACGGATTCCACCCACAGCAGACAGCATCATGAGTCTAATGATCTTGTCCAAATGACCTTCACAGAGTATACGGCATAGAACACCTGAGGAATGTTATCTAGTAGTTGGATCAAGGGATCCTATTCATGACTTTGTCAGTGATTTTGCACAGCAGCCTTGGTTAAGTTAATTAGGGTAAAATTTCAAGGCCTTGAGCCAACACATCACGCTTGACTAGCTACGCACAGGTAAACTGCAGGCTCAATGTGTGTGGTTGCACATACAAATGGGCATTTGCACATGACATTACTTACTTTGCACCCACACAGGCATATTTTGCACATATAATTTAGATCCTATTTTTTTTTAAAAATGCTCCTTTACTTTTCTGTGCCTCAATTTTGCTATCTGTAGAATGGGATATATTTATCGACTTTTTTATAAAATACTTTGGGTCATAGGTGTCTTAAAGCACTTCTGGAAGGTACACAGACAGCATGGTGATGGATGTAGTAGAACCACCGGAACAGAATAAAAGCTATATAATACCAAGTATTGTTCCATCATTATTCATTTGCAAAGAGCTGATTTGCCGGGATCTGAATCTTTGCTTCCAAGGAGTTTAGATATTCCAAACTTGATACTCTCCCTAGGCAAAAGACTTTCAAAAGCACAGATAAGAGTTAGGTGCTTAAATCCCATGGACTTTCAATGGGAATTGGTTGCTTAGTTGTCACTTGTGTATTATGAGGACATAAACATATAGAGGACCAGGAATGCACCTTGTGTCTTTGAAAATCAACCCCCACCTCCACATGACTAACCCGTCTCCTATGCAGAAAGAACACAGTAGACCAGACATTATATGCTATAAGTAGAGACTTGTCTCTAAATGAAATGTGTTTTCCACAAAGTGTCAGTGGCTCTTTAAGGGGTTAATCCTCAGAGAACAAGAAAGCAGCTCTCTCTAGGTCTGTTGCTGGGGATACTGTAAGCTCCAGCTGTCAATCAGGTTGCAAGTGTTTACTTTTAAACCAGTTGATCTTTTACAAGTCCTCCAGGTCAGCAGGATTTTCCTTGTCTCTTTCTCTGCCCTGTAATCAATGATCCATACCCTGAACATGGCAGCCCAGCCTTCAACTTTGCATGCAGCACTAGCCATGTTAGTTCTCCTCCTATTCCCCATCGGCATGCTCCGCAAAACGTGAAGGCCGGGGCTCATTCATTTCCACAAACTCAGGGCGCTGCACCAACATGGACGGCTGGGCAAATGAGCCAGTACAAGCTGTTTTGTCTATTGATCCGTCTACAGTGCTACTCAACCTTTAACAGCCAAATCGCTACTTCATCACCTAGCGGAGTCTCCAAAGCCTCCATGCTTGGGGGTTTTGTTTATTTTTTGGAGTGAATTTAGTGTTGGTGGTGAAAGCCCTGGAGACAGAAAGCCAGACAGGATAAATATTAGTACTAACTTTCCCCTGTTAACAATAGGCCTTTTGGCTTAATGGTTAAGTGAACCAAACCCCTTGCAAGCTTAAGAATAACTGTCAATAATAATATTAAGTAGAGTAAAGGGTGGGAGTCAGGGATGGTCTATATAAGACTAAGTCCAGCCACGAGTACAGGGGACTGGACTAGATGACCTCTCGTCTAAATGTAGTTTAGTAAGAGTGGAAAGTTTAGTTGTTTAAGGTCTAGGATAATGTTCTGATCGACAGGATAAGTGTTTTTAACTTCAAAAGGTACTAATTGCATTAGTGCGGCCATTCGGGATATTGCAATATGTGCTTGGACATCGGCAGCATGGACCACGTGTAACTGCCGTGTGTGTAAAAAAGGAAAGTAGGGCTTGCCAGCGACTGCAAAGCTGAGTTATTGGTTGGACCAGCCAGGATGGGATCAGTCTGTCATCGGCTACAAGGACTGAGTACTGTATACCTGTTCTTAAATAATAAAGGCAACTTTATGAATAAAGGCAATGAGTACTTGCCCCATTATTTTATTGTTACCCGCTAAAAAGAAGCCACTAATAATCAAAATTTAATTATATACATAAAGGGACCACCCCACACTGCCTACTTACTAAAGTATCTAGCTAGCTCTGAAGAGGACAGATGGTCCAATTGTCAGGGTGCTTGCTGGGGTTTTGGGATAGTTTGATTATATTCCTTGCTTTGCTAAGGACTTTCTGGGTCCCCTTGGAGAAGTCATTTAGGCTCAGATTTTTAAAGGTATTTAGGCTTTGCTGTGTCGAGTTGCAGCACCAAATTGATTTAGGAGCCCAAATCTAATTTTCAAAAGGGAAAATGAGACTTAGGTCCTGCAATGCTGAACACAGCAATGCCCAAATACCATTAAAAATCTGGGCCTTTGCCTCTTTGGGCCTCAGTTCTCCATCTGTAAAATGGGGATAATAGCACTGCCCTACTGCACAGGGAAGTTGTGAGGTTCAGTGCATTAAAGACTGTGAGGTGTTCACACACCACGGGAATGGAGACCACATCTGTGCCAGAAGTAGAGACGGAGCTGCCCAGAGGGGAAGGCAAATGGGGCAATTTGCCCCAGTCCCAGCAGGGGCCCCCACAAGAATATAATATTCTATAGTTTTGCAAATTTTTATGGAAGGGGCCCCCGAAATTGCTTTGCCCGAGGCCCCCTGAATCCTCTGTGCGGCCCTGAGTAGAGATCACCTACAGTAGCAAAAAATTAACCATTGCTGACTGAGATTGTCAGCAGTGGATGCCATCAACGGGTACTGGCAACGTTTTGTTGGCATAGATGGGACAGAACGGCACTCAGCACTGCTGTGGAGAGTGAGTGAATGCCTTGCCTAACCTGATTCCCTTGATTTCAGTGCGAGTTAGATGCCTGGGTTGCCTCGTGGGCTTTTCAGACGGGGCTATCTGCAGCTTTAGGCACCTAAATCCCATTGAAAAGCTAGGCTCCTAAGTCACTTAGGTTCTTTGAAAATCTTAGACACTCCGAATAGTGTTAGGAAACAAAATGCTTAAAATACCAGTCAGCCCCATGTTCCAAATACATTTTTCACAGTTTTCAGGGGCAAGGGGATTGGATTGGGGCTATTGTTTGGGGCTGTCTCAGTGGCACCAATCATTGCTTATTTTTATGGTGAGGTTTTGGGGGTTGTTTTAAATTAGAATATGTGAATGGCAGAGCAAAAGAAAAAGTATTTTTTGAGCCAAAGTCAACCGAGAAAATATTGCACTATGTGAAATAGATAAGCAGAAGAGCTGTTTATTCCCTTGGTGGCGTGAGGCTGCCTTTGAAGCTGATAAATCTTAGCTGGTAATACAGTACTTAAACCAGAACTGACACCTTTTTATATCAACTGCAGAGAATTGCCTTTGTGAAACTCTGATATAAAAGCTGCCTCAGCTGTATGTCGCATACCAATTTCTTTCCATCCCGTTGTTAACCCGTCCACCCTGTCAGTGCAAAAGTGGGGGTGAAGTCCTACCGAATCCAAAGGGTTGCATTCTGCGTGGCCCTGGTGTAAATGATTGCACAAGGTGCAGCAGGATAGGGCATCGGGCTTGGGAACCACTCGAGCAGAGACCAACCTCAAAGAATCCTCCGAGCTCAGTGCATGCTGGTGCAGGCCGTGGGAATTGTAACCAGCGCTGTGTGAATAGGCCAGCAGTGCAGATGCCAGAGAGAAGGTTGGTGCTCGTTTCATAGGGCTTTGATTCACAAAGCAATCCCAGGGCACTTCGTCACAACACCCACCTCCTGAAAACCATTGCTCTCTCTATCAGCACAGTTCATTATCCATGCACAAAGGTAAGGGAGAACCAGGTACTAATGGAACAAGCACTTATACATGTTGGATCAGATGGTATAAATCAGCATCACTCTATTGACTTCAATGGAGCTGCTCGAATTTACACCACTGAGGAACTCTCCCCTTAATACACAGTCTATCAACCCATCCTCTCTGGGTTTGTAGCTGAAGGTACAGAACTTAAGCTATCAAGCGGGCAACCCAGGAGAAAGGTGTCTTATAAAGGAATGAAGGCAGTGGAGAATTTGAAGGCCTAGCTAGACTCACTTGAAGACATACAGGGCTTGGCATTGAGCCACTCTGGTTTGGAGCTGATATATATGATGCCAGTGCCTTTCCACCCCTCCAAAAAAATTGAAATAGCGGCCACCTATAGAGCAACCACTGCTAAGAATCCACCGGCATCGATCTGAAGTAAAGTAAGCCAATGGGCCCGATTCCTTTTTCATTTACAATGGGTTTACCCCAGCTTAGCCCCAGTGCAGTCACTGGAGTTACACCATCACAAGTGAGAGCAGAATCAGGCCCTGTGAATTTTCTCAGCCACACAGCCAATCTGCAACTTTCTTTCTTACGTATGTGCCACCGCACAATAGAACTAACATAAAACATCATACGGCCGAGACATTTAATTTAGAGGATTATACTAAAATTTGGTTGAAGACTAGTTAAGTACTGCAAGCTCTGGTGAGGGTGGGGAAAAACCCTCCAAAATTATATAATGGCTCAGGAATCCTGGTAAACTCCAATACAGAACATCATAAATAATGGAGGTAAAAGTATTTAATACCACTAGATACCTTATTACACTCCGATCAGGGGCATAGTTTATTTCAAGCAGAAGAGAGAGATGATTTAAAGCTTTGCAAGGCTATTTGCTAGTGCAGATTATTACAGAGCAGTTGGGGGTTCTTTTTCTGTATGTAGATAAATATGAATTTACCATGAGAGAAAGATCAGGGAGAGAATGTGTTGGGTTACTTTTTCTTTCCGAGGCTAAGATAACTAGAATGGACAGAGCTGACCCCAGATGTGGAACCAGTTTGAAAGCTTCAGATGACTCAGAGCGATGCCACAAGGTGTTTTTCCCTTATGGAGGGAGGAAAATATTCTTTTCCAGCCGTCATCTTGCAACAGGTGGCCATAACACACCATATGACAGAAATTAGACATCAATCTGGCCAATGTGCTGCTGCTACTGCTGGCTGCAAACTGAGAGGAATTTGCTTTTGGAGGTATTAAAGGAGTCATAGTTGTCAAGAGAGAGTGGCGTGAAAGGGAAGAATCTTGAACTGCATGCCTTACTGAAGAGTGCTGTATTCATCCCACCAATACATTCATCTATTTTCTCCTGGCTCCCTACAAATGATGAAGCTGTTTCAGTGATTCAGTCCCTCCATCTCCATCCAGAAATGTAAAAAATACTCTGCAGCTCTGGAATGTGCTATGACCAGACAGTTCTCCCACATGTGCCAGGAGCCACTCAGCTGTTTTTGCAGCCCTCCCAACTCTGTGATTGCCGTCACATCTGGAACAATTGGCAGGGCCGCAAAATGTTTAGAAAGTTTGCCGTCTGAGTAAAAGCCATGGTAATGCTGCTAATACTGGTCTGTTACAGCACGTGACCTTTCCCTGCTTCCTTGTTCACTCCCTGTACGTTTCTTTATCTGAGCTGCTGTCTCTCACCCTATGTTTAGATTGTATGTTCTTTGGGGCACAGGTGCACGAACTGGCTTTTCTACAGAGCCAAGCCCAGTGAACCTCGACTGAGGTTTCTGAGTGCTATGATGATAATGCTAATATAGTATTTTATTCTCTCTCTTTCCTTTTAGAATATTTATTACACTTGAAATAATTATTTCCTTTCTAAATATTTAGAAATATTACATAGCACATTTCAAAGGATCTCAAGAATAATCAACTGAGACTTGCAACATCTACAGAAAGCAGCTATTCTTAGCTCTATTTTACAGAGGAGGGAGAACTGATGCACAGAGAGGTTTTGTGATGTAAAGAAACCACTTGCCACACACAACATGTTCTATTGATCCTATAAAACCCATGAACCAAGCTCCATATTTTTGAGAGCAACCTACTGGCATCTTTTGTTAATTGGTTACATATAACTATGCACAGAGCACTCCTGTGATACATTACCTGAGCAAGGAGAGGCAGTGATAGAATCCAGGAGCACGTGGAATGAGATTCTGAACCCTGCTCTAAAACTGTACAACGCTGCTTCTCTTAAAGAGGGATTTTCATACTGGAGCAAACTTGACAATGGTGGGAGGAGTGGGCGGGAGGGGGGAACAATGTGTTTGCAAAGGGAAAAATCTTGCTGGTAACTCTGAATTTTCCTTTCTTACTTTGGAAGATGCTTGTGTTTTCATTAAGGTTTCTGCTTCCCTACCAAGTCCAGCCAATGCTTCCTTTTGCTCACCCCTGGCAGTTGCATCACAATTGCATTGTCCCTTCTGGCAGAGAAGGGAAAGGACTTGGCTGTGATGACTACAAAGAAGATTCTCTGTGGCAGCTGCTGGACCCAGACACAGTCTGTGGTCTCTCTGGCTATTGTAGTCCCCGGGGGCCCCGGCTGGCTGCCGTGACCCTAAAACCCAAGCTGGAGTAGGCAACCCTAGACCAGATTGATTATGCTATAGTAACTGCACTTACCTCTGCTTCACATACAGAGTTGACAGCAGTGAACCACCTGGATTCAGACTGCCTCTCTAACATTTAAGACTGCTGCCCATCATTGTAATATCTGATCACTTTCCATGTAAGATCAGGAAAGCCAGCAAAGTGCCTACTGGATTTCACAGCAAAGAACCACAGCTCTCAGCAGCGCTCAGCTGGAGTGAATTTCTGTATCCCAGAGAGGACTATGAACACAGTGTGTTCTGGACACTCAGCCCTAGGCTGCTCTGGGACTCAGAGTCCATATTTTTCTTAATATTTATAAAAGACACGGATGCCTAGGCATCCCAACTACAAATGGGACCCCATTGTGCGAGGTGCTGCATGCACACACAATACGTGACAGTCCCTGCTCCAAAGAGCAGAGAGTCTAAACAGACAAGACAGACAAAGTGAGGAAGAAAGGAAGGAACCTGTAATATCGGTGTGCCTGAAAAAGACAAGTTTTATGTCTTGCTCAGAAGGTCAGCACACTCAGGCACTGTCAGACCAACAGGGGAAAGGAATTCCACAGCTGGCTTCCACTGAGCCCTTCCTTTAGTTCCACAGAGTTCCAGTTTAGGGACTATTAACAGATATATCCCAGATGATCACAGCTAGGATACTAAATAAAGTTACTAATATCCCTGTGCAAAATGAGCTTCAGATGGGTGCCCGTGGAGACTCGGGGAAAGGAGGAAAGACTGAATAGGTAGTAAATTTTCAGAATTGCCCAAAAAAGCATATCCACTAAGTAAATCCAACAGAGTGGGCTGTCTGTCTACATATAATGTATTCCTTATTAATAATGTAGCCATGATGGAGGTTTTTATTGATCTTCAATATATAAATCTAACCTCCCTATGAATAAAAAATGTAATAAGATTTTTGAGATAGGCTAAATAATAGCACGAGCCCTAAATGACAGGGATAAATTGCAGCACTATTGAAATTGCTAATGGATGGCAGTTCATGCCATTTGCTCATGATCTTGCTTATGACAGTCAATAATAGGAGAAAAATGCCAGATTGCAACTTCTCAGCTACTCCCTTTCAGTGCATGATGATGGACATGAAGGATAGATATTTGAAGTGGTCTCTGCTGTGCTTCCACTTAGCCCCAAAAGAATCCCAAACAGGGTATGGTTGAAAGTTTCTGGTAATGCCTTAAATAAGAACATTGTAAAGAATGAGATAGTGTATTCTATTTTCATTTTCATACAGCAGCCATCACTCTGGTAACTGAGCTCCTTTAAGTTTTTATTAGAAATGCACAAAACTCAGCAGTTTGATTTGTAGACATTTCATATGAATATTTCCTTTGTTTTTGTTCTTCTGAGTCTTGCACTCCACTGGATTTGAACTCCAGAAAGAAAAAACTCAGCCCAGAACATTACATTTTGACTAGTGTTAGGAGGCTGAAACCACTGAATTTTGTGTGATTTAAACTAGAAATTAAAATGTATTTTGTCCAAATTTGGCCCAGGTTGGATAAAATATTCATAAACTGTCTTTCTAGAGCCATACCTATTTATTAACATACATACCCATCACCCATCCATCGTTGTATTGCCATACATACCTATCTATCGATCAATCAATCATGAATACCCATCATCCCTCTATTTATATATGTCCTTATATCATGCTCAACATGGTAGTATCTTAAATTCCTTGAGCTTATACCATGTTTCTGCTCTGATCTGTACTTGCAACCTGGAGAGTTTAACTCAGTTTAGTTTCCCTGTCGGTAAAATGAAGATAAATGATGCTTATCCTCCTTTGTAAAGTGCACTGAGATCCTTGATGAAAAGGGTACGAGATGCATGAAGAAACTTTTCCACAGCACTAACTTTTACTCAAAAGGATGGAGATATTCCTCTCTCATAGAACTGGAAGGGACCTTGAAAGATCATCAAGTCCAGTTTCCTGCCTTCACTAGCAGGACCAAGTACTGCTCCTGACAGATATCCCATCCCTAAATGGCCCCCTCAAGGATTGACCTCACAACCCTGGGTTTAGCAGGCCAATGCTCAAACCACTGAGCTATCCCTCCCCCCTCCATTGAATAACTTTGCTTCAAAAGAAATAGACCCACAGAAACATCTGCTTGCTTTTGTAGCTTGCATACTGAGGATAATCCCTAGCTCTCCTATAGCACTTTACATCAGTAGATCTCAAAGCTCTTTACAAAGGAGATCAGCGTCATTATCCTTATTTTATAGAGGGGAAAACTGAGGAACAGCGATGGGAAATGACTTGCCCAACGTCATTCAGTGGGCCAGGGCAGGAATAGAAGCCAGGTCTCCTGATTCTTAGTGCAGCGCAGTGCTCAATCTGCTGGTTCACACTGCTTCCCCGAGACCAGCTACAAATTGTGCCTTTCTTCCAATCCTCCCTTTTGTTTTGCTCACTAAAATTCACTCCAAATCTTTAAGAATAAAACCAAACATCAAATGATCTCTCCATGTCAACCACAGAGGCAACATATAGCCCAGGTGCCATTCCATGCCCTTGATAGGGGGAGGGGAGTAACTCCACTTGCTGCTGGATTCATTGCTCTCAGTCAGATGCCATACTACAATCCTTGGCATAGGATCCATCAGGCAAAGCATCATAGTCATCGGGGGTCTGAAAGTTAAAGGGATCTCTCTACGAGTATATACTGCCCCCAATCAGGTACAGTTAAGTATGCACTGCTCCCAAGCCTGCATACACTGGATCCGCATGTTGAATACACTACTCCCAAAGGTGTCCCACAGCTCACTGCTCCCGCTTTGTGGCATCAGCTGCCTTTGCCCTGGCTTCTCCTCATGTGGTTTACTACTCACAGCTGGGGCGCCCCCTTGTGGCAGCATCTGGAGATTAGCTCTGCCCAGTTTGTTGCCTGCTTCCTTTGGTCTCTTACCCCACAGCCCCTCTTGTTTTCTAGGAGTCACAGTGCTCGCTCTTCTTGACTCAGCCCTCCAGCCACATCACTATGTAGTTTTCCCCTTCGAGGGTATCAAAGTCCCTCCCGGCCAACTGTCCATACACCATCCCAGGCAGTCCTCCGTGCCAATTCCCAGTCTGTGCCACTTGCCTGGGACCATATCATCAGCAGCCAAGATCTACATAGTCTCAACCCTCGCTGCTACTTCTCTGGGCTTCTTCCAACTCTGCTTCCCACGGGCTCTCCTCCCTGGAACTCCTCTGGGTAAACCCCTTCCATCAGGTGCAGGATCCTACGGCTTTTGCTCCCCCGTGTTTTTCCTCCTACCTACTTCTCTGTGTCCAGAAAGTGACTGCTGACTCTTTCCCTGCAGCCCTTTTCTTTTCTTGTCATTCTATGGCACAGCAGCCTCAGCATGAGGGGCTATGATTGCCACATGCTGCAGTTTTCACATAAGCACAAAAATAGATATCCTCTCACCCAGTCCTAGATCCTTAAGAAAGCAACATAATGCTTTTTAAATGCTACCCCACTTTCCCAATAGTCTCACCAATCCTGTCAGACTATATTCTTTCACCAGTTCTTCATAAACAATCTTTCTTTCTATATAATTCTCCCTGCATTGCCTCAGCAGATTCTCAGCTGTTTCTTGGACTTTGCACAGTCTCTGTGGTTGTCTAGTAAATATAAATTACCATGCAGATCACAGTGACCTGTTAGCACTATAAATATAGTTCCTTCACTTCTTCTCTCATAGCTATTAAGTATACCATTATCCTCAAGTTTAGGATATATTTCTAGAATCTTTGTCCTTCCCCCCCGCCTTTGGTCCATAGTTCTTGCTATTCCTTCTTATGTTCTCTCTTAACCAAACTTTTGAAATCATGTTTCTTCAGAGGGTCTTTATATCAGCCTCCTCATTTTTAAGACATTTTTTGCTGATTTATTTGCATTTTACTGCCTGCTGTGCCAACATGCACTGGAATCCACATTTTTACTAAGTGTACCCATTTCTATTATCTCCATAGTTAAGAACAATATTTCATTGATTAAGTCATTCCAACTTTGAGGCTCTCTTTCTAATTGCTATTATACCAATGAAGAGATATATAGGGTAGCACTCCTAGGTCGGGCATACATCCCTTATCCAGATCAGTGCCAACAGTACATCTATCAATTCAGCTGTTACAATGGCCACAAAATTAGATAGTCTCATTGATATCTTAATTCCAAATTCAGGGCTACAAAAGGCCTTTCCCACTCTACCCACGTTGTCATCTCTAGAGGTACCAGTACAGATTTGGTAATGCTGACCTCATTTGCCATGTATAAACTCAGAAATCCTAGTCATCCCATTTGATGGTCCTGCTTTTCCCTTTATCATATAATTCCAAATCCACAACTGGAGACAACCATCCAGCTGTAGTTTGATTTCCCATGAATAAAAGATTTTAATTTCTTGCAGACATTCCTTTTCACCCAAATCTTTTGCCCACCTTTTGACCCTGTTAGCATGTGGGAGTCTGTGGTGCCCAGTTACTTCTTGCCTACTTAATTCCCAGCAGTCCTCCTGTAACTGTTTAGTACTTTTACCTTCACTATTTCCATTAACCTTAGCCCAAAAGGTTAAAGCAAACAATTTCATCCTTAAATTTATAGGCCTTTCTCCTACCCGTCCTCCACCTCCCCGCCCCCCCCCACAGAGTCAAAATACTCACACATGTGATTCGCAGAGTTTGGGCTTGGAACAGTTCTAATTTTTTAGTGTTGATTTAGAAGCTGAATTAAAGGCCTAGCATTCATAATCTGTAACAGGTCTTCTGAATGCCCTGTATAGCATCGTGTTCTTATCTGCACCACAACTGTTCCCAGCAATACTTTTAAGCAGATTCATACTCGCTTTACATTTAGTCTTGATATTATCTATATGACCCTTCCACGTTAGTTTGTTATTGAATGCAACTCCTAAGAACGTAAAAATCTGAACTACTTGTATTTTCTCCGTACAGAGATATAGGTTCCATTCTTCCTCAATCTTCCTTTTGGTGAAGCTCATTTCCTTTGTTTTAGCAAGCGAGAACTTAAATCCCCAAATATCTCCCTATTTTGAAATCCTCCTGAGCACCTCATTGGTTCTCTCCACAGCTATCTTATGTCTTCTCTGTTTGGCCCATATAACAGAGTCGTCCACAAATAGAATAATACCTATTCCTGTCTGTATACTCGCAGCGAGATCATCAATCATAATGTTAAACAGGGTTGGGCTGATAACGCTCCCCGGTGGATGCCATTAGTAAGTTTATAAATATTCGAGAAAGCTGCCACAACTCTGACTTGTACGGTTCTATCACTTAACAAGTCTCTTATCCACCAGAACATTCTTTCTCTCATTCCAGTTGTGGCTAGTTTATTCAGCAAGCCTTCCCTGCACAGCATGTCAGATGCTTTTTCAGTGTCCAAAAAGACAGCGATCATAAAACTCCCAGGTCCTTGTGTGTGTTTGGTTTTTTATTTCTGTTTCTAAGCTTACAACATGATCAACTGTGCATCTTCCTTTCCTGAAATCACTTTGTGCACAGTTTATAATTTCATTTTTTCCACATATACTACTAATCTCTCATTTATTAATCTTTCCATGATTTTGAACACACATGATGTGAGGGCAAAATGAGTCTATATGCATCAGGTCTGTGAGTAATTTGCCAGGTTTTCTTATCAGTAGAACCACGGCTTGCTTCCATTCTGCCGGTAGTATTCCTTCTCCTTATGTATTATTATACAATTCCAATAAAATTCTTAACCTCCTTTCTGGTAGGTGCTTAAGCATTGCATTACATACATTATCTTTACCTAGGGCTGTATTTTTACTTTTGTCTATAGCTTTTTTGAGATTCTGTATCCTGAAATTTTCAGTCGGAACGTCGTCTTTATATTCTACCTGGCCATGGACGAGCTTCAGCAAACATTTCGTTTTGTTCATAAAACTCTCTCTCTCCTTTGATTTGTATCACTGCCAGCTTTTTGAAACTTTTTTGCTAAAATGTCTATTTTTCCTCAGTTAGAACTTTCAACTTTATAACTCACTATAAGATCCAGTATAAATTTGATTTTACTCCATATCCATTCTTTTAACTCGTTTATTGCTCTCTGAAACCTTGGAGTCTTTGTTCCTGTTCCCACAATACTTTTTCCAACCCTGTGTCTCTTTAAAAATTCTATGTGCCAATGCTTTACATCTTTTATAGTTCACAAAGTCCTACTCACTGTACTTTTTGCTTGTTTGTATGCCTTATTTCTTTCTTTAATTGCTGCTTTACAATCTTCATTCCACCAGGGAAATGGATTTTTGAGTTTGTGGAAATTCAGTGTCTCACATATAGCTAGGTTGGCTGCTCCTACAACTCCCTTTGCTACACTATCATGAAATTCCTCTAGATTATCACTTATACAATTGGTACTTAGATACCCAGCACACTTACTCTTAAAGAGTCCCCAGTTTGTTTTTCTAAGGCTCAAGGTAGGAATTCCTTCAATACTTTCAACATTATCTTGGCCTGGATATGTAATTAGCATAGGGAACTGATCACTTCCCATTCCATCTTCTTTATAGATTTCCCAGCTGCATTTGCTTGCTGCAGTTCCCTGATCTAAACATGAAAAGGTTCTGTCCGCCAAATGAAACGTAGTAGGTGCTCCATAACTGAGCATTACCAAGTTGTGCAGGTCGGTGAACCGTTCCAGGCATTTGTCATTATAATCCATTTTTTCCGCTTCCCCGTAATTCATTATGGCTATTAAAGTCTCCACAAATAATATATGAGCCTTTGACACCCTTAACTAACTCTTCCAAATCTAAATTCTCTCTTTTTTTACATAGGTTGTAAACATTATAGATTTGTATAAAGGTACTATTACTCTGCAGAGGAATCTCAACACTAGTGTACTCAGAACTTAAGTTCTATATGGCAACATAACGAAGACCTTCCTTTATAAATATACAGGCACTTCCCCTTCCTCCTGTTATTTCTCTGTCACTTCTGACAACATCATATCCTGGAAGTCTAAACGTAAGTTTTCTCAGTAACCCTGTTTCTTGTACACATATCACATCGGGTTTGTTTTCCATTTCAAAAACAGTTCTCTTTAAATTCCTGACCCTGTGTTATTCAACTACTGTATGTACGTGCCAGCAAAAAAACATTAGAACCATGTTGATTAAACTGCATTATTACATTCATTTAAAATTGCATGAGCGCAGTCTGTCAAAAGATTGCCTATAAGCAAATACTTTTCTGTCACTTTTGTTACAGTTTTTGTTCCTTCAGTTTTCTTCCTTATCTGTAAAGTACAATTAATCACTTATATCAGAAATGATATACATTTATCTTTGCCTACAAGCAATATGTCTTCATCTAGTCCCCTTATATGATCTTTCCTGCTCTGAACTGCATGTTATTGTACCAGCGGCTCTTTTCCTCCTCCACATTCTGCTGTGAATATTTTCTGCACAGGATATTTTATGGATAGTTTTAATTTTCTATAACTCTCGAGTGCGTTCCGTTGCCACACACTCTTTGTATGCTGCGCTGTGCTTCTCCGCACAATTGCTGCATCTCAGTTCTGTTCCTTCCATGCAGTTCTCAGACGAGTGTCCTCCACATTTACCAAACCTCGTTTTCCCCCTGGCAGACAGCGGCCATGCGCCCAAACCTTTGACATTTTTAACATCTACGAGGGGCCGGGATATAGGTTTTAACTCAGAAGAGTTGATATCCTATATTAACCCCCATCAGGTAGCACTGCACATTTAAATGTTACTGGGACAGCCCCCTTCTCCTGCTAATTAGCTGCTTAACCACCAGCACTTGGTCCTTGCCCATATCCTCATTTTCCAGCTTCCAGCCTTTCCCCCAGCCTCTACTTCCAGCTCTCTTCAGCCAGCAAGCTGCCAGCCCAAGCCAGCCCAGAGTTCCAAGCGCCAGCCCTCAGCCTCTCCCAGCCTACACAGCCAGCCTGCAGCCTGGCCCACCCCTTTTCTGCTCTCAACTTCCTTGTTTTATACAAACTCAGCCTGCCCCATCCAGTCGGGCTTCATCATCAGTTTGCCTTATCAATCAAGCCTGACTTCCCTCCCTACCCCATATGCATATTATAAAGGTTAAATTGGCCCATTGTAGTCACCTTAACCCCTTCAGAGATGGTCTGGGGTAAACACCCATCACACTGCCCTATGAGCCCTTAATAGGATGTCCAGCACAAGCCAGAGTACTTCAGAATCTAAGCCAGGGAACACAAAAGGCAAGGGAAAGCGTCTTGACCACAGCATGCAGAGGAGGAGACTATTAATGCTAACAGATATTCAAATTAATATTGAGACAATTAAATCAGAGAATGCTAGCGTGAGGCTCATTAGCTGTCTAGCTGAATTGCAGCACTCACTGGGGATGTGAATGTGTTAATGGTAATACTGCCAACTTGGTATTGTATAACCTGTCTAATCATATTAAGCATTGATCAATCCGGGCTGCCAGTGGCCTACCGAGATTTGAACCGAGTCTTTGATGACAAGAGACATGACACAGTCTAGGGCCTTCACTCACCAGGGAGATGTTAGCAGACATGTTTGGATAAGCTGGAGGTTGTGGAGTGGGATGGGTGGGGATGAGAATGTGATATTAAATGTTCACTACTGCATTTTGGACATAGCTAACGGATGAGCAATGAACACACAAAGGAAGTGATGGCATATCCTAAGCTCTTCATTATGAGCAGCTGTGGAGGGAAGAGATTAAATGGCTTGATGGGGAGATTGCATCTTTCCGCACTATTTCTCAAAGCACTTTTAGGGGGCAAGGATGGTGAAAGACAGAAGATATTTACCATGTACCAGCAATGCAAGTTAAAATCACCTGTACACTGAGTATTATTAGTTACAAAGCAAATCACCTGGCTGTTTCTGGATCCATTAATTAACGAGGCCTTCAAGCCACTCCATCTTGGGTTGTGATCTCTTCAGATCTCATGGGCCATTCAGGGATGCACCTAGCTCATACTTGGAAGACCCAGGGACACCTTGCAATGAAAACCCAGGTGCTGCAGAAAATCGTGCTGGTGAAGCTGACACTTTTTGCTCTGAACTGGTGGTGCCACCACTCGCTACTGGGGAATGTCATTGCGCTCATTAAAGATCTTGTAGCAATGTTGGCAAGGATTACGAGTAATAATACGAACATATTTGTATTAGTCTAGCACCTAGATTTCCCAAGATAAGGGTCCTATTGAACTGTGTGTTGTACTTAATCTCTCTAAGACACAATCTTTGTCCCAAAGAGTTCACAGTCTAACCAGATGAAGGGAGGAACATGTGATAATCCACACTTTCCAGATGGGGAACTGACACAGAGACACTAAGTGTCAGATTTTCCCCAGGGGACTTTCCCAAGATCACCTAGAAAGTCTGTAGGCAGAACCAAGAACTGAACCAGATCTTCTGAGTTGTGTCCAAATTCTAATGTGGAATATTTTCTCCCTTCCTCCACTTCCCCTGCTGCTTTGGATCTGGATACAGGATTCACTTCCTGTCCTAACCAGCAGTGTAGCGCTGGCAGGAGCTTATATTAAACAGCTGCTGTGTTCCATTCCAGCAGGAGCTGGCTGCGTTTCAGTGGTGGGTGAAGTGATCCCTGTATATACAGCCAGTAAAAGACTTTAGGGTCCTTCGGGAGGAAAGGCAGTATATAAACGTGAAGGATTATTATGGTCAATACATTTGGGTCTACTAAGTGCCAGTCTATTGTGTGTGTAATTGCCAAGCAATCTGCAGGAACATGTTCTCTGTAGCTACAGGGTGTTTTATTTGCTGAATAACCCTCTGGGTGGTGATACTGTTCCAGAGGTACGGCGGCTGCTTCTTGAACACGCAGCGCTACTGACTTTAGATGCAAAATGCTAAAAATGTGTCCAAAAAAACCCTGAGTAGATATGGTTACTCCGCAGACCTACCCCATCAGCACCCTGCTTACTGTTGCTATAGCAATGCAGGTGAAAGACAGATGCCCAGGGTGTGGAAAACAGAAAGGCAGAGGGAAGGAGAATCTTTGCAAAACTTTGAGCTGCCAGATTAAATAATTGGTTTAGGCTTGTGTTCGCACAGAAGGCTAACACGGTGTGAGCTGGCGAGTGAAGCAAGCAGCAACAAAGAGGAGTGCAGCAAACAACGACACGCACACGTTTTTGTGCCTCAGGAGACTGCTTGCTACTTGACAACCTCCCCTCTCTCTGATCAACATGGATTTGACTCTCTGATGAATAGTAAAAGGCTTGTCACTTGCTTATGTCTGCCGCTCCCTTGACGGGGAACTGCCTGGCACTCAGCTGCTGTAACGGGTAAGGGGCTATCCTCTGACCGACTCCTTTTCCCTCCACCCTTCCTGCAAAACAAAACAGGCCTCAAACGGACCTAGATGGAGAAGTTATTTTAAGATAGAAGCACAGCACTGTGAGCAGCTCTGCTGCCTGCAGTCAACCTATCAATCGTCACAAACTAAACCTTGCCGTTGGGACTCCATCACGACCCTTTCAGGACTCGGCTGAGGTCGTTTCGCCACATGCATAAGAGCCTACCCCGAGCTGTGGTAAAGGGCGTGCTTCCCAGGGCTGGGCTGTCCCTGGCTGAAGATGTATAGCTTCCATTAAGGTTTAAGCATTTCCTCTGTGTCGTGGCCATTAAGAGGAGACCATGGAAATTACAAGAAGGGTGGAGAATGGGATCCTTGCGGCGGAAGGAAAGACAAATGCTGCAACTTAAAGTGATCAATTTCCTCAACTGCCCCCTTCAGACATGACCTATGTGGCCCCATTCCTTTGCTGAGGGGAAGGGAGGAGGGAGAATCTGAGAGAAAGCTGGAGGAAGCTGTTGCTTATCACTTAGAAAAGGCTCCTCTCTCTGCCCCACACCAAACACAGCACAGTTCTTGCTCTGTCCTTCTGCACCCATTGTATCTGTCCACAGAGCCAGGACAGCTCTTTCCTACGCTTGTTCATTCATAGGCTGCTGCATCCCACAGTTATCGTGGGACAAGCTCTCAGCAGTCTGTGTGTATGTGACTGAATCTTGACTCCATCCCCACCCTATGCAAGACACTCAAGGGATTTCACCCAGAGCGAGATGGGAGGTACAGCTCCAAACGCAGGGTCTAGTTTGCAGATGACACTAAACTGGGATGAGTGGTAGATACTCTGGAGGGTAGGGATAGGATACACAGGGATCTAGACAAATTAGAGGATTGGGTCAAAAGAAACCTGATGAGGTTCAACAAGGACAAATGCAGAGTCCTGCACTTAGGACGGAAGAATCCCATGCACTGCTACAGGCTGGGAACCGACTGGCTAAGTGGCAGTTCTGCAGAAAAGGACCTGAGGATTACAGTGGATGAGAAGCTGGATATGAGTCAGCAGTGTGCCCTTATAGCCAAGAAGGCTAATGGCATATAGAACTGAATTAGTAGGAGCACTGCCAGCAGATCAAGGGATGTGATCATTCCCCTCTATTCGACATTGGTGAGGCCTCATCTGGAGTATTGTGTCCAGTTTTGGGGCCCCCGACTACAGAAGGGATGTGGACAAATTGGAAAGAGTCCAGCAGAGGGCAACAAATGATTAGGGGGCTGGAGCACATGACTTATGAGGAGAGGCTGAGGGAACTGGGATTGTTTAGTCTGCAGAAGAGAAGACTGAGGGGGGATTTGATAGCTGCTTTCAACTACCTGAAAGGAGGTTCCAAAGAGGATGGAGCTCAGCTGTTCTCAGTGGCGGCAGATGACAGAACAAGGAGTAATGGTCTCAAGTTGCAATGGGGGAGGTTTAGGTTGGATATTAGGAAAAACTTTTTTCACTAGGAGGGTGATGAAGCACTGGAATGGGTTACCTAGGGAGGTGGTGGCATCTCATTCCTTGGTCAGGCTTGACAAAGCCCAGGCTGGGATGATTTAGTTGGTGTTGGTCCTGCTTTGAGCAGGGGGTTGGACTAGATGACCTCCTGAGGTCACTTCCAACCCTGATATTCTATGATTGAAAAAGTTTCCCCCATCACCATAGTATCTGAACATCTCCCATGGTTTGCCACAAGGTCCTTCTGTGGTCTTCACTAGTGACAGTGCTTTGGCATTACTCTCCTGAAGGATCATTGGAAAGGTAAAGGGATGAATGCCCTTGAGTCCCCAGGACATTCCTGCCATACAAGCCATCAAAGGTTCACATGCTGCAACTCCCCAGCCCAACTCATGTATTCTTCAAAAAAAAATTTCCCTTAACCACCCTGATGGATGAATTCTGGAGAGATGATCAGTAGAGAGCATGGGTGGATGGTTCATTTCAATAGTTGTTGAACTACGGTTCACCACAGCCACAAAGACCAAAAATTGAGCTTCTGTGCCCATAAGGAAAAAAATCCAAATCTTGTAACTGGAAGAGGAATCCAGCCCAGAACAGGATTCTATTCCAGGGGCAGGGCCGGGAGCTTGCTCGCAATCTTGAATCAAGGGACAGATCAGCTGTGTATACAACAGGCCCCTTGCACATGCACTGTCACTCTTTCCTGCACCCTAGCTCAGAAATTCAGGCCAAGCGTATTGGCCTTTGGATGCTGCCAAATATTCCAAATGCCACTCATTCATTTTCCACCCCAGCAATTTCAACAAAGCACTGATGGAATGACAGTTCTGGGGTGACCAACAATGGGAGAACCAACAGTCCAGCACCAGGGACTCATGGCAAACATAACCTCTCAATTAGAGAGATTGCTATAGGTTTGTCTGGGGTTACACTCCACAGCATCTGGCCTTCCAGGGTGCAGGATTGCAGAGACATGATTCTTCCATTTCTGCTCTCGCTGACTTTAGTGGGCCAAGTCCCTGGAGTTCCCTAGGTGAAATTCACCAGAATGCAGAAGGCCAGCAAGAGGCCAAAGCACCAGTTAAGTCCTACTTAAACCCTCAGAGATTTTAGCTTCGGGCTGGCCCCTCAATACTGGGGTGAATTTCAGCCAATGAGTAAGGACTGCTGAATGGAATCTTATTTGTTTATCACAGGATTCAGCTAGCTCCATATCCCTCCTTGACTCAGCCGTCTGCCCCCCTTTCTCCCACCCCCACTGGCTTTCCACTGCCTGCTAATGTTTTCGCCTGAAGACTTAACAAAATGGAGCATTTATTTCCTGCTGAATGACTCTTGCCAGTGAGAGGTTCCAGCAACCCGCACTATGTGTTGTTTGTTCTCCCCCCACATGTTAAAATCAATGGTGTTTGTTCATTGTGTGGAATGACAGCTCATTTCTCCGGACAGGTTGGCTTCACAATTGCTTGCTCAAGAGGAAATCTGATAAGAAACAATAGGCTGTTTTTTGGGAGCATTAAACCGCTGTATTCTAATTCCAGCTTCTGTCTCACTCAGTGTAGCTTTATTTTTTTCCCCTTTTCATATTGATTTCCATTTTCCAAGTGCACCCCCCAACACACACACACACAAAACATTAGAAATCATATAAGGACGTATCAGTCTCCACCTCAGAGATAATCAGGAAAGCAATGCAAGCCAAATCTTAGCATATAATGGGAAGGAAAGAGAGCTAAGGCCCGGTATATATTTAAAAATTAGATGTCACTCAGGGCTGTGAAATTTTTTTTTGCCCTGAGCGCCGTAGTTAGATTGACCTAACTCCTAAACTAGACGCAGCTAGGTCACTGGAAGAATTCTTCTGTTGATCTAACTTCTGCCTCTCAGAGAGATGGATTAACTACATTGATGGAAAATCCCCTTCCATCAATGCAGAAAGCATCTACACCAGTGGTTCTCAACCTGCAGCCCAATCAGCACACAACTGTGGCCCATGTGACATCTTCAGGGCCATACAGGTTGTCTATATATTGTGTCGATGCGGCCCAGTTAACCCAGAGAGCTGCATATGCAGCCCACAATGGTAAACAGGTTGAGAACCACTGATCTACACTATGACAGCACCGTAGCTGTGCCGCTGTAGCGTGGATATACCCGAAGACAAACAGTGAACTTATTCTCCATGTAATCCTCCTACAGTGCGTACAGCCAAGAGACAGGGATTCCTCATGTTCTTGTCCTGGCTCTAACTCTGACTTCCTTGTGTGGCCTTGAGCAAGGTCCTTTGCCAATTTGCTTCCAACATATACATCGGGGTCAGTAATAACTACCTGCCTCACACCATGGATGTGAAGACTGAAGGTTAGTACAATGCTTCAGAAACGTATATTTTCAGTGTTTTGTAGCAGTTATCTATAAAGTTTTGTACCTGTCTGAACAGCTGCTATTTTTTACTATTGTTATGGCAAGAATGGGGTAGTTGGGGCACTTGCTCTGCTACTGACTAGTTGAAAGACATATCTACCTATCTGTCATACTCATCACTGTAGCATCTGAGCCCCTGAGCCCGACAGAATCTGTCTGCCTCAGTTCTCCCATCTTTAAAGCAGGGAGAATTATAATACACATCACACAAGGGAATGTGGGGAAAATCAGTTTGTAAAGACTGGATGAAAGATGTTTGAGAAGTAAAAGTTATGTTATCACTGATCGGATCCACAGAGATTGGTTCTTGGCCCTACACTATTGAACATTTTTATTGATCACCTGGAAGAAAACATAAATCACTGATAAAGTTTGCAAATGATAAAAAAACATTGGAGGAGTGGTAAATAATGACAAGCATGGGTCACTGATATAGAGTGACCTGGATCGCTTGGTTAATTGGGTTCAAGCTAACTCTGCATTTTAATACAGATAAATGGAAACATTTACATCCAGGAACAAAGAATGTAGGTCATACTTACAGGATAGGGGGCTCTATCATGGGAATCAGTGACTACGAAACAGATTTGAGGGTGGGGGTGGATAATCAGCTGAACATGAGCTCCCAGCACAACGCTGTGGCCAAAATAGCTAATGGTATTGTTGGATGCATAAACAGAGAATCTCAAGTGGGAGTAGAGTGCTTATTTCACATCTGGTTTTGGCACTGGTGTGACCACTGCTGGAATAATGTGTCCAGTTCTGGTGTCCACAATTCCAGAATCAGAACTGGAAGGGACCTTGAGAGGCCATCTTGTCCAGTCCCCTGCACTTGTGGCAGGACTAAGTTGGATGGATGATAAAGAAGGATGTTGATAAATTGGAGAGAGTTCAGAGAAGAGCCCCGAGAACGATTAAAGGATTAGAAAACCTGCCTTATAGCGAGACTCAAGAAGATTAATCTATTTAGCTTAACAAAGAGAAGGTTAAGTGGTGACTTGATTAGTGTCTATAAGTACCTATTTGGGGAACAAATATTTGATAATGGGCTCTTCAATCTAGACAAAGGTCTAACAAGATCCAAGGCCTGGAAGCTGAGGCTAGACAAATTCAGACGGGAAATAAAGCATACATTTTTAACGAACAGTAATTAAACCATTGGAACAACTTCCCAAGGGTCCTGGTGAATTCTCCATCACTGACCATTTTAAAATCAGGATTTGATGTTTTTTCTAAAAGATCTTAGAGCAGTTCTGTGGACTGTGTTATACAGGTCAGTCTAGATGGTCACAGTGGTCCCTTCTGACCTTGGAATCTATAAATCAATGAATTCAGCAAACTACTGTTCCCTTGACTCCCTTTAAGTTACATTCCATCAAGGAACCTCTCTCAGTCACAGGGAAAAACAAACAACAATGAAACTTTTGTAACAACCCCACCATGGATCAACAGCAGAAGCTGAACCTGGACTTTGGAGTGGGCCTCTCCCACTTGAGCTAAAGGAATAGTTCTAATGTCTGCTGGAAGTAGTAGGCTCTTATCCTCTGATGTGGACAAGCCCTTAGAAGGGAATATGTCACACTCATTGAAACAGTGCGTAACATTTGTCTATATTGTTACCATTGCTCATAGTTTCCTTAACAGTGAATTTCATCAACATCCAGTCTTGCTCTTTAAGCCACCTGTTCCTGTACCATAGTCACACATTCACTATGACCTCTTGCACACTGATAGTGATTTGCCAGTGATCTGGCACATCTGACTCTTCCTAGAGTCAAGCCGCCGTGAGCGGAGACCGCAGTTGTGAGGAAGGACTGCAGTGGCGAAGAGAGCAGCTGCGCTTATGAGACAGATGGCAACAAATATCTATGTTAAACACATGGAAAGAAGAGCAAATAGTGGGGACGAGATGGTAAATATTGAACAGGGTCCAGTGCTGAAACTGAACACACATTGGGAAATGAGAAACTTGTTGAAATGAGACGAGCGCTGTGAATATGAGAAATGCGGGGAATTAAACCAACAAGTGAATCAAAGCAACATGGCACAGAGCATGCAGCAGAAACCATGACTAACACTAGAGCCCAGGAGCACTGAGTGGGAAGTGCCAGGAATACTGGAGGCAAAGGACACCCCAAAGAGCATGCATTGCTCTCTGCAGCTGAAGTGGGCACAAAGGATTGTGCTAGGTGCTCTTCAAATAAAGTGCTAGGTGCTCTTCAAATAAAGTGAGCATAAGGGACTAGGCCTCAAAGATCAAGTGCACTAGAGACCATGCCAGGTGTGCCAGGGATAAAGTGTGTACTAGAGACCACACCAGGGATAAAGCATGCATTCCAAATTGTAGACTGCAGCTGGAAAGAGAGTATGTGTAAATAGTTTTAGTGCAAAACCCCTGTGCAGCTCCTTCCTATTATTCTTGTCTCTCTCCTGCCATCCACTTTGCCTTTCCTCTATTTACCTCACCACTTGGGCATTGCCCCTTAACACAGTTGCCTGTAAAATGCTGCTACAAATCTTGGTAAGAGTGAAGTCACAGAGAACATGAGGAACTCTTGCTCTGGGGGCTCTGCTGCACCTGGATGGAGGGGCAGGCTGCTGAACTTGGGGAGTACCCCACATGGCAGCAAGATGTCCTTGGAATCTCCCCTGGGCTTTTTGACATGGCTGCTGCTAACATGAGCTGCAGCACTTAATGAGGTGCTCCTGGTATTCCACACACCTTCCTTTCCTTTCATCTGTCAGTGGCTAAAGCCACCTTTGTAGTGATGCAACGTGCCATAAACTTTATTAGCATCACTAATTGGGTCTTCTACTGCAGCCCCCATGTTGCCAGATGAAGACAATGTGTTAATTATGTGAGAGGAGCCAATGACAGCATGGTGGGACTTATAACTCATTTGCGATAAATGGAACGTAATTGACTTCATAAACACCTTCATTATAAAGCAATCATTTTGTGCTGCTCTGGCTTGATGGACATGTGGAGCTGAGTCCTTTCCCTGCCAGCAGGGATGCATATAGACTAGCCTGAAAAAATTAACTGGGATAAAATAAAAAGATGCTAACAATTAGAAATGGGCTGATATTTGGATCTAGGATTTTCTCTCTCTTCCAGATATATTCTCACTCTCTCTAGACTCTTGGCTGTCATCACCACACTACCTGAATGCCTTTGGCTCTAGGTTTTTGGTTTGGTCCATGATAACGAGATAGACCATTTGCAAAATTCAGGCTCTGACTTTTCCACTGCCATTGCTCATGCTGTGCCTTTCATGTGTTGAAAGAGAGCCCTTTATTCACCAGACCTGTCAATCCAGGCCTTTTCACCAGCACACACACAAAAGAAAGATACAAATTCAGGAACTAAAAATCACCTGACCCAGATCTGGATGCATAAAGACTTCTGTAACCATCTCCATATGTTGCAGCAGCTGATTACTGCAATGCAAATGATCACTTCACATGTGTCGTGGCATCCAGTGATGCCATTACCTCGGAGGATCGATTGGATTCCTCTTTGAGGGTTTAATACAGATGAGGACCCTAATCTTGCACACACTTAAGCAGCAAGGACATCTGGTGCAGGCTTCAGCATGAGCTGCACAGTTCTGCCTTCCTCACCATGGGTACGTACTTGCTTGTGCAGCCTGTACTGAAGCCTGTGCCCCTGTGTACTCAGAGCTATTTTTAGCAAGCTGCCTTGGCTAGGTTAAAGCTACATGAGTTGCAAATCACACCCCCAGCTGCAGCGCCTACATACCTTAGCCTAAAGCCAGTTGAAAAATTTGGAATTTTAAAACTGACTAAATCTTTTGTTGAGATGCCACTGAAATAAACTGGGATTAAATACTTATGAACATGTTCATGATCATTTCATTCATTTCTCAACGAGGCCAGTCCTAACTTAGCATTCTCTCCCTTTCCCAGTTACTGCTCGGAAGCTTAAGGGTAAAAAAAACAACCGTGAATAACAAAGGTAGATGGATTTATTTACAAGCCTAGCAAAACTGTGGGCTAAATATTTACAGACAAAACAAAAGGGGAAAAGATAAGGAGCCAGCCTTTCAAAAGTAATTACTAAACCGTAACAAAGAGAAAACATTTTAACAATGACTGAATTACAAGAAAAGTAAAACAATTACCTTATCACTCACAAAAGAATATTGATTTCCTTAGCAAGGTTATGATGCTCTGAGCTATTCTTACCAAAGTTTTATTCTTTAGGAGCAAGTAGTCAGTCAGACCTGCAAGCTTTACCGGAATCAAGACATGGCTTCGGACAACTGCATCTTCCCTCCTCAGATCCTGCTATTACTTTCATGATGGACACCAGTATAAGAGGTTAGAGACAGAGGATAGTCCTCAGAGTCTGAGTGACCTTTGGCTAGTCACTGATTCAGTTTGTCATTTTACAAATGACAGAAATAGGACTGGAATAGCAGGGAGTGCTGCAGGTCAGGAACAAGGTGCACTGTGATAATTATGCCCAAATACCCAGTGCAGTATGATAATTATGCCCAGGTGCATTGTGCCCAGATAAATGCGTTAGTCTCTAAGGTGCCACAAAGACGCCTCGTTGTTTTTGCTGATACAGACTAACACGGCTACCGCTCTGAAACCTATGATAATTCTGTTCTCCCAGGCCTTCTCTGTCTTGTTTATTTACCCTGCAAGCTCTGTGGAGCAGAGGCTCTCTTATTACATGTTTTGTACAGTTCCTAGCACAACAGGGCCCTGATCTCAGTTTCAGGGGGTGAAGTGCTACTGTATTATATAAATAAATAATGGTACAATAACCTAGTTAGCTGGAACCCAAAAGCCTGGGGAATCCATTTCCACCCAAGGTAAATTCCAGGCATAGATTTGCTTTATCATTTGAACATCCCAACCAAACAATGCATTCTCTGCCTGCATCACTGGTTGGCATGAAATGTGGCAACAATCCATGACTACTGACGGAATTAACCTCAGGACATGCACATACACTGTCCTGGCTTTGGAAAATCCATTCACCTGTGCATACAGAACACTTGCCCAAATATCCTAGGTGCAGAATGTCCATTCACAAATGCACGCACAACATGGGGCCAAGTGCCCTTTGGATGCATACTGCGCCTGCTGCTCCCAGGTCATACTGGCATTCCAATAACTCAGCAGAAATCGCTGGAGGAGTGAGATTTCTAAAGAGCTATTTTGTAGCCTTAATTGTGCTCTTCTCCTTTAATAATTCATAAGCATGATCAGCTCTTTTCTCTTGGTTTGTCTTACACTTGTCTACAGCAATAGACTACATAGGAGACGTTCTAACAAGCTATTTAAGGTGAGCAAGGTAAGTCTGTATTGGAAACGCGACCACCTACCATTTGTGATTAGAACAGAGCATTTGCTCCCTGTGGGTAGCGCGAACGTGGAAATGTAGCTATGACTGCAGGTAGGAAATCAAGAGCGAATGTCTGAGACAGGGAAGAGAGAGTGGGAATAAAATGGAGAAAAGGTCAGGGTTGCAGTGTAGGGACTAGGACTGAAATAGCAGGCGGTACCAGAGGTCAAGATTGAGAGGCGCAATACTGCAGTTGGAACAGGAAGCACTAGACTGGAAAAGCAGAAGATGCTGCTGGTCAGAATTTAGGTGCATCAGTAGAACTGGGTGGGGAGAGGTCCTGGGATGGAATAGCAGGGGGGTGCCAGTCAGGGGCATGGCACTGCTGCTGCTCAGGGAAGCACAAGACTGCGATAGCAGAAGATGCTGCAGGTCAGGACAGAGGAGCATTAGCCAAGTTGCATTAGGGAACCAGGACTGGCAGAGCAGATGACTGAGATAGATCAGCAGAGCTGAGAAGGGAAGGCTTTGGAAATATTGTGCAGACTACACTGCATGCTATGCAGGTCAGTAGTGACCTCTCAATTTCAGAAGCACTAATTCAAGCCCACCTGAAAAGAGAAAAAGAAAAGAAGCTAGTAATGGAGTGGAGCGGAGTTCAGAGTAGCTCACAGCACTGAAGCCCTGCCATTCAGAAATGCTGGCAAAGCCAAAACCTAGCCCTATCTTGTGACTACAAAGAGCCTGAAGACTCCAGTCTCTTGCCGCTCATTAACGGTTAAATATGTCCCCTGAAAACTGAAACACACACACATAAAATCCATCTGAGTGATTCAAACGGTCAGATCCTGCATCCATAGATGCCCTTTCAAATTTTATTTCAAATGCAGTGGATACAAAGCATAGGGTTTGGTCAGCTTTTTAGACTAAAGGAAATTTTACAGTAGAGGACAGTGAGAAAGGGGGGTGGGAGAAGCTGAAATAGAAAAATTGCTGAAAAACCTCTTGCAGCCTGTCAGGAGTATTAACTTAGGATGATGTAGGGGAAACAACTAAGTGGTTTTTGTGTCAGCTACATTGAATCAAACTTGTTCAGAAATATGCGTGCGTGTGCATGGTGGAGAACATAATCCACCTCTGGAATGAAAAGCAGCTACTTTGTTTTAAAGGTTTTTTTTATGTTTCGCAAATATGAGGAAAGCTATGCATAAATTAGATTAGGAATGAAGGCGAAAAAACCAACCTGAGACGCCTGAGTATTCCCCAGGGTCCAACAATGGGAGGATGGAGGGAGTCGGGGAGGAAGTAGAAGCCTAGACACTACGGTGATTGGTATAAGTTAGAGAGAGGGAGAGACTGAGAAAAGTATGTGTGAGGTAGGTAGGTAGAAAGAAGCTCTTGACTGCAGTCTTTTCGACATCTGATAAAGCAAACTTGTGCATACTGCATGGTGATTGGGCATCAGGAATCCTGAGTCCTACTTCTGGCTTTGTCACTGACATTGCGTGATCTGAGGCAAGTCACTTCCCTTCTCTGTGCCTCACTTGATTCATCTTTGAAATGGGTATAACAATACCATTTCACTGGGATATTGTGAGAATTAATTCATTAAAGACAGAGTTCTTTGTCTTGGGGGTGTTAAAGTAGAAGGTATTGATTGCCATTCCTATATTTATTATGATATTAATGTTCTGGATCCTCCTTTGAAAATCCAGCATCCTCCCCTCCTCACCTGAGCATGCTCATAACCCTGCCTGCAACAGGTGGGTATTTCTTTCCTATCTACATGGCACAGTTCACGGATAGCTGGACCTCTCTCTCATTCTCTCCAGGGGCACCCCTTTGCAGTGACAGGCCCAACATCTGCACTTCTCTCAGGGTGGAATACTGTGATTTGCCCCACTTTTAGGCTCGGTCTCCAGGCAACAGCATCCTGCATCCTTAGCAGGCCCAATTGGTTTTATAGCCTGCAAAGGACTTCCCTTCAGGGGTTGTGATCAGTAAGAAACCGCAGTGACTCAGGACAGCTTCCTCAAAACATTTATTTATTTATCCATAGGAGCATAGCAGTGAGAGAAGAGTGCTACGCATACTAGCATAGGTAGGCCTAGCTTATACCAGCCAACCCACCATCAGGGAATTGACTAGAGAATCTGCTTCTGACTAGACACTGCCTCTGCCCACTCTTTGTCCTCCGCTCCAGGAAGTATGCCTTTTTAAAACCAGGCAGGACCCTTTGTTCTCTGTGTCCACAAGCTGGGGCCCTCCTCCCCTTGCCAAACTTGCCTGGTTAACACATCGGGTTGTAGGAGGAGGCCATCAAAGAGTGTAGTAATTGTCTCTTTAGTGGTAGTAGGTGGCTGGCTATCTGAAGCCACTGCAGTACTTTCCTGGGTGGTGTGTGAAGGTATGTGAGGTAAGCTCCCACAAACATTAACCCTAACAAATAGCATAACCACCAGCAAACAAACAGAGGTACACATAATATTCATAGTTGTATCATCTGCCACGTTCTCCGCTCGGCCAACGTACCACTGTCTTCTTGTTGCATAATTCCATCATGCACCAGAATGGGCATCCTAGCAATGCTGCTTCCCTGCTGTGGCAGACGACATTCTCAGCGGTGCCTTCCTCTAAAGGCAGATTTCCTGGTGGGGTGGGTGGCACCCGGCTTTGGAGATGGGTTTATGCCTGATAACAAAGGCCCTCTTTTAGGGCTAGGTCCAAAGCCATCCACTTGAATGGGAGTCGTAGGGCCCTCTATTTGCCATCTTTGTCCAGGCATAGCACATATGTATGCGAGTGGGGGGTTGTGCGCATGTGCACACAGAGCATGTGGGGTGTGTGTGTGTGTGAGAGAGAGAGAGGCATATGGGTGTGCGCACACCCATATATGTAAATGTGCACATGTGTGTTAGAGAAAAACCACCACCACCCACATCTGGGGGCTTGGTCTTTCCTCTACAGCTGCCAAACTGTATGGAACAGCCCCCTCTAGCTAATCTCTCAGCTGAGGAACAAAGCCAATGGGAGAGCTTAAAAAGAAACCAGGTTTGACACTTTTACAAAGAGGTGAGGGGGGAAAGGGCAGCTCCAGTTCCAGCAGCTTCATGTTTCGTCCAGAAGATCAACAGCATAGTGCCAAGTGCTCGCCACTGCTCTAGGCAAGATAGTGGTGCAACAGAGCTCCATTTCTTTCTGCATGATTAGAGTTTAGTGGCTCCCCCTAGGGCACAGCTTTAAAGCAAGTAGCAATGAAAGGGCATCCCTTTGTCCTACTGGAGTCCTGAAGCTGTCACTTCAGCTGTTCTGCTTGCCGCCTGGCCCTTTCAATTACTGGATGACTGTATCCCCATCTTCACCTTGGGGTGTGTGTGTGTGTGTGTGTGCGCGCGCGCGCGTCTCAAACAAGAAATGACGACAGTGGAGGATTCAGAACAAAAACATGGCCACAAGCACCTTCTGCTGGATGACAGGCATTGAAACAAGGAAAATGAGCATTTCTGCACCCAAGTATTGATGTGGCTATACTGGCCCAGATCCCTAGCTGGTGTAAGTTGATGCAGGGTCATTAAGTCAGTGGATTTACACCAGCTGAGGATATGGCCTATTACAGCTTCTTCCAGACAGCTGGATCTGACTACATGTTTTTAAACACTCCTTACTTAGGTGGTTGATATTGGCAAAGTGGGAGGCCCAAAATCTCAGGAAGGCATAATTTTTTCCACTGGATCTGAGACAAAGTGAATGAGAGGCAAGGGATGTCCTTGAGCACTGTGTAAATTACAGACTGCCTTGTTCTCTGAAGCCAACTGAAGAAGGAGAGTGGGGGAAGATCCAGGGTTCGATTCCCAATGCCTCCTGCTTATTAGGTTCTGTCCAGGATGCTTAGCGCAATGATGTGCAGCCCATACAGCCATTCTTGATAGCGACAAGCCAAGGTCAGTCTGAAAATTGAATTAAGGCCCAACAAGCTGAAGTCCAATTAGAATTTCATTAGTTCAGTGTGAGGTTCTAGTTAACTGATAATCTCCATGCTATTACCCCTGTTTGTCCCTTGTATTGTGTGGGAAAGGTATCATCCAAGCTATTCGTCAGTTGCTTAGTTATACTGAGTGCAGCATGATAGTGTTTCAAAATCATTTTAGCTCTAAAAAAAAATTAGGAGTCAGCTGCATCTTCCTTGATGAGTGTTACTCGACCATCGCTGCAAGGGAAATAGGCATTTGCTTAGAGGGATTGCTCATGTGCTTATCGCTAAGCACGTGCTTAAGTGTTACCTGAATCAGGGACCAAAAACATTTTCTGCATCTCCTAACAACGGGTCACAATGGACTGAGAATAAAGTGGTGAAATGGAATTTGTGAATAGAAAACTAGTCAAGGTGGTTAGTAGAGCTGTGTTAACTGATTTTTTGGCTTAATGGCCATTCTAAAAAAATAATTTCAGGTCATCCTGCAAGGCGTGGTTTAACTAGTTTTGGTGAGCCGAAAAGTTTTTAAAACATCATTTTGCATGGAACAAAATATTTTGTTTAGCTTTTTCATTTTTAAACTTTTAAAAGCTCAAAGTAAATTTTCAAATAAAGTCATTCCAAATCAAAATAGAAAAAAAATTTAGAAAATGTCAAAATCAGGGCCGGCTCCAGGGGTTTTGCCGCCCCAAGCAGCCCCCCCCAAAAACAGCCGCGATTGGGATCGCGATCCCGATCTGCGGCAATTCAGCGGGAGGTCCTTTGCTCCAAGCGGGAGCGAGGGACCCTCCGCCGAATTGCCACTGAATACCTGGACGTGCCTCCCCTCTCCAGAGTGGCCGCCCCAAGCACCTGCTTGCTAAGGTGGTGCCTGAAGCCGGCCCTGGTCAAAATGTTTAGATTTTTTCAGAATTTTAGTTTGTTGGGGTTTTTGACAAATTGATCACTAAATTTCTTGCAGATTCAGGGTGTCTGATTTTTTTCATTTTCCAGCTATAAAGCTTTGTCCACCTCTAGTGTTTAAACTAATTTATAGAGTCAGACTCATTTAAGGCCAGAAAAGACCATTGTTATCTTGTATGACCTAGTGCATAACACAGGCCATAGTATTTCATCCATTCATATGCTGGAATAATGCTTAGTTCTATTAATAAATCTACTTCACACAAAATACAGGATAAACGAGAAGCAGCTCTGAATGGCTATGCTCATACAGTAATACCAAAAAAGCCAGTGAGGGACACAACCTCAAGGGCTTGCTCAAGAAATAGTTGGCTTAATGCTTAGTCAAAAAAGGGGCTGTTTTGAGTAAAGAAATACCAGCCCTAACATTAGCACTTCAATAGCACTTTCCAAGGGAGGATCTCAAAACACTTTACAAACAAGTGAAAGTTAAGCCTATGACTCCCCTGAGACAAAAATGGAGTGACAATAATGATCCCCATTTTACAGCCTGGGAAATGGAGGCCAGGCCACAGCGCTGGCTCAGTGTTAGTGAAGGACAGCGTGAAAGTTTGAGAAGAATAAAAATACTACACAGCTATACAGAAAGGGTGGTCTTGTGGTTAAGGTGAAGTGAACTAGAACAATTTACAACAGTTTTCTTTCCTCTTCTGTAAAATGTGGATAATTCCCACTTTGTCTCAGCTGTACCCATGTAAGTAACATTGTGAAATTAACAATCTCTATTGAAATCCATTCCTTTCTTGCAACAAATGTTTTGCTGAGACTTGCTTCCCTCTTAGGGAATAACCTTATAAGAGATGGGCTGTATGCTGGAAGAACATCTGTATGGCACAATTGCAATCTGAAGCGCTCATGACATGATAGGGAAGAAAAAGCTCAGACTTTAATAACTCCTCACAATCTTACATGCCACCTTTTGTAACAATTACATTTTTAACCCAGCGGCTTAATTGGATTTTGTTTAGTAACTTGTAAGATGTAGTCTTTCAGTTTGACAACACTGCCGATGGCAAAAAAGGGAAAGATTCAACATGGCCCTAGGTGGTAAAAAGCGAGATACCATGCTGGGAGGTTTCCCACTGTGAGTGTGAGTTGTTTGCGGGTTTTTTTTTTTAAACCACTTTTCTTTGAAGAACATGATCAATAAGTAACTTAGTAGCCGAAAGGGAACAAAGATCTACAGTTACATTAAGCAGGAAAAGGTGGAACTCTCAGCCTTGGGGAGTAGATTTATGCACTACCACCATTTCCTTTTAAGGCTTTCCCCACTCAACTGCAGAGTACTTGAGATCTTTGCTTGCTTTTCATTAGAATGTAGGACATGCAAACATGTCACGGAAACAGTCAGGCCAGGATATTGCTAATGGGCTATGGAGCCTTTAACCTCAGTTTGATATTCTCACTGATTAGAAGGGTTTGCCATTTCCCCCAGCTGTTTGGTAGCCATGCAAAACGCTTTCATGTAGTTAATTCTCCTTGGGCTCACTTTCAAAGATGTGCAAGATGCACAGATACTATGGGGATGGGCATAATCAAAGACTCCAGATAGGAATTTCCATATTGGATCAGACTGGTGGTCCATTAAATTCAGTAGCTACCTATGACAGTGACCATTGACAATGGCTTCAGACGAAGGTGTAGGAAACCATGCAGCAGGCAGCTACGGGGTAATCTCTGCCCAGGGAAAATTTCCTCCTAACCCCTATTAGACATTGGCTTGTCTCTGAAGCTTAGACAAATGTGTAAGTCCTATTCCTGGGGGACAAATATCCATCTTAGAAAAGGTGTCATACTAATTGATCCGACTTCCATCTGTTTCCACAGAGAGGGAAAAGAATAAATGGGACACACAGCCTAAGATACTTCCTCTTATTAGCCATAGAGTGTAGAACTGATAAATGAAATTGTTTTTAGTTGTTCACTTTATTAATGTAACTTCTGTTCACCATTCACTACACTTGCCTACATTGTACCTTCAGTTCACTGTTTGTCATATTGTAATTCAAACCCCATTTTAAAACGCTCACTCCATTTTGTAAAAGCTTCCTCCAACCTTCATTTTTGCAAACCCTGCTGTAATCTTACTAGTTTAGATGTGTGAATGAGGCATGTATGAATGATGGAATCAACCTCCAGCCCCAGCCTGTCCTGATGAAATAAAGTTCAAACACCAACGGCTGAA
The DNA here is from genome assembly GCF_020497125.1 of Mauremys mutica. Classification (NCBI taxonomy): domain Eukaryota; kingdom Metazoa; phylum Chordata; order Testudines; family Geoemydidae; genus Mauremys; species Mauremys mutica. The sequence continues at coordinate 135,831,469 of NC_059073.1, read as the reverse complement.
GATGCTGACAAGAGTCCTAACAAAGTAAGAAGTGTCCACCCTAAAAAGAAAAGGTACGATAGAAGATCAAAGCCAGGTCTGAGGCTGAAAGTCACGCCTGCAATTGATGGGTGATCAATCACCAAACCCAGAGGCAGCGTGACACAGCAAGACCTATAGACTCTTGATTCAAACTAAAGCCTACAAAAAGGATGGGAGAGATAGAAGACTTTGGAGGGTAACATTCTGTTGCCAACATGGAAGGACATCGGTGCATACCCAACAGAGATCCAGCTCATCTTTGTGCCCGGCTTTCCTGGCCAGTTAGCTGCCACAAGCTACGAACCCAAGCTGCAAAATCAAGCCATGAACTTAAGCTATCTTCAGGACTGGTAACTATGCAGCAGCTGCAGAACATCTGATGGATGTGTGTATGTGTGTGTGTAGGTATTAGGTATAATGTGTGTGTATAAGGATTAAGATATTAGTTATTGGTCATAAATCAGATTGTTATCATAATAAATGTGGCATCTTTGTCTTGCCCCCTGAAAAGATCCTGTGTAGTTTTGTCTGTACAACATAAATGTGTAAGTCCTATTTCTGGGGGACAAATATCCACCTTAGAAAAGGTGTCATACTAATTGATCCGACTTCCATCTGTTTCCACAGAAAGGGAAAAGAATAAATGGGACACATAGCCTAAAATACTTCCTCTTATTAGCCATAGAGCAACAGTGCTAGGAATCCCCAACTAAAATCAGGGCCCTTTTTTGTCAGGTGATGAAACAGAGTGTCTGCCCCAGAGAGCATACAAACCAATGGGAGACAAGATAGACAAAGGGTGGGCGAGGAAAGTGAGGCCCTGAGAAGCTGTGACTTGGCCAAGATCACATGTCGGGTCAATAGATGCTGGGTTCTGAGTCTCAGTACAAAGGTCTATCTGCTAGATCAGTGCTCTCTCACTGGGCACCTTCTTGAGGTTGGTCCTTCTGTCCCACACCCATGTTCTGAACCTATGCCTGTTCTCTGGAGACATGGAGAATGCCACGGGGCTACCGTGGTAACCCTGTTGTCCAGCATAAAAGTGTTGTGGGGGAAAGTGGTGCATTGTGGCGTTTTCCTTCCTTTTTCTTAGTGAGGTAGAAATGGCAGTCAGATTTAAGGCAGGGATTGCAATACACTTTCCCTCAGGTGTTCTTAAGCTCTGAAAGGTTCATAAGAGGACTCCTTTAACAGAGATAACTGACACCACGCCAAATACATTCAGACTATAAGAAGAGCTGCTGACACTTACACAACTTTGAAAAACCTTCTAGTTAGAAACAATTCTGCTATGTCATATTGTCTGCATTCTTCTTCTCTGCTTTACTGCTACAGAGAAAGAAAAGGGCAGTCACTTAAACTAATGGTTTAGTTAAGTAGATATGTGCCTTCCACGGCTATAACCCCTGAAACATCTCATTTTTCATATCAGTCAAGATGTTTGGTGTTTGTTTTATAACTGCAAAACATATTGCCATGGGTTGGGTTAAACCTCATTGAAACTGGTGGATGGAACAGCTACCCTAAATTTGAGATCATGTAAGAAACAGGTACGCTCCTTCTAGAACCAGGTAGCTGAAACAATAGCAGCCTCCACCCAAAACAAAAAGCACATTGAAGGGACATGTGGGTAGAGGGTTTTCGCTGAGTATTGTTTTGTGAATGTTTGTGTGCCCATGAAACACAATTGGAAAGACCAGAGAAAAGGCAGCAAGGAAGTACCAGATACAGACAAGCACTAGTAGCATGGCCCTGAGAAAGAGCTGAGAGAGAGCGCGTTGCTTTTGGGCTAAGTGCTGTCTAGAAAGTGACTTGGTGCTGTAAGCAAAGAAACTGTCTCCTGCTGTTTGATTTCTTTAGTATTCAGGGAAACGGGACTTAGTAGAAATTCTTTGTCTTCCCTATGAATGTTTTGAGAACCCTTAAAACTATAGCCATAAAAAGGACCCCCGTTTTTAAAATTTGAAAATATGGGTTGCCTTAGTCAAGGACGACATGATACATCACAGGGTCTGGTTCAAAGTTTGGTTCCTGTAAATCCATCAGGGAAGATCTTCTAATGATAGAGGTGGACCTGGACATCTGCCTGAATTTGGGTTCATATGCCAGAATCCCAAATCCAACTAACATTTTGACTCCAAATTGGAACCCAAAAACAGAAAGAGCCTCTTTGCATCATTGGATTTAGATTTTTTTCCCTCCTTGTACTACATCCCAGTTCCATGAGATTTGCACTATCTGGTGTGGAAATCTTTCTAGGATATCTCCATTCAATCCCAACTCTAACCGAAGCTCTGCTCCAGCTTTTAACCCAAATTCCTACCCCTACCCTAAACCTAATCCAGCAAGCTATGGAACTATGGTACCCAACCACTACACTCAGACCATCTCTTGAATTTCCATGCACATGACTCACTAGTAAGGGGAGGGGGGGGGAAATAGAGCATATGAGACTTGGGCTGCAGGGCTAAAAATAGCAGTTTATACATTCCCACTTGGGCTGGAGCCTGGGCTCTGAAACACAGCCAGAGAGATACTTGCAGCGTGGGTGGGAAAGTCTACATGGCTATTTTTAACTCTGCAAGCCAGAGCTCAGTTGACCCAGACTCGGCGCGACCACAGGTTTTTCTTTGCAGCGTAGATGTAACAAAGACTTTCCCGAGAGAGAGAGAGAGAGGAGAAAAAAACAAATGAGTCCTTTCTGCTCTACATAAGACTTTATTTTAATTACCAAGAGCGGCTATGTAGCAGTTGATGCCATAATACAAACTTTTATTCTGTAGTTACATAGTAGTATCTGCAGCACAGGCACCATGGAATTATACACCAGGCACTAATGTTTCAAGACCCAACAGGAACAAATATGCAATTATATAGTTCAGTGATGCAGCACCGTATTGGCAGCTGGGGAAGAGATGGAGTCACTACTTCAGTCTCATGTGAAAGTTCCTCTGAACAACAACTCAGGCCATTGGCTTGACTTCTTTCAACTAGGGAGTCATTCTAACATACTGTAGGGTCTGTGCAATATTGAGCACAAGACCATGCCAGTTGTTGCACAAACTCGTCACGGAACATAGTACAATGCAGTTGTTGGAAAGTTAATTAAGTGTCATGTAGCATTAAGCACAACGGGTCCACTGCATCTCTGCACTCATTTGGAATGACGAACAGCACTCATTTGGTTTTGTTTATGGTTTTTTTGAGGATGGGGCAATTTAACTCAGACTTTCTTTATTTAGTCACAGGGTCTGATTCTGTTTACAGCAGTTTTACACTGGTGCCACCCAACTGACATCAACGGAGTTACTCCTGGTTTAGGATTGTGCTGGGGAGATGGGAATCAGGCCTTGACATGGGCTTTTGAAAGCCCAACTGCAAAAACCAAGATCAAGCTGAACAAGGTGGGCTCGGATTGGGTGACTGTTTTATCCTGAGCCTCTAAATAATGGAAAGTGGAGTTTCAGAAAAAAAGTGGTTCTTGGTTTAGCTACTATTAAAACTAGAACAAAGCTGAACCTTCCAACTGTGTGTTTGAAAAATGCTTGTATAATAGAGCTATGAGTGGGTCATCTGGGGGATTTAAACCTGGAATCTAAAAGCATGCATCCATGTTGAAGGATCAAGTCACCTAGTACACTGTAAGTGGTAGATGCATAACAAATCTATGCCCTATCTAGGCACTAGAAAGAGGACAGAGTCACACTGTTAGTGAGAGCTGCTCCTGGTTATGGGATTTTCATTTTCTTGCTTCTGCACTTCTGGGTTCCAGAGGGAAGATGTGCCACAATATTGCAAGAAAAACTGTTCTCATGGCATTTCCAACTCCCATGGAAAGAGAAAGAAGTACTGGTATTTTCATTGTATTGCCACTGACTAATTGACTCAGACAGCATCTCTGACCTCCAATTTCAGGGCCAGACAAATTACAGCAAGTAAAGAACACAGAACCACAAAATATTAGTGTGTGCACTAGCACTCACAATCCCTTAAATAATTAGCCACCAACCAGTGCTTTTAGGGACATTTAGAAACAAGAATTTTTCTTTAATGTTGTCTCCCCCGACCCCACTTCACTCAGTGCTCCAGGCAAATGGAAGTCACTGATTCATGTGTGTCCTGGTGCATCCCAATCTTTTGTCAGATTAAATCTCATATCAGTTCAATATCAGGTACATTGCCTAGCTGAGGAGTCCATTCTGAACCTGCAGGGGGTTAGACTCAATGAATCAACATCTCTATTGTGATCTTTAAATATCTTTGCCATTACAAAGATGCAGTGGTGTCTTCACTGACCACACACACACACACAAGGGAACACACTAAGGATAAAGTATCTTTGCTTCAAAACACATATGCATATTGTGGTGGGAGAAGGAGCATGAAAGGAAAAACTGAAAGGGAGGTGCACAAAGGGCATTTGTGATTTAGGGAAAGTGAAATTAATGCTGATTAAAAGTGCCCTAGAAATGGATACCCCCTATTTATCCACAGATTAGGTACAAAGCAGGCAGAGAAAGTGCAAACTTTTCCTGCATCAGCCCATCACAAAGTGCCTCATGACTGGCTTACAGTGACCTGATTTCGAGCTGGAGGGACATGTTAAACACAGTCATGCCCTCATGTTTCAGAAAGCATGTTAGCTGGGGACCCTCCCCCTAACCATGACCAGCCAACACTTTTCAGCATAGTACATCCCTTTCTACACTAGGGGCTGTCATGTTTAGCACTATGTTAGAAAGAGTTAGCAAACACATTTTAACTAACACGGTGCCTTTGGCCACTGAAGACATGGTCTAGGATTGTTCAGTGTCCATGGGCCATTCAATTCCCTTAGCTGAAACTTCCAACATGGGAGACAGAATGGTGACTTTGATACTTCATTAGAAGGGGTCTGATCTCATGAGGGGCTGGATTAATTCAACCCATCACAAACCTGGAGCTTGTACAAGCCCACCTGAGAGCCTGGGTATATACTCAGCCCATTAGCCTATGCTGCTGTAGCTTCATTGCTATTGTTACTCAAGCTAGCTAGATCTGTTAGTGCAGGTATGTCTACACATGCTAGTCACACATGCTAGTCACACCTCTGGGTGTAGGTCTTCACACCACCTAGCACAATAGGCCTGACCTCAGTTAGGCCCCCGCAGTAGTGCAAATCAATAAGTGGTTACAGTTTCTATGTTTGAACTGGTGATCTAGAGGGTGAGAGGCTCTGTATTTAACAGCCCTGATGATCATCCAGCAACTTCCCTCTACTGTATCTTTTGTGGGACAGTGTTTTCCTCCAAGGTGGAATTTCTCTTGGTTTTTTTTCTAGACCTTGACAGCATCAACATGCAAATTTTTTTAATAAAGTAACTTCCATAAATCTTGATCCATATCCATCAGGCCCCATTGCAACTATTTATGCCCAATTTATATCTGCTCCTCCCTGGAATAAGAACATACAGCTCCTGCCTTTCCTTCCATTTCTTATGCTGCTTATTTACTATTGCCGGTTTAGTAGCAATCGGCCCATTTATTCATTAACTTTAATGTGTCCCTTTCAGTGTGCTGTTACCATTCTGAATTTTATCACCATTCACTGAAGCTCCTTCTACATGTCAAAACTTTATTAAATATGTTTCTAACAGGGGGAGAATACATAAAAGACATTGAATGCTTTTAAATTGTGGCGTTTTTGCATTTTGTTGATCTCCTACCCAAGCAATAAGATATGACAGACAGGCAGCCTGTTCCGAGGCAATTATGTCACACTTCATGAAGCAGTGTAGGGAACCATACTGCAGAACAGAAAGACAATAAAGGAAAACTACTTGCCTCTCTCTCTCTCTCTCATGTGCTGCTAGACCCACACTGTCCCATCAGGACTAAGTGACAACGGAGAGAAGACGTGAAAATGGTCTGCGAGTTCTGGAAGCTGCAAACACCAAGGAGGGAGAAGAATCATTTAGTGAGGTATAAGGGGGAATAAATACCATGGAAGTGATGGGATGAGTGAGCAAAGGATAAGTTAGGGTGATTACAGCAAAATAATGAACCAGATATTCAGACACCTTCAATAGCTGCTATACAAGTCTGAGGAGGTTGTGCATTACCTAAAATTGAGGGCTATTCAGCTTTAGTGTGACTATTGATCTAAGTGAGACAATTTTCTTTAATTGGCTATCTAGCCAATAGGTGTGTCTCCATTTCTCCTCAGTGCAGGGGATCTGCCCACCAGAGAGCCATCATGGCAGCTCAGTCAGGAACGAAACATGCAAGACAGAAATTCCCTGGGGCCAGGAGGGGAAGGAAGCGCCAACTAGGTTGGACAGCGCAGCCCTTTCACTGGGTTGTGTTGACTCCATTTCCACATTGTCCCATCCCCTAAGAACAGAGGGGATGTTCTCCTTTTATGCTCATGCTGAGGCCTCCTTGTCTGTCACCATTGCTATCTTAAATGCCACATCCATTCTGGCATTCTTAACATTATGTAATGCTGTGTCTGTATTGAGGTCTTATCAAGGACTGTGTACATAACTGACCTGTGGAGAGGAGATGACGACCTTGGGGTTTGAAGGTCAGCTGGGCTATGGGGCAGAGGGGGACAAAGTAAATGTATGTGCACACATTGAGGAAAGGGAGGGGAAGTGTGTCCGTCCATCCTGTAGAAATTGAATGTGTTCAGGGATTTGCAAATATGCTTGTAAGTTCCTAAGGGTGTGTTGTGTGCATGCCAGGGAAGGGAGTGGGTCTGAGGGGGATTATTGGGTGAGGCAGGGCATGTGTCTGAGTCTATGTGGGGAGTAGGACAAGTAAGTGGTTGCTACACCTCTCTCATTTGCCACTCTCCTGTGGCAATGCCTCCAGCTCACACAAGAGGGTTTCACTCTTCATTTTGTTCAGCTTCACCTGTTAATGGTGGGAGTAGGGGAAGGTTTATATAATCTAAGGCCAAGCAGAAGGGACCATTGATCACCTACAGCCTGATCTCCTGGATGACAAGCCATCGAATGTCCCCACAGTAACTCCTAGAACAGTTCTTTTAGAAAAATATCCCATCTGGATTTAAAAATTCAGTGATGGAGAATCCACCATGACCCTCAGTCAGGGCTGGCTCCAGGCACCAGCGAAGGAAGCAGGTGCTTGGATTGGCCAATGGAAAGGGGCAGCATGTCTGGGTCTTTGGCGGTGGGTCCCTCAGTCCCTCTCTTCCTCTTTGAGCTGCCACCAAAGTACCGCCGAAGAGGAAGAGAGGGGGCGAAGGACTCGCCGCCAAATGGTCACTGAAGCAGCGCAATTGAGCTACTGCCCAGGGGCGGCTCTAGGCACCAGCAAAACAAGCTGGTGCCTAGGGCGGCAAAATCTAGGGGGAGTCCCCTGCGGCCGGGGGGGGCGGCAGGCTGGGCCGGCGGACCTGCCGCAGTCATGCCTGTGGGAGGTCCACCGGAGCCCCGGGACGACTGGACCTGCCGCAGGCATGACTGCGGAGGGGGCGCTCGCCCCGCGGCTTGGCTGGACCTCCCACAGGCATGACTGCGGCAGCTCAAGCGGAGCCACCGGACCCGTGAACCGTCCGCAGCCGCGGGAGGTCCAGCCGAGCCACGCGGGACCAGCGGTCCCTCCGCAGTCATGCCCGCGGGAGGTCCGCTGCTCCCGCGGCTCCGGGGCGCCTCCCGCGCATGACTGCTTGGGGCGGCCAAAAACATAGAGCCGCCCCTGCTACTGCCGAAGTGCTGCCGATCGGCTTTATTCCCCCTCCCTTAGCCACTTGGGGCAGCAAAAAAGCTGGAAAGTAACTTGTAAATTGTTCCAGTGATTAAGTACTCTCAACATTAAAAATTTACACCTTATTTCTAGCTTGAATAGGTCTAGCTTCAATTTCCACTCATTGGCTTGTGGTATACACCTTTCTCTGCTAGACTGAATAACCCATTATTAAATATTTGTTGCCCATGTAGATACTTACAGACTAATCAAGTCACCCCTTAATCTTCTCTTTGTTAAGCTAAATAAATTGAGTTCTTTGAGTCTATCACTATAAGGCAGGTTTTCTAATCCTTTAATCATTCTCAAGGCTCCTGTCTGAACCCTCTCCAATTTATCAGCATCCTTCTTGAATTGTGGGCACCAAAACTGGATGCAGCATTCCACCACCAGTCACACTCAGTAAAATAACCTCCCTACTCCTACTCAAGATTCACCTGTTTACACATCTCAGGATCACATTAGCTCTTTTGGCCACAGTGTCAGATTGGAAGGTCACATTCAGCTGATTATTCACCATGATGCTCAATCTTTTTCGGAGTCCCCATGTTAATGCTGTAATGGCAAGAGCCCCTGCCACTCAGGAGCTATCCTTAGCCTCGAACACACTCCCTACTGTGTGCTGGCCTGGGACTAGCAGCAGCCGCCAAGATGTGTACAGGGTTAATTTAGGACTGGAAAGGGAGTTAAGCTGCCCAAGGGACAGTTACAGTGTTTGTCTCTAGCTAAGCTGATGCAGTACACAGGGTAATAGCTGTGGTCACCAGAGCCCATTAAGCAGCCTTTCAGGTTTAATAACTATTTGTACAGTACATTTGAGTTCCTCTGGCAAAGGGGGGGTGGAGAATATGGTGGCAAGTCAAATAAAATAGTTGCCTGGCTCCCTTTTTGCTTAAGGAATTTAAAGTGCTGCACAAACATTAAGCCTCACAACCCAACCTGCCCCTCTCCTTGAGGTAGATATTCACCCCATTTCCCAGAGAGGGAAACAAGCGCTGGGGGGCGGGCGCGGGGGACGGGACGACAACAGTTATTTGCCCAAGGTCAGGGAGCAGGTGAGAGGCATCCTGATTCCCTAATGAGTAGCCCTGTACTGTTAAGGGTCAAGATTGTTTAACTCACCTTCCTCTTCCCTTCCATTGGTGTTAGGACCAAGGGGAGAGGGATTGAGGACAGAGGTGACTTACCCAAAAAGCCCTGTAGAGATTTATGAGTAGAGCTAGGATGAGTTTAGAAATAAGGGTGGAATTGGGCATCAGGCCCCCTGGAGTCTGGTTCTGCCACAGACACACTGTGACCTTGGCCAGGTGGTTTCCGCCATCAAACTGTTTTTCCTGCTGTAAAATAAGGCCAGGGCAGGGGTGAGGGAAAGACAAGACTTGCCTGACTCGTGCATTTGCTGTGATCATTAGTTCATTGACGAGTACAGTACAAAACAAGGAAAGTGCTATCATTTAAATAAAACCTCATCTTGCTGCTTGATCAAGTCCAACCCATCAGAGCTCAGTGCAACAGAAGCCGTGACAGTGGGTGTGATAAGCCACACTGCTTCTCTTTTCAGTCATGTGTCCTTTGCGGGAGTTGGTAGGTGCACTACGATCCAACAACCTGGCCTTGCCTCCTTTCCAACTAACTAGCGCCTATGCTGCTATTTGGAGACAGAAACAGCAGGACCTTTATTCACTGCTTTAGCGGTAGTATGCGGACAAGTGACAGAGCGCACTGGGTGAACAGCTGATTTTGGAGGTCGCTGGCTGTTCTGGAAAAAGCTATTGTTTGGACCTGACCTGATGCAAGGTTTTTCAATTAACTGAAAAGTGTGGGGGGGGGGGGGGGAGAGAAGAGAAGAGAGGGGAAGGTATCAATTTTTAAATCAAAACAATGATTTTTGCAGCCAAGCAAAATGTTTTCAGTTCATAAGCTTGAAGCAAATTTCAAAAAAAGTCATTTTGAATAAAACCCAGAAAAACCCAGACTTCCATCAGAAGTGCTGAAGTGTTTTGATTTGTTCTGGACCCAAACAATTCAATGAACAGGACACATTTGCAAAGTTATTTGGTTGAGCCCCAATCTGCATTTTTCAGTGAAGAGGCGTTTTGGCTGAAAAGTTTTGCCTAGCTCTACCACATACTCCACTGGGTGGGGATTATTGGTTTTAAGCATCTGGAGACCCTCACCAGGTTTGGAAGCCCATCGTGTTAGGTGCTGTACAGACATAGTACGATAGTGAACCGCCTCTGAAATAGACAAGTCCAACAAGTGATAAGAGTGGAAATGGAGGTGAAGTGCAGCATTGTCTGCCCCAAACATCCAAGTCAGGCACCAAAAAAAGGTGTTTGTGCAGTGGGTTTCTGGGCCATGACCAGGGCTCCCAGATGCTACAATACAAATAAAAGTGAGGTGATTAAAACAAGTCACTGACTTCTTTTCCCTTCTGGTCTGACTCGGGGCCAGCTCCAGCTTTCTTGCCACCCCAAGCGGCAAAGAGGAAAAAAAGCCATGATCGGCAGTACTTCAGCAGCTGCCCTACTGTGCCGCTTCATTCTCCGGCAGCAATTCAGCGGCCGATCCTTCCCTCCAAGAGGGACTCGCCGCCAAAGACCCGGACGTGCCGCCCCCTTCCAAGAGCCACCCCAAGCACCAGCTTGCTGCATTAGTGGCTGAAGCCGGCCCTGGGTCTTAGTCTTTATGACTTAGGCTTCTCTCTACAATCATGAAGGTTAGAAATACGGATAGCCTCTTCTAATCACATGATTCTGGGAGCTGGGGCTTTAAAGGAAAACAGTTGAAGGGACTTGCCCATGGTCACCCAGCAGTTCAGTAGTGGGGTAGAGGAGAGGAGGGAGATCAAGTCTCTTGATTCCTAGTCTAGTGCCTTATCCCCTGGACCAGCATTTCCCATTCCTATGTATAACAGGGGTGTATTGTTAATGCATCACTTGGGCTGCATTGCTTGGCCTGATGCATTTTTCCAGCTCAAGAGAATATTCTCCCTCCCCCCATTTTTGGGCAGGCTCAGGGTTGATTCCATTAACCTCAGCAGCATCCATTCTTCTCCCTCCTTTTAATGAGCCAGTACGCATGCCTGGGTGATGCAGCTTGTTCACCTGCTGTCTCACTCTGAGCGACAGCAGCCTGGGTGATGCACTGTGAACAAATCTGCGCTTAAGACATTGGAAAGTAATAACCCTCCTGTGGTTACCCACTCAAGCAGCATTTCCCCCCCATCTAGTGTCTCAGAGTGCACTGAACAGCGTCTAGCTCAGAGCTGCTCAGCTCCATCCCCCAACCTTTCAGCCCAGAGGATGGCATTTCCTTTTAGCTTCCATCCCAAATCTCAGCTGGGACTGTGCAGGCAGCCTGGCCGCTTCATGGGAAGGGGGACGAGAAATCAGCTGGTTGGTTAAGATTACTATATGGGCCAGATCCATAGCTGGTGTAAATAGTGGCCGTGCCATGGCTTGAATGGATCTATGGCACTTTACACCTGTTGGGAATCTGGTCGTACACATCTGCTTCCCCATCAGGCAGCATCCAAGAAGAGACCAATATTAGAGGTTGCAGAGTGCCCTCAGCTCCAGCCAAAGGGAGGTGAGAGGGCCCAGTCCCTCTAGGAGCAGCTTGTCTCGACCTGTGGGGTGAATAACCTGACCTGCCTTTGAAGGCCTCTGCCGAAAGGGGTGTGAGGTGCCAGCCTCCCTTCCGAGCATCGCACAAACACCGATTATTAGCTTAATTAAAGCCATAAAAGCACATTCTGATTTGCACAGAACATTTGGGAGCAGATGGCAACAAGTACCAAGCGCCATAAAAGAGAATTGAAAGATATAAAGAGACTTTGGCTCATCTGTGCCCAAGTGCTGGGGGGAAGCATTAAGGGAATGCAAGCAGCACCTCATAGGAGAGAAAAACAAGAGGCTGTGGGTGAGGCAGGAGTAGCAAAACCAGGCTTCCCCGTATTTGAAATTCCTTGGTCCATTGGCTTGTGACCGATCTAGCACCTAGGCTGACGTTGTCAATAAGTCACAATCATCATCTTCTAAAGGATCTTTACAGCTACTGCTGATGGAACTTTTGACTAGGGATTTGGTGCCTATTAGGTGCTGTGGGGTGAGCCCTTCGCTGCATTGACAAAAGCAGAGAATTCGCTTCACTGAAGGGGAGTGGTAGAGTGGAGCTTTTGGTCACTACTAAAAGAACTGGAGCTGCAGACAAGGGGCCCAATTTTCAGACAAGTCCAGTGTGCACTCCATCCAAGAGTAAATGCACCAGGTGGACATTATTGCAACTGCATGTGCAAATGTGAGAACTGGATAATAGTGCACAAGGATGCTAGCAATGCTCATGTGCTGTGAACAGCATTGCATCGGCAGTTGTGTATGCAAACTAGGTACAATTACAACATCACTATGTTCATAGATTTCAAAGCCAGTATAGTCAAGTCTGACTTCCTGCGTAGTACAGGCCAAAGAACGTACCCAGTAATTTCTGCAGCAAGCCCTTAGCTCCTATTTGAGTGATAGCCTATCGTTGAGAAAGTCTTCACCTTAAGACTACAAGTGAGAGAATCTACCATATCCCTAGATAACCTGAATTAGGCAGTGGAATGGTTTCCCAATCAAGCCTCCAAATATCAGCAATGGCTGCCAGTGAGAGCAAGGGGAAGGGGTGATTAGAAGAGGAAACAGGATGAAGACAGTGGTAGATGATGATTTTGCTGCCCCTAGGCCCTGAAATAATCAGGGCCACCCAGAGGATTCTGGGGGCCTGGGGCAAAGAGGGGGAGCTGCGGTGCTTGTACTCACCCGACAGCGGTCCAGGTCTTCGGCAGCGCTGAAGACCCCCCCCTCCCCCCCCACCACCACCAAAATGCTGCCGAAGATCCGGACCGCAGCCTGGCCAGGGCTCGCAGGGCCCCTGCAGGGCCTGGGGCAAATTGACCCACTTGCCCCCTCACCAGGCAGCCCTGGAAATAATTGCCACCCCAACCCCATATGAAATTAAACATCAATAACACCAATATTTTCACTTTTTACTTTACTACTTTCAACTTTTTTTTCTGTCTCAGTCGGCACTAACTGATACAAAGGAATTTATTTTGTGCATTTTTACTATCATTTCATTTTCTCTTTCTTTCTTACAGCTTTTTTTTTTTTAAAAAAAAGAGAACTGATTAATTTCTTCCTTCCGGTCATATTATTGATGTTTAGGATTCTCATGAGTATATTTACTAAATAGCATCACACCATCATTGGTGGTTTCAATACGTGCTAGGATTGGTAGAATCATGGCATCACTGATGCCACGATTACAAAAATGCAGCTATTATAGATTTGTCACTCTAGGCCTAGGCCTTGTTGGTCTAGGCCAGGGGTCCCCAATGCGGGTGCCGGCGCCATGGCGCCCGTGGGGGCATCTAAATGCGCCCACGTCCTGGCCAGCGGTGGAGCATCTGCCGAAATGCCGCTGAATTTGTGGCATTTCGGTGGCGATGCCTCTCAATGAATGAATTTTGAACAGTTGGGGTTGGTAATACTGTCAGTCTTGTCTATTCAGACTAAGCTCTTTGGGGCAGACTCTTACTAGATAGTAAAAAAAAACACTACACAGTTCCTAGTACAATCTATCCCAGGATACGCCAAAATACCCAATGCCAAGCTGATATTTGGTGGGTACTGTTAAGAGCGGATGTAAAGAGCTCTCGGAAGAAGCCATCTGCAGTGCAAAAAACTAAACAAGATTGTTGGTCCTACAAATCCCAAATAGGGTACATATTCTTGAATACCATCTACTAGTACTGTATCCAGTAATTTACTATACACGGGCATCTCATCTCATCTACAGATCACTTCTGTAACAGACAGGTAAGTTCTGAAAGTATCCATGAAAAACTGGGACTGTGTGAATGGGAGTGGAGTGAGTTCACTTATGATTCCTCTGGTGGTCCATCCAATATATAGTGTGTACACACAAATCCAGTGGCCACTGAGAAAATGACTTACAAGGCAATCGCATTGAATGAAATAAAGACAGCAGGAGAAAGGACAAGACAAAACAAACCAGTTTGAACTCCCTTTGTTCATATTGCACGTTCAAGAAGAGAATCAACGGGACTGTTAAAAGACCTCAAGAAAAGCCATTATAATCCAATCGGAAAGGCAGGGTTCCTCTCAACACCCTGCTGCCCACAGCATACACATCCCTGAGGATAAAGGGCTGCTCATCATGCAGAGCTTCAGGGCCCATGTGGGCTTAAACTGTCTTGGCATTAACAGGTGCTACAGCTTTCTGGTTCAGTGCACAAGCACCTGAAAGCTTCAGTGCTGATACAAGCCACCTTGGTGGGGGAACTGCAAACAGTGGGATGTGGCCATAAATCCCTATTGTAATTTAAACAACAGGATAGCCACAGCATTTAGATTAGTGAATGGGGTGGGAGTCTCTTGTAGTGAAGGTGCTGGATGGGGATTCAGGAAAGGCAGGTTCAACTCCCTGCTCTGACAGATGCCCTACGTGCCCTTGGGCAAGTCAATTCCATGCATTTAAAACAGGGATGATACATTTTTCCTCCCCATCTTGTCATCTTAAATGTAAGTGATTTGGTGCAGGAGCTTACCACATGCATGTGCAACACTCAGCTTGATCCCAACTGCAGCCTCTCAGTGGTTGTGTAGTGTTAATAAAGAAAACAGAAGGATTTGTTTTGAACGGGTTTAAGCACATGCAGCATATCCACATTCTCTGGTTTTGCTCTGCATCCATACTCATGTGCTGAACTCTTTCAGCTGCAGTGCCATCTGGGTACCCAGCCCAGAACTCCTAGCTGAGCTCTTTGGGAGAGTTTGCAAGGCCACTGGTGCATCACAGGAGGGCACTGAAGGGGAGCTAGGTGCACCATTTAATGTCTACACAGGCATTGAAGTGATTCAGGTGCAGAGGCCATATCTCCCTGATGATCCAGCACTTGGCCTGGCTGCAAGGTGCTGTACATATCACTGCAAGGTGGGATGAAGTGACTGAGGGGGCATGAATGATATTGAACATGGCAAACCAATCAGTAGTGTAGATGAGGTGTATATAAGAGGGAGGATTCAGATGGAATCAGACCTAGACCCCAGGTGTGGGTGAGGGGCTTACTAGTGGGAACTACTCTGTACCAGCAAATCCTCCCTCTGAACAGTACAACAGAAGGAATGGTTCCCATCCAAATGGGAATGCATTTTGTTGTTGTTTAATTTGCTAACTCATTTATCTGGAGGCCTAGAAAGGCTGATGAGTTCTCAGGATGCTGCGCACAGCGAGTCTGTGCTGCTGTGATTAGATGGCTAAGACCCAACCTCAGCAGCTGTTAATCCTGACTATTAATTAGAATATTTGGGGTAAGAATTCCAGCATGGAAGCTCAGTTAAGCTTGAGCAGTTGCTGCATTCTTGCCTCCCCCTCCCATCCCTCCAAGCACTTGCATCATAATCCTTCATAAAACCTACTCTGCAAATAGGGTCAGATCCTCTAGCAAAGCAAGGAAGTCTGGAGATGGTGCTAGATCCCCATCCCTGATCATTAATGACAATGCTATGGCTATACTATTAGGAAACTGAGCACATCTTCCAGAGAGGCCTGTATTGTTACTGAGGCCACTATCAAGAGGAGTGCCCCACTGTGTTAGGTGCTGTATATGCATGTAGTGAACAATGGTTTGTACACTGAAGCGCTTACAATCTAGCCAGACATGGCAAAGAGGGCGGGGGGGGGGGGAGAGAACAGGCACAGAGAAGTGACTGCCTCTGGTCACACAGACCAGTGGCAGAGGCAGGACTAGAAACCTGGTTTCCTATCTACTAGACCTTGCCTCCTCCTGTAATCAGCCATCATGAATGCACATGATGCCCCAATCATTACCACTAGGCCTGTTTGAATTGTTCTGTCTTGCTGCCATACCAGCAGAAAAGCCAGTACAATGCAAGCAATTTATAGTCCCCTCTGCCAAGATTACCATGGCTAAGCTACCCTTTTAAAGCACCATTAGTTGCATGAAAAAGTGTAGAAGACTCAGGTCTGGTGCATCAATCAGGACTCTTAATTTGCAGGAAAGGGGGGGTCTTCACTGGGAAAATACAGCAAGTGTGATTTTTTTGTCCCCTAATTTGCTGTCATTATATGCGGACCCCATTTTCTTGAGAACGGGCCAGATTAAGTCTGGGTGGCTCTTTGGGCCTCAGTGGGGCTACACTGATTTACACCAGCTGAGGATCTGGCCCAGTAAGTTTATGGGCAGGAGCATTTGCCAGTTTAAGCCACTTACAGGGTGACTAATTGGTACTCAAAGTACCAGTTCAGCGGGTTTTAAGAGTTGCACTCGGCCAATCAAGGAATGAAAATAATGCCATGTGACCCGTGTGTCCAGCTGAAGCAGCTCATTGGAGACTTACACCAAAGTGCTTTCAAACAAGCAGCAGAAAAGAAAGCATTCAGGGAGGTTCTCTCTTGCATGATTTTGGGGGACAAGCATCCTTGAGGCAACTGCCATCTGTTCTTGGACAATTTGCAGACAGGAAAAGGCAAAATCCAAAGAAATTCTCTTTGAACATTTCTGCCAACTCTGGGCCAGTTTCTTGGTTGCACCACGTTTCCTCTGGATGCAGCTGAGGGAGTGGGGGCATCAGGGAATCCCTGATTCTCTGCCTGGGTAGGTCAGAGCAGGCTGGGTGCTGCTTCAGCCTGAACTAGCAGGCAACTATCCCCAAGGGGCCATCTGACCCCTGGGAGCCAAACCCCAGGGGATTATAGCCACACCTCTTAGCACCCTACAATGTTACAGACCAGGACCTCTTGATCCCAGCACAGGGGACTACAAGGAAGGTGGCAGGGAGGGAGCCAACATACACCTTTAAGGGAATCTCCAGCTAAGCAGGTGCAACCATTCTGCCACCTGAGCAGTGCAAGGGTAGTGGAACAGGTCAGAGAATCTGACCCTCTAGTATTAAGTATTGCTCCCCATCACAGGGCCTCATTCTTTTTCCTCTAGGAAGCAAATCCTTCCCAAGAAATCTCAGGCCTGGTTTACACCTAAAACTTGGGTCAACTTAGTTACATCACTTAGAGCTGTGAAAAAAGTCTCTGTGATTGCAGTTAGGTCAAACTCCCACCATCAACACAGCTAGGCAAAAGAAATTTTCTGGTCAACCTAGCTACCTCCTCTTGATTTACTAGTGAGGGGGGAGGGGCACTCTGTCACTATAGTGTCTACTCTTCACCACTATGGTGATGTAGTTGCAGTGCTTGTAATGTAGACACCAAGTCTAGTTGTGATGGAATGTGCAGGCACATAGGGGGTGATGCTTCCTAAGCCTACTGCTACTCTGTCCCTCTCATACAGATGAACACAAAATAGAAGAATGAGAAGGAGGCAGGATCACCTGTCCCAGAAATGGGTGCAAAGCCACTAGCATCGGAGAGAATGAAATACTGATGGCCAGAAATCTGTTAACATGAATGAGAGGACTGGCAACCCTGATGTGTGGTATCATGCCCAGTCTGCTTAAAATATAAATAAAGAGAACACAACGATAATGACGGCAAGCCAAAGGAGAAGCTGAAGGAGCACATAGATCCAGCTGTGCCTTTTTCTTTTGCATTGTATAAACTAAATTGCTTTACAGAAGAAAACAAACCCATCAAACTAATGCTCAAAAAAAGCCAGCAGCTTTAACTGAATTTTTAAGGGTTCTCTTTTCCTTTTTTCCTTCCCTTCAGTAAATCTGCATCTGTTCTCTGACTGGAGAAATGGAAGATTATTTAAGGCAATGCTTGGAATTACTGTTGGTTACGCTTCCAGGAGTTCTAGAAACCCTGGCATGACTAAGCACAGCCCCACTTGGAAGGGGCAGTTTAGGAAGCCAGCAGACTTATGGAGAAATCCATTTTCGGGCTGGAAACTAGACTGGGACTCAGGAGGCCAGGGTTCTATTCCCTACTCTGCCCTTGGTCTCATGGGAAATTGTGGAAGGTGACTGTACTTTCCATGGGTAACATGGGGACAAGGATGAGACACTTATGTAAGCCACTTTGAGATCTAAAAGCCAAGAGTGCTATAAGCTGGATATTATCTATCTATACTCAAACACATCAATTTACTTGCTAAGGATGGCATTTTTTAGCCTCTATCTATGCCACTGATTGATCACCTACCAATGATCATGGTATCTAGATGCTGGCTATCTTACAGAATGGGTGCATTGCCATTAGCTCCAGACCACCTTGTATTGTTAAGTCAGATCCTTTGGGCAGCAAGATATCACATAGTGGACTCAAGTACTCATCCACAATTAAAGCACCCAACATGCTGACATCAATGCAGTTAGTCAGTTCCACCAGCTGAGGATCTGGTCCCAAGTCACTAAGGGAAGGTCAAGCAGTAGCAGTGGGGGTTGGTTGATGTGGTCCCTTCAAGTGCCCATATACAGATATCTTGGGGCCATGCTGCTAGATATTCTAAAGAGTAAATTGAGTAAGGAAGATCTTATCAAGGCTGAGCATGAACAAGTTTTCCTTGTGGCTAGGTTATTCCATAACTGCCTGCTGCAAGGTATCTAGTGCCTTCCTCTGAAGCAGCTGATACTGGCCTCTTTTAGAGGGCATATATTCGATGCCCTTCTGGCCTGATCCAGTTCAGCATTTCTTATGGGCTAGCAGATCTGCAGGGCTGGCTTTAGCAAGTGCAGGGCCCAATTCACGAGGCTTGCTGCGCTCTGCTGGCCGGGGGATTAGAGCAGTCTGCCTGGGCCCTGGCTGGGGAAGCAGGGCTGCCGCTCCAGTGAGGGGGAGCAGGGCTGCGGCCTTACTGGGCTCCAGCCCGGGGAGTGGGGCCATGTGCTTAGAGCTGTTGCCTGCTCTCCGGTACTGAGAGCAGGGCCACGGGGCTTGCCACGCTCCGGTATGAGGAGTGGGGGGCTGCGGGGCTTAGAGTGGTCTGCCCATGCTCTGGGCGGGATAGCGGGGATTGCCACTCTCCGGCAGGGGAGAGTAGGGCTGCAGGCTTAGAGCTGTCTGCCTGCTCTCTGGGTGGGGTAGTGGGGCTTGCCGTGCTCCGGTACCAGGAGCAGGGCCGCAGGGCTTAAGGCTGTCTTCCTGGGCTCTGGTACCAGGGGGAGTGTGGCTTGCCACGCTCTGGTACTGAGAGCAAGGGGCCATGGGGCTTGGAGTTCCTGGGCTCTGGTACTGGGGGAGTGGGGCCACAGGGCTTGCTGCGCTCTGGTACCAGGGCCGTGGGGATCGCTGCGCTCCAGCCGCCGCTGCGGTGGGGGGAGTGGGGCCGTGGGCTTAGAGTTGTCTGCCTGCTCTCCGGCTGGGGTAGCTAGGCTTGCCATGCTCCGGTACAGGGAGCGGGGCCGCGACCTTAGAGCTGTCTGTCCAGGCTCTGGTCAGCGGGGAGCGGGGCCACGGGGCTTGCCGCATTGGCCTCGTAGGCATGGTGCCAATTTGGGGGAATTGAGCTAAAGCTGGCCCTGCAGTTCTGTAGCCTGTTCTAGTTCTGCCACAGGCTTGCTGTATGACCTTGCCCTGCTCACTTAACCTTTGTAACAGAGGGATAATTTCCCAGTTCCCAGACTGCTGAGAGGATAAATTCACAAAGACCCTAATTCAGCTAAACATGCATAAGCCTCATTGGCATCAGTGAGGC
Organism: Mauremys mutica; assembly: GCF_020497125.1. Lineage (NCBI taxonomy): Eukaryota > Metazoa > Chordata > Testudines > Geoemydidae > Mauremys > Mauremys mutica. Next base: position 135,812,016 of record NC_059073.1, on the reverse strand, counting down.
TTTAAGCATGTGCTTAAGTGCAATTGCTGAATCAGGGGCATATTTGAGCTCTGTAGGTAAAAGGGAGCAACAGGCAGCACTATAACCATCCCTAATAGTGACACCACAGTTAGAGTTGAGTTGTAAATTGATCTCCAGACAGCCAGGAATTTATGACCCTTCTCTAAACATAAGTGGCATGTGGGCATGAAATTTCACGCAAGGTTAGTTTTTAAATGCCCTTTGAATTCTGTGCAGTTTGCTTGGTTTCTCTTCATACATTTTTAATAGGACATCTTTAAAATTGGGCTCTTGCTGATATTTGTCCTTGACATGACCTTGCCTTGCTGATGATAGCTTAAAAGAGCTGTCTACCTACACAAAATGTGGTAGATCTGGGGCAATGTGCAGAAGTGTTTTGTGGTGTTTTTTTTAAACCTGTTGCACATGCAAAGTTAATCCTGGCATACCCTGGCTTTTCAGTGCTTGACTTTGCAATCTTAACATTCTTTTGATGGAGTATTGTGTGTGAAGTTACAGTGTAAACAAGTCTCCTCCTGGTCAGCTCTGCAGAGCTCTAAGCAGCTCAGCATGGCCCCTATCTCCTCTACTCGTTGCACCTGGTTCTAGACCCAGCTGGGGGAACAGAGCAAATCTGGCTGCTGAACGAGACACTACGCTTGGTTGGCTATGACAGCGCTAGCATATGGCTGCTAGCTGGTGGAGTCAAGATAATAGAAGGTGGCTCTGCAGGTTTGTGTGTAATGAAGAGAAAAGGCTCGAGAAGAAATTCCCCAAGCCACCCTGGCAGCATGTACAGAATCCTCCTGCCCTGTCTGCCATCTGTTCCACACACCCTTCTATTCTCATTTAAGGCACTCTGATTACTGAAAAGACTTCTTTGAGAAGGCACATCAGAGGACATGCAGTAGGGTCTTGGCACTCAAATGGAAGAACTCTTAAGAAAAAGAAAAAAAGACTCACTCCCAGCAAGTGAGAAATATCCTCACAATTACTCAACAATTAGACAGTGCAGGCAATTAGGCTACTGTGCTTCAAGTGGAAAATTGCTAGGCACAAGCCTGAAATGCTCATTTGAGGGAGGCCTGCCTGAGATGGAGTGATCGTTTTCCCCATCCATGTGTGCGACGGAGAGGCAGCCGTCTGTGCCAGCAGTTTTATAATTAAGCCAGTGCCACCATTGGATTGTTAGTGCACTGGCTGGTAACAGAGCAGAGCGGATGCTTCTCTGCCCCTATGGACTGGTTTACAAGCCAGTGTTACCTTGCAGCAGGCCAGGAGTGTGGATGGCAGGCGTGAAGGAGCATCCATTCCTGTATCACTTAATGGCAAGTTCTTATCTGATGAATCAGCAAAGTGGACCACAACCCATCCCTTCCCCCACCCTCCTTTGTCTCTTACAATGGCACAGTATGATTTAGTGCAGTGCTCTCAACCTTTCCAGACTACTGTACCCCTTTCAGGAGTATGGTGTGTCTTGTGTACCCCCATGTTTCACCTCACTTAAACTACTTGCTTACAAAATCAGATGAATACAAAATTGTCATAGCTCACTGTTGCTGAAATATTGCTTACTGTCTCATTTTTACCATATTATAAATAAAACAGAAATATAAATATTGTATTTACATTTCAGTGTATAGTATACAGAGCAGTATAAACAAGTTGTATGAAAATTTTAGTTTGTACTGAGTTTGCTAGTGCTTTCTATGTAGCTTGTTGCAAAACCAGGCCTTAAAAAAAACCAATCTAGATGAGTTTATGTACCCCCTGGAAAATCCCTGGTTGAGAATCACTGATTTAGTACATTTCCTTATAGGAGTGTGGAGAGAAAAACTGGAAACATTGTTGTGACACTGTACCTTGGGGAAGTGTACTGGAACCCCCATATTCCTCAATTTATATAATCATGATCTTACATATAAAGTGTGTCTTGTAAGGTATCAGGGCTAAAAGTTATGATCTGCTGAAAGTCATTTCTCTATCCAGATATGTATATCATTAATGCATATGAAGTTATGAGAACTGTGTAGTATGTTTGCCACTAAAACATGATACAAGTTGGGGAAATCAGCCAGATATTAACTCCCCACAGGCAACAGCAAGGAAAGTAACCAGTGTAAATCAACCCATCAGCCACCATTGTCCAGCAAGGGAGCTACAATGCAATGACATCTGCATGAGGTGATACCAGGGGAATCACTCAACCTTGCCTGGAGACTCAGCAATGCCTGTGCAGGCATGTCCGGACTTGTGCTCCCCAAGCACATGGGCTGAGGGTATAAAACAGATAGTGGCCATATGCTGGGCCTTTTTCTCCTGCTCTCACCTATGCTGCAAGCAAATAAGACACTGAGAAGACTGAGGACTTCAGAGGAGACTGACCCAGATTTAAAGGAAAAAATCTGTATATTAAGGACTGAAATCTCTCAGACTTTAAGGCAGTGGTCCCCAACGTGGTGCCCACGGGGGCATCTTAATGCGCCTGCGTCCTGGCCCCCGGGAGAGCACCCGCAAAAATGCCGCCGAATTTCAGCGGGATTTCGGCAGGGACGCCTCTCGATGACGCCGCTTGCCACTGACAAGTGACATCATTGAGAGGCGTCACTGCCGAAATGCCACTGAAATTCGGCGGCATTTCGGCGGGTGCTCCACCACCGCAGTGGTCCTTCGTCTGGCCCCCTGTTGCCGACCTAAAAGGCCTGAGGCAGCAAACAGTGGTTCTTGCCCGGTGTATCTCGCTCCAATAGACACACCAAGGTGGAGAAGCAGTTAAATGTTTATTTGAGTACTCAAATAACAGGATGCTCGGAGGCACACACACACATCTCAAATCGAGCACACCAGACATAAGCTGTGTCTCTCTTCTTATACACAAGTCCAGCTAGGTATCCCTATTACCCCCCACTATCTACTCCCCCCTCCTATCCTATAAGTCCCCTCCCATATAATAGACACATTGTATAGCTAAGGATTACATTAAACAGGTTAAATCATTCTTGACAACAAGCAATTCATTTTCTTAGTAACTTTTCAGGGCTGTTAGGTTAGTTTACTTCTGAATTTATTACCGTTCCTCCCCCCCTCCTCCTCCTCCTAAACCAGAGACGAGTGGCCTCTTTTTACTATCTCCTGGTGCCAGTTACACTGATAAGAAGCTTTTACACATTCCATTCTCACTTCTAACCTAGGAGTTCAACTGAAGTTTAACATGGAGGGACTTTGGACAAGCACAAAATAACTTTGGCTCATTCAGGCCTAGTATAAATGCCTGATGCCACCAACAATTCCCTCCTTTGAGAATACTCAACAAACCTTTGGCTGAGTGTTCTCATATACTGTGGACAGGATGTGAGTGAGTGCCCTGGAGCTGGGGCTCTCAATGAGAGGGTACATAGGGACCTTCGGGGCACGAGGGGCACAAAGTTTATGAAGAAGCAGTTTAAAACAAGCAATCAAGAGGAGAGTGACTAGGCACAGTACAACACCTGTGAGGAGGAGACGCACAAGGCCATTTCCCAATCCTCCTAGGTTGGGCAACCAATTCCAAAGGGAATCAAAAATTGTGGGTTCCCCCTCCTGGGCCTTCCACTGCTTGAAGGCCTGTTCGGCTGACAGGATGTGTTTATTAATGTCCTGTGAGTTTTCTGGGACATAAGTACAACATTCGTTCCCAATAAGGGCACATACCCCGCCCTGAGAAGCTAAAACATAATCCAGGGCTTGTCTGTTCTGCAAGGTCAGCAACCGGAGCTGATAAAGCTCTGAGTTAAGGCTTTTCTCTATGGCCAGGGTCTCATTGGCAAACTTGGTGAGAAACATAGAGAGCTTACGGTAAATTTGAGACAGCCGTCCCACCCCATAAGATGGGAGGAGGATCATACCAAGTCTGTCTCCCTCCTTAATAGGCTCTGGGGTGGCATACAAGGACCTGCGCTGCCTGGGACGGCCAGGGGGCAGCTTAGGGAGCACTCGAAGGGGAGGGGCAAGATATCCTACATAACAGCTTCCATACCACCGACGCGGTAGCCACTTATAGGCAGAGGTACCGCAAATGTAAAAGGAGTGGCCATTTCCTACCAACCCATTATTCCCACTTCTCCATTGTTCTGCTCGGGCACCACTAAGAGCTCCAACTCGGGCGGTAGAATTAGATTTGCCATTAACATAGACTGGGAGAGAATCATTCCTGTCAAGGGAGAAATAATACTGACAGGTGCTATTTCCAGCGGACCAGGTGTGATTATCAGATTGGAACTGTCGATAACACACCAACCCAGGGTCCACTGACCGCAGCCTAATAGGGGTAGGAATACGCGTCGAGTTGGCCTGTGGTTCCCAGGGGTCATCCCTCAATGCATACTGTGATTCAATAGTACAATTTTGTGACAAGAGGGTACCCGAAGTGTTTCTTCCCCTACTAAACCATCCCCAACAAAGATCTGACCAATTTTGGGGAACTGCCCTCCAGGGCAACCCAGCTGCATGGTGCGGGATTTGGGAGCATATCCAACAGTTAGAGAGATTAAACTCTTGGGCAAAACAAATCTTCAGACCCTCGTACGTATTTGCTTCTAATTTGTTAGGGATTCCCCTCCATCCCGCATGTACCTGGGGAGAAACGGGGGTTAACAAGAGGAGTGTTCCCATAATAAAGAATAACACTGTGGCAAACCTTAGGCCTAAATCCATACTGGGCAAGTAACTCTAAACTAACAATTACAATTCCCCAAATACCCACAAAATAACAACTACCAATAACAAACAGATTAAAAACAAAAGAAACCAGGCCCACAAGTTAGGCTGGCCCTGTGAAAATAAACACAGCCAACGCTCAGAGTTTTCACGGGGAGTGCGCTGTAACTGTCCAAAGGGGTCACAGGGCATTCCCAGCAGGCCTTACTGTCGCCTGAATAACAGCTTAAGTCCCAGATCGTCGCTGGCAGTCTTCTCCGCGGGCTGGACAGTCCACCGTTCAGGAGCTGGTACTGCTTTCAGACGAGAGTGGTGGATCCAGTGCTTGTATCCCTCGACCTTTGCTGCTGTGTGGGAGATCAGCAGGACGGTGTGGGGTCCCTTCCACTTCTCTTGAAGAGGCTCGTCCTTCCAGGTACGAACGAGAACGGAGTCACCGGGCTGCAGGGAGTGGACAGGGGCATCCAGCGGGAGAGGCTGCAAATCTTTGATATACCTGTGGAGAGAACAAAGAACAGCAGACAGAGAGCACATGTACTGAGATAAGAAACCGCAGCCTACCTCCCACTCCCCTAGCAGAACCGGTGTACCATTCATAGGCCATGCCCTCCCGAACATAATCTCAAAGGGGCTAAGCCCTAACCTGCCCTTTGGGAGAGCACGAACTCGGAGCAAAACAAGGGGTAAGGCATCAGGCCACCGAAGAGAAGCCTCTTGGCAGACCTTTGAGAGATGCCGCTTGAGTGTCTGATTAGTGCGTTCCACTACTCCACTGGCCTGTGGTCTCCATGGAGTGTGGAGCTTCCAGGGGATCTGTAAAACATCTGAAATCCCTTGAATGACTTGCGATGTGAAGTGTGTTCCATTATCAGACTCCATCCACTGGGGGAGTCCGAAGCGAGGAATGATCTCCTTGACAAACTTGAGAGCCACTGTTCTGGCAGTGTTGTTACGGCATGGGAAGGCTTCAGGCCATCCGCTGAATCGATCCACTAAGACAAGGAGATATCTGAACCCTTGGGTCCGGGGGAATTCAGTGAAATCTATTTGCCACACCAATCCTGGTCCTGGGGTAGGTTCCAGAGTGGCTGGCGGCACTGACACTCCTGGCCGAGGGTTGTTCTTTTGACAGACTAAACACTCAGCCTGTACTTGGGAAGCCAGGGGTCTAAGTCCAGAGGTTAGAAAATACTTATTCATAAGCTGGGTGAGAGCTTCCCTTCCAGCGTGAGTAGTCTGATGTAGTTTCTGTAGTACTGGCCGTATTAGGCTTTTAGGTAGGAGGATTTTCCCTTCTGTGGAGTGGAGCCATCCCTCCTTTTCCTGGAGCCCAAGTGAATTAGCCAAGTTCCTTTCTTCGCGAGAATACTGAGGAGCTGGGAGCTCACCCACTGATGGGATGAGAGCATGCATATGGGCCTCCTCAGCTCCCAATGGTTTCAGGGTGGCAGCTCGCTTGGCTTCCCTGTCGGCCCTAGCGTTGCCCTTGGCTACGTTCTGATCCTCTCGTTGATGAGCCTTGCAGTGTACAACTGCTACCTCCAAGGGGAGCTGTACTGCTTCCAGAAGCCGGAGGATCTGTGTCCCATATTTAACTGGAGAACCCTCAGCTTTCAGCATTCCCCTTTCCTTCCATAAACCAGCATGAGCATGCAGCACTCCAAAGGCATATCTGGAATCAGTAAAAATGTTAACTCTTTTTCCTTTTGACAATTCGAGTGCACGGGTTAAGGCTATCAATTCAGCCAACTGGGCTGACGTTCCAACAGGCAAACCCTCTGCTTCCACAGTTTCGTGGAGAGTTACAACAGCATAACCCGCCCTCCTTTGTCCATCTGTGACAAAGCTGCTGCCGTCCGTGTAACACTCATATTCTGCATTTGGGAGTGGCTGATCTTTTAAGTCTGCACGGCTGGAGTATTGGGCATCTATGATTTCTAAACAGTCATGTTCCTGCTCCTCTGTTTCTGGCAACATAGTGGCTGGGTTAAGAGAGGGGCAGGTTTGCAGGGAAACCTCAGGATTTTCTAGGAGTTTAGCCTGGTACCGAGCTACCCGAGCCTGGGTGAGCCAGAGACCACCCTTAGTGTCCAGCAGGGCTTGGACCATGTGAGGGGTATACACCTGCACAGTTCCCCCCAAAGTCAGTTTCTCCGCTTCACCAAGCACTAGGGCAGTTGCTGCGACCGCTCGCAAGCATGCTGGCCACCCCTTAGCAACTTGATCCAGTTGTTTAGAGAAATATGCCACAGGACGTCTCCAAGTTCCTAATAATTGAGTAAGTACTCCCAGGGCTACTCCTTTTCTTTCATGCACATACAGTTGAAACGGCTTAGAAAGGTCAGGCAGACCGAGGGCTGGAGCTTCCATTAGTTTTCTCTTTAACACTTTAAATGCCTTGTTAGCTTCTGAGGACCAGTGAAAGGGGTCGTGGTCTGCTCCCTTAACACATTCATACAAAGGTTTAACCCACAATCCGAACTCTGGGATCCATATTCTGCAGAAGCCTGCCATGCCCAGAAAAGCCCTAAGCCGTTTACGATTGCTGGGGACAGGGATTTGACAGATTGCTTCCTTTCTTTCATTTGAGAGCTGTCTCTCTCCCTGCCGTATGTGAAACCCTAAGTACTGTACTTCTAAGAGGGCAATTTGAGCCTTGCTCCGAGCTACCCGATATCCTCGTAGTCCAACAAAATTCAAGAGGCTCACAGTAGCCTTAAGGCAAGGAGTCAGACCCACAGCTGCAATTAATAAATCATCTACATACTGCAGGAGGAGGATTTTGTCCGCATTATCCCATTCTTCCAAATCTCTAGCCAGAGCCTGGCTGAAAAGGGTAGGGGAGTTTTTAAATCCCTGAGGTAACACAGTCCAGCAAAGCTGTTTCTTAACTCTTTTCCCATCCTCCCACTCAAAGGAGAAAATCTCCTGAGATTGAGTATCAACCGGAATTGTGAAGAAAGCATCTTTTAAGTCCAGGACCGAGAAGTGGGTGTACTGCCCCCCTATAGATGCCAAAAGTGTATACGGGTTTGGAACAAGGGGGTGCAGAGTCTTAACCCGTTCATTAACCGCCCTCAGGTCCTGGACTAACCGATATGTGCCATTGGGCTTTCGAACAGGCAGGATGGGGGTGTTCCAGGCTGACTGACATTCTCGCAATACCCCATACTTCAAAAACCGATCTATAGTTTCCTGCAGCCCTTCTCTGGCTTCCCTTTTGATCGGGTACTGCTTGATCCGCACTGGACCTTTTCCTGGCAGGAGCTGAACCTTAATGGGGGTATGATGGGCTGCCTTTCCTGGGACCCCCGATGCCCATACTAGAGGAAAAACCCGGTCCTCCCACTGGCTCCACTCTGGGGCTTGCATGGCTGAGGGCTCAACTGCAAGAGTCATTATCCAGGCATTCTCTGGGGGTAGGGTGAGAGTGATTTCATCTTGGGTGAAATACAGGGTTGCACCTAAGCGACAAAGCAGATCCCGTCCTAGTAGAGGCGTTGGACAGTCAGGGAGGTAAACCAGCTTGTGGGAGAGAGTTCTGTCTCCCAAAGCACATTCTGCTGGGGCATACACTGGACACTTGGTTCCTCTCCCTGTAGCACCGACCACAGTGAGGGAATCTGCCACAGGCAGCTGAAGGGGTTGATTTACAGCGGTTCGAGCTGCTCCAGAGTCTATTAAAAAGTCTATTTCTGAATTTCCCACCCGCATTTTTACTCGGGGTTCCGGGGGCAGGATAGTCCGTCTCCCCTGACACCCCTAGTCTTGATTCTCTGCTGCCATCATAGGAATATCTTCCCTCTCGGGGCACTCATTTTTCCAGTGTCCCTCCTTTCGGCATATGGCACACTGATTGCGACCCAAACGCCTTTCCTGTGGGCCAGGGCGCCCACGTCCACGGCCTCTCATTCCCCGGCCCCTTCCACCTCCTTCCTGAAACTTTCTTCTGCCACCAGCCTGTACTGCTGCAACCATCATCTTCACTTGCCTCTTCTCCTTCTCTCCCTCTCTAAGGCTATAAGCCCTATTTGCAGTTTCCAAAATCTGAGCCATAGACATTCCCATTAAATCCTCCTTTTTCTGCAATTTCCTTTTAATGTCAGGGGCCGCACGGCTGGTAAAGATACCTTTTATAATTGCCTCAGTTGCCTCAGCATCAGGGTCTGCATTAGTGTGTTGCCGAATGGCATCCCAAATACGCTGCAGAAATGCGACCGGACTTTCCTTAGGCTCCTGTATGAGCTCATAAGGCTTGGCCCAATTGTTATGGCGAACAGCTGAGTGTCGGAGTCCGTGCAAAAGCAGCTCCTTGTACACAGTGAGGCGGGTCTGACCATTAGGATCATTAGGATTCCACCTAGGATCTGCTGTGGGGACCATGTCGGCAGGAATGGGGACATTAAGCGGATCCCGATCATGCCTCTGCTGTGCCTCCTCCCTTGCCTTGGCTATAACCTGATTCCTCTCCACTTCAGACAACAAGGTCCTCATAAGGATATTACAGTCATCCCAGTCAGGCTTGTGACTGGCAAAACATCCCTCAAAAACCGAAATAAACTTGCTGGGGTTCGTTGAAAATTCCCCTGCCTGTACCTTAAAGGCTGCTAGGTCCACCGGATTAAAAGGCACATGCGTGTAGACCTGCATAGTAGTGGCCTGGCGCCCCTCCGCTCCATGTCGGGCTACCACAGTCTCAGTAATCAACGGATAAAGTCCCACTGAGGGGGAAATCCCCGGAGCACAGAGTACCTGTTCTTTATATGGTGGGGGTGTAGGAGCCGAAGGGGACACCGACTCTGCCATTACAACCAGGGAGGGGTTCGGGGAACTAACACTAGTGACTACCGAACCTGTCGGAGTCAAATTACACTTTAACAAGAGATCTGACTTATCTCTTAACGTCATAAACAACTGTACATACATAAATTCATTCCACTTATTCATTTGCTGACAAAACAAAGCTAATTGAAGGATCGTGTTGTAATTAAGTGATCCCTCCGGTGGCCACCTCTCCTGGCCCTCTAGCTGGTACTGAGGCCAGTCTACTGTACAGAATCTTTTCAGTTTACTTTTAGTCAATGGATCTTTTTCAAACACTTTCCAATTCATCAGAATGCATTCTAAGGGTGTACACCGTACCCTGCCTGTACTCTGTTCCTGCCCCATACCTATGGGAAGACACTGGGCGTCCCCAGGTCTTAACAGGCAAACAAAAGGCTAACAGCACTGGACTGTTCCTACCTTATCCACGAGACCGGTTCCCCACCGTCGCCCGTAGCTGCTTCTCCACTATCTGAGCGCGTTGCACCGTAATACCCTCCGGGGTCGACCACACTGCGTCTTCGCCGAGGCCCCCGATGAAATCACCGGTGCGCGCTGAGCATCGGTCGTCGCCGCAATCCGTCGACCTCCAGGAGGGGTCCGGGCAAGGCTAAATTTTAGCCTCGAGCCCACCCAGGGACGCCAAGACTGTTGCCGACCTAAAAGGCCTGAGGCAGCAAACAGTGGTTCTTGCCCGGTGTATCTCGCTCCAATAGACACACCAAGGTGGAGAAGCAGTTAAATGTTTATTTGAGTACTCAAATAACAGGATGCTCGGAGGCACACACACACATCTCAAATCGAGCACACCAGACATAAGCTGTGTCTCTCTTCTTATACACAAGTCCAGCTAGGTATCCCTATTACCCCCCACTATCTACTCCCCCCTCCTATCCTATAAGTCCCCTCCCATATAATAGACACATTGTATAGCTAAGGATTACATTAAACAGGTTAAATCATTCTTGACAACAAGCAATTCATTTTCTTAGTAACTTTTCAGGGCTGTTAGGTTAGTTTACTTCTGAATTTATTACCGTTCCTCCCCCCCCTCCTCCTCCTAAACCAGAGACGAGTGGCCTCTTTTTACTATCTCCTGGTGCCAGTTACACTGATAAGAAGCTTTTACACATTCCATTCTCACTTCTAACCTAGGAGTTCAACTGAAGTTTAACATGGAGGGACTTTGGACAAGCACAAAATAACTTTGGCTCATTCAGGCCTAGTATAAATGCCTGATGCCACCAACACCCCCGCCAGACGAAAAGGTTGGGGACCACTGCTTTAAGGTCAGAAGGGACCATTATGATCATCTAGTCTGACCTCCTGCACAATGCAGGTCACAGAATCTCACCCATCCACTTCTATAACAAACCACTAACCTACATCTGAGATATTGAAGTCCTCAAATTGTGGTTTGAGGACCTCAAGCTACAGAGAATCCTCCAGCAAGTGACCCGTGCCCCATGCTGCAGAGGAAGGTGAAAAACCTCCAGGGCCTCTGCCAATTTGCCCTGGAGGAAAATTCCTTCCCAACCCCAAATATGGCGATCAGTTAAACCCTGAGCACGTGGGAAAGACTCACCAGCCAGCACCCAGGAAAGAATTCTCTGTAGTAACTCGGATCCCAACCCATCTAACATCCCATCACAGACCACTGGGCATACTTACCTGCTGATAATCAAAGATCAATTGCCAAATTAATTGCCAAAATTAGGCTACCTCATCATACCATCCCCTCCATAAACTTATCAAGCTTACTCTTAAAGCCAGATATGTCTTTTGCCCCCTTGGAAGGCTGTTCCAGAACTTCACTCCTCTAATGGTTAGAAACCTGTGTCTAATTTCAAGTCTCAACTTCCTTGTGTCCAGTTTATATCCATTTGTTCTTGTGTCCACATTGGTACTAAGCTTAAATAATTCCTCTCCCTCCCTAATATTTATCCCTCTGATATTTATAAAGAGTAATTATATCCCCCCCCCACACCACCTTCTTTTGGTTAGGCTAAAGAAGCCAAGCTTTCAGTCTCCTTTCATAAAACAGGTTTTCCATTCTTTGGATCATCCTAGTCGCCAGTGTCTGAACCTGATATCCAGTGAGGAGAGAAAAACTGCTTAATTAGTTGTTGCCCAACCTAATAGGATTGAGAGTTTAGACTGTGTGCTTATATTTCTTTTAGTAACTGACTTTTTGCCTCAAACTTTTGTTTTCAAACTTCTTACTGTTTATCTTTACCAGTGAGGGAGGGGGGGAGAGAAAGAGAAAGAGAGAAGTATATGGCAAATCTGCTCAGGTTTTGCAAGGCTGGTTATATCCACTTTCCATTGTGGAAGTGGTGAACCAATTGAATATACACTGCTCGAGATGAGCGCTGCAAGATGGTATATTCCTGAGGTACAGTGCTGGGAGGATTTGGCTCTGTGCCTCTCTGTATGAAAGATGAGTGGCTCAGGGAGCATTTGTGCAGAGTGATCACAGCTCCTGGAGGGGTTTGCTGCTGGTCACTAGCAAGACACTGAGAGACAGCCCAGGCTGGAGAGCATTTGGGGGCACAGTGGTGCCCGGGGGATCCCATCACAACTACCTATTGCTGAGGCCTGGTCTACACTAAAGTTAAGTTAACCTAGCTACATTGCTCAGGGGGAGAAAAAACATCCACACTCCTGAGCAACAACTAAGCTGCCCTAACCCCTGGTGCAGACAGCACTAGGTCAATAAAATTCTGTCCACCTCTCCAAGAAGCAGTAGCTAGGTTAATTGCCTATGTGGATAGGAGAAGCCCTCCTGTCTAGACAGGTAGTTTCTACAGTGAAGCATCACAGCCATGGAGCTTCCTCTGTAGCATTTGAAGTGTAGATATTGCCTCAGACTGTTTGCCACATGTAGTGGTGCTGCATACATGGTTGCCCTAGTTTTCCCTAGGACTAACCAAGCACCTTCACAGTTCATGGGATGCACTAGATCCTGTCTTCACAGCACCAGTGCAACCATACCTGTATTACTGCATTGAGGTCTGGGAACCAGAAAGTGACAGGCTTGGGAGGAGTAGATTACTGGTAAACAATTCCACTATGTGCACACAATACTTCCATGGATAGTAATCAAAATGTACAAATAGGTAAAGAAAGAAAAGTGCTGCTAGAGAACTTAGGGTTTGATGTAAGGCTATTTACTTTGTGTACTTTGGCATGTGATGTTAAAAATCCAGATCACTGTAATTGTCTGACCTGCATAATTTCCCCACAACAGTAAAAGCTTAAAGGATAAAGTAAGAGTGCTTCAGTTTTTGTTCTTATCTGTCAAAATTATAAAATATCAAGGTCAAGTTCCACCAAGCCTACATACTGGAGGCAGATTGGAAAAAGCTGGGTAGGTTTGAGGGAGGACATGAGAAAGAAGGTTAAAAGAGCACAATGTCTGTAGCTTGGCTGAAGGTTGACTAACTGAAGTAGTAGACAGCTATAATCTGCAAATATAACCACCTCTAATCACCACCAGGTTTTGAACCTATGACCTTCAGCATCACCTCAAACATTTACCACCTGCACTAAAATAGCAATCCCATTAAGTGTCAGCAGTAGCAGACTTATCTTGCAGGGGCCCAGCAACTAAACAGGTACATGGCATTTTACCAGTGTTTTTTTTCCCCCTAGCCATTAGATCTGGTTGGAAGACACTGGTAAAATGTATGAGAACTAAAGGAGCAAGGCCACTAACAGTAGTGTGTTGTCCTCCAGTGGACCAGCCACCAGAGGCTACATGTCTGCCACCAAGCTGCAGCCACTAGAGCTGGTTAGAAAACACACAGTAGGGGGGGAAATGCTGTTTATTGGGGAGAGAGACTGGATGACCTAATTAGCTCTTTTTATCTCTGACTTCCATGATCCTTTGAAGTGTACAAACTGAGCAAAGAGGATCTATGGCTAAACTATTTCCTGAGCCAGATTATCAGCTGGTGAGAGTCAACACCGCTCCATAGATCTGAATGGTACCTTCCCAATGTATAAGAGCTCAGAATCTGGCCCAAGCTTTGGGTACGTCCTGACTGCCCACCGTATCGGTGGGTAGCGATTGATCCCCAAACACGCTCCCCATTGACTCTGGAACTCCACCGGAGCGAGCGGCATCGGCAGGGGAGACGCAGACATTGATCCCGTGCTGTGAGGACGGGAGGTAAGTCAGAATAAGACGCGTCAACTTCAGCTACGGTATTCCCGGAGCTAAAGTTGCGCATCTTACATCGACACCTCCCCCCCACCCCCAGTGTAGACCAGGCCTTTAAGGCTTAGACTTCTAACAGTAACACCCCCACCTCTTAACTACTGGGAGGCTGCATGTTAATAGTGCTGAGAGAACTCAGCATCAGAACAGTGATTAAAAGGAATCAAATGAAGCCCATAAAGTTTTGGCTATTAAACACCTAGGGAACTGTCACTGGGTACACTGACCACTGTGGTGACATCTGGGGGATTAGCTCTCTCCTGGTCTGGCACCCTCTCCTTTGGTTGCTTGTTCCATGGTCTCTCTGGATGCAGGATGCTCCCTCTTCATGACTCAGCCCTCTAGCCAGGTCACTATAGTCCTCCCATTTTGGGCTATCTGCTATCATGGGCAGTTTTCTAAACCACGTCCAAGTCTGTGCCACTTCCCCAGTGGTCAGCAAGAGAACCCAGCCCCACCCCTAATGTAGGTTCTAGCCCAGGGACCCTATCTCCCAGAAACCACTGCTTGCTCAAGCTCCAACCTTGTTTGTCCCTGGACTCTTTCCTATCTGCTGGTGCCCTCCCCGCTTGGTTTAGCGGCCTATGCTTCCTCCACTCCCAGCTTCTTGCCAGGTTGTAGCCCAAGGCAAATCCCAGAGCTTACTCCCCCCGTAGTGCTTCTCCTTGGCTAGGTACAATTCCTCTTCTCTCCAAGGAGGAGCTCTGCTGTCCCTCCCTGCAGCGCCTTCCTACTTGTGCTTTCTTCTTCATAAGGCTGTCCCAGCTCCTTCCCCTGCTGGGCTTCATCAGCCATTAGGCCTCAATCTGACTTTCCTGCAGGTGCAGCCTGCAAGGTTGATTGGCCTATTTTACCTGTCCAAGCCTTGTGTGGGGTAGGCACTATCACAGGGAAACCAAAGGACAGGTCTCCCCACACCACAACATCAGTGAGTGTGCACAGACACCTGAGCGCACACACATTGCTTTAATGTGTTTGTGCTATTTGCATAATATTATTGAAGTATTGGGGCTGCAGTCACGTACATCCTTTTATTCAGCAGAAAAATTAAATTACACACTAAAAAAGTTTTCACCACATTGTAATTTATGTTCTGGACAGGAGCAGATTGTTTTTGTATTCCAGCAAATATTACAGCCTCTTGGTCTTAATGAATTCATGAGCATTGATTCCTAAGGGTAATAGTATGAATATTATACTGGAAAATAGTGTTTCTGACCAATGTGCTTGGCACTTTAAGCTTTGTACAATCATTTTTCACAATTTATCTGTCCTGAGATGGAGCATATGGAATTCAAGACCAGCTGGAAGGTGCCTCAAAGGGCTGAAATTAAATGATACAAAAAAAGGGTTGCTCTCAGAATTAGTAAAGATGTTTCTCTTTCTGAAACGGCTAAAAATTCTTATTGATCTCAAATTTAAGTGGAATATTTTCCTGATTAAAGGGCTTCAGACTGCTGGGCAGCCTTTCACCCACCACTGAAATGCAGCCATTTCTGGAGTGGAGCGCAGTTGCTGTTCAGCGATGCTAAGCAACCACATGTATGTCAGCTCAGGAGAGGAAAGCAAATCCCACCTCTAATTGCAAGGAGAATCTTAGATAGTTAGGCATATACTTAAGTCACTGCAGGATGACTTAAGCATATGCCTGTCCTTAACTTTGCACATGGTAAGTACTCCTGTTAACTAGCCTTTGCATTATCAGGGTCTCTTTGGTAAACAGTTACCCAAGCTAGAACTTAGGTAGGACTTTATTATAGTATCTAAAGGCTGAGTTGTGCTAGGCATTCTACAGACATGGTAAGAGCCTCTGCCCGAAAGAGCTTATCTAAGCTGACAGAGAGGGAAAGTGACACAGTAGATCAGTGACAACTGAGTCTAGAAACTCAAGCTGTCCAACTCCAAAGCCAATGTCCTACCTGCTAGACTACTCTGCCTCTCCTGAGTTCTGCAGTCTAGTGGCCACTGCTACAAAGATAACTGTGGTTAACACCCCTACCCTGTGATCTTTTTAAAAAGTGGAAGTCAAACCTAGGGAGGTAAATAGAAAGGAGCATAAACAATGCCAAATTAAGTGTAAAAATGTAATAAGCCAAAAAAAGAGTTTGAAGAACAGCTAGCCAAAAACTCAAAAGGTAATAAAATGTTTAAGTACATCAGAAGCAGGAAGCCTGCTTAACAACCAGTGGGGCCCAAGGATGATTGAGATAAGGAGCTCTTAAAGACGATAAAGTCATTGTGGAGAAACAAATTCTTTGCTTCAGTATTCACGGCTGAGGAGGTTAGGGAGATTCCCAAACCTGAGCCATCCTTGGCAGGTGACAAATCTGAGGAACTGTCATAGACTGAAGTGTCACGAGGAGGTTTTAGAATTAATTGATAAATTTAACACTAACAAGTCACCAGGACCAGATGGTATTCACCCAGGAGTTCTGAAAGCTCAAATGTGAAATTGTGGAACTATTAAGTATGGTTTGTAACCTGTCCTTTAAATCAGCTTCTGTACCCAGTAACTGGAAGATAGCTAATGTAACACCAATATTTAAAGAGGGCTCTAGAGGTGATCCCAGTAATGACAGACCGGTAAGTCTAATGTCAGTACCAGGCAAATTAGTTGAAACAATAGTAAAGAATAAAATTGTCAGATGCATAGAACATAAATTGTTGGGCAAAAGTCAACATGGTTTATGTAAAGGGAAATTGTGTCTTACTAATCTATTAGAGTTTGAAAATGTCAAACAAACATGTAGACAAGGGGGATCTAGTGGACATAGTATACTTAGATTTCCAAAAAGCCTTTGACAAGGTCCCTCACCAAAGGCTCTTGCACAAATTAAGTTGCCATGGGATAAGAGGGTCTAAGATCCTTTCATGGATTGAGAACTGGTTAAAAAGACAGGGAACAAAGGGTAGGAATAAATGGCGAATTTTCAGAATGGAGAGGGGTAACTAGTGGTATTCTCCAAGGATCAGTCCTAGGACCAATCCTATTCAATTTAGGAATAAGTGATCTGGAGAAAGGGGTAAACAGTGAGGTAGCAAAAGTTTGCAGATGATACTAAACTGCTCAAGATAGTTAAGACCAAAGCAGACTGAAGAACTTCAAAAAGATCTCACGAAACTAAGTGATTGGGCAACAAAACGGCAAATGAAATTTAATGTGGATAAGCGTAAAGTAATGCTCATTGGAAAAAATAACCCCAACTGTATGTACAATATGATAGGGGCTAGTTTAGCTACAACTAATCAGGAAAGATATCTTGGATAGTTCTCTGAAAATGTCCCTGCAATGTGCAGCGGCTGTCAAAAAGGCAAACAGGATGTTAGAAATCATTAAAAAAGGGATGGAGAATATCTTATTGCCCTTATATAAATCCATGGTATGCCCACATCTTGAATACTGCGTACAGATGTGGTCTCCTCATCTCAAAAAAGATATACTGGCATTAGAAAAGGTTCAGGGAAGGGCAACTAAAATGATTAGGGGTTTGGAATGGGTCCCAAACCAGGAGAGGCTAGGACTTTTCAGCTTAGAAAAGAGGAGACTAAGAGGGGGAATATGATAGAGGTGTATATAAAATCATGAGTGATGTGGAGAAAGTGAATAAGGAAAAGTTATTTACTTGTTCCCATAATATAAGAACTAGGGGCCACCAAATGAAATTAATGGGCAGGTTTAAAACAAATAAAAGGAAGTTCTTCACACAGCGCAGAGTCAACATGTGGAACTCCTTGCCTGAGGAGGTTGTGAAGGCTAGGACTATAACAGGGTTTAAAAGAGAACTAGATAAATTCATGGAGGTCAAGTCTATTAATGGCTTTTAGCCAGGATGGTCAAGAAACGGTGTCCCTAGCCTCTGTTTTTTCAGAGGGTGGAGATGGATGGCAGGAGAGAGATCACTTGATTGTTACCTGTTAGGTTCACTCCCTCTGAGGCACCTGGCATTGGCACCTGACAGGATACTGGGCTGGATGAACCTTTAGTCTGACCCAGTATGGACATTTTTATGTTCCTTGAGATAGGCAATTGAGAGGGGAGCTATTGGCAAGGACAGTCTTATAGAAGAGACCTCCCCTGATACAGGAATTAGCACTTGTAGAATTAGGATCTGTAATTGCTCTTTCCTTCACTTTACTATTGGTTTCCCTCTGCTCTAAGAAATCCCCCTTTGCAGCTTCAGTTTTTGCCTGACATTTGAAGGATGAGCTATTAACGATACTAAATGAATAACTGTTAGAGTATATTTGAGAAGATCATAAAAATCTGTAATGTCATGATGTCAAGCAAAGTTTGATGTGTTTTTTTTTAAATTATGCATGTCTTCTATTTTTCCCCCTTCCAACATTGATCTGAAGCTTTCAGAGGGACATTAATCTACCTGCCCACATCAGAATCCTTAATTATTCACATTCAGCCATATATCTAATTCCTTGGGAGCTCCCAGAGGATCTGCAATTGTTTGAATTTTATTTCTGAAACTCAGGCTCAGCACTGTTTTCCTCTCCTTCTTGCCCTTATATTGGTACAGGTAGGATGTTTGTAATGCAAGTCAGCTTTGTGGTTCCTCCTCCTTCCTGCTTTTCTTCAAGTCAAGGGTTCTGGCCACTCACCATAAGGAGTTTTTCCCCTAGGGGAAAAAAGGCATGGGATCATTTTGGATCTCAGCTGTGTGATGCTCAAGGTGCTAAAGGTTAAGGGTTCAACTGTGTAACCTTTACTCAAGTAGTTCCCTTTACTTCACATTCCTGACTCTGGAAACACAATAACTCCTCACTTACCAGCCCAGTTAACGTTGTCACATTGCTCATCTATTAGAGAACATGCTCATTTAAAGTTGCACAATGGTCCCTTACAATCTCATTTGGCCACCTGCTTTGTCCACTGCTTGCAGGATTCTCTGGAAGAGCAGCCTGTCCTCATGGAGGCTTGGAACCAAGGTGGACCGGCAGCCCCCCTAAGTTCCCTGTAAGTAGGTATGAGGCTGGGCAGGCACCCAGCAGGCTATTACTGGACAGTTCAAGTGTCCCTCCCCCCAACTGCCATGCTGCTCCTGCCCTCTGCCTTGGAGCTACTCCCGAGACCCTCCTGCTTGCTGTGCAGAGGGGGGAGAGGGGTGCTGATGTCAGGGGGTCATCATCTCCCCTCCCCCCCCCCCCATCTCCCCACAGCAGGGCTGAGAACAGAGGGAACTTGCTGGAAGCTGCTGCTGTGTCTGAAGTAACTTGCGGATCTACTTAAAAGGGCAGCGTACTTAAAGGACAATGTGCAGTGTTGGACACACAGTGTCTGTTGCACATGCATGGCCTGGAAAGTGCCATGCATCTGCCATTCAGAGGAGGGAGTGGTGTGCTCCAGCAAGATAATGTGGGTTCATCAGCATTGGCAATCACTGCCCTGCATCTATTGTGTTTCCTCCCTCCTGCCTCAATCCATGCTGCCTTGTAGAGTGAAGCTATATTAATATGTTAACCCTTGAGGACTCAGCCAAGTGCTAGTTCAGAGGTAGGCAACCTATGGCACGGGTGCCAAAGGTGGCACACGAGCTGATTTTCAGTGGCACTCACACTGCCCAGGTCCTGGCCACCAGTCTGAGGTGCTCTGCATTTTAATTTAATTTTAAAATGAAGCTTCTTAAACATTCTGAAACCTTATTTACTTTACATAGAACAATAGTTCAGTTATATATTATAGACTTATAGAAAGACCTTCTTAAAAGGTTTAAGATGTATTACTGGCATGTGAAACCTTAAAGTGAATAAATGAAGACTCGGCACAGCACTTCTGAAAGGTTGCTGACCCCTGGGCTAGTTCATTTAGTAGCCAGGCATTCCCTGGGAAATATTCCACCCTCTTACTCCACCATCTCAACCATTCTTCAAAATAATTGCTGTGTATAGTATTAAATTGTGTTTAAAACTTATATACATATACAGTATAATGTCTTGTCTCGTGAAAAAAGTTTCTCTGGAACCTAAGCCCCCCTATTTACATCAATTCTTATGGGGATATTGGATTTGATTAACAGCATTTTGCTTAAAGTAGCACTTTTCAGGAACATAACTACAATGTTAAGTGAGGTGTTACTGTACTGTTCTTGCTCAGCCTAGCTCAGGACATCTGTTTTAGAGACAGATTCTCCACAGACCGATTCCTGTGAGCACCTGTCCCAATATCAGGGTTGCATGCTCTAGCTCTGATTTTGAGAGATTCTGCAACAGCCAGAATCTTGCAGAAACTTGTTTTGCTGCATTAGTATCCCCATACAAGGAATAAAGGGGGTATTTTCATAAGTACTCCTATATTATTTCTGCAGCTACATTTGCCAGTGTCTGCCAGTGAAACTAGCTTATGGTGCAATTTGCAGAAATCTGCTCCACTGGGCTAAACTGAAATGTTGGGAATGCAAAGCCTGGCTTTGTTAGAGAATTTCTAATGACCCCACAAGAAAGTATGATGCAAAAGGGAACAGCCTGCAGAAGGAGCAAGCAAGCTAAGCAAATCTCTTGGCAGTTGCCATGTGTCAAGCAAGCAATATATTCCACACAGCAAAATGACTAAGACGAGAGCAGGTAAAAGATGCTATTACTGCTTGGGCTCAGGGCAGGTGAGGCGGCTTCTGGTTCCCTTGAGGTACTTTTAATAATCAGGGGAAGTTGAAGGTCCACTTAGTCCAGGGAAAAAGCTTGTTGAACTCCGAGCTGGGGTGAGAAAATGAGAAGCTTCTGAAACAGCAGGTCTGCACTGTATCTACACAAGCCTTTCCCAGCTGCCAATTAGAGCTGCACCCTTCCTGACCTCCAGTAAATGCTCTATTTCTTCTCACTGGGGGGTGGGGGAAGAGTAATTCCTCCTTCGCTTTCACCAGACTTGGTTCTGTGCGTCTTGGTGTCAAGTCCTGTTTACTTGCTTTGCAGTCCCCAGTATGATCACACCTGCTGCCTATCTGCCATTGATGTGGCACTTAGGAGCCCCAGTCATGGACCAGGACCCTGTTGTGCTAGACATCGTGCAAAGCATGTACCACTGATTTCCTGGGACATTTCTCTAGGATTATTCTTCACATTAGAGTTGCATCAAGAGGCCAGTCTATTCTAGGCACTGTACATTCCTGCTCCAAAGAATTTACCATCTAAACCACACCAACAGGAATGCTATTCTCTTTACAGATAAGGACTTGAGGCAGAGATTAAGTTACTTGTGTGACCTTTGTCAAGGAGTCTGTGGCTGAGTGGAGACCAGAACCCAGCTTTGCAGAGTTTTAGTCTACTGCCTTAACCACAAGACTGTTCTTCCTTTCTGCAAATTTGGCAGTTATAGTTCAAGTCAGTGCTATGTAGAGTAGCAAGTGTGAAGTTTCTCCATGGGGGTTGCAGACACAACCAGCTCAAGCTGACCCTTGGCTCCATGTTCATGACATCTTTGCTCACAGGTATTTGGTTTCCTATCTAATAAGCGCCTCATTCCATTAGAGCACTGTTCTGTGCCTTCCCCATGCTGGGGTGTTACCCATAATCCTGGGCATATCACCTTGCATGCCTGACAGTCCCTGGAGAGACACTATTCCTGCTTAACCTACCCCATAGCCACATCTTTAGAACCCTCAACAAGGGAGGAACAGAATAGGAAGCTACCCAGCACAGGTGAGGATAAGGGGGCAAATCCCTCCATCTCAGGTGTAATTCTATTGACCTCAAGAGTAAACTTGGCACCATGTTTTTAAACATTCTACCTGGGGCACTGCATGAAACCTGTGCAAATGCACTTGGCAGAGAAGGCATGTCTCACCAGCCAGCCTTTGTATCTCTTTCTGCAACTTGCTATAAAGCAGGACAGATCAGCAGGTTAGAAAACTCAAGATTTACAGTCCCTAGAGAGTGAATTAGCAAAACACAAAGTACAGACTAAACTTTGAATGTTTTGATTTGTGCCTGTTCCATGCACATGGTGTCACACAGACAGAAGGGCAGCACTGGGATTGCTGCAGGGAAACAAATCCTTGGGCTTTGCCAGGATGCTAGAGGAGGGAGGGTAGAATCCTGGATTTTGACATACCTGTAGCCTGGGCAAGAAATTATAAACATAACAACGAGATCCAGGGCCAGTTACTCTGCAGGTGCAAGTTAGCATCACTCTACTGATTTCATGCCATAGCAATGGGGCATCTATGGAGCTATTCTGATTAAACCCCAGCTAAGGACCTGGCCTTCACTGTCCCATTAGAGTGGGGGGCCTTCTAAGATGGCTCTGGAGCATGGACATCTTGCAGGGGTTCAGAGCATGAACAGGTACAAGATCCCTTTGCACAGATACCCTGGGCCTCCTGGGCTCCATGCAGATTCTGAGCGAGCCATCAGGCTGCAGGCAGGAGTGGACAACCCCGCAGCCTTTACCAGGAGAGTCAAATCCCTCATGACTCTGGGGGGTAGCCTCTATGATGGGCTCCTCTCAGATTTCCTTACTAATGGGACCTTCCTGTGGCTTTAAGCAAGGGAGTGTTATCTGGCCTATTAAACTGAACATTTCTATATAAACACCAATACCAAAAATATGGCCTTGTTTCTCCACAGCCTTACACCACCACATCTAGCTTTAACTAGGTTCCCTGGTCTGCAGCCTCAGCAGAGAGGCCAAGGACTGACTCTGCTCTGCATTGCCCTCAGACCTAGGGGTGGTCCTTCCATTGCAGGGATTAAGCCTATTGGGGCAGCAGCAAGAGGGGAGCTTGTGGTGTTGTGGCCTGCACTGCACTATTATGGGGATGTAGAGCCAAGAGACTCACCCATCATGGTGTACAAATCCTGGAGCTTACAGGATAATCGATGTATTTTCTTAACAGAAGAGCTCAGTGCTGAACTGGGTTCTCCATTTCACTTGGTTGGCCTCATGCAGAGTATTAAGGAGCTGATCAAGACATTGACTTGACAATTTGAAAATTTTGACAGACATTCTGGGATTTCTTGACCCGCTCTAATATACTAGATTAGTGGCTAGAGGCCAGCACTGTGCTAATTGCTGTATAAAAAGTTAGAGATTGCAACAAGTTGCTTATATGCCAAACTGAAAAGAAAAGCACTCACCTGTTTTGCTGGTTGGGAAACAAGCAGAGCAATGTGAGGCCTGGTTTTCAGAAGAGTGCAGCACACTGGGTCCCGAACACTTGAAAATCTGGCCTCTAATTCTAGTGTCTGAGTTCCTTTGGAGATCAGGCTGCAATTGCTCAGCCCTTGCAAGTCTAGCCCCCACATGTGTTGTTGAAACTTTGACAAAGCCAGTTCTACCAAATCCCACTCCAGTGTCTTTATCTTACAATCCAGAGCAGGGGCAAAGAGCACTGCACACCCCTAGTCAATGCCTGACCAAAAAAATCCCTTCACCATTGCATCTTCCCTCCTTGCTCCTAGTCCCCTTTTCCTCTGTATGCCTCTCGCCTTTCATTCCATTCTGCGTCCATCTCACAATGCTGCCACCTTCCTTCTTTCAAGCAAGAGTTCTGCTGTGTGTGCAGCGGGTAGGCAGTGCAGTGTAAAAAACTCCCATTAATGGTCTGGCATTTGATACATTATCAGTTGACGATACAGAGGGAAGAAATATATTGCGCAAATTACTTGATAATGCATAGCACCCAGACACCATGACCTTCAAAAATGCCTGTAATAGGAAAAAAGAAAAACAACCCAGCCTTGCTTTGCAAGAACACTTGATAGTCTAGATGGAAAATGGATTTATTTATTTTTTTTACTATTCTAACCTGCTTTAACTCTGCCCTCAAGGTCAATAGTCTCAGTAACATTTTCCTCCAAGAAAATGTTGGTACTCTTATGGGACCCTGTGGGAATTTCAGTTCAGGTGCCTCCAGAAAGGAGCTCAGTCCATATTACCTGATGGGTAAGGCTCTGGTGAACATGCCTTGTGTTCGTGATGGGCTAGTGAGCCAAGCACAGCTACACCTCCCCCAGGTCAGGTCTGGGAAACAGGATGAGCATCCAAGAGGGAGCGTGGAATGCTCAGAGGGAGCGAGCAAGCTTATGGGCAACAATGACTAAAATAAGAACAGCAGCTAAGTCTCACTGATTGTCTACACGTTTGACCAGTTTAGTTTAAGGTGTGAATTTAAGCCTGTGCAAACCCTGGGGGCTCTTATTTCAGCTTATGAGTAGCTTACTGTAGTTTAGCTAAAATTGATCCTGATCCCCACACACGGCTGTAGTTAGGCCTAATCAGTTAAACTGAGTTAGGCCTAGTCTACAGTACAAAATTATGCTGGCATACCTATGAGTGCATGTGTCGCAGTTGGGGGGTGTAAAATCACTCCCTAGGCAACACAGCTATGCTGCCAAAACCCTCAGTGTAAACACAACTACGTTGGCAGCAGAACTCCTCCTGTTGGCATATATTATGTCTATACTAGGAGGCTAGGCCAGTGTAGGCTCTATTGCAGGGGTAGGCAACCTATGGCACACATGCCAAAGGTGACATGAACTGATTCAGTGGCTCTCACACCACCTGGGTCCTGGCCACCGGTCTGGGGGGCTCTGCATTTTAATTTAATTTTAAATGAAGCTTCTTAAACATTTTAAAAAGCTTATTTACTTTACATACAACAATAGTTTAGTTATATATTAGACTTATAGAAAGACCTTCTAAAAACATTAAAATGTATTACTGGCACACGAAACCTTAAATTAGAGTGAATAAATGAAGACTCAGCACACCACTTCTGAAAGGCTGCCGACCCCTGTTGCTTACACAGGGCCTTGGTTAACGGTTGCCGCTCTGTGCGTCAACCCTCAAAATGGTTTGATCCTGGCTTATATCAGGTTTGATTGTGTCTATAAATTTGGATGAGCAAGCTAAACTAATAGCACCAGATCAAAACTAAGAACAGTGTCTGCACTGCTTGAGAAAGCTTGAAGCTAAATGGAAATAAATGTCCACACAGGCGTTTAGACCAGTTGAACATCAATTTAAAGAGTGATTTAAGTTTAAACCAGTGCAACTTGCCTGTGTAGAGAAATTCTGAAGTAGAAAGATGGAGCAAGCCTGAATGAAGGGAGGAGATGGGTTAAGGTAATTGGATAAGGGACAGTTGAAGGAAAGAGGATAGGATGGCAAAGGTGGTGAGGATGGCATGGAATATTCTGCTACAAATTGTTATCAGGGCACTGGCAAGAGATCAAGCTGAGCTTTGCTTATCTCCAGACACCATTGTGCTGACCTGAGCCCTGACTGCAACATCAGGAATTCCAGGGCCAATTTCAGCCCTGGAGTAAAATTAATATAGCTTGACTCCAGTGCCCCCTTATGCCCAGACTGGACTGGACTCCTGATGGAGAGGGAGGTAGGAGGAGCCAGCATTTAATGCTGCTGATTGGATGGTGCATGGGAAACACAGAAAGTGGGTTTCCTCGGGGGAGATCTAGTCCAGAGGAGTAAAAGCAAAGGAAAATGGTAGGAATCCAGGGCACAGACCCATCCCTGCACTTATTTGCACTGTGGTAGCACTGAGGAGCCCCAGCCATGGGGCAGATGCTGTACAATCACAGCACAGACAGATGGTCCTTGCCCTTTACAATGCATGGTGGCTCATTGATAGCAGTGCACCTCCCTGGTACAGAGAAGATTGCAATGTACTCATCTCTGTCATCCTCTCCATATAGAGAAAAATGTCATGTTCATCAATACAAAGGCCCCAATCCAGCAAAGTACTTCACCTCTAGGGACCACCCAGATGTTCAAGTGCCTTGCTCGATCTAGGTCAGTAACCTAGTTTTGGGACATCAGGGCATGACCATTTTGTTGCTGGCGGCTCAAAGGGGGACTAGGAATGCAGTGGTATCTCAGTGAAGCAAACCCTACCTTGCTGCTTTGCAGTGCTGAACACAGTGCAGCTGGCAGGCTAGAGTCAGGTCAGCAGCCAGCAGACGGGGTGGGATTGCTCTATGGTCCCGTTATCTAGCCTCATGCATCCCTTTCTCCTTTCTGGGCTGTTCATTGTAGCAAATATCCCTCTGTAAAACTTCAGAAACTCCAGCTGTCTGCAAGTAACAAGCATTCCCCAGTGACCAAAAATAATGGTCTGGTTTCCATGGCAATATTCCTTCCCAGGTGGGGTTACAGTCAACTGTTCTCGCCCTGCTTGCAGTCTCTCGCAAGACAAATTCTGTGGAAAATAGCCTCTTCTCTTATTGACATGGCAACATAACTATCAGCCAGGCAGAGGTAACAAAGGTCCCCAGCTAAGAGGTGATGCGACATGCTGCTGACACATTTGACTCCAATCCCTTTTAGTGCTGTGCACAGTTTGCTCACATCTGCAGCAAGGGGGTTATTTATTCTGTCCTTTTTTTGCAACTAACAGCTGAGTAGGGCCCAGAAGTACCAGTTTTCATAGTCCTTGTGTCCAAATATCTCAGCTGCAAAGACTTTGTACACAATTCCACCACTGCTCTTTCTGGAGGGCAACACCCCTAATGACCCAAATGCCTTTCATGCATCAATTGCATGCATGGAATTCTGCAGATACCCTTTTCCTGATATGAAGTTGTGGACATGGGGACAACCCATCCTATCAGATGAGCCAGGTCAATTGCAAAGAATCACAGAGGAAGCAGAAACATGGTTAGTGATTGGACAGAATTCAGTTCCAATTCCTTGTTCCACCATATCTGTGCAGCCTCCAGTTCTTCCCACCTGAATACAGACCCGGCCTTTTAAAGAGAGTTTCCTTTCCCATAACAAAGGAGTATCTTATTTTTGGCAGAAACTCAGTTGTTCAACAGCATTCAAGTTGCAGGATCTGAGAATTTTTAAAGGGCCAGGACTTTATGAAGGTAGTAACTTCGTTGCACAAGCTTACATCTCTATCTTGCTGTATTTGTTTTACAGACTGGTAAAATCACATCTAACTGAAAGGGTCATTGTGAAAATTAATGGGACTTACGTCATTTTGGAAGATGGGCAAGACATACCAAGTATTAATAGGAAGCACCACCATACCCTGGGGTATTGGGGGTGAGCATGAAAGAGTCAAGGGGGAGTTGAATGGTTATTAGTGGGTTTTACAGTAACACTTAACCAAGACCAGAGTCTGGTTGTGCAAGGTGCTGTACAAACACCTAGCAAGAAAGAGCTGACAGTCCACACAGACAACAGAGCAAGGGTAGGAGAGAAGCAGGGAAGCAGCAACTTCCTTAAGGTCACATAGCAAGTCAGCAAATGCAACCTAGAGCCCAGTGCCCAGTCAACTATACAGAATAGCTGAGTAACACCATCAGCTACATTTTCCTCTTCTGGTCTCATTGACTTGCTCAGGCACTCCACTCCCACCGTGAGTGGGGGCATTGTTGCAACAGCATTTTGATTTATTTTTAGCAGTACAATCAAGCATCCATTTTTAAAGCTCATAAACAGGCCCTGCCACCCTCCCATCTTATCATATCATGAAGGCAGGTAAGGAAAGCATCCCACCAAGGTGGCGTTCAAACATCATTGCCAGATGCCTGGGCCCCCATCCGTCTCAGCTGTCGGAAGAGACAGGCCCTCTGCTAAAAGGGAAAACATGTTTATAGCAAAGCATTTGGAGTGTGTGATTATGTCAGATCCTGCATTCAAATGTCAGCTATCCAGGGAGAGATCTAAGTGACACACTGAAGCAACAGCACATCCTTAGCAGCATCCGTGACTGACAGCTACAAGCGCTGGCTAATGACACTATGGGAGTCTGGAAACTGTTGAGGTGAAGGATGTTCCTGCTCAAAGCATTATCTTCAGACCAACTAAGTCATCTGTGTTATCTTACAGCACTTTGCATCCCTGGCACACACCATGCCAGAGACTGACAGTGACTTACTTTGAAAGTCAGATTTTCCATTTTGCTCAAGTCATTGGTAATACACAAGGTACTGGGCCCCATGCTGTATTAGCAGCCTGCCTTTCAGGATTGATATTGGGTGGGATTTTCAAAAGGAGCTAAGGCCAGGATCCCCAGAAGTATTTAGGCATCTAACTTGTATTGGCACCTAACTCTCTTTAGGGCTATGGGCCTAAGTGACTTAGATGCTCAGATCCCATTTAATTTCAATGTCACCAACAGTAATACTTTCAGAGGCCCCTAAGTCACTTAATACCTTTAAAAACCTGGCCCTAAATCTTGCTGAGCTCAGCCTCACGACAACCCGATTTAGGAGCCTAAGTCATTTTCAGAAGGGATCCAGGCACTTACGAGTCTAAATCCCATATGCATGGGACAGCTAATTGCATGAGTGTCTAGATGCCCAAGCCCTGATCAGGCTCCCACTCTGCCAGGCACCATACAAACACAATGAGGGACAGTCCCTGTGCCAAAGAGTTTACAAACTAGAGTAGACAAGGCAGGTAACGGGCAGGAAGGGAAACAGAGCCACAGGGAGGGGAAGGTCACACAGCAAGCCAACAGTATAGCTGGGACTAGAACCCAGGATTACCTGACTTCCTGTTCAGCTCCCTACTCATAAGGCACACTGCCTGCTCTATAGCCAATGTGTTGGCTAATGGAGGAGATATGAGTAAGCGCTAGACATCAGGGCAATAATCACAAAGGGGTAAATTATATTTCACCCCTTGCACCTCTATGACCAAGAAGCAACTCTGGGAATCACAATTTACCCTTTCCTATGGAGGAAGCAGAGAAGTAGTAATTTGCTTCCAGTCTCTACCAGCTCAGTGCATATTCAGCCAGCCAGCTCTGCCCATTAATCCACCTACTTCCCACGCACCTGCTCCAGGGTGGCCAAAAGGCCTGCGGTGATGGGGGTTCAAGGTGTGGATGGTCTAGTTAGTGCATCTGATAGCCAACCTCATGGTGTCAGGGGTCAGTAGCAGTGCTTAGTCCCTTCCCCCCCCCCCCACCCCTGGCCCTCCCTCTCCACTTGGTCCCAGCCCAGGGCCCTGGGGGAAGTAACACAGGCCGGTTCCTCCCCATAGAAAGTCTAAATCTGCCACCTTGGGCTACTTCCTACCTATGTGCCCCTTCAGTTTGGGGCATGGCTCTTATAGTCCAAAGAGGCAATAACTTCACAAAGTCCCAAATATGCAGGCCCCACAAGACCTACTGCCTCTTGAAGTGGGGGTGGGTGGTTGAGGAAGGCACTACTGGGGACCTTACCATCTACATTGTCCCCCTACTCAGGCTCTACCTTCTGTCCAACTTCCTTGGAAAAGGATTGTCCCCTCCTGCCACCCCTTACCTAGGGTTCTGAATGCCTTTTAACCTGCTCCTCCAGCTGCAGCATGCCTAGTGGGCCTGTAAAGGTGGGACTAGCATTGCCTTTAACCCCTATGGGCTCTGTATGAGTTTTGGATATCCCACCACACCTTGTCTATGTGGAAACATTGTGGTGATTTTAACAAATTAATTTTTAAACTCCATTTCATTAAACCTGCATATGTACGCACATATGTCTGCATTACCACAGTCTTGTGAGCTAGGGTGCTCTACTCACCACAGGTATGGCAACTCCTCATGGCCACTCTGCAGATTAGCACGGCAAGGTCAATGTCTCTCCCCACAGTTGCACTCTCACTTCATCTCTGGTCTGCAGCCCCTTTCTCACTCCAGGAACTGCAGTATCCTCTTTGGGACCCTCCAGCCAGGTCACTCCTTGTTTTCCCCTTCCAGGATACAGTCCTTCAAATCCTCTGTCACTCCCATAGTGACTCAGGCAGTCTTCCCATTCATTGTCCCACCAGGGCCACTTCCACAGTGTGGGTAGGGGAATGCAGGCCAACCTTGTACTCCAGATTCCAGCCCAGGGACCCTACAACAGGCAGCCAACCATTCCTCAACCTTGCTGCTGACTTCCTGGGCTGCTTCCTACCCCCACTCTCTGGGGCTTGCCAGCCTCTCTACTCCTTCCTCACCGGGAGCAAGTGCAGGCTATTTCTTGCTATAGCCCCCAAACACACCTCCCTTCTCCCCTGAAGTACGTGTACAGCCCCTTCCAGTAGCCCTTTGCCTGTGCTCAGCTCCCTGGCTTTATAGAAGCCCCACCTGTTCCCACACAGCTGAGCTTCCCTAATTAGAGCTTTCCTCCCAGCCTTCAGCCTAATAGGTTAATTGGCCCAGCTGGCCTCTATTAACCTTTCAGGGTGAGTGTGAGGTGGACATCCTATTTCATAGGGACGTGCTAGACTCCCCACTTTATAGATTGGGACCTGAGGCATAGACAGACCGAGTGCCCAAGGACACACAGAGAGTTTGTGGCATAGCAAAGAATTGAGCCTAGTTTTCCCAAACCCCAGACTGGCACTCTAACCACTGGACTAGCCTGCCTCTCATCTTACCTACCACCATAAGGGACCATGCTGCAGTTGCTATTTTTCCTTCATATTGCATTGCACAGGCTTTGCTGATGAAACCATTGGACTCCTTGTCAGGTCTCTCCCCCCCGTCCCTGGTGGCAACTACAGGGATATTTTAGTACCAGGATAAGAATATAAAGATGATTGCCTTGATGTTTACATTATATGATGGCTGCTCTTCCAGTTGCACATCACTGCACTTCTTTGTCCTGGAAAAGAAGAGTATAGAATGCAAAGTCACCATATCACAGCCTTTTAGAGTGATTTGTGCTGGCAAACGTTTGCAAGGTTGGCAGCCCTGGGACAGAGTTTATCCAAAGAACAGGTGCAGTAAAGACAGGATAAGCTTCCTCCACACACTGCTCTGCCAATGTGCTTCCGTCCTGGCTTAGTCTCTGGTCAAACAGGGGAATTGATTCACCATGAGTTGGTGACATTTATCATCTTCTTTATTTATATTACAGGGAAACCAACTGAGATCAGGGCTCTTTTGTGCAAGGTGCTGTACATACACACTATATGAGAGACAGTCTCTGACATGTAGCACATACAATCTCAATAAACAAGGCAGAACTATGGCCCCCATTTTACAAACACGGGGATCTGAGGCACAGAGAGATTAAGCGACTTGATTAAAGTCATCCAGAAAGTCTGTAGCAGAGCCTGGAATTGAATGCAGGACTCATGAGCCATAGTTCAGTGACTTAATCTGGGGTGAAGTAACCATTGCTTACCTTGCTGACCACTAGCAGCTCATTGTTACCTTGTGTCTCCTACACCCACTATAGAATCATAGAAGATTAGGGTTGGAAGAGACCTCAGGAGGTCATCTAGTCCAACCCCCTGCTTAAAGCAGGACCAAGTCCAACTAAATCATCCCAGCCAGGGCTTTGTCAAGCCAGACCTTAAAAACCTTTAAAGATGGAGATTCCACCACCTCCCTAGGAAAGCCATTTCAGTGCTTCACCACCCTCCTAGTGAAATAGTGTTTCCTAATATCCAACCTAGACCTCCCCCACTGCAACTTGAGACCATTATTCCTTGTTCTGTCATCTGCCACCACTGAGAACAGCCGAGGTCCATCCTCTTTGGAACCCCCCTTCAGGTAGTTGAAGGCTGCTGTCAAATCCCCCTTCACTCTTCTCTTCTGCAGACTAAATAAGCCCAGTTCCCTCAGCCTCTCCTCATAAGTCATGTGCCCCAGCCCCCTGATCATTTTTGTTGCCCTCCACTGGACTCTCTCCAATTTGCCACATCCCTTCTTTAGTGGTGGTGGGGGGGGGGGAACTAGCATTACAGATGTGGCCTCACCAGTGCCAAATGGCTTTCTTGAACCTCATCAGATTTCTTTTGGCCCAATCCTCCAATTTGTCTAGGTCACTCTGGACCCTATCCCTACCCTCCAGCATATCTACTTCTCCCCCTAGCTTAGTATCATCTGCGCACTTGCTGAGGGTGCAATCCTCCAGTTCATTAATAAAGATGTTGAACAAAACCAGCCCCAGGACCGACCCTTGGGGCACTCCGCTTGATACAGGCTGCCAACTAGACATCGAGCCATTGATCAATACCCGTTGAGCCAGACAATCTAGCCAGCTTTCTATCCACCTTATAGTCCATTCGTCCAATCCATACTTTTTTAGCATGCTGGCAAGAATACTGTGGGAGACCGTATCAAAAGCTTTGCTAAAGTCAAGCTATAACATGTCCACTGCTTTCCCCATATCCACAGAGCCAGTTATGTCATCATAGAAGGCAATCAGAAAAGCTTACACTTTGAGTGTAACCTCTTTGGGGCAGGGACTGTCTTTTTGTTCTGTGTTTGTACAGCACCTAGGACACTGGGGTCCTGGTTCAGGACTGGGTAAAGACAAGTCTTCTCTTTCACCTCCATGGATGGCTGCAGAGATTTGCAATAAAAACAAAACAGTCCCATTAGGTGTCTCCTCCCTCTAGAGGTAATTCCAAGCCACAGTGACTGTAATTGAGAATTTGGTGCAGTGCTCATCTTTGGGGGGTTTGGCTATATGATGGCTTCCTGGATAATGCCCATTGCCAATTTGAATTTCACCCTGTCATTTGCATTGTGCAGCTCACCCTTAGGCCCATCCACTGCGTCAGCATTCAGAGGGAGTCAGCGTAACACATCTTGACATTTGTGAACAGACCTGGAACATGAAAAATCTCTCTGGTGAGCTGCAGCTCCCTCCCTATTTCCCTTTATTTATGTATTTATTTATTTCAATTTATTTTACATTTCAGAGCTGTAGGAAAGGGCACTTTGTTTCAGACCTTTGAAATCCTATGGAAGAGGGACAACTGTTCAGAGAGTTGGCAATATAAATCCAGTATCTTTGCCCTGACCAGTGAAATAAGCTCCACCCACACACAGTGGGTGCATGCATTGAAGAGGTATCTTAGAAAGTGTCTTAGATACTTGTGGAGTGTTATGTTCAAAACTGGATTAGGTCACAAGTGAAATGAGTTTGCAAGTTCCATTCTAGATGCCAGAGAACATAGGTTCACAGTATAAAGTCATCGCAACTAGTCAACGTGCTTGCTTAGCAGAGGCCCAAGACCACAGTAGGGTGACCAGAGAGCAAGTGTGAAAAATCAGGACAAGAGGTGGGAGATAATAGGCACCCATAGAAGACGAAGCCTCAAAATATCAGGACTGTCTCTATAAAATCGGGATATCTGGTCACCCTAGACCACAATAATTAATGAAGTTGCAAATTAAGACTGGGATGCATTGGCAGAGCTCTCTGGAACTCAGCACTGGAATAGCAGGGTGTGGAACCATTCAAGATTTAAGGGCTGTAGCTGAGCTGCGATAAGGAACAGGGCTGGAATATCCCATAGTGCTGTAGGTCAGGGCTGAAGTGTCTGGGAGTGAGACCAATGACTGGAATGGCACAGGGCGCTGAAGGTCAGAATTAAGGTACAATGGAGATCCAAGGATTAAAGCATCAAAGATCAGAGTAGAGGTGCATCCTCAGAGCTGCCTGAACAGCCAAGAGTTGGCAGTTCAAATTCAATTTAATTTCATATCCAGTTTGCCCTTTTTTCTTAGTATAAAATACTCTTTGCCATTCCAAACTGCAGCAAGCCACCCTGGGCACAGCTTGGTCCAAAGATCCCGTCTCATGTCCCTGTCCTTAACAGACATTCCGGATGGGCAGGCTGATGAAGCCACGTTGCAGGTTAACATGTGGTTACTGGGGTCTGCCTTCCATGAGCAAGGAGCCCACATGGGTCCCTATTGCTGAGATACCAACTCATGCCACATGAAACCAGGATGGTTCCTGAGAGAACTCTAGCCAATCAGTACTCAAAGATTTCCAACCTCCTTAAGCCAGACATCTTCTAAACTGAGGACCAAGATAGCAGCTTTGCCTGAACTACAACGCAGTTTGCAATCTGATCTATGGAAGGAGAGGACTTCTCCACAATCCTTTGAACATATAGTGCTCATCCCCAGTGAAGGTGGGAGGTATCTTAAATGAGAGAGGTAATATGAAGAGTGACATGGGACTGGAACAAGCGGCTGGATTTGTACCACAGGATATACAACAATGAACCCACTGCAACGTCATGGATCCTTTGCCATGTACCCCTGCCCTACAAATATCTGCCGGTAAAAATATCATTGAGCCACCAGCACCGGCTGTAGTAAAAACTGAATCCAAGTTGGTGACTTTGCTTCAGGCTTCCCAAGTCGTGTGTTTTATTTTCTTCTTTGCTGATACAGCTGCCCCTGAAAAGCTTTTGCTTTCCTCCACCTAAAGCAGAGAGAGGAAGGGTAGTTGTATGGGTCAGGTACAGGCTGACAACACAAGAGATTTGTGTTCAATTCCTTGTTCTGTCACAGGCTCCCCATGTGACCTTAGGTAAGTTAGAAAAATCCACCTCCTGTGCCTCACTTCTCCATCTGGAGATATTACCACCTCCTTCATCTTGCTTATTTAGATTGTAAACTCTTAAGGGCTGAGAGCACAGCACCCAACACAATGGGGCCTGGGCCTCAATTGGTGATACAAATAATAATTAAAAATCATTTCAGAATGATCTCCATTTGGTGAACTATACTGTTATTTTACTTTTTTTAAATAAGCAGGAGAAAATTGCTTTTGCCCACACTCTTCCTCAGCAATTTCCTCATCTATATTTAGAGTGAAATGCACCCCATAGGACAAGGCCGATTCATTGCTTAAGTCCTACTAAAACCCCGTTTCAGTGGCAATGAAATGGCACATAGACCTTGTCCTGGCCCTTTGCACAGGGAGGAATTTGATCCAGAGTTAACAGCATCATTGTTGACAGGCTGAGCAGAAAGGTCAAGGTCTGCATGGAACGTGGAGATTTAACTTCTCTGTTACTCCTAAAAACAGGTGCTCACCAGTCAGTGGTGAAGCCCATCAGCAAGAGGTTGCGAGAGAGCGGTTTGCCGCTGTATGCCGCACCTGCATTTCACTCATCAGGGCTGTCAGTCCAGCTCCTTTCATCAGTGCTAAGAGAATATTGAAATAAACAAATGCTCCAGAGAAAGGGATAAACACAGATGGCAGCTTGTCTTGTGTTTGTGTGCGAACAAACAAAGTCTCCAGCAAAGAAAAGTTTGCTCTCTATTAGCATTCGCCTTTCCCAGGTGGCTCTGCAGCAGCCACTAGGACAGCGAGAGAAATGAGCACATGTACACACACAAAGGGAGATCTGGCACTCAACCAGCACAAGACTAAACAGCTTTCTTAATAGCTTTGATCAAGACCCAACAAATACAATTAACCTTCAGCTTCCTCCCGTGTAGCTGCCTGTCCCTATATAACAGAAGCCTGATCCGCTCCATAGCGAGATTGGCAGTGACAAGTTGCCTCTTGCATGCAGAGGGGTGGGGGATAGAGGGAGGATGGAGCTGGCTTTGAGCTCAGACCAAGAGGGGAATGGAAAGGAGTCAATAGGGTCACCCTAGCTTTTTTGACAACAGAATTCAGGGGTATTACAGCTGAGATCTTCTAAACTGCTTAAGGGATTTTAATGCCCACTGTATAAATCCACTGTGGATTGCGTTTGCTTCCATTTTTTTATACGGCTGCCCTTTTGTAGATGCAAACCCCCGCCTCCAGGCACTTCCACCAGCCACACCGAGAGCTGAAGGTGATAAAAGTGAAGCCACGTCCTCATGCATTATTTCGTCTCAGCCTGGAAGATGACTGGCACTGAAACCTCTCTCTGCATGTACGATGGACTCATTATGGTCACAGGGAGAGATTCAAATGTAAGACATAAATATTAATAATCCTTATTAGGACACACACACACCCATGATCCTTCCTCAGCCCAAATTTATACAGTACACGGCACAGTTAGTTCATTTGATCAATGAAGCTTTCTTCAAAGAAGCTTCCAAGGCCCTACATTATTTTTCATGTATGCCATTTGTGCTCTATTAATGCCTCCCCACATCAAACACCACTCACTTAGCTTAAGCTAGTCCCTGCTCAGTGAATCTTCAATGAGAAATCCATCAACCTTTGCCTTGCAAAAAAGCCCCCCTGTGCCAGAGCCCCCTCTTGTGGACACGGCATATATCTCAGCTGCAGAGGTGGGAGGAAATAGGCTAGAGCAGGGGTGGCCAACCTGTGGCTCCAGAGCCACATGCGGCTCTTCAGAAGTTAATATGCGGCTCCTTGTATAGGCACCGACTCCGGGGCTGGAGCTACATGCACCAACTTTCCAATGTGTGTGGGGGGGTGCTCACTGCTCAACCCCTGGCTCTGCCACAGGCCCTGCCCCCACTCCAACCCTTTGTGCCCCCTCCCCTGAGCCTGCCATGTCCTCCCTCCTCCCCTTCCCTCCCCAGATCCTCCTGTATGCCACAAAACAGCTGATAGGGAGGCGCTGGGAGCAGGGCGGGGGAGCTGATAGCGGGGCTGCTGACATATTACTGTGGCTCTTTGGCAATGTACATTGGTAAATTCTGGCTCCTTCTAGGCTCAGGTTGACCCTTGGGCTAGAGAGAGTTGGAAACCAGAGTCAGTTAGGAATTTGTCAACAAAAAACTCTTATTTTTTTTGTCAAAAATGCCTATTTGTCAAAAACAGAACTGCTCACAAAAGAGGGTTGGTTTTGATGAATCTCCCAACTTGAAAATTGTTTGGAAAAAAGTGTTTATAAATCATCAAAATGTCTAGTTTTGACATTTTGGAAACTAAAATTTCTGAAGTTCTGGTTCAAAAATGACTTTTCATTTTAAAATTTAAGCTAATTCGAGTGTGTGGGGAGGAAGTCAACACTCAGATGAAAAATCTTTTATGGGTCATAAAATGTGTTGAGATTTCAACTTTTCATCCAGATTTGGGACAACAAAAGATTTCACACTCTTTAAAATATTCACAAGATGGGACAATTGAATCCCATACAGCTCTAATGGAGACATCAGGGGTATGTCTACATGCCAGTCAGGAGGTGTTATTGCAGCATGTGTAGACAACCGAGCTGGTTTTGACTGAGCTAGCTTGCAGTGAAGCTGCAGCAGCATAGGCTAGGCACTGGCATATGCACCCAGGGGCCCAGGTGCACTTGTACTTGGGTGACTAGCCAGTGCTGTTGCAGCTTCATTGCTATTTGTAGTGAGCTTTCTAAATCTAAGATTGCAGTATGTAAACATACCTAAACAATCACATCTCCTGATTTTTGTGTAGACACAGCCTGTGGTTCTGTTTTTTCTCCTGCCCTGCACGTTGCACTGTCATTTATACCAGCACAAGGCAAGTGCAAGATGTCTGTAAAATGCTATGTTTCTGATCTGGCAGCATTCTGTATTCCCTTTGCACTGATGCATATGACTTCGCAAGGTGCAGGACAATGGGGAATCAGATCCTGAGATGGTCTGGTACTTGAAGAGCATGCCATGTTTGAGTGGTCAGGAGTGCTCCGGAGTGATTAAGCAGGAATCTTGCTGGGATGGAAATAGAAAGCAAATAGAAGAGGATTAAGCCCATTCAGCCTCCCACTGCCTGACAGACTCACAATTACCGATACTTATCTGCCCATGCATTTTTAATCCAGGTTGAAAAGACGGTCTGATAAATTGCTGCACATTTTGGTCCTGTAGCTTCTGTATATTCCTCCCTAGTTAGAGAACAAGAGAGGTCTTAATTGCTCATAGCCCTGGTTTGTTTCAGCTCAGATGCTAACATAGTATCACACATTCCTCCTCCCCATAAATCAGGCATGAATGGGATGGCAGAGAAAGATCTACAGGGCAGGAGGGTAATTGTTATTGTCTTTGGGACACTGGAAAAAATGTTCACTTTCTACCCCCAGTCATGTTGGCACTAGATTACTTTTTATACAATATATTCCCCCCACCTCTCCTCACTCTCCTGGTTCTCAGGAATTTTGAACTGTTTTTTTTTTTTTTGCTCAAACTTTGTAAAACAAACAAACAAACAAAAGACCTTTGCAGAGAGACCAAGAAGTCCGGCAAAGTTCAGCTCCAGAAAGTGAAGTTCTCAGAATAACATGCCTGAAAACAGGGTTTAGAATGGGAACTCTTGTGTAGCCTTAACTATAACAGTGACTGTTGCTCCTGCTAGTTCGTCCTGCATTTACAAACTGGCTATGCAGCTGCTGAGGGGAAATGCCTCCAGTCATATCACTGCTCTGAACTCAAGCTGGTCAGGAAACAATTTTCTTTTTGATGATAACTTCCACACGAGGTGGACAGTGACTGGATGAACATGATCCAAACAGCCTCAAACTTTAGAAGGAGTTTAGAATCCAAACCTGAATCTCAGCTGGAATGTCAGGTCTGGCTTTATCTCTGTAATAGGGCAAACCAAGCCCATAAATCTGCGCTTACCCAAAATTTGGTGGTGACAGAGAGATTGAAAACCAGATCCACGTTTTGGGCTCAGGCCCAGCAAACCTACAGGTGAAAGTCTGCCCAAGATTTTCAAAAGCGACAAGGGTGTTGGAGGCCTAACTCTAAATAACTTAATGGGGCCTGCTTTTCAGTGGGTGGATGCTCAGCACTTCCTGAAAATCAAGTGTCTCAAGCTGGGCACCCCAAAATCACTAGTCACTTTTGAAACTCTTGACCAGTCTGCATTCCCAATCCCAATCCTCTAAACTACCCAGTCTCCAGGTGGTTTACAAATTTCTGTACATAGGTGTTGGCAGGAAGCAGCAAAGTCATTAAAAAGTGACATTGGTTTTGTTTTAACTTTTCTTAATCTACATTTATTTGCTCAGGTCTTTGGTGGCCTCTGCTATGCTTGTATATTTCAGGAATGCTGACAGAGACCTTGCTGGGTGTCCTTGTTCTGAAGAGACATGATGGATCTGGCTTTAAGAAGGAACGAGGAGGCCCTGATCTGACATCAACTAGATGAATAATATTTTTACCCCACAAATGATTACTTGTAAAACTTTGCGGTCCGTAAATATTTACTTTGGAGACCACCCCCTCCAGAAGCACAGAGGCATTCATTTTAATGAAATGTTTTTTAATTAAGAGTAACTCCGCTGACTGCTGTCATGGATAGAATTATGCACTACAGCCTATAACTGTCCCAGAGTGGGTTCTTTCAAACCCACTTGCTGGCTTGCCAAGAACAGTCACTCCCAGAATGGAGACCTGATCTTCTGGGGTACAAATGCAGTCCTGAAATAAACAGAGGTTTTCTTACTCTGAGCTGCTCATCCTTATTCTCTACTTGTAATCTATGCAGACCCATTCTGCTTCCTTGGTTTCTCTATCCTCCTGACTGGTATAAGCAGCTGGGCAAGGTGAGATAATAGAAACCTAGAGACTTGGCATGTCCAAAGCAAAAATTCTGGAGTCTCAACCCATTAATATCTGGTGATGGATGGACCCCAAAGTTCTACAGGTTTGATTTGG
Source organism: Mauremys mutica (assembly GCF_020497125.1). Classification (NCBI taxonomy): domain Eukaryota; kingdom Metazoa; phylum Chordata; order Testudines; family Geoemydidae; genus Mauremys; species Mauremys mutica. The sequence continues at coordinate 135,773,031 of NC_059073.1, read as the reverse complement.
ATCTATATCCATTTCTCTGATTTTCTTTGGCATCCCCATGGATTCCTAGTTTCTACTAAGGGATCTTTATTTCTACATGCTGGTTTTTCAAGATGGGAAAGGCTTTTCTCATGGCATTTCCATAAGAATGGTGAAGCTGTTCCATACATTTAAGACTCTCATCCCTAAAGATATGCTTTGTCTGGAACTGAATCTAAACCAAACCAAGCCATTTTTAATGATAATTTTTGCACTTCTCAGCCATAGATCTCAAAGTGCTTGGGAAAGGTAAGTAAGCATAAATACTTCCCTTTTCCAGAAGGAATTTTTCAGGCACACACAAATCTGTTCATTACAGTACTTAGTATTTTCTTTTCCCAAGCATATCACCAGCATTCACTTATTTAAACAGATGGTCAAAAAGAAGCCCTCAAATTGACAAAAACTTTCCTAGATTTTTTTTTTGATGGGGGTTGTCCATGAAAATTGAAATTTTTTGGTGGAGAAATTTTATCAGTTCTACTTATTAATCTTCACAACTCCCACTGAGAGTTAAATAATAATACATGGAGATATACCTATCTCATGGAGCTGAAAGGTCGTTGAGTCCAGCCTCCTGCCTTCACTAGCAGGACCATGTATTGATTTTGCCCAAGATCTCTAGGTAGCCCTAGTCAAAGATTGAACTCACCACCCTGGGTTTAGCAGGCCAATGCTCAAACCACTAAGCTATCCCTGCTGCCCTCCCTTATAGCTGTACCAGTAATATTATCCCCATTTTTACATATCCTGGGACCAACATGGCTCCAACAACACTGCAAAAGAGTCTTCCAGTTGAAAAATGGGGAATAACTATCCTTTATTTCTCTATTCACAATGCAAGCTCTTTAGAGTAGGAACAGAGATGTTCCTATGAATATATACAGTACCTAGCACCATGGGCCCCTGGGTTCAGTTGGGGGCGTCTAGATGCTATTGTAATATAAATAATAAAACAAAACGATTAAAACTTTTAGAACCTGATGAATGTTTTAGAGATCAATTTGAATGTTGGGCAGAAGGTTTAGCAGGTCACTTCTTATTTTTGCCTCCAAACCATCTGCCTCTGACTCTAATGGGAACACACTGGACCCAATTCTCTTCTCACATTGGGATAATGCCAGGATAACCCCACAGAAGTCAGTGGAGTTACATGGCTGTAACAGAGGTGCGAGAGGAGAATCAGATCCATTGTCTTGGCTGCAATGAATCAGCAGCAAAGGCAGCTGAGGTTAATTCAGCTGGAAGTCAGCCAACAAAAGAAGAAAATGTCTTATCTACAGTTTAGAAAAAAAAAGGAAAAAACAAATGGAGATATACACTGGGAAAGGCGAATTTATAAACAGGCGCTTATCAGAAAGCAAAGCAGATAATAAACAGCTCTTCAGATCTAGGTCTCCAGCTAACAGAGGCCAGAAAAGAGAATGGAATTCCTCAGGAAATGGAAAGAGCTGATAAGAATCCGCAGCGACAGAACAAATATCATTTAAAATTAAAAAAATAAATGTCTTCTGTCTTCATATGAGAAAATTACCAACGGCTGCTGAAGAGATTCATTGGGCCCCAAATTGTCATAAAAATGCCGCTGATCCCTCATGGAAAACTTTAACATAAAGGCCCTCACTGGAAATGATTCTACTGAAACTCTTCCACAGTGGGCAAAGTGTGGGTTATGGGCCCAAGCCAACCCTGTGTGTTCTGCTGGGTGGACCATGACTGAGTTCCCATTTCTCCTAGAGAGCAAGGCTCCAGCACAGAATGTTCCACCTTGGCCACTGTGGCCTCTCACACTTTGGTGGCTGTGATGAACATGGCAGGCCTGGAACCTTAACCTCCATTACAGATGAGGACAGCGCTAATTAAAGAAGGATGGTGTTGTGGTTAAGGCTGGGACTCAGGCAATCAGTATTCAGTTCCTGCCTCTGCCACTGACTCTCTGTGGGACCTTGGTCAAGTCACATTGGATAAAATTTTCAAGTGACCTTGGAGCTTAAGACCCTCTGAAAGAACTTGGGTTCCTAAGGCATTTAGATGTTTTTGAACATTTTATCCATAATCTTTCTGTGTCTCATCTATAAAATGGGGATAATTATATTTCATTTCTCCCACCTTTCTTTGTCTTGTCTGTTTATCTGTAAACTCTTCAAGGCAGAGACTGACTCTTACGCTATGTATGTGCAGCACCTGACACAATGATCCCCAGTCTCAGCTGGGCTCTCTAAATTCTTTCTTTCTTAAATAAATAAATAAATAAATAAATAAATAAATTATTCTTGATAATTCTGCAGGATGCAGAATCCTCATGAAATAATTGGATATCTTCTTTCTCATTTCATCAGTTCAGCAAAAGCAAGCCTGTGGTGAACCAAAGTGTTTCCCCAGCAGCTGCAGCATGCTCATCTGTCAGGGAAGTAGCTTTCTTTCAATCTTCTTTTCCTTTTCTTAATCAGCATAGGTGTCAGGTGCCAGCCATGTGAAATGTCTCTCTTGTTTCTTGTTGGCACCTCAGGGGAAGCTCTGCAGGAATTTTTTTGGTGGCAAGCACCTTTCTGGGGTGAAAAGAGAGATCTGCAGCTTTAAATTCGTACCAGGGTACAGCCCGTTGCAAAACAGGAAAGGATTGCTCAGCCAGCCGCAGCAGTATTATGCGGACAGGTTAATAAGCCACACCTTGTGGAAATACAGGCATAGAGCGTCAGCTCACACCAGGGCGCTTGCACTCTGCCATTGATGAATTGGTTGTTTGGGAAAGTCGAGAGGGACGGAAATTGAACACCAGGTATTGAATTTCATGTTTAAATGAAAAAAAGAGAAGTTTATTCACGCCACTTAGCCATTGTGTACACATCAAATCCTCTATAATCACGACCCGCAAGGGATAAAAGATAGGTGGGAAACAAGCAATAAGACACAAATCACACTCTTGGAGCCATAGCCTCAGCTCCTGGCTCAGCCCTTATTTGATGGCATTGCTTGAGTACAGACTTCAGTATGAAGCCTTTAGGGTGAAAGACACCCCTGTGCAGAGAGGCCAGCATGAGCAATATGCACCATCTAAGTCCCACTTATCCCTGTAGGGCCTGATTCTTCATTACCTGGCAGCCAATTTTTGCCACAGAGGCTGGTCCAAATTAGGTCAGGCAAGTCTCTCCTGGAGAATAGCCTCAGCCCCGGGGTCCTGAATTCCAGCCTCCCCCCACCTCTGTAGCACTTCCCCAGAGGTCTCCACAGGAGCCTCAGGCAGAGAGTACAACAGGGGCAGAGTGAGGGTGGAGCGAAGGAGGCAGAGAGGAGGTGTCAGGGTAGGAAGAGCTGCGGCTGGGATAGCTCTGTATCCTGGTAATTCTGCATGCCTGCCACTGAAGGTTTATAAGGGCCACAGATAAGCAGCAACATAAATTACAGCTCCCCTGAGGGCTTCCCAAGCCTGCTTTGTTTAGGGGAGGAGTGGCAGGGGGACACACTAACTCCCAGCAACTCCTGAATAGGGGAGATTCAGTCAGCCTGTGCCCTGTTCCTAGACTGATACCTGTGTCCATGCAGGGCTGAATCTTGCCCTTCGGCATTAGTGGGACTTGTGTGGCACATATGCCCTGTGGCTGTCTCTCTGCAAAGGGGACATTTTACCTTTACAGCCTGATCTTTTAGACATGCTGAATGCCCACTGGCCCCACTGATGTCAATGGGAGCTGCAGACCGCCTTCCCCCGAGCACCCGGGGGATGACTATTAAGCCTCCTCCAGACCTGCTCTGTCTCAACTATTAAGCCCCCTCTGTGGTCCTCAGGATCACTACTGCACTGCCCTTGTAGTAGGCTGACACCCGGGCCCGAAAAGAAACTAGCCACCAGGTTAACCTATTGAATCCAGTGGGTTGACCTGATGGCCGGAAAGTAAACCTTCAGGCCATTAGTGTACACAAGAATGGAGCAAAACCTTCCTAGTTCTTGATTCTCCTGAGTTTGAAACTCCGTTGTGGTTTGTTGATGTCCACAGATCTTTAGCTAGACGTGGGCCCAACTTTGCGGGGAAACCTGAGAAAAATATTCAGTGAATCTGGGCTGATTTACAGAACCGTTTTGGGTGACAAACAATTTTGGCTGAATTTCACATTGAGTCAGAGCTTGTTCAAACCTGAAACGGAAAGCAAATCTCAGCTGAGTTCTTTGATCTTTAATAGACAGCACAGCTACAAAAGCATCCTAATAAAATTTAAATGGGCTAACTTTGGGGTGGGGACAAATAAAAATGTGTTATTAGATGACAAATGGTCCATGATTAGCCCAACTCACACTAGTTTTGCAAAGTTTGGATCTCCCTGTGGCGCATCCAAATGTAGGTTAATCAGGAGATGAGCCCTAGACACAAATCTAGAATTTGAAGCCTCCCAAAATGCGATGGCATCCAGATCTGAGGATTTGATTCTATTTAGGTTCCTATGCTGTGCCCATCACCGTGGTATCTGGGAGCCAGCCTCTTATAGAAGCTATGGGGCACCTGTGGAATGCAGAACCAGACCAGAGTTCAGTTTCTAAATCATCATGAATCTTATAGGTTCTGGACAAAAATCAATCTTTAGTTTATGCCTGATCCTATAAAATATTCCTGAGTCCAACAGCTTATCAGAATTCAGAAAAGGATTAGACATGCATCTGGATAATGAGTACATCCACAATTAAACTAAATGGGATAATTAAAGTGTATGTACGTGGGGGGCGAGAGAGGAGATCATATAAACCTCCATGGTTCAGGGCATAAGACAAGCACTAATTGATGGGGGACAGGAAGGAATTTCCCAGAAGTGCTGGTTAGTCTGTAATTGTCCACCTTGTCTTTCCTCTGAAGTATCTGGTCAGAGACAAGAAGTTACTGTTCTAGATGCAGTAGTCTTAAAACCAAGATCAGATGTCGTTCTAAATCTTACGCTATAGTTCAATCACAAACTATTAGGCTCATTAACATTCACTTGGGTGGTAAGAAGAGTAATTCCATCCACTGGGCTAAAATCTATAGTCTGGTTATGCCAGAGGACAGACTGGATGATCTCCGTGGTCCCTGGCCTTAAAATTGATGAATGTATGAATTGATCTGCTCCAGTATGGCACTCTCTTTGTTCCTGCAATAGCTGTACATGGTCCTGGATTAGTATTTTTTTTTCTAACCCTGCTTGTGATGGCGTTTGCTACTTAGTTCAAAGCCCCGACTGACACGTGGAGAGATTGCCTCAGAAGTTAACAACAGACGGATGCTGTCCAATCGGACAATTTTGTTGTTGTTGTTGCTAGTCTTGTTACCTGCCTATTTATTTGCAGTTGTTCCATATTTACATTCCATTTATGTACCATCTTGTTAGTTAAGTGCTTCGCATAAAAGTAATTGTGCCGCTGCGAAAAACCTCAACGCTTTAAAAGGAAAAACAGCAGCAAAAAAAAAAAAAAACCACTTCGAGCTGTATGAATAATGGCCTGAGTGGAGACCCTGGAATTATTACTTCATTGTTTGGTGCTGTCAGGAAGGTCTTCCGAAGGTAGCTCTTCCCACTGTGCTGGGGGAAGAAAGAGCCTTTTTTAGCAAAGTGGGTTTATCGCCATTGTACACAATGCGCTGACACATATCCCCATCCCCCCCACCCTCCCAACCCCCCTTTCAAATTATCAACCCTGTATCAATTCACATTTCACAGCATGCAAAGTAGACAGAAGCCGATACCCTGCTGTGGCACCATCCAGATAATTCTAGCTCTCATGCCACAGCAAACAGTAAAACATCTTTTCATCTTGGAAACAGAAGACTTCCAATGACTGCATCAGAGCCTCTAACAGAGCTGTCTACTTCCCCCACCTTTGCCACCAATTTCTACCCATTACCCCTTGCATCTGTTGTTGTTTTTTTCCCCCTCAACAGGCTTCAAAGCAATGGCTTTTTCTCCACATATATTTAAAGGAAAATAATTTAAGACCACATACAATGAAGGAGAGGGACCCTGGAATGCGTGGGGGACAATAAAGGCATCTTGTTGGCTTGATTGGTTTCTAAGAATGATTCCTGGGTCCCTTTTCTTCTCAGGTGTCTCTCTTATGAACAATGACGGATGGACCTTCCCCGGTGCTTGTTCCCTTTTCATGAGGAGGCGTGAGGTGCATCCATCAAAAGCATTAGCTTTCTGTTAGAGGCCAACCACTTTATTTCAGTGGCAGAGGCAAGGATGGAGCTGGACTTAACAAGACAGGCAAGAGGGTGGGATGGGGGCACTAGGACCTGCTTTCACTTGGTTCCTCAGGGAGTGAGGAGCAGAGAGAGGGTAGAGCCAATGGGACAGATTCTTCCCCTCGCTCACCTTGCATCATTCCTAAGAAAGAAGGACGGGTTTTGTTTTTAATCTGTACTCTGGTAAACCCCATCCATCTCTGTGTCTGGCTGGTGGTGTGGAGAGGCACGCTCTTCCCAGACGGGGAGAATTGCTCTGTCTCTTTCACAAATGGAGCAGCCAAAAAAAGAAACAGAGCCATGGATCAAGCGTCAGCCTGAGCTTTCTTTTAAAGGGAAACAAATAGGGAGATAGTAGACTCTGTACTGTGACTCTTGAGACTTAACTTTACAACCTGCTACAGTCGTTGACTATCAACCTACTCCTAAAACTAATCTTGACTCCAAATTTACTGCTAGCTACAGTAGGTAACTATTACTATGTATACCACACACTTGCCTAGAAGCAGCAGACCCCGTTGTATTCTGTGCTGTATCTGTACACAGTAATACATAGTCCCGGTCCTGAAGAACTTACAATCTAAACAGACAGGGCAGACAAAGGATGCAATATTATCCCCATTTTACAGATTTGGATCAGAAGCATGAAGTAACTTGCTCAAGGTCCAACATCAGACTGGGGAAGAAGGGGTAGCTGAATCCAGATGTCCTGAGGTGAAGGGAAGTACCTCAACCACAAGCCCTGCTTATTTCTACACAGCTTTGAGCCCACCTCCAAAGCTACACCTGACCAAATTACAACTAACACATCTCTGATTGTAAGTGTACCCCGGACTCATGACTCTAACTGTTACCCTGATCTTACCACTAACCTTATCCTTTCACTTGCATTCTCAACCCCTACTCCCTTCCCAAACCACTGACTACCAACTCTAATCCAGCCCTGCTCTGACAACTCTGCTCCATAACCTATCACCAAACTTAGCTTTAAAAATAACAACGACATCAAAATGCCTCAGAAGTACTAAACAATGTGACGTGTTTCTCCAGAGGCAAAGCCAAGCCTCTGGCAACTGCTTCATTGTCTGTCTGGGTTCTGTGGGGAGAGATATGAAGGGGATTGTTCTTCCTGGAGGGTTTATCCAGTCTCCAGAGGGAAGCTGTGGTTTCTGTTTGCGTTATTCATTTCTACGTGGTACCCTCTGAGCACAATGTGGAAGCTACAGATTCTGGGTTCGATAGGGAAGAAATCAGTCAAAATGGTAATTTCTAACTTCGGTCTTCCTGCTGTCCTTTCAAATGTGTTGCTCTCACTAAGGGTGAAGTTCACCCCTGTGCAAAATTTGAAGGTGGAGTGGTTATAGGGTTCCTGATCCTCCCTAGTTACCAGAGAGGACCAGGATATGTTGCAGCACCATGGGGAGCATAATCAGCATAGGAAAGCAAAGCCTCTTTGCGTTTAGGTCCTCACACTTCAGATAGCACCAAGCTTATACACTACTTAAATCTCTGTACAACCCTGAACTTAAATAGTGCCAAGGCCCTGTGCTGGCCCTCTGCAGAGGGGTAAAATCCATCCGTAGGCGAACTGAGGGAAGCTGTGGTTTCTGTTTGCGTTATTCATTTCTACGTGGTACCCTCTGAGCACAATGTGGAAGCTACAGATTCTGGGTTCGATAGGGAAGAAATCAGTCAAAATGGTAATTTCTAACTTCGGTCTTCCTGCTGTCAGAGCTGAAGCTGGCTAGAGAATCCTAGCTTCCTCTTCTGCCCGTCTTTTTAATCGCCATTCTTTGGGTGGATGGGTGGTGCCTCCATGTTTCCTGCCCTCTGCTTTACGAAATAGGGCATGTTTGTTTATTGACATGCAGCAGCAAGGGTGGAGTCTGTAAACTTAGGGATGTGCAGTCCTTCTGGGGCTAGAGGTCCCTCCTGTTAGAATAAACTGCACCATTTCATCGGGTGTTGTCTTCTTCCTTCCATCAAGTCTTCCCAAATGTAGGCCATGGGCACCCAAAGTAGATTCATTCTCCAAGAGTAACATTCAGCCCTCAGTACAGAACCAGCAGCACAAGGCCTATGCACCATTCATGTGCCTAGAGTTAACTGAGATGTAGATGATGCAGCTCCATGAGGAATTTCACCTGCACTTGTGCAATATGTGAGCCTATGACTATCATTACTGGTGTTTGCATCACACTAGAACCTAGAGGCCCCAGCTGAGATCCGAGTCTCTGCAGCACCTAGCACAATAAAACATGTAATACGAGACAGTCCCTGCCCAAAGAAGCTTGCTGTCTAAGATGAGGGGAGGGCAACAGAGACGTGGAGTGACTTGCCCAAAGTCACACCGCAAAGTTATGAGTAATTCAGGGTGACAACACCTGCATTTTCCCTCAATGGTTAACCAAGGACACTCTCCCTTGGCTTCCTGCTCCCTGACTGTTACCTCTCCAGGTAGAGACTCCCTTCTTTCTGGGGTATTCCCAGGCTGCACCGGTCTCTGCCTTCTCTGTGTTATTCCCAGCACAGACAGGTTGCCCAAGGACACCTGCTTTCTTTCTCTTTAGAGATCATTAGCAGGTGTAATTGCTGCAGTTATAAGTACCACATAGCACTTCCTAGGCAAGCCAGCTTTATTCTTAAGGCAAAAAGCCTTCCAGAGAAAACACATTCAGAACAATAAAAGGGCCTACACGCATGCTAAAAAGATTACCAGAATTAACGTCAATTGTAACATAGTTTCTGGCAGGCTCAGTCCTTCCAACCCTGTCCATTTGCTGGATCAGGAAGAAGGCCATAAGCCCATTTAAACCCAGGCTATTTACCCCAAAAACCTTTCTTTGTTGGTGGCTCCCTGGAAAAACAGTCTGAACTAGGATATGCATCAAGACAGAGCCCTACTTTCCAAGCTCCCAGTCCAATATCATAAGCGTTGACCCATGTTGCTATGCAGCAGATCACCTCTAGGTCACTTGCTTAAATCCACCTCCAGTTAGTAGTAAGTGAAATTAATTACCATCTGACAACTGCTGGTCTCAGTCTAATAACCACACGTCAACACAGCAGAAGCATTTTATAATGCTAACCCTAGTCTTTCCAGATTATGATTTCCAAATTAGGAAACAAACAATCTCAATTAAATGTATCATTACAACAAAACCAAGCAAGCATTTAACTTTCTCCAATCAGGATGATGAGACCTGTCTGTCTTGGCTGTTATTCAAGGGTTAAACAGAAGCAGTCCAGGGGCCTGTGACCTTGCCATTGTACAAAGCAGACTTTCATGCACATCACCTTCCAATTAGGAACTCCTGTCTCCACTGAGATGTTAGCGATTGCCTGGGGATGAACTTGATGCACTCATAAGCAACTGTGGAGTGTGACCTTTTGGTACCTTGTCAGGAAGAGAGGCCAAGTGTACTAGAGTTTTCAAGTCTCTCTCGCTCTCTCTCAGTAGTGAACCAGTCACCCTGGTATTTCTGATAAATCTCACGGGAAACTTTACACTGTTGCTTTTAACTTCAAAAAGTATCAATATGGACTGAAAAAAGAAAGTACCCAGTAGTCTGCTCCTCCCTTCCCAGGCTGCTGCATGGAGGGTACATGTGATATAACTGCAGAATTCAAAGCACATTTCTTTCTTTAATTTTTGTTTTCTGTCAGTGTTTGGAGGGTGCGGGAGGCTGGGAGTGGGGCACGCGAGGGATGATGGAGAGATTGAATTAAGAGAGTGAATGCTGTGTCAGCACTTGCTGGCTTCACTTCACTGCATGAGTCTAATAACTGAGTTATAGTTTTTCATTTTGATGAATTCATTTACTCCCGTTCGGCTTTTTATTTTTTTGGCCTTATCAAGGGGTGATTCTCTATAAGCCGTTACAATCAAATCTGCACATGCAGGCCTGCCTGCCTGGCAGAACCTCAGGCCCCTAGAAGGGTCTCCAGGGAGTGACTTTGCTATGAGGAGTTGATGGCGGGACAGATGGAATGAGGGTTTACAGAAGAAGGCCCATGGTATCAGTGATTCCAGTGGGATCAGATAACCAATGCCCAGGGCTTAGGACTTGCGATCATTTTTGGCTGGTACGTTCACACAAAGGTTTTGGAAAGGGGTGGATCTCACCTCTGCCCTCCCTTCTGTAAAAGGAAGGTAAAGATGTCTATCCACCTCATGGCATGGAGTTGTGAGGCTCAGGGGTAGGTGGTGACCCACCTTGCAGAGAAACAGGAGGAAAAAGGTGCAGGAATCTTCCCCCTTCGCTGAGATTATTCATTATCTCAGCCCTTGCACCTATAAGTGTTCAGGCTGCTTGAAGGTAGCAAAGACAATGGTGCTATGCTCCCCCAAAAGAGGACGGTTTAGAATAGGGAATGGCAACATGCCCTCTCTGCAAAATCAGTGATGGGGGAGCGGGGTTGGCCTTGACATCCATATGCCAGCCAGAGCATTGGGACAGCCCTGGAAGGTGCAGACATTGTACTGTTTCAATGGATGTCACCCTCTTCCATGCACTCCCGGTAGCACTGGGTCTGCCTCACTGGTTAGACATGTTGTGCACCAGCTCCCAGGGGGACTATGCAACTCCACACTCCTCCCATGGGCTGGAAAGCAACAACTGAGTCCTGAAGTCAGGAATGCGTGTCAAGGGCTTTGAGCACCTTGCGTGACGTGTTCTACGAGTGTGGGTATTATTTTGGGCATCAATGAGCATTCCATGCATAGCCCAGCTGCAGAATATGTAGCCAAGATCTGCAGAGTTGCTGTGAGCAGAGAACAGAAACTAGAGAGTGAGCAGTTTAGTATTTGAGAAGAAGGTTGGTCTTGTGGCTAAGGCACAGGAATGGGTCTAGATAGGGCAGCCAAGGTCCATTTCTGGCTCTGCCATAGACTCCCTGGGTGCAGATCACTTAATCTCGCTGTGTCTTAGAGCTCCATTTTAGATTCCCATCTGGGATAATGTGTGTTTTCCCCCACTCTTTCTCTGTCTTGTCTAGTCAGTCTGAAAGCTCTTCAAAGCAGGGACTGCCTCTTTAATACATGTATGTACAGTGCCTAGCGTAATGACACTCCAATCTTGGTTCCTCAAGGCACTGATGTAATACCAGTAATAATAGCACTGCTCCAGAATCCAGTGCTGGGCCTCCCATTTTCCTTTCCTTCTCACATGCCCCAACCTAGAAGTGCTGGGGCTGCTACTGCATGTGAGCTGTTGCATTATTTTATTATATTTTACGGGCAATAATTCATCTAATTACTCAGATGCAGTCAAAAGAGAAAGCAAAATTCTACCAAAACATCATTAAAATTTATACTCGCCAGCCTCCAAAGTGAGCTCATAAATCTCTCAGCGTTGGATATACCAGGTTGGTGGTATCTGGACGGTATATTTAGACACATGGATTTTGGGTTTTGTATTTGTTAATCTGGAGCACTTGCAGGGCTACAGTAATGCACACTTTGATTGTTTTTTTTTTTAACATTTCAGATATTTTACAGTAAATTACCTCAGTTTATGGCACTTTTTCTTCCTCCCATAATTGTTATAAATAACCTTCAAATGACATGAAAGCCATAAATATTGCAAAGGAGGGAAGAATAAGTCACAGAGATTGCAAAGCATACAAAAGAGAACTCATGCATTGATAATGCAGGGGAGGCTGCCTGACTGCTTTATTTGTTCCTTTTCCTTCCCCCAAATCCTCTCTCGCCTATTTCTTCAATAAATATTCCACTGCAAATAAAGACTTCCTTGTCTGGACGAGGGGGAATTAGGAAGCTGCATATCAAACTATGCTGATAGGTACTCTCTTTATATGACAAACGCTAAGCAAGGCTGAGTCTGGACCAGATTTGGAGAGGAGGATTTCAGAGTGCTGCAGGACCTGGTGGGGTGGGGAGGTCACTGATTCAATACTGAACCAATGCCCTGGCCTGAGGCTAGGGGTTGCTATGCCTCTAGAGGTGCATATTTCAGAAGAGAAGTCAATCCAGCCGGCTAATGTTAAACTGGCCTTTGATCCCACCTGAAAGAGAGCAGAGCACCCCACAGCATCAGGCTGGGGCACTAATTTGGTAGTGAATGAGTGGAACTCATGGTTGGTGCAAACTTAGGGCCTGATCCAATGCCCCAGGAAATCAATATTAAAACTCGCACTGAGTTCAGTGGATGTTGGATCAAATCCTCACTTGGCAAGGATTTCGTTTTCATTTTCCTATGTTAGTGTTTTGATACCACGGTGATGGGATATAGTCGAAGAACCTAAATAGATAAATAGACAGACATCTGGACGTCTCATTAGTTTATCGATCGGTGGTCAGGTGTTCTATCAATGCCAAACATAGAAACTTGCATTAGCAGGTGTCCTGGCCCCATCCTCACACATTTAGTGGAGATTAATGAGCTATGGACTGCACAGTAATAATAATAATCCCCTCCTTCCAAAAAGCGAAGCTCAAAATAGCTTGGCCCAACAATAAGCAAATGAAGAGAGGCATGACATCCATCTACAAGGGGTTGTAAACAGCAAAAAGGGAAAGGTTTCTTTTTTGGGTGGTTCAGTGAACTATATGGAGTAATTGAGCTTCCATTATAGGATGAATATCAAGGGAAATTTCCTGACAGGGAGCTATTTCAGGGAGTGAAAAGCCCATGGCATGAATAATTTAAAGTCAGGCTTGACAAATCATTGCATCCAAGGCACCATGTTGAATTCACTCCTCCATGGAGCAATCCCAGCAGTCAGCTTTGAAGGATTAAAAGCTTTGTTTTCTTCCTGGAGAAAACCTATCTGAGTCCAGGTGACAGACAGTGTCATCTCTCTGAGATGCTTGGTCAAGCAGAGATGAAGTTTTTAAAGTTTCTAAGGGTATGTCTTCACTAGCTGCCGGATCGGTGAGCAGCGATCAATCCAGCAGGGATCGATTTATCGTGTCTAGTCTAGACGGATAAATCGACTCCCAAGCACTCTCCCGTTGACTCCTGTACTCCAGCGCCACGAGAGATGCAAGCAGAGTCGATGGGGGAGCGGCAGCAGTCGACTCACCATGGTGAAGACACCATGGTAAGTTGATCTAAGTACGTCGACTTCAGCTATGTTATTCATGTAGCTGAAGTTGCATAACTTAGATCACTCCCCCTCAGTGTAGACCAGGGCTAAGTTAAGAACATAAGAATGCCCATACTGTGTCAGAACAATGGTCCGTCTAGCTCAGTATCCTGTCTCTGACAGTGGCAAATGCCACAGCTTCTGGGATGTGTACAGAACAGGACAGTTGGAGTGATCCATGCCTGTCTTTGGCTTCCGGAAGTCAGAGGTTTAGGGTTGCCTCATGCATGGAGTTGCATCCCTGACCTCTTGGCTAATAGCCACTGATGGACCTATCCTCCATGAGCTAATCTAGTTCTTTGTTGGACCCAGTTATGCTTTTGGCCTTCACAACATCCCATGGCAATGAGTTCCACAGGTTAGTTGTGCATAGTGTGAAAAAGTACTTCCTCTTGTTTATACTAAGCCTCCAACTATTAATTTCATTGGGTGATTCCTGGTTTTTGTATTGTGGGAAAGGGTAAATAATACTTCTTTATTCACTTTCTCCACAACAGTCTTGATTTTATAGACCTCTAGCATATCCCCCCTTAGTTGTCTCTTTTCTAAAGTGAACAGTCCTAACCTTTTTAGTTTCTCCTCCTATGGAAGCTATTCCATACCCTTAATCATTTTTGTTGCCCTTCTCTGTACCTTGTCCAATTCTAATATATCTTTTTTGAGATGGGTGACCAGAACTGGACACAATATTCAAGATATGGGTGCACCTCGGGTTTATATAGTGGCATTATGACATTTTGTCTTATTGTCTATCCCTTTCCTTACATTCTGTCTGCCTTTTTTCACCTCTGCTGCATAATGAGCAGAAATTTTCAGAGAACTGTTCATGGTGACTCCAAGATCTCTTTCTTGAGTGGTAACAGCTAATTTCAAACCTATCATTATATATGCGTAGTTGGGACTACATTTTCCAATGTGCATTACTTTGCATTTATCAGTGTTGAATTTTATCTGCCACAGGGATTGGCCACAGGGCTTTGCTCCTTGAAAAGTCACTTCCCAAGAAGAGGAAGGATTTGCTGACTGCTGGAATACAATGTCCTGCAGGGTCCAGGGCACCTCTTTGGAAAGCAGCATTGTCTACTGTACACATACTGACCCTCCAGAGGGATAATGGCTCCTTCCGGACCAAAGCACACCCCAATAACCAATTGAGCTAAGGAAAAATAACTCCCTTAGCTCCTAGCTGTTGTAGGCTTTTATCCTTTTATGAGGACCAGCCACTACAGGAGGACATGACATACACTGTGCTAACGTTGGCTACATATAGAGCGTTAGACAGGGAGTCAAAAGAGCTGGGAGCTCTTCCAGTCCCTGCCATTGACTTGTTTTATGACATTGGGAAACTTATTTATCCTCTATATGCCTCAGTTTCCCCCATCTATACTATGCAGATAATGAGAATTATTTTCAACAGGCAAGCACTTGGAGATCAGCTGCAATGTCAAATATTATGTACTGTAGCAGGATGCCACAGTCTCTGAGGGGAAGTTTTAATATAAAAGAGTTGGCTCAGACCTAGAATTTGACCCAAAAACCCTTTTTCATTTGAAAAAAAGTCCATTCAAATAAATATTTGTAAATTTCCAGGAGAATTTGTTTCTTTTGATGTTTTCTGTTTTGTTTATTTATTTTATGGGAAAAAAATCTAAAATGTATAGCTGACACTTTTTGGGTTGTTTTTTTTTATTCCCTCCCAACCTTTCTCTCCCTTTCTAGTCAAAACAGGGGTGGAGGGTGAGAATTTCTAGAAAATACAGATATGTTTTTTCTTTTAATTTTTTTTCATGGAAAATACGTACCATTTTTGCCCAGCTGTAGTCAGGAGTTAACTCCACTGAAGACAATGGAATTGCACCCATATCACACTAGTGTGAGAGAACAATTAGACCCAAGGGCTCTTCACAGGTCTTATAAGCTTTGTTGAACCCTCTGAATTTTGGGGTATTTTTCCACATGGCATTTCTGGTAATAAGAGACACAGACATTGGGCGAACGTGTCAATCCAGCTGTGAGACCAAAGTTCGGAAGTGCAGAAATGGTGGTTGCAGTTGCCCTCTGAAGCATGGCTAATCAGCACGGTCGCACACGGTGTGCTCTGGGTGACTGTGGCTTACGTTTCCCATCCCAAACGGAATGAAAATTAGAAACGAAAAATAGCAGAAGAGACGATGCTACCGAGATTTGACAGGGACTCAGCGCTGTAGCTAATCATATGGTTGTTTATATTATGTGCTGGCTGGAATGACTAGGTTCCTTTTCCCATTACAGGATATCAAAAGCTTGCATTGTACAGTATTTCAAACTTATGAGGTTTAATGAGGACCCGCTAGAGGGAATTGAGTAGCCATCAGGGAAGCGAGGCACTTGCCGTTTTCAAACAGCATGTCACTTTGCTGATTTATGTCAAGATGTGCATAGATAATTCACTGCCAAGGCATCCTACTAATCCTTTAGATTATGCATTTGTGGAGTCATCAGAACAGCCTCCTCCTTTGCTGCGCAAAGGGGCACAATAATTTGTTTATGCACATTCCAATCAGGGGGAAGATTCATAAGCTACGTCTAAGAGGAATGGATCAACGTGCTTTTGACTTTTATGCAGAGAGGTTGGCTCCTGGGATTTTGAAATAAATATTTGATCTTTAAAGATCATTTTGTTGCTTGTAGCAGTCCACACAGCCAGGTTTTTAGTGTTTGTTTATGGTTTACACCATATGATTCAATAAACTCTGGCTGAGAAACATGTGCATAATTAAGTTTAAAAGCCAGTCTCAATTCTATTCCAGTACTTGTTTTTCAAATCGTGGTTTATGCAACAAATTCTGTTTATTGCTAATGGGAATTTCACCCCTCCCCCGTTAATTCATTGAATCAAGGGTTGCTGGAATTTTAAAAATAATTTTAGTAAAGCATTCTCTGATTAGCAGTGTCTATAGTTGTTCAGGGCACTGAAGAAAGGGACATATTCTTTCTATAGATTTACAGGGCCCTTGATATTATGGATTAACTAACTCCTATAACCTCCATGTCATGGAGGGAAGCATTATTATCTCCATTTTCCAGATGACAAACTGAGGAAATGAGAAACTAAAGCCCAGATTCTCAAAGATGTTTGCAATGAATGGGAGTTAGGAGCCAAAATACTTTTGAGGATCCAGGCCCAAGTGACTTGCCCAAGGTCACACAGGGAGTCTGTGGCAGAGCCAGGCATTGAATTCAGATCTCCTGAGTCCCTGTCTAGTCCCAGAACCTCAAGCTCACCCTTCCTCTCTTTCTGAAACGACTCAGCCCTGAGGTTTTCCTGTGCACATTTTTAATTGTTATTCTAGACACTTCTAAGGCACCCCACATTTTATTTATCTGGATGCTCTTCCATGCATCTAACAAGAGCTATCTCTCTCTAGGTATTTCTATGTCCCCCCCGCTCACTGCAGTATCTGAGCCATACAGACATTAGTGACTTTGGTCTCACCACTAGAGTTGGTCAGCAATTGGCCCCACATCACACAAGGAATTTATAGAAGAGCCAAAAATTGAATCTAGATCTCCCAAGTCCTACTCTAGTGCTTTAACCCCAAGAGCAACCTTCCTCTCTCTTAGCTATTCCTCCTTCCTAGTGGTGCTCATTGGCCCAGTGAATCACCCCTTTTTAATATGTAAGCTGGTCCTCTGCCTCCAGTCTGTCTTTCCCTGGCCATTGGAAACAGTTGTGAGGGAAATCAGTGCTCGTATTCACTAGTGCATCTTGCCCAAACACACGGGTGCTGGATTGAATGCCAGAACAGTGGGAATTTGAGAAACCCCATTAGTAACAAACACGGGCCAGGGAAAGATCTGATGAGGAGGGATGTGGCTTGGCAGTGTTATGGGATCCGTCCATGGAGGGCTCAGGAGGATTGTAACCCCAATATCCAGAGTAGTGCAGGTAAGAGGTCACCTGGTAAAACCAATGGGCAAAAATTAAAAAGAATTTGTGTGAGGGGGTTACCATTGTTTTAGCTGAGCCCCCAGTGCTCACATGGGAGAGAGTTTGGCTAAGCGGTTCTGCTTTTGGTTCATCTTTGCTGCGTGACCCTTTCTCCACTCTCTCTCTCCTTACCGTTGCTCTGCCAAAGCCTGGTGCCGCAGGTCCGAAAAATGTGAATCTACAGAAACCTCCGGAACAAATTCTCAGGCTGCAAATGGGAGGAAAGCATATAGCAACAGTGACACCCACAGCAGCTAGCAGCAAAGTGTCGCAGCGTGTGATGTTTTGCAAGCCCAGAGCCAAGCATGTACACGCCAGCCGCCCTTTCCATCCTGAACCTCCCCACTACGCTCAGACAGAAGTGTAGCCCTATTCAATCAAATTCAGCCAGGCATGGCTGATGTTTCATTCTGCAGGGGGATTCTCTTGGTTTTCCTGGAAATCAGGAAACTACAGTTCTGGCTGAATGAGCTGCTCCCCCTGCTTATCCAGCACGAGCTCAGAATGCAGGGCCATGTCCTCAGCTGGGGCAAACTGGCAAAACTCCATAGAAGCCAAATCTCTTTTTGAAAAGAAAAAAAGGGAGGGGGATTCTTCAAGAGACAGATTTCGATACTGTTCCTCACACTGAATAGCACCTTACTTCATATGTAACTCCCTGGGGTCTGTCTACATGGCAGGAAAAGGTGCTCTTTACAATTGGGTGAGCTGAGCTCCATCAATTTTAGCTGAACACAACAGGAAACCTTAGCACCTCAAATCCTTCTCAACACACTTGTTTAGTCGCATTAGCTAGTTATGTTGCAGCCTATGCCTCCCACCTAGGCTACAGCATTACCTGCTAAACGTAATTGATGTTTAAAGGTGTTGGGCTATATCTGTGCCAGTGTAAGTGGGCTTTCCAGCTGTGTTAAGATCACTTGATAGAACTTACTTTATTTTTTAAAACTGAGTAAGTAAAAATTTTAAAAGCTTTGCCCACAGAGAACTGTGGGACTGCTTTCACCATGCCCATATAGTTAAAGCAGTACAACCCAGATAGTGTGGATGCAGTTATATGGGTCTAATAATAATAATACCCCACTGTTATGTACAGACTGTCATTAATAGCTCTCAAGTGCTTTATAAACAAAGTTAATATCAGTACCCCCATTTTACAGATGGGGAATCTGAGGCCTGGAGATTTGCTCAAAATCACCCAGCAGGCAAGTGGCAGAGCTGTGAATAGAAACCAAGTCTTCTGGGTCCCAGTTCAGTGCTCTGTCCAATATGCATCATGGCTTCCTACAGGAAGGGTAATAAGATATACCACTATCAAGCCCTTTTATACCAGTATCACCATGCCCACACTAGGGATCATACAAGTATAACTAAGTCGGAGGAGGGGAAATCACACCCCTAAACCAAAATAGTTATGCTGGTAGGGAAACTGTGTAGATCAGATCTTATTCATTGTGAAGAGTGACTCAAAAGGGCTATTTGTGGTGAAACTCTTCATGTAACTCACCGGGATTAACAGTATTAGAATCTGGCCGCCCCAAAATATATTAGATACAAATTGTTTGCCCAGCTCTAGCTGTAGCCATCTGAAGAACTGTGCTAACGGCTTGTCTACACTTAGGGGGCTGCCATGGCACAGCTGTAGTGCTTTGTGAAGACGCTGCCTAAACCGATGGACGAGCGTCTCTCATCAGCAAAGGTACTCCACCTCCCCGAGAAGTGGCCTCTAGTGTCGATTGGAGAAGCCCGCCCGTCGACATAGCACTGTCTACCCAAGGGAAAATCCACACCTAT
The DNA here is from genome assembly GCF_020497125.1 of Mauremys mutica. Lineage (NCBI taxonomy): Eukaryota > Metazoa > Chordata > Testudines > Geoemydidae > Mauremys > Mauremys mutica. Next base: position 135,753,933 of record NC_059073.1, on the reverse strand, counting down.
GAGCGAAGTAGTTGTACTGACATACGTGTGTAGTGTAGACCAGGACTGAGAAACCAACGGTGAGGATTGGAGGTAAAATTCTAATGGACATTTCGATAGCTCTGACCCAGTTGCAAGGCTTTGAACACTTGATCTATCGTGTCTGACCAGCCCCAGCTGAGGGTATGTCTACACTGCATCTGGGATGTGCAATCCCAAACTCGGGTAGACGTACAAGCGCTAGCTTTGATTGAGTTAGTGCACTAAAAATAGCAGTGTGGCCATGGTAGCACAGGCTAGCTGCCTGAGTCCAACCCCATTCAAGATCCTAGGGACATACTTGGATAGTTAGCCTGAGCCAGGGGTGAAAGTAACCTAAAGGACTTATCAGTACTCTGGAGTCCTTGGGGGGGAGGGGCCTCTACCAGAAGAGGCGGGGCCTTTAAATCTCTGGACACTTTAACTCACCATCGGAGGGGCCCCTGGCAGTAGTGGCAGCCAGGGGCCCCTGGCCCTTTAAATCACCGCCAGAGCCCCGCTGCCGCTACCTCAGAGCTCCAGCAGCGGGGCTCGGGTGGCGATTTAAAGGGCCCTGGAGGGTAGCGGCAGTGGGAGCTCCAAGCCCTTTTAATCACCACCTGAGCTGCACTGCCGGAGCCCTGGGGTAGCAGCGGCAGCCGGGGGCTCGGGCAGTGATTTAAAGGGCCCTGGGCTCCAGCTGCCGTTACCACCTTGGGCCCTTTACATCATCCCCGGAGCCCTGGGGTAGCGGCGGCGGTGCTCCGGCAGCAAGTTAAAGGGCCTGGGGCAGTAGCGGTGGCTGAGCCCCTGGCCCTTTAAATCGCTGCCCGAGCCCCGCCACCACTACCCCAGGGCTCCAGCAGCAGGGCTCCGGGGACGATTTAAAGGGCCAGGGGCAGTAGTGGCTACCGGAGCCCCAGACCCTTTAAATCATCCATGGATCCCTGGTGCCGGAGCCCTGGGGAGGCGGTGGCAAGGCTCCGACAGCTATTTTAAGGGCCGGGGCAGTAGTGGCTGCCACAGCCCTGGAGCCTTTAAATAGCCACCGGAGCCCTGCCGCCACTTCCCTGGGCTCCGGGGACGATTTAAAGGGCCCGGGGCAGTAGCTGCAGCAGGCACCCCAGGCCCTTTAAATCGCTGCCCGAGCCCCACCACAGCTTCCCCAGGGCTCCGGCAGCAGGGCTCTGGCAGCAATTTAAAGGGCCCGGGACTCCAGCCACTTCTGGGAGCCCCAGGCCCTTTAAATTGCTGCCAGGGAAAGCCAATCTGCCCCGGTATGGCGCACTGGCTCTTGCCGGTACGCCGTACTGGAGCCTACCAGCTTACTTTCACCTCGGGCCTGAGCCGCCACCTGCTAATAACTCAGTCAAATCTGTGCTTGTGCATCTACCTGAGCTGGGAATGACATATCCCAGCTGCAGTATAGATCTACCTGCAAGAGTGAGGGTACGTCTACACTTACCTGCCGGTTCGACGCGGAGAGTTCGACTTTTTGGAGTTCGAACTATCGTGTCTGATCTAGACGCGATAGTTCGAACTCCGGAAGCGCCGCGGTCGACTCCGGTACTCCACCTCGGCAGAAGGAGTTGGCGGAGTCGACGGGGGAGCCGCGGAGTTCGACCCCGCCGCGTCTGGACGGGTGAGTTGTTCGAATTAGGGTACTTCGAATTCAGCTACGCTATTCACGTAGCTGAATTTGCGTACCCTAATTCGAACCCCCTTCTTAGTGTAGACCAGGCCTAAGTGGAGCAATCTCTGAACAGAGCCAAGCCTCTTAAAAAAAACACACACACACACACACACACACACAAAAACAAGTGACTCCAGTATTTCCAGTTCAATAGTGAAGTGAAGAGGAATGTAATCCAGGTGCCGTAACTGCTATCTAGGCTGTTACTTCCTAGTCAATTACCACCTTGCGTCTGATAGCTTTTGTCTGGAAAGGCTGTAGAACAGTGTTTATGGTGAGAATGACTAATTTCATACACAGTTTAACTAGGGTGGCTCAATCAAACTGTTCGCTCCTATGAAATTTGATGGTGGGAAATGATTACCATATAAAAAAGATTTCACTCTGTTTGATTCAATGATTCCTACAGAATGCCTATAGCATCATTTCATGGCTGTGAGCGTTAATTTCGCGACAGCCGCCTGTAATTGGGTACCAAGGAAAGTGAAAGGAGCGTGGTAACTCCCCCTCCCCCACTTCTCCCCATAGCTTTGGCTTCTCCAGGGGTTTGGATGATGATTGAATCTCACTGGGGTGTGAATGCTTGGCTGAAAAGTTTAACTTTCTGCTCTGAAAACTCACATAATAGGAAATAATAAATTACATTTCCCATTTGCTCCTAGACGTAACAAGGAGTTCTTCTAAGCTCAGCCTTTTTTTTTTTTTAAAGTGCTTCCAGACTCACTGGGTGAATCCAAAAAAATTTATGAGCAAAATGAAAAGTGCTGCTTCCTCTTTTTTTCCCTCCAGTTCATCTGCCTCCATGGCTGAGCATGTTTTTGGCTCTGAGTGCATCTTGCACAGTAAGTCGATCATTTAAGTTAATAATAATAAGATGTAGTACTTATCTAGCACTTTACATCTTCAAAGTGCTGTACAAACATTAACTTATTAATTGAGTTACACTGAAGCGGCTTTAAAAAAAAAGGTGTGGAGGAAAGGGGGAATTTGCCTGATTTCCTCCCTTTTTGTTCCTTATTATTCCACACTTCTGAAGCTAACATACAAGCTCACCCATCCCACCAGCTTAACAGTACTAAATAATAGTGAAGCACTCTACAGTAACTACCCAGAACACTGCAGCTTTTAGGGTTTGTTCAGAGACCCCATCAGCTATTATTGCCATTATTTATTACTAGTGTTGTGCTAGCAGTGGGCTAGGTATTTTATACACCACAATCATGAGATGTGCTAGAAAAGCCGAGGTAAACCAGAAGGACTAACTAGATGTGGAGAATAGAAGATGTGCATTCAATTCCTGTGACATGGCACAAGTAACAAATCTCTCTGCGCCTCAATCCTCCATCTGTACAATGGGGCTAGCATTACTTCCTTTGTCTGTTCCACCTGTTTAGCATGTACATTTTGGGGGGGCAAAGACTGTCTCTCATCATGTATATGCACAGCATCCAATTCCAGTCGCAGCTGGGGTATCCGGGAGCTATCAAACCATTATTACTGATGAGAAGTATTAGGCTATGAAACAGCCTCCTGAGGGAAGGGATAGGATCCCCACCCCTTTGGACAAAGCAATAGAAAGCAGATTTGTATGGGCTAGCATGCTCTTGCCAAGGGAGAACAGAGGAGATGGAACAGAACAGAACTTTATCCTCTCCATCCCTACCTAATGATCTTCCTCTCATGTAGTGAGGCAGGTTAGGGTACTAGCCTAGGCCTTAAGAGACCTAGGTTTAGTTCCCTGCTCTGTCCTAGACTTCTTGTGTGTCCTTGGGCAAGTCAGTTGGCCTCTGTGTGTCTCCGTTCACCATCTGTACAGTCGGGATAATGGCATTTCCTCACCTCACAAGGAGCTGTGAGGATAAATGCATTAAAGAGGGTGAGGTGCATCACTGTGATGATGCCATATAAGTACCTTGGATAGATAATGGATTCTAGCCTCACAACACCCCAGCGAGGTAGGGAACTATTAGCCCTAGTTTAACAATGGGGGAAATGAAGCGCAGGCTACATTAAACAATTTGTCCAGGGTCAGGAAGGACGTCAGTGGGTAAACCAGACATAGAAGGCAAGTCCTTCGGAGTCTCAATCCAGCGTCTCTCCACTGGATGATTCTTCTTGTAGATAGTATCACCTGTCTGAGACTATGATCTGTATAGGGATGAGACACAGTCCTCTTCACTTCCTGGCTCCTATCATTCCGCTTAGAATGATCCTTGTAAACAAACATTCATTATTTTTTTTTAAAAACAACATCTACAGTAGCCTTAATTGAACAGCCTTGCTGCATCATTACAGTGAGCCGAGGGCCATTTCTTGTCAGTTATTGAGCTATTTAGCAATTATTTCTTATCATTAGTTTGCAAATTTGACAGCATTTGGGCCCTGTTTGCGGAGCGGCAGAGACGGGTCTTGCGGGTTGGTCTCTGAATAGGAAGAGAGGAGTTTAACAAGGTAGTAAGGCCCTTCCTGCTGCCTGCCTCTCTGGAGGTTGGGGGACATGACTCCCCAAGAAGGAGAAATGTTTGGTTACTCCACAAAAAGTCTGTTGCCCAGCACAGATCCTGCCTAATGGAGTGTTTGCACTGTTGTTAGCTAATGAAAAGCACCATTTCCAGCCCTGCTGGGGAAAAGCCTCATTAACATGAGCATCCATTATCCAACAAAGCAGGGCACAGGGCATTGGGCATAGTATCATAATTTCCAAAAAGTACAGATGGCACTGGATAATTAAGCAATGATCTCAGAGCCACTAGCTCTGACTAGCCCTTGTTAATTGCTTTTATTTTATCTTTACAGCAAAAAGTTCTTCCTCTGGTCTGGAGGGGAAAACAAGAGGTATCACTACTGCCCTTCCACCTGTGAGAGAACCACTTGCCTTCCACACAAGGGCCCTTTCTTATGCTACATTCTGGGAGAGGGCTTCAGACTGTGGGATGGAGTATCACCTGTGGACCTGCACATCTGCCATAATGCCACACTTCAGAGAAGAGTTGCTGCTCTGTTCTTCAGATGAAACTTTGGCAGAATGTCCCCATCTCAGGGAGAAGTTAACAATCCTTTGGCCCAGTGGGAATAACCTTGAGTGTCCTGGCTTGCTCAGTGGAGCCATTTCAGCTCTCCAGAGTTGTGTGTGAGCTGCTATCGCAGAACAGCACGGCTACTGTGTAAGTGTGAAATGTAAGCGCCTGATCTCAAGCTCTTTGAAGTCAATGGGAGTCTTTGGAATGGACCTTAACAGAATTGCAGCTTTCTCCCTCATTGCTTTGTAAAGTACTTTGGAATACAGCACCTTGGGTATGAAAGAGGCTATATAAAACTAAATGCTGTTCCATTGTATGGTTTTGCATTGCCCTACCTTGCATTATGCTGTGCTGTTGGCTTAAAAATGCTTTGAACAAAGCCCCTCCATCAAGGGAGCTCTAAAGTGTGGGTGAATGGCATAATACAATGTGGGCATTTCTGCATCTGGTGTTGTGGGCTAAAAGGTTGGTTGTACCCCATCCAAGCACCACAAAAGCCGAAATCCACTGAAGGTCGTGTTTCTTTTTCCAGCCTCAAAATAAATGTTCAAACTTGTTGAGAGAGATTAAATACAATTTGCAAGGAAGGGGGGGGGGAAAGGCCATCAAAGTGGATGAATTATTCAACTCCCGCGCTGCAGAGTGAGCATTATCAGGTAACGATCTATAATTATTAATAAATAATTTAAGCTTTAATAGCTAGGAAAGAAATGCTTAATTGCATCATAACATAATTAATGGAATTAGCTTCTATGGATAAAATGAGGAATTTCTCTCTCGCTCACAATCTCTTTCCCTCCAAGTAAAACAATCCTATTTTCTCTAAAACTCTGTTGGTTAATTATAGTCCGGTCAGGTGTAAATATGATGAGCTGTTCAGATAGGTCAGGGTTTGTTTCTAGCTCTATGGGCTTGTGGTTAATGAACTAGACTAGAGCTCAGGGGATTGACACTGGGGGCCAGGGAATCTAGTTCCCAGTTCTACCACAGACTCAGGGTCAACTTGGGCAAGGCACTTCAGTGGGAGTTAGGCACCTAAAAACCTGGCTCTTAGGCCAAGCTTTTTTAAAGAGACTAGTGATTTTAGGTGCCCAACTTGAGACACCGTAAAGGAAGCCGGTGTTCAGAGGGCAGGTGCTTAGGCCCTTCTGAAAACCAGGCCCTTTTAAGGTGCCTCAGTTTGTGCAACCAAAATCCAGCCAAGACACATACAAGTCTAAACCCATTGCTAGGTAGCACCAACAAACCCAAATAAAAGTCCAAACAAACCGGTCTTCAAACAAATAGCTCTTCTGTCCCTCTCAGACTCCTGTTTGCCTTACCTCAGAGCTTCCTCAGCAGGAACCAAACCTGATCCACTAGTGTTTTTCCTCTGTCTTTCCCAGGTATTCTCTCCACCAGAGATACCCATTCCTCAGCATTCTTCTCCACAACTGAGCTCCCGCAGCCTACTTATAAGGCCAGGCTCTGCCTTGTGGCCAGAAGGCAATTAGCGAATCACCCTCCAGGTACTGAGCATGACTAATTGGGGTTCTTTCCCTTGCCTAATAGGTGATGGGAGTTAAGCCCCATCACACTATTATACATTTATTTGCTATGGTAGTGTCTGCAGACCTCAATTAGGTCAGGGGGTCATTGTGCTTGGAGCTATACAAGTCGATGGTAAATGATAGTCCCTCGCTAAAGAGTTCATGGTCTAAAATGACAAGACATTACAAGTGGATGAGACAAGCACGCAGGTTGGGGTGAGGGCATGGAGGCAGGATAACAAAAATAATAGGGTGTGCACCATGTGTGGTCAGTTGGGAGCAGGAATCACAATTTGCCACCTGCATACTGGTTAGTAGTTGTAATTGCTCTGTGCCTCAGTTCCCCATCTGTAAAATGGAGATAATTACACTTCCTTTCCCCTCACCTTTTGTCTGTCTTATCCATTTACACTGCAAGTTCTTTGCAGCAGGGACTGTCTTTCACTACATGTCTGTACAGAGCTCAACACAATGGGCCCCTGATCTCAGCTGGGGCCTCTAAACACAGCTATAATAAGCTAATAATAACTAAGGAGCAAATCTTAAACTCAGCACGTAGCAGTGAAATTCATCCCTATTCAAAGAAGCAGCCCAATGTCTATGTACCAATCAAGTCTCATTTCGAGGGTCTGAGTGAGACTCGACCAGTGTCTTAAACAGCACTTAGGTTGTAAGTTAATTCAGGCAGGGACTGGCTTTTTGTTCTGTATCTGTATAGCACCTAGCAACATGGGGCCCTGGTCCAGGATGGTGTTTTCTGGGTGCCATTGCAAGAAGAAGAAGAAAAAGAACAATTTCAAATGTTGACCAGTTCCAGCATGTAGGATTTGTGTCACCCTGCCTATAGGGGTGGGTTTCACCCAGCCTGAGCAACCAGGCTGTATGCAGGGTGATGCAGGTGAGCTGGGGGAAGAAATCCCCTTCCTCAATTCAGCAGATATGCAGAAAAGCCACTATTGCCCCAGTAGTTCCTGTGACTGCTGTTCCCCTCTAAAGAAAGAAATGACTGGGGGGATCCATAGCCCTGCTACCACCCCACAAAGAATCCTGAGCACTAAGGTACAGCAAGATCGCAGTCTGGTCCTAAGTCAGTGCTGAACCTTGTCCCCAATTCAAGAAAGCACATAAGCCATTTCTTTAGAGCCCTTTCTGAACAGGGGTTCTCTTCTGAAGCCCACTGAAATCAATGGAAAGACTACTTTTGACTTCAATTGGCTTTGGATCAGGCTCTTAGATTGTAGGCCTTTTCCGGCAGGGACTGCGTTTTCATTATGCATGTGTAAAATGACGAGCACGGTGGGGTCTCCATCCTGGATTAGGACTGCTAGGTGCCGCTGTGATACAAATAAGCAAAGAAAGAAAGAAAGAAGCAGCAGCAAAGCTACACCAGATCTTTAGAACACTAAAAATAGAAAACAAAAATTGGTCCAATAAATATTATCTCACTCCCCTTGTCCCATTGATAATAGAGTAAGCCTACTAGAATATGACTACATGCGTTGTATCTATGGTTGCAGAAACAATAGTATATTATTATGTATTATTTAAGGAATAGTGCATGATCATTTATTAGGGACTGTCCTGTAGTGAGGCACATGCCCAAGGGAGCAGAGTTAAAATGGCACAAGCAGCTTAACCATGCACTCCTAATGGCCTTTTAATGTATGGGCGGGGGTAGCATGGGATTATATTATTCCTCTCCCTCTGTGGTTATTGCCCAATATTACTCCGTGGCTGAGGAGATTAAGTGGCAACACTCCATAGCTGTTGTTGGCACAGCAGAAATGGCCTGGGCCACCTGCCTATCCAACATCTGCCCAACAGCATGGAGCCGATTCAGGCTTTGCAGCCCTGTGGTGGGCAGGCTGACATTCCCAGATAGTGCAGCAATGTTAACAAAAGCGGGGCCCTCATGCATGGCCCATTCACGGGGCTTTTTATTAGGCAATCATATATTTTCATTAGTTATGGTGATGAAGCACTTACACTTTATGGGATGTTTTAGTGCTTAATTTCACCGTGGTTCCTGATTACTTTGCTGACATTTCTGGGTGACGTGGACCATTTTTGCCTTTTGCAAAAAGGGAACATTGTCAGCAATAGCTCAGCCATAAATGAAGCCAGCACCCATCTGCTAGTGATGGGAAGTAGCCCATTAAAAGCTGTGAACTCAATTGTGAAGCCTTTTCATAATTAATGTACTTTACAACATGCACCCCCGCCCCGCTCCAACAATACCACAAGCTAATTGTTTAAGCAAGGCGTAGACAAGAAAAATGCCTTGCTAGGCATTTGCCACCTATCATATGTCTGGGATGTAGCAAAGCTGCTGAGACGATTGAAACAGGAAGCAATATTTAATCTCCAAGGACCAGGTCCTCAGTTGATGTAAATCCTCGGGCTTAGCTCCATTGGACTCAATGATTCTAAGCTGAGGATTTTCTCCTGAATATATATAGTTCTCTCCTGCAGTGCCCTAAACCTTTCACCGCTGGAGAACTAACCACTGCACAAATCATTTATGATTAGCAATCTCCGCCCAGGAGAGATTCAGGGCTGGAATAGCAGAGTTTGGTTCAGGTCAGGATTAAGGTGCACAAGCAAAGTTGTGCTTAGGGCCGGACTTGGAGGGTGGGGGAGCTGCAGGTCAGGACTGAGGCCCCTCAGCAGACCTTGTGCATGGGGATCACAGGATTGGAATAGCAAGGAGTGACAAAGGCAGGGAGTGAAGAGACCTGGTAGAGCTGTGTGTGGACTGGACCCCCACAACAAGCCGGTACTGAGAGCATGAGGAGTTGGTCGACACTACACCTGGCTCATAAGACAGCTCATGGTGTCCGACACCATCAGGTGGTCCAGAGACATTTATACGGAACACATCACAGGACACCGTCAATACCACATTGAGTAATTGAGACCACCAACCAGAGAAATAACCCACTTCCTTCCCTGATGAACCAAGGGACACACCCCACCCATGTACTTATTCGCTACACCGATACTGACTTGGACTCTTAATACATTCCATGGGTGGCGTACCTGAGCCCACTTAACCACTGACGCTCTAAAAACTCCCACACCCCAATCTGGGTCTATGCTGGTTATGTGATATGTATGTATCTCTTCATCCTTGTAACCGATACCTGTAATCCCTCATAACTCAAGCCAGACCCCAGATGTACAGTACCTTCCCTCTTAAATTGTGTATATTTAATTTTAAACATTAACTTTCATAAAAAATGTATTCCTGGCTCTATCTAGTCGATGTGTCACTTGCAAAAACCACAAGCCCACCTCTTCCCCATCGATATCTCTGAATGTAATCACAGTTTGGTCTTGCTTCTGGAACTGACATTCCCTTCCTGTCAGCTTGTGCCCACAGCTGTTTCACCCACCGTGTGACTTTTTTTTAAGGAAACTTCCTGGCAAGATTTCTCTCTCTGTCTTTGTTCTCTTTCCTCTTTGGAGTTGACCCTGAGTAAGACTCCTCCTGTTTTACCTTCTCTTGTTTCAATTTGCTCAAGAATATCCACGAGTGTGGTGCCTTTGTCGCTGTGCCTTTGCCATGAATTGGGGGAGAAAATGATTTTTGGTGGGTCTCTTTACTGGAGTCTTCAAATATACAAGGAGGAAGGATAAATTATCCTATGTTTAGACAACGATTTTCACAAATTGAGAGATAGATCCACTCTCACATCATCCCAGCGGGGTGGAATGTGGCAGCTATTAACCAGCTGCAAATGCAGTATCATTACCTAGCACTTTAGAATGAGAACTGAAGATACAGTCTCCCACAGTATTCTTGCCAGCAAGTTAAAGAAGTATGGGCTGGATGAATGGACGGTAAGGTGGATAGAAAACTGGCTAGATGGTCGGGCTCAACGGGTAGTGATCAATGGTTCCATGTCTAGTTGGCAGCCGGTATCAAGTGGAGTGCCCCAAGGGTCGGTGCTGGGGCCGGTTTTATTCAATATCTTCATTAACGATCTGGAGGATGGTGTGGACTGCACCCTTAGCAAGTTTGCAGATGACACTAAACTGGGAGGAGTGGTTGATACGCTGGAGGGTAGGGATAGGATACAGAGGGACCTAGACAAATTAGAGGATTGGGCCAAAAGAAATATGATGAGGTTCAACAAGGACAAGTGCAGAGTCCTGCACTTAGGACGGAAGAATCCCATGCACTGCTACAGACTAGGGACCGAATGGCTGGGCAGCAGTTCTGCAGAAAAGGACCTAGGGGTTACGGTGGACGAAAAGCTGAATATGAGTCAACAGTGTGCCCTTGTTGCCAAGAAGGCTAATGGCATTTTGGGTTATGTAAGTAGGGGCATTTCCAGCAGATCGAGGGAGGTGATCATTCCCCTCTACTCAGCACTGGTGAGGCCTCATTTGGAGTACTGTGTCCAGTTTTGGGCCCCACACTACAAGAAGGATGTGGATAAATTGGAGAGAGTCCAGCAGAGGGCAACAAAAATGATTAGGGGGCTGGAGCACATGACTTATGAGGAGAGGCTGAGGGAACTGGGATTGTTTAGTCTGCAGAAGAGAAGAATGAGGGGGGATTTGATAGCTGCTTTCAACTACCTGAAAGGGGGTTCCAAAGAGGATGGATCTAGACTGTTCTCAGTGGTAGAAGATGACAGAACAAGGAGTAATGGTCTCAAGTTGCAGAGGGGGAGGTTTAGGTTGGACATTAGGAAAAACTTTTTCACTAGTAGGGTGGTGAAGAACTGGAGTGGGTTACCTAGGGAGGTAGTGGAATCTCCTTCCTTAGAGGTTTTTAAGGTCAGGCTTGGCAAAGCCCTGGCTGGGATGATTTAGTTGGGTTTGGTCCTGCTTTGAGCAGGGGGTTGGACTAGATGACCTCCTGAGGTCCCTTCCAACCCTGAGATTCTATGATTCTATGATTCTAAGAATTATTCTTTCTTGGACTGAAGCCTCCAGGGGAAATTTAGGGTTGTAACAGGCCATTTAGATAATACCCCCATGCTCTTGCAAACTATCCCAGAGTGAGCATGGGGGCTCAGAAGCTCATCTAAAAGAGGGCTTCTCCATCAGCATCGCTTTGGTGCACTACATCTGAGCTAGACCAGTTGCCATTCCTCTCTCTACAGGGCCATCCAAGCCTGCTATTGCTTATCTTATGAGATCTGAAAAGAATATAACCTCTGGTTGAACAGCTGCAAGCTGTCAATGATGTTATTAAATATCCACCATGAAACTCATAGCCAAGGAAAGTTCAGCTGGCTTTGGGACCCATTGGAAACACACAACTAATCTCCGGTTGATTATTTGGATTACGGGAGGATGTAGAAGCCCTAGTCAAAATGAGGGCTCTGTTGTCCTGGGTGTTGTATGCACATGTAGCAAAAAAACAGACCCTGCCCCCAAAAGCTTACAATCTAAATAGACAAGACAGGTGAAAGGAGGGAGAATGGAATTATTGTTATACTCGGGGGACTGAGATGGAGCAATTGAGTCTGAAGTCACTGGGAGCTGCAGGTGGTCAGTACCCTTCCAGACTCAACCCCTGTGGTTATGTCTAGACTGCAGCTGGACGTGAGCCTTCCAGCCCAGGCAGACAGATTCCAGCAGACTCAGGTGAGCGGTGCATGAGCGAGCGCACAAAAAACAGCAGTGTGGACATTGTGGCTTGAGTACAAGTGGCTAGCCTGAGTCGCAACGGTCACACCACTATTTTTAGCATTCTAGCTCCCACACCGCTACACAAATCTCTCTACCTGGGCTGAGAGGCTCGTTCCCACCTGCGGTGTGGACACATACCTATGGTAACTTACCCCCAAACACCCAGGGATTGGTAGTAAAGCTAAGAATTGAACCTAGATCTCCAGAATTCCAGTTCAGCCGTTTAAGCATCCTTCCTCAGGAGGTCAGGTCACATGAGCTGTAGCACGTGACTTTTGTCTCCTATTTGCCTCTTGAAATTAAAGCTGAGTCATTTATCTGACCTTTGACCTGTTTTTTGTATATATATCTTGCAAACCACTGAACCAGGGGGAACAAATGCAACCTCCTCCCACCCAACGGTGACAGTCTGCAAAGCGTTGCCAAGCTTAATCGCCCCCATTAAGCAATTATTGCAAATGAAAGCAGGGACTGTCGGCAAACTCAGCCTGCTCTCAAATGAAAAGCAAAAGGGTTAGACAGCACTGGCTGCGCTCCGCTTTCTAGTTTGGGGATCAAACTACATTCCTATCATAAAAGGTTTCCAGGCTCATGAATAATAAAGTGACTGACAATTGTGGCGTTAACTCTATCTCAGATTTATACATTAATATCTCACTTGCTTCCCACCCACTCTTTGCCTCCCCGTCCATGACTCATAATTTATTTACAAAGCTTTTCCGTGTTTATCTGAATGAAATACTGAGACAATAGGTCACCTAGCAGGCACCTGTAGCCTGCAACAGCCTTGATAAAGCTACCACCTTGAGGCCCTTTTCAAGGGGGAAAGGGTGTGTTTATTTGCCGGGCTATATTTTTTCACTTATGGGCATTTTCTGCCACTCTCGAGGGGAAGGGGAAAAAATGCTCCATGAATTATGAATAAACAGATGCGATTCAGTCCACGGCTTTTTTTTTTCCCACGGTAAATTTCCAGTTACAAGCCAGCCAATGGCAGTAAAGTAGAGGGATTGAAAATGATTTCAAAGGAGTCTTATCATGCTGGGGACATATGCACATTGAGCCTTGTAGATAGGATGAATGTAGGTTCCTTTTTGTGGGAGGAAGACAAATATATATACAGGGTTTTTTTTATTTGCTTTCTGCTTTTCCTTTTGGTTGCTTTTTGATTGTCCAACCTGTCAGCATTTCCTCATATGGGCTTGGTGCCTTCAAGAACTAAATAAATATGTCCCTTAAAGGAACACCGTCAGTGTAAAAATCAGGCAAACACTGTGCGTGTTTCTTAAAATAAAATAAAAATCCTCACTGGCATTTCTAATAATATTGTAGATTATTAAAATGGAAAGAATTTTAATACTCAAATTTACTTCTCATTATTTGTGCAACATTCATGTACAGAATCAACAATGGGTGTCTGAGATAGATAGATAGATAGAGTGTATGGGGATATATAGATGAAAAAAATCTTTCTTTCTTTTTTTCTTTCTTTCTTTCCAAAAGAGAGACAGCACTGTGCTCTGAAGTTTGCATCTGAGCTGAATTCCCCCAGCTGTTTGGGCCTCGGGTAGTTTCTTTGGGACATTGTAAACAATGGGGGACAGTCGTAAAGGCCAGATTCTGTCGACCCCCTGCATGGGTGTGTGGGTGAAAGGTGCAATAACAACTTTCTCTGTCCCATAAGTAATAAGTGATGCAACAGGAAGGCGAAGCTGTAGGAATGAGGTCTTTACTGAGTATATGCCAATGCTCTAGTCTAGAATTTGTGTGCAAGCAATCCGGCTCCAGTTTTCATTGCTGAACTCCCTGGTGCCACGCCAAACTAGGACCTGACGCTCTTTCTCCAATTCCACTCATCCTACTACACCCCCTTCCTAGTCACCCTGCTCAGGGGCCATCCAGACTGTCAACAGAGAGCCCCGTCGCTACTCCCAGCCAGTGCCCCCGAATAGGGTGCAGGGCAGGTCAATGGCTTGGCATTGCAGATACAATGGGCGGGGGGGAATGTCGTGCACTCTTCATGAGTGGTGGATCTCTGTCTGTGACACAGCCCCATCTAATTTCCCTGAATGTACACGGGTCATGGACTAGCAGAAAATCTGGATCCAGCCCCAGCCCTACAAGACCAGAGTACCTGAGCACCTCAGATTATTTATCCTCACAGCCCTGCTGTGAGATGGGGTACTGCTGTCATCCCCATTTTACACATGGGCAACCGAAGCACAGAGAGGGGAAGTGACTTGCCCTAGGGCACCCAGAACAGTGGTGTCAGGGCAGGGAATTGAATGCAGGTCTCCCACGTCTAATGCCCCAAACACTAGACCATCCTCGTTCTGCATTAGATCCCACCTAGCTATGATGGTGGCCATCAAAGCTTTCATTTGGCTCCTTCACTGTATGGACTCTTTCCCTCCCACTTTTTTATTTTCAAAAGTTTAGGCCAATGCCTAGCACAACAGTGCTGAGACTTCTGCAATACAATAAATAGTAATAATACCAAGACGCATAAAAGGAACTGAAAAAGGCCTTGTGATGGGTTGGACCCCTTGGGATGCCACTTGATGTGCTAAGATATCACTGAGTCTGCCTGTTCTGCCAGCATGGGCCCCGTTCAACTGGTCTTGCTGAGCCAGGCTATTAAAGCCTCTTCTAACACACCCACAGGCAGGGCCACACCCAGCTGCAGATCAGCTTTGGGAAGACTCAGCTTAAGGGACTTGCTCCAACACTCTGGTGCTCACTCCTTTTAAGGGGTACAAACCCACAAGTTTTATGAAATTTGCCCCCTCCCTCAATGTGGAGAGAAGTGTGCACACTTCTTGCCCCCTGCCCCAGTTAGAAATTATGGAAACTGGGTTTAATAATAAACAAAACAAAAAAAGGCAGATTTGCAGTGGTAAAAGGGGTAAGAAACAGAACAAAACAGATTACTAAGCAAATGAAATCAAACACCTAAACTAACCTAGTTTCACTAAAGAAATTGGTTACAAATAGTATTTCTCACCTGCAGGCAGGTTGCAAAGTTTCTGTGGTTCAGAGTTCCAGTGATATTCCTTTTCAGACTGGACCCCTGTCTCAGTCTGGACTCCCCCTTTGCTTTCCCTTCAGGTGGCTTTAGCAGTCTTTCTTCTTGGGCAGACAGGCCATGGAGAGGAGGGGTCTCGTTTGCCTTTCTCCCCACCCTTAAATAGGATTTACATAAGGCGGGAATCCTTTGTTTCCCAAACTTGACCCCCCCTTCCCTTACAGTGGAAAGTTACAAGAAGTCCCAGGTAATGTTTAGTATCAGGTGACAAGACCAACTGATTCTGTAGTATCACAGCGTCCGTGAGTCATAGATTCATAGTCTCTAGGACTGGAAGGGACCTCGAGAGGTCATCGAGTCCAGTCCCCTGCCCTCATGGCAGGACCAAATACTGTCTAGACCATCCCTGATAGACATTTATCTAACCTACTCTTAAATATCTCCAGAGATGGAGATTCCACAACCTCCTTAGGCAATTTATTCCAGTGTTTAACCACCCTGACAGTTAGGAACTTTTTCCTAATGTCCAACCTAAACCTCCCTTGCTGCAGTTTAAGCCCATTGCTTCTTGTTCTATCCTTAGAGGCTAAGGTGAACAAGTTTTTTCCCTCCTCCTGATGACGCCCTTTTAGATACCTGAAAACTGCTATCATGTCCCCTCTCAGTCTTCTCTTTTCCAAACTAAACAAACCCAATTCTTTCAGCCTTCCTTCATAGGTCATGTTCTCAAGACCTTTAATCATTTTTGTTGCTCTTCTCTGGACCCTCTCCAGTTTCTCCACATCTTTCTTGAAATGCGGTGCCCAGAACTGGAGACAATACTCCAGTTGAGGCCTAACCAGCGCAGAGTAGAGTGGAAGAATTACTTCTCGTGTCTTGCTCACAACACACCTGTTAATGCATCCCAGAATCACGTTTGCTTTTTTTGCAACAGCATCACACCGTTGACTCATATTTAGCTTGTGGTCCACTATTACCCCTAGATCCCTTTCTGCCGTACTCCTTCCTAGATAGTCTCTTCTCATTCTGTATGTGTGAAACTGATTGTTCCTTCCTAAGTGGAGCACTTTGCATTTGTCTTTATTAAACTTCATCTGGTTTACCTCAGACCATTTCTCCAATTTGTCCAGATCATTTTGAATTATGACCCTGTCCATCAAAGCAGTTGCAATCCCTCCCAGTTTGGTATCATCTGCAAACTTAATAAGCGTGCTTTCTATGCCAACATCTAAGTAGTTGATGAAGATATTGAACAGAGCCGGTCCCAAAACAGACCCCTGCAGAACCCCACTTGTTATACCTTTCCAGCAGGATTGGGAACCATTAATAAATACACTCTGAGTACGGTTATCCAGCCAGTTATGCACCCACCTTATAGTAGCCCCATCTAAATTGTATTTGCCTAGTTTATCGATAAGAATATCATGCAAGACCGTATCAAATGCCTTACTAAAGTCTAGGCAAACCACATCCACCACTTCTCCCTTATCCACAAGACTCATTATCCTATCAAAGAAAGCTATCAGATTGGTTTGACACGATTTGTTCTTTACAAATCCATGCTGGCTATTCCCTATCACCTTACCACCTTCTAAGTGTTTGCAGATGATTTCCTTAATTACTTGCTCCATTAGGGAAGTTAAACTAACTGGTCTGTAGTTTCCTGGGTTGTTTTTATTTCCCTTTTTATAGATGGGCACTATATTTGCCATTTTCCAGTCTTCTGGAATCTCTCCCGTCTCCCATGATTTTCCAAAGATAATAGCTAGAGGCTCAGATACCTCCTCTATTAGCTCCTTCAATATTCTAGGATGCATTTCATCAGACCCTGGTGACTTTCAAGCATCTAACTTTTCTAAGTGATTTTTAACTTGTTCTTTTTTAATTTTATCTTCTAAATCTACCCCCTTCCCATTAGCATTCACTATGTTAGTCAGTGGCAGTATGGAGTGTCCACAGGAAGGCCAAGCTTTTCACAGTCCATTGTCCTCGCTGATGGGTCATCAGCCCTGTCTGGCTTTTCCATTGTCATACCTGAAGTGCATCACCCAAAGTAGCATAGTTGAGATACAGATACATAGTCAATATTCCTAACTTCAGATACAGAAATGATACAGGCATACAAATTGGATAATCGCATTCAGTAAATCATAACCTTTCCAATGATATCTCACATGAGCCATCTGGCATTAGGCATATCTCAGTTATGATATATTCATATCATAAGCATATTTTCATAAAGAATATGGAATGACACATCACAGGCCTAGCCTAGATCTCGAGGCCAGCTGGGCAAAACACTGGAAACTGAAAAAGCAGGGAGAGGCGCCTTCTGTGAGACATATAATGAGCATTCATTCCGTTTGCCACAGAGTTCACTGTACTTTTGTGCATCCTAATCTTCCCCCCGGTGAGTTTTTTATTTACTTATTTATTGAGAGAGAGCTTTCTGCTGCCTATTGCAGCTCTTGGACAAAGCTGATTTTCCTTAACAAAGTGAAAAGTGTATTACACAGAGCGCACTTGAAAAGTACAACGGATTTAATGAGCTGCATAATGTTCTGTTTTGACACACACAAGAGAAAGGGGTATGGGCCAGATCTTCACCAATGTAAGCTGGCATTGCTCTGTTGACTTCAATGCAGCGACACCAATTTACGCCAGCTGGGGAATCTGCCCCTGGTTCGTTTAAATTCACAGATACCCTGCAACCTCAATGCGAGACGATTTGTATTTATACAACATCCTTCACGCGTGGCATCACAAAGAGCGAGAGTGCTGCAAGCTAAAGGGGAGAGGAAGGATTCGAAGGAGAATTTAAGGAATGGAAGTGACTCAGCATCTCCAAATGAGTCTGGAAGGCGAGAGATTTCAAATGCATGGGGCAGGGTGAATGGCCCAGCAGGCTGTACCTTCCTACTGTGAAGGGAGGGGACAGAGAGGAAGGGCACATGTTCCTGGAGAATTATGCAAGCCAAGAGGACAATTTCTACTAGGATTCACAGATGCATAAGAATCCAGTGAAGGTGATAAAATGGGGTCAATGCAATCTTTCATCTTGGGATGAGGGAATGATGCATGCTCTTAGCTCTACGTGGAGCTCTTCTGCAAGAAGCGTTTTAACGACTGAGGTGTGGAACTCATCAGTTCTTTGCTCTATCTAGAGGAAAGAAGCCCAGAGCAGGTGGATTCTGATCCTGTCATTATTTATATTACAGTAGTTCTCATTGTGTGTGGTGCTGCACGTGCACACAATAAGAGCAGTCCCTGTCCCAAAGAGCTAACAGTCTAAATGTTCAAGATGGATAAACTATAGGAGGGGGGAAAGAAAGGGATAATCATCCATTCAAGGTCACTGGCAAAGCCAGGAATAGAACCGAGGCTCCTGAGTCCTACACCACAGCCCTGCCTACTTGGACACACAGTCGTGCAATAGGAAGATTAACCTTCAAAAACTGAGACTACTGTCTCCTGCTAATGATCAAACCCCTGCCAGAGCTTCAAACTGTACACTAAGTGTCTGATTCAAAGCTAATGAAGTCAATAGAAAAACTCCCTGTGACTTCAGTGGGCTTTGGTCCTTTAGTGCGTTATGAAGAATAACTTTGTACTACTTTATATCCCATCACAGTCATTATATTTCACCCACCTTTGGTGCCTTGCCTTAAATTCAGACTGCAAGCTCGTTGAGGGAGATTTCTGTCTTTTTCCATGTGCCTGTACAGTGCCTGGCATGATGGGGCTCAGATCTGGGTTGGGGTCTCTAGGCACTCCTCCGGCCCGGTCTACACTTAAAAATTAGATCGACCTAGCTACGTTGCTCAGAACTGTGAAAAGGGCTGCCCCCGAGCACCATAGTTAGGTTGACTTAACCCCCAGTATAGCTGTGGGCTGGGTCACCAGAAGAATTCTTCCGTCGACCTAGCTACAGCTTCTTGGAGGGGGCGGATTAACTACATCGATGGAGAAACCCCTTCTGTAGCTGTGCCACATTAGCAGCTGTAATGTAGCCATGAGCTCTGATAGAAATAATAACCCTCAGTGGTAATGTTACAGTCACCCGGATGCTTTCGACAGTGTTTCTACAGGCTGCAGCATCCTAGGTAATTTTAATGTGCACTAATTCAGGATAATACAATGTTTCTGTTTGGGTTCCCGCCCTCCCTGTCTGCAAGTCTCCACAGGGGCAGCCTGGGGATAAATAAGCCTATAGAAACCCTCTGAAAGCTATGGGAATGTGTTGTGTCCATGTGCCATGGTCTCACTCATTAGCGCATTGTTGAGATTCATTAATGGAGTGTAAAACTGTAATTAAAAATAATCTCCTTTTCTTGAAGCAGCAGAAGAAGAAAAAGAAGAAGACGAATAAGGGGAAATAAAACTAGTGTATGAATGTGCTGATTGCAGCTGTGGGAACATGATGGCAAAACAATTTGCTGTTTTGTTTTCTTTCTATAGTACGCGTGAGAGGCGCTTTGGCACAAGCAGGAGAGCAGATTAACCAGTAACGTGCCAAGGAGTTGGCTCCATGCAGATCCATGTGCTGATACAGGCACTGTTATGGGAGGTAGTGTGGCCCAATGGCTAGGCGTGGACCTAGGACAGAGAAGATCTGTGTCATTTTCTTGGCTCTGCCATTCCCTTGCTGGGTCAGCTTATGTTAGTCGGTAACACTTCCCCGCCCTGCCTCTCAGTTCCCCTGCCCCTAAAATGGTGGCGGTGATAGGCAGAACCCAAAAAGTGTTTTAGTAGTTAGGGAACTAGGAGCTCTGGATGCCTGTGTTCAGTCCCCAGCTCAGCCATAGGTTCTCCGTGTCACTTTGGGTAAATCAATTAATCTGCCCTGTGCCTCAGTTGCTTATCTATAAAATGGGGGTAATAGAGGCATGGTATGAGAGTAAAATCCACTAATGTCAGAGAAGGGCTCAGATGCAATGGAGAGGAGGGTCATACAAGCGCCTAGCGAGGTGTTCACCTTTACTGTAAGCTGTTTGGAAATGTACAGGTGAAAAGCACTATGTAAGAGCTGGCTATTATTAGTTAGTGGACCCAAATCTTCTCTGTCCTAGGTCTGTGCCTGTCCATTGGGCCACACTACCTCCCATAATAGTGTTTGTATCAGCACATGGCTCTGCATGGAGCCAGCTCCCATGGAAGGCTGCTGCTTAATCTGCTCTTCTCAACTGCTGAAAGTCAATGTTGCCACAGTAAAATCAGTGGCTCTACTCCAATTTGCATCAGATGAGGGTCTGGCCACCATTTCTCAATCTACCTCTGTGTAGCTACATTTCTCAGAGGCTTCCCTTCTCTCCAGCCCACACCCATCACTTACTCCAACATCCCCTGGGACTCCTATGTGTGGACAGTAGGCAGCACAGGCTGGGGAGTAAGAAAGCCAGAAAGAACCACAGGATCTGTTTGTGCACAGCAGCCTCAGTAAAGAACCCCCTTTATATTCATTACAACAAAGATCTGAGATTTCCATCAGGACCCACACGGCATATCTCTGTGTCTGTCTAGGTATCAGTGTCTCTGTCTCTAGCACTGTGTCTTGCTCTCTCTCCTCTCCTTTGTCCTCTGTCACTCAGTGTCATCCCATGCATAGCTGCACAGCTGCTAGTTCATCACCCGTTTGCCTGATGTTCCCCGTCTTGGATGTGCTGGTGGGCTTAGAGAGCCTAGTAGAATATAGCATATTGAATCTGGTACCCAATTGCCACTGCAGGGAATCTCTCCTCTTCAGATCCCTCCCGGCTCCGGAAAATTGGCACCTTAACAACCCAAACAAGTAAATAAGACACAAAGGGAAAGCTAGTTAACACCAAGAGTGCCAGCCACACATCAGCCCCCACCGCTGCTCCAGCACTTAATGGAGCTGCTGAGTTTCCCCCTCCTCCTTGATATATGGTTATTGCAGATGGTATTAATTGGAATAGCTAAATAATAAATGTTTGTTTATGGGGATTTGGGGGGAAGTAAACACTTTATGAGAGCGGTACGGACTGCGACTGTATTTCTTATTGGGATTTTTTTTTTCTTCCTGCACCAGTAGGGCTAAGCCTTCCCCACTCGTTTCGGAGCCGTGCTGGAGTGTCATTGCATTTTATGCCAGGTGATTTATCTCGTCGGTGAAGCTTTCATTTCAACTTGGAGGATGTTCAAAGTAAAGCTAGCCCTGTAACAGACTTAATTGGACCATATTTCAGTCCTAGTGCATCTGTTCAGTGTGGATTCCTTATTCTAGGTCCATAAACTTTTATTAAGTTATATATCAAGGAATATACATATATGGTATATAGATATAGCCCACTAATGCGTTTTTGAAATGAGAGAAGTTGAGGATAGTCTGTCTACCTATTACCATTCAAGTCTATCTAATCTATCTATCTATCTATCGATCTATCTATCTAGGTTTAGTGTGTGGGTGCTGGGTGGTGGTGGTAGCCTATGATATACAGAAAGTCAGACTAGGCAATGTGGTTTCAGGCTTTAATCTCTATGACACCATCCATGTTCCTCTAGCTGGCTGGAAATTCCCTGGATTTAGGGAAATTCTTATTGTGGAGCCAGTGCAGCCACCAGTCCCTCCCCCGCACTTCCACGTAGGGGACATTCTCTCTAAGCCAGGGTGTGACTGGGGCAGGATTGGAGAGCACTGGGTTCTAGCAATCCTGAGCTAACGGAATAGTCCCTGCCAGCCAGTGCAAATTAAAGCAGCTCTGGGGTTGCTCTAATTTATGTCATGTGCAGATTTGGTGCTTGGTTGGCTCCAGAGTAGGGGGAAGTGGAAAGGTGTCCAAGTGTCAGCTTTGCCTCTCCTCCAGCTGTCCTGACCCCAAGCATGTGCTTGCTGCAGTGAAGGATTATGCCCCATCTCTAGCATCATGGACCAAGTCCACTCTAGACATAGCGGAGATGTTGGGCAATTGAAACCAGTGGAATTACACCAGTGTGAAGCTAGAGCAGCAGAGTGTTGTATCCATCCCAGCTTTTCTCTTTCTCTCCACAGGCATGTTCTCTCTGTCTTCCGCTCAGTCACCTGATTTCAGCTGGCTTTCACTCTCCTCTCTCCCTCTTATTGAGCTGAGGTTACTTTCAAAAGACAAGCAATTACTCGCGTGTTATCCACACTCAGCCCCATGTTGTAACAGCACCCGCTGATGTACAGGGGCTTGATAATGGCACATATTTAAGCTGATTGCCCCTGGAGAGATATGATCTCGCTGAGTGGATGTACTTCTGTTAAATGTGTGGAGGCAGAAGGAAAACGTGGTTTGGAGGGGGGGTTTTTTTGGAAGGGGGAGAGTTTTTTCAAGGCATCATTTGAAAAGGAGATGCCTCCCAAGAGATTCTCATATCCGATTAGGGTATCAGGTGTACGGGGAGAGATCTCTGATTTCAAGACTGTCAGAGCTGCTGTTTGATATTCAAACCTTTCATCTGATCGTTCCTGAATAGGTGTCTTGGTGTCCTTGAGGATAGCTCTATTAAATGCCAAACCTGCTTCCTTTCCCTCTGTATCCAGGCTGAGCTGGAACGACTCACATGCAGTATATTAGTGCATCTCAATTGTGCCTTTTTTAAGCACAGCAGAGAGAGAGGGAGAGGGAGGTGGGAAGGGGAGGGAAAAGAGTGAGGGAATAAAGCCCACTTGAGATGGAGTGTCTGGATATACTGAAACACAGAATGGAGAGGCCCAGAGGTCAGAAAACAACAATATCAATGAGAAGGAAAAAATGAAGCCAATGTAAAAGCAGATCGGGGAATTTAATAGCAACTCTTTAGGTCATTCAAATAAACACTTACCCATGGATGTTGGGTTAAAAAAGTAATTAGTTAGTTATACAGAGCTTCCCAGAAGTCAATGCAGCTTGAACAGAGAGGTCACTGAGACAAGGCAAACCACCAGTCAGTCATGGAAAGGGGTCATTCAGTGTGAGCTGGTCCATGGCGCTTGGGTACATGGAGGAGTAGCACGTCGATTTACTAGTTATTAAGTAATGAGCAGAAAGCAGCCTCTCTATAAACACATTACGTCATTGTCGATACAATTAAATCTGATCTAAGACAGGTTGCTGGAATACCACTTAATTGGAGACCCAATGCTGTTGTCTTCAGAGTCCAACTAGAGACATGTTCCCAAGCATTAAAATGTGCAATTTAATTATGTTTCTATTCAAAGGTGCCCCTATTGCCACAGTCATTTTGAGTTAATTACACAGTTAATTACGCAGCCAATAACTCTGTTGCTAATAGCCATAACAGATTTTGGTGAGGCTAGATAGGAAGGTCCTGAGGGCAGACCCCTTGTTAGAAACACACAGATACTAAAGGCGAACGATTCCAATCTTTTTTCTTTCCTTGATGAACAGAAAATTATTCTAATATCGTCCACTATCGCAGTCACTCATTATCTGAGGGTAATTAGAAGTGAATAGCTGCTAGAAGGCGGTCTTGGTTGTAGATATGAGACTGTTACACTTGCGCCACCTTCATATTTGATGCTAATTGACTGTGTATGCAGCCTCCTCACCCCAACCCCCTTCAGACACCACATCCCTCCCTTACACTCCCTCTTCCTCTCTAATTTTCTCTCTCTCTCTCTCACACACACATGCCTTTCCCATATAAACAAGCGGTGGGATTCTACGGGATTGTTCCCTATACACTGCTTGGTGGCCCAATGATGTAGCACTGGCACAAGCCCCATCACAAGGGGGCATGCTGAGAGTGAAGCCCATACAGCTACCGCCATTCTGGATTGCACCGCAAGCCATGGGCAGCTCTGAAGAGACTGCCCTAACTCAGAGCAGGCTGTCCAGATTAAGGGGGGTGGGGGTGGAGGATTTCAGTTCCCACAGCAACCCAGAAACAGGCAGGTGCAATGGTGCCTTAAAGTCCTTCAGGGCTACACACCTTCTGTGTTGCTCCTGCTGGAGGTGCAGCACAGTCTGACTCTAGGAGCTTTGGTGATAGATTCATCAAAATTAGAGAGAGAGAGAGAGTGTATGGGGATAGATAGATAGATAGATAGATATCTTTTTAATGTTAAAACTAAAGTGCATATGAAAGCTGTAATTTCCCTGGCTGGGCATGGGATTCACAGCAGCAAGCCATGTATAGAATCATTATAAAGCTCCCTTTCCTGCTAGATAGTTAGGGAGTTTTTCTCCCAGCTGGGACACAGCTCCATCACGGTGCCTATCAGCTGTACCAAGCCAGTAGGGTAAAGTTTGTCATTCAAGCTCCCTACAGTGTTGGGTTTACAATGGAGCCGGGCCTGTGTTCAGAAGGGGCTCTGGCCTGCTTCGCTTGCACTGCGCCCCAAGACCCTGCTGGCTCCCCCCACCACCACTTACTCCTCTCAGCCTGCCTGCCAGCTGGCCGAGGGCTCCTCTCTGTCCCCATCCCCCTGCTTCTCTCTGCCCCCTGGCTGGACCCCAGTGCACCTCCAGCTCTGGGCAGTCTCTGCTTCCCACCACCTGTGGGGCCCCACCTGTCTCCCCGGAGCTGAGCCGCCTGGGACTGGTGCAGAAGCCTGGCCAGTGTCAGGTCTCAGCTGGGGGGGGGGACAGTGGGGTGAAGTGGGGCTTGGCTGGGCCACTCCAGGCAAGTTGGTCCTCAGGGAACCCAGCTGGGGCAGGCCCTGGCCTGGCTGATCACACCACTCCCAAGGGGCCGGAGCGATTCCCCGCCCCAGGAGCAGCCCTGGCTGCGCTGCCAGCTCAGCCTGGCAGACAGTCGCCTCCCAGCAGGGCAGGTGAGGGTGGCCGGGAGGCAGGGCATGGGGGAGTGGATCTCTTAGGAGTATGGGTAAGTGCTGGGCTGTGAGGGGGTGGGAAAGATGTGTGTGTTGGGGCAGTTGTGGTGGGGCCAAGGGCAGGGGTGGTGCTGTGCAGGGTGCTGTGCATTTGTGGAAGGGGTCTAGGGTGGGTGACGAGCATAGTGGGTTTGAGAGGGGCTCTGGCCATAGGGAGCTGGGGGATGTTGGGCAGGGGAGGCTGTGGGGTGCAACATGGGCCTGCCCCCCGAGGAGAAGGGGCATGCTGGCAGCACAGGGCCAGGCGGGCCACCGGGCATCTGGCAACTGCCGGTTTGTAAATAGTGTCTTCGCACTGGGCTGGGTGGAGTGGGGCTCCCTACACCTACACCCATCAGGTGGATGGCAGGCTGGGCTCCTCAAGCAGCTGGCAGCCAAGAGCTGTTCTTGATCTGGATGGAAATAAGCAGGCAGCAGTTGCAGTTGGGGGAAGGAGAACCTTGGAGACCAGCAGAGATTATTAGAAAACAAATGAACAGAACAGTGTGTTGTCCCTCAGCTAGGCATATGCACTAAAGTGTAAGCAGAGGGTTGCCGATGAATTTTAATGCCACAGGGAGGTGAGGCGCAATCTGCAGTGTGTCTTCCATTTAGCTACAGTCTTAGCAGGGACAAAACTACCCCCACAACAAAGTGTTGCAGCGACTCTGAACTCTACAAAGCCCTTTGCCTCGCTCAGGTCTCCTCCACTGGTGGGGCGAATCATGCCTGGTTAGCAAATACATTAGGAATCCAGGTGCAGCCTCAGGCTTTTCAAAACCGGAGACAGAAGCGAATTTGGCTGGAGTGTGCATGCGGGGAAATGTTACAGAGATCACTGCACCTCTCAGCACAATGACTTTAAAATCCTTGCGACTTCTGGACCATGAAACAAACACGACAGAAACATCCCCGAGCAAACCTTTATCTCCTCCAGACAGCAGATTGATGACAGATTCCCAGGACCTAGAGACAGGCTCCTGCATTCCAGCAGGCAGTGTTCCTCTAACTAACTCCCCTTCTGTTGAGCAGAAGATAAATCTGACGACAACTCCTTTGGCACGCTGGGGGAAACGGACAGGAAATTTAACCATGGAAACATACGATGATATCAAGGCGAGCCAGCTTTAGAAAACCATTGTAGAGGTATCTGGGAAGGTTGGTCCTGTGGTTAAATCACGGCTGTTTCAATTAATGGATTTGTCATGGACTTCCTGTGTGGGCCTCGTGCAAGTCACTTTAATCGCTCTGTGCCTCAGTTTCCCATCTGTAAAATGGGAAGAGCAATAATTCCTTTGTTGGCTGCCATGATATGCTGGGACCACACATCTTAATAGCTCACTGTGACTTTGTGCTTCCCATATCTGTTTGCTGTATTCATTTGTTGCCATGTATTCCCAGTGTCAGAGCTCTGAGATGGGGATTGCCCTTTGGGTTATATTTGTAAATACAGTGCCTACCACAATGAGGTCTCTAGGTGCTACCCCAATACAAATATGTAATCATGGGTTCTCAGTTATGGATGTACAGCACCTAGCACAACAGGGCTCAGATCTCAGTATGGTCCTCTTGGCACTACTGGAATACAAATACTATTAATAGCTGTTTGCCCAGTGCCAGGTTTGATCTCATTCACACCAGAATCAATCCAGACTACTGGCTATAGGCTGAGTTACTCTGGATTTTCACCAGTGTGGGATTGCAATTCTGCCCATGTGGGCTAAAGTTGATAGGGACAAGGGTAGGTAGCTGGGCTGTGCATGGCTGCAACTGGGTTGTTTTCTCCCAAACCTGGTTTCCTGGGTTACCAGAGGCTTTCTTTGGTCCCATCCCTCATCAGTTAGGGTTGGGCTGTCCATTGTGTTAATGCAAAAGCATTTTCCCCTGGAAATCTGGGCCAAATTGAGTTTTCTGCACACTGCAATCACACAGCTGAGCAAATTGGAGAGGCCTGGAATAGAAGAGCATGGAGGAGCTGCAGGTAAGGACTGAGGTGCACTGGCAGAACTGTGATAGCACTGGAATACCATGGGGGACCTGCACATTAGGAGTCAGGTGGGAGTGACAGCAAGAGACCTGAAGATTAGGAGTGAGGGCTAGCTGCAAACAGGGCCGGCTTTAGCCAATGCGGTCCCGATTCGGGGGGCTTCTACTCAACGGGCGGCGCTCCGAGTCTTCTGTGGCACTTTGGATTGCTGCGCTCTGGCTGGGGAAGCGGGGCTGCGGGGCTTGCCACACTCCGGCCGGGGGATCGGGGCCGCAGGACTTGCCGTGGTTGCGGTGCCGTGGGGTTGCTGGGCTCTGGCTGGGCGTGGGGCCCTCTTAGAAAGATGTTTACTTTGTTTTGATTATCTCTAACTGAGCTGCATTGGCAGGACTCTGTAGGAGCCCAGAGCTGGAGAGCAAAAGATTGATACTGCTCTGTGTTTTGGAATCCTGCCCTCACCTGCCCACACTCCTGTTGGGGGAATATGTGCAGCTCCTGCCTTCGCTATCAGTCTGTCACTTTCACCAGCACTAAAAATGCACCATCATTTCCAAAATTGTTTTTTCCCCCTTAGTTTTGGAGGATAACTCATGGCTGAACTGCCTCACTTTCTTACCCACTGAGAGGCATTATGGTTACTTTAAAATGCAGCCCATTCAAAGAAGCAAGATTTGCCACATTGATGCTAACTTTTGAATTCAGCTAAATTAGGTGATCTTGTGTCATTTAGAAGTAGCCACACCCTTGCACATCATGTTGATTTAGCTCTCAGTGTTTTAGGAGACACATTACACCCCAAAGGACCATATGCCAAGCCACAGCAGACACAGGGTCGGGTTGGGAGATGCTGGGTAGGCATTCAAGGAAGCTGGCCATTTGAAGCTCTGCACGCGGACTGTGATTTAGAAGGGACATTCACTTCTCTTAGATCATACCAATCCATCATATCACAGTGGGATCAAATTGCCAGGCCCTTTATTTACGACTCCCAGCAGGGGTTGTGTCAGAAGCCATTTGGGAAATTAGGCACTATGGTGATAGCACTAGAGAGAAAATATAGATAGAGAAAGAGAACTAGACAAATAGGCATGTACAGAGATAGATAGATAGATAGATATGTAACCCTTCTGCCAGGCCGAATTGATAGCAGCAAGGGCCAGGTTCAATACATAGGGGTCCCTCCCTACAACGTAATGCAAACCAGCTCGAGCCCCCACCCAGTGACCTGGGAAAATCTTACACACACCCCTGGGTGCCTCGAAGAGGCAATATTTCCCCTCTCGCAAGAACAGAGTCTCAGTGTAACAGAAAATGTTTAATAACATGAGATAAACAACATTGCATTAAATTGGGAAAACACCTCAACTAGGCCGTGTCCTTTTCCCTGGGCTCTTGAGTCCAGCAACCCAAAAATCACCCACAGTCCCCAAAGTCCCGCAACCCAAAAGTCTCTGTCCTGGGTCAGTGCAGCCCCAGAGTTCAAGAGTCTATCTGCAGGGGGTTTCCCCCCGCCAGCCTGGGTAGAAAGGGGCACCTTACGTGGTCTGGGGCTGACTGCCCTGCCTCTCTGTGGGATTCTGCTTCCACCTTCCCCACAAACTGCTCAGCTCTGCTCCACTCTGCCCCGTCAGCTGCTCTGCTCCACCAGCCGTCCCATGATCCACTCCAGCCGTCCCCACAAACTGCTCAGCTCCACTCGCTCCATGGGCCGCTCCAACTGTCCCACAAACTGCTCCGCTCTGCCAGCTGCTCTGCTCCACCAGCCATCCTGTGATCCGCTCCAGCCATCCCCGCAAACTGCTTGGCTCCGCTTGCTCCGTGGACCGCTCCAACTGTCCCACAAACTGCTCTGCTCTGCCAGCTGTTCTACTCCACAATATAGCTTCAGACTCCCCCACTAGTTAGCACAGCTCTTTAGTGATTTCAGCTCTTAGTGAGTTTAGCTTAGGAGCCTGTAACTTAGATTTTTAAGGGAATCAAAAATCAGCTCTGGTATTCAACAGTGGAGGGAGGAGGAGGTGCAATTAATGCTTCTGGCTCACACAAGGAGCCCACTACCTTGTCTAGCGAGTGCCACTCAGTTGATGGTGAGACTCCCTGTCACAAAGCAGTTTCACAGTTCCTCGTCCACACAATCAGGGTGACAACACTCCACTCCTCCCACCCTAACAACAAAGAAACTGGGGATCCCACAGCTGCCAAAGCAACCATCCCAGGCTGCCGTGGGCTATACCAGGCGGGGTGGGTGTGCCTATGCAAACACGATCAGCCCCTGAAATTCTTTTCCACACTTGCCATAATTCACCACCAGATGTCAGGGTAGAGCTCATCCTGACTGCTTACAGATAGATAGATAGATAGATAGTCTCTAAGTAAGATTCAAAATTAAATGGAAAAAAAACCCAGAATTGATCCACCAACAGCAATCCAGCAGAGGAGTCTGTTGATGGCAGGAGGGGAAAAGTGCAGGAGGCCTGTTCCACGCACCTTATCAGATACACCCCAGCTGCTGGGGTAAATAGTGAGACCCTATTCCTGCCTCTCTAGGATGAGGGAAGAGACATCTTCTGGACCTGGGGGAAAGATATGGAAGCCCCATGTTGCTGTCCCTGCCTCTCTGGGAAGGGGGTGGAGCCAGGGGCCCCATTTGGTGGTGCACCAATGGTCCTTTCGTTAGCTCTGCAGGCAGCAGCAGGACAGGTCTTGCCCACTCTCCCACACTTCTTAATGTTGCCTGGAGGGGCCTCCTCCAGGAGTGAAAGGGCCCATCAGTCTCTACGGCTCACCTGACCTTGGCCTTCCTGCTGAGCCTGGCAATGATGCTTGTGGCTTTTATTACTAGGAACCAGGCTGAGACCCATCAAATAACCTCATGAACATGGTGAGGCTGGTTCCAGACCTTCACTGCTATAAGAGACACAGAGTGGCGGATTTTTACCTTTTGGCAGTGGGGACTTGTGGTCTGCTTGAGGTTCCAAGGATTCCCCTTTTCAGCGCCCTTTGTCTGCCATTCTTCTCCGCAGAGACTTATGCCATGGAGGCTTCATTGGGTGAGGAGAACTGGGTGACCCATTCTTCAGAGGCTGTTAATGCTGCTCCAAGACTGGCCACGGGGCAGTTCTGTATAGCAACCTGGAGATGCTTCCCCTGCTCCATGCTGGGTGTGAGTGTCATGCTGGCAGCTGCAGAGAAGTAACGGGATTGGAAATGCCGGGGGGGGGGGGGCGGGAAATGTGCCTATGCAGCATGGGAAAGAGCCTCCTAGTCTGGCCCCTGTATTCCACTCACAGTGGCATGCAGGGGAGGCAAAGAAGCCTCAAATGGCTAGGGAAGAATCTCTCCAGCACTAAGGCCTGGTCTACACTAGGACTTTAAATCGAATTTAGCAGCGTTAATTCGAATTAACCGCTCAACCGTCCACACCAGGAAGCTGTTTAATTCGACCTAGGGGGCTCTTTAGTTCGAATTCGGTACTCCACCCCGACGAGGGGAGTAGCGCTAAATTCGACATGGCTATCTCGAATTAGGCTATGTGTGGATGCAAATCGAACTTAGTAGCTCCGGGAGCTATCCCACAGTGCACCACTCTGTTGACGCTCTGGACAGCAGTCGAAGCTTGGATTCTCTGACCAGCCACACAGGAAACGACCCGGGAAAATTTGAATTCCTTTTCCTGTCTGGGCACTTTGAATCTGATGTCCTGTTTGGACATCGGGGCGAGCTCAGCAGCACCTGCAACGATGCAGAGCTCTCCAGCAGAGGAGTCCATGCAATCCCAGAATAGAAAGAGGTCCCCAGCATGGACAGACCGTGAAGTCCTGGATCTGATCGCTGTGTGGGGCGATAAGTCTGTGCTTTCGGAGCTGCGCTCCAACAAACGGAATGCAAAGACCTACGAGAAGGTCTCCAAAGCCATGGCACTCAGAGGATACAGCCGGGATACAACGCAGTGCTGCGTGAAAATCAAGGACCTGAGACAAGGCTACCAAAAAGTCAGAGCGGCAAACGGACGCTCCGGAGCCCAGCCTCAGACATGCCGCTTCTACGAGGCACTGCATGCCATTCTAGGTGGGTCTGCCACCACTGCCCCACCAGTGACCGTGGACTCTGAGTATGGGATAGTGTCGACGGGCAGTTCCTCGGCGATGTTCGCCGATGGGGAAGATGAGGAAGGGTTTGTGGAGGACGACGCAGGTGACAGCGCTTACAATACCGCTTTCCCCGACAGCCAGGATTTCTTCATCACCCTCACAGAGATCCCCTACCAACCCTCCCCGGCCGTTAACCCGGACTCAGAATCAGGGGAAGGATCAGTCGGTAAGTGCTATAAACATGGAAACATTTATTTTTTAAAAAACAGGAATAAAAACTATATAAAAACTATATAAAAACTTTTCCATATAAAACTATATAAAAAGAAGGTCCACACATATAGGGATGGAACAGAAATCCTCCTGGGACACTTCCACGAAGCTCTCGTACAGGAGCTCGAAAAGCCTCCGCAGGAGGTTCCTGGGGAGAGGTGCCTTATTTGGTGCTCTGTGGAAGCACACTCTTCCGCGCCAGGCCATCCTAATGTACAGCGGAATCATTGCCTCCACCAGCATGGCAGCATACGGTCCTGGTCTGTGCAGGGATTCTAGCAGCATCCTCTCTCTCTCTCTCCGAGTGACCCGCCTCAGGGTAATCTTGTTCGGCGACTGCTGCATCTAATTAGGGCAATTAGTGTACTGTTACTATTGTGAATGCTTGACTTTTACTTTGCATAGCAATGACCTTCGTTTAACAGCCACGTGTTGGATGCCGCAGAGGAAAAGCATACAGTGATCTTTCCCGGGCACAGCCGCGAGGGGCTGGAACAGGGTCAGACTTTATGCTTTCCAGATTGCCTTCAGCGGGAGGGCACAGCTATCCATTAACTGTTAAGCAGCCTATAGTGTAGTGCTTACCAGGCCTGGCTGCTACACGGATTCAGCTGTACCGCCCCACTTGTCCGATCTCCTGTGCAAGACCGCAGCCAATGAAAGCGTATTCCGAAATCTCGAACTTGTCCTGAGAGCTCGTGAGACTAGGTGCCCTGTATGGTCTTGTTCACAGAAACTGACTAGACTGTGTTCAGTGTTCGCAAACATGTATCTTTTCAAGGAAATCACTTCCTTTTTCCCATCACACAGCTGCGGCTCTTTCACGAACTGCCCCGGCATCCCCCTCACAGAGGCTGGCGCAGATTAGGCGGCGAAAGAAAAAGACTAGGGACGACATGTTCTCGGAACTGATGGCTTGCTCCAGAGCCGAGGCGGCCGAGCAGAGACAGTGGAGGGAGACCCTATGTCAGCACCAGCGCTCACACAGCGAACGGGAGGACAGGTGGCGGCAGGAAGACCAGCAGGTGACTCAAACGCTGCTTGGGCTAATGAGGGAGCAAACGGACACGCTCCGGCGCCTTGTAGATGTTCTGCAGGACCACAGGCAGGAGCAGAGAGCCCCCCTGAACTGTATCTGCAACCGCCTTCCCCCGCCACAAAGTCCTGTCCCCCCCTCACCCAAAATCACAAGAAGGAGGGGCACTAGGGGCCGTGAAAACTGTCACTCCACCCCAGCAGAGCGCTCATGTACCAAACAGCTCTCATGCCATAAATTTTGAGAAGTGCTTCCCTTCCTGGATCACCCAGTCCCAAATCCAAGTTTCATCCCCCCACTGTGTAGTTGAGTATTAAGAGTAGTTTGTTGTTATTCACTGTTTCCGTCACGTTTTCCTTGTCAGAAGACTTTGTGTGAAGGGGGGGAGGGGTTTTTTAATTGCATAGGACAGCCTCCATTACCAGGGTACAGACTTGGGGGCAGGATCAACAGCAGGACACACACAGACTGCAGTCACTAGGCACCAGGGTCAGTCTGTGAGGTGTATGCTGCCCCAGGTCAGTCTGTGAGGTGTATGCTGCCCCAGGGTCCTAGCGCCTGACATCCACAAATGGCAAGGCAGGCTGCCCTTACCATGCCCTTCCACCCTAGCCACGAGCCTCTCCGATGCCCTGAGCCCCAGCAAGAGCCCTCATCCACGGACACATACTCACCCTTCCCACACACCCCTCACCCCTTCCTACGCCCCAACCTCCAGCCCAGAGCCTGCATCCAAACTCCGTCCCAAAGATGGCACCCCTCACCCCTTCCTGCAAACCCACCCCTTCCTGCACACCCACCTGCAACCGTCCTCCCCCCAGAGACCGCTGTAGGAGCAGGAGCCTGTCATTCCTCTAGTGTAGAAGCGGTCTGTACATCAGTGCACACCGTACCCACCGCAGTCCGCGTCCATGTTTCAACCCTTGAACAGGAATTCATAATAAAAGAAAACTTTGTTAATAATCAGTGTTCCATTAAATTTATTTTAAAACGTGTGTTGGAAGGGGGGAAACCTGGAGAACGGGGTATGTAACCGCAGATCGAAGTCAACAGTCACTGAAACAGGCTCAGGTTCAGCTTCTCTGTAAATCAACTGGAGAGTCATAGGTTACTCTGCTCTCCGAGGAACCTAGCTTTCAAAGCCTCCCGGATACACAGCGCTTCCCGCTGGGATCTTCTATCGGCACGGCTGTCTGGCTGAGCGTAATCAGCAGCCAGGCGATTTGCCTCAACCTCCCATCCCGCCATAAAGGTCTCGCCCTTGCTCTCACAGAGATTGTGGAGCACACAGCAAGCAGCAATAACAACGGGGATATTTTTTTCGCTGAGGTCCGAGCAAGTTAGTAAGCTCCGCCATCTCCCCTTGAGACGTCCAAAAGCACACTCCACCACCATTCTGCACTTGCTCAGCCGGTAGTTGAAGAGCTCCTTCTCACTGTCCAAGGCGCCTGTATAGGGCTTCATGAGCCAGGGCATTAGCGGGTAGGCTGGGTCCCCGAGGATCACTGTAGGCATCTGCACATCCCCAACCGTTATTTTGTGGTCCGGGAAGAAACTACCTGCCTGGAGGCGTTTAAACAGACCAGAGTTCCTGAACACACGCGTGTCATGAACCTTGCCCGGCCACCCGACGTAGATGTTGGTAAAACGTCCCCTATGGTCCACCAGTGCTTGCAGCACCATAGAAAAGTAGCCCTTTTGGTTAATGTACTCGCTGGCCTGGTGGGCCGGTCCCAGGATAGGGATGTGAGTCCCATCTATACCCCACCACAGTTTGGGAATCCCATCGTGCCGAAGCCATCTATGACGACCTGGACGTTTCCCAGGGTCACTACCTTTGAGAGCAGTTGCTCAACGATTGCGTGGGCTACTTGAATCACAGCAAGCCCTACGGTAGATTTGCCCACGCCAAAGTGGTTCGCTACTGACCGGTAGCTGTCTGGCGTTGCAAGTTTCCAGAGGGCTATGGCCACTCGCTTCTGCACAGTCAGGGCTGCTCGCATCCGGGTGTCCTGGCGCTTCAGGGCAGGGGACAGCAAGTCACAGAGTTCAAGGAAAGTGCCCTTACGCATCCTGAAGTTTCGCAGCCACTGTGATTCATCCCAGACCTGCAGCACTATGCGGTCCCACCAGTCCGTGCTTGTTTCCCGGGCCCAGAATCGCCGTTCCACACCATGAACTTGACCCATTGCCACCATGATCTCCACTGCGCGGCGTACCCTGCTTTGTGAGAGGTCTGCGCCACTCTGTGACTTCCTGTCCTCACCGCGCTGACGGAGCCTCCTCGCCCGATTTCTCAGCAGCTGACTGTGGAAGAGGTGGACGATAAGGTGCGAGGAGTTGACAACGGCCATAAGTGCAGCGATGATCGCAGCGGGCTCCATGCTCGCAGTGCTGTGGCGTCCGAGCTGTAACCGACCAGAGAAGGGCGCGAACACATTTCCCGCCGGCGCTTTCAAGGAGAGAGGGCGGGAGTGACGGTTGAATGATGACAGTTACCCAAAACCACCCTCGACACATTTTTTCCCCCAGCAGGCATTGGGGGCTCTACCCAGCATTCCAATGGGCAGCGGGAACTGTGGGATAGCTTCCCACAGTGCACCGCTTCCAAAGTCGATGCTGGCCCCGTTACTGTGGACTCAGACAGTCGAATTAGTGTATTTAGTGTGGATACACAAATTCGACTTCATAAGGTCGAATCCACAAATTCGAATTAAGTAGATTTGAAATAGTCTTGTAGTGTAGACGTACCCTAAGACTGTGTAGGGCTGATTTAGGTAGCCCCATGATACCCCCATCACTGACCCTGTTATAGGCAATGTGCTGGATTAGGGCCTGATGACAGAAGGGGGCAGGATGGGGAGTCTCCCTAGTACTTGATGCCATGAAGAGTCTCTCCCTAGGTTTCGATGTGCTTTTATTTTCATTTTTATTTTTATTTTCCTGGTGGCAAATCAGGGGATAAACCCAGCACCAATTAGCTTTGGAGAATTGTCAAGGCTTGGTAACAGACACTGCTCCGACACAATTTACAGGGGCGGCTCTAGGAATTTTGCCGCCCCAAGCACGGCAGGCAGGCTGCCCTCAGTGGCTTGCCTGCAGAGGGTCCGCTGGTCCCGTGGCTTCAGGACCTTTGCCTGCGGGAGGTCCGCCGAAGCCGTGGGACCAGCAGACCCTCCGCAGGCACGCCTGCGGGAGATCTGCCAAAGCTGCGGGACCAGCAGACCCTCCGCAGGCAAGCCGCCGAGGGCAGCCTGCCTGCCGCCCTCACGGCGCCGGCAGAGCGCCTGCCGCGGCTTGCCACCCCAAGCACGCGCTTGGTGTGCTGGGGCCTGGAGCCGCCCCTGCTGATTTATCAATGCGGGGCATGTGCCAGCATATCCAAGGCGGGGTGAAGGGTTGGGGGACACTGGGCCTGGGAGACAAGGACCAAACATTGGATCTTGCCATCACTGGAAGCTTGGGAACCTGCCCTTGGGCATGGTGCTGAGGTACAAGGTTCCTTTACTAGTAACATTCTATTCTTTCCCTACTGAGTCTATCACTGTCACTGCTCCCCGTGCAGAAAGTTATTTTCTTTTCTTGATGGTAGAAGGCAGACAACATAAGACCTCTTATGAGACCAGCTATACCCAGCATTGCTAAAGTTACTTTGGAAAAGGCATCTGTTCCAAGCTGGCTGGGGCATGGAGCCAAATCCATGCCAGATGGCTTCAGGGATGAAGGCAGACCAGAGATTTTTTTCCACTGAGTGGTTGGCAGTAGAAATCCATTACAGGTCATTGATGAGCAAAAGCTGTCCCCATCTGACAGCCGTTCAGTGCCTCATGTGTGAAATGAGTTATCGGGTCTCAGTCTAGTTCCCAGGGGGTGATCAGTCACAAAAACACCACCAATAGACCCCCACATTTGGCAGTGTCATCATTTGGATCTGGCATTTACAGATTCATTAATTAATATTATTATTTATTATTATCGGTATTGCTGGAGCACCTAGGAGCCCCTATCATGGACCAGGACCCCACTGTGTCAGGTGCTGTACCAACACAGAACAAAAGACAGTCTTTGCCCTGTCTTCCAATCTAACTAGACTGATAGATTCTAAGGTCAGAGAGGACCACTGTGACCATCAAGCCCAGGGGTAGGCAACCTATGGCACGTGTGCCGAAGGAGGCAGGAGAGCTGATTTTCAGTGGCACTCACACCGCCCGGGTCCTGGCCACCGGTCCGGGGGGGCTCTGTGTTTTAATTTAATTTTAAATTAAGCTTCTTAAATATTTTAAAAACCTTATTTACTTTGCATACAATAGTTGAGTTATATATTAAAGACTTATAGAAAGAGACCTTCTAAAAACGTTAAAATGTATTACCGGCATGCAAAACCTTAAATTAGCATGAATAAATGAAGACTCGGCACACTGCTTCTGAAAAGTTGCTGACCCCTGATCTAGCCTGCTCTCCTACATGTGGTTAGTGGATAAGCACAGGACTTCAGTCTCCAGAGTGGTCAAGTTACATGCTGGGTGCTTGTCACCCATTCCCAACAGCCTTGGGGAAGGTCTGAGACAAGAACCAATCAGTGTCCTTGTAGGGCATCACCTGAGACAGGTGTCCGAGTTTCCAGCCAGGCTGGGCCCTGAGTTGAGGGGGTGGGCAGAAGAGGTGAGCAGGGGGTCTCCTTCTTTAGGCAGATGGCAATTCCCTGGCCCAGTGATTGGGACAGACCCATGCCAGAAGCTCTGAGTTCTATGGGCTGAGGTGAGGCCAGTGCCCCAAACAGACCTCAGAACCCAATTCAGATGTCTGTCTTGCTAGCGCTTTCACCAGTGTGAAATAAACAGATGAGATTACAGAGATTACAGTGATGTAGGGCGTATTGCTCTTCCACTGTGCATTAGTGTTGGTTGGCATTTACCTTCCAAAGACAGAAAGGTCCTGTCCACCAAGTCTGACTTCCCTTCATGAGAGAGGTACCAGTCCAGGCCTCCTCCTTGCTGAACTGCCAGGCCTGAGGTCTGACATGTAGTGCTGCTTGTGTGCCTGGCATATAGTGAGTCTTTGGTCAAAGATAGTACCAAGATTCCCCTGATCGTAACATTATCACTCACAGACTGGAGGGCATAGAGAGTAGGACTGATGAGACTCTTAGAAGGAAGGATGAAAAACTCTATTAAATCACTTTTAGTCTATTGCCCTCCTCTATCAAAACAAGCTTCATTCCCCACATCTTATTCCTCAGGGCCTCATTCAAGCCAGTATGGTTTCAGGCAATAGGTCTTCCAATACCTCCCTTAGGAAACTACTCTGAAGTGTAATAGATTTCATCATTAGGAAGCTTTTTCCTCTTTTTAAGTCTCTATTTTCCCTTGTTCAATTCATCCCATTAGAAGGAGTCATTTCAAATATATCAGGACTGAGGTGCATGGACAAAGGTGTGTGGGGAGCCCATGCCTGGAACAGTAGGGAGGGAGCTGTGGGTAAGGATTGATATGGACTGTGTGTGGAACTGCTCATCTCAGAAATATCAGGGGAAGGTGTAGGACAGGATTGTGGTGCATTGGCAGTGGACTGGAATAGCAGCGAGACTGAGTCAGGATTAAGAACTGAGATTAGGGCTGGTCATAATTTTTCAAATAACTCCCCCCCCTCAAAATACAACATTTCAACCATACCATGTTTCCAAAAAAAAAGGCATTTTAATCTAAATGTTTCAATTTTTTGGACAAATTTTCAAAACAAAACTTTTTCACAAAACATTTTCAAATTTTTAAAAACGATTCATTTCAAAATTGGGGGGGGGAATCTACTTTCTCCCACTGTTATTTTTTCCCTTCTTTAAAAAGGGAAAACTTTAAAAGAGAGAGAGAGAGAGAGAGAGAGAGAGAGAGAGTGGGATTTTTCCCACCAAAACAAAATGAAAACATTAAAAAAAAATCTAACTAATTTTCCTCCAGCAAAACAAATAATCTGTGCAAAACAAAATATATATCTTGTCTTCATATTTTGTTTTCTAAAAGATGTTTACCTTGTTTTGATGATCTCTAACTGAGCTGCATTGGCAGGACTCTGTAGGAGCCCAGAGCTGGAGAGCAAAGGATTGACAGTGCTCTGTGTGTTGGAATCCTGCCCTCACCTGCCCACACTCCTGCTTGCTCTGTAGCTTTGTGACTCCCTGACACTGAAAGGAATTGCAATTTACTCCCAAAAGTGGAACAATCAGTAGACATTAATAACTACTAAATTACAAGTAAATTCCTAGGGCAGCTCCTATCACAGCTACATGACGGGCTAACAACGTGCTCAGGATTAATATGATTACAATGAATAGCAGAGGAAAGAAGGATGGCTTGTAAATGTCACTTATAACACAGTGCTGCCATGGCACTGCCTGGTGCATGTCTCAGAAGTACTGAGTTATTCTTGGTCCCAAGTGCAGTTTCCACCAACCCGAGCACAGTTCTTTGTTTCTTCCGCTTGTTTTTCTGGTGCATTTTCAACAGCATATAATGTCTTCAGACAAGCCCTGTGCAACACTGCACAAAATGACTGCGGATGGGTGGGAGTGTTGTGTTGCGAGTGCTGCATATATGGAGTGAATGAGATGCAAGTGAGTCCCTTAAGCCTGTGCATTGGACATGTGTGCGGTGGGTGTAAGGGTACAAGGCTGCAATTGTGTGTGTGTGTGTGAGAGAGAGAGAGAGAGAGAGAGAGAGAGAGAGGCGGTGTTTGTGGTGTGTCTGTGGCTGAGTTGTGCATGTATAACCATGTGAAGTGTGAGTGTATTCTCACAAGCATGCATGTGCGTTTGGTATGGGCATGAGAGTTTTGCATGCGTAAGTATAGGATGGTGGTGTGAGTGTGGCTGTGACAAGTGGTACCTGTATGAGGGATGTGTGTGTGTCTACCCATGTACTCCTGATGCATGTTGCATGAGGGGGGTGTCGGGCTGTGCGTGTGTGTGTGTTTGTATTCTGTACTATCGGATTTTAACACTCGCCTTTTCAAGGATTCAATATGTAATGATTTCAGAGTGCCGCAGTACAAACAATCAGCTCTCCCTATTCCCTGGTGCCCTTTTCATCCATGAGTAGCTGCCAGTTGTAGGAAAGACACTTTACTTGTTTGATTGCTCCCTCCGTTGGACTGTGTAAGGGATGCTGGGGATGGAGGTGGGGCTTAAATTCATGCAGACAATGAGGGGAAGGAACTTCATCACTGGTTCCTGGGCTGGAAGTATTCTAAACCGTCCCCTCCTGTTACATTCAGAATTAGCACCTCCAGGAAGCACAGACCTTGGAGTCCTGCTCAGCTGCGGCCGTGTCTTTGCTGAAGGCATTCTCTTCCCCTTAGTGACACGGATAGCCAGGTTGAAGTGAATGGGAATGTACAGGTAAATCAGGCAAGCCGGATTTGACTCTGAGTCCATTTCCTTTTACAGCCATCTCAGAAAAGCCCTGTCCACAGGGAGGTACTGCACCTATCAGCAAACACTGGGATCAAATGCAGCTCTGGCTAGCAGGCTTCCAAGCACAGTTTCTCTGGCCAGTATGGATGGGGACTGAGTCTGAGAATTTAAAGGGAGTGGCATTTGTGGCATAGTTGGCTACAGGATTCTCAGACCAAAACCCCAACAGGCTGACATCTGAAGGGTCAGATAAACCTGGCATAGGGCTGAATCCTCACACATGGCACAGGTGAGCAGCAGGGGGTGGAGGCAAAAGCGGTTCTATGTCATCTTACTGGGCTTGAACCGGACTGTGATGCAAGTTAGGGCAGTCACAAGGCTGCTCTAATTTATATCTGCTTGTAAAAGCTTCCCTCTTGCAAA
The DNA here is from genome assembly GCF_020497125.1 of Mauremys mutica. Taxonomy (NCBI): domain Eukaryota; kingdom Metazoa; phylum Chordata; order Testudines; family Geoemydidae; genus Mauremys; species Mauremys mutica. The sequence continues at coordinate 135,714,006 of NC_059073.1, read as the reverse complement.
GATTGTCTGGAGCACACAGCATTCCGGCCCTGCCCTATCATGCTCCTTCCTGCCCTGTATGCCAAAAGAAGAGAAGCCTGCCTATGTACAGCCTGCCTATGTCTATGTACAGGTTACATCGGCTTTAACTCACCCAGGAATTTCCCCAAGCTATGGAAATCCCAAGATTCTCTTTTAAGGCAGCTTTCTGGCTGCTGCATGTTGCCTCATCTATGCCACCGGAGCTGGAAGTGGGTCTGAGGATCTGGCCCGTAGTATTGCTCTTTGTCTCTCATGGTGCTCAGATTGAGCCAGGCCAGTTATGTTTCTTCCCTTTTGTGCCTGACCCTGAGGCTTGTGCAGATAACAGGCCAAGACCCTCTCACCCTGCCAGCTCCGGACTACCCTCTTCCGACAATCCCACCTTGCACTGAAGCCCTGCTAGCAACAGGGGGTTAGCAAACACGGCTATGCTGACTTTCTGAAGAGGGCGTTAGTGATTCTCTAGCTGGGATGCCCAGATCAGCCACTGGTGTTCTGCCTGGCACTTTCTGGGTGGTCTGCTGAACAGCTTTCATCGGTAATCCTGCCATCCTAGTGGGTGTTCATTATGATCACCTCAGGCTTCTGTCAGAACTCCCCTCCTGCTGCCTGCCTCTGCCTGTTTGGGCTGCCCCACAGGCACAGAGGTGGGTTAACAAGACCATTTTTTTGTCCGGTGTTTCTTTCATACGCCTCCGAGATCAGATTTGCTGACGGCTCCAGGCAGGGCAGCCAAACACACAGCAGGACAGGACTGGCCTCCCCAGTGACCTGAGGAGATGGGCAGGAGGGCTGCTGGTCACCAAATGAGCATCCCCTGGCTCCCACCGGAATACAACCCAGTGCTTTGGCTGCTGCTGGGAAGGGTTTGGAGCCTGGGATGGAATTTGCTCCCGGTCCCAGCACCCTGTACGGCCGTGCGACGGAAGTTGCTGCACTCTAGTGTACAGGCACAAGCTGTCAAGCCTCCTGTGTTCTCTTATTCACAGGCGTAGCAGGGGCAGAGCTGGCTCAGGAGGCTTGAGCTTAAACACAATTCTCTGCATGTGAGTGAGGCTCTTCCCTTCCCACTCACGGATCGGGCCTCACTCCAGCCTCTAGCTGCAGGGACTTGACAGGTCTGCAGCTGCGCTTCCATTAACACAGGCCCCTGGGCTCGATCGTGGAAAGTGCTGACCGCCATCCTCTTCTACTCACTTTTGTGGGAGTGGCAGGTGCTCAGCGCCTTGCAGGATTCCCCACTCCCGCTCCTTTCATGTTATCTTGTGTTTGTACATGAGGCATTTCACAGCTGGGCCGTGGACCCTCAAGCCCCTGGCCTCTAAGTTAATGGAAAAACTTAAAGCCCATTGAAGTTAATGGAAAAATTCCCATTGACTGCAGTGAGCCTTGCGTCCAGCCTGCCTATGTCTGTGTACAGTGCCTAGCACAGCAGGGCCCTGATCTAGGTGAGGCCTCTAGATGCTATTGCAATATAAATGTTAAATAAGAATAATAAATATTAATTGCTCAGTACAAAGCTATTATTATATCCCAGAAATATGAGGGGAGGGGGGTATTCTAAAGGCCACATTTTCAAGGGCTGAGCACCCAAAATATACCCCAAATGATGAGCTCTTCTGAAAATGTGGCTCTCATTGTGGGTGCTGGTCCCTTGGGAAAATTCTGGCCTCTGGGGTTAACAGCGTGTCCCAGCTCCATGCTGGACAGACTCGGCTGCAATCACCCCATAATGAACGATGCACAGCGCCCAGAATGCAATGAGGGAAGATGAAACTCTGGAGCTCCTAGCAGGTAACAGCATTTGAATGTCATTTAAAGTTCGATTTCATTATTTTAATTGTCATTATACAAAATTCCCATTCAGGCCTGATTATGGTCTAAGAAAAATCAGACTTTAAATTCCAATCAATCATAACTGAAAGTGTTGTTTCTGTGACATGTAAAGCTGTGCCTGAGATGTGATTAAGAAGAGTATTAGTTACTTCTAAAAGCTACCAGGAGATTTAGGAGGGTGCAGGATTAATTCTGAATAATTTACATGGCCAAAGTGGTCATGCTGGCAACTAAAATTTGTTTTATGATCCTCTCAGTGCAGGAAAGAAGCTTTCATCATGTGATAATTTTTTATTGAATTGTTTCATGCATGGGCTGCATTCATGACATGTGTGCTTTGGCTTGTGTCGGACAGATTGTTGCCAAGTGCTCTGAGTGACAGAGGCTGATGGCTGGGAGTTGGGACTGTGTGATCCTATTTCCAACTTGGTCTCTCAACTGGGACTGGGACCAGGACCTTGGACAATTCACTTTCTTCCTCAGTTTCCCCACTTGCAACATGAAGGCGAATAGTTTTTGTCACCTTCCTCGCAGGGTGTTAATGGTTGCAAAGTGCTTCACTCGTAGGCAGATTTTCAGCCTGTGTCAGCATCTGCCAGATGCAGAAAGATTTGGCCATATGGACAATGGCACATATGGAATCTTGTGAAGTGCACAACCTCTACTGGTCCTGCCAAACCGAAGTCTGAACAATGCTGCATGTTCTTGGCACATTTTCTATTAACTAAGTAACTGTAGATATACAGGCACCTCTCTTTCATAGAGTAATCTTCTAACAGTGGGTGTGCTCTGCCTTCTGATTATCATACCAAACAAGCTGTGTCCGTGTTACCTTGCCCCGCCACAGTCTCCCACTGCCAATCTGTTTGTTGTATCCACCTGTTTTCTGGCCTCATCTAGGGCCTTGGGACAGGACTGTGGTTTCATTGCATGCATGTAAAGCAGTGTTTGCAATGAGGTCCCAATCCCTGATCTGAGCTTCTAGGTACTACCAAAATACAACTAGCTAAGACGAAGAGCAAACTGATGGCTTCATTTTGAGTGGCCTTAGAAAGAGTAACCTTTTCCCAAACAAACCAATTTGCAAAATGACAGAAGCAGGCGGATCAGGCACTAACCTAATAAACCTCTTTCCGAAAACAATGCATTTAAGAACACAGTTTATTTTTTTCTAATAGAGAAACATCAGATCTGTGGGGAAATAAATGTAATAAACCCAGTTCAATTCCCCACAAACATTTGTTTGCTTATCTACCTAAAATCAATATACGTGTTGCAATTATTTCCTTCAATGAATCCCCCAAATTGTGATCCTCTCCTAAGATTTCCTGCTGCATTCAGGTTCAAGACATCTCTCTTTTTCCATCTAGATAAATTTGTTTCTTGCATTTTTGAGCTAGTCATTCTTTTTTCTTGAGTGGTTTCATTTCTCCTCTGCTTCCTTTGCAAGGAAAACATTGCTTTCCTTGGCTTTAATCTCATCAAAAGTAATGTAATTTAATTGCTGCATAACTTTTATCTGCTGTGGAATCCCAGTGACAAATAAATTAGAATAAAATAAAGGCAAGTGCTTTGCTTACCATGGACCCTTTTCACTCTTCACCTGAGATAACAAATATCGTGCAGTCTGGATTTCCAGCAGGTTAGCTGAGCTATTAATCTGATTTTTCTTGGTTGTTGTGAGACTCAAGCATTTGTTAGGAGCTTTAATAGCAAATGGATGGCACAGCTGCCATGAGCTTTTAAAATATAAGCCTCTGTTTTTTAAATATATATTTTATTAAGTTGGCTCAGTTAAAGCAGCTTTGTCAGACTCCAGACTATAATTGTTGTTATTTAATGTGTCTCTCTCCCTTTCGTCTCTCTCTCTGTGTCTTTTTATTTCTCAGTCGCTTCCTCCTCTTCTTCCATAATATTTCCCCTTGCCTCCAAGTGGAAGGGTATCTTGTCCTGCTTCAGCATTTACTCATAGACTCATAGACTTTAAGGTCAGAAGGGACCATTATGATCATCTAGTCTGACCTCCTGCACAATGCAGGCCACAGAATCTCACCCATCCACTTCTATAACAAACCCCTAACCTATGTCTGAGTTATTGAAGTCCTCAAATTGTGGTTTGAAGACCTCAAGCTGCAGAGAATCCTCCAGCAAGTGACCCGTGCCCCACGCTGCAGAGGAAGGTGAAAAACTTCCAGGGCCTCTGCCAATCTGCCCCGGAGGAAAATTCCTTCCTGACCCCAAATATGGCGATCAGTTAAACCCTGAGCATATGGGCAAGCCTCACCAGCCAGCACCCAGGAAAGAATTCTCTGTAGTAACTCAGATCCCACCCCATCTAACATCCCATCACAGACCATTGGGCATACTTATCTGCTGATAATCAAAGATCAATTGCCAGAATTAGGCTATCCCATCATACCATTCCCTCCATAAACTTATCAAGCTTAGTCTTGAAGCCAGATATGTCTTTTGCCCCCACTACTCCCCTTGGAAGGCTGTTCCAGAACATCACTCCTCTAATGGTTAGAAACCTTCGTCTAATTTCAAGTCTAAACTTCCTAGTGTCCAGTTTATATCCATTTGTTCTTGTGTCCACATTGGTACTAAGCTTAAATAATTCCTCTCCCTCCCTAATATTAATCCCTCTGATATATTTATAAAGAGCAATCATATCCCCCCTCAACCTTCTTTTGGTTAGGCTAAACAAGCCAAGCTCTTTCAGTCTCCTTTCATAAAACAGGTTTTCCATTCCTCGGATCATCCTAGTAGCCCGTCTCTGAACCTGTTCCAGTTTGAATTCATCCTTCTTAAACATGGGAGACCAGAACTGCACACACTATTCCAGATGAGGTCTCACCAGTGCCTTATATAACGGTACTAACACCTCCTTATCTTTGCTGGAAATACCTCGCCTGATGCATCCTAAAACCGCATTAGCTTTTTTAATGGCCATATCACATTGGCGGCTCATAGTCATCCTGTGATCAACCAATACTCCGAGGTCTTTCTCCTCCTCCGTTACTTCCAACTGATGCGTCCCCAATTTATAACTAAAATTCTTGTTATTAATTCCTAAATGCATGACCTTGCACTTTTCACTATTAAATTTCATCCTTTTACTATTACTCCAGTTTACAAGGTCATCCAGATCTTCCTATATGATATCCCAGTCCTTCTCTGTGTTAGCAATACCTCCCAGCTTTGTGTCATCTGCAAAATTTATTAGCACATTCCCGCTTTTTGTGCCAAGGTCAGTAATAAAAAGGTTAAATAAGATTGGTCCCAAAACTGATCCCTGAGGTACTCCACTAGTAACCTCCTTCCAGCCTGACAGTTCACCTTTCAGTACGACCCGTTGTAGTCTCCCCTTTAACCAGTTCCTTATCCACCTTTCAATTTTCATATTGATCCCCATTTCTTGCACCTTCTCTGAAGCAACTGGGTGTTGGTCTATCATCACATATTGAGTTCAATGGGAAGACTTCAACTGACTTCAGTGGGTGATTAGACTCAACCTCTGGAGCTGGCCACTCGCGGGACAGGACTGGATGATTCACTGCTCTGATGCTGTATATCTGTTCCTGTGTTTCCAAGGGAAACCATTCTGTTGCAAACCCAATCACTCCAAACCTCAGGCCAAATCCAACACCCCCATATCCTTTGCTTGGCAATTGACGGCGTGTTCCACTGGCTTTGCTGGGGTGTTCATGAAGAATTGGGTCTAAAACATGCTAGTTTTGCTGTGACCTGATGAGGAATGAACTGTCCAGGCAGTATTACTGCGCTATTTAAGTGCTCTGACCTTCTAAAACATTGGTATCAGAGGGGCTCTGACATAAGGGTTGGATGGGGGGCACTGCCTCTTATTTCCAACCCTGTGCACCCTAATTCTGCAAGGAGCTGGAACGGACAGCCATTTTCTGTTCCATTGTGTAGTGGAAGACGGGTAATTCCCTTACATATTAAAGTATGAAACACAGCTAAATAACTTATAGTTTTGCTGATAATTTGGAGGCACCGATGGAGATAATATCTGCCCCATTGAATATTCATAAAGTGCTGGTTTTCTATAAATATAGAAATTTGGGTAATTAGCACCAGGGATTATTTATTATTTATCTTCCTTCTATTTTTAATGAAGGGGAAAATGTCATTTGTTCATGAAAATTTCAGAGAAACAGAAAATATCTCCCGCTGATAAATCCTGCCCTGTCCAGACAGATGTAGTCAAACATGTGCATCTCAAACACTGGCCAGGACGTGGTAAAGGCCTTTGCAGGTGCTTCAGAATCAGGCTTAGAGTGTGGCTCTCCAATGGCTCCCTCTAGTCCCAGGCACCCTCAAATAATATCATCCAATCTTACTTATTAAGGGCGGGAAAGTTTGATTAGCTATCACCCAGTGCAATCTCTTCTGGCCTGTGAAAGATTATCCCCTACAACATATTCTCTAGGTCTTTGTCCAGCCTAGTTTTAAATATCCCCAATGATGGAGTCTCTTCTACTTCCCTTGGGAGAGTATCCCCCAGAGCCCAGTGGCATAGAGCATACTAAGGGAGACAGTATGGTCTGGGGGATAGAATCCTACACTGGGAATGAGAACGCTGGATTCTACCCCTAGTTTGGCTGCTGCATGACTTCAGTCAAGTCACTTCACCTTCACATCCCCTTCTGGCTTTTGTTTCTTTAGACTGTAAAGTCTTTGGGGCAGATATTGTGTCTTGCTGTGTCCTTAGCACAACTGAGCGCTGATCTTGCCTGAGATCTCTAGGTGCTACCATAATATAAATACGAATGACAGAATTCACCACCAAGAGATACTTTTAATTGGTCAACTCACCTTTTGCTCTGTTCAGTTTCATCGTGTTACCACTAGTCATTCCCTCTTGGAGCATCCTGTACAACGCCTCTTCCTTTCTAGTGCTGTTCTGTAAAAGAATGAAAATCACAGGGCTTGGCTTTGTTACCATTTACACCAGTTTTACACTCCATTTGGATCTGATTCTCCTTTCACACCCAAGTGCAGCTCTTTTGGCCTCAGTGGAATAATTTCTGATTTACGCCCATGTGAGACCAGAATCAGACTATTAATATCACTTGGATACCATTATACTTGTGATACTCAGTGAGCCACTGGAAATATACTGTGGAGCTGTTCATCTCTAGGTCACTGGTACAACTGTAGTTAAGGGCTCAGATCTAGCCGAAGTCAATGGAGCTGCAGAGATTTAGAACAGTTGAGGGTCTGGTCCAAGCCTGCCTGGTGGCTTGTCAGTTATCTGAATTAGAGATGGCCACACCCTTTTTTGTTGAAACTGTTATTTGACAATAAAATGACACAATTAAATTAAAAATTTCAAAAGAAAATATTGTCTGTGTTTAATTGCAGTGGGGGACGGATTGTCAAACACCAGACATTTTTCAGTTTGGGGTTTTTTTGTTTTCCAACAAAAACCTGAAAAATTCTGCAAGAAAATTTAGAAAAGAAAAACAAAAGCTTTTCATTTTCCCAAAGTAAAACACATTTCTTAACCAGCTCTAGTTTCTGTGTAATAACCTGGTGAGTCTTAGTTCAATTACTAGTGAGCAAGGATCTGAAACACAAAATAACATCACCACAATTGGTATGAAATACTCATCCCCATCATTGGGAGTATAATCAAAGAGGTCAATAGTGGACTAGATTCCTGGAATCACATCCTTCCAGGTGAGGATTGAGGGTCAGTTTTGAGCTATCGATAGATTCCATCACTATAATATATACATGCATGGGGAGGGTTGGGTTTTTTTTTGTTTGTTTGTTTTTTAAGGAAAGCTTATATTGTTGCTCTCTATGATGTACTGGTCATGATATATGGAATCAATCTTAGTCTTTCTTAACAGGTACAAATGGCTGACTTGCAAGCAATCTTCTACCCAGTTTCAGTTCCAGCTTTTTCTTGTATGGTTTCCAGGCACCAGACCCTGTCCTAAACTCTATACAACACACATAGATATCTGGTGGCTAAATAATAATCTGTAAATATACATATTTCAGTATTTGATCTGTAGATAAACCTAAGCTTTTACTCTAAGGTATCTCTCTCATCACTAAAATTATGGGATGGGGGAATCCCTTAAGGAGTAACCTTGGACCAAATGTTTTTAAACTGTGCTCACAGGCACCTGCATGGAGGAACCTGGCCCATAGCAGAAGATTGAGTACAATTGTAATTACTTATGCTGCTCTCCTGGGTTTGAGTCCTATTTCCTTTTTGCCATGCAATAAATTACCCATACATTTTCTCTCCCTGCAATAATGACCCCAGTTTCACACTCCTGCACGCAGACAATGTTGCAAGACAGATTCGATCTGTCAAGGGCGCCAAAATGTTAGGAGCACAGTGCACATTTGTGAGACAAGACGCCCCTCTGAAATGTAGTGGGTGTTTAAATATCCTCCGGGATGCTTGCTGGGTGCAGAGCTAGCTGAACAGCAATTTTATTTTTAGACAGTGAAATCTTTCATTTTTATGCTGACTTTTGTTTGGGCATTTTGGGGGGTTAAGTCTCTCAAGTGTTCATTTCACCCACAGAACATCAATGAAATACTCCTCCTAAATCCTTCACTGTGACTTAGCAGTGACATCCAGGAAATGTGCCTCTTCAGCACTGCATGATGTACCTCACCCCCCTGGGAGCAGGGCATCTCCAGCTCTTTGATGCTCAGAGAGCATCTGTATGCTCAGCTAGGACCCCAAGTCAATGGGAGTCTCTCCATAGACTTTAATGGGAATTTGTTTGACTCATCAAGGTGGTACATGCTTAGAGGTATTACTATTGCTGGGGCTGGGTGGGTTTGGAATATGGTGGCATGCTTGTCTTCAGAGGTTGACAAAAGGCACAGTTTGACTGACACTGACTTTACAGTTAGCTTTTGCCTATAGACTAGTGAAACATGCCTCTCTGAATTTCAGCATCTTTCTTTCTTTCTTCTCAGTGGAGGCAGCTGAAATAACCTATGTTTATACAGCAACATAAAATCCCAGAGCCTGACAGCACAACACTGTGTGGTTATTAGTGCATTCAGGGGAAAAAAGGGGATAAGACAAATTGAATTAAAATTAACACGCCTGTGGGGTATGTGGACAACAATGAATATCTTATTTAACGTGAGATCCCGCAGGCTCAGGGAACCCAATGTTCCGTACAGCCAACTAATGGTTCATTTGTAAGATTCAATTGGTTCACAGAGTTCATAATGTCCCAGTGTCATGGCAGCTTAGTTTAAGAATATGGATCTTCTACTTAAGGAGACACAACCATACATCAAAGTGTTTAACAGCCTTAGGTCAGCATCCTTCTGTTTGGGTAGATCTGGGAAGAGTGCCAAAGGAAACCACTCCTTTCATTATAGGACTTCTTGCAGAACTGTTAAGGAAACCTTTCAAATAATACATGAGAAAAGGGGTTTGGCTGAGGACAGCATATTTCTCACCTGCAGGGTGTCAGGCAGTGGGTAGTAGAGAGATGTGGAAGAGCTCTAAGCTCTGGGCTTCTCTCATCAGTATCTGTAAGATCCCCAGAGTAAGAGATTCAGTGTTAACACCCACTGGACAAGCCGTGACTCTGAACATTTATGAAGAAAGACAAAGCAATCAGGGAAAGTATAAACCAGGATTAATAGCGTGAGGCTGAATGAGGGGGAATGTAAGCTAACTCTCAGGGAACATTTCATAGCAGTGAGAGCTGTTAGGCTGCGTGATAGTCTCCTAAGGGAAGTGGAGGGGGAGAGCCCCATAATTTGGGACATTTAAAGGAGACTCAGGAAGGCACTGGGGGGCTCAGTCCTGCTAGAGCAGCCAGGAGATGAATTAGGTGAAGGCTGTTAGGTCTCCTTTATCTCACACACCTATGAGTAGATGAAATTCTTTCCTCAATTCTTTCCTCAATTTGCGTGGGAATTTTTTGTTTCTTTTAAAATTTTCCAGACTAAAAAAAAAACACCCTAAAAACTGAAAACAAGAATCCCTTTCAGTTTTCAAAATCTGACCAGCCATCTTTACTTTCCTGACAACTGAAAACAACCAAAAAACCAAAACCCCTTCTCTTCATTTTTTCATTGGTAAACCAAAACATTTCTGCCCAAACCCCTGGAATAAATGAAAAAAATGTTGTTCATTTCTAAATTTGGGGGGTTAATTACTTTTTATTTTCTGATCAGCTCTGACATGACTCTCTGTCATGGGCACATAGCACGGCTACAGGCTGAGTGCATGTAAGGGGAAGTTCTTCAGCAGACTACTTGCAAGGGTGGGTGTACATTTACTGAATGCATGATGGGATACAACAGCCAGCCCTGAAATGGGGTGACTTCAGCCCATCTTTGCTTTAATGTAGGTTCTTGCCTCGCTGTTAATTATTGATTTGTTTTGTCTTTGAATCCATGCTGCGGCAGTAGCCACTGCCTTCCCGACTTTTCCTGATTCCCTTCCGGGGGGGTGCTATTCAACACCCTCATCAGCAGAGCGAAATATGATTAATTAATGGCACTCATTTGAGTTTACTCTTGGAGGAGAAGACTCAGCAGCAGGCATCATTAGGGAGTTTCCACCTCCTTCCCTGCATCTCAACTACAACTTTATTTTGCTATGAAGAGAACCCACGGAGCTTCCACTGCTGCAGTGGGTAGGAAATGCCCTGACCTCATTGATTAGTTGTGGGAGAGCGAGCAAAGGGAGTGGCGCATTATCAGATTCGTTCCTAAACCAAGAGGCAGCTTTGAGACCCTGTGTCTCCCAGGTTCCTCCTAGTAAATCTGCCCCTTCATATTTGGCCTTTCATGTAAGGTCCTATAGGCTCACCTCACTGATAAAGAAATAATGAGACATGTAACTGAGGCCAGCAAAGAAGTCAGTCAGCTCCCATGGAGATGAGTGCAGAAATTAAAATTGTAGCTAGAGGGTTACATATTCTTTATAGGGGATAGCACATTGGACTTGGCCTCAAATGACCTGGGTTCTGATCCCACCTCTGCCACTGACAAACTGTGTGATATTGGGCAAGTCCCTTCCCCTCTTGCTCTTTGTTTAGACTACAAACTCTTTTGGGTAGGGAGCATCTCTTACTATGTGTCTACACAGTGCTTAGCGCAACAGGGCTCTGATCTCAGCGGGGGCCTTCAGGTACTACCATAATACAAATATTCTGGTATCATAAGAGTAGATATTTATCTGGTCCCCATTCCCACAATATTTGAGCCTCTCACAAACTTTAGTGGATTTATCCTCGCAGCACCTCTGTGAAACAGATCAGTATTATTAACCCTGGTCAGCCAACTGAGAACTGAGGCACAGAGAGATTAGGTGATTTGACTGAGGTCACAGAGTAGAACTCGCCCCTGTGCAGATGGCCAGCATGAGGGACCCTCTACTTCCCACATAAACCCTCAAAATAGGATTTATCTGACCCATAAGTGCTGTCCAGATCTTGGGCTGTCTCCTCTGCACAGGGGAGAATTCCACCCACAGAGAATCTGTGGCAGAGCGAGGAATTGAATACACATCGCCAATGTCTGAAGCATGAGACCAAGATAAATGGAAGAGAATAGATCCACAGAAGGGGACCGTTTTGTACCTTGCTGGAGGCCATACCAAACAGATGAGGAACTCCCACAAAGGTTGTCGAGTGACAAGGAAAAAAGAAATCAAAGAAAAATTTGAAAAGCAGAAAATGTTCCAGACCATATTGTAGGTTTTATGAGTCTCTCTCTCCCTCTCCTCCAGGGACCGCTGTATTTTTTCCTGTAATTAGCAGCAAGCTGCAATTGCCTTGCTTTAACGATCTGGAAGTCCCTTTGGATGCCTCCTTGGGGGTCTTTCCCCCCCGTTCCATTCTTTAAATTTTATTTCCCACTATATAATTAAATCAGAATTGGCAGCTTGCAAAGCTCTTTTAGAGACCGTGCTAGTGGAATCTAAACAGTGGCTCCCGGCGGGGCGATGAGAAGTTATTCATTTGAGGCTTACATTGGGTCATTACTTACCCTGCCCTGGGGTGCTTGAGGAGACAGAACTCAGCTGGAGAAACTCCAAGAGGCCACTGCAGCCCACTCACTCAGACAAAGTAAATCAAGTATATTACAGAGAGGGTGAAACAGCAAATCCTGATGCAACCATGGGGAGCATTTGAGATGGTCCCAAAGCTCAGCAATCCAGAAATACTGCTGGACTGTGATTACAACTGGAATTTATGGCATGGAGATTAAGTGGGTTCTGTAAATTGCAGGGGCTCAAATCGCCTGCAGATACTTCTCACAAGATCTGGTTGAAATTTTTCATATAGGAAGTTTTTTTACATCCCAAAATGACTTTTCCCCCCAAACTAACTCATTTCATGACAAGTCCTCATGTTTCTCATGAAAAAAATTATGAAATTTTTAATAGTTTTTAAAAAAATCATAATATATCAACTGTGCTATTTAAATGGTCATTGAAATGCCCCAGTAACTAGGTTCTCAATAATTGATTTAAAAAATATATTTTGGTTAAAAAAAATTCAGTGAACATTTTCCAAAAAGGGGTCCGTTTCATACCCTTAGACACAAAAGCAGCATTGATTTTTTTTTTACATTTTGCACAAAACCAGTTTTTCTTTTCTTTTTTTTCAACCAGCTCTGCTTCTCATTTATACGCCATGGGAAGTATTTCTCTCTCCTTCTCCTTCTCTGATCCATATTTTATATATATATATATATATATTATATATATATATATATATATCTCCTTAACACTATGGTCTAAGTGCTAGGGATTTAAAGTGTTTGCATTCATGTGCCAACTTCAAGTCAGCAGCTCTCAAATGGCTTTGCAAACATTCAGGGGGAAATCCTGTTTGTATTGAAGTCCATGGACATTTTGCCATTGACTTCAATGGGGCCAAGATTTTACCCTAGGACTCCCAACATCTCGGTGAGTGGGTATCTATCATGATCCCCAGTTTTGAACCAGGAAGAATGTAGCACTTGCTCAGGAAAGCACCTTAACCAGCAAAATCTGGGGTGAGGAAAAGGAGAAATGGAATTGAGTGTCATCTGCGTGTTGTAGCCCATTATTCCTCCCAATCTCACCCAAAGCCTTATGTGCACATTGAACAGAGTTCTGTGTTAGACTGCTGCCAGAGAGGAAGAGAAATTACTCTGTGTCACCCTCTGAACTCTCTGAGTCACTCAAAAAGCTGGGATGGGAACCTACATGACCTGACTCTTAGCCATGTGATCTTAGCCACAAGAATTGATTTCCCTTCATTACACATTTATCTGAACTATTCAAAGCCTCTTGAGCCAAATTCATTCTTGCTCCAGCAATATCATTGGATTTTTTTCAGGGGGTGAATTCTCATGGGAAAATTAAGTTTTGGTTGACATTTTCAAGTTTTTGTATGAATAAACATAAGCTGGAAACTTTTTTTTTCAAAACAGAAAAATATTTTTGGGTATTTTTCCCTGGGGGGATAAAGGAGAAAGTGGCGAAAACTGAAATCTTGTGGGTTTTTCAAAAATGTATTGGATTTTCATAAGAAATGTCAGGAGTCTTTATAAGTCCCGTGGGGCTTCTTTGCAGGCTGTTGGATGGCACCCCAAAAAGTTGGTGTTGATTCATGTGAGCAGAATTCTGTACCCAAGCAGAGTGACACTGAAATTTAGGTGTAGGAGTCTTCCCACATGCATCTGATTGCAGAATAAAGGCCCTGAGAGCTGCTAACCCTATTGTTGTCTATCAAAGCAGCCCTGGTCTTCTGACCCAGACAACCCATCCCCTCTTTTTGTAAAGCAACTGTAATTGTGACACAGAGACACAATGCTAAACAGAGAGGTGCTGAATAAAACATGAATCAGAAAGTAAATCCTTTCTGGCACCTGGTTACCTCTCTTCCGAGTGCAATATGCGAGGCTGCTAATTGCTTGATTTACTGTAGCAGTCACTCTGCCAACAGCAATAAATAAAGTTAATTAATATAAGGTAACCCACTGACAGGAAGGCTAGTAATTACCAGGAAACCAGAGAGATGGGCCTTTTGTGGCTCTGTTAGGAAAGAAAAAGCACAATTTCCTCCCCCTATTTTTTGTTATCTATCATCTTTTATTTGTTTGCCTTGAGCACTATGTGAAAAGATCTTGGGTACAATTTCTGTTTACTTTTCTTTTCTTTTCCCCTTCCCCAAAGATGACTGTTTGTTAACTGGAGCAGAGTTTTGAAAAGAAAATAACTGTTTTCCCTCCCACCTATCATAGAATCATAGAATATTAGGGTTGGAAGAAACCTCAGGAGGTCATCTAATCCAACCCCCGGCTCAAAGCAGGACCACCACCATCTAAATCATCACAACCAAGGCTTTGTCAAGCCAAGTCTTAAAAACCTTTAAGGATGGAGCTTTTACCACCTCCCTAGGTAGCCCATTCGAGTTCTTCACCACCCTCCTAGTGAAATAGTGTTTCCTAATATCCAACCTAGACCTCCCCCACTGCAACTTGAGACCATTGCTCCTTGTTCTGTCTTCTGCCACCACTGAGAACAGCTGAGCTCCATCCTCTTTGGAACTCCCCTTCAGGTAGTTGAAGGCTGCTATCAAATCCCCCCTCACTCTTCTCTTCTGCAGATTAAATAACCCCAGTTCCCTCAGCCTCTCCTCGTAAGTCATGTGCCCCAGCCCCCTGATCATTTTCATTGCCCTCTGCTGGACTCTCTCCAATTTGTCCACATCCCTTCTGTAGTGTGGGGACCAAAACTGGATGCAATACTGCAGATGTGGCATCACCAGTGCTGAATAGAGGGGAATAATCACTTCCCTCAATCTGCTGGCAATGCTCCTACTAATGCAGCCCAATATGCCGCTAGCCTTCTTGGCAACCAAGGCACACTGCTGACTCATATCCAGCTTCTCATCCACTGTAATCTCCAGGTCCTTTTCTGAAGAACTGCTGTTTAGCCAGCTGGTCCCCAGCCTGTAGCAGTGCATGGGATTCTTATTCCTAAGTGCAAGACTCTGCACTTATCCTTGTTGAACCTCATCAGATTTCTTTTGGCCCAATCCTCCAATTTGTCTAGGTCACTCTGGACCCTATCCCTACCCTCCAGCATATCTACCTCTCCCCCCAGTTTAGTGTCATCCACGAACTTGCTGAGGGTGCAATTCATCCCATCATCCAGATCATTAATGAAGATGTTGAACAAAACCGGCCCCAGGACCAACCCCTGGGACACTCCGCTTGATACTGGCTGCCAGCTAGACATCGAGCCATTGATCACTCTCTGTTGAGCCCAATGATCTAGCCAGCTTTCTATCCACCTTATAGTCCATTTCATCCAATCCATACTTTTTTAACTTGCTGGCAAGAATACTATGGGAGACCATATCAAAAGCTTTGCTAAAGTCAAGATATATCACATCCACTGCTTTCCCCATATCCAAAGAGCCAGTTATCTCCTCATAGAAGGCAATCAGTTTGGTCAGGCATGACCTGCCCTTGGTGAATCCATACTGACTGTTCCTGATCACCTATGATCACCTAAGTCTATGTCTACACCACACAGCTTTTAGCAACGAAAAACTTTCATCCCCAATGAACAGCATTAGCATAAAGTGCTGTGCACACCGGTGCTTGTCGTCCACAAAACTTTTGTCTTTCGGAGGGGGGGGTGTGTGTGTTTTAAACAACTCTGAATGACAAAAGTTTTGTCTTTCACTTGCCAGTGTAGACAAAGCCTAACTCCAAATGTTGAGCAGTAGGAACTTGGGCTATGATCTTGTCAGGTCTTCCAAGCTAAGGAGCTGATTTAACAAGCCAGTTATGCACACACTTAAGTCCTTCCCTGTTCAGCGAAGCACTTATGTATGTGCTTAACTTTTACACTGATGGCTCTTCAGCATATGCTTAAAGTTAAGCACTTGCTTACATACTTTTGCTGAATCAGGATAAGAGACTTCCAAGTAATTTAGGCGACAAAGGAGTTCTGCCTTCTGGGTCAGCACCGAACAAACGTCTTGGCATGGAACTGTGCTGATAATGATGCTGTGTGTCAGATGAGACATAAAACAGGTTCTCAGTGTCCACGTTCAGGGGAACTGCACCTCTATTCCCCCTCCACAGTCCAGCAAGGACACCCATCCTCGGGGTTCCAGCTCTCCAGCCATCACCTCTCTTGGGTGGAGGTGCGTGTATCCCTTCCCTCCTGACCAGGGTATTTCCAGGCTGCACAGTTCCCTGCCTACACTGTGAATTCCCCAGCAAGTCAGACTGCCCTTGCAGATTTGACAACGAGCTGCAGTGCTGTATCTCCTGCAACATCTGCTAATTTCTGACCACGCTACCTCCCTTTGAAAGATGCAAAAGAGAATGGACAGTCCTAACTGTCTTACTCTGTGGCAGGAAGAGAACACTCTGGTCTGTTCAACATGCAGGGTGGCAGACTTCCAAGACTGCAGGCTGTCTTCCATCTCAGGACCCTTCTCACCCTGGTCAAGACAACATAAGAACATAAGAACATAACAAGCCAATTCAGAGGCTGTCTACAAGATAAAAGATACGGGTGAAATAGTACAATAAATGAAATAAAATAACAAATTGACTAAACCATCCCTAAACATACCTGGCCATTTCAATAGAAGCCCTAGGGGAATATGGGGAAGATTATAACAAGTAGATAAATGAAATCCTTTAAAAATTAACTGCAGCATCGTAAATTCTGGCGGAACAGATGCATCTCAATCGGGGAGGGGACACTTGTCATGAGTGGATTCTCTCCAGCTTGATGTAGGAATTGGTTGTTGGGTTTTTGTGATGCGCAGGTAATTCTGTCAGCGAAAGATTTCCTTGTCCAGCAACAACTGATATAGACAAATTACTCTGGCAAAACTCTATGACAGCTCCTAATGATCCTCATTCTGGGCCACTGTGGAAGTGACACCTAATCACTGCTGCTGATGTGTGCTAGAAAGCTTTGACGAGTGATGCATGTGATATGGGAGCCACACTGAATGTTCCCAGGCATCAGAGCTCAGGATCTCACAGGAATATGTGCTCTGAATTGCCTGGGGTGTGGAGTGAGGGGTGCTGGTGGAGGGAGTGGGGAGAATGATGCTGGGATAAGTGTAATAATTTCATGTTGTGCTATAGAGGTAATGGGCCAAATTCAGCATTGTGGCCAGCTGACAAATTAATTGGGAGCTGATCCTCAGGGGCCAGATCCTCGGCTAGTATAAATCAGCATAGTTCCACGTAAGTCAACGAACGTATACTGATTTGCAGTAGTCGAGGCTCTGGCCCCAGGGTTGAAATTAAGCCTATATGTGTAAGTTTCACCCCCACCCACTCTTGGAGGGAAAGTCAGACCTGTTCTACATGTGAGATTGTTACAACTGGTCAAAATTGTCAAATTTCAACTTTTTGGGTTGAAAATTTGAATTTTGCCAACAACTAAAGAACCCAAAATGTTTTAACAAAAATGGTCATAAAAAATGGATAGGTTTTCCAACCTGCTATATGGCCAGTTGAGAATGATGTTTCACTTTTCAAAAGATGAAGTTTTCAAAAATTTTGATGTATAAAAAGTGGTCAAAAATTTCGATTTATTTTTTAACCAGTTTTAAGATGAAATCCTGGCCCCATTGATGTCAATGGGAGCTTTACCATTGACTTCTATAAGGCCAGGCTACCCCCAGTGGTTAAGTCTGTCTCTGCAGCTGAAATGGTGAGTGCTTCTGCATTTGGTCCTGAGTCCCAGCTGTATCAATGACCATGTGAAGGTCTTGTGCCATGGAACTGTTTTTTGCCATTCCATTCTGTGATATTTATTTTGGATGTGACCTTTCAATCCCATTATTTTGTGTCTGGTTTGGAGTTTAGGGCCCTGATTTTGCTCTGTCTAGCACTTTGCATCATCACTTACACCTGTGAAAATGAGCAGATGTTACAACCAGTATAAGCAAGTGGATAATTGAATTTACAATCACTTTGCATATGTACATGGGAGGTTTTCTTCTGCTTCACACACTGCTACCACAGAAAGACCCGTCAGTGAACTGAGGTTCATCTCAAATGATTGGAGAGAGGTAGTCTGGGAAGCCTGATTCTTTCCCTACTTACACTAGCATAAATCAAGAGCAACTCCAGTGGTGTCACGCTAGTGTAAATCTGGTGGCAGCGAGAGGAAAATCAGAACATTTAGATGGCCCTGTTTTCTTAGCATATGGGAGGGAGGGTGTTCATATTTATAAGACAGATCACAATTGAACGGTCAGTTCCATCAGCTAGATACCAGTTCAGATTTCCCCTGCTGATAAAGTCAATGAAGCTTAGCCAGTTTTCACCAGATGAGGATCTGGTCTGTAGGAGCTGTGTTGAATTGGTAGCAGTTTGTTCCCACTTTGCACAGATGTAAAGGACAACATAAAGTTAAAGTGCCCACACTCCCCAGTTGATGGTTCTGATTTTTTATGTGCTGTCCCAGTTTCCCAAAATCTTCTTTCAGGGCACCTGAAATGTCCTCTTTTTTTCTTTTTATTCATTTTGTCAATCAAAATATTTGATCCCGCCCCCCCGCAACTGTAAATTGTTTGTAAGGGACATATGCTGCACCGAGTAGCTTTTGCTCAGTGTTTACCAGGAACAAACAGGCCAACAGAATGAGAGTTCAGTGTGAGGAGCAGTATCTGGGGAGAAAGGAAAAAAGCGAATGAGTGCAGATTCTATCTAAGCGGTTCTTTTTGTTCCAAGTGAATGTTAATGACATTTGTTCTGAATTTCGTGATGAACTGGTTCAGAACACTGAGTTACCGGAAGAAACACTCCACTGTGAGTAATATGCCCAGGTCGCTCGTGAGTCAGAAGCTGGCAACAGCAAGACTGGCTCACATTTTATTTAAAAGTGCACTTTTGTCTTTGTATGATTATTTCTTAACTTTAATATATGTTGCCACAACAGTGTCCTGGTTTCTTATCTGAAAATATGGATGTTGGGGGAAAAATCAGGAGTGTAATAGCCACATTGGATTTGTCCAAGAAAATGGGTTTAACAATCCCATTCTTACAACAACAACAACAACAAAAACCCAAACAAACAAAACCCAGCTACCTGTCATGGGATCGATAATGGAGCAGTCAGGATTCAGGTTTCATGTCTTACCTGAAAGACAATGCTTAGACAGATCTTCACATAATGTGAAATGTCTTACATTGGAAATCCCAGGCCAGATTCTACTCCACTGACTAAAGGATAATGAAGGGTCTCTGGAGTTAAAAATACTGATTCACAGATTCTAAAGCCAGAAGGGACCATCATATAAGCTAGTCTGACCTCCTGTATAACACAGGCCATAGAATTGTCTTCACCCACTTACCCCTATTTTGAACCCAGAAATGATGCAGGTACTTGAGCAGATTGAGCTGGAGTTTTGAAGTGATGTCACACCTCAATCCACCCCCATCTCTATAACTAGAAATGTTACCTTGTAAATGATAGGCCAGAACCACAGTGTGGCTCCATTTCATAACAGGGATAATAAATGCTGGGAGGAGGAGTTATAACTACCAATGGGCAAACCTTTCTTTGCCAGAAGCTGGGAATGAGCAACAGGGGATGGATCACTTGATGATTACCTGCTCTGTTCATTCCCTCTGGGGCATCTGGGACTGGCCATTGTTGGAAGACAGGATACTGGGCTAGATGGACCTTTGGTCTGATCCAGTAGGGCCGTTTTTATGTTCTTAACCTCAGCATGTTCAGCTGGAGCTGACGTCAATAGAGCTCCGCAGAGGTACACCAGCTGAGCATCTGACCTGTGCACATTTGCAGTAAGTTTTTCGTTGCGTATTTTAAGAGCATTTCCTCTGAGGCAGGTGACCTGTCAATTCTCCCCAAGGTCTCTCACCATGCTGGAAATACGTTTCAATATATGTCATTGCAATTAGAGTCTAGGTTTTAAAACTGGGGGCACATGTATCACTAGGGGTACACGAGCACTCATCAGGGGGTATGTGAGAAAAATCCTGTAAAGGCGGACACTGTATTTTATTTAGTAAGACTTGGCAATCTGATCATAGGTATATTATGACTCTATCTCAAATGGGGATACATGGTAGACTACATTATTTGGAAAGGGGTTCACAGCCTGAAAAGTTTGACAACCATTGAACTAGACAACAACAGTTCAACAGTTCGGGCAACTCCTGGGCATTTGTTAGTAAAATAGGTGCTGCTTCCTGGATTACTGGAACATTGCATGCAGCTTGTGTCAATGAGTTTCTGGAGCTTCCGCATTAACCCCGCTCCATGGCAATAACTGCCTTGGTTTGCAGCAGATTTGTTTTATAAAACCATTATCAGCTCTTTGAGCTCCCACTTTGAGAGCTGTTTGTCAAGAGGCTTCGGAATTGGAATTGCCAGGAATATTTTAGTTTTCAACGCAGTGGGTAACGTGAATGCCCCTTCTGAGAGCCAGTCTTGTTTGCTCCTGTAAGAGTTGCCACATTGCACCAGCAGCTGGAAGTCAATGCTTCAGCTTGCTTGACTCTGACTGCGTAAGGAATCCATTTGCTGAGCACTAAACTCAAGTAGTGTGTTGGATTTTGGACACTGTGAATGCTCAGAATGATGTTGCTGAAATTGGAGAGAGTTCTAAGAAGGGCCATAAAATTAAAGAGCCGGATCCTCAGCTGTGGTAAATCAGCACACTTCCATGCACATCTATAGTGCTAGGCCTCTTTACATCTTCTGTGGATCTAGGGCCAGATTTACAAAGCTTTTTCGATCCTTAAAGTACATAGGAGCATAGTGGGATTTTCAAACCCCCCTAAGCAGGTTAGGTGCCTAACTCTCATTGAAAATCAATGGGAGTTTGGCCCCTACCTCACTTAGGCACATTTGTGAACCTCATTAAGTGCCTTGAATAGAATAGAATTTCCATCTTTAGGTACCTTTATAAATCTGACCCTGAGCCAATAACCTGAAGGGACTGGTAAAAACTGATTTATGAGGCAAGAATAAAAGTATTTAGGGCCTGATTTTCTTGCAGCACAAGAGAGCTTAGAATCAGTCATCATTTAGCCAGGTTATATGTGGCCAGGGCTCAGGGTGAGACAGTGATCATCTACAAGTGTATGAAAGGTGGGGACCCCAAGGTGGGAGAAGAATTATTGTGAGAATAGGATGAATGCTCAGGAAAGGAAGATTTAGACTGAAAAGGGTCTGTCAGTGGAGCCTCTTAGGGCTTGTCTACATGGTGGGTAATGCACTCTATGGGGGTATGATTTCTAAAGTGGACTAAAGAGCTGAGCATTAATTGGGTCATGTGGACCCTGCTGGTGTGCTTTAACACAGCGCTGCTTGAAACATACTTTGTTAAAGCACGCTTGAGAACCTTTAGTCCTGATTTCGGATGAGGAAAAAATTCAAAATCTTAAAAATGTTCAGGGAAAGGGAAATCCATTTCCCAAGCAGCTGTAAGTTAAATCACTTTCCAAACCTGTTCCTGACCCCTATTGTCAGCAAAGGCTAAATTTCCTAGTGTAGCCAAGGCTTAAATCTTTTCAGTCATTGCAGAACGAGTGCCTGCACCCAGGCTCCTGCCTTTGTAACAGGATATCAGTGTCTCCTCCACTTTTATGACTCAACTTGTGTCTTTTTCCCCATGTGACATGAGGTGATCAAGTGGCTAAAACATTGGAGTGAGACTCACAAGACTTGGGTTTGATTCCTGACCCTGCCAATGACTTGCTGTGTGACTTTGGGCAAGTCACTTGACTTCTTTGCACCTTTCACTATGTAGAGCATAAGCTCTTTAGGACAGGGGCTGTCTCTTGCTATGTGGTTGCACAGTGCTTAGCACATTGTGTTACTTTAATGCAAACAATAATAACCTCCCCCCTCCATGACTCTGGGCTGATACCCATGCTCTCTCCCTGTGCTAGCAGCATGTACCCATTTGGTGCTCCCAAGTCCTTTGGGGAACAGCTCAGCTCTTTTAAACATTAAAGGCTCATCAAAGACATCATTATTTTGAATGCCATGAGATTTGTCTCCAGCATTTTCTGCTTTTCATTGTTCATTAATAACAGGCAAGGGCTTGTCCCATGACTATCATGTCTGCTGTTCTTGCCTCTCATTTTGTGCAACTCAAAGGCTTGTGCCGCTCAGACTTCCAAGTCATCATTATGCTATATTTATCCTCCTTGCACTGCCTTGTAACGCTTAGTCTTTTAACGTATCAAGTCCTTTGGTGCCTGGCTACAATTCCTCCTTATATTCACTGCTCTTCTAGCCCAGTTTCTGACATGCATTCCTAAAGTTAGTTACCAGAGGGGTCTGCTATTCACATGAAATGAAAAAATCGCAGCCTGGCTTGTTACTCGTGGCATTTCGTTCCCCTTTATTGATCATATTAAAAGATTCAGACACTTGGCTTTATGATTATGCAATGTTTAATTCTGCATATTAAATGACTGATGCATTCACATCTGCCTGAGAGCCTCCTTTTTAAGTACATTGCATTGTTTAATGTGCCTTCATAGCAAAGCATAAATTTTGAAGCATTTTGAGATCTGCTGATGAAAAGCACTATATTAAGAGGTGGTGTTTTAATTAATTATTCATTATCATTATTAATCATAGTTAGATATGTGAAAGACCTCTTAGCTTGTTTCACCTATTTCTCCTGCTAGTGAAGGATTGATCCCTCCATTATATTACTCTTTTTCCTTTATAAAAAACCAATAACACATTATTTCCCCAGGCCTCTAGCCATGGTTCTCAGGTTATTATCATTTATTATTTGCATTCTGGTAGCACTTAGAGGTCCCACTCAAGATCAGCAAAAAACAATTGATATTTTTCGACCAGCCCTAATGCTTATCATTCAAACCCAGGATTTATGGATTCTTCTTCTGCCTTTCCTACTTGCATTGACTAGCTTGCTATTCCTTCCCTTTTTCATTATTTTTCTTGTTAAAGATCAATGTTGAAAAGTAAATGCAAGTCAGTACCAGTTATTTTGGTTCCATTATTAATTTTGTCACCCTCTACCCTACTTATGAATGATCCTATTTTCTAATTATTTTCCCACTAAACTATTTTTACATCTCTTAACTTTCTTTCAAAGTTCTCTACTTTTCTCCCTTTCTGATCAGTCTGTTGTTATCCTCAGATTCCTCTGATATCTTTTCTAGTTCTTCCTAATAGTAAATTCAGGGCCGCCCAGAGGGGGGGCAAGAGGGGCAATTTGCCCCAGGCCCCGGGCCCCACTGGGGCCCCCACGAGAGTTTTTCGGGGCCCCTGGAGTGGGGTCCTTCACTCGCTCCAGGGGGGCCGGAAAACTCTTGTGGGGCTGGGCCCAGGAGCTTCTTCCGCTCCCGGTCTTCGCCGGTGGGGGGTCCTTCCACTCCGGGGCGGAAGGACCCCCCGCCGGCAAATTACCGCCGAAGTGGGACCCGCCGCCGAAGTTCAGCTCGGTCTTCGGCGGTAATTCGGCGGCAGGGGGCCCTTCCGTTCCGGGACCCACCGCCGAAGTGCCCCGAAGACCCGCGGTGGGGGCCCCCCGCCGCCGAATTACCGCCGAAGACCAGGCTGCACTTCGGCGGCGGGTCCCGCTTCGGCGGTAATTCGGCAGCGGGGCGGGCCTCGCCGCAGGTCTTCGGGGCACTTCGGCGGCGGGTCCCGGAACGGAAGGGGCCCCCGCTGCCAAAGAACCCAGGCCCCCAGAATCCTCTGGGCGGCCCTGGGTAAATTGAGTTAGGATTTGAACCTAAAGACCTGAATGAAAATCAAAGGGCCAGAATAAAGTTCATTGGAGTTACTCTCGGATTCATAAATTTTGAAGGCCAGACGATACCATTATCATCACCAAATCTGACCTATTATATAACACAAGCCCTAGAATTTCACTCATAGGTTCCCACCTCCAGCCCAATAGCTTGTGGTTGACCTAGACTATACTTTCTATACTGCTCTTTGGTAATCAGTACTTATGCTTAATTACTCTCATTGTTAAAAATGTGCATCTTAATTCCAGTTACAATTTAGCTAACTTCAACTTCCAGTCACTGGATCTGTGTTATGTCTTGTCTGCTCAGTTTAAGAATCTCACAGTAACAGGTATCTTCTCCCTGTGGAAGTAATTATAGACCATGATCAAGTCACCTCTTAACCTTTGCTTCAGGTTTGCACCAGTGCATCAGCATCTGGCCCTAAGTCTAGAGATGAAAAGCTGATTCAATAAGGGTCTAAAGCCCAGTAAAGTCAAGGGAAATAATCCCATATTGAGGGCTTTGAACCAGGACACAATCAGCTGTATAAATTAGACAGCCTTCCACCAACTCAGTTGACATCTACAGCCCTTGTTCTTTGGTACATGCATCTGGAATATCAATGGGCTTGATTCTTTTTCTGCAAAGGGATGATGTTATTCCCCTCCCCCATTAATGAAAAATACACTTTAATTTTATGGGACTGGGACTCTGATGTGCTAGCCACAACCAGCTACAGAAGAATGAACCTCCAAAGGCAGAGCCAGGGGACATCTGAGAACCTAAAAGAGCCTCAGAGAGTGGTTGGAACAACCAATTTCAAGGGAATTAGAGTTCAGTGTAATCCAGAGCTTCAGAGCATTCTTTCCAGGCGTGTACAAGGCAGAAGCAAAAATGAGCAGCCGCATTGGAAAATCCAATGTCTTGGTTGTTAATGTCAGATTTTCCATCAATCATGCCCTAAGGATACACTCTTTAAAGTTTCCTAATATGCAGAGTTCCCATTTGAAGGCTGTCACAGTTTGCCAATCAATGTACATGCTCCCTCTTATTAAGGGATTCCCCATGGCCACTTTCTGGAGGAAAGGAAAGGAAAGGACTTTTGGGATTAGAACAAAGACTGATTCAACAGAGTTGGCTGGCCCCTAGCCCATTATTCCAAGGCCTTGGTAGGAACACCATTTTTATATTAAGGTGATAAAGAAAATCAGCAACCTGGAAAGGGTTAAGGGATTTCTGCTTAATGCTTGGCTGGGCAAGACACATAATGAAGGGAAGCTTGATCCAGGGGTCACATCACAATGGAAGAGCGAGTCCCCCTTTCCCTGGTTGGTGAGCGTGTGATGTCAAATGGGATGCCGTGGGAATTTCCCTCTCTTGCTCTTTGTGTCACTCATTCTTTTCAGTTCTGCCTTTGTAATATTTTCCTACAACTACTTTTCTTCTTCATTCAAACATACAAAATATCCAGGCATGGAGCCAGCACTGCAAAAGCCAGAGCTGTGCTCAAGGGAACCAGCTCTCTCCTTTGGGATCTTACATCACCACATTTCGCTCCTGATCGTTCCCTACAGTCACAGCACCTATTTTCTGAGCACTTGCTTTTCAGAGGTGCCAAACACCCACAGCTCCCATTAGTTTCTGTGATCTGACTCACTGACTGGCCCTGAATCCCTAGCAAATTAGCATGACAACCCTAACTGAAACAGAGCTATGCTCCAAAATCCAGCAGCCACTTGTCAGAATTGTCCGGCAGCTGGCTAAGGCAGGAGCTGCTGCCAATAGGCATAGGCTAGAGTAGAAGAACAAAAGTCTGTTGCAACCACCAACAGGCATACTAGTCCCACTCACATAGCAATATTCAGCAAATTACAGAGGCTGCTCCCCCTTGGGAGCCTATATACCTGCCTTGGGATCACCTGGGTGAGTCCTTGCCTATAGATTGGCTGAACCCTGGTGGAGTGGAGTAGGGCCTATCACAAGCCCTGCAGTTCATTGCCTCTGATGATTCATAAAATTTGCTGGCTCAGGGATGACTCATCACAACATTCCATCCTCATTTCCATGATTCAAACCTCACAAGAACCTGCCTCAGGTTTGGCCCTTCAAAGTCAAAGTGACATATTTCTCTGGATATTTGCAAAGCAAATCACAGCCACCTGGGAGCTGGAAGCTACCACTCTGATTTCAATGGCAGTGGAAGCCATATTTAATTATTATCCAACCACACTGGGAGTGAATCTATATGATGAGCGAGGGCAGGGAGTACTTGGGGGAATCCCACCACAGTTGTGTCCCTTTTAAGCTCTTTGGAAATGTGCATCTTCTTTCTCAGTGCTGGAAACAGTTTAAGGAGCCTTTCACCTTTTTGATTCCAGAACCGTTTTTGACAGAACAAGGAGGAATGGTCTCAAATTGCAGTGGGGGAGATTTAGGTTGGATATTAGGAAAAACTTTTTCACTAGGAGGGTGGTGAAGCACTGGAATGGGTTACTTAGGGAGGTGGTGGAATCTCCTTCCTTAGAGGTTTTTAAGGTCAGGCTTTACAAAGCCCTGGCTGGGATGATTTAGTTGGGGATTGGTCCTGCTTTGAGCAGGGGGTTGGACTAGATACCTCTTGAGGTCCCTTCCAGCTCTGATATTCTATGATTCTATTCAAGCTCAGGATCCACCCTGAGACAGAGATCCTGACGAACCATTGATCAGTGGACTGAGATGGCGGTTCTAAGCGCAATTAAGAGGTTTTGCCTGCCACCTACATAACACTTGGTACTAACTGTTGGCCTTCTCAGCAGAGAGGCTGTGGACTGAATGGGCAATACATATCTAAAACACTCATCTGACCTTCATTCCTTTTTAACACCATGGTAAGTTCTCTTATCCCCATTTTACAAATTGGGGAACCCAGGCCCAGAGAGAGACTATGTGTCTTACCCAAGTCAGCAGAACAGGAACTTGAACCTGGGTTTCCTAAGTCTAACGCTTTCAGACTCCCTCAACCCTCCTAAAGGGTATGTCTGGACAGCAGCTAGACACCTGTGGCTGGCCTATGCTAACTCACTCAGGATTACAGGGTTCAAGCTGTGGGGCTGTCTCATTGCTGTGCAAACTTCCAGGCTTGGGGAGGGGGTCTAAGACCCTGCAAGGTGGTAGGGTCCCAGAGCCCAAGCCTGGAAGTCTGCACAGCAGTGAAACAGCCCTGCAAGCCAAAGTCAGCTGGCATAGGCCAGCCATGGGTTTTTCTTTGCTGGGTAGACATACCCTTAGAGAACAACCTCATTACACTCCCCTTGAGGTTATGGCTGCAGCACATTAACAAGGGCTAGTGCAAGAGAAGTTTGCATCTCTGCTGTCTGTGCTGTGTCCTCTCCTTCAGTCTTCTGGGGCTGCCAGCCCCCACCAAAAAATCTGCTGCGGTATTAAAAAGGAAAGGGAACATTTAATTTTAAAAAGCCAGACTTTCCAGAGATCTCTGCTTCAGTTTGCTGGCAGTGATAGGTTACATTCCAATTGGATACAAGATTTTGTGTTCTCCATGTAAATGCTTTTTAATGGATGTTTA
Source organism: Mauremys mutica (assembly GCF_020497125.1). Taxonomy (NCBI): domain Eukaryota; kingdom Metazoa; phylum Chordata; order Testudines; family Geoemydidae; genus Mauremys; species Mauremys mutica. The sequence continues at coordinate 135,686,813 of NC_059073.1, read as the reverse complement.
GCAAAAAGCTGACAGTGATATGACAGATAGGATCCACTTGGGGCTTTTCCAATCACACTATTAGTTTAGTCTTTTGGATGACAGAGATCTTGATCTTTCAAGTGTTTATTTTTTCTTTTTTTTTCTGAAATAGCTGCATCCTTGGCTGATGCACAAGGAAAACAGCACAGAGAAAGGGGGGGGGGAACACATTTGAGAAGGTAGGAAGAAGAAGAAAAAAAAAGACAGAATACATCAGATCAGCTAAAAACTAAACATCATAGAGGAAAGCCTGGATAAGATATCTAATCACCAGCTCTGCAAGGCATCAGCTACCAAGTGGAGGAGGGGCTTATCAATACATCTGCCCTCCTTAAAATCTCCCTCTTGCAGAGGGCATGAGGGTTTTATGGAGAACCTGTAGGTCAAGGTGGCCACAAAGTTTCAATGCAACCCATTTTTTAAAGGTGTTGGTTGGGATTGTCAGATGCTCCTATAAGAGTTAAGAACTCAATTCCCACTGGAATGTTATGGGAGATGGAAACCTCTGGGGACTTTTGAGCCTTAGATAACACATACAATATGAAGGAACCAGACAGGAATACTGGTGCCCAAATAACCACATTTAGTATATTATAGTAGCACTGTGACTTTTTTTATGTCCTTTAGTAGTGTTAGATGGAATCCTGTGGGTGAGAGTCAAGTATCAAGGGGTAGCCGTGTTAGTCTGTAGCCACAAAAAAACAAGGAGCACCTTAAATCTGAAGAAGTGGGTTTTTTTACCCACAAAAGCTTATGCCCAAATAAATCTGTTAGTCTTTAAGGTGCCACTGGACTCCTTGTTGTTTTTGTGGGTGAGTGAATGGGTTGTAAAAGGAGCTGAAGATCTTGCACATTTCAGCAACAATGGGGTTGGCAGTGTAAAGATGTATGTGTTAGGGTGTATTGGTGTTAGTAATACAACTTGATGGGCACAATCAAGGGTCAGACCCCGAGTGAGCACAGTTCGTCAGCGACTAATACGACCTCTCTACAGTGTGGACACAGGCTAGTGCCATTAGGCAACCATCCAGGCCGCCTGGTCCAGCAATATGCAGGAACCCAGTTCTCCCTTCACAAGGTACAAGCATCTCTTATTGGCTTCAGTAGGAGTTACCTCTTCTGTGTTCAGCGGGGAGTTAGATAAATTAAAATCCAGGGACAATTCCTCAAGTTCCCTCTACCATTGTTGATCTTAAATATTTCATTAACACAGTATAGCGTGGTGCCAAAGCAGAGTGGATTGTTTAAAAAAAGACATCAGACCGTATTGCTCCCCAGATCCACTAAACGCATTAGCTGTGACAATTCAATTTCTTACCAAACTCTAAAGGGAAATAGAAAGAGGTCAGGGGAGGGGGGCTGTTCACCCAAACAGAAATTAATTAATTAAATTCAATCAAAACCAACAAAGCAAAAGGCCAGATATCATCAAGGAATAGAGATACATGAAACTACTGATCAGAGATAATGGGACGGAAGGACCTTCTCTTCATATATATTTTCCATCAGGCTGAGACTTAGGAGAAGCTATTAAGAATCTGACATTCCAAAGTATAGTTAAGCCTTGTTTAAATTAAAACATTCTGTTTCTCTCTCCTAGCTCTCTCTTGCACCCCCTCCACACCCCACACTTTCTTTAATATTCCTCCTACATTAGTGGATTTATTTCTGCCACACCATTCGGCAGATTTTATTTATATATATATATATATATATATATATATACCCTTTCTTCTTCCCCCCACCCCCCATTTGTATCATGAAGCTGTTGACGAATAAATTAGGAACAAATGAATATATTTCTTCCATAAATAATTGATGGGCATCTTGGCAACATGCAAACCCCGCATAGATTTTGTGAAATACACAGTGCCCAGAGAATGAGATGGGAAGGAATTTCTGCTTTCAATCATGGAAACTGGTTGCTGATCGCAGGAGTGCAGAGAGTAATATTGGACTGTCCCATTCCTCATCCGGTGACAAAATTAATTGTTGTTTCCTCAGCACAGAGATGCTGATCTGCTCTAAGGAAAAAATGGAGAGGTGCAGGTGCAAACAAAGCCCCTGCTCCCCACCGCCCTGGGTAGGTTGTGCCAAAGGCGGCTGTGTTGTGAGCAGTTAGGGAGACACTGTCACCTCTTAAGAAGGTCCACAGGAATTTAATCCCCATGAGACATTTGTCTACATAAGAAATCAAATCTGCAGTGTAGCACAACTGGCAATCTACCCTGGAAAAGGCCCAGGCCTGGAACAGCAAGTGGGGATGGAGTGAGATTTCAGGTGAGGATTCAGGGGCATTGGGAGCTGTGTGTGTGGGATCCCAGCACTGGAAAAGGAGAGGTGGCCAAGGGTCAGGATTGAGGGGCATTGGCAGAGCTGTGTACAGGAGCCCAGGAACACAATAGCAGGGTGGGCTGCAGCTAAACATGCAATGCTTATATAAATGTAAGATACTCTGAATAATCATTCATTTATTATTCATTAAGTTTCTCTTGCAAGAGAATTGGATTTTTCTTTTCTTTCTTCCTTCATTTCTCCTTTTAAATGATATGTCTTTCTTCTCCGGCTTTTCCCCTCCAGCCTCAAATGGCCTGCAGTCCCTGGTCGCTGGAGCTGAACGAGTCTATCTGAGCTTTCTTCTGGCTGTCATCATAAATCCTCACACTGCAAAATCACTGAGCTCGGGTGTTGAAAGAGGGCTGCCGGGAACACTCATGTCCAGTTCAGGTGTTGTGGTCCCCAGGTCTGTCTCTCCCCCCCTTGCACAGCATAGGGTGGGGAAGGCCAGTCATAATTCAGTAGAATATCTGAGGATAATTAAATTTTGCAGTTAAGAGATAATGTGAGAGATGCAGCTTTTCCTGGGAGCTTTTTGCACTGCAGCTGGAGGCATTAGATAAGGTGGAAACTGGCCTATTTTCCAGCCAAACACTGCTTTGCTGAGAGAACATGAGGAAATCTGTATTTTTCCTGCTTTGAGACAAAATCAATCACAAATTTTTGCAGGGGCAATTTTTTTTTTAAAAAGCCCAAAAATTCAGGAATGCAAAATCTCCTGAAACCAAAAGGAAGGGATTTTCTCTTGGCTGGAACAATAAAACACCCCACCCTTGAAGTACAATAAAAATGCTGGGCTTGTCTCTGTGTGTAGAAAACCCATTGTAGTCAGTGAGGCGTCTGCATACAGAGAGCATGTGGGATAAGGCCCCATTAATTAACCTTCAAAACCCACAGCACTGAGAAGGAGCTATTATTGTCGCCATGTTGTAATGAGGAAAATGAGGCACACAGAGACTCACCAGTATAATCATACAATAAATCAGTGGCAAAGCCAAGAGAAGCACCCTGGAGCCCCCGTCTCTCTGTCTTTTGCCCAGAGCACTAGGACATACACCTAGTCTCCATAGGGTATGTCTCCCCGTGCTGCGATCACACACCCCGATTGCAGACTAGACATACCCTGAGTGTCTGTACAATGGGATCCTATGTGGGTTGGTGGCTCTTTATGCTACCATAATACATATAATAATAATTTGACTCAGTCTGATATTCCCACTGATGAGGGATGATGTGCCTCTTCTGATAAAATAATCACAGGTGCCTGATTCTCCTCTCATTTACACTAGTGGATCTTCAGGCTTTGCACCAATGTGAGAAGAGAAACAACCTCAAATGGTGCATAATATTATAATGAATAAATACCCAGGGCTGTTGCTTGCCCCAGCTTGGCCTTTGTGGCATCACTATGCATGGTCTGACCGGCAGTGCAAGAAACAATGTGCAGTATGCCCAAGGCAGTCCAGTCACAGGGGATTAATGTTAGACACTGTGTCTGCTCGTTTTGGTGCCAGGGCTTGGTGGAAATGCTTTTCACCAGGCATACGATCCACAGCGAAGACAAGCCAGCGGATGTGATTGTCCCTTGGTTGGCTCACCTCAGCCCCCGATGAGTTGTTAGAGGATTTCAATTACCATTTCTGACCAGCAGAAAAAAAGATGTTTTTGTTAAATGCCTACCTTGTTTGTTGTTGTCACCTCTGGCTCTTACTGTGCTCTCCTATCTCCAGATGTTTCCTCCTGATAATGATGGTGTGAAATGTGCAATTAGCCTGTAGAACTCATTGCCACAAGATATCAAGGGCAAGAGATTAGTGGGACTCAAAAAATGATTGGACATTTATATAGAGAATTAGAGTATCCAGAGGATTTAAAAAATCATCAAGCTTCTCAGGAGAGACAGAAATGCTGCTGCTTCACAGATAATCCTACCTCTAATGGGAGTTGGGAGGAAACTTCATGTGGCCAAGTTATTCCATAATTATCCACTGCTTGCACATTCCTCTCAAGCAGCTGGTACTGGCCACTCTTAAAGACTAGATACTGGAGTAGGTGGATCACTGGATCCCTGTCATTTGGAGATTGCCTTTGCCCAGAAGAAAAAAGGATGACAACCCTTACAAATTGCTTGGGTTTTTTAACCCTTACTCCTCTAACTTTGGATGTTCTTGTTATTCACGTAAATGTCCAATTCGTTCTTATAATCTTGCTAAACTCTTTGCCTCAACGCTCTCTTGTGGCAATTAGTCCTACACGCTAACGATGCATTGAGTGAAAAACATTTGCTTCCATCAGTTTTAAATTTGCTACAAATCTATCCACCCGCTCCCCCAAGCGCAGCAACCGCAATCTTCCCCAAAGGGTGCTGCTTCCTCATGTAAATAGCTGCTCTCAGGCACTGTCTGCTAGGAAAGAGGCATTCCCTGGGAGAGGGACTCGACCTCAATCCAGGATATTGCTTCCTTCCTCTTGACACTTATGAACTATGTTTTTCACATCTCTGGTGCCGTGTTCCATAAAATAACATCTGTCATAGCCAGCAGCCCTTGGAAAGTGCTCTTGCTGGAGTTTACTTTGCAGATTTAATGCTCCTGAAAAGGGAGATCACAGGAACTGGCTTGGGTTTGGCAGCAGAATCCACTGCAAGGAGGTGGGAGCCAAAGGACATTGGGAAGGGGGGAGGTGAGGCTCTCTGTAGGCATCACCTAAGCACAAGTGAGTCTGAAGGGGAGTAGCCGTTCAGGCAGTGAACCAGAGCAATGGGTGCTTGTCCAGATGTGACGGAGCAGGACATGAGGAAAAAGAACATGACCTGCCACTATCCTGTGAAGGCAACAACTGTATCTCTCCTGCTCCCCGACAGGGATAACTCAGTGTCACCTTAGCTGGCAAATTCTAAGACGTCCACACACATGCTCAAATCCGTCAGTGCCTGAATGCAACCAGTCCCCTCCTGGGCACGTGACCATTGATCTCAGCCCCTCACTAAACTTCTTGAACATCAGCAGTGGGTTCAGATGAAGACAAGATTTAGGACTCCTGTTTTAACCTCATTGGACCAGCCATAGTCTAGTGAAGGTCGCTAATGAGCTGAGCATGTCCTGTCCTGTCCTTCACCCACATGCAGGTGCTGACAGAGAATGTTCCCGCTTTCTTATTCATATAGCCAGTGCGTGCAACTAGAGATCAGAGCCGAGATAGACATGGGTAATACGCAGCAATTACAATAAATAAGGATCAAGCCGAGCACTGATTGCACACCCACTTTGTCCATCATGGGCCAAAGTGGAGCTGCTGACCAATCAGAGCACTCAATTTGATCCTGGATTATTGCAGCCACTGTATGTTCTTCCTCTCTATCTCCACACTGATCTTTAAAGCTACAGATGTATACACAAAAGGAAATCAGTGGTAAATCTCCTCACTTTCTATTGCAGCTCTCTTGTGCTCTCATTCTCTCTCCCTACTACTTTTTTTCTACATCCCTTTCTCTCTCCATTTCTTCCTCTCTCAATTCATTCCTCTCACTGTCTCCTCTGCTTTCTCCCCATCTCTCTCTGTTCCTGCCCTGCCATCACTTTCTGTCTTTCCCATCTCTCTCTCTCTCTTTTTCTCCATAACTCTTTGTCTCATGCCCTTGCTTTCTCTGCTTCCCAGCGCAGCAGGCTCCATGGAGTAGTCTCTTGATACCTTGAGTCACCATGACAACCACCTCCACAATGATTACAATACAGATAGTAAAATCTCTTTGCCATTGGGAGCTCCCATTCTCATCTGACATAAATCTCCCTGCTCCTTCATCCAGTCACCAGCCATTGTCAAAACCTTAGAGAACCAAGAGTCGGGATCACCTATAAACAAATATGAAACATTCCATGAATGAGAAAGGGCCATAAGAAATGACAAATATGGATACACATTAGGAGTTTCAATCAGCAGATGTGAAAGCCAGTCTGGTCCAGCAGAATATTTGATTGGGTGTCAGGAGACCTGGATTCTGTTTGGGGCTTTACCTTCATGATACCTCTGTCTCTCCAGCAATGCTTTGTTTGCTTTGTCCTTTCAGATTCTAATGTACTTATGTGGCCCTCTGCCACAGTATTAGAGCACCCCCTTATCAGCAATGGATTTTTATCTTTAGAACACTCCTATGAGGAAGGGATGAATTATCCCCATTATTACAGTTGAGGAACAGAGGTGCACCAGGGATTGAGTGACTTGCCAATATCATGCAGTAAGTTTGTGGCTGGAACTGGACTTGAACCCTGGGCTCCTGAATCCTAGTCGAGTGCTCATTCCATTGAACTAGCCTTCAAGATCCTTAGGGCAGAGACCATCACTATGTGTCTGTATAACACCTAGCACAGTGGCGCTCTGATCCTCACTGGAGCCTCTATGTGCTAATTTCATATCATCACAGAGTTTAAAGCCAGAAGGGACCACCAAATCATATAGTCTGCATTACTGCACCAATAACAACAATAGTGGCCTCAGAAGTAATTACATCCCTAGACAAGGAAAGGATGCTATGAGGAGACAAAGATGTTCTGGGGAGGGTTAGTTTATAAACGGAGAGCAGGTTGGAAATCTGAGATGCTGGACTCTTTGTTCTGATGTTAACAGACTCAGTTTGGGTCCAAGAGAGAGAAAGAGAGAGAGTGAGCATAAACAAAGGACCAAACCAGTGGCAGGTGAACCACAAAGGAATCAGCTAAATTTGAAAAACACCCGTGAGGCCTGACTCCCCTCTCATTGGTCACTGCAGTTACTTCCTGTGTTAGTGAGAGGAGACTCAAGCCCAATGACTTGGAAACTCATGCCCAGATTGCTGCCAGCAGCCAGACTTCCTCCTTGGGGTTGAGATGTTGCATGCAAAATTTCAGGAAGATAATGGGGGGCCAGGGAAGGGGTGTGGGGTTGGCAGAGGGATTGAAAATCCGACTTATAACGAAGAGCACATTTCAACCTTAACTATGGACATCATAATAATTTCTCTCTCTCTCTGTGTTCTGAATTGGACTCCATATCTTTCTGTGAGTGTGTGTGAGAGAGAAATCACTTTGCACCAAACTTGTGTTTATCTAGACAGTACAAATGAATATCTCCTTCATGGAAATGCATGAGCCTTGTCTCTCTGATTGACACCCATTCAGTAGCTCCTGTAAGATGCAGGGAGGAGGGGAGAGGAGATGTAAGCTTTTAAAAACAACACAAGAAACCTTTTAGCTACAGAAAAGGTTTTGATGATAGTTCTTAAGAGCGACAAGAAAACATGTCATCGTAGCCAAGTGCATTAATAACCCAGGGAGCGACACACTCAGGGAAGTTGAAGGCTCACCTCTCTCTGTTGACTCTTTCTGAAGTGAGCACAAGCAATTTCAATTATTGGTTGGAAACTAAGGTGTAACAGTTTGGAGAGGATTTCAGCAGTAGTAGGCTGAGTAAAGAGTGAATGTATCCAGTTATGATCAATTCAGAGATCTTAATCACAGCAGGAGGGAAAAAGAAAAAGAAAAAGAAAGAAAGAAAGATCCTTCTTCCGTTTAAATGAAAATAACAGAATGAAAGAATGAAAATACCCTTCCCCTAATTGAAATTCTGAAAGTTCTAAGTCAGCCAGGGCTCTAGAGTCTGTTTTGGGGTTAAAAATCCAGCAAGATTTGGTGTTTTCAAGTGATTTTCATGTTGATTTCAGAATTCAAAGTTCAAGGTCCATCTTTCAAATACCCTAGAGTTCAAGGATGATCAGATCTGGGACATGGACCTAGGAGCAGATTCAGAAATCAGACAATCCCAGCATTCAAGGGTGCTTGTATCCAGAGTTTGGCACCAGGCCCTCTTGTATTTGAAAAGTCACTCTATTTCAGATCCATCTTTGCATTAATCCCCACAGCAGGATGAGGCATGTTATTGTACCAGTGAGGGTGAGGGGAAGTCAAAGCCAAGCACATTATGATGAATGCTACACAGATGGCCCTGGGTAGACATGTGCCAACACACTGGGCATGTATTTGACTCACTCTTCAAATGGTGGCACCCACCATCGACACTGTTACAACTAGCTTTCCTGTGGCAGGAGTTGTCTCTTTATGTTTTGCCTAAAGAGCTTTGCACACTTATGCTGCTCGCTACACCTATCAAGGTCGCACTTTATGCTTAAGTTCCCTTTATACGTAATTTATAAACAAAGAGTGAAGAGATGTTATAAGCCATAGAATCATAGACATGTCGGGCTGGAAGGGATATTGAGAAGTCTTCTAGCCCACCCCCCTGTACTGAGGCAGGATCAGGTAAACCTAGACCATCCCTGACAGGTGTTTGTCCTGCCTGTTCTTAAAAACCCACAATGCCTGAGATTCCACAACCTCCCTTGGTAACTTCTGTAGCTGGTTATTAGCACATCCAAAGGCTAATAACCTAAGCAACCCGTTGTTATAAGCAACCCGTTGACCTATTATGATGAACTCCATAGATTTTTAATAAATGCTGATCATTTATTAAACAGGCATACAGTATTTATACGGGGAACCTTAATATAAAGTGTGACCCATATTAAATAATAAATAATAACTCACCACTTAAATATTAAATAATGTCAATTATTATTTGTTATCTGTGACGTTCGGTAACTGCCTCATTACCCCTGACAATTCAGTCCTTGCCAGTTCCTCTGAGTCTGTCAACATGGGGCAAGTTGGGGCAAAGAGCAGCGGTGCTTTCTGATCCCTGGTCATGTGAGCCAGTGGATGGAACACTAGACTGAGGCTCAGGAGACCTGTGTGCTATTCCTAGCTCTGCCACTGGTCTGCTGGGTGGCCTTGGGTGAGTCACCTTACCACCCCGTGCCTCGGTTTCCTCATTTGTAAATGGGGATGTAAATCCTTGCCTCCTTTGTTAAGTGCTCTGACACCTAATGATTAAAAGAGTGGTGTAAGCACTAGGTACTATTTATGTCCAAGCTCCCTATCCAGGGGTAACCTTGAGATGAGGGGCTCCATATCTCCTTGAGACATTGGAAACAGCATGCTTTAACTCAAGCCACTGCTGTATTGTGAAAACCAGAAAGTGCGTCTTGAGGGAAAGGCAGCACATTCCAAACCAATAAACAAAAAAACACATGTAATCCCAGCGCCCCTGGATGTGGCAGTGGTGACAGCGGGATTAGATCTGGGATCTCTCAATTTAAATGTCTGAACTTCTACTGCCTGCGCTAAAAGACCGACCTCTGTCAGCCAAGCCTGTAGCTGGCTTATCAACTTCGATGTGTCCCAGCCACCGTGAGAGGGTGACAGTGTGCCACATCCAGTGGGCGTGGCTTAACCACAAATGCATGAACCTATGGAACTTGCTGTCACAAGATATAATTGAAGCCAAGAGCCTAGAAGTATTTTTTTAAACAGACTAGAGATTTATATGGGTCATGAAAACATCCAGCGGAACATTAGACAGGATAAGAAATCATGAGGGATAATAAACCCTTCTGCCTCCTGTAATAAACCAAGCACTAACTGTCTCAGGGTAGGCAGAAACTTCCCCTAAAGGCAGGTTACAGCACTGGGGAGTTTCTGTGACCTTCGTCTGAAGCAGTTGGTGCTGCCACAGACAGGAAACCCACCTAAATACAGAGCAGTTCTGGTTCCGTGTGGTGTAGCTCCTGAGTCCCAGCCCTTTACCATAAGAGCATCCTTCCTCCTGAACAAATATCAAGAGGCGAGAGCAAAATGGGAGCTTGCCGGTAGTGGGGCAAGAACAGGACACGAAAGCAGAGCTGTGGTAGCTGGAACAGGCCAGGTGTCTCACCCATGCTGTGCCAAGAAACAGCTTGTACTTCATTTCTCTCCTAGCCTCTATGGGGTCACATAAGCCAGCTTTTTTTTTTTTTGTCCTTCCATTTGGGAATTGCCAGCGTTCGGGGTGAGGGAGGCGAACAGGTTGGCTGTCCATCAGCACGTGAGTCTTTCATCTGGAATCCACAGCAGAGCTCTCTAGACAGTGCTGTTTCTTTTTTCTTCCCCACCCCCCTCATTTTTGTTTGGAAGCATTTGAAGGGCTTTCCTGCTGTCTTGGAAAGGGGCTTACACAAGGAGAACAACTGAGACGATTGAAACTGGCATCCATCCCAGAGCCAGCATGACTGCACAAAGCTCCAACTCTGGCCTCAGGGCCACTCTGGCCTTATCTGATGTGCAAGGCTCTTCTTCTCCAGTGCAGCAAGCTGCTGAAATAGCCAGGGGTTAGAAGCATGCGTAGCTACAGCGAGCAGATTCAGAGATGAGGAGAGACACCTCCAAGACAAGGAATAGGAAGCAGGCAGGAATTAAATAAATACATTAAAACCAGAAGTTAAGGTTTGCTGGGAATATATGGGTATTTGTGATGTCAGCTGGGCTCAAGGGTCTATGGTTTGGAAAAGGTAATGGAAGTTTGGATCAGCCAAAGTTTGTATGCAAATCTCTTTGGTAGAGGTTTTCCCAGTGCAATCCTGATTTACCCCTTCCCTCTCCAGGAAAATTGATGGAAGCCCTACGAGGGGCCGTGAATAGGGTTTCGATCTCAAAGCTTCCACAATAACATTGGAGCTAAAGGACTGGCTTTGGTTGGGAAGACCAACTATCCGCTATGAACCAGCTGCTAAAGGGGAACACAAAGCACACTATTCAAGCATGTTACTCAGATGAATGGAAGGTGCTTGGCTTTTAGAAGGTGAGGTCTAATTTAAATAGGTCTGATTTACGTAATTTACAGGCTACTTATGTTGTATGTGGCATGAATAGCATCTGCTGCTTTATGCTTTCCCATAGGAATTCCTTTTCTGATGGCCAGTAGAGATCAGTCTGGTGAGCAGAATAAACAAGGGATATCTCTACACTGCAATTAAACTCCCATGGCTGGCCCGTGTCAACTGACTTGGGCTATGGGGCTGTAAAATTGCAATGTAGACATTTGGGCTCAGCTCTGTCGTGGGACCTCACTAGCAGGGAGGGTCCCAGAGCCTGGGTTCCAGCCTGAGCCTGAACACCTACACAGCAATTATACAGGCCCACAGCCTGAGCCCCGCAAGTCTGAGTCAGCTGACCAGGGTCAGCCACGGGTGTTTCATTGCAGAGTAGGCATACCTCAAGTGACCTGTACACTTGGTATGGGGGACCTCGGTATGGGGAACCTGTATGCGTGGGGAGGAGGGGTTAGCTGTAGATTTACATTCCTGTGCAGAACCCCACTGAAACACACAATGACCAAATACCAGCACTGGCACCGATCTATTTATCTATGAACAAATCTGCTGCCATTACGGACTGAACAGATGTCACTGTGCTTCATGCCATGGCCGTTCATAGCTTCATGGCAACACCACACACAAACACCAAACACAAAGGTCCCAACTGCTTGAGTTGAAGGAGAATCTCTGCTGGCTATTAGCAGCATAGCATCTATGACACACAGTTGATATGCTCCAATTTTGTTCACTAGAGGGCAGTGGTGCACCAATGATAGTTCATGTGAATTTCATATATTAGATGCCCTGTAAAGGGGGTACATTTGGCACCAAAGCCTACATAAAAATTTCATATACCACTCTCACAAGATAAAATGAGCTGGGTAGCTTAAAAGACAATTACATATTCTTCTTACTTCCTATTGTCCTCGCAGTTAAAGCAGAGAACACAGAGAAGGGGCACCTGGGTTCTATTCGGGGCTCTGATATTGACTCACCATGTAGTTTTGGGCACATCTTGTCTCTACCCTGCAGCTGTAAAATGGGGATAATACCTACCTCAAGGACTTAATTAATTGATGTTTGCAAAGCACTTTTGAATTGTGGGGTGAAAGATGCTGTAGCATCATTGCAAAGCATCTTTATCTCACTCTCATTCACATTAGCTGCTGCATGCGTTAAACTCTCACAGCATTTCGAAGGCAATGAAAGCAGATTCTGTGTGGCAAATCACTCAGTACTGCTCTTGTTTCCAGCCCGAGTCAAGCGGCTTAAAGGGCTTCTGATGCCTCCTGGGAAAAAAAAACTTGAGAGAAACATTCCATGCCAAGATAATCCTGCTTATACAACACAACCTCGGCCTTTCTTTTCCTCTGGATTTTATGACTAAGAGCTATTTGCATGAAAACAGGATTTTTGTTGCTTAGGAAAGTCAGCTGCTCCTTCTCCTGCTTATTAGCCCCATTCTGTAGTGACTGAGCAACAGCTATTGTGCTGTGCTACAAGCCACAGCTATTTATACACTCTGGAACTGAGTACTCCTTTTCTCTGCCCTAGTGTCCTGCCTCTTCAAGAAAAATAGTCCCATCTTTAAAGAAAAAAAATTGAAATGAAATAAATGGTGTTTCATTATCTTCCTTATACTCTGGGCATTGCAAGCAGGGAGCAAACTACAACTCTTAGGCCATGTCTACACTACAAAGTTAAGTCGACTTTATGTAAGTCGACATTGAGCCTCTGGTGTAAACAATATGATGTTGTGTGTCCACACCACAGTCTTGTGTTGGCTGAGTGCGGCCTCACCAGCAGCGCTTGCATCAATGCACAGATGCACAGGGCTAAATAACTGTTTCAGTTCAAAGGAAGGCTCAGCCTGTTTATGTGTGGGATTTGGGGAGGGGGTTCCTACGAGAGAGAGGAGCCAGGATGCTCTCTGAACTGCCTGGTCTGCAGAGCATAAGTGAGCTGCTTTCTAGGGTGAGGAGGACCTGATGTTGTTGGGCCTGATTCCAAAGCCTGAATTCAGTGGGGACTTTCCTGTGGACCTCACTGGGCTTGGGAGAGGCTTTGTGTGAGAGCTGAGGAGAGATGTTCTTCCCAGGTTTCACTGTGTCATCTAAAATTAAGGTGAGCTGTACCTGACGGGGGGGAGGGGAAGAGGGTTTCCAACACCATTAGGGGAATGGTGGATGCTCTGAGTTAGGGAACCCCCTTCCCCAGTCATCCTGATGTCTGTAAGCGACAGGCAAGAACCAATTATTATCAACCTCTCAACAAAATCTCTACCACAGAAAAGCCTTGAGCCAACCCCACCTGTTACACAGCTGATTCCTCACTTGGTGCCATCACCTCACAATAATGACCAGTAATGCAGGGTAGCACTCATTCCAGGTCACAGGAACTTGACCCATTGACCCAGCAGGCTGGTTGGAAATGTTCTGTCAAAATTGGGCATTTGACTAAAATGTCTGTTTTTTGGAATTGTCGGGAGCAGGTGTCAAATATCTATTGTCCATGCAACTGTAACCAAGAACTCGCCTGAGAGAGGGAGAAAAAATGAATAAGAGAGAATGGATGCAGGAGATAAAGGGGAAAGGGAGGGAAAATGAGAGAGAGGCAAAGTGAATGGGACAGTGACTGTGAAAGACAGAGAGAATGAATGGGTGAGGAAGAAGGGGAAAGGAAGGAATGATGAAAGAAGATAAGTGAGAGAAAATGGATGTGGGAAACGTAGGAGAAAGGGAGGAATAACGTGATTGTGATAGAGAAACAAAAGAAAACCCAGCATCACCACTCAGTACACCAAGGAGTAGTGAAATTTCAAGCCCATTGATGATTCTGCACCTCGGCGGTTACCTGCAAGTGTTCAGCAGTTGGCTATAGATGTATAAATCATACAGGTCAGTTAAGGGGGTTCTTCCAGCTGGAAGCATTTCAGCGGAGATGAAAGAACACTACAAACCCAGGGACATCAGCAACGCCATCTTTGATTAAAAATTTACCAGTGTGTGCTCTCCCCTTTGCCTTTCTCAGGCTCTCACATTCCCCCCACCCTCCTTCCCCCTGCTCCTATTCTAGCCATGCACTGAACCTTGTTTAGATTAGCCAGGGTGTGTGCTTGGGAGGAGAACTGGGAGTGCAGAGGCATTTTCTGTCAAGTGTCTCTAACCTGACACAAACATGGCCAGTAATTAGCCTGTCTCCCAGAAGCCGGGCAGTGGGCCTGTGTTGCATTTACTTTAAGTAGCCAGGTAGCAAGCAAACAGGCTACTGTTGCTGCATTCTCTAGGGCATGTTAGTCACTTGACTCTGCAACTGGAAATACAATCCATTAAAAAAAACCACTAATAATACTTTGGGATAAGGAGAAACTATATATATATATATATATATATATATAGGTTTTTTTGGCAATCTTACTCCCCAGTCTCATTTGCATAATGGGATCAGGGATGTAAATGACGTGCAGCCTTGAATGTTGTTATTGTTATTGTTGTTGTGACGGCAGCTCCAGCTGAAATCAGAGCCCCATTGTGGTAGCTGCTTTTCAGACACAGTCCCTGCTCTGAAGAGCTTGCCATATTAATAGACAGACAAAGAAGAAGCATTGCTACCCTCACTGTAAAAAAGGGGAAACCGAGGCACAGAGAGATGTGGTTTGCCCTAGGCTGCACAGAAAGCCCAAGTTAGAGCTAGGGATTTTTTTCAGTTTTTTGACAAAACAAAAACCCAGACATTTTCCAGTTTTTGACGTTCATTTCCCCTATCCCCAACTCTTTTTTTCTCATTGGTAAAAGCCCAAAAAACCTGAAATCCAAAAATATTTCTTTTTTTTGGACCAAAAACCGAAGGGAAAAAAATCATTTAAGCTGAAAAGATATTTTGCATTAAAAAAACGGGGGAGGAGGGGAGGGGAGAAAAAATTTCATCCAGCTCAAGCAGCCACTTACACTGTGCCAAATCCCTCCACCCTTCCGCCATCCCACTAGGCATTGCGGCCATGGCACTAACAATTATTGTTAGTATTTGTATTACTGTAGCATGGAGGAGCTCCCATCACGGATCAGGGCCCCATTGTGCTAGGTGCTGTACAAACAGAACAAATAGACAGTCCCTTTCCCAAAGAGTTTACAATCTAAGTAAAAGCTTTTTGCCGTGGTACCATGGTTTCTTTCCTTAGATGTAATGGCATGATGAAGGCCAGCTTTTTTTTTCTCTTTGCAGATTGAGCAAGGAGGAGAAACCTCATCAAGCAAAGTAGCTTCTGTGTGTGCTGATATAAAGTCAAAACGGTTAGCAAATCAGTGCTTACCTACTGAGGTCCGACTTCGACTATTCTGCAAATGTAAAAAGAAAGTAATTAGTTTCTTTAATGGCTTAGAACTATTAATAAAAAAGAGGGGGATTTGTACAGACATTTGTGCAGGTTTTGGAAGTTTAATTGCTTTTTATTCATTAAGCTCTGAGGCTGCTCTGACATGCTCCATTGTAATACAATGGCCGTGCTTGTACAAAACTGATTACCGGGTTACAAAAATGATAAATTAACAGGACAAAGGTTATTTATTTCTTGAACTGCTGTTTGAAAAGTCCAGGCATAGATTTATCTATTGGAGGGGCTGATGGGGTGAAGATATCAAGTCTCCCATTGAACAGTAGCTTAAGTGGGGAAAGCAACATACTCTGCGCTGAAGAAACGCCCACCAGACCTGACCCAGCTACCCTCCCTTAACTACTTCCTAATTAGGTGTCTATATGAGTTTGTATCTGATTCTAATAGGAATAGGTACCTTGATTCAATGGCTCTTTCTTTGTATAGCATAGTAAAAAAGGAGCTGCCATGGTAGAACAAACAGACCATTTAGTCTGCTCTGCTACCTCCTGCTGTATCTGCTCAGACTAATAATGATGACACTTTGTTCTCTTCATCCATAGCTCTTCAAGCACTTCACCAAGGAGGATGAGGAGTATCATCTAAATTTGCGGGAGACTGAGGCCTGGGAAGGTTAGGTGACTTTCCCAAGGTCACATTGCAGGTTGGGACTACAACCCAGGTCTTCTGGCTATAAGCCCTATTGACTGGATCACATTGGCTCTCCCCAGTCCCTCTTGTTTGGAACCCTGACACCTCACAAGATGATCCCTCTAATCTAATATCTTTTCTCCAGCAGCGGCCAGCTCCAGATTATTTAGGCTACCTCTGCACTAGAGATGGAGTTGTGCTTTCTGTTGGCAGGGGTCCAGCTCCCTCCTCCCTCTCAGTTCCCAGACACAGTTTGCCAGAAAATAACAATCCAGAGTCCAGTCTGCAGACAACTTGGTGGGTTTATTGGGGCTACACAAGCAAGCATATTCTGAAGCTCTTCACACTTCAGGCTAGCTCTATATGCCAATAGAGTTTTCCTCTTCTCCTCCCCCAACTACTGTTCTATACGCTGATAGAACCCCCTTCCTCTCTTAACCCCTAGCTTTGCATGCCACCGGAGCACCCTCTCCCCCCGATTCTTGGCAAACTTAATTATACTTCCCATGGTGTCAAGTATCAGAGGGGTAGCCGTGTTAGTCTGGATCTGTAAAAGCAGCAAAGAGTCCTGTGGCACCTTATAGACTAAAAGACGTATTGGAGCATGAGCTTTCGTCACATGCATCCGACGAAGTGGATATTCACCCACAAAAGCTCACGCTCCAATACATCTGTTAGTCTATAAGGTGCCACAGGATTCTTTGCTGCTTTTAATTAAACTTGTAGTGCCCCTCCCCGGGTACCACCCCTTCCAAAACATGGTCCTGTTCCGTTCTGGGGGGTCCTGACTCTGGGGTCGATAAGACTGCCTCTTTTGTACCTGATGGGAGAGGTAAGGAGCGGGGGTTTTTTTGGTCATGGTCACTCTCTTACAGACTCTGCATCTCCCCCTTACACCTTCCCCTCCCTTCCAGCTACTCAGTAACCACTGCAACCCCTTGCTCCATTAGTCCCTTATCTTCAAGGCTACCAGCTGAGGGATGGGAGGGAGGAGAAGGGGTGCAGCCTTGTGCTTTCACTTATATGCTCTTACTTGCTTATTCAGCCTATTTAAACTAAAAGCAAGGCCCGAAGCAAGATGATGATTGTTTAGTCTCTACCCTATTTATTTCACAATCTCCTCACACTTTCCAGCTCAGGAAGACTTCTGCATGTTAACTTTGTACAAGTTAGAGCACTAAAAATAGAAGCGTGGCCTTGTTGGCATGAGCTGTGGGACAGGCTAGTCATCCTAAATACAATCTCACCCAGGACCCTAGGTACTTATTCAGGCAGCTAGTCTGTCCCCCACTGTTGTGGCTACACTGCTATTTTTAGCATGTTAGCTTGATCAAAGCTATCACGTATATGTCTACCCAAGCTGGAAATTATATTTGCCAAACTCGAGCGTAGACATACCCTTAGAGGAAGTTGTAAAACCCTGATGTGCACACCATGTGGGTAGGTATTTTCCCCCCTCCAGATAAAGATAATTTATGTTTTGCCCTGAAGTGCAAGGATCTGTACTATCTATTGTCACTGCAGATGCTGCTCCAGTTCATAAATGTTGTTGCTGGGTTTTTTTATAAACTTATTAGGATTGTTTCACAAGTTTGCCCCTCTGGGCTGGGAAAAGCCTCCTCACATTTTCCATTTGTTAGCTGTTATCTAATGTTCCATATGCCTGAGACATAGGGTTTATCATTAGTTCTGAAAAGTTTCTCTTTCTACCACTCCTCAGACCCTGGGATCAGAAGAGAAGCATCATTAGAGCAACCCTGGGATAAAAATACAGAGACTGGAAATCCGTGGGAGATTCATAAGATCATAGAAATGTAGGGCTGGAAAGGACCTTGAGAGGTCATTAAGTCCAGCCCCCTGCACTGGTTAGCTTCCCGCACGTAATAGCCATCTGAAAACATAGCCTTCCATATAAAAATGACCCCATCATACATGTCTCCTAAAAAAACCATAGACCTGTCCGTAACGCTCACCCACTTATATCCCAGCTTTAGACTCCACCTTGCGTTCACTGAAACTTACATATTTATTTATTTAAATCTAGTCGAAGAAATCCGTTTTCCCCAACACACCGAAGCCATCATCACAAGAGGTGGCAATAAACCTCCTGGAAGGCAATTTCAGCAGAGGAAGGATGGCCTAGTGTTCAAGGGATGGGTTTCTGGAGATCGGAGTTCTATTCCAGGCTTGACTGTAAGCTTTTTGTGGGGTGCATTCTTTATAATTATTTGTATTACAGTAGCACCCAGGAATGCCAGTCAAAGATCAGAGCCCTATTGTGTTAGGTGCTGTACAAGCAAGAGAGAGGTAAGACAGTTCTTGTCCCCAAGAGCTTACAGGCTGCATGTCAGACAGGATACAGCTGGCAGTTCAGGGAGGGGTGGTCTGAATGGATGAAGAAACACTCAAACGAATCGGGTTTGGCAGAAAAGCAGATGTCACAGCTCACCACTTGCTTGAGCTTGGGAAAGTCACTTATCCCTCTGAGCTGTAGTTCCACCATCTGGAACTGAGCTGTGTCATGAAGGGACTGGGAGGATACATCCATTGCCATTTGTGAGGTGCTCAGATATTGTGATGAGAGGCCCATGTTACATCCAAGATGGATGGACCCACCAGTCCTTATGCAGGCGGGATGGTGCATGACAGCATGTTGTGTTGAAACTTCCCATTGGTTTCATTTATTCACTCTGTTAACCTCATTTCTCTGAACTTCACCATAATGCTAATTGCTGGGAGTTTTGTCTGACGGTTCGAGTCACTTCATCTTGGTTCCACTTGGTGCATCCCAAACCAGAGTACCAATGGAGCGGGGCTGAGGAATGGGGATCTGAGGGAAAGCTTTCCCTGGGAGAGCTTCCTTAGGAGAAGCTCTTCATATCCCCTTCTCAATCATCATGGTAAGTGAAGTCTTCAGGCTGACAAGCCCATTCCTGCTCAGCTGCCAAGGATTCTCTGGATTGATTTCGTCAGACTGGACTTTAATAGCTTGTACCACAATTAATCTATTGTCACCCTGACACACTCTATCTGTCTCTTTTATAGCATTTCTTATACTCCCTTGTCAGCCATCCGTTACCTTTACAGTGAGCAAAGCCTCCATCTATCTAGTAGTAAGTCCACATACAGAAGACATCCTTCAAGGGAATCCCTTCCCTCCTAGGCAGGAGCAGCAGCCACTTCTTAGACTCTGGAGAGCCAGTTATTTTCCCATAGCCAGATGGCTGTTAACTCTTCCCCTGCTCCATCCACCCCGGTGCTCACAGATGTCTTTCTAATGGGATTGCATTTGGCCTTTAGTTGGTGTCGCTTCAAATATCTCATGTAATGCCTTTCACCTTAAATACAGCCCCAGTGTAAACAGAACCCCACTCACAACCTAGAAGCAACTCCATCCCCCACATTGAGCGCGTGGCTGTTTAAAAAAGATCTGCTTCCTGCAATGCTGTCTGCCTGCCACATCACTTCCTGCTAATCAAACAGTGGCCATGCTGCCTGCCCTTCCCCTATTGCTAAGGGTCAGGTGATCCTGGATAGATCCTTGTTAAATGAGAAGGTGCTCCCAGGATGGAAAAGGCTGAAAAGCATTGCTCTAAAAAAAAGAGACACACTCAGTGTTGCCAAAGCAAAGTGTTCAAAACTCATGAATCAAAGCTCCCAAAATCATGAGTTTGGCTTAAAAATCATAAGATATTTAACAATAAATTGTGTCTGCTTTTAATTTGCCTTCTGAGCCTTGGGTCACATTTCACAGCTTTCAATGGAAACCGTGTGGGCTAGAAACGTACTTCTTTTTTAAATGAAAGCTCAGATTCTCGTGTAAGATCATGACTTCAGGCCCCTGGGATTTAAGGAAAACACCAAATGTTGTGAGAGTTGTGATAAAATTGTCCCACAATGGATGTTCCAGTTAGAATTCCAGGGCTGGTATCTCTAAAGCTGCCCATGTGCCTCTGCTTACTTTAAAGCTCTTTGTTACTTCAGGAAGGAGCAACTTCTTGCCCTGGATCTGTGCCTGAAACCTGAGCAAATGTACCCCAGAGGTGTATAGTTCGTAACGCTTCACTCTGGCACACACGTCCATCTTTTTTATGGCTTCCGGGATGTTACACTAATTGTGATGGATACTCTCTTTGTGCTTACACAGAGAAGCAGATGATGAAGCCCTAATGTGAGGTAATATGTCTATTAAAGATTTAAAATAACCCAGACTGCTGGTGATTCCTCACTTTAATGGCAGCTTAGCTTATCGTGAGTCCACAGTGCGGGAAAAGAATGAGGTCTCTGGGAAAAGTTTTCTGCTTCAAGGTGTTTGCGAGAAGTGGGTTTGCGCATCGTTAGCCAGCTGTACAGTTTGTCCATGTCTGTCTGTATTAGACAGTGCATCCAATTGCAGATAAACCAAAGGGAAAGTTTCAAAGTGTCTAGATGATTTATGAGCACAAGCCCCATTGACTGTCACTGGGACTTGTGCTCCTAAATCCCCTGCATGCTTTTGAAAGTTTCTAACTGCAGCCAGAGAATGAGACAGGGATAGTTGAAGATCTATATCAGTCTGTTGATCAATAGCCAAGTACACACGTAGACCGGAAGGAGGGAATGCTCCCAACACACTCCCTTCCCTTTCATGGAAGAGTGAAGTGGTTATAGCAGCAGAGAATTTCCCTAACAGAGGGGAAATTCTCTGGCATCTTCCAACTGTAGCCTTAGCAGACCAGAGGATCCTGCCCTGGGATTCTAAACTCTTAGGTTCTAGTCCCAGCTCTGCCATTGATCTGGACCCTTCCTGTGCCTCAGTTTCCCCTTCTGTACTATGAGTGTATGATGCTTCCTTTGTAAAATGATTTCAGGTCCATTGATGTGAAGCACTACATAATAAGAATTAAGCATTCTAGGGAGTGAGATCCCCTGTTCTCTAACTCACAGGCTACAGGCAGCCAGCTTCCAGTTCCAGAACCTTTACAGTGCAGAAGAGAAATGCAGTTTGATTTTCAGGGACTAGGTGATGCTGTACAGCACCAGGCAAGTTGGGAGTGGATGGAAGGCAGGGGGTGGAATTAATCCTGTTTGACTTATAAAGTGAGTGAATCTGATCTGGAAATTATTGAGGGCATTTAATATGGCAGCATGAAATATTATTTATACAGTCACTTCTCCAGCTGCAGCTTTGAGGCTTTAATGCATATTAGGAAGGTTATTCAGGAAATGATGCCTTTTAAAGACTTTTATTTAGAAACTAAAAAGGAAAGTTAAAATGTCACTTATTTTTTTTTCCTCCATGAGCTTTTATGGCAATAATTTTGAATTTTAAAAAAATCCCTCTAGGCTTCTAATTGTGAGAGGGAATCTCATAGAAATATACGTCATTTCTAAATGCTATTACACTGAAAAGCTAATATTCCAGCCAGCAGACTAGACAACTTATCCCGTAGTTTGGGAGCTGTCCATTTGTGTTAGCATGGTCAATAACCATGAACATTTAGGGCTTTACCTTTAACAAAGGAGACAATTAAGGCACTGTGCTTGCTCTGGGATGCCCAGATATGGCTGCACAGCAGTGGGGACATTTGGAAGCTATTTTAATTTTTTTCCCTTCCCCCCCAAAACTGGATTCAGGATATTTTAGTCTCCTCCAAGCTGACCTACCAACAAAAGAATTGCCAGACTGCATCAGCCCAGTGGCCTGGCTATATCAGGTACTTACATGGCTCTAGTATCTAAGGGCTAGTCTACACTTACCGCGCGGGTCGACGCGGTGAGTTCGACTTTCCGGAGTTCGAACTATCGCGTCTGATCTAGACGCGATAGTTCGAACTCCGGAAGCGCTAGTTCGAACTCCGGTACTCCACCTCGGCAGCTGGAGTTAGCAGAGTCGACCTTGGAGCCGCGGAGTTCGGTTCCGCGGCGTCTGGACGGGTACGTAGTTCGAACTAGGGTAGTTCGAATTCAGCTACGCTATTCACGTAGCTGAATTTGCGTACCCTAGTTCGACCCCCATTCTTAGTGTAGACCTGCCCTAAGTGCCTACTTCTCATTAACATATCTAAATCCTCACGGCACCCAGCATGGGAAATATTATCATCACCATTTTAGAGATGGGGAGCTGAGGCACTGAGGGCCAGTGTAGGTGCTTTTGAAAATCTCACGTCAGGCCTATCTGCATGCTCAAGGCCCCAATACCTTTTAAAATCTGGCACTAAGAGATTCAGCGATTCACCCAAAGTCGAACAATGAGTCTGTGGCAGAAACAGGAATGGAACTAAGCTCATCTGAGTCTGAGTCGAGTGCCTTGGCCATAAAACCAGTCTTTTCCCCTCATTCAGTAATCTGTCTCTAACGCTGGCCAGTAACAGATGCTTTAGAGGAAAGTGCAAGAAAGCACTTAGTGGACAATTATGGAATAACCTGCTCATACAAGAACTTTCTGCCTGACCTCTGTCAGCCCCTGGTTAGCTTATGCCCTAAAGCAGGACGGTTCATAGCCTTTCTCCATGTGTATCTTAGCTAATAGACTGTAGATGTTCTCATTATCTGTATGTGTCTCATCTTTTTAGAATCCAGCTAGCTCCTGACCTCAGGGATACACTCTGGTAATTAATTCCACAACAAAACGGTGCAAATAAACAAGTATTTCTTTGTATCCGTTTTATATTTGCTAGCTTTCCATTTCACTGAATCTTCTGTTGATCTTTTACTAGGAGAGGTGGCCTGGGATAGCAGGGGACTGGTCCCTTCCAGTTCTATGTTCCTACGAGAGAGGGTAAGGACAAGTGCCCCATCTACCATCTCTATTGCATCCATTATTTTATCTTGTCCATCTCGCTACACTAAACCATCCTGGACTATCCCTCTGCCCAGGGATGGCCTTCAATGGCTGTAATCATTTTTATCGCTCATCTTCTTTTTCTGCTTTATTTTGAGGATGAGATTGCCAGAACTGAACACTGTGTGCCAGCTGAGGGAGTCCATAGCAGCATAATATTTTCCATTATCTTCTCCATTCCATTCCTTATGCTTCCAAACAATTGTCTGTCCAGGTCTTTGTCCTGAGCCATTACAGTTAATTTAGAGCCAAGCAATGTGTGCAACTTGTTCAAATTATTCCTTCCAGTGCACACACCCTCTTGAGTTTCCCCACACTGTATTGATCAGGACCGTCTTTCACAATATTTGTGATGGATGGACACTCCTATCTAGATGCTGAAAGGCTCTTTACCTCTAGTGCCTGCCTCTCCCAAATGCAGCTAGGAGAATGTGTGCAGAAAGTATACTGATTAATGCATTATAAATACCTAAGGCAGGTAGATACATAGATAGATTATGCTGTGCTGGAATATAGTCTTAACATGGAGTCAAGGAAGTGTCATGATTGCATGCTATTGCCCTGGGCTTCCACAAGCAGCAGCCTCCAGCATCTATTAGTTGAAATGGTCCCATACAAAGAAAAGCCAGACCTAGTCGCCCACCAACTTTGGAGGCTGTCCAAAATCCAAATCCAGACCCAGACTCTGATCCACATTTTACCTCTTGAGTCCATCTGTAGTAAATATGGGACAGATTTTCAAAAGAGCTCAACATGCTGGATGTCAATCTCAGGCTGTACATGTCATGATGGGATCTGCTGGGAGCTGAGTTCCTTTGAAAAACTGACTCTCTAAAAATAACTATATCCCTCCTTGGAAACAGAGCTCTTCCCATGCTCTCAGGCAGTAATCCCTCTCCCTGCTGTGCCGTAGTTACACTAATCTCCTCCTCTCTGGATGGAACATGGAGAAAAATCCCTCCAACCTGCACCAGGCAGAGTTCAAGGTACTCCCTGCATCTCTGGAAGAAGAAGGCTGAACGGAAGATACACAGGGTATGTCTATACTTGGAGCTGGAGGTATAAGTTCCAGGAGGAGGAGACATAACCGTGCTAGCTCCCATCAACATGCTAAAAATAGTGTGACCGAAGTGGCATGAGTGGTGGGAGGGGCTCGCCATACTAGGCATGTACTTGGGGTAGCTAGCCCCTCCCACCGTTCACGTCACCACGGCCACATTGCTATGAGCCAGATTCCAATACCCATGCCTGACATACAGTACCCAGGAAACATAGGCCTGGAAGGGACTCCTGTGTCATCAGGTCCAGTCCTCTGCTATCACACCCAACGCCATCATATAATCCTGTTCATAAACTTATCAAGCGCCACCTGAAAACGAGTTAGGTAGTTGTCCCCCGCACTCCTCCTATTGAACGGCTGGTCAGAATCTCACACCTCTGATGGTTAGAAACCTTCCTTTCACTTCCAGCCTAAACATATTCCTGATCAGTGCCTTCATCCTCAAAGAGTCCCACTGAGCTGAGTCACTGGTGCTACTCTTGCGGTAAATTACTACCCAACAAAGAACGTCCGTCGTTTGGCTTTGCGTGTCTATTCTCCTACCAGTTCATGCTTCCTTCTCTGTCTCCTGTAGTGAGTCTCTCACTCACTCAAGCTCACACACACATAGAAGTGGCTCGAATAATCAGAGCATCTCTTAGGCTTGGTGGACGCAGGGAATCACATTTAACTGTACGAATGGGTGCAAGAAGGGAATAGTGTGTCTCCAAGCCTCATTCAATCGTTGGCCTCTGTGCTGAGATTACCAACCAGGGGATCCCATCAGTGCTATATGAGATGGTGGTTTTTTTGAAGAGGGCATCCAATGGCAATGGCAAAGTTATAAATGTAAAATGCCTCTTTCCATCTTGCCTGAAATGATTTACAATAAAACCCACTAAGCAGAGCTCTTGTGCAAACACGTTACACTAGTAGGGAATCCAGACACCCAGGAGTTAATTTAAGCATGTAAAATAAGATAACAGAAGCAACAAAAAAAAAACCTTTAGCTTTTACTTTCCATTAGCATGTGCCAGGTGGGGGGAGGAATGCTGGTATGTGTGTGTGTTTCTCAAGCATAAAATTCCAAAATTAAAACAGCTTCACATTGCAGATGTAATTTGAGGAGACAGTTTGGTTTGCAAAGAACCCCAGGTTCCAGGGGAAGCAGCTCTGAAGCCTTGGCTTGGGTTCCAACTTTCAGTCCTAATGTTAAAAAGCACCATCTTCTCCAGTATTTAAATGTTTTGACATGGAAACAGATGGTCAGGAAGGAGAACCAGGTGGATTTAACTTCACTGTCAGCTCCCCTTAGAGCAAGCCAGAGGGGAAACAAAAAAACAGAGTGAAATTATAAAAGGAAAAACAAAAAAAGGAACAGATTCATATTAAAGGTACAGAGGAGAAATTCCAGTGGGTGGGGAAGAACTTGTCACCAGAATGTCATCTCAGATCTCAACAGGTATAAAACAGTTTAGGACCACTAAAGTCAATGGAGTTATGCCACTTTACACCCACTGAGGATCTGGCCCTTGGGTGATAGTAAAACCTCTTGCAGGTATGTTGGATTTTTTATAGCTGAGCTCTGCCCTTAGGATTTCAGAACAATGATCCAGAGCAACACTGCAATAACAATAACTGGCTGTGGCCAGTTCTACAATAACAAAGCAGCACACCCACAAAAAGCCACATTTGCATATAAATCTCAATAAATAAATTAGCTCTATGACAGGAAAGCGGTATCAAGAGAAACCCTACAGTAACAAACCAGTGTCTACAAGAAACCGCACAATAACAAACCAGTGCTAGCTTCCAAAAAAGAATCAGAAGCAGTAGTGGGGGGGGAAGATTTGTGACAATTATAAGAATGTCCCACTTAACTATTAGAGTGATGCTAGAAAATCAGTATCTCATGGTGTCTTCCTGAACTTCTTTGGCTTAGTTTCAGAAGTGCTGAGCAGCCTCAAATGCCAGCGAAGTCCTTGGCAGCTGCAGGTGGCCAGCGTCTTTGAGAGTCAGGCCCACTGGTCTCTAGCTGCACATGAGTTCTGTCCCCAGCTTTGCCACTGGCCTGCTGTGTGACCTTGGGCAACTCACTTCCCTTCTCTGTGCCTCAGGGTCTCCATGTGTAAAATGGGGATAATGGCTTCCCTGTTTACCCACTAGGGGTGTTGGGTACATAAATTGATTTGTTAGGGTTGGTACAGTGTTGTCAGAATGCTGGGTGCTACCGCAGCGCTGACCTGCTGTTGGTTATGAACAACTCGTAAAAATGAAAAACAAGTATTATTTTTCTCTGGGGTTTTCCAAAAAGCCAAAAGCAGCTGGATGCCCTGTTCCAAATGCATTTCAATGGGATTTTGGCTGCATAGATCCCTTAAGCAGTCCTGGAAACCTCAGCCTAATATTTATTATTATTGCTTTAGGCAGCTCTAAGTGACTTAGATATTTGGTATTCGAAGGGACTTGGTCATCTAGGTGGCTTTTGAAAATGCGTGTGGACATACTGTCAATGAGTGTGTATCAGGAAGCCATGTGAGTCAAGGGGCTGTGGGAGCAGAGAGAGGTGTGTGTGTGTGTGTGTGTGTGTGTGTGTGTGTGTGTGTGTGTGTGTGTGTGTGTGTGTGTGTGTGTGTGTGTGTGTGTGTGTGTGTGAGAGAGAGAGAGAGACCATATGTCCGAGGACTCTGTGTGTGTGTGTGTGTGTGTGTGTGTGTGTGTGTGTAGGGGGAACTGTGTCATGTGAGAGTGTGTCTGGGGGCTATTTATTCTATTTCAGCTTCCCGAGCTGTCAGCCAGTGCTACCTCTAAGAGCTCTCTCTTTTTCTCCAGCTTGCCTAGCACTCCAGGCACTGTCTCCTGAGTGCTGGCCATGGTTTGTCAGCCAAAGGTGTGAACCCCACCAGAGTGTGATCTGCCTACTCCTCAGTGGAGCTGGGAGAGTTCAGCTGTCAGGCTGCGCTGCTCAGATCAGTAGTCTGCTCCGAAACCACCAGGGAGAATTTCTAGGAGCGGGGGATATGTGGATTTTATATTTTCCCTTTACAAAGAGTTATTCAGGCAGAAGTGCTGCAGTGAAGCTGAGCCTCCAGTCCCATCAAGGTCCCTCCTCCAGCCCCACATGCTAACTGTAATCTTCCTAAACCCAAACTCCCCTGCTCAGACAGAGCTTGGAATCCCTCCTACACATAAGCTCCCCTGCACCCACACATTTCTGTGTATCTATCCAGGCACTGCCACCATCTGGTACTTGCTCTCTGTGTCCTGGTGCTTTAAAGACTTGGTTTTCCCCATGCTACTCACAAGGCACAAAACCCTGAGGGGCAAAACTAATGTAATCTCAAGGCTACCCGCCAACCAGGGTGTCTCATGGACCCTGAAGCTCTTTGTCAAGGAAGGCGGAAGAGTGGGGGAAGAAGGGGTTGCACTGCGCACCCAGCAGCACTGAGCCTAGCGTGGATCTGACTACATCTGCACACACAGAGACACAACTCAACAGATAATATCAAAGCATAAAGAAGAAATATGCAACAGATTAGTCCTGTATATTCAGGAAGGAGCAAAGGACACAACACTGTCTGCACTGGATGACTGTAAAATAACACACTGATGATAACAAACGGTGTCCATATCACAGAAGCACTTTCATACAATGTCAATATCGGTGAATAGCCTTTCTAGCACAGGCCAAGGACTGAATGGGACAAGAAACATGAGCTCCTCTTTCCACTTTTAAAGCAGTCTCTTGCAGAGCTGAGCTGAGGGACATTGGCTGGAGGCAGCGTGTGTGTGTGAGCGTGCGCACCCATGTACAAAGTCTGCACTGGGGCTGATGCTGCCCTGGGTTACAAAGAGGCTTCCAGGATTGTCAGTCTGGCACTTTTCAGTCAGGCTCTCTGGTCAGACTATATGTACTATGATGCATCCGCCTCCCCTCTTGGTGAGGTGGTGCATCATGGGAGCATCATGGGCATGGCGCGTCATGGGAGATAAAGTCCAGCCTGCAGAAGAAAATGGGAGCACAACGCACCTAAATTACAGCTCCCTTGAGACACTGCAGTGGCAGTTCAGAATTGAAACATTTTGGTTTTCAGGCTTTGTTTTTCAATGAAAAAATCGGAGAATAACAGATACTCTTCACCAAAAAAAAAATAGTAGAAAAAACAATTTTTCATTGAAAACCTGTTTTGATGGAAAATTTTCAACAAGACATCATCATAATTTGTTCTAACCAAAACCTCCTCCTAGTTATTCCAGGGAGAGCTGAATGCACTGGTCCCACAGAGGAAATTTAGCATAGAATAATAACACCTAGCATGTCTAACTATGCCATTCACCCAAGTATCTCAAACCACTCCAGAAACACTCCTCGATTGTCGTGACTTTCCTGAGGGGGAAGGTCAGTATTATTAACGCCTGTATTGCAGAGGGAAAAAATGCAACACAAACAGGTGAAGTGACTCACTCAAGGCAAGACAGTCCACGTACTTATACATTGCTGATTGTAGTATCTGAGCTCCTCACAATTGTTCATGGCTTTAACCTACCAACACCCCAGTGAGGTAGGAAAGTATTATCTCCATTTTCATGGAATCATAGAAACGTAGGTTTGGAAGGGACCTTGAGAACTCATCAAGTCCAGCCCCCTGAGCTGATGCAGGACCAAGGTAACTTAGACCATCCCTGACAGGTGTTTGTCCAACCTTCTTAAAAACTTCCAGTAACAGGGATTCCACCACCTCCTGTGGAATCCTGTTCCAGTGCTTAACTCCCCTTATGGTTAGAAAGTTTTTCCTAATATCTAACCTCACTCTCCCTTGCTGCAGATTAAGCCCATTACTTCTTGTCCTATCTTCAGTGACATGGAGAACAATTAATTACAGTCCCCTTCATAGCAGCCCTTAACATACTGAAGACTGCTATCAGGTGACTTCCTCAGTCTTCTTTTCTCAGGACTAAATATGCCAGTTTTTTAAACCTTTCCTCATCAATCAGGTTTTCTAAACCTTTGATCACTTTAGTTTCCCTCCTTTGGACTCTCTCCAATTTGTTCACACCTTTCCTAACGTGTGGCACCTAGAATTGGACACAAGAACTTCAGGTGAGGCCTCACCAGCGCTGAGTAGAGCAGGACAGTTACCACCCTTATCTTACATACAACACTCCTATTAATAAACCCCAGAAGATATACGCCTTTTTTGCAACTTCATTGCATTGCTGACTCATATTCAATTTGTGATCTACTAAAACCCCCAGATCCTTTCCAGCAGTACTACCACCAAGCTTGTTTTGAATTCTCATCCTGTCCTTCAAAGTGCTTGCAATCTCTCCCAGTTTGGTGTCAGCTGCACATTTTATAAGCACACTCTCCAATCCATTATCCAAGTAATTGATGAAAATAATTAATAGTACTGGACCCAGAACCGACCCCTATGGGACCCCACTAGATAAACCCTCCCAGTTTGACAGCAAACTATTGATAACTATTCTTTAGGCACCCTAGTGTGTCTAATTTCATTTAAACCTTATTTCCCTAGTTTGCTTATGAGAATGTCAAGTGGGATGTATCAAAATCCTTACTAAAATCAACATAACATGCGCACTGCTTCCCTCTTATCCACTAGGCCAATCACCCTGTCAAAGGAGGAAATTAGGTTGGTTTGGTATGATTTATTCTTGACAAATCCATGCTGGCTACTGCTTATAACCCTATGAGCCTCTAGGTGCTTACAAATTGATTGTTTAATAAACATTATTGCTTTGTAGATGAGGAGCTGAGGGACAGAGTACATCAGGTGATTCAGTAATAATAATAATAATAATAGGAGATATGCCAATTTCCTAGAACTGGAAGGAACCTTGGAAGGTCATTGAGTCCAGCCCCCTGCATTCACTAGCAGGACCAATTTTTACCCCAGATCCCTAAGTGGCCTCCTCAAGGATTGAACTCATAACCCTGGGTTTAGCAGGCCAATGCTCAAACCACAGAGCTATCCCTCCCCTGAATCAGGAATTGAACACAGATTTATTGAGTCCCAGCCTAGGGTGCTACCCACTAGATTATCTTTCCTAAGGCTTCCTTTAATGGCAAAGCTGGGAATAGAGACCCAGAGTCCCAGCTCCCATTCCTGTGCTCTGACTACTAAATACCATTCCTTCTGTTCTCAAGCAGCAGCAAGACCCTGCTTTCATTCAAACCCAGCCCCCCTCAATACCTTATCCATCGCCAGAAGCAGAGTTAAGATATTCCCCAAGCCAACTGAAAAATGTTTCTTCTGAATCCAGACACCACCACCCACCCCAGCACCCTGATGCTATTTTTAACTCTTGAAAAGCACTCAAGGCCATGAGCAACAGCAGGAGTTTCAGTCTCAAGCTGCGCTCACTGGCTGCTCCTATGATCTGGGAGAGGCTATTTTTAGCTCCCTTGAATCTTGTCTTTAATAAAGCCATTAGCTTAGCAGAGGCAATGCAAGTGCCATGCCCTGGGGTGTGGAGAACGGAGGTTGGTGTATGTGTCAAGGCCTCACTGGTGGGATGCACTTTGCAATGAAAAGGGACTTCGAGAAGGGAAAGGCAAACACCATTTTGCCGTCCTGGGAAAGTAGACAGCTGGTGTTTAGGCACGAAGGAGCAGAAATTGTCAGAAACCGGCAAGGCTGGGCAAAGCACTGCAGGAAGCTGACCTCTGTCCTGGCTGGATAGGCATGATTAGATGGGACCACACGAGACAGGGGCGGCTCTATGTTTTTTGCCACCCCAAGAACGGCAGTCAGGTGACTTTTGGAGGTGCGCCTGCAGGCTGTCCACTGGTCACGCCGATTCGGCAGCATGCCTGCGGGAGGTCCACCGTTCCCGTGCCTTCAGTGTCCTCGCCGCCAAATTGCCGCCAAAGCCATGGTACCGGTGGACCTCCAGCAGGCATGCCCCCAAAGGGACCCTGACTGCCGCCCTCATGGCAACCGGCAGGCCACCCCCCACGGCTTGCCGCACCAGGCAAGCGCTTGCTGCGCTGGTGCCTGGAGCCGCCCCTGACACTAGAGTTTCTGTGTCTCTGATTTCCGTGGTTCTGATATTGAGCATAAATGTGGGCCAGAAACTGCCTAAACCTGGATGTACTAAATAAAGTATGTTTAGGTTCCAAAATTTATTCTGCTCTGCCATCCAATGAAAATAATCAGAGAGGTGCAAACCATATAACTGCCTGGTTAAACCACCATTACCATTGTTTCTAAAGCCCCTCTTGGCAGTAGAGAGGCTGAGAACTGAGTATTCTATCAATCTTATTATTTTTTGTAATCCAGTTGCATCTCAAGGCACCAGTTGGTGAACCTGACACTCCCCAGACATATGGCAATAGACAATCCCTGCCCAAAGAGCTTACATAGACGAAGGGTGGAAGGGGACAAAGAAAGGTGAAATGACTTGCCAAAGGTCACACAAGTCAGTGTCAGAGCAAGGAAGAGGAGCCAGGTTTCCAGACTTCGCAGCCAGCACCATATCCACTGCATCAAATTGCCTCCTGTTTGGCTGTCTATGTCCCCTCTCCTTCTCTTTGATTGTATCTGTTTATCTACCCATATTGAAATATACTCTCCACCAATGGGGACAGAATTCCCCGCACAGCCTAGAGATGGTCCAATAAGAGCAAGTTCCAGGCTCTGGGAAAGACATTTATGTGGTTATTGCTGATGCTCTCCTGCTCTTAGAATTAAACAGAGAGCTCCAGGCTCTAGGCTCCTTCCAGACACAAACATTTAGTATTTCATATACACATATAAATAGGAAGGTATCGTAACTTACTGGAATGCTAGAATTGTTATAAAAATTATAGAGGGGAGGAGATATGATGTGGCACATATAACTGAAACCCTGTTATTCTTCGCATCTTTATCATCTGAATAATGAGATATTTTGACATTTCAAGAAATCTGCAGTATTGTGTGGGGAGTTTTTAACCTACCTATTTTATTTTTTATCTGTGTGATATTAGATGAGTTCCACTCCACTTTCTGATTTCATTAACCAGCACAGAGCATAATAACCTCTTCATTTCCCCCTGAAACCACCCACTCAACTTATATTTTTTACTCTGCTGAAATTTGCCAGCAATTCATGTTTTGAGCGTGATTGCTCAATGAAAAGCCATGGGGAAGACAAATGTGCATGGAGTCTGAACAGCATGAATGGAGCTGCAGGAGAGAGAAACTGAGGTGAAACCCGAATTCATGAAAGAGGGCATTGGACCAGACCCTGCACTCGAATGGCAGCCGAACTTCTTTTTGGATAGCTTGAAGATCTGTTTGTGAAATGCTCCGGAGTCCTTACAAATGAACTGTATTACATACACTAAAATCATTATCACTGTGGGTCATTTTCACTTCTCCTTGGTCTCAGTTCAGCAGCCCGCCCTGTTTGGTAAAGCACTTAAGCACATGCTTAACTTCATGCATGTGCCTCAGTCTTACTGAAGGATGAGTTATGCAGGAGGTGAGATGAGGTGATCACAATGCTCTTTCCCAGCCTTACAATCTATGGGTGAAAGTCTGACCCTATTAAAGTCAATGGCAAAAACTCCTAGCAACTTTCGAGAGGCTGGGGTTTTACCCTATGAAGCACATGCTCTGCTGAAATGGGGTTTGCGGGTTAGATGACTTGCCCAAGGGCACACAGGATGCTTGTGGCAGAGGCAAGACTGTCCTGAGTGGACGCTCTCTGAATTAATTACAAAACCACTCTCCCTTGCTGTTCTTTGACATTAATGGAGGTTTAATGTATCCACCACAGTCTGAGAGCAGAATGTGGTTCTAAGGGAATAGGGTTAGGAAGCAAAACTGAGAGGGTAAATGTTCCATCTGACTGGTCAGTCCAAGGTGTATCTGTGCCGTGCATACTCCTCTGCAGCCTTCTCAGTAATCAGTCTGCTGACGCATTTTTAGTTCTGATTTCTAATGACTCTTCTTCCTCTGGATATCTTATCTCACTCTTCAGGGGCTCAGGGTCACCTTTTTCAAATGGCTTTTTGAAAAGTGTCCGCTATTTACTGAAATAATACACTGAGGCTTATAGGTACAAAGCAGGACATTGGGCTTGTAAACTGGAGTTTCAAGGGATCATTGACCTTCCTCCTGCAGCAATTCTCCAATACTAGTCAGAGGGGGCGGGGGAGGGAGGAAATCTGTTCTCTTAAAACAATTCCAAGTTGGAAAAGCCTCGTACTGGCCCCAGTTTGATCTAAGCCACATGGGACCCAAACAGCAGCAATTTCCTTCTGTGTCACTCTGTACCTCAAAATAGCACCCTGGAACCCTCACTGTGACATGACTGGGATTTGTTTTGTACAAAGTATGCCCTGTGAGGTATCATTTGAGAAGTCATGATCTGTTGAACATTACTACCCTGTTGAATTGGTTGTGTTCCCATTGCATCTGAAGCTGTGAGATACTGCTATGTGCATGTTACTGAAATATGTTGTGAGGGTGGGAGACACTTACAGCCAGCCTTTGAGTGGCAACAAAGGAGCACCTTGTGAGACAGATTTACCTCAGGACCGGCCAAACATATACTGATGGCCCATTAAGGGGAATCCACTCTCCCAATGGCCACTCAGAGACTCCTCAGAGGGCACATACAGGATGGAGGAGACCTAACTCATGTGATACAGCAAAGATATTTCTGGCAGCTGGAGGAAAGCATAAAAGAGGGACAGTGACATCACCACAGGGCCTCTCTCTTCCCTCATCTCAACACCTGGAAGATCATGTGGCAGACAAAGACTTTGAACTGGAGAGACTGGTCCCAGGCTGAAAGGGAATACAGCCTGTGTATTAAGAACTGTGAGCTGCCTGTAACATCTATTAGGGTAAGAAAAGATGTTTGATTCAAATCTTGCTTAGCTTGTTAAAGTTAAAATTTAGACAGGGTTTCTATTTTTATTTCTTATGTACCCAACTTTGATCTCTCCGCCTGCTACTTATTATCACTTAAAATTGATCTTTCTGCAGTTAATAAACCTGTTTTATATTTTACCTAAAACAGTGTGTCTTTGGTTGAAGTGCTTGGAGAAACTCAGCTCAGATTAACAAGGGCTGTGGCACTCCCACTACCCTTTGTCAGAGTGGTGAACTAATTCATGAGTTTGCACTGTTCCAGGAGTCTTGAGCAGTGTAAGATGGTATATTTCTGGGGTGCAAGGCTGAGGGTTGGGGTGACTGGTTGGTGCCTCTCTCTGTATAATTAATGACTGGCTTAGAGAGCATTAATTCAATTTAGCTGGGAGTGGGGCTCCACATACTGATGGCTGAGTGATCACAGCACCTGGAGGGTTTGCCATTTGTCACTGGCACAGCTTTGTGAGAGACAGCCCAGGCTGGAGTGTTAAGGGGACACAGCAGTCCCACAATTCCAGGTTGTACGCCAGGGATCCCTTCCCACCCATTCCACTTGGAGCAGACACAGAAAGTTCAAACTTGACAGAATACAAGGGATTAGGAGCTTTCAACATTTGCCTGTTTTTAGTAGCTTCTTGGGGGGTCAGTTGAGATAGCTAGAAGGAGACCTACACAATCACCAGTCAATCACTGGTATCATGGGCCACATAAAGTGGCAAAGGAGCAAACCCTTCCCAAGTCTTTAGAGCTGAACTGGATGATCAGCTATTCAGCACCACGGACAGAGCACAAGGGAAGAAAGCAAAAATCCTACAAAAACCTAAAGGACTCAATATGATATGGTGACGTAATAAAAGAAATAAAGACTAAATATAAATAGCAAGTATATTGTTCTATTTTGGGAGCTCAGAATGTAACAAGCTGGTGCCTTGCCATCTAAATCAAGACTCCCAGTCAGCCATCAAAAGCAGATCTCTATCTATCTATCTGTCTTTCTTTCTTTCCCTTCCCTGGAACACGTGAAAGGCTTGTCACCTGCAGAAAATTATGAACTATATGAAAACTGGTCAGGCAGTCCTTCTGATTCACCCTCTGACATGAAAGGGCAGTACATCAAAAACCAACCAAAGGAAATATTTCTGTATGCACAGCCTAGCGTTCACCTGCGGAACTCACAGCTGCAGAGCATTGATACATCTGTGGATGGATTTGGAAAAAGAAAAGGGAAGCAATGAGGTCATCAGTTAAGATATGCAGACTATAAGAAACATTATAAGGTCAATCAGACATCACACATTTATTTTTACAGTGCGAATATTTATAATAAAAAATAAATATAAAGTGAGCACTGTACACTTTGTATTCTGTGTTGTAATTGAAATCAATATATTAGAAAATGTGGAAAATATCCAAAACTATTTATATAAATAGTTTTCTATTATTGTTTAACAGCACGATTAATCGCGATTAAATTTTTTTAATCACTTGACAGCCCTAAATATAATATAAACACCAAGAATCAAAGTGATGAAGTTGAAACATGGCGTTTTTACCTTACCTTTGCAACTGGCCCCAGGCTCGATGCATATGAATGTTGCTGGCTGGCTGATCACCTCTCTTTTCCTTTGACTTGAGCTGGGCAGTCAGCTCACTCAGTCTCCAGAAGGCTGATTTACTTGTTGAATATCACAAGCGGGCACCTCTGGGAGCTTATGAGGCCGAGTGTTTCATGTTCCAAGCCCTGGCGATGGGCATTCCTTCCATAATGAGAAATGAGATAATCCACTAAACTGGGAAATAGCACTGTACCCTGGGATTCTGATTGATTTCTTCTCTCTGTCTTCTGAAGCTACACACGGCCATGCCAGCATGTGGATTGCAATCAATAAGACAAGACTCTTCTATTAAAGCAAACATAAAAAACATGCATTTTTGAGGTGTGGGGGCTGGCTTTTGATGTTCAGGAAAGTAAGGGAATGATAGCATTGGTAACAACCAGGCACAGAGCAGGCAGGGACTCTCTAGAAGTCTCCTCACACAGCTCTGGCAATGCATCTGAATCCTGGCCCACAGCTTTCCCTTCTATTGGAGCCCTGGGACCCATTGGCAGCTTTGCCAATGCCCCACAGCTCTGTTTTGCAGCAGTCTCTCATATTCCAGTCCTGGAAACCACAGCTCTGCCAATGCACCTTGGACCAGACCTTCAGCCCCTCCTCTGCCCCCTCAACAGCCTGTTCTGGTTTAGTCCTCCTATGCCTGTACATGGATCTATTAATGCATATCAGTCTTGGCTTGCAACGCCTTTCCTGTCGCAATCAGCGGAAACCACAGCTCTGCCAATGCACCTTAATAGCAACCTCCCTCTGCACCCTAGTCTAGCCCTGAGCCCCAAACACAGGTCTGGCAATGTGCCTCAAATACGGCCTTTAGTAACCTTTGTTATGCTAAGCCTGCTGTGCACAGCTCTGTCAGTGCACGTCAGTCCTCACCTGCAATATCAACTCCCACTTTGGTCTTGATCTCTCACACAGCTGTGCCAAGGCTCTTCCATCTTGATCTTGGGACCCTCCTTCCCCCCGCTCCTGGGGCTGTTCTAGTCCTGGGCCCCTGAAAAGTAACTGTTGAGTTGGCTGAGTGGAATTGTGTTTTTATGATATGAACACACTTCTGCCGCAGTCTCATCTGACACTCCGGGAGTATAGGGTTTGCTACATCCGATCAGATCACTGATCTATTCAGACCAGTACTCTGTCTAAGGTTATAGCGAATACACACTACTTTATAGGAACTGAATATATGACAGAGCCACTACAACCTAATTTCCCTTAATTACCTGAACCAGATTTTTACTGAGGTATTCAGATACGAAAGTCTGGTGGAATAGCCCAATGTTTGTCTTGACTAATCAAAGATAGAGATTCATAGATTAACAGATTACAAATCCAGAAGGAACCATTATGACCATCTAGTCAGACCTCCTGTATAATGCAAACCCTGGAATTTCCTCCTGTGTTTCCTACATTATGGTCAGACCTTCTGGTTGAGCGAGCACATATCTTCAGAGAAGAAAGAAAGTAAAAAATAAAAGTCAAATAATTGGTTGCAGATAGAGACAAAATAAAGGCACATCCAAAGCAGACAAACCAATGGTTAAGTGGTGTGTTTCTGAAGCCATTAAACAGAAAAAAGGTGAATGACAAAAAGCTGGGCTGTTTAACAAGCATGATTTGAAAGATTATTTTTTTCCATATAAAAGATTCATCTTCCTGAAAGAGTTTTTCCTTCCAGTTACCAAACAAATTGCTGGAGGAGGCATTTTGAAAAGTGACAGCTGAGGGAGAACAATTTGTCAGGATGAAACTGACAAAATAATTATTTTAAAAACCAAAATTTTAGAGGAGAGGAAATTTTGTGGGAAAGGAAAAAAAACATATCAGGACTCCTGAGGTCTAGTCTTGTCTCTGACCCGCTTTGTACAAGTCATTTTATTTCCCTCTGGCTCCGTTTCCTCATGAGAGTATGTGACTCAGGCAAAGGAAACTATAGGAAAGTCAGGATTTGAATACAGATGATCAGCACGCCACCCCAGTGCATCAGCCACAAGGCTACCTTAACTGCACTCTAGTAGTTACCTTACTTGTAGCAACAAGCTGTTTTGCAAACCCTGCTGGAAGCCTATTTTCTCCATGCAGAGGGATTGAGAAAGTGGCCTCTCCTAAGTCCCTACACAACTAAATAACTTTCTTCCCATTTGCAAAGCTTAAACTGGTTCTTCCTGCTGGTGCTTGTCGGAAGGCACCATAGTCTAAGAGGGACAAGGGCTGGACTGACCGCAGTGAGTTGTGTCTATTAAAGTCTGTAACTGGTTGATTTATTGCCAGTATTTATGTTGCTCTGGAAGAGAGAGTTAATAAAGCCACCCATCCTTGCCAGGGACATTAATTACAGAGCTGATGTGATTCTTTCCTTCTAACCCTTAACGTCTATTGGTCCGATAGAAAATACACAAGAGGTTTTCTGTAAATCTGAGTGAAGACCCTTTTCTGTCAGTTACCATCTCTTCCAACAGAACATGGGGACTCATTCAAAGATTCCACTTCTGGAGTTCTCTCTGATGGATACAGAGTACTATGCTCAGAGATATGACAGATACCTGAGCATTTATACAGAGAGAACCAAGGAGGCTGCTGAGGCAAAGTCCACTAGTTCATCAACAATTTTTTGCCACTTGAGACCTGGACTAAATTTTGATCTTTAGTTCACTGTGAAAATTAGGTTTAGTGTTTCTCTTTTTATATTGCAGAAACCAGCTCACCATTTCACCCCATTGACAGACTCCATTCAGGATACAGTAGGGGTGCTGCAGGGCAGGAGAGCTGGGTGACAGAAAGACTGGAATATAAGAGTGTTCTGGGGGTGCATCAGTGGAACTAGGAGGGAAAAGGCTAGAATAGCAGGGGTACTTCAGGCCAGGATTGGGGTACAGCAGAAGAGCTGAGGTGAAGTGACTTGCTCAAGGTGACACATCAAAGCAGTAGCAGAGTTGGGAATGAAATTCAGGAGTCCAGGTTCTCAGTCCTGTGCTCAGTCCCAGAACACCCTTTAGGGTTAACTTATTCTCAGCAGTCATTCTCTATTAAGATTCAAGGAGCTCTGAATGCGAGGGTGCCAGCCCCTTCCCCTATCAGGCTGTCACTCCCACACCTGTGGACTCTATTTTGCAAAAAGTTACATGGCTATTGGAAACACCATCTTTGGGTATGAGTATTTCTGAGCACCTGAAAAAGATCAGATGATTTTCTGCTACAATGTCTTTTCCAAGCCGCTAGGGGCTTCAGGGCACAGCAGGCAGGGGTAGGTCAGAGTAACTGGACTCTTTTTATTGGTATGTCAAGCTTCTGCCTTCCCGCTCCTTGTAACTTCACCAACATAGAGATACAACAGAGCAGCCTCATACCTTGCAACAGCCTCTGATAGGGATCTTAATAATGCTATTTCTGCTAATCCTCACGAATTAGTAAATACAGTTTCATCCTATTTGGAGATATTCCACTACCCTGGGGCTTCTAATAAGCTGTTAGAAAGGCGAGGCAAAGGAGCTTGACTAACCATAGCTTTTGAATAGCAGCATCAGGTACTGTGTCTAATAAGCCCTCTCTGGTCTAAAGGGAGCCCCGATCAATCCATATTAGGCGATTCCCCATGTAACTTCCCATTTACCTCCCCGGTAATCCCCTCCAGCAGTTAATCAGTGTTTCGCATTCAAAGTCACTTAAGTTCCGATGGATTTTCCTAATATTCTCAGCACATTAATATTTAATATCAGTTGCACTGCACCTTCCTGGCGTTTATGGAGCTGTGATTTTGCTCAGTGGATCTTTGGGTTCAAAGGAAGCTGATGAGTCCCGGGGGGTATCCTGGGGAAACCGAAATGAAACTCAAGTGGCAGCCATCAGCATTCTGAGGCCTCATAAGAATTTTTTCTTGGCCTCCTGGAGGGGAAAAGGGGGTCCAGCACAGCCTGAGCAACTGTTCAATGTGGATTTTTGCAGCAACTTCACTGCACCCTCTCCTCTTCCTCATCACGTAGCCTCCCTCTGTTCCACGTTAGGGATGGGGAAAACCACTACGAGAAAAAGCTAGAACTCCAATGGACCTAGAGAGCATAGAAGGCACAAGACTTCCTCTGGAACTTGTGAATGGTTGTCTGTCTGTCCAACAACTATCTAAGATTTCTCCGCACTGCCCACCAACACAGTCTCTAAGCACTGGAGGTGTCATCTAAACTAAGACCCTGATCTCCTCCCAGACCTTCACACCCAAGGACGGGCCCACAAAGAGCTGAAAGACAGCGCTTATTACAGTAAATCCATTATCCGGAAGTAATGATGACTGGCATTAAATATGAATTGTGAGATAATTAAAGTTTTAATTTTTATGTCTCCCTCTCTTCTCCTCCTCCTCCCACTTTCGTTTTTAAATAAATATTTAAGAATTACCTTGTAAAGTGTGTTAGGACTGCTAAAACCTGGAGGTTGGTTCACTCTCTGATCCTACCCACTGCAATACAGGAAAACTCTCATTTGCATCTTTTGCAAACCTTTGCCAGTGGAACGAAAAGAGAATTAGGGAAGATGAAGAGCTAGCGCATCAGTTACCTCCTTTTCCACATTGCTTCTGAAATCCTTAAAGGAACACAGCAAAGGCGTGAGTCATCAGTTTGAATATTATGGATATTTCATATCTTTCCCCCCTCACAGTCTTGTTTATATTAACCCTTTGGGATCCAGACTGAAAATCTGTTGCTTTACCAAAATCTATCCGTCTTTCCCCATATATACACACACATATCTACCTATCTGTGTTTTTACCAAATTGCCGAAATTCCATGGTCACTGAGCATCAGAGCATGCATACAGTAATCTATTATTGCAAGTATCTTCTAGTGCCCTGTGATCTTCATATTAGTTTGTTCCTGCAGGGTTTCTCACAAGTGCGAGGGCTTCTGACACTGATTTCTATGCATGTAAAAAAAGAGCATCAAAACTTTCTCTTTGGAATAAAGAAATGCACACAATCACACGGACATTGTAAGCAAGATGATAGAATAGATGGAAAAGTTACAGCGTGCAGGTCATAATATCTCAGCCTCAGGGCTGCCTCTCAATTCCTGATGGAGCTCTTTGAACGAACTGCCTAACCTCATTTGGTCTTCCTTGGAAAACAAAACATTGGTATTTCCCAGATGATTCTTTGGGCGTCTATAAAACAGATTCAATAAGTCATAAAAAAGAGGGTTAGACCTCCCATAAAAATCTACACGTTATTAACAAGCAGAACTCTAATCCCAGTTCAGTCATGTCAGGATATCAGACCAGGATTGGAAATCTGTTTCCTGCCCCCAGATATCAAATGTTAGGCGAGCCAAGGTATTTTGTGTTGTGCCTGGTAGTTCTGAGTGTGCTGACCTCAGCCAGCTCTTAAAGCTCTCTCAGAGGGAAAATCACACACATAGGGACCATACAGTACAGTACTCACACATGCGTGCTCAATCTTCACTGACACACCACACATCATTCACTCACACCAAACAGCATTCACAACTGTGCACCCACCCTTGATACAGATAAACAGCACTCATTCACAGACATAATCTATCCAGCTGTCTTGGGGTTTTATACAACAGCCCCTTGCTGCTCATGTCCATACGACTATATACACCCACATGCATACACCTATGCATATACCCTCTATGCATACTTACACTCCCACTCACTGGCATTATAATACCAGGAGAAACAGTACCAAATGACCCTCTGATTACTCCCATTCCCTTTGACCCACACCTCTTCCAATAGTTCCTTGCTGTTCACTTAACTCAATCTGCCTGTTTTGTATTTCACTACCTCCTACAGTCTCTATTGAGCGGTGAATAGCTCTGTATACTCCCCTCCTCCTGTCCCTGAGCTCCTGCTCTGACAATGCAGACAACCACTGTCCTTTTCATGAGTTCTTGATGTCACACCAATCAGAGGGACGGGGTCAACATGAGTAGGAGTTTTTATCCTTTCAAATAGCTCATGAGAGGATTTTCTCACAAATGAGACTGCAAGCAGCAAACTCTCCCTTCCTCCTCCTCCCAGGCCAATTCCCCTTGATTACTGATCCCTTGTCTTCTGCTAATCCTCTTTCTATCCTTCCAACTGCTAACTGCGGTGTCTTCAGAGAAAACTGCTCCCAGGGGACAACGAGGAGGATAGCAAAATGGGGGAGGGAGCACACTGCTCCTCCACAGCTAACATGGGTCAGGTTCACTCCAGACCTCCATTGAAATGTGAGGAAATTGAATACCTCACATAATTTTGTTGACAAGGGATCTTAAAGCACTTTGCAGTCAGCCTCCAGAGTCTGGTCTCAGCTACACCCGTTAGGGTGACCAGACAGCAAGTGTGAAAAATCGGGATAAGGGGTGGGGGGGGTAATAGGCGCCTATATAAGTAAAAACCCCAAATATCAGGGCTGTCCCTATGAAATCGGGACATCTGGTCACCCTAACACCAGTGCAAACCTGGAGTAACTCCTCTGGATGGATGGATGTTATCCTGACTTCTGGGAGGTTGAAGGAAAGCAGGCTATGTAATAGTCTGAGCTGCCATCTCCTAAGACTCTCATTTGGCAGATATAAATGAGAAACCATTTTGTGGCATGTGACATCTGCATTTTGGTGCCCTGCTCTCTAGCTATGCTGTATTGTTGGGAAAGGATGGAGTAGTGAGTAGGAAGAGACTGGGGCCATTAGCATTGCCTGTTGAGGTCATTTGAGTGAACTGGCCCCAGGGAGCTAATGCTCAGTGCTTAGGATAATGGCTGAGGGGCACAGTTTCAAGGAAGGGATATGTCACAGGGACATGCCTCATGGTCCTCACATTTCTTTGGGGGGGAGAGGTGCTAGGCAGCAATACTGACCTTCAAGCATAAAGTGTTTTGAGATCTGCCGGCAGGATGGGGAGGGGAAGCACATTAGAAGATCTAAATCATAACTGCTTCACCTCAAATAACCTTCGATTCAGCAAAGCATGTAAGCACTTGAGAGTTCCATTGAAGTCAATGGGGCTTTGCATTCATGGGGTGAAAGTTAAGCATACTCTTTAGTGTTTTACTGAATACGGGCGTAAACGCTGCCTATACCTAGGTGTAACAGTGCGGGTTAAGGATGGAAGTGCAACTTTCTTTGCTATCTCCTTTGGTTGAGGAGGCTTTCTAGGGAACCATTAACAATTCTTTTCTTTTTTTTTTTTAATTTATTTTACATCCTGTCCGGAAGCTTATTACACAAGCCAAGAAGGTGAGCAGAGCACAGGAGTAGAAGAATAATATATCCTGGTGGGATTTAGAGATTTCCATTCCCCTCCCTCTCCAATGCAAACACTTATTATTTTGACCTACCAAATTCTGCCCATAACGGAGGTATCACAGCTACTCAGAGCCCAGCCTTGGTAATTGATATCATAAACTATCCATGGCAGCACATACTGTAATATATTGTTCTCCAGCTGCCAGCGCAACTCACACTAATTCTGAAATGGAAAATGGCCATCCTTTTCCTAAATGGAAAGCTCCACATATGAGTATCTCTCTGAGGGGCACATCTGAGATACACTGAAATCAGGATTTGGTTCAATGTTTAATCCGAAAAGTACAGTCGCCGTTTCATTGAACAAACTGCATAGGGGTGAAATCTGCTCCTGTACACAGGGACAGCCCAAAGTTTTAGGCATGCACTACGTAAATCTTCAACACAGGGATTAAGCAGGATTGAAATGGTGCATAGGCCCTTCTGCAATCAGGTGACTGAGAGGGGGAAGAAATGTTGTCATTGCTGCTGTGGTTTGTCTGGAGACATTTACATTCTGAGGGGGTCATGTTTTATTTTTGCTTTTAAAAAAAATCGCTATTATTTTTAATGTATGTTATTTCTTTCTTATGCTGATGAGTTTCCATTAATTTCCACTGGGTTTTTTTTTCACCAACGTGAAAATGAGGATATCAAACTAAAAATCAGCTGATGTGGTATAATCGACTGTCCTGGAGCAGCAAAGAAAACTTACAAAGAGTGAATAATCAGCCAGCCAAAACCTTTCAGTTCTATCTGCCCATCCATCTAACTACCCCTTAGATGGGAGAATCTCCATTAGCTGTTTCAAGTGTAGATACTATTTTATTTGCATCACAGTAGCTCTTACAGATCCCAGTTAAGATCAGGGCCCCCTTGTGCTAGACACATGGTGAGAGACAGATCCTGCCCCAAAGAG
Organism: Mauremys mutica; assembly: GCF_020497125.1. Classification (NCBI taxonomy): domain Eukaryota; kingdom Metazoa; phylum Chordata; order Testudines; family Geoemydidae; genus Mauremys; species Mauremys mutica. The sequence goes on along the minus strand of NC_059073.1, from coordinate 135,643,152 downwards.
CTTACAGTCTAAATAGACAAAGGGTGGGAGGAAAAGCAGATGCGCAGAGAGAAGAATTGATCTGCCCAAGGTTACATAGCACATTGGAGGCAAAGCTGGCACTAGAACCTTCGGATCCTGATTATCAAGCCACTGTCCTGCCCACTAGACCACGCTGCCTCTCCTATAACAGAGTGCCTATGATATACGGTTGGGCAGTTCTGATTCCATGCAGGAAAGGACAATGCTAAACACACAGCGTGTGCGTGTGCATGCTGCAGTGGCTTAGTACTCTGGAAATCGGTGGCAATGGACAGTTTGCACCGTGTTAACAATGTAGAGTGGGCTTGTGTTGTCTCAAGAAAGCCAAGTTTTGCTGCACTGACACTGAGCACCAGGACTCTACTTCCTTTCCTTGTGAAAGGCAGCTGGGTTTTCACATTTCTCATTTCTGGGAGAAGGCTCCATAAACTCTGGGAAATCAGTCAATGCTGTTGGAAAAATCAGCTCCTGCCCCTTTGGTTCTAGTCAGAAAATGGCAAAGCTGTATGCTGGGAGGAAAGAAGTAAAAAATGTGCTACAGCTAGTGGCAATGGGCCATTTCTGGTGACATCTCCCTTCTCAGCAGGTTTTTCTCTCCCCTGGTAGCCCAAGGAAATGTCATTTTAGATCATCCCACCACACACTAAAAAATTGCCCCACCAAGAATTGTAGGGGGTTGTGATTAATGCAAATGATACACCGGTATGATTACATAGTTTACATGTAAACATAAAACATGTTGGCTTTGTCTTCTCTGCTTCAGTCTGTATTTTTAGGATTTCCAAGAATACCTCTGGCAGCCTTCTTCATATAAGCATTGCATCAAATCAAAAGAGAAGCATCCTCACATTAGCCTGTAGTTTTTCTGGTATAGACGTAGACTCCAGTAAAGGGTTGGGGAAGTGCTGTAGGAATTTAATCTCGAGTCACTTTGGTTGGCATTGGGTATTCTATATGCATTGAACATTCTAGGGGAAATCTCATGGTTCCCGGATGGTAAGATGTTCATGGAACACAAAGGTGTCCCAAACACAACTACAAAAATACAGTATGTGTTTGCACATTCAGACCGATATTAATGGAATAAATTTGCTGAATTTGACCCGCTCTACTGCAAACATGTTAAGGAAAGGTGTTCAGATGCTGTGGTGATAGAATCATAGAAGATTAGGGTTGGATGAGACCTCAGGAGGTCATCTAGTCCAACCCCCAGCTCAAAGCAGAAGACAGCAGTATAAACCCTAAGGTAGATACAATTGATCTACCAGGCTGGATCTACTAGCTGAAACCCAAATTAGTGATCTAAAGTCACTAGAAACTCAATGCAAAATTGCCAAGTCAACACCAGCAGCCAAAATGCAAAGAACCAATCCGACTAAACTTAGCCATGTAGAGCACAATGACATGCCACCTACAGCAAAGGTGAGGACCTCTTGGAATTTCAGTTGATACTATACTGCGCACCCTTGGAACATCACAGCAAGAGCAGGGAAAGAACTCAGATACTCTGGCTCCAAACACACAGACTCCTACCACTTGAGCTGAAACAGAAGTTCCATTTTGCTGTTAACCGCATAGATCTACCCCTCAGAAGTTCTGGTTCCAGCCAGTAGAAGGCAATGTAGTGCCCTCCTGCACACACATACAAACTGCAATCCATTACACACCTTTCCTCCCAGAAGACTAGAAAACACATCTCATCCAACCCACCAAATTAAAACTACAGATGCCAAACAAAACACACGTCAAGCCTACAGCAATGGAGCAAAGCAACGGCTGGCTCTGCTAATTCCCGATGAAGAATGAATCCCAGGCGACAAACACCCCAATGATTCAGAGGAGGAGCGATCAAGCTGAAATGCGTCTGTGTTCTTATTTTGAGCATTTCCATTTATCAAAGGGGAATGAAAAAGTCCCAAGTTGCCCGTTAACTCCAGTGTATCTAATTATCCTCTGTGCATTGGAATGGGCTGACCTCCTTGTGCCAGCTCTCAGCATTCAGCACAATCAAGGGCCCCAGTTAGCTGTAATTAGAAAGGATTATAAAGCATCCGTCATATGCATTTTTACATGTACATATTAAAATCCCATTTCTTTATGTGCAGATCAAATATATATGTTAACAATAATATTTCTATACAAAGAAAGAAGAAAGGAAAAAAAGGAAAAGGTTCCATTTATTATTATTCGTGTCTAGGTTTTACATCGGGAGTTCTGTCTGCAGCTGATTATAGATGTCAAATTGAATTCTAACTGGAGAGAGAGAAATTAAAAAGGAAAATAAATAAATAAATAAAATTGCAGAGGTTGTAATCCCCTCTGAACAGCCTTGCTGGGATCTCTTGTGTAATGAATCCATCTTGTGCTGCCATTACTGGGCTTTGTTTACCTAACAGTTTGACAATGCATATTTATGCAAATTGGAGCCTGGCTGCTTTTGCTGTTCATTAATTAGCATCTCATTCTGTACGTGTAAGCCAGGCTTCGAGAATTCGTCTAATTTGATCAACAGTTTGATTTTCTCTTTCCCTCCCCTCCAGGTCTTTAACAAGGTTCCTAGATTGAATGTAAACTGCCTTGTGCTACAAAGGATCTCCGGAGAGTTCCAGGTTTGGAAATAAGAAGAAAGGGAGTGGAAAACAGAAAGAAAGGAAAACAAGTTTAGGAATGAGTTAGCAGAACCACGGTGCTTGCATGAGAGCATGGACAGATGGGAACAAGCAATGAATCACCATTGAGAGCACTAACTAGCAGTGGTATATACTCAGCACTGGAGCTGGGGGTGAATACTGGATTTTTCAGTTTGATGGCAATTCCTTAGAAAAAATGCATTGAGAAGAGAAAATGATTTTTAAAAAAATTTAGGTAAATAAAAAAGTAAAAAAAAATAATTTCATTCAACCCAAAAGAAAATATTTCATTTTGATTTTGAGCTTTTAAAAACACTTTTTGAAAAGAAAGCAAATTAAAGGAAATATGAAAGAAAAAATAGTTTCAAATCGAAAAATTGAAATGTTTCATTTTGAAAATGTCAGAATGAAACATTTTGGGTTTTTGGAGGGTATTTTTTGTTTTGTTTTGTTTTCCCAAACAAATGGTGAAATTGACATGAATTCACAACATGCTTCGGTGTCATTGTGTCTGTACGTTTTGCTGACAACATTTTCACTTATAATATTTCACCCAGCTCTATTCAACACACCAGTCAGAATGGCTCATGGATGAGTCACTCTAAACCCCCATAAGCATCCAAGGCTGCCCAGAAAGGTGGGGGGGGGCAAGTGGGGCAATTTGCCCCAGGCCCCCAAGAGAGTTTTCAGGGGCCCCCATGAGAGTTTTCGGCAGGTCTTTGGCGGCAGGTCCTTCAGTGCCACTGAACACACCCAGATTGAGTGAAGGACCTGCCGCCAAAGACCTGGAGCTTCTTCTGCTCTGGGTCTTCAGCGGCAATTCAGCAGCGGGGGCTCCTTCCGCTCCAGGTCTTCAGCGGCAGTTCGGCAGCAGGTCTTTCACTCGCTCCGGGACCTGCCGCCGAAGTGCCCCAAAGACCCTGAACAGAAGGACCCCCGCCGTCGAAGACCCCATGCCCCCTGTATCCTCTGGGAGGCCCTGTAAACATCAACCAGAAGTGACCCATGCCTGCCAATAGTTGGGGGGGAGCAGAGTGAGGGCAGCTCACTTCAGCAGTGTCACTGAGCATGCTCAGTCCATGTGAGCATGCTCAGTACAAAACAAGCAGCAAATTTTGTGGGGGGGGGGGACGTGACCCAGCTGTTGTACAGGTGAGAAAACTAAAGCTGAGGCTGATTCCCCACTCCAGATTTAGATTGGTGTAACTTCACTAAAATTAACTCCGACTTCTGCCACCCACCTCCTGTGGGACCTTGTGCAAGTCACCTGGGTCCAGATTTTCAAAAGAGCTCACAGGCTGGGTGCTGAGCTGTTATGAAATGCTGGCCAGTAACATTGCAATAGGAGTTGCTGGGTGCTGAGCTTTTTGGAAAATCTGGCTCCAGGCTTATCTGTGCCTTTGTCTCTTTAGACTGCAAGCTGGCGCTGGGATTATCCCTCGCTACATGGGTGCGCAGGGCCTATCACAATGGGGCCCCAGTCTCAGTAGGTGTTACGGTAATAATAGCATCATATTAACAGGAGAGATGATACAGAGGCTGCTGGACAAGGAAATTAAGTCTGTTTGACACGTGTTTGTTTTTAGAAGAGAGAGGTGCAATGCAATGCGGCTCTTGCTCTGCCATCCAGTCGTGTCCCTCTTTGCCTAGGCCAGTAGAACTGAGTTCCTTCCTTTAATCTCCTTTGCATGGGGAGTGGGGAAAGAGATGCAACAGTGACCCCTAGGCAGCAGTTTACCTCATTAAAAAGCAACAAATCTATTCCCAGCAGCCTTTTCATCTTCCCGCAGCCTGGTCATTATAGCCTCACACAGGACAATTCGCACAGCCGTTATGCTCACGAACGAGACACAGCAAATCGGCTTGTGGGCAGGATGGAGAGCCCATGAGCTGCTGCCAGTTGCCAGACTGTCATTAATGCTTAAGCCCAATGGACATTTGTTACTGCTGTCACTGCAAAGAGAATGCAATGGAAGAATCAGTCGGATTCATAGACTTATGAGTTTCAAGGCCAGAAGGGACCACTTAGATCTAGTCTGAGCTCCTGGCTCACACAGGCCATAGAAGTTCCCCCAAATAATTCCAAAAGCCTCATTTTTAGAAAAACATCCAATCTTGTTTTTAAAATTATCAGTAATACAGAATCCACCACAGCCCTTGGTAAATTGTTCCAGCCGTTAATTACTCTCTCCATTAAAAATGTATGCCTTATTTCCAGTCTGAATTTGTCAAACTTCAACTTCCAGCCACTGGATCCCGTTAGACCTGTCTCTGCTAGATCGAAGAGCCTGTTATTAAATATTTGTTCCTCGCGTGGAAACGTACAGACTGTGATCATGTCACCCTTTAACCTTCTCTTTGTTAAGTTAAATAGGTAGAGCTCCTTGAGTCTCCCACAATAAGACAAGTTTTCTAATCCTTTAATCATTCTTGTGGCTCTTCTCTGAACCCTCTCAAATGTATCCTTCTTGAATGATGGGCACCAGAACAGGACACATTATTCCACCAATGGTCGCACCACTGCCAAATACAAAGGTAAAATAACCTCTCTGCTCCTACACGAGATTACCCTATTTATGCATCCCAGGATCGCATTAGCTCATTTGGCCACAGTATCACACTGTGAGCCCATGTTCAATTGACTGCAGAAGTTAGGGTCCCCCCTCCCCCGAACTTGTTCCATCATGGTTTGGTCCACTCCCCATGGGGTTAAACCCACAGAAGCAAGAATGCTGAGGCATCGAGCACTTGGCTTTACTCAAGTCATTTTTCCTTACAAGTGTAGTTTTATTGCTATCTGTTTTTTGCTGGTGTCAGCTCTCGTTAAAGCTCAGGCCAAAGCACAGCCAGCCAGAGCACCTCAGTCCAGTGTCCCCTCTATTTCAGTCCTGAGCCTCCACGTATGCATAACTCTGCCAATGTCCCTTGAGCCTGACCTGCAGCCCTTCCCCCAATTCTACTCCCCAGTTCCCTGCATGCTACTTTGCTGATGCCCCTCAGTCATGCTCTAAAGTCTTCACCCTGTTACTCCAGTTCTACCCAACACACAGCTCTGTCAGTGTTCCTCCATCCTGACCTGCAACAACCTCTGATATTCCATTTGTGGGATCCCCACTCTCAGCTCTGCCAGTTCATCTCAGTCTTGACTGAAATAATCCTAAATGTATTTCAGATGCACTGAAGTACTCCAGATGGAAGTACTTTAGAGTGAAGCACTCCTGAAGGGACTTCAGCAACTGAAGTGCTCCACAAGGGACTTCAGATGCTGGAAGTACTTCAGAAGGGATTCCCGGTAGCACAACACATTCCAGGAGGTGCACTCAAGTATTCCAGCATGAAGTACTCTGAAATGGACTGCTCCAGCCAAACCCCAGTGGGCAATGTTCCATTTCAAACAGTCCCTTCCAAAGCTGCCAATCCACCTTCACAAGGTGAACGGCCCATTCCCCTTCTGTATCTCGCCATCTCCACACCCCCCAACCCCTTTGGAAAGGTTTAAGACAGCAGTGTCATAGGTTCTGAGCAACCACTTCATGCCCTGAGTGCAAGGCTTGCTGCAGTGTCTGGTTCCTGGGCCCCAATTAATTAAGCTTCAAACAGCCTTGTGGAGAAAGTAAGTATTAGAATCCTAGAATCAGAACCATGGGGTTAGAAGGGACTGCAAGGGTCATCTAGTCTAACCCCCTGCCAAGAGGCAGGATTACTTTATCTGTGGTTCATCTGTGAACTTAACTGAGTTGCCCAAGGTCATGCAGTGAGTCTGTAGTAGATCTGGGAATGGCACCTAGAAGTCCTGACAGCTGTGTCCTGCCATAACCATTAGACCGCACTCCTTCTGCATGAAAGCAGCTCCCGTTTTGTCTCTCTCACTTTTATAAGATTTTCCCTATCAAGGTTTGTTGCTGTCCTGCAAAATATACCCACTCAGCTGAAATCGAGGGGTTACCTTGTTCTGATAGGGTGCCAAAGGTGTGCAGCTGCAGTTCCCTCTTGGGTTACCCTTGTGCTGCTTCATCTCTGAACCTTCAAGAAGCTCAGAAAAGCTAGATCACATAACTCAGCCATTTGTCTGCGCTTGTCCTCCAGCTCCTTGTATCGACTGCCATCCAGAGCAAATGGGTTTTACAGCCTAGACATTGATGAATCAGGTCTGACGTGGTCACATTCCTGGGAATACATTGCTTCTCTCAGTGGATCTGACAAGTGCCAAACACAGTTCTGTTTGAAATCCAAGCAGAGAGGCTGCTAGTTGGGATGGGGACGGAGGGGTCGCAAAAGCCACTAACAGCCACTTCCCTCCCTCCCCAGTGAAAGTTTGTCTATGTTGTCACAGCAGGAAGAAATAAATCTGTCAAGGCCAGAAAGAAAAGTCACTCTGTTTCAAGAGGCTTTTACAGATCAATAGACATTGCTGGTAGCTGGTTTACTGCACCATTGTGCTCTTTGCTCCTGTGTCCACGAAGAGTGATCAATGGCGCCAGGGTAACACAAGCCCATTATTTATAAGGAAACATCCTATTATTCATAACGGCCCCTGATGGGTGTCTCACTTAAACTTACAAAATAAAGACTTCCCCATTCACCTGTAACTGCCCTTGCACATAAATAACTTCACAGTTAGTAGGAAAGTTTATGGAGCAAATGAAGAGAAGAAGGTATAAGTTATTATGGTGGCCTAAATTTTAAATAGTGACTAGTGATTTAGGGTGTGTCCATTTTTCGGGAGGGTCATCCTGAGACACCTTGAAAGGGCCCAATTTTCAGACAATAAGTGCTCAGCACTTTCTGAAAACCAGGTGGCTGTGAAGTGTCTCCTACTGAAAATCACTAGCAGGGCTCATCAAGAACCAGAATTTCCATTCCATAGGAAAATCCCCCAATCCAGGGGGGGAAACCCATTCCAAGTGAGAAAAAAAGCTGATACTTCTAAATTTCCCATGAAATAAAAATTCCAAAATGTTTTGATTTGGGACCATTGAAATGTTTCATTTTGACTTTATTGTTTGGATTCACTTTGTTTCCACTTTTGTATTATATTAAAATATTAAATATATGCAAATATAAACATATAAACCTAAACTAAATGAATCGATAAAGTCAAAACGTCATGTTTCATCTCTTTTTGACACATTCCTATGAGCTGTTCTGATTTTGACAAAACTGCATTTTATGTAGGAAAATTGTTCCATCGAAAAATTTTCAACAATCTCTAATCACTAATCACTCTTGAAAATTTTGTCCCTCCTCTTAAATTCCCCTAGGCTCCATCACCACTCAAATTCCAACTTAGCTGGGACCCAGCAACAACATAGCTGCCACCTGACTTGATTACAACATACATAGGAGATATGGTTTAGATGCAAAACTTAAAGTGGAACCCTGGACAGTCCAAGGCCCCATTCTCCAATGCCCTACAGCTAGTGCAGTCATTTACACCAGTGCAAAGTGGGTGTGAAACACCATCGTTCTGATCTGATAGAGGTTCTGAACAATGGAAAAATCAGACCCCAAGACTTTAGCCCAGTAGCTGAGACATGGGTAGAGTTCGTCTACATGCGCCTTTTTTAATTTTAGTGTAGCCAGAAGAAGGGGATGCACCTAGCTCAGTAATTCGACCAGAGACTCCCCTTTCTCAATGTAGCTTCATGGGATATACATGCCAGGAACATGCTGGTGCAGCTTTTTGTTAAGCTCCTTGGTATCAATCCACTCACAGTCTGAATGACATCCAACCCCAGGAGCTGAACCCAGGAACCTTCACAACCAAACAAGCATGGGCTTCTACTGCTTGAGCTAAAAGGCCACACTAGCTTAACTCAGGACCTCTGTAGCTCAGACACAGAAGGAGACATTTAACGTGCACTAACTAATGGGTTACACATGCTTTAACTGAGCCTTGATCTTTCCCTAGGGTGAAATTCACCCTGTGTAGAGAGCTAGCCCAAAATCTGTGCACTACTTAAACCCTATCTTAAGCCCCTTTGCACTAGGACAAATTTTACCCTCAGAGACAGGAAAAGCAGAGGCAGTCCTGCCCTGCGCTCTCAGTTTCATTTCCGTTCGCTCTGATATTTTTAGCCTTTCCCTGATTCCTTAAAGGGCCATTTCTTTTGCTCGATTTACACATTTGTTTACAAATACATAAGGACTGCAAGGGGAAAAATAACAACAGATTTCCACCACTGGCCTCTTCCTGTGCTTCCTCTCCAATTTCTGCACACACACACACAAAATGGGCCTAAAACACTGCAATTTTCCAAGCATTTTCATCCAAATTGTCAGCAATTTCCCAGTGGCCCTGGCACCAAATTGCAAGTGAATGCTCCATAATACTCTACTACAGCACAGGCATTGTGGTCACAATAAAGGCAGGTGGGGGGAAAAGAGAGCCAAGATGTTAAAACAAGACTTGGGCAAAGCTTATATGCACTCCCTTTGGAAGCTGGCAGTTTGGTAACTCTTGTCCCCATCTCCAAGTCCCTGGACATGCATGGTGAGAAGGTGGGCGAGATTTTGTGATATACTTCTAAGAGCAGAGGCAGATTAGCGGTTTGTGGGGCCTTGGGCCAGAGCAAGTGAGGGCCCCTACTCACCCCTTCCACCTGCAGTCTCCTCTCCCCCCCCCCCCGCCCTCTCCAATGCTCCTGCCAGGGAGCAGGGTCAGGGCATGGGGGGTTTCCAAGGGAAGTAGAGAGGGCAAAAAAAAAATCTAACTTGTTTCAGTACTGAGCTTGGTAAGTTTCTGGAGGGGATGGTATGATGAGGTTTCCTGCAATGGCATCAAGTAACAGGGGGTAGCCGTGTTAGTCTGTATCCACAAAAACAACGAGGAGTCTGGTGGCACCTTAAAGACTAACATTTATTTGGGCATAAGCTTTCGTGGGTAAAACACCTCACTTCTTCAGATGCAGTTTTTTACCCATGAAAGCTTATGCCCAAATAAATCTGTTAGTCTTTAAGATGCCACTGGACTCCTCGTTGGTTTTTTTGCAATGGCACATGGCCCATCTATGATGGCTATTAGCAAATATCTCCAACAGCTGGAGATGAGACACTACATGGAGAGGGCTCTGAATTACTACAGAGAATTCTTTCCCAAGTGTCTGGCTGGTGGGTCTTGCCCACATGCGCAGGGTCTAACTGATCACCAGATTTGGTGACAGGAAAGAATTTTCCCCAGGTCCGATTGGCAGAGATCCTGGGTTTTGTTTTGTTTTGCCTTCTTCTGAAGTAAATGGTGGATTCTCTGTAACTTGAAGTCTTTAAATCAAGATTTGAGGACTTCAGTAATTCGGCCACAGGTTATAAGCTTATTGCAGGAGTGGGTGTGCCCGAGGTACTGTGCCCTGCAATGTGCAGGAGGTCAGACTGGATGATCATGATGGTCCCTTCTGGCTGTAAGTCTATGATACTGATATAGCTACTTCTAGCTTTCAACATGAAGAATTTTTCCCAACAGTAATATTGTCCAGAGCACCAGAGTGGTTTAGAGTCAATGGAACTTATGGTTCTAACTCACTTGGGCTCTTTGAAATGCATAGTGTCTGAGTGAGATTATTGTGAAGCACTGAATATGTGCAGTTTACATTCATTAAGGGTATGTCTACACTATGGGATTATTCCGATTTTACATAAACCGGTTTTGTAAAACAGATTGTATAAAGTCGAGTGCACGCGGCCACACTAAGCACATTAATTCGGCGGTGTGCGTCCATGTACCGAAGCTAGCGTCGATTTCCGGAGCGTTCCACTGTGGGTAGCTATCCCGTAGCTATCCCATAGTTCCCACAGTCTCCCCTGCCCATTGGAATTCTGGGTTGAGATCCCAATGCAAAAACTGTGTCGCGGGTGATTCTGGGTAAATGTCGTCACTCAATCCTTCCTCTGGGAAAGCAACGGCAAACAATCATTTCGCGCCATTTTTCCCTGGATTGCCCTGGCAGACGCCATAGCATGGCAATCATGGAGCCCGTTTTGCCTTTTGTCACTGTCACCATATGTGTACTGGATGCTGCTGACAGACGTGGTACTGCACTGCTACACAGCAGCATTTATTTGCCTTTGCAAGATAGCAGAGATGGTTACCAGTCATATTGCACCGTCTGCCATTGTAAATTGGTGATGAGATGATGGTTATCAGTCGTTCTGTACCATCTGCTGCTATCATGGGTGCTCCTGGCTGGCCTCGCTGAGGTCGGCCGGGGGCGCATAGGCAAAAATGGGAATGATTCCCTGGGTCATTCCCTTCCTATGTTTTGTCTAAAAATAGAGTCAGTCCAGCCTAGAATATGGGGCAAGTGTACTAGAGAACCAGAGAGCACAGCCGCTCCGTGTCAGAGCCCCAGAGATCCCGCAGAAATGATGAGCTGCATGCCATTCTAGGGGGTGCCCCTGCAACAACCCCACCCGTTGCTTCCCTCCTCCCCCAACCCTCCTGGGCTACCGTGGCAGTGTCCCCCCATTTGTGTGATGAAGTAATAAAGAATACAGGAATAAGAAACACAGACTTTTTAGTGAGATAAAATGAGGGGGAGGAAGCCTCCAGCTGCTATGATAGTCCAGGCAGGACATTAAAGGGAAGTGGGGGAGAGGAGACCAGCCTTCCCCTGCTATGATAGTCTAGGCAGTACAGAATCTTTTCTTTAGACATGACGGTGGGGGCTGATAGAGCTCAGCCCCCAGTTGCTATGATGAGGACGGTTACCAGCCGTTCTGTACCATCTGCTGGGAATGACCAGGAGTCATTCCTATTTTTACCCAGGTGCCACCGGCTGACCTCACCGAGGCCAGCCAGGAGCACTCACGGGCTGATAACGAGGACGGATACCAGTCCTTCTGCACTGTACCGTCTGCCACCGGGGAAGGGAGAAGAGAGGGTGCTGCTGTTTAGTGCTCCAGCACCCCGTCTACCAGCAGCATGCAGTAGACATAGGGTGACATTGAAAAAAGACGAGAAACGATTTTTTTCCTTTTTCTTTCGGGGAGGAGAAGGGTGTAAATTGACAACATACACCCTGAAACACCCGGGAAAATGTTTTTGACCCTTCAGGCACTTGGAGCCCAAGAATGCAAATGCTTTTTGGAGACTGCGGGGACTGTGGGATAGCTGGAGTCCTCAGTCCCCCCTCCCTCCCTCCATGAGCGTCCATTTGATTCTTTGGCTTTCCGTTACGCTTCTCATGCGGCACTGTGCTGAGTCCCTGCTGTGGCCTCTGTCTATCATAGCCTGGAGATTTTTTCAAATGCTTTGTCATTTCGTCTTCTGTAATGGAGCTCTGATACAACAGATTTGTCTCCCCATACAGCGATCAGATCCAGTATCTCCCATACGGTCCATGCTGGGGCTCTTTTTGGATTTGGGACTGCATCGCCACCTGTGCTGATCAGAGCTCCACGCTGGGCAAACAGGAAATGAAATTCAAAAGTTCGCGGGGCTTTTCCTGTCTACCTGGCCAGTGCATCCGAGTTCATATGGCTTTCCAGAGCGGTCACAATGGTGCACTGTGGGATAGCTCCCGGAGGCCAATATCATCGATTTGCGGCCACACTAACCCTAATCCGACATGGCAATACTGATTTCAGCACTACTCCTCTCGTCGGGGAGGACTACAGAAACCGGTTTAAAGAGCCCTTTATATCGATATAAAGGGCCTCATTGTGTGGACAGGTGCAGGGTTAAATCGGTATAACACTGCTAAATTCGGTTTAAACGCGTAGTGTAGACCAGGCCTGAGTGAAAGAACAGCTGAGATAGGGGGTCGGCACTCATTTGACTTTTCACTGTAATCACACTCAACTCAGGCTCTCTGCACAGACATTTGGTATTAGAGATTGCAAAGGTTTGGGGGTGGGGAGCATCTTTGATTTTATTCTTGGCTGGCTCACACCTCAGTAATATTGTGATGTTATAACCCCTAGACCAGGATGGATCAGATCTGGGCTCAATTCCTGGCTCTGCCACAGAATCACTGTGTGACTTTAAGTAAGTCACTTGATTTCTCTGTAAAATGTGATGATACTACTTCCTTGTTGCCCATCCTTTATCTCTCTTGTCTATTGAGATGGTATACTCTTTGGGCCAGGCAGTGTCTCTCAGGATATACAATGCCTAGCATGATGGGGTCCCAGGCATAACTTGAATATGCTATTTCCTCTGTTCTCCTTATCTTGTATCCATCTGTTGTCTCTCATCTTTAACTTACATTATAAGCAACTTGGGGCAGGATCCATCTGTTCAGTATCTGTACAAGTACCTAACAGAATAGGGCCATGGCTTCTAGGTGCTACTATAATGCAAATGCAATAAAAATAAATGAATATAATTATTAATAAACATCATCATCAGTATGGAGAAATGGTTCTGATTAGCCAATTAATTCACCAGCAAATAGAAAAGTCAATGAGTGCCAAATATGGTGGCTAGTTCTTGAGCCAATAAAGTTCATTACAATTCATAATGAATCGGATAATTAAACACATAAATATAAGTTATCCCAGGTGTTAAATCTAATTATCAGGCCTATGAAAATCAATTTTTGTGCATATGCATAACAATTTATGGGTGCAGTTAATTAGAAATGTCCAGATCAATATTTGAATAATTCTCAGCTAGTGGCATCCTCAGCTGAGGAACAGGTCTAGCCACTGTGAATCAGCTATGTTTTAGAAATTAATGCCTCCTAACAGAGTTTATCCTGGTAAATTAAGAATGCTCCAATAAATCTGTTCAATAAATGGCAGACCTGTGTGCCTGCATATTCCCTTTAAGGAGATCAATAATACCATGTGACAACTGGGTTATAGGTCAAATCCCAAACCTTATTTTAATACTGAAGAAAACTACCTATTGGATCCCAAAATACTCATGGGGAATTCAAAGCAGACACCCCAATGCTTGAATTATAGATAAAAAAGGAGACAGATGGGGAACTATCCAAAAGTATTAGTATTACTAGGGGGTAGCTAGGACTGGATGACAGGCGGTGGCCCACTCAGTAAATGACCCTGTTCTGTTCATTCCCTCTGGGGCACCTGGCATCGGTCACTGTCAGCAGACAGGATACTAGGCTAGATGGACCATTGGTCTGACCCAGTGTGGTCATTCTTATGTTCTTCATAGCTTATGTCATCTGAGCATATTGCACACACAAGGGGCTCCCACAAGCTACCCATGTGCCACCGTCCCCTTCCCCTCTATTTCAGGGACTCCCTGCAACTCTTCTCAATCCGCCTCCCTCCCCCTCATTCTCCACTCATCTGGTACAAGGGTCCCTCTTTCTCTCCCCCACTACCAGTGGCTCTGTGTGCACCCCCACATGCCCTCCATTCCCCTCCATGGCAGGCACTCTGTGTGCCCTCCAATCTCCTACTGGGGCGCTGTGTATAAATTAAATTATTAATATTATAGCAGCACTTAGATGCTTCAGCTAGGTCATAGTCCCATTGTACTTGGTGTTCTAAAGATACGTGGGGCCAGATTTTCATAAGCGCTCACCACTTTTGGGTGCACTCTGAGCACCGGGGCCTTTTTAAATTCTAGCCCCCTAGTGTCACAAGGGGACCAGCTGGGCACTGAGCTGTTTGGAAAACTGGGTCCATATTTAGGTGCCTGAATGGGAGCTAAACGCTCTTGAAAAATCTGATCTCAATTGAGGGTCATATTCTCGGCTGGTGTAATTCCATTGCTGCAGTAGAGCTATGCTAATTTACTCCAGCTGAGCATCAGGTCTAATGCTAATAAAGAAGTCAATGGCATTGACTTCAACAGAGCTACTTTGCTGCCAGCGAGGATCTGAGCCCGATTTAAAAGACAGTCCCTGCTCCATAAAAAACCCTGTACACTCTTAGTTTAAGACAAGATATAATGAGTGGTTGAAGCAAACAAATGGAGTCTGGGTGAGGAGGTTAGGGAGAGAGGACAGGGTAAGAACCGCTAACATTGTGCACTCACTGTGTCCATGCACCATGTGCATCTAGGTCCTTTTGTCGGTATGAAATTCTTTTTAAGAGGCAGTTAAAGGAGATAATAAAGGGGAAAAATGAAGGTTTCTTTTTGCGTGGCAACCACACAGCATGTCTCACTTTAAAGTGATATTAACAAAGTCGCCACCTTTTCACTCACCGTCACCCTGGAAAACTCTCTTCTTTATTATTTGCCTGGGTTGAAGGGAGATAAAACAGATGTAATATTGCATGGAACTAAAACATATATCCTAAATCATCTCCTCTCAATAGGGCTTCTTGGCATGCAGCGTCTGAGAGAGAGAGAGATGCTTGCACAGGAAACCTGGCTGAAATCTTTCAGTGCACGACTGACTTGATTGCTGGATTTCTCCAGTGTATCTCTGGCATAGAGAGATGCTGCAAAGAGGAAATTATTCAGTCTTGGGTGAAATCGTTATGGGTAAACTTCCACCGTCAGTTGCACCCGAGTAAATCCAAAGTGACTCCATTACAGTCAAATTTTGCTTTCACTTACTCCAGCTTAAAGCAGTTTTAATTTTATTGAAGTCAAAGGAGCTGCTCTGGATTTACACCACTGAGAACAGAGTTTGGCCCACAGTATTTCCCTATGTTTTCAGTTTACTGCAAGGGGAGATATAATTCATATAATCCGTCTGATTCAGGTCAGCAAGAACTCAGGACTAGGTCCTAGGATGCTGATGGTGGGTGGGTCAGAGACCCAGTCCCACTGTGACTCAGGTCCAAGCCCTATCATTCTGCAGTGTGGACACAGCTCAAGCCGCAAACCCTCGGCTCCAGCTTAGTCTGAATGTCTACACTCCAGTTGTATAGCCCTGCAGCCTGAGTCAACTGAATGGGCCAGCCATGGGTGTTTCATTGCAGTGTAGGCATGTCCACAAGCCTGGGTCTTACAGCCCTGGGTTTACAATGTAGTGTAGACATACCCTGTTAGTAATGACCTTTGGTTACTTTGAGAAGTACCTTACACCAAGCAGACGTATGCAGAATCACGACCTTAACAAATTGATAGAAACAAATCTTTCCTGAACCCCCACTTCTGGCTTTCAAACAACCCCCCAATATCTCCAAGCTCATCATCAGAAGCAAGCTCCCCACAGACCAGGACACACCAACTCAAAGCGGCACCAGACCTTGCCAGAACAGATGTAAAACCTGCAGACATATCTTCAATGCTACAATGATCAACACCCCCCACGATACACCTTTCCAGATCCATGGGTCTACAAATGCCTATCACATGTGGTGTACCTCATCCAGTGTAGTAATTGCCCCAAAAATAATTATGTGGGTGAAACCAGACAATTGCTACACTCTCAAATTAACTCATACAGGAAAACGATCAAAGACAAAAAAAAATCCTATCACCTGTGGGTGAACACTTTTCACAAAGCAATCACTCTATAGCTGACCTATCAGTCCCCATCCTCCAAGGAAACCTGCATAACAATTTCAAAAGACAAGCCTGGGAGCTTAAATTCATTACTCTGCTAGACACTAAAAATCATGGACTGAACAGAGACACTGGATTTATGGCTTATTACAACAATCTGTAACCTGATAACCCTCTCTTTTTGTCCTATGACCACAGAAGTGTTAACAGGCCACTCTCCCTTGAACGGTCTCCTACAATATGTGCTAACTACTTATGATAAATAATCTGTTCCACCTTGGATTTTGCGGTTTTGTTGGGAGCACCTTTCCCAGACCTGAAGAAGAGCTCTGGGGCTCGAAAGCTTGAGTCTCTCACCAGCAGAAGCTGGTCCAATAAAACATATTTCCTCAACCACCTTGTCAATCTATTTAGGGATCATTCCAGACGCAGCTGAAGTCCAGCCACATCTGGGTTGTAACACACACTCTTTAATAGTACACAATAATACTTCACAACATATTGGGACAGGGATTGAAGGATACCATATTCAATGAAATTACAGGGGGGAATTTAGAGATGCCAAATAACTCCTGGCCAAACACATGACCAGTATATTTTGGATAACATTCTCATCAATGCAGGAAGTGTCATGGTATCTGGAAAGATCACATACAGTTAGAATTCTCACTTTTCTTTTCACCTGAAAGTCAGCATGATGGAACCCCTGAACTACCTGTCCAAAGATGGGAAATTATGACTTTTTTGGGGGAGTGTCAGAAAAAAAAGTTCTAGGATTGTGATGAAAGAATGTGCATTTTTATGTACGGACCAAATTCAATCTTGGTACAATTCCACTGACTTCAGTGAATGCAGACGAATTTGACGCAATGTGTCTGTGTCTTAGGTCACCCTTTATCTTAAAGGTACATTTATAAATTGTTTATTAAGGGCTAATCCATGTTTAATAGATGTTCTAAGCATGTTGCAGTGGTGAGTAGCATACTTTATGGATGGTTATGAACACATCCATAAGTGTTATAGAGGTTATAAGCAATCTATTGACCTACTGGATTCTCTAATAATCAATTCACTATTTATTACAATTTCTATTAGTCTATTAACCCCTTATAAGCTATTTATCATTATACCCTTAATAAAGTGACACTATATCTTAATAGAAGAATCACTTATTTATGGAGCAGACCCAAAGCCTACTGAAGCCAATGAGACTTTCTACAGACTTCAGTGGTCATGGGATCACGTCCTACACATCTTTTCAGTTTTTCTATATGGCAGCTTTTCCCCATCGCTATCTATTGCTGTCTATCCCTCCCCTTCCCAATATAACACCACCTCTCAATCTAGTCTGACACATCTGTTTTCTAGGGACAATTTAAACTGTGAATGATTCCCTGATGACTTACTTTCTTCCTCCCCTTCTTATTCTGCAGGGGTTGTTTGATGGATCATAAATAGCATGTTTGGAAATAATTGCATGTTAGGGGATGTTTTCTTGCCAAGTGAGCATTGCTCATTTCCTCCCTGGCAAATTTGCTCTCTGCACATCATCTACAAAGGTTCCCAGGATGGGAATAATGGGCCATCCAGGACACTGGCATGGAGTGGATAATGAGGCTCGTTGGGCAATGTAGTTCAATTTATATGTAGCCATCAAGTGGCCATCAAGGAGCAAAGTGGCTGCCGCTCAATATCAGGCAGGAAAGATCAAACAGTCTCATTTGAACACAACGGACCCACCTCTGTTCTCAATCACATCCGTATAAACCAGGTGTCAATGAAGTTACTCTGGATGTACAGTGTGGGAACTGAAATCAGAATTTGATACAAGAGTAGTTACAGTGCAATTGGGCTCCCTCTTCTGGGTGGAAAACTGTGCTGCCAATCTGGGAAATGATGATTCAAGCTGGTTCTTTCATCTAATCTGATTTGCTAGTTTGTGTGGGATGTTTAATTAGGCAACTGCTGAAGCTAGAGGAAGTCAAGTGACTCATTCAAGGTTATATATGAGTCAGGAGCAGAACCAGGAATAGACCTCCAGATGCCTGACTCCCAGTCCCCACTGCTCTAAACATTGGACCATACTCTTCTCCCACAGCTGGGAGTAGAACCATAGAGTCGTAACTCCCAGTTCCTCGCTCTAATCACTGGACTAGACTCGCTCCTAAAGATGGGATAGGAACTCAGGAGTCCAAATGGACAGGCCTTTGCTCTACGCACTAATCTATCCCCCCTTCTTTTATTGTTCAGACAAGCCAATTGCATCCACCAATTAAACATAGCGCGTGAGTCCAGATGTGACTGGGAAATCTGCTTCTGCCATGCTTGTGAACATATATAACACTTCCTGCTGGTTTCACTAGAACATCAATTCCACTCAACAGCCTAGGAGTGTTTCTATTTAGCTGTAAATTTATACCTATTAGATTATATATTGCAAGTGCAAATAAATTCTATGTATTACCCAATATCCATGTGATTTAGTTCTTTAACAATGAACACGTATGTTTTAAAGTGATACCTGCTGTGCCAGGCAAGAATTATGAACAGGTCTGTGGCTTTTCTCTCCCTCTTTTCCTTTCTATTTTTTTTTTTTTAAAACAAGCCATCCAGCTAATATTAGAAATAAATAATAAATAGCCCCTCTGACACAGCCATCATGTAACTCATTACAGCCTCTGCAGTGCGTGAATGATGTGGCTAAGGTTCATATAACTATGAGGATATTTATGGCAGTCCGTACTGTTTCATAGGAAAATATAGATTTGTTAACAACGGAGTGACTATACAGCCATTAAATCAGACTGATCTATCGTAAATTCCTGTCATTAAGGAAAGAATAGGTTTGCTTTTTTTTAATTTTTTAAATTTATTTGTGTGTGTGTAGGATAGAGAATGAGAGTGTACACTTTGGAAAACAGTGATTCTGTGCCTGATTTTTAATCTACAAAATCTGAAGAGAGATCTCCAGATCTAAGCAGTCATGTGGGGCCTGATTTTTTTTTTAATTTATTTACAGTGGGGCAAATCAGGAGTGACTCCACTTAGGCCAGTGGAGTTATGTGAGAGTAAGTGAAACCAGAATTTCAATCATTAGCTTATTCCCTCCAGAGTTGATCTTTGGATCATTTGAAAAGATACTGGGCCATATTCTCCTCTCAGTTACATGGGTGTAAATGCAGCCCCAAATCATTGAAGCCAGTGGTGTTACTCTGGATTTATGCTGTCCTAACAGAAAGAAGAATCTGCCCCTCTGCTTTTGCGGTGGAAGAGGGCATGAGGGGGTGGCTAACAGCATATCTGAACTGCTAAAATCAGGTTTTCAGCTCATTATTCTGGTGTTAAGGCCTCAGAAAAAAGTGTAAGTAGCAAGGTATTTTCTGAAGATGTATGCCTTTCTTCTTTTATTGATTACTTTCTTTTCATTTTATATCCTTTCTCCCTTACTTGACATAAGAAAAATGAGTCCTCACCACAGGCGCTAAACTTTATACTCCAACACTATCATCCCCCTTATCTCATGCCAAGTGAGCACACGCAGCGGAGAGCACCCTGGGTAATGCTACGACAGATTATGTCATAAAACTTGGGAGATAAGCCAAGGGACCAATCGGGAGGGAGCTGTGAAATTTACCTGCCTTCTCTCACCCTTTTTAAGAGTGAGACCTTCAATCACTTTGTGCTGTAAATTTTTTCTCTAAAATTTGATAACAAGTGCAATATTTTCCTTTGGAGATTGGGTTCTAATAAGACTGGGTGGGGGAATAGTGGGGGAACTCTAACCAGGCTTTAGAAGAGTAATAAAATGTCATGATTGATTCCAAGCCACAGGACTGCTTTGTATTACTTATTTCTTGGCTGGCCCGCATAATCCAGCCAAGAGATCATAAATTTTCTCCAGCAGACAGCACAGTCTCCTTATTGATCTCTATTTGTTGTTCTTCTCAAATATAATTGTTCTCCTTGATTAAGGCTTTTTGTTCCTAAGTATGCCAGGAGAGGAGAGTAATTGGAATGCAAACCACTGCACAGTCTCCTGCACGACATGGTGGTTTTTTGTCCATCATCCAAAGTCACTAACACAATCAGGTTTTCTGGTCCCCGAGGAAACATATTTGGGGGGGACAGTGTGGAGAGGGGGAGGAGAGAGAAAGTTCTTAGTGGGAGGACAGCTAAAGGACATGGAGTTGGACGCAGAACTCTGGTATTTACATCTCTCAAATTCTGCATCAGAAATAACCACACTGCAGTGAAAGGGGGAAGTCACAGAGCTCTTGTCTTAGGCTTCAACGAGAGTGGAAGACTTTGATGCCCTCTGAGGCAAACATGGGCTCAAGCCTGCAAAACCTCTCTGATGAAGGTAGTTCCATTCATTTCAATGGGAACGTAAGATGACCCCATGTGATGGAGGCTTGCAGAATTGGGCTCTGTATGTGTAATTCATATGATTATCATCATTCATTGTTTGCATTGCAGTAACACCTATAGCCCTCCGTCAGAATCAGGACCGTCCTGTGCTAGGAGCTACACAAACACGTAATAACATGGATTTGTACAAGGGGAGGCATGGATTCTGTTCCTGGCTCTGCACTCGTCTGCTGGGTGACCTTGGACAAGTCACTTCCTCAGTTTCCCCCATCTGCAAAATGGAAATAATGATACGGACATCCTCTGTAAAGCACATATGGGAACTAGGTATTATTAAAGACACAGTCCCTGCTACCATCATGTGTATTAATAATAGTGAAAAGTGTGAACAACTCTGCTATGTATAAAAACTACTAGAGCACTGGTCTAATATCCTTCCAGAACACTACGTGGAGCCCTCTAGCACGGAGGGGTAGCAGCATGGTCTAATAGAGAAAGCACTGTCCTCACAGTCAGGAGATTTAGGATTTAATCCTGGCTCTGTTTCAAAGCCTTGGGTAAGTCATTATTACACCCCCCACTCACACACACACATCTGTTTTTCTCTGTCTTTATTTAGATTGTAAGCTCAGCATCTCTCACTACATGTATGTACAGCACCTGGCACACCCCCAGGCATTACTGTCAGACCAATAAAAATACTTATCCTGTACAAGTGTAAGGTGGCTGTGGATAATTATTGCAAAACGTTATAGTATTATTTGATGAGGGAAATACTGTTGTGAGTGGAATATCTAGCAACACATTTTGGGTTAGAAGGCCATTGGAAACAAGCATTAACAACTGCAGTGCAGGGTATTTTAGGGCATTGACCAGATGAGAAGAGAGCAGGAGTTGCCCTGTGCCAGGGCTGTTTTATGCTGAAAATGGGTGTGGGGGGGAAGAGGGCTGCATGGGTTTGGTTTCACATGGTGAAGAAGTGTCAGCTGGGCTCTCCTGGGCCTTTGTAAGAAATGCATGCTGTGCACACTAGCCAATCCCGCTGCTCAGTTCAGCTCTTCACGTCCTGGTGAACTGATCGCGTGGTTTCTATTTTACAAATGAGGAGATTGAGATGCTAAGAGGAAAGTCACTTGTCCGACATCACACAGGGAACTAGTAGGAGAGCCAGGAATGGAACTCAAAGCCCAGATTTCTAGTCCCTTGCTCAAGCCACTAGACTAGAGACCTTCCCAGAGCTAGAAATACATCCCCAGAGGCCCAACTCCCAGACCCCTGTTCTAGCCACTAGATCCCACTACTTCTTCTGCTTTAATGCAAGAATTTCTGGGCTCTGTTCAAGTGCCCTGCTCTAACTACCTACAGGCACATACCAGAGCTATTCTAGAATCCAGGAGTCCTCACTTCCATTCTACCCGGCTTTAACCCATTAGACCCCATTCACCTCCCAGAGCAGAAATTAGAATCCAGGAGTCCTGTCCCCTAGCACCCTATTCTAACCCACTGAACCAAATGGAAACAAGGAGGGAGTAGGGAAATTAGGGTTTGTTTTAGCTTTCTCCTTCTATGAACATTATTAATTTGACTACTCTTTTCTGGTGCAATGATATGCGGGTTCTAGAGATAGTGGTCATTGATGAGAAGCCTATTCCCAATAGCCATACTTGTCCAGATGTGTGCCTATCTCTATTCCTGATCAAGCCGCCTCAGGCAGAGATCTGGTGTGAGAAGCTGACACTATTATATTGGGACAGGTGCCCACAGCTACACTCTAACAATCTCAACCAATCAAGCACTTAAGGTTCTCTGTTCTTCAGAAACATTGCACCTCCATGCTGCCCATGGACCTTTCGAGTTTTATCACCTTACATCTCATAAATCATTTGTTAAATACCTTCCAACTCATGTAAATGTCTGTTGTTCTCTACTGGGCTGCTCAGGGCACAAATCAGTTTTGCAGTGCACGAGTCTTGCCTTGTCTGTGTAGCCGGTGTCAAGCCCACACACTTATCATATGTACCTATTAGCAATTAATTAATGATAATTGAGATTTATAAAGCACCTTCCCTCCTTTTGCAAACAGCTATGCAACCTGCTTCCAGGCAGTCATTGCACCTACCACTGCAAAGCAGCCGTCTCTGGGCAGCATACAGCAACCGTGAATAAGTGACCTATCTAAGGCAGTCAGTGGCAGAGCCAGGAATGAAACTCAGATCTCCTGAGGCCCTGTCCTGTGCCTTAAGCACAAGGCTATCCTTCCCCGGGGAATCATTGTGAAGCCCATCTTTCATCTCATATGCAAATGCTGAGGCCCTGAGCCTTGTAGTCAGTCATTAAAGATTCTGTGGCACTTTCTGCCAGAACAAGGGTGTCAATAATCCTAGTGTCACGACTCATTTCTAACTCACATTCCAAATTCCTCCTGCTGGTCCAAATGGATACAACTTTGCTCCCTGTACTTGTTAAAAAGATTTTATTAAGGAGGCAGGCACAACCTACGATCCTAGGAAATGCCACCCTGGATCAGACCAGTGGTCCATGTAATCCAATCTTCTGGCAGTGGCCAGCACCAGCTGCTTCACAGGAAAGTGTAAGATGGTGCAGAGTCCCTGCACTTGGCTATGCAGTTGCTGGAGGAAATTGTGTTGGTGATCCAGCAGTTGACACTCTCACCTTATTATTTATTTGTATTACCCTAACACCCAGAGGACCCAACCAATATCAGGATATCTTTGTACCTGGTGCTGGACTCACCTGGTAAGAGGCAGTCCCTTTCCAAAGATCTTACAGTCTATATAGACCAAGCATGGGAGGGAAGAAGTATTATCCCACTTTGCAGACAGAGATCCAAGGTATGGAGTGCAGCAGCTGGAGTCCATTCTGTTCTATTTAGGGTCTGACCACTTGCCCAACACTGTGGTATCCCATCTAAGTAATGACTAGGGCCCTACCAAATTCATGGTCCATTTTGGTCAATACCACAGTCATAGGATTTTAAAAATCATAAATTTCATGATTTCGGCTATTTAAATGTGAAATTTCACAGTGTTGTAATTCTAGAGGTCCTGACCCAAAAAGGAGTTGGAGGGGTCACAAGGTTATTGTGTGTGTGGGGGGGGGTGGTACTGCTACTCATACTTCTGCACTGCTGCTGACAGCGACTCTGCCTTCAGAGCTGGGCAGCTGGAGAGCAGCAGCTGCTGGCTGGGAGCCCAGCTCTGAAGACAGAGCCACCACCAGCAGCAGCGTGGAAGTAAGGATGGCATGGTATGGTATTGACACCCTTACTTCTGTGCGGCTGCCTGCTGAGCTGGGCCCTTGGTCAGCAGCTGCCACTATCCAGCTGCCTAACTCTGAAGGCAGCAGCACAGAAGTAAGGGTGGCATGGTATGGTATTGTCACTCTTACTTCTGTGCTGCTGCTGGCAGGGCGCTGCCTTCAGAGCTGGGCGCCCAACCAACAGCAGCCACTCTCCAGCCACCCAGCTCTGAAGGCAGTGCAGAAGTAAGGGTGGAAATACCATGCCCCCACCTAAAATAACCTTGTGACTCCCCTGCAACTCCCTTTTGGCTCAGGACCTCCAATTTAAGAACCACTGGTCTCCCCCATGAAATCTGTATAGTATAGGGTATGAGCATAGAAAAGACCAGATTTCCAGGGTGGGGGAGACCAGATTTCATAGTCCATGACGTATTTTTCATGGCCATGAACTTGGTAGGGCCCTAGCAATGACCCAGCCAAACCCTGCTAAGACTGTGGACCTTGCCAAAACTGCAGCACAAGGTGGTCTGGCTGCAGGCCCAGGGAAATACACCCACATCCTCACTGACTTTTAGGCTATCAAGCTTCGCAATGTAATTATAATCCTTCATCTCAGCATGGAGGCTACTTAAGCAGTCACAGAAGGCAGATGCGCCCCCATAGACAGGAAGAAGGCTGGAGGGGAAATGCAGTCTGGCTAAATAGCAAGGTACAAATAGCAAAGGTACATGCAGGAATCATAGTCATAGAAACGTAGAGCTGGAAGTGACCTGCAGAGGTCATCTAGTCCAACCCTCCATCCCCAGTGAAGCCAATAGCAAGGAGCATAAACTAGGACAGGTAAAAATAGGACGACTAAGGGGAATTCTTAACAAATAGCCAAAGACATAAAAATAACAAAAAACAAGACTGGAAGAGGATCAGTGGGTCTGCTGTGCTGCCAGAGAGTAAAAGGAGAGATTAAGAGACTTCCCTATGAAGAGAGAGAGGAAAATATTGGGACTGTTTAATTTTGAGAGGAGATGAATAAGAGGGGCATGACAGATGCCCATGGAAGAGTGAATGATATGGAGAATGCAGATTGGGCGCTGCCGCTTGCCCTGCTTCATAGAGCAGGAACAAAGCTGCATGAAATGAAACGGAAATTTAAAGCTGCTAAAAGAAAATGCTTTAAAAAAAAAAAACACAGCCCGGAATTAGTCTGCAGATAAGGATTTATCGAGGTCTGACATTTATATAACCACATATAACTGTATTAGATAGGATCCATTTCTTTTATAAAGGATATAAACCCTATGCTATGGGGTATAAAACAACTAACTACGTGTGGTGAAGAAGAAACTGACCCTATGGACATGCATATCTGCCCATTATGGGGGTCTTGCACCTTCCTCTGAAGCAGCTGGTACTGGCCAACATCAGGCTACTGATTTACCTGGATCACTGGTCTGATCCACAATGGCATTTCCTATGCTCATATGTTGTGTCTTTCTCACCTAGCACAGAAAGCCTTTCTTAACAAGTTAAACCATATCACAAAAGCCAAAAGAACAGAGGAACATGCGTATTCCAAAAAGAACATGCTCAGATGTTTAAGGATGATCACAGAGATAACAGATCCTTGATAGGTCAGCATGTTTCTCCTTAGTTGTTTAGCAATGCCACCTAGTGGCTGTTCTTCTAATTGATAACCTAACCGTGGAGCATGCATGCACCAATACTTCATGTTTGGCAGCTCCCTGAATCACTTATTGATCAATACAAGTGCCACTGGTTGTTATTATTTACAGTTTCATCCCTAGAATCCCACGCATGATATTGAAGTGTCCTCCTGGAGCAGCTGAGGTTTGAAATGAGATGCATCGGGCCCCAAGTCTAATCACCCAGGCTGCCTTAGGTCAATCCAGACTCAGATAAACTTTGAGAACTAAAACCACACCATTAGCACATTCTGATAAACTTTCTGTAGCTGGGGGATACTGGACCAGAGGCCTCTGGGATTTCATCATTCCTCATTGGGAAACATCATCTAGTCCAACCCTAGCTGTTTTACCTGCCTTCATTAAAGAGTTGCAAGTCGACATGATCAGTGCTAGATGTCCTTCTGGAAAGATACCGCCCGTGTAATTCAGTGTGACTCCATTGGAAGTAGGATTTGCTCTAGCTGAGGCAGCCTGGCTGAATGGAGCGGGCATAGGACTGGGAATGAGGAAAAAGAGTCAGTGAGTGGCCCTGGGAAAATTACTTAAGGTGACATTTTCATGCCTGGGAGCCTAAAATTAATCACCAAAATCTACAGTTAGGCACCTAAATCAATGGCCTTATTTTCAGAGTTGCTGAGCTCCTGCAGCTCCTGTTGGTGTTGATGAGCCGGATCCAAACCTCATTGGAACCAAAGAGCATTTTTCCATTGGTTTCAGTAGCCTTTGAATCATGGCCGATGGTCCCATGAGAGCTTGAGCAAAGCTACTGAAAAATCAGGCCATTTGCTTATTGCTCCGGATGCCAGTGACAGCATGGCAAGGAACTAGCTACGCTGCCAGCATTAGAAAGGAGACAGGCATTTGTGCATGGGCCAATGGAAGTCCCAGTGTTTGGTCTTAAATCCGCAGGGTCCATCCAGTCTTTCCCCTTGGACTTCATGTTATTTGGATACCCTGGTCCCTGCTGCTCCCAGCCCAGCCCAGAGTAGGACGGATTTACAAGAGAAGCAAATTCTGCCCCCTCAGTTACAACTTCAAACCCAAATGAAGTCAATGGGGTGTAATGGAATGATTGGCCCCAGGAATTTTGCAGATAAGTTTGCCCCTCTTGTGTGTGGATGAGGAATGTGATCTCTCATTATACACATGGACTGGAAGCTCTTTGGGGACAGGAACTAGATTTCCCATACCTGCGTGTACAGGGCCTAGTACAATGGGGACCTGATCCTTGATCTCAGCCTCTCGGTGATACTACTCATAACAACAGAACCCTTTATAAAAAATAAAGTGAAAAGCAATCTCTGCATCACTCCAACCTGTGTGAGTTTTCTTCTCTCCACTCCTCTCAACAGACTTCCCCACAATCACGCCTCTATATCTCTCTCTCACACAAACACCCCTCTGTAATTTTCATTAATTGTTCGCTATATAGGTATCTCCCTGCTGTATTAATAGGCAGCAGGTTTAAAACAAATAAAAGGAAGTATTTCTTCACACAACGCACAGTCAACCTGTGGAACTCCTTGCTAGAGGATATTGTGAAGTCCAAGACCATAACAGGGTTCAAAAGAGAACTAGATAAATTCATGGAGGATAGGTCTAACAATGGCTATTAGCCAGGATGGGCAGGAATGGTGTCCCTAGTCTCTGTTTGCCAGAAGTTGGAAATAAGAGACAGGGGATGGATCACTTGATGATGACCTGTTCTGTTCATTCCCTCGGGGGCACCTGGCACTGGCCACCGTCGGAAGACAGCATACTGGGCTAGATAGACCTTTGGTCTGACCCAGAAGGGCCATTCTCATGTTCTTATGTGTTGCCTTCCAGTTAAGGAACTGACTTTAAATGCAACCCTTTGGCCGTATGTTCTTGGATGGTTGGCCTAGGGAGATCTGGTTACAGACTTCTCCAAAGGGGAGAAATTAAAGACAGCAATAAACATTTAAAAATCTGCATGCCAGAATTAGCACCCAGGAACTCCCCTGACATAATATGCAAACGCCTTCCTGATGCAGAGTTT
This sequence comes from Mauremys mutica, assembly GCF_020497125.1. Lineage (NCBI taxonomy): Eukaryota > Metazoa > Chordata > Testudines > Geoemydidae > Mauremys > Mauremys mutica. Next base: position 135,615,774 of record NC_059073.1, on the reverse strand, counting down.
CTGAGAAGAGTCAGAGAGCCTTTCGATAAATCCATTCAGCTCATTAAGAAGCTGGATATGTACCGGAGAGCATGAAAAAAAGAAGTTTCAGGGAAGATAATCAGTAGATCACTTTACAGATGGGGAACTGAAACACAGAGAACTTAAGTTATTTGCCCCAGGTCACACAGGGCATCTACCAGATCTAGGAATTGAAGCAAGGTCTCCTGAGACCATCCTTCCATCCCACTTACGAGGTATATTGTTTCATTACTGACCCAGGGCTGCTTTCGCTTATAGCAGCCACCCAACAGCTATGAAGATGCTGCTCTGCAGCTCAAGATACCCATAGTGCAAAATGCTCTGGCCACTCCCCATCTTGCACCAGCACACCCCCTCGGATCTGCAGCAGACCCCTATGGCTGAGGCCCATGAAGGCAGGGGAGGGGACAGTGGCCAGAAGTTGTGTAAGCCAGCATTGCTCATGTGCTGGAGGAATTTTCTCTGAGGCTGTTGTGGTTCCGTTACAGTCCAATACACTGCTAGAGTGGGGACCAGAATCTGGCCCAAAGTCTATACATCAAGACTGGATGTTTCTCTAAAAGATACATTCTAATTCACCCACAGGATACGGAGCTTGGTGCAGGAACCCCTGGGTGAAATGCAATGGTCTGTGTTATGCAGGAAGCTAATCAAAATGATCTCTTCTGAACATAAAATCTATGGGCCATATCCTCAGCTGATATCAATCAAAAGGTGCACTGACTTTAGTGGAACAATGGATGATTTACACCAGCTGATGATCTGACTCCGTTGATTCCAATGGAGCTACATGGATTTACACCAGCTGGTATCCTGGCCCTGAAGCTCTGACTGTCCAACCTTTTCCCTCCACCTTTCTGGGGGTGCTTTTTACACTTTACATTTCCCAGCCTCCACCCACTAGAAACCTTTTCATTGCTCACAGCTGTGATCCTTGGGGTTAAAAGAAATTACTCACGAAAGGGCAGCCTCAGGTAGAAACCAGCACCATCAGAACAAAGCCAGGCTTCTGTGGGAGACAGAACCTCAAGGATTTATTGATGAGCAGCAGATCACAGCTCTGGCTCCGGGCCCACGCTTGCCGACATTAGCAAGAGATTTATTTATGGCAGCCTGGCTAAGAACAGGAGTGGGGTTTTTTTGTTTCCAAGAGCAGAGATGTTTAGGCAGAAAGATCTGATCTCCTCATAGCTCCCCGTGCAGATTAAAGAGCTTGCATAGACTTGAAAATTAACTCAGATTAAGATGAGTTGTGCATGTCAAGTGCAATAGCTATTCTGGAATAACTCCAGATATGGATGCTCTTATTCTGGAATAAAAGTAACTTGTTTCAGTTTAGCTGCTTCTTCTAGCACATGGCTTCTGTTGGCACGAACAATGAATTAGATGTTAGGTAAGTGATATAGCCACTCTTTCATGGCAGCAGCATCCAGAGATGTCAAGCACATCCATCCACCATCAAGATGACAAGGAGGGCAGGCTGTAACTAAATGGGACCGGCTGTTTGTTCTTGAGCTCCTCAGGGGCAGGCTGGGAGCTCAAAAATCCCCAATGATAAAGATGTAAATTTACCCACCCATGACCACAATGTATCCTGTTGTACCAAAGAAGGATCTTTAGGTTCAGATGGTTGTCGAGAGGGATATGCAAGAGCTGATTTGGAGAGACTGGGGGACGCAGATCTGAGTTGTCAATCTGCCAGTAAATGGGCCATTGACCCAAAATATAGTCCTGCACCACCTGTTGCTGCTGTTCCTGAGAAAGATCATGTCTGAAGTACTATCTCAGAGTGCTACTATTTCAGAAAAGGGGCATCTTGACTATAGCCAGCATTCAGTTTAATCCACTTAATCCAGAATAAGAGTGTCCACACATGGATGCAGTGACACCAATGGCTACAATTCCCACTAAGTCTCTGAGAAAGCCATTGGCAATCATCCATAATGCATTGGTGCTTGGATCGGTGCTGGGAATTCTGGGATACAAACCCAAAGGACATTGCTGTCAACTCAGCTGACTGCAGTGCTAATGTAGAGGCAAGGCAAAGCCACAAATCCTCCAACTTGAGTGCTCAGTAGACCTGGTTAGAACATTTTTTTTTAAGTCCCTGAAAAAAATCTGATGAAATTAAACGCTGAAATTTTTTTTTTGACTAAAATGGAAATTTTGTCTATGAAAATTTGCATTCATTTGAAGAACCATTTCCTGTTGAAAAAAAATTACACTGGAAAATTTTCCATTTGTTCTAGTGCAGAGGGCAGATATGCTGTCTTCGGTTAACTACATCAAATTAACTATAGCTGATGCAACTCTCTTGTAAAGATCAGACCAGCCTGAAGGATTGGACCTGGTCTATCTGGATCAAGATTTCTTCAAGCAATTGTTCAGGGCAGCCAAAAAGGGATGGAGAGAAATGTAAGGATTCAGGATTAGTACCTGTGAAAGTGAGGGGCAAAGACAAGACATTTAGACCCCAGGATAGATTGGGTATGCAATGTGCAAATCTCCCCATGCAGTTCAACCACTGCACTTTCATCATGATCTTTACCACTGATACTCCAGTCCCCACCCCACCACCTTGCTCTCTCTCACCCACATAAGCACCCACCCACCCACACCTCTCTGTCTCTCTCCCCCCCCCCCCACACACACACCATCTTGGTCAATATACCACCATTAACTTTGACATTCCAATCCTTGGTGCCCCCTACCAATGTGCCTCAGTTCTGACCTGGAATGCCCTGGCTGTTCTCGTCTCTCCTTAGAGCTCTCCTCAAGGTTGATCTCATGAGGCAAATGTCCTGATTAACGTGCACACCCCTCACTCTTCTGCAAGGAAGGAGCAGGATGACAACTCAATGAAGGGTTAGCAGCCACGAAACAATGATGCTCCAGATAATCAGGTGAGAGACAGACTTTCCCTTTAAGGATTTCCAGACTGGAACTGGCAGAGGAGACTGCGGAGCTAGCTGGCCTTGGCAGGGACTGGGTAGAGGAGCTAGCAAAGAGCCTGGCTGAGGGTACTGACCTGCCTGTTCTTGGCAGGGTGATTATTGGAAAGAATTGTACAACTATCCCAGCACCCCCTGCTCTTTCTACACATCTGAAAAGAGAATCTTCATGCCGTGCACCCTCCTCCCTGACACCTTGTTGGCACTCGTGCATTTGCAAAACAACCAGCTAACATAAGGCGAAGATAACCTGGGACATTAGACCAGAAAAAACTGCTGCCTGCATGACTCACTGTGCACCTAAGCTCTTTCAGCTGAACAAACAAAACCTCATCTCCTTTGGAGTGTGCCTGAAGAAACCACTTGTGGTAGAGAATAAATGTTTTAACAGACCAGGAGATCAAGAGGAAAGAAAACACACAATGCAAGAGGGTTTTTTTCTATCTGTTCCCCCATTCAGCTTTCTCTAAATGATGCACGTTTTCCTTTGTTTATTACAGGAAGACCCAATTACTAACATTTAGTTCCAACCATTGGAATATTTGAAACCTATTGTTCTGGGATCATTCACAGGGAAGTAGGCAGAGCAGCTGAAAGGACCTTCTCCAGTTCCATCTAGGGAGGACAGACTACCAACACTATTACCAAGGGTTGCTTAGCATGAGAAGGTTGCATTTCTCCCTTGCTCTGTGGCTGCAAGACATGTGAGTGAGAGCAGTTGCACCAAAGCATTAGAATCTGGCACATGTTCCGATCACGTGGCAAGGTGAAAGAGGAGAGGAATCGCTACTTTCCACGCAGCATTCGGTGCCCGGTGCTGTGGTCCTTTCTGAAGTTTTGGATGGTAATTAACCCTCAGAGCATTCACTACCAACACAAATGTTTCCAAGGCACATACTGAGCATGTAATAGTGAGACGTAGCATGAAGCTGAATGCAGAGAGGCTGAGAGGATAGAAAAAGAGAGTGTGATTGCCAGAGAGGCAGGGTTACCCTGACTTGCCCTGGCAATGAGACTCAAAATAACACAGAGCAGCAGACAAGCCTCTGCATTCAAACCACAAGGGATTGGAGTTCTGGTGCAAAGCGTCATGGCTTTTAGAAAGGTCAAGGAAGATGTTGAGTAGGGGCAGGTTGGTTGATACTGGGGGACTCACAATGGGGCTACAACCAGCTTTTCACGTCTCAATCCAGCCCAGTTTGGTAATGATTGAGAGCTGATTCTCATCTGGAGTGAAACTCACCCCTTGGCAGAGAAGCTAGCACAAGAGCTAAGTCCCATTTAAACCTTATCTGGAGAGTTTAAGTGGTCATAGGCCTTGGGCCAGATCCTTAGCCAGCATAAATTAGCTTAACTCCATTGACTTCCAGTTGAAGATCTAGCCCACCCTGGTGGCCCTCTGCACTAGAAGGAATTGTACCCCTCATGCCTAGTCAGTAGTCTTTGCTGGTAGGTTTCAGTCCAGTTCCTACTAGATAGAAGTCCATATCTCAGAAATGCTGATTGCTTCCTTCAGCATAGAAGTAATGGACAAAGTTTCCACTCTAATTGTACAACACAATTCATAAGAACGGCAATACTGGTCAGACCAATGGTCCATCTATCCCAGTATCCTGTCTTCTGACTGTGGCCAGTGCCAGAAGCTTCAGAAGGAATGAACCAAAAATGGCAATTATCAAGTGGTCCATCCCCCTGTCGTCCACTCCCAGCTTCTGCCTGTCAGAGGCTAGGGACACCCAGAGCATGGGGTTGCGTCCCTGACCATCTTGGCTAATAGCCATTGATGGACCTATCCTTCAGGAACGTATCTAATTATTTTTAACCCGATTACAACATCCTTCACAACATCCCCTGGCAATGAGTTCCACAGGTAGACTGTACCTTGTGTGAAGAAGCACTTCCTTTTGTTTGTTTCAAAATTCAAATCCCAGAGAAGTCCATGGGAATGTTTCCATTGGCTCCAATTTGGATCGGGTAACTGCCAGGGTCAGGGTGGAGGGACACGTAGGCAAAGGGGGCCTGTTCTGGTGAGAGGATATCAGCCATCTGTCTCCAGAACTTTCTGTTAGCCTGGTCTCTTTCAAAGCCAGTGAAGAGAAAATTCGATAGAGACGTCACTGATGTTCTGAATTAAAGTTTTCCAAACATGCATTTAATTTGGAATTAATGGGACAATTTTTCCTATGTTAATTGAAAGAAAAAATGATTATTAAACACAGATTCACTGGGCTCTGACAACTAGGTAGTAAATATCCATCTAGCACATGGCTGCTAATTCCCAATAAATATGTTTCTTTCAATAACCAGCTGGTTTTAATTTAACAAACAAATAGCTGTCTGGTGAAATCTGAATTAACTGGGTGTTTGGAAATCTTAATGGAACATAGCAGTCTCACTCCAGCCCCCACACCCACACACCCTCCCGACAGCCTGAGGATCCTTCCGACACAGCATGGGGATGGGAAAGGCCAACGTGGCTCTACAATCTTTCCTTCTGGCCAATATATAAGCAGGGCTGAATGGCTCTTCAGGACCCATTCCAAGCCAACCCCCCCCCCCACACACACACCCCTTAATTACTTAGTACTGTGGTCTGCACAGCGCTTGCTGGTGGTGTGCAGAAAGCTGGCTGGCCACATAGTGCTGGTTCCCCCTCCTTTCCAGTGGTTAAATTACATTAAAGGAAGCGAATACATCCCTAATACGATTTTTGCACATGCAATTGCAGTAGTTGGCACAGAGACATTATTTGATTGCTCTGGGCAAAGGAATAGGGGCAGAGCAATGGTGAATGGGAGGGGCCAGGTGATGAGTGAATGTCTCCTGGATGCCTTCCCAGTGTATCAAGATGCGATGCCCAGTATGAAAAGTCTGACCAATGTTAAGCATCACTCCCCTGGCCATGGAAGCAGGAAGCACTGCTGCTGGGGATACAAACTGTGCTTTACTCCTTAGTCTTTGTTTTCCAATAATAATCATAAGGATCGTTACACTTTTCCCTTCTCTAACCCCTCCCTTGTGAGCCTCTCAAAGTGCTTTACAAACAATCAATTCCACCTCACGGCCATCCCCTTCCCCCTATAAAGTCAGTCAGTATCATTATCCTCCTTATACAAATGGGGGAAACTGAGGCACAATAAGGAGGCCATGTCTGTGGCCGATCTAGGGATTAAACTGAGGATCCTTGACTCCCTGGGCCCTTCCTCCCCTCTCCTTTTGTTTTTGGGGAGGAGAAAAAAAAACAGACTAGTCCCTTTCACGGAAGCAGCAGTAACTCCATAGACTGCCTCGGCTCTGTAGTCCCATTGTTTGCGGCTGTTCATTTATTTTTCTTTTCATTTAGCTCCCGGCTTTGCAGCACAGGCCTTATCACAGTGCGAGAGGCCGAAGAAATTTACTTCCAGTCATGAGGAGAGTGCAGCAATAAAGACAATAAAGTGTCTCCATCAGCTGAACAGCTCTCTGCAGGGAAGGGGGAAAGTGGTCCAAATTATGCCTGATAGGAAACTTAGCACTCCACAGTCTCCATCTAGAGTGCAATCACATTGCTACTGAATCAAGGCCTTTGTTTCCCATTAATGACCCTGTTGCATACAGTAGGTATTCTTGGCTGGTGCCGTTATGCCTCCAGGTTATTGTTTTAAATTTGAGTCATTACAACAAATTACTGTACTTAGCGCCCTTCACGACGTTCTATGGATGTGTGTTGTCACTCAGGCATCTCCATTAGAGTTTATATTTGGAGCTGGTGAAAAAACACAGGCTACACCCCCATACACATGTACACTCCACCACACAGACACATGCAATGCAGTCATGGTACATTCATCATGGTTTGCAAGAGTATGCTGGGGACATGATATTCCGCCCACCCAAAACACAAGCAACCAACCAACAGCTCCTGCCCTTGTGCTGTGTCTGTCTGACCTCGTTTGTCAGGTTGTGGCAAGGGCCGGAGCCAGCAGAAAGGGATGGGTAAATCATTAGTAATTTGCATTTCATTCAAGGATCTCAAAGCACTTTCCAAATTATACTTTATCCCTTCTTAGGATCTACCTGCCCACTTCTGTAACAGGAATATCAGGCTTTCATATTACAATTTTCATCCTTGTTATTTGTACAGCAGCAGCATGTAGGAGCCACAAGAGCCTATTATGCTAGGTGCTGTACAAACAGAACATTAGCCTCTCAAGGTGCTTCACAAAGGAGATCAGTATCCTTATCCCCATTTAACAGATGGGGACACTGAGGCAGAGCAACTTGCCGGACCTGCCACAACAGGGTCAGGAATAGAAACTAGGTCTCCTGAGTCTCAGTGCAGTGCTCTATCCATGAGGCAATGCTGCCTTGGAGATAATGGGGTGTCTGAGCATTAAAACATTAAACATTAAAACATTAAAAGACTTCACAGCACCCCCTTGCCAAAGGGCAGTGTTAATCCCTGTTTTAGAAAGGAGAATTTAGGCACAGAGAGATTAAATGACTTACCCAAGATCACAGGGGGAGTCAGTGGCAGAGCTTGGAAGAGAGCCCAGGCATCTTGACTCCCTGTCCCATGCGGAGTCTTCTAGACCAAAATTGCCAAAGCCAATTTCCATGTCTAATTCACTAGTTGATGGGCTGCTTGATTCTTTGAAGCTTAAGCAAAATAAACATGCATAAGGTTAGACCTGGAAGATACAGTTGCTGTCAAACTGGGCACAGCCAGGCTCCTGTAGCCTGCACCCTCTCTGCCTCCCCAGTCCACTTCTGCTCAGAGAATGTCAGCAGATTAAATGAATACACAAGACCTTGCCAAACATCATGCAAACCTGTTTAATCAGAAAATTGCCTCTTGACCAGTCTGGGCCTTCCCAGCTGTCAGGAGGATCCCTGCCTTTGTGAAAGGGTCACAGCAGCGCGTTGTTAAATATTTCTTTACTAAATCCGAGTGTCACAGATACAGTCTCAGCCTGTTTGCTTGTTGCAGAGCACAAGCCGTGACCTGCAAGGTCCTGGAGCTGTGACACCTAAGTGAGAATGAATTGCAGGCACTGCAAAGAGAAGTGATGATCAGATGCAAGGTTACACATCCTCCCGCAGACCCTCCTCCCCCGCTGGCGTAAACTCTCCACACTTTCCTCTCTCGCTAGGCCTCTGTGGGCAGGATTCCCTTGCGTGCAAATGAACCAAGTCAAAGTCAAGCAACCTCGCCACTGCTAAGCTGCCCAAATAACAGTACAGTCACGTGCATTTAGTAACAATTGTGAATATTGTGTTGTATGTCCCCATTAATGAAAATATATATGTTACCTAATAAGAGCAATGGGAGCTGCCCCGTTGAGAACAGGGTGGGAGCCCAGTGCATGAGAGCTACTATTGGGGCTAGAGTTTGCTGAGTAAGTTATGCTGGCCTCTAGCTAGGTACTGAGGAGATCTCTGCCTGCGAGAAGCTCCTAAAGCAGAGGGTTAGACTTTCCAGAATAAACAATGTTCTCTTTGGAAAACTGAGTCTTGTGATTAAGGGTGTAACACTAGCAACTAGAAACTGCACCAGGGCAGGTTGGCAGAATGGCCCAACTGGGGCCTTTACAGCTCTAGATTCTAACAGCCTCACTGGGACCTGATATTTGGCTGGTTTGTTCCTGGACACACATAACACCCTCCTCATTGGTGGAAGACCAAGTCCCCCTTCTCCTGGCTCTACAGGAGGCCAGAGTTCCCTTCCTGCTCCTCCACTAGGTAGAATCTGCCTGACACACTCTGCCAGCTCTGGGCAACCTTGCTGGGCAGGCTGGGGAGCAAGAAGAGCAACCTACATAATGCTGGGAGCCTGAGACTTCCAGAGTGATGGTGGGCGACACGGGCAGCGGCAGGAGGCTGTTTGGTGTGGATAACGTGCCTGGGGATGCCGTGTGAACTGAGGGCAGAGGGTGGCTGGATCTTGAGCAGAAGCTCAGAGCAGAGGGGCAGTTTGTAATATCTACAGTAAGATTAATGGAAACACAATGTGAAGTGTGAGAGATCCTTCAAACAGATAAGAGCCCTGGCAAACAAAGGATGTAGCAGCCCACCCTTAGAGTCAGCCTAATATATTGCGCACACGGAGAAGCCCTCATTATTATCATCATCATCTTCATCTCTGGGTACATGTGACTCAGGCTTGGTTTCTGTATGTAACCCATGCTAATACAATGTAGTGCTTTGTCCCCCTCCAGCCTACTTCTAAAGACAGACAGGTCTGCTGCTGCCTGGGAGAGAGGCTTTTCAGATGGTGGAAGCTTCTGCTTTTAGACCCAGAGATCCCAGGTTCAATCCCATCCAACAACCCCCACGGCCCCTGTCACCCAAGGGGCATTGCTAGCTGTGGGCAGCAGGATGCCTTTAGAACCCCTCAAGAGGAGTTACACATTACTGTTCACATTTGCTTACAGCAGTTTAGTCTAGCATCTAGCACATGGCACTCTGAACTCTTGGGTTCTTCTCTTGCTAGCTCTGGCACCGATTCAGTGTGTGAGCCCACCCCCATGACTGGACCCTCTGTGCACTTCATTTTACTCCTCTGGAAAAAACATGTAAAGGAGTTTTTACTCTACATCTCCTCAGACATTGAAGGAGATACATTATTGGCCAGATCCTCAGCTGGTGCAAATAAGAGTTGCTCCAATGCCTGGTCCTACATAAGTGCAAACCAATGTATACATCCCAGTGGTATGTGCACACCAACACCCTACGCAAAACACACCATTGGAAATGTTCCCAATTGACAGATTGTGCTGCCTGGCCACAATAATTCATGTATCTACAGCATAGCAAATTTTCAAAACCTGGTATCTGGTGGAGGGCCCCAGACTTTAATTATATCTTATTTCACAGCTGCAGTCAATTCCTGCTACAGCTTAATAACCAGGTTGCATGAGCCATGAACATTTTTTTGTTAATTTTCCTCAGGAAAATTGAGTTACTACCACCATTTTGGCAGAAATGCTTATCATAACAATTATGACAAAGTGGTGAGAAATTGAAAACATCTGCAACAACAAACTTTGGGACAGAGTGATCGTCAGTCAGTCTAGGAGAGGCTTGAAATGTGCTTTTCAGGGCAGGTAGGTGCCTTTGGATTTTCTTTTCTCATTGAACAATGGAAAATGTATTTCAGATGAAACATCATTTGAGATGAGTTTGACCTGCAGATAAATGAGGGCATTCTCTCCTCGATGCTTTTGCATAAATCTGACTTATGTTTATTGAAAGTCATGCAACACTGTGAGATAGTTTAGGACAGAAAGAGAAGCCAACCATAGGTAGGGATGGTGGATTTGTGGTTAAGGCAATTGACTGAGCCTCAGGAGATTTGAACTCAATTCCTGGCTCACTTCGGGCAAAATTTTCCAAAAGGGCTCAAGTGATATAGTACTCTAAGATACATTATTTTCCAAAGTGACTTAGAAACTTAATTTCCAATGAGATTTTGGCTCCTAATAGGACTTAAGCACCTAAATCAATTAGGCACTTTTGAAAGTTTTATCCTTCATCTCTGTGCTTCTGTTCCCTCACACTTTGCCTGTTATGTCTATTTAGATTGCAAAGTCTTTAGGGACAGGGGCTCTCTTATAGGTATATCCAGCACGGTATAATGAGGTGCCAATTTTGGTTGGGGCTTCTAAGCCCCTTATTTATAGCAATACAGCATGGAGGCATTGGAACACAGTAATGGCTTTATTGTAAAACAATAAATAAATAAGAAGCCATTTGAACCATGCTAGAGCACTGATTCTGCACTAAGTCAGAGGCAGAGTCCTACTGAATCCGACATTTTTTCAACTTCTTTCATCAAAATTCTGATGGGCCAAAAATTTCAACCAACTCTATTGGGCTGAAAAAAATAAGTAGGGAAAGTAAAATTCACAGAAATGTTGAAAACAGAAAATATTTTTATATTGACTTTTCATCCAAATTTGGAGCTTAAATGAATATTTGTAAAAATTTGAAGAATTTTCACCACCTCTAGATCCAACTGCCTGTGGAGGCTAGCCATTAACCCTAAAGTTAAAGTCTTGGGGGTGGAACTGGCTTTTATTGTTGTTGTTTCCTGTGTGTTTGCACAGTTCCTAGCACAATCAGGCTTTGATCCCTGTCTGGGTACTACTTTAAGGCATTCTTCAGAATATTTGGCAATGGCAGATCACATTTCCAAAAGGCTAGCTTTCCAAAGACTGGCTACAGTTTGGTAAGGAAGATAATGAGGTATCATTGACATATCATTTCTGCTACTACTTTCAGTATAAACTTCTCAGTTAGATACTTATTTAATGACTTCAGCACTCCCTTTCAGCTTTCTGAGCCAGACCCAGCAGGACTAACTTGCAGGAAAATCTTAAATCACAATAACTGCATCCTCACAAACTGCACATATATAAACCTGTCTGGGCCTCTTATCACTGCTGGTCTCTCATTGCGAGTCGGAGTGCTGTGAGGTGCAGGGCTGAACCGCACCTTCATACCACCATCTGAGTTCTGCAAGGTGCCAACAGTTGTAAAACTCATTAATAGATTGTTATTTTAATGAATTCACTGCAAATGGGATTCAAATGAACTTAAATAGCAAAGACTCCGATTGATCAAAACAAATCACCCAAGACAAAAAAGAAAACAGGATGAGGCAGAGGTGTGATTTTGAAGACGTGATTTTCATAATTTATTTCCCCCACTCTCGTTGTGAGATGATTCAGTGAAAAGTCACATTTTGATTTTGTTGGTTAAGAGACCTGAGGTGTTTAACCACCATGAGATGTTCTGCATCTAGCATCCTTAAGTTGCAGGCACCATGACATGAAGCCGCTTCACACACAGCCTCCCAGAAACAGCTACTAAATGCTCGTCAAACAAAAGAGGAGTGTGCTTTTGTCAGTTTCAAACTCAGGCTTTGGCTACACTTACACTTCAAAGCGCTGCCGTGGCAGCGCTTTGAAGCGCTAAGTGTAGTCAAAGCGCCAGCGCTGGGAGAAAACTCTCCCAGCGCTGTCCGTACTCCACCTCCCTGTGGGGAATAACGGACAACGCTGGGAGTGCGGCTCCCAGCGCTGGGGCTTTGACTACACTGGCGCTTTGTAGCGCCGCAATTTGCAGCGCTGCAGAGGGTGTGTTTTCACACCCTGCTGCAGCGCTGCAAATTTGTAAGTGTAGCCAAGCCCTCAGATATGAGAGAGACAAGGAGGGGGAAGTGATACTTTTTATTGGACCAACTTCTGTTGGTAAGAGACAAGCTTTCGAGCTAAAACACAGCTCATCTTCAGATCAGATGTGAGGCAGCCCACGGGGCAGAGATGGAGGGCTGAGAGTAAGGTCTTGTCTGCTTGGGAAAGTGAATTTAAACCCATATACTTATACCAGTATAACCACCCCCACTCCTTGTAGATGTTCTTGTTCTGGTTTAAGTGTAAACCCCTCCCCAGGCAGGCATGCTCAGTCCAAGCACAAGCACATACGATATACAGCTGTATCTACACCTGTATAACCAGATCAGTATAGCTACAGTGGTAGAACAGGTAAAATATTCCCATGTAGGAAAGGCCTAAGATGGTCCCTGTCCTGAAGAGTAGACAATCTCATATTCTATGTACAATAGGGCCCAGATCTCAGGATCATTAGGCATTACCATAATACAAATAGAAATGAATAGATAAATACATAGAACCCAGGTGTCCTGACTCATCTATTCTCACCTCTGTCACTGGCTCACTATGTAACCTTGGGAAAGTCACTGTACCTCTCTCTCTATTCCACTTGTAAAATGGAGTTAACAAGGATTTGATTATTATGCTTGGTCAATGGATTCTTTGAGATCCTTGGGTAAAAGATAACAGGTAAATTCAGAGCATTTTTAAAAGACTAAGTCAAGAAATTTTCAGCAACTAGCTTCCCATTCCCGCTCCCAAAAAAGCTTGTGAAAAATGCTTATTTTGTTTGATTTTTTTTCTATTAATTTTGTTAGCTTTCCTTTTGCATGAAAACTGGAAGTTTTCTGGGAAAAGAATCTTTTTTTAAAAAAATCATAAAAAAAATACTATTTCTTGACTGTCTCTAATAACTAACACTCCCTTCCTTGTGGGGAAGGGAGGTTTACTTCCTACTGAAGCCCCTACATATATCTTGCCTTTGATGCAGCATGTTTAGGGGGGGTGGGGGTTAAACCACTATTAAATTGGGACATTTGGTCATTGGGCCTGTGCTTTAGTTACACTGTGCCACACCTTGCAGTCTTTGTTCATGTGAACTTCCATGGATCTCAGAGGGGATAGATCTACTTCCCATATGGAGATGGGAGCCAGATGAGCCTCTAGCACCATTCCTCAGACCTATGGATCTTCTATGAACATAAGGGATCAAATTCTGACCTCTGCTCAGCCCCATGCCAGCAGTGGATCCAGCCCTCTGTGGGAATCCTTGGGTGGTGTGGTGCTACCATAGAGGCTTCTGTGCCACCCCATTGGTGCCAACAATGTAGGAACATGTTGGGAGAACAGGTGTGGAAGGCAGGATGTCCCATCAACTAAGTGATCACCCTGCCAGCGGAACCCTTGGCACTGGCAGAAGCTGACAAAGTTGAGTATCCCACAGGCTAGTCTACTTTATGCCAGGGCCCAGCCCCAGAATCAAGGGGGCATAATGCCCCCTCTCCCACCCCATTCCCAAGCTATGCCAAGTGCAGGTGGACAGAGTCCAGGATTGAGACCAGGAAGAGGAGTGACAGTGCAAGGGGATGCACATTTCCTTTTCATTCTGCCAAATATCTGTCCAGCCTCACCAAATCTCCCTGCAAGAGGACACAGTGGCAAGAGGTCACAGTGGGGACTCAGTGCATCATAACTAAGTAAACTGGTGGGTGTGACCAGTTCATGGGCTCTCTATTATAATGTTTTAAAGCTGCCTCTGAGGAAAAATTCAAAGCCAGACTTCCTGGGCAGAGAGGCAGAAATGAAGAAAAGCAAAACTGAAGAAGAGAGAAAGATTCTCTCTACGCTTTGCACCCAGTGGCCTAACAAGAGCTAGTCAAGGATGGGAACTCTCCAGGGTGCTGAAACACAGCAAAGGATTCTATAGTCTGGAGTATTTATTAGTCTCAGAAAAGAGCAATTCTATAACTTGGCCCAGGATCAGTGAAGCTGGTGATCACAGAGGGATTTCAAAGGGATTCACTGAGAACAGAAGAGCCTGTGTCCTCTCTGCTCCACTGACATTTGTATTAAAACTCAATGCCTAAAGTTATCTGCATTTCATTATTATGGGGCTTTATTTTGACAAGTGCTGAACACACTCTGATTTCCTGCTGTGATCAGTGCTCACAGCCTCCTGGCATTCGCTGATAGTAATAAAATGAATAAATAATTACCTTAAATGTAAACAAAGCCTTTTTCATCCCAAGATCCCCTAAGAACCACAGACCGGATCCAAAGCCCATTACAGTTAATGGGAGTCTTTCCACTCATTCCAGTGGGGTGTGGCTCAAGTGACCCTCAGCTGGTGTAAATTGACATCATTCCATTGAAGTCAATAGTGCTATAGCAATTTACACCAGTTGATTATCTGGCCCCATATGCATATAAGAATCATTTTGCCCCTGCTATGGAAGACCATTGCGCAGCACCTAGTACTAGAGTGTAGGAGTTGCAGGAAGGGATATTTTGTCCAAGCCCCTACCCTTTCAAAAAAATTCCATCAGGCCTATTCTATGAAGGTTGCTGTACTGAACCATCATCAATCATCATCATCATCATCATGAGATGACTTGCACTCACAATCCCTGGCCTAGGAGAGCAATGCCTGAGCCATCCAACCACCACCCACTTTTCTATTCATAGCAGACAGGCCTTACTTGAAAGACCAACATGGAACTTCATACAACAGCCTCTAACTAATATGGGGGCAAGCAAGAATTTTTTCTTGAAGACAGATTATTTCAGAATTGCCTTTGGCAGATTTTCCTATACCTTTTTTCTGAAGTGGCTGGTACTGGCCAATGTCAGACAGGATACTGCACTAGATGGATCTCTGCTCCAATCTAATGTGGCAATTCCTATTTAGCGACCTTGGGGAAACGGAGGCAGAACTGACCTTGCTTGGATTTGAATTCATGATTGCAAAGAAGCCTAAGTGTTTCATAACTTTTGCTTTGGACACTCAAGCCATATCCCCCAGCATCGTATAATTTCCAGACAGCCTTGAGGAAGAGGATAAAATTCACAAATCACATCCAGAACAACTACACAATGCAAGGGAGCCCTGACAAAAATAGCTGACAAAAGGCACAGCTAGAGTGGAATGTGCTTGACTACGTCACCTGTTTTTACCATACTTCCAGTCTGAGACCTAGGCATAGATTTTTGAAGGTATTTAGCTGCCTAATTTCCATTTACTTCAGGGGGAGTTAGGCACCTAAATACTTTAAAAATCTGGGCCCTAGTCTCCACTAGAAAAGGATTGGCTGGTATAACTATACTAATAGAGCTGTACTGGCAAATGCTCCTAGTGTAGACGCAGCTTTATACTACAAAGTGCTCTTGTCATTATAGCTTATACCAGCGCCAGGAATGAAAGAAAGAGCAAGAGCATTTTTTTGCTGCTATAACTGTGACTTCCCTAGGACACTTGCTTGTGTAAAAATATTGTTAGAAAAATAATCTCACACCTGACAAACATTGTTATACCAGCAAAAGTTTTAAGTATAAAACTGGCTGGATGTTCCTTAGGTCTTCTAGGAACCTGAGCAGAAGACACTGATATATCTTCTCCTCGTAGTTCAGGGGCTGAAAGGATCCCACTCAGCGGGTGCTAGCATCTAACAGCGGCAAGGATAAACTTTATAGCCCCATCATCTTCAAATGTAATTCAGTTTATTGCCACAATTGTCTCCACTGCTTTGTTCAAACTAATATTTTGCTACTTAACACGGCAGGAGTCAAATGAGTGTTTGAAATCTATGTCGGATCCAAGCTACTGCCTTGAAGTAGGCAGGAGGGCCATTGAAACTACGTATCTAGCACCTGTAATTTAACATAATTGGCCAATGGACTTCATTGTTCCACAACGC
This sequence comes from Mauremys mutica, assembly GCF_020497125.1. Taxonomy (NCBI): domain Eukaryota; kingdom Metazoa; phylum Chordata; order Testudines; family Geoemydidae; genus Mauremys; species Mauremys mutica. The sequence continues at coordinate 135,599,733 of NC_059073.1, read as the reverse complement.
AAATGAAAGATCATTAATGTGGCAGTAAAAGAAAGGATAGGAAGGGGAAAAAGACTTAGCAGAAGATGGCTTAATGCTTTCAGGGGAGATTGGCATTTCAGCTTGTGCTCCAACATGCACTTGGCTCACTTCACTGAGATATTGAGAGAATGAAGGATAGTGGTAGTTATGAGCACCATGACAGCAATAATGAAGATTATACTTGCCAGTGTAAGACCTGTTCTCCTGCCTCCCATTCAGAGAAATCTCCTTGCCTGCCTTGTTCTTCTAATGACACTTCTCATGCTAACATGAGAGCCAGCACCAATGCAGAATGACATTGCACCTTTTGGCAGTAGTCTTTGGTTTGGGAAGTGCAGGGCTAGGAAATCAATATTTAAAGCCTGGTTCCTATGCCTTTTGAAACATCTCAAAGCTATTGACCTGCCACAAGGCAACAGTGTTTCATCAGAACAGAACAGAACTTCATCACATCTGGCTGGACAGCTGTTTGTGTTATTTAACTGATTGTCACCATTGGAGCACATCCATGCTGGAAGTCAGCCAGCACGGATGCCCACCTTGCCAGGATGTTGAACTCTAAAGCTTGGATGGATGGTGAGGTGAGTGGTTCCGTGCTAGGGGGCTATCATGGAAAGGAACTAGAGTTATCAGAGAGACAAGCAGCAGCCTGCATGGGGCTTAAGTTGTAAGGGGGCAGACTTGTAAAAACTGAGGCTAGCATCATGTGGTTATGCTGGAATAGCAGGGGCACTGCAGGGTAGCCCAAATAGCAGGAGATGCTGCATTTGAGGGCATTGGCAGAGCAGTGTAAGGGCCCAGAACTGAAATGGGAGAGGATGTGTAAAAGTTCACATTTGAGAGGCATCAGCAGATGGCTGCATGTAGTGCCAGGGCAGCCCAGGGAACCTAGAACTGGAGAAGCTGGGGAAGGTTCTGTTCAGGACAGGGGCCCAGGCCTTGGTATGAAGGAGCAGATGACAGGAGCAGCATGTTGAGGTGCCATTCAGGACTGAGGGGCATTGGCAGAGCAGTGAGAGGAAGATAAAGCTATAATAGCAGGGAAAGATGCCATTGCGAATTTAAAGGTATTGGCAGAATAGCACAGGAGAAGTTTGCTCAATGCCTGCCTTCCTTACGCCTGACTCTTTAGCAGTTCAGTACATCTTTCAAACGTGATTCAGGCTGTCCCTGATCAGGAATAAAAAACCTGAATGTCAAGACACTCTAGACAAAAAACAACAATAATGCATCTCAACCTTGTTACCTTGGCTCCGGTTCACTTTCTGTGCCTTTTGAAGAAGGCTCTATGACTCCATCTTTCAGTCCAATCTGGCATTAAAAATAAACTGTTATTCTGCTACAGGTTTCTCAGGTACAAAAGCAGCGAGGAAGTGCTTTGTAATTTATTTGAAAGAAAAGTTATTTTATTTTTAATCCTCTAAGAAACACATTTTTCCCCTCTGCATCGTGCCAATATCTCTGGGATTTTATTTAATTTAAAAAAATTAATGCACAGAACAGAACATTGCCATAGAACAAAGTAAAGGATTTGTTTTTCTCCCAGTGAACAAAGTAAGCTGACAGACAGACAGACATTCTTCCACCTGAAGTATGTACCAGATATTTTTTCCTCACTCCCTCTTTGAGGCTTTACTTAAAAAAGTGTTGTGAGGGTGCCATTAAAAAACCAAGACCCTGCATATGTCTTTGCATACCTCTGATGCCTCAGCCAACCTGAGCTCTGTTTGGAGATTAACCCTTCAAACACTGGAGTTTTTCAGGCCAAGTTAGCAATTCATGTCGGGGAGTACTCAGCCTTAGCAGAAGTGTTGGCAGAAACCACAGTATTGGGATTCAAAGGAGGGGGGGGGGAATATGGAGGAGCATTGTATCCAAGCCATTGTAGATGCATTGACATCAATAGAGCTATGCCAATTGTCCAAGGCCTTCGCACCTTAAAATCTCAAAACAGAGTTTAAGTGGGGTTAAGGGCCTATTTTGAGGGTGCACTAGCCCTCTGAACAGGGGAGAATTTCACCCTTAGACTGACAGTATCTTGGGTTAGAAATAGGGTTAGATATTTAGCTACAGTCATTCTTATCTGCAGGTGGAACTGAACACCAACCTTTGGGTCAACATGCCTGAAGTTTCCCCTCGAGGAAAGCACATTGGCCATATCCTAGATGTGGGGATACCATTCAATATAATGCAAGAGAACAGTCCCTGAGGAGTCTGTGGCCGGTTTTGTTCAACATCTTCATTAATGATCTGGAGGATGGGATGGATTGCACCCTCAGCAAGTTTGCAGATGACACTAAGCTGGGGGGAGAGGTAGATATGCTGGAGGGTAGGGATAGGGTCCAGAGTGACAGACAAATTGGAGGACTGAGCCAAAAGAAAGCTGATGAGGTTTAAAAAGGACAAGTGCAGAGTCCTGCCTTAGGACGGAAGAATCCCATGTACTGCTACAGGCTGGGGACCGACTGGCTAAGTAGCAGTTCTGTAGAAAAGGACCTGGGAATTACAGTGGGTGAGAAGCTGGATATGAGTCAATAGTGTGCCCTTGTTGCCAAGAAGGCTAGCGGCATATTGGGCTGCATTAGTAGGAGCATTGCCAGCAGATCGAAGGAAGTGATTATTCCCCTCTATTCAGCACTGGTGAGGCCACATCTGGAGTATTGCATTCAGTTTTGGGGCCCCCAATACAGAAGGGATGTGGACAAGTTGGAGAGAGTCCAGCGGAGGGCAACGAAAATGATTAGGGGCTGGAACACATGACTTATGAGGAGAGGCTGAGGGAACTGGGTTTGTTTAGTCTGCAGAAGAGAAGAGTGAGGAGGGATTTGATAGCTGCTTTCAACTACCTGAAAGGGGGGTTCCAAAGAGGATGGAGCTAGGCTGTTCTTAGTGGTGGAAGATGACAGAACAAGGAGCAATGGTCTTAAGTTGCAGTGGGGGAGATTTAGGTTGGATATTAGGAAAAACTATTTCATTAGGAGGGTGGTGAAGCACTGAAATGGGTTATATAGGGAAGTGGTGGAATCTCCATCCTTAGAGGTTTTTAAGGCCTGGCTTGACAAAGCCTTGGCTGAGATGATTTAGTTGGTGTTGGTCCTGCTTTAAGCAGGGGGTTGGACTAGATACCTCCTGAGGTCTCTTCCAACCCTAATCTTCTATGATTTTATGTCTACAGTGTTTGATTTCCATGTGATTGGAAAGGTAGACCAGGCAACCTTCATTAAACATTTCTGAGTGATATTTAATACTATGACACTATGCACATTTCAGACACTAACTGGTTGCTGAAAGTAAAGACTGCAAGCATCACATTGATCAGAAATAATATATCCCAGAAGCACAAAGAGGTCCTAGCTGAGACTGTACTAGGTTCTGTACAGAGACACAGAGAAAAGAATCCCTGTGAAGAGCTTACAATCTTAGTGGATAATGCAGAGACACAGTGAGGGGGGAAGTGATTTGCCCAACATTACCTGGCAGTATCAGAAATAGAAACCAGGAGCCATGTTTTCAGCTAAAGTAAGTTGTTATAGCTCTGTTGACTTCCCATTTTTGAGCAAACAGGATTAGTCCTTCTCCATCTAATGTATTTATATGGCCCTCATTACTAGAATATCTGAGCATCTCACAAGACCCCTGCGAGGTAGGGCAATGCTGCTACCTGCATTTTACAGCTGGAGAACTGAAGCACTGAGAGACTAAGCAGCTTCCCCCAGCTCACAGAGGAAGTCTGTGGAAAAATAAGACCTGAACCAAGGTCTCCCAAAGCTTAGGGTAGCACTCTAACCATTGGACCATCTTTCCTCTCTCAATCATGCCTGACTTGCTTGAGAGTGCTAGGCCATGCATAGAAGCCCTCTCATTTACCCAACAGTACATTTCCTATTCTCCTCATTTATTAAGTCCACAGATACTTTACCCTTCCCTCTGCCAGGGGAGGCACAGATCCTGGGAATGTGAGGCATTTCAGGGTTCTACTTGTGGCTCTAAAATGATGGAGTGACCCTGAGAAAACCCCTTCCTTTTACATACAAGGAAAATTCTGTTCTCATGTATGCTGCTGCAAATGCAAGCTCCGTCAGCCTGACTGGACTGACTCCAGGTTTATGCTGTTATAAAGGAGAGGAAAATGTGGCCCCCTTCCTCAGTTTCACCACTCAGTTAAGTGTGACATATATTGTTTTGAAACACTGAAAGTCATTGTGTGACTACAGGATGTTAATATTAGTGTAGTTACCATAATGGGAACAGTGATTAGGTGCTATTTGTGCCAGAGAACTCATGTGTGCAGAAATGATATGGTTACCATAATGAAGGGGAGGAGGGGACATTATCAGCAATACATTTGTAGAGAAGGATGGCGAAGTGCCCTCCCAAACTACCTCTTGCTTTACCCTTTTTTTAATCCATTACAGTAGCACTTAGAGGTACCAGTTGAGAACAGAGCCCCCTGGTGCTAGGTGCTGTCCATATATACACCCAGTCCCTGCTACAGAGAGCTTACTGCCTGAATAGACAAGGAAGAGGAAACGCAAGGAGAGGGGAAGTGACTTGCCTGAAGTCACATGGAAGGTCAGCAGCAGAGCAGAGACTAGGGGTACGTCTACACTACGGGACTATTCCGAATTTGCATAAACCGGTTTTGTAAAACAGATTTTATAAAATCGAGTGCGCGCGGCCACACTAAGCACATTAATTCGGTGGTGTGCGTCCGCGGTCCGAGGCTAGCGTCGGTTTCTGGAGCGTTGCACTGTGGGTAGCTATTCCCTAGCTATCCCATAGTTCCCGCAGCCTCCCCCGCCCCTTGGAACTTCCGGGTTCTGTCTGGAGAATTTTTAAAAATGATTCTGAATGTCATCTTCTATAACGGAGCGCTGATAGAACGGATTTGCCTGCCCTTACAGCGATCACGTCCGCATGGTCCATGCTGGAGCTCTTTTTTTATTTTGATTTCGGACTGCATCGCCACCCGTGCTGATCGGAGCTCCACGCTAGGCAAACAGGAAATATTCAAAAGTTCGCGGGGCTTTTCCTGTCTACCTGACCACTGCATCCGAGTTCAGATTGCAGTCCAGAGCGGTCAGTGGTGCACTGTGGGATAGCTCCCGGAGGCCAATACCGTCGATCAGCGGCCACACTAACCCTAATCCGATATGTTAATACCGATATTGGCGCTACTCCTCTCGTTAGGGAGGAGTACAGAAACTGGTTTAAAGAGCCCTTTATATCGATATTAAGGGCCTCTTGGTGTGGACGGGTTGGGCGTTAAATCGGTTTTACGCTCCTAAAACCGATTTAAACGCCTAGTGTAGACCAGGCTTAGGATGCAGCTTTCCTGATTCTCTCTCCAACTAGTTCAAGCTGTCTCCTGTGTGTGTCTCCCCTGATTCTGAAGGCAAGACATGTATTTTCCCCCATCCTATATCTCGCCCCCCCCAACAGATGTTTCAACACCATTCATTGCTAAATACACTCAGACAATTTACCTAGATCTGCAGCATGGATATGGCTGCAATCCTTTCCACTCCACCCATTCCCAGACACGGAAGTTTCACCAACTGCCCATCACCACCACCACACAAACAAACAAACAGGAATACTGAGCCCAACTCCCCCCTGTATTTTATATTAGTTTATATCATTGACTGCAGTGGAGTTCCACTGGTGTAATGGGGTGGAACACATGGCCCTCTGCTGAGGGCCTGAGACTTCTTGTGCTGGGTTAGAGCTCAGCATGCATTTGTATGGGTTACAGCATCAGAAAGCTTCAAAAAAGGCTTCTACAAACAGCAAGACTCTAATTAAGATACCTCGCAGCACACAGCTCATGAGAGCTTTTGGAAAAGCTTACTCCTCGCAGAAGAATCAACCCTGCTTGGAAAAGTAGTCTGCTCTGAGACCACAAAACCCTAACAGCTTGTTGAAATCACAGGCCATCCTGGATGAATTGGCTGGGGAGGGCTTGCCCATCAATAACAGATAGCAAAAGAAAATTAACCCAGCAGAGCCATCTCCTGTTAGCCAAATGTTTCAACCCCTGGCCTGGGGAATGTATAGCAATGAGAGGGAGGAAACACAAACACAAATCACATCACAGGGGAGCAGCATGCCATTACTTATCCAACCGGAGTGAACAAACACATTTGCATCCATGAATAGCTCCATGATCAATTACTGATAAGAATGAACTGCTCCATCCTTCTTGATCAACAAATGCACAGGGCTAATTTGGTGTATGGCATATTTCAGCTAACGAAGCCAAGTGAATATGAATCAGTCTACCAAGGGAAATAACAACGCCTTCTCCCCTAAACCTAAACAGGAAAAGAAATAACCCTCCTCTCTGGCTATGTTAAAACTGATGATCTGTCAGATTTGAGAATGCTTGCTGGAGGTAAGGGGACATGGCAGCATCTTCTGGTACCTAATGGTAGCTCGGAAACCACCTCTTTTTTAATTATCTCCCGTGGGAAAGCAGGAGAAAACAGTGCTGTAGTAAACACTTAAAAACTACACACATTAATTTATGCCGGCTGCTGCCTTTGTATTTTGGAACAAGTTGGGCTCTTTTTTTCTAATTGCTTGATGAAATGTCCCCATCAATCCTGTCAACACAAATAATGCCACTAAATAATGGATGCCCACCTGCCACCCAAATGAAAAGCCTGGCAATTAGTGCTTGCAAACAGATGCAAAAGTGCATTGGGGGGGGGGTGACGAAGCAGAAAAGGACAGGGAATGATCTCACCTCTCCACCCACTGCCTCCTCCTCAGCTCCGGCTGCCACGCTGGTTTGTCAGGAGAAGACAGGCTTGGCAGGCAGTGAGAAGTCATGCCAAGCTACATTGGTCATTGGAGCACCCCGTGCCAGACAAAAGCTGGCTGGGTGTTTTCAACCCCCCGCTCTCCATCCCCGTTTTAGGCTAAATATGGGGCTGGGTAACCTGCCAACTGGATGTCCTGGTGATGCTTTCTCCTCCTTTAGACATCAGAAGGAAGAACAGGCTTTCACTTTCTCTTGCCCATTGTGATGGCAGCCTCATGTGGGAGGAGCCATGTTTGCTCAGATGCTAATATGCATACCACAAATCGCATCTACATGGTAATATATGGAAAACTGGCCTGATTTCAGTCCAGGCAAGAGAGTCAGCATTCCAACAGCCCTGTGATGGGAATCATGGAGAAGCCTTCTAAAAAACGAAGATCTTCTAAGGATGACATCCCATTGGCCACTAACATAACACTGCTGTCGTCTTCTGCTCACAGTTCATTCATTCTGTGCACCAGAGTTCACCAGGAAGGCATAGTCAGGCCTCAAGGGTGGGGTGCAAACAGGATTGCTAAATAGGTGAGGGAAGGGTCCACCAGCTATATCCCAGCTAGCTATGGGGAGCTCCTAAGAGAGTCCTGACACAGGAAAGATCGAGAACTGTTGCTTTTTATCATACAGTCCACCTCTCCTATATAGGCGTCAGGTAAAGAAAGCACTGACTTCCTCGAACAGTTCAAGGCTCCTGGAGCATCTGAATGCCAGAAGAAAGAAGCTTGAGGTAGGAGAGGGTCTCATTGCTTTATGTCCATCACAACCTGGTCTAGTCCCGCTCTCTGAACAAAGACCAGTCTGTTGTGACAATGGTGCCTACGCGTCCCAATCATGGACCAGGACCCCACTGTGCCAGGTGCTGTACAAACACAGAACAAAGAAAATCCTGGCCCCAGTCAATATGATGGGATCCAAACATTGAATCCCACATGCTTCTGTTCTCCTTGGGTTTGATCACTACTTCTAGCTGTGAGTCATTCAGGTGCACTCTCTAGGTACAAACCCTGTATCTGACCCTACTCTTGACGGGGGTACTCCACAATAAGGCTACCTAGACCTTGGAACCAGTCCTGAGCCCCTCGGGTGCTTACACATTCCCCCCAGAGGCCTCCTGGCTAGCGGACTTGTGTTTCCTACTTACACCCTTCAAAGGGGCAACATGTCTATGCAAGGGAGCATACAACTAGCCAGGGAATTTTAGGACACTTTACTCTTAAAAAGAACAAGACAGTTGCAGACCTATGGAAAACTCTCGCCCCCCCCACACACACACCATTTGAATCTTTGGGTTTGGTCCCAAAGGAGGTCCCTCCTGCCTCCACATCTCCTTCTGGGCTGTCCATTTATCACTGTAGTTTGGAGAAGCATGATTTTTTAAAAACAGGCCCTGTCCCCCTTTGGTCAACTGAAGAAAACTGCAGCTGTCCCCTACCATGTGCACACACCAGGGGGAATTCCAGTCTCTCTTCTGATCCCCAAGCTGTGGAAGCAAAGGTCATACAGGTCTCAGCCCTGTTGTTTCACCCAGCAAGGGATATTATATGCTGATGGTCTTTGATTTCCTCAGCAGTTTTCCAAACATAGCTTCCCACTCCTTGTCAGATTCCTACCCAAAATGAATGATCTAATTCACAACTGTTCCAGGTACATCTGGTGTTCATAAAACCAAATGGAACTCATAACTGGACACAGACATTCCCACATGGTGTCAATATCCCTCAGAAGGAAGCTCGGGCCAGTGCAGGCCCTACACCTTGCAGGTCTAGAATCCCCAAATCCTGGACACTGGAGAGAGGAGAGAAGGGAGCTGAGCTGTTTGAAGTTACGGGCATCTGCCAGGGCCAGCTGCCTGAACTCAGCTCTTAGACACAGCCCATGTGGAAAAGAGATGCTTCCTACCTGCAGGCTGATGGTATGGGGAAGGCCATCTAGTGCTGAAGGCAGCTGAGACAGCAAGAGTGAGGAACATATATCTCCCTCCCTGCTTCTTCACAGGTTTTGGCTTCTCTATCAGAGGGCTTTTTGAACCTCAGCCTGGATAGCCTGTCCTGCCCCTAACCCCACCAATAATCCTTTCCCAGAATATTATTGTTATTATTAAACCTTTCCAGCGCTGCCTCTTCACAGAGTGGCAGTCTCAAGGATAGCTGCAGGAGGAACAAACTGTACTCACAAGCACCCCAGCAAGCTCACCCTGGAGATGAAGTCTGGTGTTAGCTGCTCTGTCGATTGCCTTCTACGGAAGGATTTTGTTCCATTCTCTCAGGTACTATGCCATAGAGGAACCTTGTTTTAGAATTGTACAGACACTGACTCTTTTCCTGATGAAACCAAACAGAAATACTAGGGTGAGTGGCAATCGGCAATTGCATGAGGAGAGACACACCTGACAAAAAGGAAGAGGGAAGGAATGACAAGTAACGCATAGTGAGCTATGGCGCATTTTCCATTTCAAAGTGCTTTATAAACATTAGCTAAGCCAGCCTCATAACCCCCACTGGGCGGGAGATATTATAATGACCCTTTCTGCAAAGGGGAGGAACAAGTCTCAAAGAGACTAAGATTTCAGTTGCAACAGCTCCCACATGTGAAAGGGTTTTCAAGATAAAGCCCTAAGTAATTTGTTCAAGACCATGGAAAAGAACTAGTTTCAGATCAGGATTCAAACTAGTGGCTCTTGCCTCCAAGGAGGCCATGAAAACTTTGCTGTGCAGCAAGACCTCAGTGTATTATTCTCAAGACTCCCCCTCCAGGCTATCTTAGTCTAAGCTTCAAAGCAGCTCTTACCTATTTCACTAGCTCATCCCCGCCTTTAGTACAGTAAGGAACAATGCTGGGAATCAGAAAACCTGGGTTCCATTCCCAGCTCTGCAGCTGTTATGTGATCTTGAGCAAGTCACTTCTGTTCTGTGCCTCAATTTCCCCATCTGTGAAATGGAGCAAATATGTATCCTCATTTGTAAAGCACTTTGAGATCTAGGATGAAAAATGCCATATAAGAGCTAAGTATTATTAACCCAGGGTAAATATTGTTACCCTCAATTGTTTCACAGGAACTTTTTTTTGGTGGGGGGGCGGGTGGGGAGGGACAAAAGAGGTAAAGGGAAGAGGACTAACTTTTTGTAATCCACTAAGATCTCTGTGGCCATTACATTTCTGCCCCAATTTCAAAAACCCAGTTACCCCCATAGAGGATAATTCTTTAACCTGCTAGTCGTGTGGCTAGACTGATTATTATTCTTTTGGCTTCATACCAGCAGCTAATTCTTATTCTTGGTAGCAGTAAAAGGATGCAGGTTTACTGTTTGTTTTAAAAGATAAACCACAGTATTCTCCTTGAAAGCAGCACTGGTAATTGATTTGTAGTTAAGGAGATAATTTACTTAAATTCAATAGCAGGCCCCTGCTGAGCACAGAACAAGCTAATTCCATTCGTCAGATTAACAAAACCTGATTAACAAGAAGGCTTTGTGAGTCCAAACTCATATGAGGTGAAAGGGCTGATCCTGATTCCAGATGCTCACTGGGAAGCTTGCTATAACTTCCATGGAATAAGGAACCAGCCTCAAACTAGAGATGGGGAAGAAGGAGAATTGTAAATACTATGCTAAAATACAGACTTTCCCTTAAATATGAAGAAAACTGGACTATAGAATGCGGCTGTTCATTTAGTCACGAGTAGGGCTTTGTGGGAACTGGAATTTGTTTTGTGGGAAATTCCTCACTTTCAAAATTTCCCATGAAATATTTTCAAAGCAAAAGTTTCAGGTCAAACAGCTCTTCATTTCAATTTCATACTTGTTAAAAAAGTATAATATACTATAAAAATAAGATTTCTAAGTGAAAAGTATCAAAACAAAATAAAAAAAATCAAAACATTCTGATGCTTGCAAACATTTTAAAGTGGATTTGGTTGAAACAGGAACATTCCTGCAGAATGTTTGTTTTGCTAAAGCAGCATTTCCCCAACAGAAAAACATGGTCAGAAAATTGTTGGCCAGCTCTGGCTATAAGACCCTACTGAATCCACCTCCTCTCCTCTGGGAGAGAGCCAGTGTGTCTTGAGATTGTAACAAGCAACTCCTGGGTTCCAGACTCAGCTCTGGGAGGGAGCACTGTCCAGGGGTAGAACAAGGGACTGGGCTTTAGGACACCTGGGCTCTATTTCCAGATTTGGAAAAGACTGCAGTGAGGTAGATAGAGCAGAAGCCAGGCCTCCTGGGTGCCATTCCCAGCTTTGCTTCTGAGTCTCTGTGATGAAGTCACTTCTCCTTCCTGTGCCTCATTTTCCCCTTTGTAAAGTAGGAGGTGGGGGAGAGCCATTAACCTGCTCCCCAGAACAAGCAAGCTTTAGTCACCCTTAATGCTGCTTTGAGATCCTCAGTGAAAAGCATGAGAGACAAGCAAAGCAACCAACCTAGAAGCATTTTACATCGTGTCACTGCTGTTGCTGTTGAATATCACTCCAAGCAGAGAGAAGTAATTCTGATGAATGAATTGATCTCAGCATCTAGGGCCAGAGTTACTGCAGTGCTGGTGTTTGACCCAAAATGGCTTCATACCCACATGGCCCTGGAGCACATATGCAAACTGTATGAGTTTATATTATATCTTCTCTGGAGTCCTTCTGAGATTTTGCATGCTTCTGGCTAGCACTCAATCAGCTCAAAATCTCTCCCACCTAAACACATCAGGGGCTGCCTGAGCTTCCTAAGCAGTTGTGATTATGAGCAAGGGACAGAGCAGTCATTGCACTGCCCACACTTTTACCATCCTCATTCTTTCAGCTCTCAGGGAAGAGCTCTGCACATCAGACAGCACATCCTACTGATCAGATTAAGAATTCCCTTCTGCCATGGGCTTCCTTTGCAGCCTTGTAAAACATATCTGTGGGTGTAAACAGGGTCAGCCCCATCCCAATCACACCCCCCCATTGCAAGGCAGGATTCTGGAGTTTACTTCAGTTTATCATCTTCAGGACTCTTTAAATAAAGACCACATTCCCCTCTGGGTCAAATTCATTTATAGATCAGTCACAACAGCTCTCAGTCCTAGGCCTTCTCCTCTTCGCCTGGAAAAAATCCAAGCCTGCCAGCTTCATTCTGGCCTGCTCTGTTTTTGGCAGGCTACTCCCAGCCCTACTTAGCTGGAGTCTTTTGGTACCTGAAACCTCAGACTCACCTACAGCCTTCTACTCACAGCAACTTCCTCTTCCTATTGTCCCTCTAGCTATTTGTACAGACCAGCTGCCCTCAGTCAGCCCTCCCTCATCAAAAGGCTTTTAATGAGGCATAGGTGGACCTGTTCCCTCTTAAAGGGCCCAGAGCATCCTGTGACATACATATACACACACACACATATATATTTTATATATATGTGAAAAACTGGCCCCACTGAAATCAATGGCAGAAATGGGGCCAGGATTTCACCTTCTATTGTTTGTCAGTCCTTCTTAGAAGCTTACGGATCACCTTCCCCCAAGTGACTCTTGTGCTTTTCTGTTTGACAAATCAGCCCGCAGCATAATGACTGGGATTGATTTGCAGACCCTAGTGTTGAGGCTCTGATCCCTAATTGGGACTCCAAGGTGCTTCAGCAATGCAATTATTATTCATTGTTTACATGAGAACTGCCATAGTGGGTCAGACCAATGGTCCATCTGGCCTAGTATCCTGTCATCCAACTGTAGCCAACGCCAAGGGCTTCAGAGGGAATGAACAGAACAGGGCAGTTATTGAGTGATCTGTCCATTGTCATCAGCTTCTGGCAATCAGAGGCTAAGGACACCCAGAGCATGAGGGTGCATCCCTGACCACCTTGGCTAATAGCCATTGATGGACCTATCCTCCATATGTTACAGTAGCACCTACACCCACACGAACATGGGTCCCATTGCCCTAGGTAGTGTGAACAGAGTAAAAAACAGGTCCCTGCTCTCTAGTTCCCCGTAAGCTGAACAAACAAGACAGGGAAGTTATTACCCTGATTTTACAGATGGGGCACTATAATACAGAGAGATCAAGGGCCAGATTTATAAAGGTACTTAGACATCCAGCTGCATTTTTAGGTGCCTAAGTGGGATTTTCAAAAGCACCTAGGTAGGTAGGTTCCTAGGTGTTTTTGAACATGCCATTAGGCATCTAGCTGCATCATTAGGTGCCTAAAATAACTTAAAAAATCTGGCCCTAAGTGACTTGCCTAAGGTCAAAAAGGAAGTCTATATCAGGAATTGACTGCAGGTCTTCTGAGTCCCATTCCAGGGCCTGAAACATAAGACAACTCTTCCTTAGCCACAAGGCCGCTTAATTATTAATTATTATTATTCTACATAGGCCCTGATCTTGTAACTGGATCTCCTAACCTTGCACTCCCACACACTAGCAGATCCAGCTATAAGACTAAGGCTATAGACTGGAATTTGAAACCAATATGGTTGTGTTTTGTTTACTTCTTCATTTGTAGCAGCTGCATTAATGTGGACACTGGCAAATGTGGGGACAGTGTTTGCCATTTGGTAGATCACCATTAAGACAAAGCAAAGCTTGGTCATGAAGGGATTGCAGACTTAGCAGTAGAAGAAGGTCTCATCTGAGATTTGTTTCTCCAAGTGCTCTTCTGCTTGCTTGATACTGCCCCCTAGAAGGTGCTTTTGTGCCAGATAAGGTTTGCCAACTTGTCATGATTTGTGTTTTTCTTTGGCACAATGCACCAGCATGATAGGACAGGAGATGCATTTATGAATTATTGGGATGCTAAGGATTTGCCTAACTGCTTGGCAAATCCATGATTCTAGAAAGAAAAAAAATTAGACTTGATTAAAACTAAAACCCAGAATCTGAATGCTGCTGAAATTTAAGAACTGCATGTTGTAACCCTAACCCAAATCTGGTTCTGAATGGTGTTTCTGGCTATCATGTGTATAATTCACTAAACTAAATTCAAATGTTCAGGGATGTTTGCAAACTGGATTCAGGTGCAAGCTTTGCGGCCCAAGAGCATATATATAGATACGTCTGTTCTATGCACCACTTGCAGCAGCATGTAGCGTTCATGTAGCCACGCACTACATATGTCAGTGAAAGCCTCTGGCAGAGGTCCAGATTTTCTCCACTGCCTTTCTCCCCTACCTCAGCCTTTACCCACTGCCTCTCCGGCCAAAGATTTTCCCTGCTGCTACAGACTTTTCTTGGAAAGACTCCAGCACTGGGGAGCCAGCAGAACACTACACTGCTACAAATAACATGTACACAAAGAGGCATGTATGCACGCACACATATTCAGAGTCTTTTTAGACAGTAAGATCTTCAGGGCATGGACTGACATTTACTACAGATTGTGTTGTACACTGCCACAAATAGGGCCCTAACCTACCATAAGCATTTAAGGGAGTTGTGGCACTAGAACTCAATGGAATTACACCTGCCTACTCTTGGGATGACTTTGGCCCCTTGGCCCTCATCCATAGGCCATTGAAGTCAGTGTGAAGATTTAAATGGGCTTTGGATCAGGCCTTGAAGGAATTAATCCAGGGTTTGCTGGTGGCCAGGGGTAAACTGGGCTTGTTAGGAATGGTGGGAATGCCTGCATGCCTTTCCTCTGCATCATATTGTCACCCTGACACAAGCCCACAGACTCTCTCTCTCTCTCTCTCTCTCTCTCTCTCTCACACACGCACACACACGCACGCCAAGGCGACAAAGATGTTGTCTAGCAGCTTGTCAGCACCTGTAAATTGGACGAGAAGCAGCACTGTTTGCATTCACAGCCTGGCCTTAAGCTAAAAATTAAAAGATGAAGGTTGTTGCTACTGCCTCCTGGAGCAAATCAATTCCCACCCTCACCCCTTCTCCAACTCAATCCCCTCCGCCATTCAACACCAGATCAGTTACAATGTTAGCCAGACAACATCCTATAAACCCAGCAGGAGCAAGGGAGCAAGCTGCCAGGACAATTAACCTTGAAGAGGCTCCAGAGATGGGAAAAAATTAGGGAGGTGGAGGGGAATTCAGGATCTGTGCCATCCATCTCTTTGTGGTCAGCTTTAATTGATCTTGGAGACTGTGCAGCAAGGAGAGACTTTTGCTCAACTAATCTGAAATAATCTGAAAGACAGCAAACCACAGGGCAAAGGGGCAGCTCTGGCTCCTCCAGCACCTTGGCTTCTCAGAGCTAGAGGGATAGGGCTGCAAAAGACTAATGATAATTCAGTCCAATGAGATGAGTGTAGGGGAAGGGGATGGAGGGAAGGAAGATATGGGGTAGGCAGACCAGGGTTGCAGGATGTCCCACTCTATCAGAGCCAGCTGCTTTTGGGCCATTTGGGCCAGATTTACAAAGGTATTTAAGCAGCTAAAAATGCAAATAGGTGCCAAGTGGGATTTCACAAACACCTAAGCAAGTTAAGTGCTAACTCCCACCTCTCCTTTGTTAGGGTAGGAATTATAGCTTCTCATGGCCTGCGGTCTCCCATGGCATAGTCTCTATCGTCCTGCCTGCCCTCTAGGATCATGCCCCTGCAGCTTGGGAGGGAGGGGGAGTGTTTTCTGGCTAGCTTGCTTTCTCTTGCCATGGGATCTGTTCCAGAATGGAGACACCTGTTGAAATGTGGTCCCTTCGATCTCAGCCTCCAGCTGCCTGAGTCCTCATTAGAGCATGCTCTGCTCTTGGACCGATGAGCAGTGCTCCCCATCCTCCTCGTGTCTCTCTTTTGTGTGTGCCAGCGTAAGGGGGAGTCAGGCTCCATGCAGCCTCTTGTATAGGGGAGCTCTCCCACCACGCTGCCACCACCAGCATTGACAGCTATTTCCCAGGTCGAAACATAATTAGAAGGAACTTTTTTTTTAAAAGCAGGGCCATCAATAATCCACCTTAAAACAGTGACATGTGTGAACCAGGCAGTCCATCAGATGCCAGTGATTGATCACATGGCCAGCAGACCACAGCAGCAAGGAATCCTGGGGCACATTAATCATCTCCAATCCTGGGATAACCCCTCAGACCTTACAGAGCATTAGCAACACTTTCCTTCATCTCTGCTAGTGCTTCTTCTCTTCCTCATCCTCCTCCCAGCATTTCCCCCCTTTTCTTTATTCTCTTCTTCCACCCATCAGAATCATCGTCTTCTCCTCTCTCTAGGTCTCCCTTTCTCTCCCTTGCCCCTTTACTTTCTCTTTGGTGGTCAAGAAGAATAGAGGATAGAAATGGCTTGACCTGCAGCCCTTGTCCTTGCTGTCCCAGTTCTGTGCTCATCACTCCCAGAGCTGATCTGAAGGCCCCCACCCCAGGCTATTCCAGTCTTGAGCTGGTCACACACAGCTCTGCCAATGCATCTCCATCCCGACCTGCAGCCTGTCCCTCACAATTGACCCCTCACAATACCAGGGAGATCACAGAGCCTTCAAAACCATTGCACATGTGAACAACAGTGGCTTTGAATGTCTTCTGCTGAGTGACACGTGTTGTACAAGACCGGATGAAAAGAGGAATTAAGTTGAAAGTTTCTTGATTTTAAAAACCAAAAACTTGCAGTGTCCTTTCGAAACCCCTCTGGCTTTCTGGCCTCTCCTCTGAAAGCAGCTCTCTGTTGTTCCAGCCAGCTGCAGGGAGGTGTTTTGTCCTTGTGAATGGCACACTGAGAAAGCATGCAGATAAAATGAAGAGCCCTTATGCACACAGAGATTCTCTGTCAATGCCCAGCCTGGGTGATTAACCCCAGACTTTGACTCCCCCATTCAATTCAAGATGCACTGCAGAGGCGGCTGCTTCTCTTTGCTTCAGGGAATGGAGAGAGAGAGAGAGAGATACATCCCCTCCCATTCCATTCTTCTCTTTAAAGAAAGGTCAGCTCCAGCATTGCAAGGCTGCCAGGAGACGGTTGAACCCAGCTTCTCTCCTCCAAGAAGACATGGGGTTGGAGGCATGAGCTAACAGGAGTCCTTTATAGAAGCAGGTCACAGTCATGCCACATACTTCTGTCTCATTATGCCAGAAAAAAAATAAATCTAGACAATTATCTGCAAAATATGTCTCTGAAGGATTGCACATTCCCACTGCTGTCACAGACTTCCTGTGTGACCCTGGGCAAGTCACTTCGGGCTTGTCTACATGATCTGAAAGCGGACGGCGAGCCGGGGTGTACTTCTACAGAACCCTCACCTGCCAGGCATTAACAGGCCCTGTGGTCCCTGCTACTAGGTGGTTTGAAACATGCACATCCCAGCTTGCCAGGCATTAACAGGCTATGTAGACAAGCCCTTCGCTTCTCTGTGTCTCCGCTCTTTGTCTGTACAATGGGGATAATGACACTTCCCCGCTTCAAACAGGTGTTGTGAGGGTAAATACATTAAAGACTGAGGTGCTCAGATACTATGGGAATGGATGCCATAAAAATACCATAGAGTGGTAGATACCACTTCAGCTGTGCCTGTCTAGTTAAAGCAGTACAACATCGGTGCATAGACAAGGCCTAAGTACATTCACTGCTAGCAAGAGGCATGAGCTAGGGCTGGTCAAGTGACTGCAAAAGGTGCAAGGTAGTGGAGAATCAGGCCCAGATGTCTGTGGCACAGAGCAGGGTCTTCCCAGGAAATGTGATGCAACTGAGCTGCACATCAGGGCTTCATATGCCATTCGTAAAAATGTTGAATATATTTTGTTCCATAAGTGCTTGGGCTCAATAGAGGAATTACTAGGTGCAATTTTCTGACCTGTGTTCTGCAGGAGGTCAGGCGAGATGATCACAATGGTCCCTTCTGGCCTTAGAATCTATGAATCTTTGAATACTAAGGGCCTGATGTATTCATTAGTTTTAATAGGGGAGCTCTCTCTCTTGTATAAAAATCATTGTTTTTACCAGAACAATCAGCAGAGCCTTTGACCCAGTGGGAAGTCAGGTTAAGGATCAAGAGATTGTGTTTGGACTAATTTCTTCTAGGAGGAAATTTGAGCCTTAGTAAAAATAAATATCCCCATCAGCACCAGATATAGGAGTGTAGGGAAGCTTGACTCACTGGTGCGGCACCTCCTGCTGGTCATCCTGGGAATTAGCTCTTCACCAGCTTCGGAGCATCCCTACTGGCCGGTGTCTCACCTGCCGCTGGCCCCCTATCCCTCCTGGACCCTAGTGCCCTTTACCTTGGGGTTCTGCCCCAGCAGTAACCCGCCGTATGGGCTGAGGGTGTGTAATTCCGCAATGGGGTAATAACCCATTGAGGTCAGTGCAGCAGGGGCACAAGTTAGGGCTTCTCTAACGAACCCCCTTGCAGGTCCAGAGTAGGGGAGGTGCAAATTCCTTTTCCTCTTACACCAGGCTCTGTACTGCTGCAGGGATGAATGTGTAAGGCAGACAATTCATGCAAGAAATTGGGCTTCTTTGTTGATACTATAACATTTGATGTCACTCATTTCCCTTTCAAGTGTTCCATCGATGATTGACTTAGCATCTTCTCTCTTTCTCTCTCTCGGGTTTCTTGTCCGATAACATCACAGCACAAACTACATGGAGGCTACAGCAGCCCTGACTCGTTATGAAAAGGAAACACCGCTAGTGAGTGGGATGTGAGATAGCTGCCACCTTCCGCAAGCTGGCAAGAGCATCTTCAAAAGCAAAACCTGGGGAGATAAAAGTGATAACAAGCCTGGGGAAAATATTGCTGACTTCTGAGTGCCTCTCACTGAAACAGTTGTCATTTCACTGAGCCAAATCTGCAATTATTGGCTACCAGCCCCATCTCCCAGAGCGACACGCTGGCAGGAACTAAATGGGAGAGGCGGAAATGTTCTTAAACACAGCACGGGGCGCTCTCTTTTTCACTGCCCCATCCCTGCCTTGAAAACCACACGGCTGAGCAGAACCAGGGAGGTGGCACCGCTCAGGAAGAAGACTGGAGCCCTGCCACCATAGGTCCTTATGGGTATGCCTACACTGCAGCTGGGAGCAAGTTTCCCAGCCCAGGGAGACAGACTCACACTGGCGGGGCTCGAGCTAGCAGGGTTGATGTTGCAGGTTGGGCTCCAAGCCCATCCGACCCCTTAGACTAGAGACCCGAGCTGCAATGTCCATCCTGCTAGCCCAAGCCCCACTTACACAAGTCTGTCTAGATGATCAGTCTACTTCCAGCTGCAGTTATGGCCCCCATCGCTGTAGTACCTTGCAATCTTTAATGTATTTATCCCCACAACACCCTCGTGACATAGGGCAGGGCTAGGATCCCCATTGTACAGGTGGGAATTTAGGCACAGAGAGACTGAGGCTATGTCTACATGGCGGAAAAAAACCCCAAACTCTGCATCAGCGAATCTCAGAGCCAGGCTCGTGGGCCTTGTGCTATGGAGCTAAAAATAGCCATGCAGACAGTCTGGCTGGCCTGGAGCTCAGGCTCTGAAACCCGGCAAGGGAGGCCAGCAGTTCCCTTGGCCCGCACCGCTTCACGCAGCCCCCACTGGCATGGAGCAGTGAACCGCAACCAGTGGGAGCTGCGATCAGCCGAACCTGTGGACGCTGCAGGTAAACAAACCGTCCCGGCCCACCAGCGGATTTCCCTGACAGGTTGCATGCCAAAGGTTGCCAATCCCTGGCCTACACTGCTATATTTGGCCGTGTAGCATGAGTCCTGCGATCTAGGCTTTGAGATGTGCTGTTACAGGGAGGGGTATGGGGTTTTTGCCATGTAGACATACCCTAAGCCTAGGGGTTTGGCTACACTTGCAGGTGTGCAGCGCTGGGAGTTAAAACTGTCTTCGTACAGCTGTGTAGGGAAAGCGCTGCAGTGTGGCCACATTTGCAGCATTTGCAGCGGTGTTGGGAGTGGTGCATTATGGGCAGCTATCCCAGCGTTCAAGTGGCTGCAATGTGCTTTTCAAAAGAGGGGGGTGGGGTGGAGTGTGACAGGGAGTGTGGGGGAGACAGAGAGAGTGGATTTTTGGAGCCGACACTGTGTGTCAGCTCCCTGCCTTGCAAATTCCGACTCCTTCCCCCACACCCTTAAATGCAAATAGTCTTCATACCAGATAAGCTGCTGCTCCAACGGACTCCCTTCCTCCCCCTCCGCCCCCCCCCCCGCTGTTTCTCTCCTCAAGCAAACACTAGCTGTGGACATTCATCCCCCTGCCTGCCTCATTCACAGCAAACAAGAGCTGTGTTTGTTTTTTAGATAAGCAGCTCCGGGAGCCCCGAGTTCACAACAAAACAAAGAGAGGCATCATAACAAAACAAAGAGAGTAATTTAGTTAAAAGCATTATGGGAAAATTCTGGAGGTCAGTTACAGCGTAGTAAGATTAATCACTGTTTACACTGGCACTCCAGCGCTGCAGCACCAGCGCTGCAGTCGTTATTCCCCAGGCAGAGCAGGAGTACAGCCAGTGGTGTAGCCAGGGAGATACAGCGCTGTATGTGCCTTGCAAGTGTGGACGGTGAGTGAGTTGCAGCACTGTAAAGCCACCACCAGCGCTGCAACTCTTCAGTGTAGCCAAGCCCTAAGTGACTTACCCAATGCATTATGCAGGAGAACAGAAAATTGAAGCCAGGGTCTCACAAGTCCCAGGTTAGCACCCTAATTCCTTTCCGTTCTTAGGGCCGGAATGAGGCGAAAATGTCATCCTCTAAATCAGGATTGGACTCCATGGATGGTAAAGCACAGAGGCTTTCAATGGCTCCGTAGCCAAATCCCTCCATTTCTCCCTGGCTGAAGGTGCTAAAGAACTGACCAAATCCAAGTCATCCCAGCACCAAAGTAGCAGGTGATCTTGAAACACCACTCAGTGAATGTCCCCTTTCGAGACAACACTCAACTGAAGCCACAGATCCAAACACCCCAAACTTTGAAGGTGTTCAAAATATAAGCCTGGATCCATTTTGCAAGTGGTCCCCATCTTTATAATGAGCTGGATCAAAACCTCCAGATCCACACACTCCTGACATATTGGGGGAGTCCAAACGTGGAGGCAGATCTTAACTTTGTGACTTAATCTCATCTCTAGTCACCCCACACCTTGAGCAAATTGGTGGAATTCCATCTCACCAGCTTTTGCATGACTGACTCCTACCATCTAGTGGCCTCTTGAAAGCATATCAGCTTCCCAGTCAATCCTGAAAACGGTGTGTTCTGTTTAGCATAAATTGTTCTTACTCTATAAAAGGGGCACCCAGAGAGATTCTAATGTAATTTAGGGTATATGCCAGGCATGAAATCTCTCTGGAGATCTTGGAGAAGATGATCTTCCCAGTAATATGTGATATGTTTCCTGATTCCTAAAAATGTCTGAGAATGCCCCTACTGCAATCAGAGGGTGCGACTACTGCTTGAGTAGCTAGCTTTAATCTAACTAACTCGGTACTGGAGCAGTGAAGCCGAGGCAATGCATACTTCAGCACAGGCTAACTACTTGAGTAATTATCCAGGTTTCCAGGCAGGCTTGTACAGCCTGCATTGAAGCACATTCTGCTGCAGCTTCACTTTTCTGAGACTTGAGCTAGATAGCTGAAAGTTAGCTCCAGTATGTCTGCATGAGCTCCAATCACACCCAAAGAGGAGTCCAAAGGGATAAACAGAAAGGTCGGAGGTTAGATTAGAGAGGTTATTACTCAAATCTGAGACTTTAGGATAAATTTCGGGGTAATTAACAAGGATCTTTCTCCAGCTGCCTGCTGCCTGGAAGGAGTTCATGTCTAACCATTCACTCAAAAGGGTGGATCATATGGCTGTGTGAAATCCAATCTAGAGCTCCGAGATGTCCCTGTGGTAGCCTTTGATGTAGTGACTGCAGCAACACCCTGAAAGCAGATGCTGTGAGTCAAACGCTGGAGAAGATCAGATACAACTTGCTGTCTGTCCTCTTCTTCAGCCATGAAGGTCTCCCAGACTGCCCCTGTGTAGACTCCCCAGGGGTGTGAAACCAAAGGTGCAGGGACCTTTATTATTCTTTTGTATTATTTGTCTTGTGTTTGCACCTAGGAGTCCCAGTCATGGACCAGAACCCCGCTGTGCTAGGTGCTGTACAGACACTGAACTGGCCTTTTTGCTTTTGGAAAATTGCTCATTGTTGCTCAAACACACAAGCATTTTGTCAGCCAGAGCAGGACTGGGACAGAACCTAGATTCGGAATCCAGCTGTTAGGAATGAGTTGCCCCAGGCAAATCGCTTCATGACGAGGCTCCTTCAGCCGACTGTGCAAGGAATTGGTAGAGACCTGCCATGTAATCCCAACACACTCACCTCCTATGCCACCTCCCCTGCTTCTATTGGAATACTACTCCCACGCTCCCATTCATGCCCTCTGTCACACACCTCTTGCACATATACACACCTGCACACACTCATGCCACTCAAACATTCACAAGTACACACCGATGCTCATTTGCACACACTCACATGCCTTTCACCCTCACACATACTCATGCTCACATGCACCGGCACTCAAATAACACACACACACATGCTCACACACACTCCCACAGCTCAAACACATGCACACACTCATGCACATCTCTCTCCCATATACACTCACACAGGTACACGCACATCTCACATGCCCCTGTGCACCTTGCACTATGTTTTGCCCCCACATACATGTGACCCCTCAAACACCTGCAGATTTCACACTCTCCTACACTTACCCGGCGCACTCTGATGTGGCTGCACACCAACAGATTTCCACACACATGCTCACAAAGCCACTAATTCACATTCACAAACAGAGATACGCATGTCTACATATCCTTCCATGCAAGCACCAACCCAGTTCTACATGGGACAGGGGTGTCAGGCTCTGGTTCCGGGCCGTCAGGCCTGGTGGGGGGAGTGGTGGTCTAAGCCAGATGTAGATCTGGAACTGTGCCAAGGGCGGTGCTGAAAGCAGCATCTGGGGACAGGCCATGGGTCTCCACAGGCAAGCCAAATCCGGATCAGTGTTGAAGTCCAGATGCAGGCCAAGGGAAGAAGCTGGGTTGGAGTCAGTCCAAGGGTCTGGGGGTCAGGAGGTGGATGCAGGGCTGGAGCAGGTCAGTAACAAGGTTGGAGCAAGATCAGAGTAGGTCATGGACAAGGCTGGAACAAGCCTGGGGCAGGAACCAGAACCAGATCAAGGGCAGGCTGGAGCCCTAGGGAGTCTTCTTATGCTGCAAGGCAGCAGGAGCATTCCTGGCTTCGTGGTGTGTTACATGAACTAACATGCAGCTCTGGTGGGCTCAGTGAAATACCTGTGCCTGGGGGTGCCCAAGGATAAGCTATGGCAGCATGCCCTAGGGCTGAGTCACTGCAGACTCTGTTGAAAAGGTGAGTCATGGCACCTGAGTGAGCAGTCCTGCTCTGGCTGCTGGTTTGCCACACACAGGGCTCCCTTTTAGCCGGCCGTGCTTTCTGCAGGCCTCATGGGTGCTGTGCATTCCCTCCTTGGCTTGCCACCCACCAACCTGCAGGCGGGTCCTTCCACTGAGTGCTTTTCCTGTGATAAGCAGAGCTATTAGGCAAATTCATTATTGACTGTTGCATATTAGATTCTATTTTTTTTCTTTGATGCCAACACAACTAATAAAAATGCACTTTATCTTTCTGGATTTATGGGTTCATAAAGCCACTTTCATGTACCTCGGGGAATCAGGGGATTAGAGGAGTATTAAACATCTCCAGTGAAAATGCCACTCAGGTGAAAAGGAGCAGGGGGGCGGGGGGAGTGATTCAAGGGCAAGGAACAAGCTGAAGCAAACCTGGCAAAAATATGGCTTTAATTTATTGTCAAAGAACAAAAACCTTGTAAAAAGTTATCACCAGATATGAGGAGTTTGTAAGGCAGCTGATTGTGAATTCTGCCCAGGGACTTCTCCCATAGCTGAGAGCCATTAAGTAAAACTCGGGCTTATCCAGATGCCAAGGTGTAACCTAACTGGGAGGAGAGGGGAGGATGTGGAGGGAGAATAATTTTATCAACACCTATGATGCCTCTTGCTGCAAACCGGTTCCCAACGTGGTGATGCTTCTTCTGCACATTGCAATAAGAACACTCGGCTTATAAAATAATGCGCTCTAAAAGGCATAAATCCTCAAGGAAACGGGAGAGACGGAAAAGGGGCAGGGAGCAAAGGAGAAGAGGGTATGAGAGAGGGAGGGCGAGTGCAATAGAGGGAGGCAAGGAGTGGGGAAGAGAAGGATATAGGAGGATTCCCAGATTCAGCCAACTGGATGTCCCATTAAAACTCTCTTTTAAAAAGTCCACTTCTAATGATGTCTCTCTTCTCTTCAGGCTGCGATTCTGCTCCCACTGGGATTTTTACCTGAGCCTTCAATGGGAGCAGGATGGGGTCCCCTGCTATCTAGCCTAGCCAACAATACAGCATTTCCTCTCTTCTCTCTGATCTCCTCTTTCATAACCAAGGCAGTAAACGATGAGGGCGGGGAGGGTGCTCAGCTTCCAGTGCACAGAGAGCTTGTGTGAAGCATTGAGAATTGCCATGAGGAACCCCCTGGGAAATGCAGGTGTGCTGTACATAACTGTTGTGAAGAAGGAGGCAGAAATTTGAAAGGCAAAATGACTGTGGCTGTTACTCAGAAGCTATTGGGATTGATGTCTCTGATTTCTTTTTATGTCTATATGGTTTCATATATTGGATGCTGTCTGTCCATTCCATCTATCTATCTATCCATTCACCTAGGGCCAGAATCTAATAGTACCTTACTATGCAAGCAGTTTAATTTATTTCAGTGGAATTACTTGAAGGGTAAGGTATTACTCGGTATAAGTACAGGCCCAGAAATAGCAGCCAAAAAATTCTCCAGGGAGCTGTACTTTCTTTTTCTTACCATGCCAAGCAACAGGGTTGGCTCTGGGCTTGGACAGAAGATCTTAGTATCATAGAATCATAGAATATCAGGGTTGGAAGGGACCTCAGGAGGTCATCTAGCCCAACCCCCTGCTCAAAGCAGGACCAATCCCCAACTAAATCATCCCAGCCAGGGCTTTGTCAAGCCTGACCTTCATTCAGTATGTAGAAGCTTCAAGTGGTGCTGGTAAATCAGAAAGTGTCCTTCCCTTTGAGTCAAAACTGGGTCCTATGCCCCAGTGGGGCACTGATAAAGACGATCAGTTACTATAGTAATGGCGGCGGCATGGACGCATAGACAAGATCAAATAAGCATTCTGCTACTGGCGGCAGTGTCTTTCAGATGAGTCACAAAACTGAGATCTTGACCACACATGGCCATTAATGAACTTGTGCCTCAAGAGCTCTGTGAGCCTCAGCCCCTGCTCGTCCACAAATGATTCAGTGTGTGGACTCAGGAAGATGGGCTGGTGAATGGTGGATAATAATTCTCTTAAATATTTCCTTCCCTTTGGCAAAGGGCCTTGCCAACCTGAAGGAAATTCCCTGCAATAAGCACATGCTTGATTTATGAGTTTACAGCTCTTTAAGGGATCTGAATGCTGGGGTATATATCTTGGCAATTAATCCTCTGAGCTCTGCAATGACAAAGGCAGCTCTGTTGGGCATAAGTCAGTTAATACCGAACAGCTTGTGTTATCTTACTAATGAACACTTTATACACCCAACAATAGAAATCACCTTTTATAAGTGCCACTAAACAAATTGTAAGTATTGCTCCCCATGCCATGCACAAGTGTGTATACACAGATACAAATACATGTCACCGCTGTAACACTCCTGCTTGCTTTGCAGGTCATACAACATCATCTAGCACTTATCTGCATGAATACTACCAATGTGGTTACTAGACCTGGAAGTTAAGGCCGCAGGCTAGGATTCAGGAAGCCTGGATTCTTTTCCCATTAGGACTGTGCAGGAACCGGAATTTCTATTCTGGGGGAAATCTTACAGGTTTGACATTTGTTTTTGTTCTGAATCGGAATGGAAACAAAGAATTCCAAAATTTCCTATAAAATGAAGTTTTTGAAAAATTGTTTCAGGGCAGTCAAAATGTTTCATTTTGCTAAAATCAAAACATTTTGTTTCCATTTATATTTTTTAAAAATATTTTATTTTGTTACCATATAAATTTTGAAACAAAAAGTCATTTCTCAATTAAAAACTGAAACGTTCTATCCCAGAATATGTTGAAACATACATCTCCACCTTAGCAAAACACCTTTTTTTCAATATTTTTTCAAAACAAAATGTCATTGAAATCAACATGTTCCCAAGGAAATTTTCAGAAAAATTGTCCGTTGAAAAAATTTCAGTCAGCTCTAGTTCCTTTGCTACAGACTTATCCTGTAACTTTAGACAAGTCTCTCAGTTCCCTGTTTATAAAATGGGGATAATAATTCTACCATGTCTATTTATACTGTAAACTCTTTGAGGCAAGAGCCTCAATATATATTTTACAAAAACCAGCACAGTGGGGCCACGAGCTTGTTAGCCAGGGTTTTCTGAACCCCCAACAGGGGTAACTTAACTATTTCTCTTCAGGTAGTGTCAGGAATAAATCAATAGGAACACAGCAATTCTGTCTGATCAAGGATTAAATGCAAGTCAGCGTGCTCTTGTCTAACACTGCAGTTTATTAGATTTAAGCACACACAGATATAAGCAATAGGTTTAGAACATCCCAGATATTTACCTAACATCTGGAATGGTATTGAATAATTAACAGCAGGTTCGCAGTGGCCAGTTGCTCACCCGCCGGGGACAAAAGGTGTCAGGAAAAATGTTTCTTAAGATGGTTTCAGAGGACTGCCCCAGAGTACACTCTATTAGCTAATCTTTTATAACTAACTTCTACAAAACACATAGGTCATAGAATCATAGAATATCAGGGTTGAAAGGGACCTCAGATCATCTAGTCCAACCCCCTGCTGAAAGCAGGACCAATCCCCAACTAAATCATCCCAGCCAGGGCTTTGTCAAGCCTGACCTTAAAAACCTCTAAGGAAGGAGATTCCACCACCTCCCTAGGTAACCCATTCCATAATGACCCCTACTGGATCATCACTTTTCCTACTGTCAATAAACTTTCTAATATCTGAGGCATCTACATTCAAGGTTTTCCAACCACTAAGGTTTTCAGTCTCAGTTGTTTAGTTGTCTGTCCCCTCCTCCCATTCTAGCAAAAACTGCCAGCTAGACATGAACTTGCTTCTAAAAGCCTGTTTCCAAATTAACCCTTAACTATGTGGTGTTCTATTTCATTAATTCATAGTGGCTGAGTGCACATAATATGGTTGCAATTAGCTCGATCACATTCTGGGGTATATACACCCCTCAAATCCAGGGCAGCAAGCTCAGTTAGGACCTCCAGTTACTGCAGCAAAACCAATAATTAACAATCATAATGTGGCTCCTCTGGCAATGGTGAGATTTTCCTACAGCTGCAGCAGTCTTGTTTGCCATGTGCAGCATATTTGCTCCCTGAATATGTGATATCTCTGTACTGGCACTAACAAAAACAAGCATCCCTTCCTTTCAGCATCTTCTGATCAGGACCCCTGAGGCTACAATTGCTGCTACTTTGTTGCTGGGATATTTTCACTACCAGTAAATGCCTTGATGGTGATTTGAAAGCAGATTCCAATTGAGCATCTCTCAACAACACTATTTTGAAATGCCTGCCTGCACAGATGGCTTTACACAGAGTGACTTCCAGCTGAGGTGAGCTCAGCAGGACACCATCAGTCTCAACCAGAGAGATCCTTATTTGGCTTTACCTGATAGAATTCCTGCCCATGGACCATGAGACTTTCCTGTCTCCACTAATGTATAGGATGTACCAGGGTTGCCAGCTCTTGTGATATTAGTTGCTAAAGCCCCAGCTCCTGGAGTCATGTGATTATATGAGAATTTCAGCTTTAATTTAAAAAGTTTTTTGCCCTCATTGTTGCAGAAAAAGCTTGGAAACGTGACTCCCTAAGGACTCAAAAAACAGACATCAGAGAAAAAAGTGCATATTTTTAAAAGTTTCATGATTTGGGAGAGTCTGACTGATGATTTTTGAACAGCAATGTGGATATAGATCAAGCCCAACATTTTCTCCCAGCCTAGTTAATATTTATTATTAATATTGTGGACCAAGGCCCTGTGTGTTAGGTGCTGTACAAACACAGAACAAAAACACTATCCCTGCCCCAAAGAGTTTACAAAGAAAATCACTAAGAATTTAATCCCAGGAGTATGAACGCACTCAAATCCGCCTGCTCTTGTATTTCGCAGACAGTTGCACTCAGTAAGATTGTAATGGATTCTTTATTCAAGCTAACTCAGCCAATTCATAAATTATAAGGCCACACCTCTCGGCACTTTTCTTCCTTCCTTCCACCCTATAGTGTCCCCAGCTGTGTATTGCATCTACTCACTCCTTCGCAATTTGATTAGCATTAGCTGATGTTTGAAAAAAAATACATATATATGCTTTGAGCCAATTAATCCTCACGACTCCCCCATGATGAGATAGGTAAATATTATCCCCATTTTACAGATGGAGAAAAATGAGGTTTAGTGGCTTGTCACAGGTAAAAGACAATGTCTGAGACAGGATAAGAGCTCAGGAGTTCCTAGATCCCACTTGTGTGCTCAGATCAGTGGCATGTTGGAGAGGAAAGACTGGGTTAGGGTCAAAGCACTGCATAAGACACAAGAAATGTGGGCTCTAGTCTTGGCTCTGTAATGCATTTCTTGTGTGACCTTTGGCAAGTCAATTCGTTTCTCTGTGCATCAGTTCCCTACCTGTACAACGGGAATTGAATGACTCCATCCTTTGTCTGTCTGGTCTATTAGACTGTAAGCTCTTTCTTACTATGTGTATGTACATTTGTGCCTCACCGGGTTAGTATGAGGATACATTCAAAAAGGGTGTGATGCTCTTAGATACCAAGGTTATGATAAACACCATAAGTATCTATATGAATAATGCCTGTTTCTGATGAGACAAATCACTGTGTGTGTTTCAAACATGCATGTGAAATGTATGGGACCAGGAATAGTGCATATGGACTGATGGCTTTTACATTAATGGGCAGATCCTCAACTGGTTTAAATTGGAATTACTCTATTGACTTCAATGGAGCTATGGTGATTTATAGCAGCTGAGGATCTGGCCAAAATCTATATAAGCTGCATCAAAAATCACAAGGGCTATTGATTTTCATGCTTCAGGTCACCATCTTGGATGGGGAATAATTTCTGCCCTTGCTATAGTACTGCAGTCAGGTGT
This sequence comes from Mauremys mutica, assembly GCF_020497125.1. Lineage (NCBI taxonomy): Eukaryota > Metazoa > Chordata > Testudines > Geoemydidae > Mauremys > Mauremys mutica. Next base: position 135,570,733 of record NC_059073.1, on the reverse strand, counting down.
GTTATGATGCTGAGAGTATGGGTGGGGCATACACCTTCTTTGGATACCCCCCCTCACTGGTTAGTGCTGGAGACACAATACTAGACATTAGGGATGACTGTTCCAAAAGTGGCAAAGTGATTCGAACATCTTCAAGTTAATTTGCAAAGTCCTCAGCACGTTTCAAGCTCATTTGCATGGGGTGATTTTGAGGCCGTCAAGGTTTATTCATTCTCTCTTTGCCTTGGTAGAGGACTGGGGCATTATTTTTTGGTCTGCCAGTCTCCCTCGGAGAGGAATAGCCTCATTATTGATGGGGATATTTTTTATCTTCTGCAGAAAGGAAGGCGTAACAAACTAGCTTTGCTTCCAGAATAACAACAAAGGCATTTGCTAGCACTCGGTTCAGGAAGGCGAGGGATTCATCGTGTAATTGACGCTTCAAAGAATTGCAAGGACAGCCTAAGCCATCAATGGTGTAAATTAGCTTCATCTTCAAGTTTATATATATTACTAGAGTTAGTCAGCCCCTTCCTTCCAAAGAAACTCAGGAGCCAGCCTGGCCTTTGAGAGAGGAAAGCTTGTCCAGTGATAAGGGTGCTAGCCTGAAGCACAGCTGGGTTCAGTTCTCTGCCTCAGCAACAGACCACTGTATGACTCTGGGCAAGTCCCTTACCCTCTCTGAGCCTCGGTTCCCACCTGTGCAATGGGGGTAACAGCACTTTCCTACCTCCCAGGAGCATTGTGTGGTGCTCAGATATTACACTAATAGGGGGTAAGTACCTGACATAGCTTGGTTTGTGGTTGGGGAATTTCTATAGCTACGTAAATAGATTGCATGAGCTGGGAGGAGAAAGGTCCCAGCAATCCCTGCCTGCCAATCACAGCAATTTAACTGCATATGTAGGGCAGTGGCCATCCCTCCACGGAAAGAGTTCGTAGGGCCTGACACTTAACCCATGGGAAGGACTTATGCAGTTGCCATTCTAGGTGAGGCATTTCACAGGAAGATGCTCAAATGCCTTTCACAAGTAGGGCTCAAATGCCTTAGACTTAAACAATGCAAGGAGCACTTGGCAAGGGCCTGGCCGTCTCCGTTGAGCTTAGCTCATGGGCTTGTTCAATTACCCCTTCAGCTCCCTCTGCCAGAGTAGGAGGAGACTCCTAGCCCCACCGCTCCAGATCCCTCTTCTCCAGAAATGGGGTGCCATGGGGGAGCAATTGCTGGGGCCTGATGCTCCCCCTGCAGGAAGCAAGGAACTCCTTTTGACTTCAACACATGGTGGAGAAAGGCGAGAACTTGACCTCTTCCCTGTCAGCCACATAAATCAGCCAGGCAGCCAATGTCCTGATGGTGCTCTTGGAAAACACACTGACATAGATTTTCTGCAGCCTCTTAGTTGCTGACAGGGAAGCTGCTTCCCTGGCAGCTCTTTGACTGCAGGGCAACATGCATTTGAACAGCTGTGGTGCAGGGCTGCAAGCCTCATTAGAACTTGGGAACCACCTGCCAGGAGCTGAACATATGAAGGGGCAGTATTATGATTTCTATTGCAGTAGCCCCTCAAGGCCACACCTGAGACCAGGGCCCCATTGTGCTAAGTGCTGTACATGCACATAATGGGAGCCAGTCCTTTCCCCAAAGAGATCACAGTCTAAATAGACGGAGGGTGGGAGAGGAAACAGACACAGAGAGAGGGGGTGACTTACCCAAGAGCACATAGCAGGTCAGTGTCAGAACTGGGGGATAGGTTGCTTGACTCCCAGTCCAATGCTCCAGGACCATACTGACTCCAGGAGAAGATATTACTTTTCTAGGAGGTTCCTCTGGAATCCGCACCCTCTTACCAGAGGTGGCTCCAGGCACCAGCGCAGCAAGCGGGAGGTGGTGTTCCAGTCGCCACGAGGGTGGCAGTCAGGCAGCCTTTGGCAGCATGCCTGCAGGAGGTCCACCGGTCCTGTGGCTTTGGCAGCAATTCGGTGGCAGGTGCGTCGAAGGCACGGGATCACCCACAGAGCCTCCGCCGAATCCGCGTGACCAGCGGACCGCCCGCAGGCATGCCGCCGAAGACCACCTGCCTGCCGTGCTTGGGGTGGCAAAAAACATAGAGCAGCCCCTGCCTCTTACACCCCCTCATACTTTCTCCCTATGACACACCCCACATTGCAGCCTGCCTCCCTCCCTCTCTACAGCTATGGAGGACTGGATGTGGTTCCCCTGACAATCCATCCATGTTGCTACAGTGCTGACAAGTGAGAATCTCTCTCTCCCAGGCCCTGGTAGCAAACATGCTGCCTTCACAACTTTCTCAGCCCCTGTCCACCTCAGGAACTTGGGATCTAGATAGTTCCTTTTATCCAATCTGTAAGGTTGTAGTGTGAGTGGTTCACCTAATTGGTCTCTCCAGGCAGGGACTGTAGCCCTGACCAGTGGCATGAAAAATTTTTAACACTGCCTGGGGCCATAAACTGTTGATGATGATGATGGAAAAGCCGACTCAACCCTAACCATAGATCAGTGGTCCCCAACCTTTTTGTGACCAGTAGCACATTCGTGTTTTCAGAAGAGCGTGGCAGGCGCCAACAATTTTTCAAGGCTTACTTTGTATTTGTACCTTAAATAATACAAAAAAACATATTTAATATTACATAATATATGAATCCAGAGAGAAGAGAGAAGCTGGAGAAAAGCCACACGGACAGAGAACACCGTTGCCCGCAGCCCTGGAGTACTCTGTCCCCAGCAGGCGCGGGGCCCCAGATTCTCTTCTCTGCTGGGCACTAGGTGGGCCCCGCACCTGCTGGGGACCGAGAACACCAGCGCCTGCAGCCCCAGAGTTCTCTGTCCCTGGCAGGCGCGGGGATGTGGCTTCTCTCCGGCTTAAGCCGCGGCCCTGCACCTGCCAGGGACCTAGAACACCGGTGCCCGCAGCCTGCAGCCCCAGAGTTCTCTGTCCCTGGCAGGCGCGGGGCCACAGCTTCTCTTCCCTGCTGGGAACTAGGCAGGCCCTGCGCCTGCCGGAAACAGAGAACATTGCGCCCGCAGCCTGAGTTCTCTGTCCCCGGCAGATCCCCTGCTGGGCACTAGGCGGGCGCACATAAATGCCCTGGCGGGCGCCATGGCACCCACAGGCACCACGTTGGAGACCACTGCCATAGATTCTATGGGCACTGCTGCCAGCAGCATGGGCGGCAGGTTATATATGTGTGCGGTGCCCGGGCTCCAGGAATATTCAGGGCTGGGGGCCCTGCTCCAGCAATATTTGGAGCTGGGTCTCTCCCCCGGCCCTGCCTGGATCGGGCCCTGGCCCCTGTGGGTCTCCCCCTGCCCCGCCGCGTCCCTGCCTGGAGCAGGTCCCAGCTCCCGCCTGCCACCCCCCCTCATGTATCCCCCCCCGCCTCGCCGCGTCCCTGCCTGACAAAAAGCAGCGCGCGCCTCTCCCCTGCCTGCTCTGTGCTGTCGGAGATCGGCTCCCGGCAGAACTGCTGTCTGCTGCCACAGGGTCCTAGCGCCTGCCATTCACTAATGGCAAGGCAGGCTCCCCTTACCCTGTGCTTCTGCCCTCGCCCTGAGCCTCCCCAATGCCCCAAACCCTCAGCCCCAGCTAGAGCCCTCATCCCCCCGCACCCTAATCCTCAGCCCCAGCCAGAGCCCTCATCCCCCCGCACCCTAATCCTCAGCCCCAGCCCTGAGTCCCCCCACATCATGAGCCCCACAGCCCTCACCCCACACCCCAAACCTCTGCCCTAGCCCTGAGCCCCCTCCTGCATCATGAACCCCTCATCCCCAGCCCCAACCCTCATCCCCCTGCACCCTGATCCTCTGCCCCAGCCCTGAGCCCCCCCACAGCATGAACCCCTCATCCTCAGCCCCACAGCCCTCACCCCACCCCTCTGCCCTAGCCCTGAGCCCCCCCACAGCATGAACCCCTCATCCTCAGCCCCACAGCCCTCACCCTGCACTCCCTCCTATTCCCAAACTCCCTCCCAGAGCGTGCACCACCTCCCCCTTCCCACGCCCCCACCCGCAGCCCAGAGCCTGCACCAAAACTCCATCCCAAAGCCTGCACCCCTCCTGCACCCTAATCCCCAGCCCAGGACCTGCACCCCATACCTGCCCCCAAAACCCCGCCCAGAGCCTTAGGCAGGTGAGGCAGAGTTTGGGGGGGGCAGAGTTGGGGGGGCAGGTTCTGGGCACCACCAAAATTTCTACAAACTTGCCACCCATGGCTAGCAGAGAAGTGCATTTGTGAACAACTCAGACACAGAAGAAACACCCGAGTGAAAATATTTATGGCCACTTGGGTCTGATGCAGTATCCTTTTCCCTCTCCTCTCCTTCTCCCAATGTTCATTTCTTCTCTCTCTTTCTCTCTCTCCTCAGAGCACATGGGACGTCCTCAACTTGTGAATGAGACACTGTTTATTTTTCTAAACCAGACCTGAATTGTGGCATGGGACAAGACCACCATGTGCTGGGACTGATTCAGGTTGTTGTTTTTCAGATGGGACACTTACACTCTGCCAGCCTAAATTTCCCCTGCAGCATCAGCTGGACACAGCATTCTTTTTTACTTCCTGTCCTTACCTATTGAATTGTATTGCGCTATGTCCAACAGCCATTCCAATCCAACATCTACAGTCTTTTAGCCAATGGTATTGTAACATACAGTAATTTAAGACAACCTTCTGCAAGTGGCTGTGTTTCATCTGATGTCACACTCCTGCCTTGCTTCCAAAATTGTCTTCTTTAATCTTTCATATATTTCTCCTCTTTATGCTTTCCTTCTAGCAATCAGGTTCTTACAAAGAATTCCTCTTCCTGAGGGCTCAGGCCCAGGGCACAGCTATGCTTTATGCAGGATTGGAATGGAAACCCCCCCTCAACACACACACACACACCATTTTCATATTAAAATATTTGTGACACCTTTGTATACAACACAACAGAGTAAATTGTGGATGCAGCAATTCAGACATTCCAGGATTATGGGGAATCAAATTTTGGTCTCTGGATTACCAGAGTATGATCAGAAAGAATTCCTTTAATGCTTTCACAACTTTACAGCCTAATTGCCTGTGTAATATTTTGTCTCTGGACATGTACATGTAACTGTTTCATATGCCTTAAAATTGTATACAGTTGCAGAAGAATGATCAGATAGACAGATAATTAGCCATCACTATAATTCTACTTAGGGATTCTGCCAGCAAGATGCATTCTGAGCACAGTTTTAAGTGTTCTCACCCCATGGGATTTCCTTGTGTTCTGGTTTCATGTGTGCTATTTTAACAAACATCAACTTTGAACATTTCTATTTGAAACACTGGGTTGGATCCTCAGCCGCTGTAAATCGGCATAGCTCCATTGATCCCCGACGTCATCATCATTTGCTTCAGTGCAGCTCTGCTGATATCCCCTAGATGGGAATCTGATCAACTGTCTGTTTACACGAAATCCCATATAATCCTAAAAGGTCTATTAGCATTGATGTGGTGTGGGGATAATATGATGGTGAGACAGCCACACCGGCAACTTGCAACCCAAAGCTAGAGACCCTGAGTCAGATCCTTAGCTGGATACAAACTAGCAGAGAACCATTAGAAGACTCAGCTTCCCTCCTTCCTTAGCAACCCAACCAAGGCATTTCTACGTTTGACACTTAAACACAAGATGTAATTGTTGGACATGGAAGTCCTTATTCTGTTTGTCAAGTCTCTGTGTGTGCTGATAAAACCATGGAGTGCAATGAAAACTGCCCTGGGGCTTGCTACGTAGAGAAAGAGGGAGGGAGGGCAAGGAAGGAACAAAGAACAAAGCACTGAAGAGAAGATAAAAAAAATGAAAACTGTGAAATATTTTTACCAACAGAGAGCTTGGCTGCTGTCCTCTGAAGGGAAGGGAGACAGAACTCCTTGTCTCCAGGGTTTCCTTTAGCAAACCCAAAGTCAAAAGTAGGAGCTCTGTTGGGATCTTCAGTATTAAAGAGGCTCTTGGAAACAGTCGTGCTTCTGTATCACATGGTTTTGGTATTTCTCTTCTACTAAAAAAAAAAATTGCTAATGATGCTTGCACTGAGACAGGAATATTTCTCTTCTTTCAGAGTCTGACTACCCCTGCTGCTCGTTCCCCACCGGATGCCGCAACGAATAATTCTGGCCTTCAGTTACACTTAATGAATTCTGGCAGGTATCGATGTTTGTTTCCAAACATGCTTGTATGTTTCTTAGAAGGATAATGCTTCTGCGCTTCTATGACAACTCCCGCCCTGAGATCTCAATGTGCTTTACAAATGTTGGATGAATGCCACCCCTGTGCAGAGGGCAGCGCAAGGGTTATACACCATTTGCAGCCACTAAGAGTGTTTCTCAAAGTATAGCTGGAATTAGAATAATGCCTACAAGAGATCAGGGCTCCATTGTGTATAAATGGCACTATATAGATACACAGTGAAAGACAGTTCCTGCACCACAGAACTTGCAGTCTAAACAGACAAGGGTAGGAGGGAAAAGAAAATCAGAGAGGTGATGTGACTTGCCAAAGGTCACACACCAGGTTAGTGGCTGTAATGGGATTATCACTCTCATCTTCTGACTCTTAGTCCAATGTCCTTGCCTCTTGACTATCCCTTGAACAAGTAATTAGTCCAATACAGATCTGTTCCTTTGGATCCTACATACTTTGATCAAGTGTAACCCTAGTCTAGGGTTTTTGCAACACCAAAACCGCAAAACCATGCGTTCATCAGACACTAACATTTACTGCCTTTCATTGAGAGAACTTGGAGCTACTCGACAAAATCAAAAGGCAGGGGTGAAATCCTGGCCCTGTTGATGTCAGTGGGAGTTTTGCCATTGGTTTCATCCAATAAATATCAATGACAGGCAAAAAGGGCTGGAAGAAGCTCATGGTTAAGGGTTTCTGTGTTGCAAAATTTAGACCACAGATGGCTGGGATCTGGGTTTCATTGGAGTAAAGCATGTCAGATCCATATAAATGGTTTTGGTTTTGAGTAATTCCTGGTAAACTATGAAGGAATACACTCAACTTTCAGTCAACTCTGGAATTCACTGCTGCAGGGAGACTGCTGAGATAAATAAATAATGTAGGGGGACTTTTTAAAGGACCGGATGATGATATGACCATTAAATATTTGGAGTTAAACAGCCTAAGTGGTGTTACAGGACTAACAAACCCAAATGCATTAGGGAGTAAACCGATTGCCTGTGGGAGAGTGGGTGGGGAATAGGAAAGAAATGGCCAGCCACTAAAGTTGGAGGGCCAGATCTTCAGCTGGTATAAATTGACATAGCAGATTCAAGTCACTGGAGCTGTGCTGAGTTACAGCTGCTGAGGATCTGGTCCTATACTAGGGTGACCAGATGTCCCTATTGTACAGGGACAGTCCCTATATATGGGGCTTTTTCTTATATAGGGTCCTATTACTGCCCCCCCTCCCTGATTTTTCTTGCTGTCTGGCCACCCTATCCTATACAGTGATGCACTCTGGGCATTGAGAGGGATTTTCACTTTGTTCTGGACCATCTGGCATTAAACTGCTACCCAAGATGGGGTTTCCAGACTCCATCTAGCAGCTCATTTGATATGGTGTGACAAATTTTATCATCCTATGAATTAGAGGACTCTGTATCCAGTGAAAATAGCAAGGGGATGGAGTGTGACCAGGACACACGAGCTAACAATATCCTCCACTCTTGCAAAGATGTGCCATGGGATTTTTCATTACTACAGGTAGTCAGAAGGACTTTGCTTTTAGATAGAGAAAGACAGAGCAGGTGATGTTCAGATTCAGATCCAGATCAGGAATGAATTTGAGGTTCAAGGCCAGGGTTTGAGAACCACAGAAATACTGTCATTGTAATGAACTGGCCTGTATGTTTATCCACCACTGCCTTCTCTTGGATGAAATCAGTACTGCTTAGCTATGTCATAGTCCCTATAGTGCTACTGGGAGATTCTCCTTTAGTTCTAGCGGGGGTGGCCTGTGCTTTTAGCTGAATTCTATCCCTGCTATTGCCATGAAGTTGTGTGTGTGCAGCATAGTGACTACACTACCCGATGTCCACAACATTGTGTTGTGCTATTTAACTATGCACCATACCCACGTGTTTATAGCATATCAGAACTGAGAGGGCTAGGAGCTCCTGGCTTACAACATTTAGATATTAATATGAAAAGGTCTTACTGATAACTTTTTCTCATTATTTCTGTGTTAATGTAATTTCATGCAAACTTCCCCTTTCCGACACCGCTCCTGACTGCCTCTACACTTGTTCTATGCTGGATCAGCCCCCCCAGCAATGCTAATAACAGCTTCTGGATCATTTTTATTCATTTTGTGCATTTCACTCACAGTACTTCATGTGACTTATGTATCCCCTGAAGCTCATATTTCTATTTGAATTGCAGGGCAAGTAGTGGGTTTTAACATTCCGACTGCACACACATTCTTCTTTCTCTCGAAATGAAAGATCATTTGAACTTTGAATTGCATTAGCATGACATTTTTCTACTAAATTACCCTGGCTGCACTCAACAGCCTGAAAAGAAACAAACCACTTTTAACTCTGTGTAGGTTAGGTAAATTTATAAATATCAGGAGTAATGCATGAGAGATGGAAGGGGAGGGGAAGGTCTGGAGAAGTATTTGGCGTTCTCCACAGTGGAGGCAAAGCCCATCTGTGATCCTTCCAGATCTAAGCCAGGATGTACACCGTCCTTTTCCAGGACACATTTGAACCATTGAGGTCTGAGCGTTAGTCACTGACTAATCAGGAGTCAGTTAAGCCAGCAGAGCTTGCAGCTGGAATGACTTCACGTTCATTGTCTATTTAGACACAAGCCAACAGTATTGATGTCCCTCTAACTTTCACAATCTATCTGCCTACCTACCTATTCAGATCACTATAGTGTACAAGAGCAGGGGGGAAAGAATTAAGGTTGTCAAGGACTGTACAATTTACTTTTTGGTTTAACTGCTGCTTTCTTTGCTCTCTCTTCCACTCTAAATAGGTAAAACAGGCATGAATAACTATCCTCATTTCAGAGATGTGTAACTGAGAGATTAAGTAACTTGCCCAAGTCCACACAAAGTCTGGGGTTTGATTCCTAGCTTTACCCATCTCTCCAGCAAGCCCCTTAGTCACAAATGACATCCCTCCCCTCTAAACCATAAGCCGCCTTCTTCCCATCACCATCCGTAGGCACTGCCAATTTAACTGTTTCAAAACCCTGTCTCAGAAAAACCTTGAACTTCAGGGGATTCAGAATCCTGATCTATATCTGAATTTTGTATCTTGAGCTCTACCTCTAGCTGAGACATTTTTAAGAGTAACAGCTTTCATTCGCAGTGATGCTATCTAGGATAAGAGTTCAAGGAGTATTGATCCTCATGCTCCAGGGGATGAACTGCTCTATGCTGGGGTCAGAAAGGAAATATTGGGAAATATTGGACAGCTTAAAGCATTATGGGTGTTTTGTGTCATTCTCTAAACCAACTAGGCTACTGGATTGGATGACCAATTGTCCTGTTCCAGTATGCCCAGCAGTTCCTGTGTGAGGTCTGTGCATTGCTATTGCACTGTTTTGAGAAATGACAGGCATCTTGTTTAAAATGGAGAAGAAGGATGCTCTCAGGGTTAAAGCACTGGACTCCACTCAGGACCACGTTTAACTCCAAGCTCTGCCATAGCCTCATAATGTGACCTTGGCAAAGTTATTTAATCTCTCATGCCTCAGTTCTCCATCTGTAAAATGGAGGGATAATAATACTCTGTCTATTTAGATTGCAAGGTCTTTGGGGCAGATACTGTCCTTTATATGTCTGTGCAGCACCCCGCCCAGCGGGGCCCCAATCTCCGTTGGCGTCTCTAAGTGCAGACGTATCATAGAATATCAGGGTTGGAAGGGACCTCAGGAGGTCATGTAGTCCAACCCCCTGCTCAAAGCAGGACCAACACCAACTAAATCATCCCAGCCAGGATTTTGTGAAGCCTGAACTTAAAAACCTCTAAGGAAGGAGATTCCATCACCTTCCTAGGTAACCCATTCCAGTGCTTCACCACCCTCCTAGTGAAAAAGTTTTTCCTAATATCCAGCCTAAACCTCCCACACTGCAACTTGAGACCATTACTCCTTGTTCTGTCATCTGCTACCACTGAGAACAGTCTAGATCCATCCTCTTTGGAACCCCCTTTCAGGTAGTTGAAAGCAGCTATCAAATCCCCCCTTATTCTTCTCTTCTGCAGACTAAACAATCCCAGTTCCCTCAGCCTTTCCTCATAAGTCATGTGCTCCAGCCCCCTAATCATTTTTGTTGCCCTCCGCTGGACTCTTTCCAATTTTTCCACATCCTTCTTCTAGTGTGGGGCCCAAAACTGGACACAGTACTCCAGATGAGGCCTCACCAATGGAGAATAGAGAGGAATGATCACGTCCCTCGATCTGCTGGCAATGTCCCTACTTATACAGCCCAAAATGCCGTTAGCCTTCTTGGCAACAAGGGCACACTGTTGACTCATATCCAGCTTCTCATCCACTGTAACCCCTAGGTCCTTTTCTGCAGAACTGCTGCCTAGCCATTTGGTCCCTAGTCTGTAACAGTGCATGGGATTCGTCGGTCCTAAGTGCAGAACTCTGCACTTGTCCTTGTTGAACCTCATCAGATTTCTTTTGGCCCAATCCTCTAATTTGTCTAGGTCCCTCTATATCCTATCTACCACTCTTCCCAGTTTAGTGTCATCTGCAAACTTGCTGAGGGTGCAATCCACGCCTCCTCCAAATCATTAATGAAGATATTGAACAAAACGAGCCCCAGGACCAACCCGCGGGGCACTCTGCTTGATACCGACTGCCAACTAGACATGGAGCCATTGATCACTACCCATTGAGCCTGATGATTTAGCCAGCTCTCTATCCATCCATACTTCTTTAACTTGCTGGCAAGAACAACAACATTTCTCTCTCTCCCCAGGCACTCAGAAAATGATCACACTTGAACAGAACATCTCCATTCCTCCATGTCTCCCCACTCCAGACAGTGCCCAACTATCTCCAAAGCAGTCATCATGTGATGTTAATGGGTGGCAAGGACTGGAAAAACCTGGCTGTGCCACTGTCTGCACTTTAACCCTGAGAGCAGTTCCACAGCAATTCATACAAACCAGAATTGTTTTCCTTCTCCCCCCATCTGAGCAGTGGTTTGTTCTAAGTGGCTCCTACCCTTTTCCATGCCCAGGCTGGCATCTTCCAGGATGAATCTACAGGTTTTTTAGACCTCTGCCTTCTGCATTTACAGACAATGCATTTCCATCTGAAAAGGGAACTTAAAAGCTATTAGTCAGGGAACACAGCAGATAGTAACTATAGCAATGCATCAATCACTGTGCGGTAATTACACACCGCTGGGCTGCCTGTAAAGGCCAGTCTACCTGGCAGAAAATGGCAGTAATCAGCCTATTGGCAGCAGACAATACGGCATCATTTGTAATTCTTATGGCTGCATGTTCCTCGTTTCACAGGGGCTGGATGCTAATCAATGAGTTGCCATAGTTACCTGGCATCGCACAGCTATCAATACATGATGAGATGCAAGAAAATTAGAGGGGGCTTTCAGCTGTGACTGCTGGGAGGAGCTCGGAGGAGCTGGGCAGGATTGCCCCCCCATATACCGCAACAGGCAGAAGCTCTTGGAGCTTGTACTCAACTCTCACTCTGTGATCCCAGTGCTGAGTTCAAAGAACCCCGCTCTCTGCTCAACACAGCAAGTCCCTTGCCCTTCTCAAGCACCATGTAAATGGAAAAGTCCTATCGAGTTCAATAGGAATTACATTATGAGTAGAATTACAGCATCACCAAGAGGACTCAGCCAAAATCAGGGGCCCCAATCATGCCGGTCCCTGTATAAACACATAACAAGAGACAGTCCCTGCCCCAAAGACCTTGCAATCTAAGTAGACAAGATAGGCAAACACTGGGAGGAGAAACAGAAGGTAAAGTGACTTGACCAAGGTCACACAAGAAGAATGTGGGGGATTGGGGAACTGAACCCACATCCAGAGGGACCTAGCTCAGGATCAACCCTTCTCTGAATGCAATAGGGTTTTGGAGGAATAGAATAGACTAGAATACCCTGGTGGTTTTAATGAGGAAGTTTAGCCCTACAAACTCAGTCAGCCACATCAAAAACAGAAGAACTTCAAAATCTGCCCCCAAAGTCAGGGACTTTCCTCTTAATCTTAGTCAAATGTGCTAAGGGGAGCAGGAAGATTTCTGCTAACGACCTAATTACTTTAATATGCAGCAGTATTAAAAAAGAAAGTGACACTTGATATTCAAGAAATTTAAGCCTAGTTACAAATCAATTAACTTCCTAAATTGTTCTTATTAAAGTAATTAAATTACCTACCTCAAGCTAGAATTTGAAGAGAAACCTTGAGTCTTTTTTATTTTTCCTCCACTGCTGCATGCAAACACTATTCTGTTTGGGGGGCTGTGGTTCTCTTGTGAGACTGAGTTGTGCTGATATATTAAACGTCACACCAGGGAGGCAGTTTTGTCTGTTGGGAAGAACAGGGAGACCGGGAGTCAGGACTCCTGGGTTCTAAACCCAGCACTAAGAAGGAGTGTGGTCAAGTGGTTAAAGCAAGTTGTAGGGACTCCTGGGTTCTAGACCCAACACTGGAAGGATGTATGGTCCAGTGTTTAGAGCAGGGGAGTTGGCGTGAGGATATCAGGTATTGTTCCTCCAGTAGGCACTCAATGACCCTGGTTCCCAATAGGTTATCTAATATCAGACTCATTACACCCATTCTCAGCTTATCTTCTCGGTTACATCAGCTGATACCAGGCTCTTTCCGCTTGTTCTCAGTCCCACTTTGGTGTGCAGCTAATGGGCCACTGTCCTGCAAGCTCCATGCAGATGGACCCCTGAATGGGTGCAGGGGTCTGCCAGCATGTATGAGTTTACAGGATCTTGGTGTCAGCTCAGGATGGCTTTTCTATCCATCACAGCCACTTGCCAGAAGCCGGTAGACTGTTCCCTTAATGCTCTTTGGATGTATCTGGGTATGGTTGATACATGAGGTCAGGTTTATCTGTGGGGCTGCCTTTTATGAAGATGATGATTGTCTGAGCTCACTGGCTTCTGCAACTACGTATGCGGAATGTTCAGACTCTACCAAGATGAATGAGATCTTGGGTCTTTTGATGGTCACTAAACCTTGCCACTTTTCAACTAGTCTGCAGCTGCTGTCCTCATAAAAACAGGCTTTATTTCCACAGATGTTCCCAGCCACCACTGCTGGGCATTTAGTGACACAACACCTTGACCTCCGATTCCCCACTGCCTGGTGCATTGTGTCCTCATATTTACCTGTGCAAAGGGAATGCAAAACTCTATCACTAGATTCTGATATGGGACAGGGTTTGCACTCGCTTGGCCCAGAGGTAAATGCCTACACAAGATGCAGGGCAGTGGAGAATCAAGCCTTTTGTGTGTGTTTGTCTGGAGGTTTAGGGAGGACAATTCATTTTTTTAAACACTGGAGATAAAAAAGGAATGCCAGATCTGATGATACTGGCTAAGCTGTTAAATAGTCATAGCAGCCTCTTGTGGCCATGGAGAGTGGTACAGGTATGAGCTGTTTGAATCTTAGGGCCTGACCCTGCAAGACTTTGTTTGTGTGAGTTTCAGAGTAGCAGCCGTGTTTAGGGTGACCAGATCACCCAGGTCAAATATCGGGACGCGGGGGGGGGGGGGCGGGGGCAGAGGGGGAAAAAATGGCGGCAGAGCAAAAAATAAATAAATCCCCCACCCCCGATTCCTCCTCCCTCCACAAGTGCTGGAGGGAGGCCCGGGAGACTCAGGGGAGCGCGGGGCCACGGTGAGTGTGAGTCCGGCCTGGCCCCGAGCAGGCAGGACTCGGGCGCGGTACCTGTAGGGAGAGTAGGGAGTGGCCTGCGGGGCCAGGCGGCGGCGGCTGTTCTCCCCACCTGTTCTCCCCACCTGAGAGCAGCCGCTGCTGCAGCTCCCACTGCCGCGGGGGGAGGAAGCGGCCGCTGGCCAAGCTTGGCAGCTGCGGCTCTTGTGCCCACGAACCCCCCGAGCCCGGGCCTGCTGCGGGGACCCAGCACGCACACAGTGCGCGCCCAGCCCCTGGCCACTCGTGTCTGGGCTGGCTGCCCAGCTGGTGCAATCCCGCGGGCGGCCCTGGAGTGGGGGCAGCAGGCCCCAGCCCCCCCATCCCGCTCGGGTCCCACAGGGGAACGAACGGGGCTGGGCTGCCGATGCCTCCGCCGCGGGATTGCACCCAGCTGGGCAGCCAGCCCAGACGCGACTGGCCAGCGGCTGGGCGCAGCGTGTGTGCTGCTGGGTCCCCGCAGCAGGCCCGGGCTCGGGGGGTTCGGGCCCGGGCACCACATGCTTGGGCGCTTCCTCCCCCCGCGGCAGTGGGAGCTGCAGCAGCAGTTGCTCCCATGTCCCGCTGCCCAGGTGGGGAGAACAGCCACCGCCTGGCCCCGCAGGCCACCCCCTAATCTCCCTCCAGGTACCGCGCCCGAGTCCTGCCTGCTCGGGGCCAGGCCGGACTCACACTCACCCCGGCCCCGCGTTCCCCTGTGTCTCCTGGGCATGGTTTGCTTGGCAAGAGGCGGGGATTTGGGGAGGGATCCAATTGGAGAAGGAGGGGGCGGAGTCGGGGCGGGGAAGGGCGCGAGCCCTTCCAGGCTCCGGAGCCTTTGCTTGTTTGTCCAGTGTCCCGACCTAACATTGGTCGGGACGCGGGACAAACAAGCAAATATCGGGACAGTCCCGATAAAATCGGGACGTCTGGTCACCCTAGCCGTGTTAGTCTGTATCCGCAAAAAGAACAGGAGTACTTGTGGCACCTTAAAGACTAACAAATTTATTTTAGCATGAGCTTTCGTGAGCTGCAGCTCACTTCTTCGGATGCATAGAATGGAACACATAGACAGGGGATATTTATACATACAGAGAACATGAAAAGGTGGAAGTATGCATACCAACAGGCAGAGTCTAATCAATTGAGATGAGCTATCGTCAGCAGGAGGAAAAAAAACTTTTTGAAGTGATAATTAAGATGGCCCATAGAAGGTGTGAGGAGAACTTAACATAGGGAAATAGATTCAATTGGTGTAATGACCCAACCATTCCCAGTCTTTGTTTAGGCCACAGTTAATAGTATCTAGTTTGCATATTAATTCAAGTTCAGCAGTTTCTCTTTGGAGTCTGTTTTTGAAGTTTTTTTGTTGCAAAATTGCCACCTTCAAGTCTGTCACTGAGTGGTTAGAGAGGTTGAAGTGTTCTCCCACTGGTTTTTGAATGTTATGATTCCTGATGTCAGATTTGTGTCCATTTATTCTTTTGCGTAGAGACTGTCCGGTTTGGCCAATGTACATGGCAGAGGGGCATTGCTGGCACATGATGGCATATATCACGTTGGTAGATGTGCAGGTGTACGAGCCCCTGATGGTGTGTCTGATGTGATTAGGTCCTATGATGGTGTCACTTGAATGGATATGTGGACAGAGCTGGCATCGGGCTTTGTTGCAAGGATAGGTTCCTGGGTTAGTGTTTATGTTGTATGGTGTGCGGTTGCTGGTGAGTATTTGCTTCAGGTTGGGAGGCTGTCTATAAGCGAGGACTGGCCTGTCTCCCAAGATCTGTGAGAGTGAGGGATCATCTTTAAGGATAGGTTGTAAATCTTTGATGATGTGCTGGAGAGGTTTTAGTTGGGGGCTGTAGGTGATGTCTCATTTCCTCACAGGAGTGAGGACCACTGCGGTGAGTAAGGGCTGGCAAGGTCAGGCCATCAGTCTGCATATTTTACTAAGAGAAGGAAAAACTTTCAGAATTAAAGTGAAAGTAACAAGAAATCACTGGCCAGATGCTGAAGTCCTGCCTGAGTAAAGACGTCAGGATTTAGACCCATCACAACATGATTTAATGATGTCTCCACTCGGTGAGCAGATTCAAAAATGAAACTGACCAGGAACTCAAACTAAGATACTCTTTGTGCTGGAGCTGGCTCTACCGAATAAAACAGCCTTGCAGCTTAGTGACTAGCTACTTTAAATCAGCTTCTATCCTAGTGGTTCAACTAGGCCAGAGGTTCTCAACCTTTTTCTTTTTGAGCTCTCCCCCACCCCCAACATGCTATAAAAACCCCATAGCCCGGTTGGGCCACAACAATGGTTTTTCTCCATCTAAAGCCATGGGCCAGCATTAAGGGGTAACAAGCAGGGTAACTGCTCCGGGGTCCTACAATGCTAAGTTGCTCAGGCTTCGATTTCACTCCCTGGTGTTGAGGCTTGAGGTTCCAGGCTGCAGTCCTGCGCGGCAGGCCTCTAACTTTATTCCCTGGGCCCTATGACTCTAACACCGGCCATACTTGGCAGACCCCTTGAAACCTGCGTGCAGCCACCCATGGGGCCCAGAACCCCTTGTTGAGAACCACTGGACTAGGCTATCTCAGAGGAGTGAATGTAGCTTTAAGCCATACTCTGCTGGAGTAACTCCCTCTCTCAGCTGACACCCTCTTTTCTCTCCCTGTTTTCTGGAGTTCTGCCACTAGGTTGCAGTCATGACCAGCGCTGTGAGAATAACTGGATTTGTTGGTTTGCTGGTAGTTCCAAAAAAAGTTGGGGGGGGGGAAATTGCTTCAAGCTGACCCAGGAGGAAAATTATCCAAAATTTTCAGCAAACTGAAAAGTTGAAAAAAAAATTAAACAAAAAGTCATTTCAAATAAAAACATTGAAACATTTCATTTCAAAAATGCCAAAACAAAATATTTAGGGTTTTTAAGAATTTGGGCTTTGAGGGGAGGGTGTTTGACCAAAACAGTTTGAAAAAAATGAAACACATTCGCAAAATGTTTCAATCAACCCAAATCTGCATTTTTCTCCCCCCCCCCCCCCCCCGCAAAAAAAAGTTTGAGTCAAACAATTGCCCCCAGCTCTAGTGATGACTACGTTACACCACAAGTCAAGGACAATTTAAACCTCATGTAGTTATGATGCATGTTCCTTCATGCACAATTATTTTCTATTCCAGAAGCAACTAGAAGCCCCTGCTGAGATCAGGGCCCCATTGTGTTAGATGCTGTATGGCCACATAGTGAGAGACAGTCCCTGGCCCAAGAGTTTACTCTCTGAGTAGACAAGATAGAGAGGTGGAGCAAAGACACAGAGAGGGGAAGTGATTTGCCTGAGGTCACATAGCAGAAGTAGGAACAGAACCCAAATCTCCTGCCTCTTCCTAGCCCAGTACCCCAATCCACTAGACCCCCTTGACTTTCTCACTCTCCAGAACAATTCTCCACATGTGTCCCCAAAAGGGAAGGCATTCTGTTGTTATACGTCCCCTTCTCTGGGAGAGGTCGATACCAGGCTGCACACATGCTTCTGCCATGCAAAGTGCCCTGGCTTTTTTCCAGTGTGCCTGTTTAGCAAGGATGTGGCCAGCAGAGAGCAGCACAAGCTAAGGACAAAGGCCCTTCCACCAGATGGCTGAACACATTGTAGTAAACCAGATGCGGCATGCCTCGGGTAGTCCCGTAATCAGGGCCGGCTTTAGGCTGATTCCCCCGAATTGGGCCCGGCGCCTAAGAGGGCCCCGCTCCCCCGGACGGAGCACGGCAAGTCCTGCAACCCCGGCCCAGAGCACGGGCCGTAATAGTCTGATCTTTGCAGTCCCAGATGAATGGGAGAGCCCCCTGCATCCATACCACCCTCCCCACATGGCCTTAGCCCCAAGAGCTATAGCCAATGTCTCTCAGGAATTAGCAATTCCTTACGCGTTCTCTCTTTCCTGATTTGGTCTCCTCACCTCAAAAAAGATATTCTAGCACTAGAAAAGGTTCAGAAAAGAGCAACTAAAATGATTAGGGGTTTAGAGAGGGTCCCATATGAGGAAAGATTAAAGAGGCTAGGACTCTTCAGTTTGGAAAAGAGAAGACTAAGGGGGGACATGATAGAGGTATGTAAAATCATGAGTGATGTTGAGAAAGTGGATAAGGAAAAGTTATTTACTTATTCCCATAATACAAGAACTAGGGGTCACCAAATGAAATTAATAGGCAGCAGGTTTAAAACAAATAAAAGGAAGTTCTTCTTCACGCAGCGCACAGTCAACTTGTGGAACTCCTTACCTGAGGAGGTTGTGAAGGCTAGGACTATAACAATGTTTAAAAGGGGACTGGATAAATTCATGGTGGCTAAGTCCATAAATGGCTATTAGCCAGGATGGGTAAGAATGGTGTCCCTAGCCTCTGTTCATCAGAGGATGGAGATGGATGGCAGGAGAGAGATCACTTGATCATTGCCTGTTAGGTTCACTCCCTCAGGGGCACCTGGCATTGGCCACTGTCGGTAGACAGATACTGGGCTAGATGGACCTTTGGTCTGACCCGTTACTGCCTTTCTTATGTTCTTATGTTATTTCATCTGCCCTCTTCTGGCATTTCCCTCTTAACACCATTAACCTCAGGGACCCTTCTGTTCACTTTTCCCCCAGGCATTAGTTGGCCAGTGGCCCTGGGTGCAAGATGTTCCCATTTCAGACAACATCTGAGGATCTGGCCCCAGCAGAAGAAGTGGATCGGAACATCCTCCTTACTTCCAAACTCTTAGGAATGGAATCTCCACTCAGGGGGAAAAAATGACTCTTGTGCATCCGTCTCCCCAGCTGCCTTGTTCTGCAGATGTGACGTCCGTGACCCTTGTTCTCTGTTCACCCCGTTTGGTCACTATTAGTGGCTGAACTCCCTGAGTGCACTGCTGACTGAAAGCTCCAGGATTTTTACTTGATTCCTTGCACTGTGGTCGAGTGACACTGATTGACAGCCCCCCAGTGACTGGTCTGTCACTGAACCCTTCCCCACAGTGACAGCTCTCCCATTCCAGGGAGAGGCGAGGTGCCCTGGGCAAGAGCCAGCTGTCAGTTTAGCATCTGCTCTGAGATAGGATTGCTTTGCCCTTTCACAGCTCCAGAGTGGCAGCTGACCAGTTCCCTGCTTCTGCTTCTCACCCGAGGGAGGCTGGGAGAATGCAGCAGAGATATATTAGCCAAAGTTCATCTCCTGTATGAGCCACCTGTGATGTGGCCAGGAGTGGGTCATACATCCCCTGCCCATTGCGTTTGTCAGATGCTTTCAAAAACAGCCAGGGAAAGTGTTTGCATCTATCTAATTTTTTATCTGGGTTGTGTATTCCCAAATTGCAGAACAACTTCGGGTCTGTGTTTATATCATCCCCTTGCTCGCTGGCACCTTGTTTATTGCACCTCTCTACGTGCATCATCATTTCTGCCTGAGCTACACAACGTGCCTGCATTGCACCCACAAAAATATTCATGGATAGGCAAACAGGTAACCACACCTATAACACAGGTCACTGCATGTACTACTACGTCTTATATACCCATGGCATCTTTCAGCCCAATGGATCCCAAGGCACTCTGCCAGCTGTTTACTTGCAAGGCTGATGAAATGCAGCTGCCTCTGGGGTGAAAGGAGGGTGATAGCCACTCACACAGCACACTGCACAAAAGTCATACTCTCTTGTGATTATGTTTCAAATACAAACCTTCCAGTTGCCTCTCCTAAAATATAAAATAAACCACAATCAACTGGACACAAAGAAATTGCATCTTGGAGGATCTCAGTGGCTCAGGGTTTATGGTGTCCCTAGCACCCCTGGATTTACATTTCAGCATTCCAGGACTGCTGAAACTTACTACAGACAGAGAGACTACAGTGGACATATATCCCAAGGCTCCAAACCTATTAACTGCAAGGCAGTTAGAGAATCGTTTTTTCTGAGTGTTTGATGGGTTTATTTATCCTCACCGAGTAATTGCACACCATGCGGTTAGGCAGCACGCTAATGACACGCAAGGAGATGCCGACTTAGAGCTAGAAGCTGGGAGGTTGGGTGTGTTCTGAATATGCACACGCCATCCCCATGGGATTCCAGGTACATGCCAAGATCAAGCAACAGATCTGCCTTTTCATTTTAAATAACAGCACTTGAGTTTGGCACCCGGAGGTCACACGTGCTCTTTCCTCTCCAGGGTGTGCATGTCCAGGACGCTGACTTAGGATCCCCCTGATGCCAGCTGGGCACTGTTTACTCTCTGTCAAGGACATTTCCAGCTTCTTGTGCCAGCTCAGCTCTTCCTACTCTCCTGGCCAAAAGGGGAAGTAGGCTTAACTGAAGGGAACAGAACGCTGGAGAGAAATGGGAGGCTCAACGGGCTAATGCAAAAACCTGTCCCTGTTGCAGTGAGAAGTTGTTACTGGGAGGAGGGAGAGGGCTAAACATAAGGGAGTGTGAGGAAGACAGAAAGAAAGAGGAGGGAGGAAGAGAAGAAAGAGGAATGAAAGCCTCTCAGGTGACTTTGGCCCAGGCCCAGGAGTGTGGGTGTTTTAAGACAGGAGGAAGGAAAAGATACTGGAGACAGGGAGAAGGAGAAATGGAGAGAGAGGAGGTGTCTCTTAACTGAATCACCACAATGAAATCTCTCTCTTTGCCCAGAAACCAGCTGAAGCAAAACAAAATTCCATTTTCCTAGAACCCTAGTGGGTTCGACCTTACCTTGGGCTGTTGCAAAAACAAAGGGAGCTCTTGATGCAAGCAAAACCATCCTTGCTCTGAAAACAAAGCCCCTCCAGCTCCCCACCTGAGCCAGCTCCTGCCTCAGCCCCAGCCATGATTCTTCCCCCTGGATTCTTCCCCCTTTAAATATAGGGCAGGCTGGGTCAGCACTTCCAGGGATTCAGAAAAGAGCCAACTAACTGATCACTTGGCTTTTTGCAGCAAAGGCAACCTATCCTAGCATACGTGCGCAGAGGGGTTTATGATATGGAGCAAACGAGGAATTACCCATGCAAGGCAGAACATTAAAGAATCCAGCAGACACGGCATCTGTATAACTGAGCCATGAACGCTCCCTCTGGGCTGCAAATGGTGCTAGCCCATGAGTCAGCTGGCGTTTGGATCCTTTCCCATGTTTCTCAGTACTCCTGCCTCCAGACTGCACTCTAACTCATAGACTAGGCTCCCACTACAAAACAAAAAGCCAGAGGCGTGCCGGGTTAAAGACGACGCTGTGTAGCTGCCATGACTCCATCGAGTGGCTCTGATGTGAGGGAACCCAGCCATTGATTGAGCTTTTCCCTTTAGAAAACTTACCACAAAAACGGTTCTAGGCAGTAGAGCTACATGCACCCTGGTGCAGAGCCCATGTAACCCACTGGTCAGGGTGTGTGTTACGGGTCCCTCTCTGTGCCCGACCCACAGATAATATGCATCTGTTACAGCCCCACATAAGGGAGTTCGGCTCTTTAGCTCAAGCTGCATCAGCATATGCCTTTAATTCTCCAGGTCCCTGGTTTAATCCCCTGTAGGATGGCAGCACAAGTTCTATGCACCACTTAGGCTCCATTTCTGAGGGTGAAGTTCTTTTAGGGCTATTAGAGTCAATGAGAGTCTTTAAACTGACTTCAAAGGGCTTTGGATCAAGCTGTTAGGGTTTAAATCAAAATTAAGTGATGCATAAACCCTATTCACTTCCAAAGTGGATTAAGAGAAATCAGAAAAAATGACCCTTACTCCAGAATAAGAGTGTCCACATGGGGAGCTATTCCGGACTCTCTGTTCTGGTCAATTTCCCCATGTATATATGCCCTAAGTGAAACAGGGAGGATTCCTTTCTTTGTTTCATTAACTGAGCTAAGCTGTACTTAGTCCCCGAAGCCATTCCAGCAGGGCCTTTTAACCCAGTTTAAACACCATGTATTTGTGTTGGGATAAGAGCTTGTTATATAAGCTGATCCTGAGTGGTTCTGAAAGGTGCAGCTCAGAAGTGGGTGAGTTTGCATTTTACTTGGGTTGTCTTTTTTTTTTTTTTTTTTTTGGTGCATGCACGTGTGGTGGTTTAGCTGAACGAACAATGAATGTTCCATTTTGCACCAGGGATTTTGGGAGGCTTTTTAATTGATGTCTGCAAAGTGCTTGGAAATCCTCACAGGAGCAGTGCTGGAGAACTGCAAAATATTAGACCATGTCTATGTTACAGCAGCTGCAGAGCTATGGGGCGGAAGCGGTACCACTGCTGCACTGCGGGGTAGACATTTCTTACATCCAGGAAGAGATTTTTCTATCGATGTAATTAATCCACCTCTCCGAGATGCAGTAGCGAGGTGGATGGAAAACCTAACCACATCCATACCAGCATTACGTCAGCCTAACTCCAGTGCTCAGGGCACACATTTTTTCACAGCCCTGAAGGATGTAGCTAGATGGATCTAACTTTTAAGTATAGAACAGGCCTTAGGGCTTGTCTACACTACCGTGCAGGGTCGATCCAAGATACACAACTTCAGCTACATGAATAACGTAGCTGAAGTCGATGTACTTAGATCTACTTACCACAATGTCTTCACTGCGGTAAGTCTATAGCTGACGCTCTCCTGTCAACTCCGCTTGTGCTCCTCGTTCTGGTGGAGTACTGGAGTCGACAGGAGAGCACTAAGCGGTCGATTTATCATGTCTAGTATAGGCACGATAAATCGACCCCTGCTGGACCGATCGCTGCCTGCCAATCCGGCGGGTAGTGTAGACAAGCCCTCAGTGTTACTAGGCCTTGTCCTCCTGGGGAGGAGCCCCAATTGCTGAATCTGGTGTAGCTGTGTTGTTGATGACCCCTGCGCGCAAACGAGGGTAAGCCACATCATGCATTTACCTCCTTTATTATCGCAGTTGGTGCAGATCCCCATTTGCCCGTGTTCGTACTGAAGGTCCAGCCAGGCAGCTGCATTGAATGCTGAATTCCTGTGTGTAGACAAGGCTTTCGCTGTCAATTCTGCCTTTAAAATGCTTCCTGGAGAACCCTCCTTTCTCTCCCCCAACCAAAGACCCACTAGTGTTCTTCACAGCATGAGCAAATGAGATGAAATAACCACATGCCCCAGACCTTCCCTCAGCACTCAACACAGGGGTCTCCTTCTGCTGTAAGGGGGAGAGGCTCCATGAGTAGGTTTGACAGACATACATCTGCTCAGGATTAGAAACAAAAACGGGAATTTCCATGGGGTGGAAAGAAGTTAGGTGCCCAACTTCTATGGAATTTTGATGACATTTGGATGTGTAAGGCCCAGATCTGGACCTAATTCCCTTAGACTCTTGAAATCCCAGGCAGCCGTTTATTTTTAAAAAACTTATAGACTGATTAACAAAACAAAGCACAGCAAGGCATTGATGGCCCAAGCTTTTCCCTGCCAATGGGTTGTGGAACATTTCTCTATAGAGAGAAAGACCTTATCATCAGGGCTCGAAGCAGACATATCAAAATACTGTGACGTGAGATACTTTGGTTGGGTACTTTGCACAGGGGCCTTGTGTTTTTAATTTGCTCTCAGTGACTAGCATGCTTTCAATTGCTGTGTGAATAAATAAGGAGAAAAAAAGTGAGAAACAGAGGCAGGGATGAAGCTGTCCAGAATCTCATTCCTCTGCTGCATGCCCAGCTGGCAATTTTATTTTAAGAATAGAAAATAGGCTTGAGATGGATTGAAATTTTACTGGTGTGACCCACTGTTCAGTGTGTGCTCCATGTCTCCTTCAAATGGCTGAGCCACAAAGGTTTCTTGAGTCAGCTGTCAGGTTTTCCCAGTGCTCAGTTCCCAGAATGGGGGCCACAATTTTGAAAGTGCAGAGTAACTGACATGCTGAGCACTTTTGAAAATCTGGTCACTGATTTTGGTGCCAAGTGGACAGATTTTCACAGGAGCTCAGCACATACATTTGGGGCCAGGTTTTCAAAACTACACAGCTCCCTTTTACTGCTGACAGGTCCCATGGCTGCCCAGAGTGGGCTCAACTGCACTTGCTTTTGGGCTGGAGATGCAGCACGTACTGACATCTCACTGGCTGGCCATTCCATTCAGCCAAAGGTGATCAAGCCTCAGCAGAATGCTCCTGCGGTGCTAATTGCATATCAGTGAGGTGGAACGTTCCTGTAACCACAGACCTGGAATGCTGTAAAAGTGCATAAAGAGATGTATGCATTCAATTATGCAAAAAAACTCATTCTTTATGGGCTTTGGCTTCTAGTTTATAATACATTAAGCTAAACTGCACAGCACGTTCAGTTTTCATGGATGTCCATAAATGAGAATGGCAGCACATTTGGGAAAGGGCTTGCAGAGCAGGCTGCCTAGTTGGAATGGATCATTTACCTCTCCCATTGCACTAGCTGTGCACTAGCAGCATTCCCCAGGAGTAGGGGTGTGGGTAGGGTGACCAGACGTCCCTATTTCATAGGGACAGTCCTGATTTGGGGGATTTGTCTTATATAGGTGCCTATTACCTCCCATCCCCTGTCCAGATATTTCACCCTAAGTGTGGGAGAAAAGCCAATCAGGTGTGTGAGCCCAAAAATGGACCAAAAAGGACTTGTGGGCTGGGAAGAAACGGATTCTGCAGAATGATGCCAGAAGTAGTGTGATAGGGGTATAAGGATGAGCTACTAAGCAAGATATGAATCCTTGGAGTCTGGAGTTACAAAGGGCTCGGCTCTGTGATGGGTAAGCCAGAGTCTCAAACAGTCATGGAGACACTCGCTTCCTGAAGAGCTCCAGTTTCAGTAAATGCACCAAACTCAGAGCTCGTTTCTGCCCACTCTGGCTCGTGGTGAACAGTGCCTTGCTCTGCGAGTACCTCCATTGAAACCAATGGGGCTACCTGTGGAACCAGGCACTGGTCAATGTAAGGGAGGCCAAATCAGACCCCAAGCATTGAAGCTAAATCTAATAGGATCATTATTCTATGCCTAATATAGACCAACTACATATTTAATGAGGGTTAACTACTATGCAATAGAAATACAACTAGAGCAGCCAGAGTGTATCTCTGTGGGGGAAGTAGCTACCTAGATAGCGTTGCAGATTGTCAGTCTGTGCATCTAATGCACACATTTATTATGTGCACAATGGGTTAGGGGGGTTACCTAACTGTACGATGTTTAGCTAGCTCTAGGGAGATACATCTTTCTGCAATTAAATGTGTTAATTAATTGATTCATATTACTGAGAGCAGATATGTAAAACAATGCATTCATGCAAAAATATGTTAAAAAAATGGCAATTGCGACTGAGGTGTTGATGATGTTTGGATGCCTGTCCCTCTGTGCCCTGGACTCAGGTGGTTCTTTTCACCCCTCCTATGCTAGCACCCCTGGATGCTGATTTCCTCCCAGCCCCATGTTAATTTCGTTCAATTGGCCCTGGTAGCTAGAGTCTTCCTGCCCTTCCCCTTATTCCTCGATTTGTTTTGTTCTTTTCTTTGCTTTCTAATTTTGAGAACAAAGGAGAAGCGAGGGGGAGGTGGAATTGAAGTGGCTTCCTTTTTAATTGGAAACACTTTCTTTCCCCCCTCCCACCACAGCCCCCTCCCCACATTCCCAAGAGGGGCACCACTTATCATTAATGTAATGCATGAGTTATGAAACAAGTCAACTGTGGTGTCAGTCCAGCAGCCCCCCCCCCCCCACTCTCAGTTTGGGCAATGGGAGCGGCTGCAAATCTCCTCTTTTATTACAGTAATTACCAATGCCTCTATCACCATAAAAATCAAATTAGTCTGCGGCAAGATAAGGCCCCAGCCCAAGGCTGCAGTGGGAGAACAGATGTGGGGGCTTGTTATCGCGGAGACACAGCTCAGGAGGAAATGAAGAACAAAAGGAGACCAATCAGGAATTTGGCTCCTCTCTGCTGAGATGACTGCATGGGGGACTGGAGATGAGGAGAACGAAGGGGAATGAGTAAAGGGACCTGAGTCTTAGTGTTTTCCCTGCCTCTGCCCGGTGCTGTTTTTTCAAACTGCTCTCCAGGAGAGGCCAGTCGCTTCAGCCTGCATCAGCTTGGGGCAGAGCTCCCGGCTGGATATCCTACCAGGGAGGTCTGGCTGGCAGATAGGTCTTGAAAGCAAAGGGTTGACTGAGGTGGCTTGGTTCACGGGGAATGTGCAATCTTCCCGTGAAAACAGCTATACTAGCGCACCTCAGCCCTGACCAGTCCTCAGGCCCTTTCGTTCTTCCTGCTCTGCTGATGCAGCCAGGACTGCAGCCTCCTGGCTATTCCATCCTGTTCGCCACACTGTGACCTACCAACGCTCCTCAGTCCTACTCTGGAGCCCCACTGCAGTCCCAGTCCCAGACTCCAGACATGCCCAGCTCTTAGGGTGACCAGACAGCAAGTGTGAAAAATCGGGACGGGAGTGGGGGGTAATTGGCACCTATATTAGAAAAAACCCCAAATATCAGGACTGTCCCTATAAAATCAGGACATCTGGTCACCCTAACAGCTCTACCACTGCCCTTCAGTTCCATTCTCAAGCCCACCCTGCTGTTCCACTCCCTAGCCCCACATGCAGCTTTTCTGGTTTTTAGTATTCTTCATCTGCATCCCATAAAGGAGAAAGGAGACGAGGTTGCAGATCCCGCAGCAGACAAATTCCATGAGGTGAAATTACAAGAATGAGGTAAATCATTAACTGCAGCTGGGTCCCCCTGCCATCTTAATGGACTGGTGTAATGAACACATCACACAGGATTTATGAGCACCGGATGCCAGGCATTGCAGTAACATGACAAATTCACTTTGACTGACTGACATCGACAAGATCACACTGCCTGGCTCCCCTTGAAGTCACTGGCTCCCTTCAGTCTCTCGTCTTTACATTTGCCTGCAAAGTGCTATGCTACTCTGTTGCTAACACCAGTAACCCTGGAAGTTCATTGCATGGCATCGCAGTTCAGTAGATACCCTGCCAAGGCCTTGGCTATGAGCATCCTGGCCATGTCGAGCAATAGATATATCAACCTACCGGTTATTGCGTTACCAATCTGAGTCACTGTGACTGCTAGTGCAGCAAGAAGAGAGGGAAAGGGGGTGGCGTCTAGGGGAGGTTCTGCACACACAAGGCAAAACAAGGGGGAACCCTGTCCTTTGTTGCGGGGGGGGGATGTCCTTTGTTGGTGGGTATCATCCTTGTAATTATTTATATTGCAGTAGCACCTCCATGCTCCCCATTGTGCTAGGTGCTGTACACACACATAGTGAGGGACAGTCCCTGCCCCAAAGAGCTCATTGTCTGAACAGACAAGAGAGCGGGTGGGGGAAAGGAAAGATTACTATTCCCGTATTAGAGATAGGAACCCTGAGGCCCAGACAGTTCCAGAGACTCGCCCAAGGTCATCTGTTAAGTAAGGAGAGGTGCTCTGACATTACAGTGCAAAGGGCCATAAGAAGCACTGGGACAGACAGTCACACAGGGAGTCTGTAGCAGAACTGGGAAATGAATGCAGTTCTCCTGACTCTTTCTCCAGACCCTTAACCACAAAACCATCCTTCCTTCATGTTACCCAATATTGTCTAATAATGTCATCCCAAACAGGGGGAGGGGAGGTATGCGGGAGTGGAATGGTTTGATTAGGATGGCAGTGGATTCACCTTATAGGAAGTACCAGCTCTATGGTTTTTTCTGTCCTGAGCTAACAGGAAATCTGTGTCTGCCCCTCTGCTAATGCCATGTCTACACTAGAAGCACTTTACGGGTATAGGAATACTGGTATACTGGCAAAACACTCCTGGCATGGACACAGATATACCATCAAAGCTGTGCTTTGTACTAGTATCATAAAACCAACCCTCAGACAGAAACTATCTACACCCATAAAGCAAAGCATAGCTACATCTACACCAGGACCTTCCACTGACACAGCTCTGTTGGTCGGGGATCACACCTCTTCACACCCCGACACACACAGTATGCTGGCTGAAGGCTGTAGCGTAGACCAGGACAGAGAAGGACTGGGTATTCCCCTGGTCTGGGAAGCAAAAATGAGCCTGTGCTGTCTTTAAAGTGATGATTTCTCTCCCTCTTTTTGTTTTTAAACAGCCCTGCCAGCACTCACACATTGAGCAGTTGCTAAGCATTTTGCTGCCCTAGGAGATGTTCTGCCTGGATGGTAGAACTGAGAGACAGCCCTCAGATCACCTTTTTTAAAGGGAATATGAGATGCAAAATTAGTCCAGGCCAATTGTGGAAATTAATGATCTCCTTGGAACTTTTCACAAGGATGGGGAGGGTTAGCCTATGTCCTGCCTCACTATACTTCCCGCCCCCAGCCGCCCCACCCCTGCAGTTCTAGGTGGATAGAGGATTCGCCTTGCCTTTTGGCACTAATTTATTTTATGATATCATTTTGCAGTTAAACACCTGCCACATTCCTCCCCAGAGCTGACTGCATTTCAGTGACGGGGTGAAGGAATTCTGATATACTTTATAAATACCTTGTGATGTACATTGGGGTCTTTCAGGATGAAAGGCACTATGTAAATGCAGGATACTCTGTTTTATTAGTTATAGAGAACTGAAATATGTGTATAAAGCGAGAGAGTCCATATATATATGGGCCCTGTTCTTAGGGTGACCAGATGTCCCGATTTTATAGGGACAGTCCTGATTTGGGGGGCTTTTTCTTATATAGGCACCTATTATCCCCCACCCCCAGTCCCGATTTTTTACACTTGCTGTCTGGTCACCCTACCTATTCTGCGGGGGCAGGGCCGCTGAGAGCAGGTTCGGGCCCCGGTGAAAAAAAATGTTCTCCCCCCCCCCAGCAAGGGCAGATCGGCTAAACAGGCCGACAAAGTCGGGGAAGCCGGGCCCTGGGCCCCCTTCTGGACCGCCGGTCCCCAGTAATTTGTACCCGCTTCCCCCTCCTCTCGTCAGCCCTGGGCAGGGGGCTGCAGGTAAGAAGTGTGGCAGGGACAGTAGGGTGGCCAGACAGCAAGTGTGAAAAATCAGGACTGCGGGTGAGGGGTAATAGGCACCTATACAAGACAAAGCCCCAAATATCGGGACTGTCCCTATAAAATCAGGATATCTGGTCACCTTAACTACCAGAGTGGTATGAGGGTCCCCACTGGAAGAATGGGCGAGGCTGCAGGTCAAGACTGAGGTGAGTTGGCAGAGCTGTTTGTGGGGAGCCTACGGCTGGAATAGCAGGGGTGGCTAATGAACAGAAAAAGAGACATCAGCAGAGCTGTCTCCAGAAACCTCCCCAACAGCCCCTATCCACAGTGTTGCTAGCCTTTATCCAGTCCTGCCAGAACCCTGTTTTTCAGTCCAGCAACACAGTATAATTTTTTAATTAAACAGCCCCTTGGAAAGGAAGGCACATATGTCTTTTAATCTTGAAAGCAGCCGGCTGCTGGCACTAGCCACTGAGCGATTCCCCGTGGGAGAGTCATCTCCGGCAAGAGGGATTTAGAAATGGGTTTCTCACATGCAGCAGAAGCAGGCGGCTTCCTCCGCTTCACAGCTACAATCTCACCACTGCTGCGTTCTGTTTTCCACTTGGAGGGAGAGGGGGGCAACATTTCCCTTTCTTTCCTCCCCCTCCTAAACAGAATCAGAAAGGATTTTCTCCAGCAGACCCCTGTAGGATTCTGTATTGAACAACAGCATCTAATTACGCCTTTGGTAAAGGAACAGCCACAGCTTGAATGAGCTGAGGAGCTCTCTGCACAGCCCACTGCTCCAATCTGGCTTTCCCCATCATCCCCCTGGAGTCCTGGGCCTGCCCAGCGTATGTCGGAAACACCATATGATCTATAAGGGGCTTTACATCTGGAGCTCTCTCACTGTTCTCCGAATCCAGGATTTATTAGCATCACATACATGAAGGATGTGAATAGCGAGGAGGTTTCCAACAATTCCCTCTACTGACAGATCCCCAGCCATCTGTGTTCCCTCGGCGGATTCTCGTCTCCCCCTACCCCCACACACTTTTAATACCCTGTGTTGTGTGCGTTGTTTTTAACACTTGAGCCAAGTAGAAATAATAACCCTGTTGGTTAAAGCAGGGAGTGATTGTTCTCAGCTCAAGATCCTGCTAACAGCTGCTTTTACAGGAGCGGATAGTGCAGCCTTTGTTCAGAATAAAATGGGCACAAAGAGCCAGGCAGCAGCTCTGCAGCTGTTAACAGCTGGAAGGGGACACAGGGCTATTTGGGACTGGGGCTCGCTGATGATTCCATTGATAAATGATTTCTTCTTCTTTTGCTCTTGAAAGGAAAACGCCGGGAGCTGTGGTATTTGTTCACCACCTTGTTACCTACCCCACTGGGTAATGAAAAGCACTTATGGGCTGATTGCTGAAGACTCCAGTAGTGCTTTTTCTTTAGCCATTGCTGAAACGCAGCCACCTCTGGGGTGGAATGTGACAGCCTTTATCAGGCACACAGCAACTGTGTGCTGTAACTTTAAGACAGTAAGTGAAACAAAATACTGGAAGAAACGTCTGTTAGTCTATAAGGTGCCACAGGACTCTGTCGCTAAAATACTGAAAGAGATTCTATGCTGCCCCTCGTGTAAGGAGCAACCCCGAAAGTGCAGCCCAAGCACAAGGGGAAATTTGGCCTTAAGCCCAAATTCTAGGTCAGATGCTGGTGGTGGTGTCAATGAAGAGCCTAGAGTAAATGAGAGCAGTCTCAGGATTTATTGCAGCCTTACTTGGGGTGCCCATGAGCTGCTCCACAAGCCAGAGTCCCTGTAGCCCCATGTGCCATAGAGTCACCCTGTCCCTCCTCTGATCCATCCCCTCCCATTCCTAGTAGACAATGAGTCCTACTATGTTGCTTTGGATTTGTACAGCACCAAGCATAACGAGGCCCTGCTCCTAGATGCTCTCACATTCCAAATAATAATAGCCAGAGGCAACTACAGGATGGTTCTGCTCATGAGCAGCCCGTCAAAAGGGAAGTCCCGGCGGTGGGGTTGTACTCAAAGGCCGTCCTCGAGTCCCCCTCACTACCCCACCCGTTAGTGCTAACGGCGCTCCTGCTGGAGGGAACTTGGAGGAACGGAACTTGCACTTTGCCCTCCCTGCCCAGCTACTTCAGGAGGGAGGGTCTCCATTGTGCAGCCTCTTCTCCCTCTGGCTCCAGCGGGTGTTACATGCACATCGCCATGGAAGGGTTGCATCTGGCAAAGTCTAGGGTTGAGACAAATCCTTGGTGGCTGCTGAACAGCCACTTCTCCTCATTGCTCCCTTCCATATGGAGGAACGGCCTTCTCTGGGTGCGTCAGCCATGCCTTTTCCTTTCCTCCTAAGTTACCTATTCCCATTACCTATCCCGCTGAGTGACGCTGCATTTCCCAGCTGCCGTGCAATGTCAGCTGCAATCACAGGCTCTCAGAATCAAACGTCAAACTCATTTAAGCCTCTGAGGTTTCATTTCAGGGCTCTGAGCCTCTGCTAGGAGGGTTGACTTATCCTCAGGGGGAAGGGACATCAGCTGGCAATTTCAGGTGGGCTGCAAATGTCACCCTGACTATTTGGCAAAGTAGAGAGCATGCACTTCTCTGACTGCTCAGTAGGAGGATAGAAGGGAAGCCCAGTGGAGTTTGGGAGCTTTGCGTTTCCTCCACCTATTAAGGACAGAAGTTCCACCCAAGAGCTCATCTGGCACAAGTGGATGCACTACATACTGGGCTGAATTCTCTCTTGGTGTCAATTAGCATCGCTCCATTGGCCCCAAATGTGCTGATCTCTCAGTTTATACGAGCAGAGAATAGGCCCTCTGTCAATATTTTATCCGATTTTTCCTTTTCCTCACTCTGTTTCCTATTCAGTCCATGCTCTCTGCTCCACTTCTCACCATTTTGTTTTCATTGGATTTTTATTTCCTGCTCCTCACTTTCACTCTGGTTAACAGAACATGTCAACAATACTGGCCTCCATCCAGGTAGAACTTCTGAACCTGCAGCATTTGAGTGGGCTTGAAATTAGGCCAAAGAAGTGAGCGCGTTCCTAGTTTCAAAGCTATTCTGGGTACAGAGGTGAAGATGGGCCATATTTTTTTCCCCTCTTTAACAGATCTCTTTGGCAAGCAGTGTTGCAGTGCATTAATCCGCTAGCCTGTCACCTCTGTGCAGCAAAAATTTAGATCACAAGTGACTCTCAGCAATGCCTTAGTGGAGGTTTATACCCCTGGAGAGAATGTTTTGTGGCCATCAGAACGAGACCAAAAAAATTTTTTTGAGCTGTTTTTGTGCCCTGGGTTCCCAAAAGGAATGAGTTTTAGTTTTACTCAAAATTTTTCAAACATTTGTATTGATTTTTTTTTTAAATATTCCCTCTTTTTGCAAGGAAGTTTCCTCCCACCACCTTTTTATTATGATTTTCATTATTATTTTCCTTTTTGCCACCGTAAAGAGGCAGATAGAGAATAAAATAAAGCCTATAAAACTGAAAGAAACAATTGTCCCCTCCCAAAAAGGGGGGGCACGCTTGATTTTTCATATACTCATTTCTTTAAAAAACTGGAAATTTGGGGAAGAGACGAATATTTTCATTAACATGCTCACTTTTTAAAAAAAAAATATATATATATTTGTTTGAAAAAGCTTGACCATGTGACAGAATTTAGACAGACACTATACGGTATGGGACATCCAAGGCTCCAACTTTCTAAGGGGATCTCAGGACCTGATCCAGCTCCAGATGAGTCAATAGGAAGTTTACCATTGATTTTAGTGGATCAGGCCCTTGCTACACAGCTTCCATTAGTTTCAGTGGGGATTGTGAATCAAAACCCCCTAGGCATCTTGGAAGAATTTCAGCTAGAGTATCTGCTCAGAAGTGATTCAGGACAAGAGTAGCAAGGTGCCCTGGCAAAGTAGGGGGAGGACAGGACTGGGGTGTGCAGGCAGAACAGCGTGTGGGCTAAGGACTCAGCTCGCAGGTGGGGCTGGAGGTCATGACTGGGGTGCATTGGCAGAGTTGGTGTGTAGGGCTGATTCAGCAGGGGCTGCTGCAGCTCAGGATTGAGATGCACAAGCAGACCTGGGTGAAGAGACCCAGGACTAGAGTAGCAGGAAGGGCAGGAGAGCTGAGTGGAGATCACAATTAAGGTGCATTAGCAGAATAGTGTGGTGAGAGCTCTGGCCTGCAACAGCAGGGATACTGGAGGTCAGGATTGAGGGGCATTGGCAGAGCTGTAGGGGGGGTCAGATCTAGAATAGCAGTGGGAACCGCATGTCAAGACTGAGGTGTGCTTATCACAGTTGTGTGTGGGAAGCTTGCAAGTCCCCTGCTAGAACAATCCTAGGATCAAGCTGCTGCAGTGATTCACATTCAGGAACAACAAGATCATATATTTAAAGAATGAAGGGGGGAAAAGAGAAGCAGGCAGAGAAGCCATTTCCTTTGCTTCCCCATTCAGTTTTCTGCCTCTCTTTAAATTCCCCCCAAATTATCATAATCTCAAAGTAGAATGGGTATTATTTACTAATAATCTACAGCCCCAGAGATCAGCCTTTTGTGCTGATCATAGTGTTTGCAGCTGGTTGGGGCTGTATGATGCCTTTCCCCTGTGGCTAAGGGACTGACACTAAGTCACTAACCAGCCCAGCTGCTCCAAGTCTGTGGTTTCGCTGTTCCCAGCAGGGGTACTGCAACTTCCTTCATGCAGGCTGATCAAAGGAAGATTCCTTGCACTGCCCATTTCAGCAGGCTGTCGTTGGGGACCTACCAACTGAGGTCAAGCCTTGCTGAGTCCCTGGCCTACAAAGATCACCGACTACCTGGCTGTTTTTTCTGGCCTTCTTATTTTTTATTCATTAAAAGAATTGATCCTCTGCTGCTTTGTCATCCTCAGGCCTCAGTTTGCCACAATCAAGCCAGCCAGCTCTCTGCCTGCTGCCCTCCCGGTATCGCAGAGGAGATTAGGGTGACTAGATGTCCCTATTTTATAGGGACAGTCCTAATTTTTGGATCTTTTTTTTATATAGGCTCCTATTATCCCCCACCCCCCGTCCCTATTTTTCACATTTGCTGTCTGGTCACCCTAGAGGGGATTAGGGAAGAGAGTTCTGGTTAGCGCTGCATGATGGAGTGGTTCTTAACAGACTTCTCTCCGGTGACAGCCTAGGCTTACACTGAATGGACACCCAGTTGCAGTGTCTTGAGACTTCCGACCAGACCCTCCTGCACTTCACCCAACGCCTTCCAGGAAGAGGTAAGTCAGGAGGCGAGGCACTTGGATACCATAGATAGGAGGTCATGTCTGAGGCTGCTCCCACTCCCAGCAAAGGGAGAGACTGGTGGATACCTGGTGCCAAGTAATCAGCTCTGTCCATGTCATCCATGAAAAAGGAAATGAAATGTGGCCCGTTTGGAGAGGGGTCCCAGGATTGTAACAGGAGGGGTGGCTCCAAGCCAGAATTAAGGTGCATTGGCAGAGCTAGGCTGGAAGCAGGGGCTGCTGCATATTTGAGTTGGGTGTACTGGTCAAGCTTGGTGGGGGGAGCCCCGGGGGGTCGGGAGGAGGCAGGAAAGAGGTGCATCAGCAGAGCTGTGAAGCAGGGGGTGTGGACTGGAACAGCAATCCGGGGAAGCGACTTGCCCAGAATTGCAGTGCTGGGAGTACAGCCCAGAAAGTGTCCTAACCTTCAGTCACCTTGTTGCACAACCACTAATAAAATACTGTGGGAGTGCTTTTGAGGTGAGCCTAAAACACTTGTTGACTCACCCCAGGTGCCAGCAATGTGCCTTTCCTTCTAGCATATTACAATGGCATTGCTGAAGGAAGAGGATCACAGCAGTTCATCCATGCATCATCCAAGATTGAGCAGACAGATGAGACCAGTGATTCCACTTGCCCAATTCCCAGGGTCACTGTTGCTGAGGCTGTTCTGAGAGTCTCCTGGAAGACTGTGTTCCCTTAATGAGCAGCTGGGTTTCCCCTGGCACATGCTGGATTTGAGAGCAGAGTCAGCTGCTCTTTCCAGATGGGACAGTTTCATGGCTTTAGCTGGAAGGACTTTGCCATGGCAATGAAAGGACAGGTTGGAAGAGGAAGGAGTCATCAGATTAATCTGGGGTGTTTGGAGGAGTGTATGGTGTCTTTCAGGATCTTGTTCATAGGAGGATTAGAGGGATATTTTAGCAGAGCATTTGGGAAAGGGCCAGAGATAGGAATGCCTAGCCCCAGAGTGCCCACCATACAATTGTCTGTGGTGTTCCTATTGGGTGAGGCTTTGCAAGTCATTTACTTATGAGGTTTCTGTGTGGGGTAAGACACACACACACACACACCCCTACCCCTCCAGCTGAGGTCTTGTCTACACACAAATTTGCATCTGTTTATAATTAACAGTGTTTTTAAACCAATTAGTTGCAAACCACTCTGTGGACATACTTAAATTGGTTTTAAGATGGCTTATATCGATTTAGGCTAATTCAGTAAGGACTTAAACAGAATTAACATACACCAGGTTTACATCGATTTAAACCTATGTAACTTTGTGTGAACAGGAATTTAGTTAAACCAGTGCAAATGTGTGTGTAGACAAGGCCTGGTGCCATACAAGCAGCCATGGCCATAAAGCAGAGCGGGTCCCCTTTGGAATTATGACATGAGCAGAGAGATGTTGCTGTTTGCATTGTTTCTTTCTAGCCCAGCACAGCCTCCTTTGTTCCTCAGGGGCATCTCCCTCCCCTAATCAGAAGGAAACTCCACCCTGAACTGGAGTTTAGGAGTCTGTCAACTTGGGAAAAGCCTGGCTCTGACAGGTGATGCAACTGCCTCTCCCTCCACCCCTTCTCCAAAGAGCTGGGATGAATTATTTAGACAAATAGTGCAGCGCCTCCACTGAATTATTCAGAGGGATTCAGGTTTGTTGACCAATGAAGCAGAAGGAAACAGAGCCAAGCAGTAAGTTGAATAGTCCCTGGAGAAAGCCAGGGCAATTTTTCCCCTAAGTGGTGGAAAAGCAGCCTGTGCAATAGTCATTGTGAGCTGTGGGATGAAGGCAGGCAGACAGAGTGAGACAAACTGCCCTCACAACCTTCTTTAACATCATATTTTTGCTGCCCAGCTGGTTATTCACATGCGTGTATGTGAGAGAGAGATTCCCAGATCAGTTATTACGTAACTCAGTGAATAATGCAGAAGAATTGTGGGGAGAAGGGTGAAAGCTAGAGCCCTGCAAATCCACAGATACCTGTTTTAAATCTGCATCCGCAGATGCGGATATCCATAGACCATTTTTGCAGATCGGATGTGGATACAAATTTTGTATCTGCTCAGGGCTGTACTGAAAGCAGAAGACCCTCTGGTACTGACTACATAGAGAAACCCCACCCAAGACCCTAGATCTGAACCAATTTGGAGTTTTAAATTGTACAGTTGGCCCCTGGTTCTATAACAAACCAGATTTTGAGTCTTCTCTAAGCCAATCTCATGATGTTTGGATGGTTGAAGACCAGGAGATTTTAACAGATAATGAGTTTAGGGGCTTTGTATTGGCCTCCTGGTTTAAGAGCCTTTTGGTTTCACCTTTTCAAGCTTTGCTCTGCAACTGTGAGCCCTAGAAACTTTCATTTAAAAAAAAAAAGTAAGCTGTGATTCTCCTGTAATACCATGACTCCAGGAGCTGGGCCTTTAAGAAAAGTTCCAAATATTGTGAGATTTGCAATGAAATCACATGACTTGGCAACACTAATCCCACTATGCCATTACCTGCCTCATTAACCACCACCCAAATTAGCATCACAGACCAGTAGAGAGAACCACAGAGGAACCCACAACTGCTTAGCAACTCCGCTGGGACTACAGAAAGCCACACATCATTTAGATCCAGATACAGACATTGCCCTCATTTGAGGCTGCTTGGTCCTGGGGTGTTGTTAGGGCCTTTTGGTGCTTTAACATTAGACAAAGGAGGAGTGTGAAGGAGGAGTTCACTCACCACAGAAGCACCTCCTCATTGCCAGGCATAGCATGGGTCTCCCTGTACCATGACCCCCGCCAACAGTCACTGCAGTGGTCTCTTCTCCTGCAGGTTGGCCCCCCAGTCAGGTCACACTTTAGTGCATCCTTTCCAGGGTAATCAAGAGTCCAACCCAGCTGTAGCCAAATGACCTTACATCAGGTCTGCCATCTTTTCTCTGGGCTCCATAGTCCTTACACTCCTTACTACTGGGGGTTTCACCCCAGCTTTCTCAGTGGCTGGTAAAGAAACCCAGGCCCTCCCTCTACTTGAGATTCCATCCCAGGTCTGCATCCCGTCCCGTCCCGTCCCGTCCCGTCCCACCCACTTACTACCTCTTCTATCCCACACAGAGGGATAGACCTTCCTGGCTTTATAATCACCTCCCCAGCTGGGCTTCATCATCTGTCAAGCCTGGGTCTCCTGCTCTCTCTGGCAGGTGCTGCCAGGTATGTTAACTTGCAGGCCCACATTAACCCCTTCAGGGCCTGTGTGGGATACATGCCCCATCACAAGGAGTTTGAAGAGCCACCAACTGACTGGCAACATGAAGAGTCATAGATGGCTGAGATTTTCAAAGCTCTCTCGGGGGTGGAGGATTTGGATGGGCAGCCACATCCCATCAGTGGGATAGAAAAATTCAGCCTGTATTCATAAACACATCTTTCTAAGATGATATATTCTGTTTCCATGACCCCAAGTCTTTTATGCTATAAGACAGGCCTGGACTGATATCCTGGATTCAAAATCTCTTCAACTCTGTGGGTGTTCAGGTCTGGAGCTAAATGAATGGCTTGAAACAACCACTAGAGTGAAGCAACAAACTCCTCTATCCTTGCCTTTGAGAGGCAAACCTTAGAAGTGTCAGAAGCATTCAAAAGTCTGACTGCTTCTTCTCCTGGGTCTGCAGAACCACACTGGAGTCTTGGGCTCTTCCTGGTCCTGTTCAGGCTGGAAATTCCCGCAAGAGCAGGTTTTTGCAGTAGTATTTCCACCTCCCCTCTCAGCAGGAACCCTGAAGTGCTGAGGCTGACGTGAAAATGGGAATGAATGAGGTAGAGGCAGCCAGGACCGGCCAGGGGGTAAGGTGCTTAAACATCCTCTAATTCCAAAGTCACATGGGGCTTGGTTCAAGTATTCAGTGATGCTTTGGGCTGGTTCTGTTTGGACTGAAATGTTTTGCCCATCCATGATACTTAAACACCTGTGTTTTGGTTGGTTCATCCCTGTGTCAAACAGGGTACAATAGGCAGAGAAATTTCTGAAGCATTCCCTCCTTTCCCAATCCCAAACCCCATTCGGATTCATCCTTGAGACCATCCTGAATCAACACCTCTGGCAACTGCAGAGCTGGAATGGGCTTTTTATTCTGCAGGAAAATCTGCAATCTTGATTTTTTTTCTATTCTGAAACAGCATAAAACCAGTAACATTTGAAACTTCCCACAAAACAAAATAAAAAACAAATTGTTTTGGATCAATCAGAACATTTTGCTTTGACAAAATCAAAACACTTCCTTCTGATGTACACTTTTTAAAAAAAATTAACTTTGTAAAATTTTATATCATTTAACAAGCAACCTTAAAAAATGAACTGAAAAGTTAGTTTGAAACAGCAAATAGAAACATTTATTTTTTTAACACACTTTTTTCAGGGTTTCATTGTGTTTTAGTTTGGGGTGTTTTATTTTTTCCTGAATGAAATTTTATCAAAACCCACATGTCTCTATGAAACATTTCACTTGAGATGAAGCAGCCTTTTCCATCCAGTTCTACCTCTGACAGTGGGATGGGACCATCTCAGCTCTGGGCCTTGTCCAGATCTCCTTGGGCATATGGCAAGATCGATGCCTCTCAGAGGGGTCAAGCTGAGCTGGTTCAGGAGCAGTAACAGCCTCCTATCTCAGAGCAGCACTCAGGCTGAAGTTCCTTTAGAAGGGGCTAGGAGAGAGGAGGCTACTTCAGTACAAGGGTAGGGGGAGAAACTTGGCTTTATTCAGTAGTGACTCATCTCCCCAGCTGTGACTCCAAGCGCTGCTGCCACAGTCAAACATAGATGTTGGGTTTTGTCACATTTTTGGTGGGGTGCAGGGGTCGGGGTGAAGCCCCCAGTGGGGCGTAAGGGGCAAAGCCCCCTATACATAGGACTCTGGAAGGAGGTGTGAAGCCTTCTAGGTAGGCATGGCATGATGCTGGGGCAGCCAGGCCAAATTTGAGAGGCACTGCAATCCTGCATGCCAAGTTGCAACATTATTCAGATTTGGCCTGGCCTCCGCTCCCTCTGGAGTTGTGACCCCATGCCCCAGGTCACAATGCCACTCATATCTGGGGCAGCTGGCCAGGTAATCTGGGCTCCCTCCTTAACAAAATTCTGCATGTGCCCCTGGCTCAAACATTAGTGGGGCTTTCCAGAATAGTGGTGGGGCCTGATCCCCCTGGACGAATATAACCCAATGCCTATGCAGCCAAACAAACCAGAGTCAGGAACATCCCAAACCCCTGTCACTTTCTTTCTTTTCCTAGGGTAGCTGCTCCTCCAGGAACCTGCCTGCAAAGACCCCATGCATGGCATCTTTAAGTGGGTCAGGGCCCTGAATCTAGCCAAGTCCCAGATCCTGTGTACATCCCTCACGTATCAGGGTAAGCCATGCGCGTGATTGAGGCCCTTCTGGCTGACTGCTCATTTCGGGATTGCCGGGCCGCTGGGCCGAGGTTAACAGCTCACACTCCATTTTCCTGCAGGATCCTTGGAATTAAACCTGACAGCTTTTAACTAACACAAGTTATTTTGTTCCCTAAAGCATGGATGGGGTAACAGAGGCTGCACTGAGAAACCCTCCTCCCTTCTTCCAGTCTCCTGTTCTTTCCTTCCTATTCTCGCTCTCTCCTCGCATCTTTCCCCATCCTCCCCTTCCTTCAGCATCCACTCTTCCTTTCACTATCTCCCTCTCTCTCTGTCCTCTAGGAGTGGTCATCTCCTCCACCTTCTCCCATCCTTTTTGTCCCTTCCTGTACAAGCCTTGTGTCTCAGGGGTGAAGAAAGAAGGAAATCCCTTGTGACAGAGTGCTGGGAATCAGCAACTGAACCAGCACTCTGGTCACTGTTTAACCAATTGGACCCCTGGGGAGGCAGAGGCTGATTAAGGAGAGGAGTTCCTGATTACCAGATCAGATTGGGGCTGGGTAGCTAATGAACTAATCAGACCATTAACAAGGAAACTGGCTAAAAGAACACAGGCAGGAAGGGGGTGGGGTTAGCAGAAGACAGAGAAAAGCTAGTAGGGCCTGAGAAAAGAGAGAGCTCTAGGAGGAGACACCTTTTCTTTCCCCACTTGGAAAAGGGGCAGTAAAAGTGAACAACATTGTAAATACTGGGACTACACTACAACCCTTAAATAAACTGCACAGTGGTATCTACATGAGAGAAGGACTCTGGGCACTCTGTGTGAAACAAAGGGGATGGACCAGTCCCGCCCTGCCCCTTGGGAGGGGAAGCAGTTGAAATGACAGCAGCAAGGTGCAACGAAGGACAATGAGTGTTGATCATCCCCCTCTTTTCATTTCATGTATCAGGTTTATCACTGTGGTGCCTCTGGATCAACCGAGAATGGGGCCCCTTTGTGCTAGGTGCTGTACAAACATAAAATAAGGGTGTGTCTACATAACCAGAGCTACCTGATCCAGCTTGAATCCAGTTAGCCTGGGCAACAATAGCAGTGAAGATAGAGCAGCATGGGCTTCAGTGCAGGTAGGACAAGCCCAGCGCTGATCTTGGGTCCATACCTGGCTCGCTAGCCTGCACTGTGCTGTCTTTGTTGCTACCATTACCCACGCTAACTGGGTACAAGCTAGGTCGGGTAATCGTTTAGCCTGTGCACAGCTTTTGCTGTGTAGACAGATGATAAGACAGAGTCTCTGCCCCGAAGAGCTTACAGTCTAGGCCAGACAAAGAGTGGGGAAAAGGGGTAGAACACACAAGCCGAGTGAATGATGTGAGTGTGGCAAGCGTCATGCAAGTGCTGCAACGTTTTGTTTTGTTTTGTTTTGCTTTGTTATGTCAACCCTATCTTGCAGGTCATGCCGTGGCGTACTCTGGTTTGCCAAGGCGGTAGCTGAGCAGGCTTTTTGACAGTAAGTGCATGGGAGTGCACACACGTCCCAGCAGAGTGCCAGGTAATCATGCTGAGCAGGTTTGCAGGCTAATTGCCATGTGTAATCTACCTGCCCAACCGGAAGAATCAGATATTAGCCCATTATTTCCCCCACTGTGTTTCTCCTGCAAATCCCCAGACACCGCCTTGCACTATGCTGCCCATATAGTGAAGGGTATGTATTTATTTCAGTGTATGGAGACTACAGTAGAGTCCACAGATTTCCTAGAAACGCCAGAGCTGGATTTCCAAGGGCTCAGCATCTTCTGTCAGGAACCCGTTTTCAGTGCAGTTCAGCTCCTATTTACACATAGCCAGACTTTAAGCAGTGCTCAGCACCCAGCAGCTCCCACTGCAAAATTTACCCCTAAGTGAGGGGAAAGGACTTGCACTGTATGGGTGACTGGAGGGCTAGTCATTAACACAGAGATGACTGGGATGAACCATCTTTTTCCCCCTTAACTGCTTTGTCAGGCTGTCTGAGAAGCTACCTTGCACTCTTCCATGCTCTATAGAAGATTTAACGCCCTGTCCAGTGTCACAACCAGCATGAGCTGGAGGGAACATCTATCAACTCTGCTCCTCAGTTGGCCAGGAGAGGTCACAATGGTGACCTCTCTCCCCCACTGTCCTGGGTTTCTTTTTGCAGACGGCCCTCCCAGAGACAAGAGACTCAAAAGCAGGGCATTCACATGGCATAGTACAGCCACTCAGATGCTGAGCTGTGGCCTTCTTTACCTGTTGCCTCTTCTTTCGCTGGAATAGAATTAACAGGCTAAGTTATGCAAGCAGAGTGTGT
The DNA here is from genome assembly GCF_020497125.1 of Mauremys mutica. NCBI lineage: Eukaryota > Metazoa > Chordata > Testudines > Geoemydidae > Mauremys > Mauremys mutica. The sequence continues at coordinate 135,528,919 of NC_059073.1, read as the reverse complement.
GCGAGCAAAGGATCCCCCGCCTGCCACAGCTGACAAACGCCCACCCACGCCATTATCGGAGGGAAGAAATCAGTCCGTCTTTGACAGCATCCCTCCTTCTCCTGCCAGCACAGAGCGTGAGGGCCAGGGCTCCTCTGGGCCCAGGCGGGAGCTAGAGCTCTTCATTAGAAGCGCTGAGCGCTGCAGGCGGCAATGACAGCACTGAGAGTGCCAGTTCCCTATTTAGATGCCTCTTGCAGGCGGGCAGGGATGTGTGTGGGCGGCAGTAATTAGGAGCTTTGATGAGCCCCTTTCACCAGAGAGCTTCACAAAGCAGACAAAATAATTCCAGGGTTTGCCGGGGAAAAAATGCAATTAAATAAAATTAGGAGATGGAGCCTTTTGCCTCTAAGACACGTTGGATTCTGGTCTGGGTCAGTTGGTACCCAAATCCATATCCATCCGATGGCCGTTGTGGTGTCCTTTGTGAAACAGGGTCATAGGAACTGCCAGGCTGCATCAGAGCAGGGGTCCGTCTAGCAGTCCTGTTCCTGTCTCAGACAGTGGCCAGCACCAGCTGCTTTAGAGAAAAGTGCAAGAATCCCCAGTGGGCATTTATGGAATAACCTGCCCACAGTGGAACTTTCTTCCTGAGCCCATCAATTACAGGTCAGCTTATGCCCTGAAAACTGGGGGTTTATATCCCTTCTGCTTTTCCTGTTCGATGGAACTGTGGGTATTCTCATTATCCATACACATACCTAAGGATGTGTCTACATCTGGAGCTTGAGGTGTGATTCCCAGCTTGAGGAGATGTACTCACACTAGCTTTCATTGAGCTAGCAGGCTAAAAATAGGCTGTCGCTGTGGCGTGCGAGCAGCGGGAGAGGCTAGTCACCCCAAATACATGCCCATCAGAGACCATAGGCACGGACTCGGAGCAGCTAGCCCGTCCCACAGCTCATGCTGCCATGGCTACATTCTGTTTTCTCATGTGCTAGCTCAATGAGAACTAGTGTGGGTATGTCGCCACAAGCTGGGAATCACATCCCCAGCTCCAAGGTAGATATCCCCTAAGCCAAGATTTTCACAGTGACTAGAGATTTTGGGAGCCCAACTTGAGACACATAAAAGGGGCCTGATTTCCAGAAGGTGGGTGCTCAGCACTGCCTAAAAGCCTTGATGATGTCTCTGTTGGGGGCATCCAAAATCACTAGTGGCTCTTGAAAGCCTTGGTCATAATTGGTAGTTGAATCTTGCTCAGCAGAGTCTGACTTTGGTCTCACCTTGCTGCCTGCTGGAGAAGTATCAACACCACAAAAAGTGCTCCTGCCACTGGCACCATTTCTGTTTGGCCTTCTTGTTGGCCATCTCAGCAGAGAGCCCCACAAAGAATGGGCAGACATTGGACACAATGGCGTTTCCTGCCTGCGTTATCCTTGCTCAGTCATTAACCTAATGGACTGCAAGTCACTCACTTATTCCTTGTCCACTACATTTCTGTACATGGCATTTGGTTTTCAGTCAAAGGGATCGAATAGACTTCTTAGTGAACTACCAAGGGTGAAATCCTGGCTCCCTTGAAGTCAATGCAAAGTTCCCTTTGACTTCAATGAGGCCAGGATTTTACCCCAGGAATCTGAACAGACATCTATCTGTTTCTGTTTACATTCCTCAAAAGAATACAAGGACATTTGGGCCATCCATACAAATCCAATTGCGGGATCAGCACCTTATATTTTACTCTTGGTTTATTCTGATTCCATATGAATCATGAGATAAGTTTATCAATTCATTGTTTCTAGGTAGCTGGTAGTGGAAGCAGTGCCATAAAATATTATTTTAGAAGGAAGTTTAGAAGGATGGGATTGATTCATGATTTTGTCACAGACGCCTCCTGTGATCTTGGCCAAGTCACTTAGACCCAGCTCCACAAAAATGTTTGGGCGCCTAGCTTTCCACTGAAAGCAAGGATGCCTTTGTGATCTGGGCCTTAGTCTCTGTGTCGCCATTCCTCATCTGTAAAATACATCATCATCTGTCTAGTCTATTTAGGCTGTAATCTCACTGGGGTAGGTGCTATCTGTCCCTATGTGTTTGCACAGCACCTAGTACCATGGCGCCTTGATTTCAGCTGGGTTTTCCAGGCACTAGTGTAATACAAATAACAGGAATTTTAAAACCTCATATTTTGGAGGGAGCCCGTAACAAATTGCCCTTCCTTCCTCTCCCCTTCAGCTTTGCTGTTCTTTTTAAGTGAGTTTGCATTTGCAAGATTGAATTTGCACACACTGCCTCTCAGTTCAGTGTTCTTGCCCTGGTGATGGTAAGGTCTCATTTTAATTTCCTTTATCCTCTGGGCTCTATCTAAGGTATTTATGTGCCCCCTGCTGTAGTATCTGAATGCCTCACAATCTTTTAATATATTCATTTTCTCAAACTCCCTAGGAGGTAGGGAAGTGCTACTATCTTCTTTTCACCCTTGAGAAACTGAGGCACAGTAAAGCTAAATGAGTTGCCCCAGGGCACACAGGAAGACTGTGGCAGAGTAGTGAATTGAACCAACATCTCTTTAGTCCTAGCTACTGGTCTATGCTAACGGAGCCAAGCAGGGGTCAGAGATTGAACGGCTTTAGCTGACTAATAGCATTTTTTCTCCTGTGCTGTGTCTATATGTGTGTGAGACCTCGCTACAGCCAGCCACTGTTGACTCAAACTGGGATCCTCTTCTCAGTTGTGCCCACCTTACAGCAAGGCATAGGGTGACCATATTTTCCCAAAGAGAAAACGGGACACTGCACAGGGCCGGTCCGAGGCCTCCCCCACCCCATCCGTGATCCCCCACCACTCGACCTCCCCGCTCGCAGGGCTGGCTCCCTTTCTCCTCCATGCATGAGGCCAGCCCGAGGACCCCCGCTACCCTCTGCATGTAGGGCCCAAGACCCTGCTGCCTCGAGCCCACTCAAGGCTGGTCAGCCTGAGCTGCTCTCCTGAGCCCTCCTTCCTGCGCAGGGCTGGTGATGATCAGTTGACAAGAGCAAATGGGACAAATGCCCAGATTTGCCAAAAAGGTCGGGAGGTCCAGGACAGGGCTTGAAAAAGGGGGCTGTCTCAGCCAAAACGGGACGTATGGTCACTGTAAAGCAAGGAGCTTTGGTTTAGAGCCAGGAGTTGCAAACCTGCAGTGAAAGTCTATGTTGACATAGGGTGCCTGTCTCTTTTAGAGCCTGACTTCTCTGTTACCTTTGCAGAAGCCCGGGCCCAGGAGGGGACATTCCAGTGTGGGTGTGAGACACAGGAGGGAGGAGCCATGGCTGGGGAAGATCTCTGCTCTGGCTATTTCCTGCTGCCTCCAACCCCAGAGGGACTATGGCAATGGGATGCACAAGTTAAGGCAGCTCCCTGGTATACGCCTTGGCCCCCTCGTCGCAGCAGAATAGGAGAAGCATAAACAGCCTCTCCTCTGGCCCTAGCACTGGTGCAGGGAGTTAGGTGATCCTCTGATATTACAGCTAAGTGATTTCTTTGACTTGGGAGTGGGGGTTAAATTCCTTTATTTCCCCTTATAAGAAGGTGCTTTTGCTGGTGGGAATTCCACCCTCACTCAGTCCACGCGGCTCCAGATTTAGTGATCTGTTTGTGCACAAATGCTTTGGGAGCAAAAGCAAATATTCGACGCTGCCTGACTCTGCTTGGCCAGAGGAGTCTCCTCAGGGACGTAGCCTCTGTCCTACAGGTCAATTCATTTGCCAAAATGAGGGGGATAAATGGGTGTTTACACTGAACTCTTTAAGCAAATTCCTTTGTGTTCCCCATTGCCAGAATTCTCCAAGGCTACCTTGGCCTGGGAAACCTGCCAGGTGATTTTAAGAGATGAGGTAATATGAGATAGTCAGACTGGCTTGAGGAGGCGAGGACAGCAGACGGGGCGAGCTCTGACTTGTGCGTGATGCATGAATCGGTGGCTTTGAGTTTTATCTCGGAATGGGATTCATTTCAAGGAAAGGGGTGTGATAAGAGGCAGGAGAGGCAGCAATGGAAGCATTCGGGTCATATAACAATACAAAGCAGGAGGCCAGTTGTTCTTGCCCTGTGGCCCCTTTACCTTTCTGCAGTGGAGTAAAGGGAAATGAAATTGTCTCCAGGAAATAACTCCTGTGTACAGCTGGGGTAGAACTGCCAGAATGGCTACGGATCATCTCCCCAGCCTAGTCCCCTGCACAAAGGACATAGTAGGGGTGTTCAGGGATGAAGGACAGGTGTGACCAAAGAGCCCGTGTGCTTCTGTTGTTCTTATCTGGTTGATGGCCCATAGGGGGCTGTTGCAGCCAGAGGATAAATTAGATTAGTCCTGACACTGCACTAACTTATGCCAAGAGCTAGGCCCCAAATAGGGGAGGGACAAAGGTGACTCAAAGCCAATTTTGCCCCCTCCCTCCATGTCTGCAGCAAGCACAGGAATGGCACAACAGAGAACTGGGGCCAACCACGACCCTATTCCCTTCAGAGCTTTGCCCATCACTATCTTCTGAGCAGCTCCAGCTGCGACCACAAGGATGGATGGAATTAGATCAGTGCAAGCCTGCCAAACCCAGGACAATATCCGATGGGCTAGTGACTTGACCACTAGCCCATCTGATACACACAATTTATTGGCTTTGGGTTCTAGTTTCCTTTCCCTAACTATGGAAATATTAAGTTCCAGTCAACTGAAAACTAATCCTAGCATTTGTCCTCCGTGTAAAATCCTGTTAAATTGCCCCTTTGTGCTCACATTAATATTTTTTTTTCTTCAGTTTTAGGTCCTAAAATAGCAAATTCCAGCTGACTGCTTTCAAGGCAACCAGGCAGCACATGGTGTTGTGGGAACATTGCACAAATCAGCAGAGAAGCTAGCTGAGCTGCCAGCAAGCAATACAAAAAAGGAAAAGAAAGAAAGGGGCGTGTGTCTTGTCTGGTTAGTAGAAGCTCCTTAAATCAAGGCACTGAGGCTCGACAGTGAGGGACATGAACTATGTTTGATTCTTTCTGTGTGTACTGCTGTTTATATCAGTGTAAAGCTGATGTGAAACGCAGCCACTGGTGTAAGTGGAGGGGTCTGATTTGGTGGCATTTTCACCCACTTTGCATTGATATAAGAGAGAGGAGAATCTAGCTTTACTGCTTAAGTTTGCACAGTCTGTATATTCACACAGCAAGCCATACTCTCAAAGTCAGATCCCAGGGTGCAGTGAGCTCAGTGTGAAACCTGGGATGGATTCCATGGAGCCTGCCAGTCTATTCCTTGTATGTGGTGTTGTTGTAGTCCTGTTGGTCCCAGGATATTAGAGAGACAAGGTGGGTGAGGTAATACCTTTTACTGGACCAACTTCTGCTGGTGAGAGAAACAAACTTTCAAGCTTACATAGAGCTCTTCTTCGTCTTCAGAGCTTGGTGTAAGCTTGAAAAATTGTCTTTCTCTCCAACAGAAACTGGTCCAATAAAAGATATTACCTACCCCACCTTGTCAGTCTATTCCTTGGTTGTTCCAAGGTCCTGGTTAGGACGGTAGAGTGGCTGGGACATAGGGCATTACACAGTTGGCTCTACGGGGACCAGAAATGAGGACAGACCATGGAGTGGATAGAGCATGTTCTGTCTCTGGTTTCCCATGCACAGCCCTGTGTGACGTTTGGTTAATTTCTGGCACTGATGAACTTTCCTACCTTTCCAGAACTGGTAGTGTGATGATGCAGCCCCACCTCTGCATTCCCACGCTTCGGTGCCATGTGTGTGCATTTGCATTGCCTGAGAAAGGGCCTCACTTTGTTGTGGGGATTGCAAGGGCCAACCCCCTCTCGGAGTAAGATTCCCACTGCCATGCAAAGGCTGTGCCATAGGTGCTGTGAGATGTGAGGCATGTGCTCCACTTGACAGTGGCATGGGCAAATCTCAGGTTGACACCAGACAGCTTTTAAAACATCTGCAGATGCCCAGATTTTGGACTGGTGCCAAAATGCACTGAAGTGTGCGGGGGGGGGCAGGGAGTGACTTTGGCCCATTCTCCCTGCTTGGGTGCAAGTGTGGGCTGGGCTCAAGACAGGGAGAGAGCGCTCCCACCTCCCACCTGGCTGAGAGGCAGACAGTCTTGCAGCACGTGGTGCAAGCCCAGATGTGCTGCGGGCTACCCAGCCAGCCAGTGCATACCAAAGGGCTAAGTCAGCTTACCAGTTGCAAACAGGTCTGCTCAACATGGGAGGGAGGGAAACCTCATCTTACTGTGAGAAGAAGGAATTAGAGAATGAGTGAGAAAGATGGAGGCAGAAACGCCTTCCCTGATGGAAAAGCCCCCATGCAGACCAATACAAAATGTCCACCCATTCTGCAGACTATAACAGGCAATTCTTTTCCTTCTATATCAGGGGTAGGCAACCTATGGCACGTGTGCCAAAGGCAGCACGCAAGCTGATTTTCAGTGGAACTCACACTGTCCAGGTCCTGGCCACCGGTCCCGGGGGCTCTGCATTTTAATTTAATTTTAAATGAAGCTTCTTAAACATTTTTAAAACCTTATTTACTTTACATACAACAATAGTTTAGTTATATGTTATAGACTTATAGAAAGAGACCTTCTAAAATATTAAAATGTATTACTGGCACGCGCAACCTTAAATCAGAGTGAATAAATGAAGACTCGGCACAGCACTTCTGAAAGGTTGCCGACCCCTGGTCTATAGGATGGTTCAAAAACACATAGGGAAGCTCTCATTCTCTGTTAAAAACTATAGGTTTCTAGTGTCAGTTCTGCAGGACCCTGTTCATTTTCTAGACAGTCTTATTAGTTTCCTCCCTGTTACATTCTAAAGGGCGTAAGCTTCCAGGCAGGGAGAAGTCCATGCGATAGAATGAGCAGAGGGAGTGGGTTGTGGAGAACACTTCCCATCACCCCCCAGGAAGCAGCTATTTGCAAGGTCTGTAAGTCACTCTAAGGAGGTGATATAGCAAAGCTGGCTAGGGTGTTGCTTCCCAGCACATCTAACCCTCTGCAATAATGTGCCATTCAGTAAAGAGGGAGAGGGCAGGAGGGGTCAGGAGGCTGAGCTTCCTTAGACAAAGAGAAAGGGGAGCTGTACTAGCTAAGCCCACAGGTGATCTGTTGAACACACCCACCCATTACACAGCAGCATTTCATCCCCCTCGTTACTTTTTGGTGCACTCACAGCTCTGGAAAGCAGATTCCAGAGGTGCTCATATCTACGTACACAGGCTATGTCTGCACTGTAACAAAGGTGTGCCCTTAACTCAGGTTGAAATAGCAGTGAAGACACAGCAACTCAGCTTTTAACTCGGGTTAGCAACTCATGCGAAATCCTAAAGGGCACCCTGTGGTTGAACTCAAGCTGGTAACCCAAGTTAAAAGCCAAGTTGCCACATCTTCACTGCTGTTTGAACCAAGGTTAGCTAACCTAGTTAAGAGCACACCTTTTTTCTGCAGTGTTGACACAGTCACACAGATACATGTCCATATGCAATGTGCATGGATAAATACACGTTACAGACACCCACAATTAGTGATGCTTGATATAGTACTTTGGGTGCATCTATTCCCGTTTTCTGACTTGACTGTAAGCCCTACAGGGCAGTGATTTGCTATTTGATTGTACAGTGCCTAGCACAATGGGGCTTGGTCTTTATTGAGACCTCTAGGTGTTCTTGTAATAGAAATAAATAACCGTGATAATCCTCACAACATCCCTATAAGGTGGGTAAGTATTATTCCACATTTTTCAGATGGAGAAACTGAGGCACATAACTTGGGTGACTTACTCAATGTAAGGTTGTCTCAGAGCCTGTTGAGCCACTGGACTACTCTGTCTCCCATACTTACCCACACCCCAACATCACTCACATGTCCATGCCAACTTTGGCTGGACATGCACATGTACATCCCAGTAGATGCATGAATCCTGATAAATATATTATCATGCCTCGCTATAGACAGATGGGCATTGCACCTGTCTGAGAAAAAACACGTTATCACTACCCAGTTTGAACAGGATCAGCTAGAATAAGGATTTCAGCCTCAATTGGAACCAGATCTTTCTTGAGGTTTGCAAAAATCTAGCTCATTCTTTTTAATTTAATTTTGTTTCTGTTTTCATAGTCCCACCTGATGGATGCTAGTTAAAAGCAGAAGCACCAAAATGCCATGAGAAAACCTAGTCTTATGCCACTTCCATCATCCTTGCTCAGTCTCAGAAGGTGCACAGAAGTATAGTAATATTCCCTTAAGGAAAAATCCTATAGAACCAAATAGGGATGAAATCAATAGGGTTCTGTAGAACTGCCCAAGTAGATTACAAGCTCCTCAGTGCAGGGGCTGCCTTTTATCATGACTGGACAATACTGTAGCAATAATTTTAACAAGTGGTAACAAATAGAGTGACTCTAAAATCCTATATAATTTAATAGAGAATAAGATCTTTCCTAAAGATGGTGGGGGGATGAAATCTGTCACCCAGATTACTGCAAACCATTTGCCCAGTTCTCCCTTATGGAAAAGCCCTACAGAATTTCACAGGCCATTATCGCCTTTCTAAAGGTTTTTTGATGTGTCCTTTAGAATTGAATAGAGCGTTCTTTAGGATGTTGTAGAGATCTTTAGGATGCTCCAACGATTCTGTAGGCAGGATCTCTGTCGGCTGGCTCAGACAGCTACTACCAAGCCATTATTGCCTTCATCCGTCTTAAGTGCTGTTGAGTTTTCCACAATGGATTAGGAGATGGAAGATAGTAATAGACGATTGGTGTCGGTGCTTACATGCCACCTTCACATATGAGAGAGACACAGAGAGAGTGACTATCTTGACATTTTTTAAATCGTTATGAAACATTGTGTAGGATTCAACAGGATGGGACCTGAGTCTCCCCCTGCTTTGCCCCTTGTGTTGTCATTTACACTTGGGCTCACGATCACCCGTGGGAGTGGGGCCTTCTGAGCGGGCACATGGTGCAGCCGTTCTGACCAGGGGTAGATGGAGACGCGTGGCCCTGCAGCCCCAGCAGGCTCTCTCCCATCTCTAAATCCCACCCGGCTTTCCCCGTAAATGCTGGAATCACAGAATCATGGACTCTCAGGGTTGGAAGGAACCTCAGGAGGTCATCTAGTCCCACCCTCTGCTCAAAGCAGGACCAAACTAGGGGGGCTGCTGCACCCCCTGGCTTGAAGTGGTTCCCATCATACACCAGGTGAACAATCTGGTTCAATGGCTCTCAGCACCCCCATTGTACACACGGTTCCCACTCCCCTGGCTTTACCCCCACTATTTCAGCTGCCCCCCCCCATAAAGGGGGCAGCAAACCAGGGCAATCAGGCAGGGGCCGGCTCTGCTTGCAAGGGGAAGCAGCGGTGGGGGGCGCTTTGGGCAGGGGGCTGTGAGTGCATGTTTGAGCTGGCGGGCGGGGGGAAGTCCCTGACAAATGCCCAGCTGTCATCCAGGACACAAAGCCCGGTGGCGGGGCTCCCGGCTTGCAGCCGGCCCGCCAATGAGCGCGGGGCGTGCAGAGCGCAGCTCCGCCTCCCCCCGCGCCCAGACCCGGCTGCTCCTGCCGGGGATGGAGCGGGGAGCAGCGGCCGGGCGAGGAGCCAACTTGCCTGCAGGAGCTCGGCGGCGCTGAGCGCGTCCATGGAGCGGGCGAGGGCGCAGGAGACCCGCGCGACACCAGGTAGCCCAAGTTTCTTTCCCCCCCTTCCCTAGCGGGGGTCGGGCACAGCGGGGCCCCCAGGCCAGCGCTGGGTGCAGGGGGAAGGGGCCGGGCTGCATGTTCAGGCAGGTACCTGGCCGCACTTTGTCTCTGGGTGCCGAGGGGCAGGCGCTGGTGGAGATGCACCGGGGGGGATAAGCCCTTTTGGACAGGGCGCTCCCAGCCCCAGAGGAGAGAGGACCAGGGGGACAGAAAGCAGAGCTCAGCTGCGGGCTGGGGACATTTCAGGGGTACCGTCTGCCGGAGTTTCGATCCAGTCACTGCAGCACAATGAGAGGGTTTCAGAGGGGTGTTAGTCTGTATCAGCAAAAAGAACGAGGAGTCCTTGTGGCACCTTAGAGACTAACACATTGATTTGGGCATAAGCTTTCGTGGGCTGGAACCCACTTCATCGGATGAGAGGGTTGTTAAGAGGTTGGGCTTGTCCCAGGAGAGACTGTAACTGGACTTGCATCAGTAGAGGCAGGGGCACTGGGACAGTTTGTATAGTGGGGGTGCCATTGAACCTAACTGGAAACCCTGTCTACGACGGGAACCACTTTGAGCCCGAGGGTGCAGCAGCTCCCCTCATTCCAGCACCTATGACTAGAGGGGGGGGGAAGGAGAACTGACCGGAGGACAGAGAACCAAAGAGGGTAGGGTTAAGATCCAGGCGCTTTTGGTTAGCTCATCGACTGGGGTTGTCTCACTCAATCCTATAGGCAACACACACGGTGCACATGCAGTATGCTCTGTGCATAGGCAGTACACAACATGCATAGTGCAGGCACAACATGCAGTGCTTGGTGCAACTGACATACACCTAAGTGCCCACAGGTCACACGCAACATACAATGCAAATTACACACATAACATGCCCAGGGCACACACATCATGCAACACAGTGGACGGACAATGCACAATGTATGCACAATATACAATGCGTACTGGCTGTACACCCAGCATACAGGACACACCACTTAACCCATATATTGCTCCGTGTGTGTTTTCTGTACAGCCCTGTGTCGAATCATAGTGCGCACACAGCCTAGCTCACAGTGCCTACAGATTACAACACACAGGGCTCAGACACAGAGACAGAGATCACCAAAAAAGCCAGGTATCGCTCTTGCCCAATATGAAACCAGTAACTCTGTGCTGCCCAGCACAGGAACTTCAAGAAATGTGCATTGCTTAAGACCAGTTAGTGAGTTCTGTCGGAGCAGCACAGCCGGTTATCTCGGGCTCAGCTCCTTCCTTGCACTTGCTCTTAAGTCTTGAAAAGTTCCTTATGGAAGAAAGTGCAGAACATTTTGCTTGTACAAGAGCCTCAAGGTCTAGTTTGGTTCAGTTAGAGTGCAGGGGAGTTATACATCTGGCTCTGCTACGATCGGAATCCACGTACTGTCTGGGAAGATAAGAGCTAGAATGGCAATAACTGTTCCCAGCTCTGTACAACACTCAAGAAAAGGGCTGATCTCTTGCATAAGAAATAAGTTGCTGTGGGAAAGCAGTGAGTGGGTGGGTCATGTTATTGGAGAGGGAGAAACAAACAGTGTGAGGGTGAAAGGGCTTGTTGTTTGTGTGGGTGTATGTCTCTGTAGACATGAGTGTCTCTGTGTGTGTGTGTGTGTGCACGTGTGTACGTATGTGTGTGTGCGTGTATGCGTGTTGGGGTATCCATGGTGGTATGTTTAGAATATGGATACTTGTGTGAGTGTACATGTGAGAAACTCTGATTGGTCTGTGAGGGTGTTATCTTTGGGTCTATTGGGGTTTCATATGCCAGCGATGGGAAGATCAGGGCTCCATTTCTGCAGCCAAAAGCAGCAGTTGAGGGTTTAGCAATGCCATAGCAGAGGAACACTCTGTGCTGTCACCCTCCACAGGCACTCTCGCCTTCTAGTGGCGTCCAGACATCTGGGCATCATGGAACGCAGCAGCCCAGCCTTTCACTGCCCCCTAGCAGATTAGAAGTTTGGACGATGCCCGGGGATGCTGGCAGGTTTCGTGTGTTGGGGTTTGCTCCCTTTTTAAGATGGCTCGCTAATTTGCAGCGTCGGTGGATTTTCTGTGCTCATTTAGAATTTGGAGTTTGGGGTCTATGGCGTGTGTGTCTCTTTTCTAAATGTGTAGGTAAATTTGGCAAATGCTTAAAGTTTGTAATGTTTGAGAGGCAGGCACAGTGTGGGCAAGTTCTGTACAAGCTTCCTGTGTACATAGCTTTGTCAATGCAACTTCCTCCTGACCTACAGGGTCTATATCATTAAATCAGTGGAGACTAACACCCTCGTCACATGACAGGGATTTGCCTTGAGATCCTTGCCCCCCAACTTGATACAACACTGTATTATTTTAGTCCTGAACCTCCTCACAGCTCTGCTAGTGCCCCTTAATCCTGCCCTGTGGTCCCCTCCTCCTGACTAGTCCTGGATCCCTTTCAACCGGAGAGTGCCAACTGAGACTAATTATATTTTTCTTTTCCATGTGAAAAAATAAATATCTAAGTACTAAACTGAGACCAGCAAACTCATTGCCTTTGTGACCTAAGGCCTATTGGAGCCCAACTCATTTGAGGTGAAAAAGCAGTGCCTAATCCCATCTCTCTGAGCAAGCATGTGTTTATTCCTATACTTAATGCTCATTGTTCAAATACAGCCAGCGAGGTTGTTTTCCTTGCTGAGTGATGTGGTGAGTTGGAGTGTGAGCAGACGTGATCTCAGTGGAGTGCACCACCTGGAACAAAAGTCCTAATGAGGCTGCACTATCTGAATTCCTGATTCTGTCACTCCAGACTCTGATTAATTACTTCACCAGAGGAGAGCCTGCCAGGTTCATTTTAACACATCCATAGCCTCATGCACCCCCTTGTAATCACACGCACTCTCAGTAGCACACCCAAATCCACACAGGCACACTTGGATGCACTTGGCGTTGCACAAAGCTTCACAGTCTTATACCCATATTCAGGACCTAATGTTAAAAGGGGCTATTTTGACAGCATGCAAACCCTGCCATTTGGACGTCTATCTGTGGATGCAAAATCACTGGTGCAATGAATTCTGAGTGCAAAAAAATCACTGGTGCAATGCACTGTGGCTGCCAAAAATGTTGGTGCCATTAATTGCACATGCAAAAGTGCACCCGCAAAACATGGGGCTGCCACACAAAATCTGGCCTTTTGTCTCACACACACAGTTGCACACGTACGTTCTCTGTCACAATCACAACCACAATCGCACGGTCTCTCACATCTCAGCTCCACACACACACACACACACACACACACACACACTGTATTGTACCCTTCACCCCTGTCAGTTCACTAGTGTTGGAGATACCCAGCTGTGTCTGTAACAGACCGAGTTCTCTACATGACACCCTCGCTCGCACTGCGGGCTACTAAATTGGTCTTAATTCACTCTATTTCCACCCACCACCTTAGTCATTCTTCGCTGGCAGGCAGGGCTGGAAGAGTGGTGGGAGGCAAAAAAACATTAGATTCTCGCAGGAAAGAGAGAACTCAAGAGCTACTTCCCTTAAAAACCCAGCTGAGTGGGTTTGGGGTGCATGAGGCTGGGCTTTCTGTTCTGGGAGTGCAGGAAACAAGGGTTCCCCGAGCCAGGTCTCCAGGAGAATGGGGACAAGGAGGGTGTCCCAATGCCTGACTCACTGGAGGAGAGAAAAGCAAAGGTACTCCAGGCTGGCACTCTGCTCCCGTGCTGGGGAGAATGGGCATATGCCTCAGTCGATACCCTCACTAATGACTGTACTAATAAAAGACCCAAAGTCCTCCCCTGAGGGCCGAGCCTTTTCTCTGTGCACTTGCCCTTGCAAGCTGGGATTGGCTGGATAAGCAAGCTGGATGTGAGGAAAGGGGGTCTTCCACTGAGCCCTCCCCAAAAGTGGCTGGCTGATAGCTCCTACCAATGGGGCTGTGGAGATGGAGCACAGGGAACACCTCAGGCACTTGTGGGGAGAGTGTGAGGGGGCAGCTGCCGGAGGGTTGGCATTCACGGGGTGGAACTGGACAGAACAGACTGACCTTGAACAGAGGCCATCTGACGTCAGGGATGAGACGTGTTTGGTCTCGTTAGAGGCAGTGAGAGGGGAGGGAGCAGGGAGTCTGATACAGGGTGGCCCAGGCAAGGAGAGAGGTTTCGTATTTGGTTAACAAGGCTGGAATCAGGGGTGCTGAGAACAGAAGTGACCTAGTGTGAGCTATCCCTCGAGGACCTGTCAGTGTGTCTTGGTTACTACTCCTGAGACCTCGCTGAAGCATTATTATATTAGTTAGAGACATGGGTCTGAACCACAGCCCTCTGACAAGCCCACACTTCAGTGTGGTTGCAGTCCAGACCAGGGTCCACCTCCAAAGGCCATGGCTTGCCCCTAGCAACACACACGGCGCTCAGCAAGGTCCAGGCCCTGCTTAAACCGAAATGATCCGCTCAAAGATAAAGCGATGAAGAGACATTGGGAAGTGGGTGGATGTGCCAAGGAAACGGGGTCGCCTGAGGGAATGAGAGCAGAAGTGGAGCCAGGACAAGGTGAGGAGAAAAGAGGAGAAAGAGCTTGGAGTGAGTCGAGGGGAAAGAGAGGTGCAGGATGGAGGCGGGTGATGGTGAGGTGACCAGGGCAGCAGGAAAGAGGGATGGTCCCAACAAAAGGGCTTTAGATGGACTGGAGGGATGGGAGAGGTGATGAGATGCCTGAAGGTCAGAGATCAAGTGTTTGTAGTCAAGGCGAGTGGTGACTGATGTCTACAATGGAGCTGGAGGTGTAATGACATGGGTAGACACACCCCTGCTAGCTCTGATTGAGTTAGCACACTAATCAGAGCAATGTAGCCACGGCAGACGAGCAGCGGGGACTAGCTCCCCACTCCACGTATGTGCTCAGGCAGCTAGCCCCTCCCACCACTCTTTGGCTACACTGCGAGTTTCAGCACGCTCGCTGGATGAGCAGGAGCACGGGTAAGTCTCCTCAGGCTGAAAATTGCCCCTTCCCACTCCAGAGCAGCCGCACTTTGAGGCATAGCCTGCGGTTCGAGCTATATGGACTGAGGGGGCAGAATATAACACAGACATCAAAGCGATGGAACTTCTCAAGAGCCTGCTAGATAACAAACCTTGAGGAGCAACAACGGCATGGCTAGGGGCACTGGCTGCCATGCAGAAGAGCCTGAAGCCACAGCATAGGCAGAGCAGCAGGGTCACTCAAATTGTGGAGTAGGAGGGCCGCTGGCTATGGCGGGGATGCAAAGCAGCAGAACCATTGGACAGCGGGATACCCTCCTGCTCATTAACCCACCACAGAGTTGCAGGATGAAGGTTGCAGGGTGTCTGTGCATTCAGATACTCTGGTGACCCATGTGGGAGAGATAGATAGGGAAGGGCACATGGGTGGGTGGGTGGATGGATAGGGAAGGGCCCCAGGACAGAGAGAACTGGGGGAGGCAATGGACTGGCCCTCTGAAAGAGGGGGAAAGCTTTGGGATGCCACCTAAGTGATAATCAGCCTGTAGCTGTAAAATGATTAAATCCTGCTGGGAGCATTCCTCTGCCCCATGCAAGACACCACCGGGAGCTCTATGCTGTGTCAGTAACCCTGCAGGTGCAGACTAGAGATTGTGCAAAGGGGTGGCTGAGTCTCAGGCAGCCCTCAGCCTGCGGTGTAACGCTAGCAGCCGGGATGCTTGCTGCTCTATTGTCTCAGACCTCCATTGGACACTGGGCTCAAGCAGATTGAGCTAATTAATTCCAGATTGTTAGCTTCCTTCCTTCCCTTCGGGAGTCTTTTCTTGTCCTGGGAGTGAGTGATATGGTTTGACACTGGGTTGTGCTCTCAAAGCAGGCATTCGGGGCATGCAGAGAGGTACTGTTCCCCAGGCACTAACCCCATGAGAACTCCATGCACCCCGTGTACATCTGTAGCTGTCAATGCAATGGAGGATAAGCCAAGTTGAGTGCTGGTGTGGATGCCACTCAAATAGACCTACTTATGGAAGACCAGATCCCCAGCAGCCTAGCTGGCAGGAAAACATGCAGGTTTTCCATGGAAACCTGCCTAGCAGGCTTTGATTCACCAAAAATTCATCAAACCAGAGACAAATTGGCACATTGGCACAAAACACATTTCCAATTAACTCTAGTTGGGGCTAAACAGAGGCCCTGCGGACTTCAGGGTAGCTGAGGATCTAGCATTGGTGGGAAACCTGAGCATTTCTTCTTACTGCCTGATTGTTTACTTTCCTGTGTGTCTCAGTATTCCTTTCTCCTCTGTCATGTGCTTCCCCCAGCTGGTTGGCCAGGAGGCCTTAAAAGTCACCAGCTGCCTAATGTATTTGACGTTGGGTGTTTACCTTGCTGGTCTTGAATTTGTCTTTGTGGTTTTCCCTGAGAGACTTTTTGTAGGTGCACAAACAGAAAGAAAAAAAAACATCTATAAAAGTGTGGGTTAAGCTGCAGCACAAGCCATGCCCTGGGAGGACATTCAAAGCATTGCTGTGTTGGCCTTTGAGGATCTCTTTTCAAGAGATACCGATTACAGAGAAAAAGTGAACATGATCTAAAATTAGGGGTGACGCTGGGGACTGGTTAATAAATGGCTGGGACCTCAGAAGGTTTGCAGAGTCTGTCTGGATGCTTTTCCTAACCAGTTCTGAACCTTTGCTATTATTATACTATTTGTATCGCTGTGGCACCTAGGGACCCTATCATGGTCCAGGACTGCAAGAGAGGACTACTGTGTTGTCACCATGCTGCTCACCACAGCCACATGGGCTGGAAACAACAGAGATAGAACTAGGATCCTCCTGCTTTAAAAGCACACTCATCTACCACTTGAGCTAAAAGAGAATCTCCATTAGCTTTGTTTGCAACATAAAGCCTGTGACAAACAGCCTGATTCCAAGCAGCAGAGGGCAGCAGTGCACATACACACAAGCTAGTTCCTTACAATAATTTTATTGCCAATTATTTATTACAAAGATTCATCTCCTGAGCCTATTGCTTTGGGGAGATGAGCATTTTTCTAGCTTAGGACACTGGCTCTCGACAGGTGTGTGAGAGATCCCACAGCTGGACTCTTGCCTACATCCTGCTTTAAGAGAAAAGGCATCTGACAAGCTCATTTTACCTTGCCATGTAATAATGCAAGACCATTTGCCATCAATGGAATTTTCTAAGGGGAGTTTATTGAGGTTTCACAGATGCAAGAGGGATGAATTTGGCGGGCTGCCATATTGCATAAGCAAAGAAAACTATGTCATAGGTTCTAATTCAGCATGCAAATTGCAAGGAACATTTACATCTTTAATTGACATTTAACAAGACATCAGCGGCAGCAGCAGCATAGACAGCTACTCTACCAGCAGATATGCCTCTGTGAAATGTAAGTGCCTGTATATTTTTTTTAAAATAACAATTAAATGATATCTCAGCAAACGGGTTACCGACAATCTTGTTTAAAAGTTAATTGAATATTCTTTGCAAGTTTGATGTGCATTTCTCTTTTGATATAACTGCCTCCTTTGGCAGCCAGGAATTAAAGGGGCGGACTTCACAGTGGGCCAAGCTTCAAAAAAGAGAAGGAGGAAAATGCAGGAAATGTCTGGAAAATCCAAATCCTTTCTTGTAACTGCTGCTGCATCTAAGGCTAGCCGAATAGAGCAGGAGTGAGGGAATGCAATACTCACTTGAGAACACTAGGAGAAGAGGGAGAGAAAGAGGAGATCTTCAAAATGGTGGAAGCCTTTATGTGTTAGCCTGAATCCAGCTCTGCTCTGCAGACTGCTCCCTTACTTCACTCAAAATGCAGCCGTTGCCTTTGCTGTTATTTCAACTATTGTAGAGTCATGTTTGTTCAATAACGTGGGACTTGAAAACCACCATGGATTTGGCTGAAGAGCCAGTATAATTGACAGCGCAAGCAAGAGAGGAATAGAAAGTATGGCCATTTGAAATAGAAAAGTTGCTTTTCTTAATTCTGCTTATGGTGTTTAGATGCTGAGGGCATGCTGGAAACTCCATAGGCAGACAGAGAAACCCTTTGTATGCACTAAATACAAGACTGCTAGTGAGCTATTGGTACTGTGAGACTATGGGGCACAAGTCTTTAGGCAGAGAAGTCTGATTTTAGCACATAAAGGCTTACACAGTGAGGTCTGTAGTTGCAGATATTAAATTGCACAGTGCATAGATTAAAATGAATACACTCAGGGGACATGTCTGTGTTTCAGAAAATGAAGTATGGGGTGCTACTTGGATAAGCAAGCTTTGCCTACTGGTTTTGGTTTTGAATGAATCTAAACTCTTCAGTAGAGGGGAGTTCAAACCCTTAGGAATTGGAACTGCCAGCTTGGCTGCACCCCACTTAGAAAACGGATCCTTTAGTGCCTGTATCACTAGAGTTAACAGCCTACTACTGTTGTCAGCTAATGGAGTTATTTCTTTAGCTCAGGTGGTGGTGGTCTGTGATGCAGTACTGTAGGTCTTTGATTCAAACCCAGATGATGACCTGCAGTGGGGGAGTTATGTGATGGCTGACAAATTGGGGATTGAACTGCTGACCTTTAGAAC
Source organism: Mauremys mutica (assembly GCF_020497125.1). Classification (NCBI taxonomy): domain Eukaryota; kingdom Metazoa; phylum Chordata; order Testudines; family Geoemydidae; genus Mauremys; species Mauremys mutica. Next base: position 135,510,635 of record NC_059073.1, on the reverse strand, counting down.
TAAAAGCATGAGCTGCTTGACTAAAGAGCTATAGCTACATACCTGGAGGCAGAAATAATTCATTTCCTTTCAAATTGGCACAGAGGCAGGCCTATAGCACCCATCAGTGGCTTGCAATTACATGTGTTTAGCCAGTGAAGACTCATGCAGCTCCAGTAGGTTACCACAAATGGGAGTAAAACCTGATTCCCTTCAATTGGGGGGTAAAACTTTGTTGAAAGGAACGGATGAAGGTTTGAGGTTCTACCTGGGGTGAGGGGCCTGGCCATGTTGTAGCTATATGACTATGGGGGCAGGAAGGAAATGCACCAGAGGAAGATGTTTGTGAGTCCCAGTTCTTCTTGCACAGGGGCGCTTGTGCAATGGAAATTGGTGATGATCCTGGTGCAAAGAGCTCAGCAGAGCCAGGAAGAGGCAATGCTTGGCCCAAGTTGACCCTGAGATGAGGGGCTTAAGGAATCAACCAGGAGGGCTTGCCTGCTTATTCTGCCAGGAAAGGTCACTTGCGGGAGGAATGTTGTGATAGCACAAATAGGGGTGCGGGCAGGGAGAAAAACCTGTCAGGGGTGAATGGGGGTGAAGAGAAGCAGAATGCGAGTGCCTCATGGAATGCTAATGTAGCAATCGAGCTAAGTGGGCTGTGCAGGAGAATGGAACAGCAGCAATGAAGGGAGGTGAAAGTTCAAGGAGATGGGAAGTCAGAGCGTAGGGTAGAAACCAGCTCCCATTTATGCTGCCAGCAGGAGAGATGCCTGAGCAGTGACACTGAAATGTTCAGCTTGGTGATGGCGGCAGCTCTCAGAGCGATTCTCCTTGTTACACTTTCTCAGCGAGGGAACACGGGAATTTCAGCTGGACTGTCAGGGTCAGAAACTTCCACTAACCCCATATCCTTTCTCTCCTGGGAGCTAGTTTCTTAGTCAGGCCGTCAATTTCCAAGCTAAGATTTGGGATACTCTCTCCTTTCTTCCTCCTTTCTCTCTCTCTCACCAATCATGATGGTATCTAATCGCAGAATCGCCTTAAATTTACTGAGGCAAATTCTTCCCTGGGGAGACGTGTTCCAGGACACATGTGGGGAGTGCCCATACTAGCTCATACATAACATTTGCTGCCTTGAGGCAATCAGTTAACTCGAGGTGAAAAAGCGCTCCTGCAGGCAAACCCAGTGATGCCTGTGCTGCGCCGGTGGGTATAAGGTAGGGGGAGTGGGAAGTGGCAGGTGGTTGCAGGTATCCTGTGTCCTGAAAGGCGGTCAAGTGCCCATGGCTGTGCATGTGTCAGAGACTCCAATCCAAACAAGACCGATGGAGCCCTGCTTCCCCATTGGTTACCAGCTGCCCTTTATTAGGTCGGAAGAGGAAGAAAAGAGAAGATGAGGATGCAAACAGAACCCCATCTCCATGGCAACCTGCAGCTCAACTTTTAACTTTTCACTATCCATGGAAAGATCAGTTCCCCTCTGTATATTTCCAGGGTTTATTCACAGCAATAACCACCGGGGCAAGCAGTTCCTGGCACTTGGGGAGTGACTGGCTTGAGGGGCCTGAGGTTGAAGCCCTTCACTACGCCAGCTGGTTATTAACTGTCAGGAAGTGGGTTTCCTATCCATCGTTGCAGCTTTAATCGTAAATAGCAGGGCTAGGGAGGACTGCTTTGTTTTCCTAGACCACACTGTGTAGTGGTTAGGTTGGAAATTTGGGAGCCAAGACACCTGGGTTTTGTTTCTGGCTCTGCCGCTGGCTGACTGTAGGCAAATCCCTTCCCCTCCCTACCTTGCCCACACTGTGGTTGTCTCCTAAAATTTCCCACTGATTGCAGCAATAGCAGGAGCCCTAGTATAGAGAAGGCTCTGGCATTTTAACACCTGCGGTATTACATCATCACAACAGTGATGTGACACCATCACCTGCTGACATGATGCCATCTTTACATTGCCCAATACATTCAGGCAGTTTTGATTGTTGTCTTACAAGCTGCTAGAGCTTATGCAGGAAATGGAGACAGTGTGGGAAAATCAAATCCATTCTTCTGGGCATTAAGTGATAGCACTTCAGAGGTCATGAAGGTATTCACAACCTCTCCTCCATAGGCAGCAGTTGCCCAGGTGGTGTACAGGGATAGGGTCACCCCTTTTTTGAATGTGTTAGGGCTTGGCCACTCCCAAAGACCAGTCTCGGAAGGGCCACAAGGAAGGGAGATTTTGTGGCATTTGTGGTGGGATCAGGAAGTGGAAAGTACCTAGAGTCCCACCTGGGAACCCTTTTCCATGTGACTTCCAGCTTTAGAGAGGTCTGGATAGTTCAGCTAAGAAACCAGGCCCCTGGCCGTGCAGCTGAACTCCAGCTCTGAGCCCTTCACTTTTTTCCTTGATTGCTATTAAGCACAAGACAAAGAGATAATCCCTTTCCTGCTTCCTAAGCATGGCTCAGCGCGGAGGTAGCACAGCAGAACACCCTGCAGTGACGTTCTGGGGGCTGATTAGCACCTGGGCCAAGGCAGACCCTTACAACCATCTTTTTGGGGGTTGTTTTTTTTCCGTCTTGGCAGATCATGTTTTATTGATTCAGAAATAGATGAGTGAAAAGGGCCTTTTGGATCTGAAGCGAAAGCCGCGCTCGGCATTCAGCTGTCACCCACCTCGGCATCAGCTGTCAGCCTCGCACTGTTCCAGGACCCAAAAATAACCAGCGCTGGGTATACGAGGTCCTGTTCACCCTCCTCCAGGAGCGAGAACAATCGCTTTGCATCTGTCAGCTAGGAGGGTGCACACCCAAGCTATGTCTACAACAGTCTGGGTGCTGCGGCAGCAGAGCTGCAGTGCCAGAATTATGCTGTTAGAGTGCTGTTGTGCAAATGCTTCCTGCATCACCGGAAAGGTTTTTTCCATCTATGTAGGTAATCCACCAAACTGGGTGGCGGTAGCTAGATTGAGAATTCTTCCATCAACCTAGCTGCTTCTGCACCAGGGGTTAGGTGGGCATAGCTACAGCGCTCAGGAGCGTGTGTATTTTTAACACCTCTGAGCACTGTGGCTAGGTCAGTCTAAATTGTAAGTGTAGACCAGGCTCCAGGAAAGGTGGTGGGTTTGACTGTCAGTCAACAAGCCATGTTCTCTCTCTCATTAATCCTGAACTGTTGCCTACCACCAACACCCCTAAGAGCTATTCATTGCTAGGGATTCTTTGTCACCATGTGGCTGGAAAACCTATTGGGGACTATGCAGAAATCTCTCCCAGGAACTTGTAATGGGAAGAGAGGGGACCTGGTACAGCTCACAACCAGGGGAGATAGTTATTCAAAGGTTAGAGTCCTGTGAATTTGGCGCTTGAAGGATCAGGGTCCTAGTCCCAGCTCCCTGTTTTTGCCTGTAGCTTATCTAAGAAATTGTGTCTGATATCAGCAGAGCATGAATTTCTTACAGACAGAGAGCCTGTGAACATCTTCTGACTTCAATAGAGATTGAGGGCACTCAATGCCTTGCAGGTTTGAACCCTGAATCTCCAAAGATTCAGCAAACTTGTGAGAGAAAAGAGGAGATTCACAGCTAAGTTTCCAATTAGCGACACTTTAATTGCAGTATTAGTCACTCATTAGTGGGAAAAGCCAGATGCTCTTAGGAATTAAATAAACTAAAAAGATCTCCCCACCATCACCACCCTGGGAATATTTAGCTATGGCTCATACACGTTTGCTTTGTGCCGGGAGCATGACTGATACGACACGTGCGTGCACTGTGCTCTGGCGTTAAATCACTGATGAGGTTCGGAAATGCATGTGACAAAAGGAGGCTGAGAGTAGATTGGATTCTTTGGGCCATTTGGTTTTCCGGGTCTGTCTCTCTTTTTGCTTTATTCCGACATTATTTCTTGGGGGATGCACAGTTTTTCATTATATGTCTGAACAGCGCCTAGTACAGCATGCTCCAATCCCTGACTGGGGCCTCTGGGTGTGACTGCAATACAGATACTCAAAAGAGTAAATAAATAATGTAGGAGAGAAATAATCAATGGACAGTATTTGGGCAGAATGTAGTAGTGTTGGCAGCATTGCCCTGCATAGGCTGCAGCTGCCGATTTTGGTTTCATGAGGCACAAAGGAACTGCCTGTTGGCTGGATCAGACCCAAGGCCCAGCTAGTTCAGCCTCCTGACTCTTGACGCGCCAGCTGCTTCAGAGGAAGGTGTAAGAACCCTACGGTAGTAGCTGTCTGCCCCCTGCATGGGTCTCGTCCTGATCTCTAATGGTCAGAGAATGGCTTAAACCCCAAAGCTCAAGATTTAATATCCTTTGATGATTCACAGGGATCTTTGAAAAGCACCTTGATGCATTTAGTGCAGCATTGTGGGCTGCCTCAGTCCAGGTGATGTCATTTTGTCTGGTGAGGATCCCAGAACTGGATTTTGGCACGGCTGTGAGGCAGGACCGAGGGGCATTGATAGAGTTGTACGGGGTCCCAGGATTGGAGATGCTGTGAGATAGGATGGTGGGACATTGGCAGAGCTATATAGGCGGCACAAGCGTGCTATGGGTCAGAACTGAGATGCACTGGGGCTGACTCCGAGGACTAGAATAGCAGGTGATGCTGAGGCTGAGGACTGAAATGCAGAGCGACGTAGGGGAAGCGTGCACAATGGCTGTCCATTAAACCTGTATCCACGAGTAGTCAGCCCATTCTTCAGAGCACTGACTATAAGTTTATTTCCCTCTGGAATGCAACATGACCCTGCTGTCACCCACATTATTTGATACTGAAGGCAAGGTATATTTCTAGTAGGAGGGAAGACTGGAACTTTTCAAGCACAGCTCCCAGTAACAATAACATCTTGATCCTTTGTGTGAAGCTATGTAACAATACTGCAGCTGTGTTGGGGGAGAGAGAGAGTCAGGAGCCTGTGCTCTGCTTTTCAAGGATGGAAATCATTTTATTTTATTTTTGCGAACGAAGGATGGCTTGGCTATGAAAACAGTGTTTTCTGGGCAATTGAGAGAAAGTCAAAGGGACCCTGGGTGCAGTTCAGAGCAGGCATAGCACGCTGGAAATGTTTGCTTTTCTGATGCACCCTCATGCAGGAAACGACCTGACTTTACTTACCCCATTTCTAACCACTGGCTGTGGAGAGATCGGACCCAGAGCTGAGCAAATTAGGCAATCGCTGTTTTGCCACCTATTCCCTGCATTGTTCAGCATCTCCTGCAGGGCAATCAAATCCTTCCCAGACTTCCTGTGTTCAGCTAAAAGCAAGCCTCTGGAATCCTGCTTGTTGCATGTGGATTTGTAGCTATTATAAGGCTCAGAGATGGTCTTAGCTGTGAGGAACTCAAACAGCTCTTGGGCCAAGGTTTACCCACTATCTCACATTTATTCAACAGTTCATGGCAGTACGCGATTCCCCAGCAGATGGGAAAGGTGGCAGGAAGGGTCCACTTTGTCCACTTTTAAGCAGGGGGAAGGAAACACACAGTCTAGTCCCCATCTCTGGCAGTTTAGCTGGGGCTGTGCTAATCCTAAGGTTTGGTTGGTGCAAGCCCAGCTGCTGCAGGGCAAAGAGAAGAGATCCGATGCGCAGTCTTTGAGGAACGGCAGCGATTGGGACTGGTAAAAATGTGAGGCTTGATGGAAATGAAGATGAACCTGAGCAAATGTCCCTGTACACACAGGGCGTGCTTCTCATCTCACGTACGCTGATGTAAATCGAGAGTGACTCCGTTAAAGTCAATGGATTTACACAGGGGGCTGGAACAATTTTTATAGTGGAGGGTCTGAGAGCCATTGAACCAAGCTGTAAACCCTGTATATAATGGAAACCACTTCAAGCCAGGAGGTGCGGCAGCACCCCCAGCACCTGTGGATTGACACCTGTATGACTGAGATCAAAGGTGCAGGGTACCAGGTGACCAGAGGTGGGGCTGAGTTGATAGACATTGGGGAGCAGGCTGGATTTCAGTAGAGCGCCTCAACCCCCCCCAGGAGTCTCTGAGTGAGAGAACAAACCCTTTCATCTCCCGCATGAAGCCAGGGAGAATGCAAAGTGTCAGCTACAGCAGCCAGCACAGGGACAATCTGTTTAACCCACGGGGTGCTGCAGCCGAGCTCATTAATCTTATCAGGAGCAGCTCAGCCACAGATTCCCCAAGAGGATCCCTCCTTGTCCGTTCCTATCCAACTAGGTCATTTCGTCCATCTTGTGACTTTCCTGGGGGCTTTACCTGCCCGGAGCCTGCCTGTGCTAAGCTCAGCTCTTTCTGGGGACAATGCCCTTTAGCTGCAGCTGGGGCATTTTAGCCACCAGCTCTAACTGTTCCTTGTTTATTTCCCTTCTAGGTCTCTCGCTGACTGGGGAGGGAAAAGAATAATAAATTGCATTTCAAAAACATATTTGCTCACGTTACTGATTGGTGACCCTGATAGGAAAGTCCTGTAAAATGTCACAGGGATTAAAGCATGAGGGGTCTATAGAAATGCAGTGGGGTTCTTTAGAAATTACTCTGAGCACCCATCGGGCTGATCCTCCACTGGCATAGGCTGGCGTTACTCTACTGACGTCAGCCAGACCACACTGATTTATAGCAGCTGAGGATCTGACCTATAGAAGTTTTACAGTGAATGAGAGCCTTGCTGTAGATTCGTTAGCTGTTCCATAGCAAGGACAGAATCCGCTATTACATTCTGTAGGGTTCTCTCATCATGGGAATTTTCATGCTTTTTTAAAAAAGGGGCGGGGAGGGGGGGCGGAAGAAACAACGTAAAACCAGGCACAGCAGAGGCAGGTGCTGAGTCAGTTTCCTCTCCAAGTGGCTCTGCCAGTGTGCCTCATTGCTGACTTGCAGCCATCCCTCTATTCTAGTCCGGGGCTCCCCAGAGAGAGCTCTACCAGTGCACCTCAGTCCCTGATCCACAGCACTCTCTGTTTTCCCCAGTCCTGGACTCCCCACATGCAGCGCTGCAATCCCTTATTAGCAGTGTCCTAGCTGTTCCCATTCTGGGATCCCCACACCGCTGTCCCACTGAAATCACCTATTCCAGTTATGTGCCCCTTCTGGGTGGATATTTCCTATCCATGTCCAATGCAGAAATCCCCACCATCACCCAAAATATCCCCATCCCTTTATTTCTGAGGTTAGACAGCACTGGCTCTCACATCTCCAAGGTGAAGGACTAGTGAGTTAGTTCATGACGCCTCCGCCAGGAACCAGAAGAAATTGCATATGAGAGTGGGGGTTTCTTCCAGTACTAACCAAGCAAGGCCCCAAGCCCAGAATTGGCTCTGCACAAGTGAACCCTTATGCCCACATGGAGCATAGATTCAAGGGCCCATCTGCCTGGATCCAATTGCAGGATCAGGACCCAAGCCAGGATCTGCATCCTGAGCACCTTGGCATAATGACTTAGGTGTCCGGCTCCCATAAGGAATCTGATTCTGAGTTCAGTACTGCCTGCTATCCCTTTCAATCAGAGGACTCTAGCTTGGGCAGGAGCTTCTTCATGCTAGCATGTGCCAGTCAGAGATCAGGCCAACGAGACAGTGCCCAAGGTCAGATTTTATAAAGATTCCTTGTCATCTTTCTCTTCTGTCCCATTTTTCCTATTTGGGCAAATACATCTTTAGCTACTGGGCAGGCGGAAGGATCGCCTGAGCAAGTGTTTGGCCTCAGCTGCCCGCGGTCGCTGCCGAGACATGGTACAACAGACTCGTGTTGCACTGGCATCAAGCCCACTGAACTCGGTGCCAAGCCTACTGCCAGCTTCGATAATAAGCAGCAGCCAGTGGGTGTGAATTCTCCCGGTGTTCATTGAAACAACATTAAGTGTGATGGACTCCCAGGCTATTAGAGTGGATGTAACATGTAATTCAGGCTGGTTATTCTTCATCTGAAGTGTCCCCCTTCACTAATGGCAAATCAGGACGGAACACATGTGCCTGCTTTGTGACTCCCCGACTCCATTCACTCACGGCCTGCGATCAAAATGATCCCAATGAATGTCGATGAATGAATTAGAGTGAATGAATGCCTTGTAATGGGGCCCTTCACCAGCGCGGAACAACTATTGAACGCCAAAAGGATGGCGCCTGCCAGGACGGTGTTTGAATTCATTCCCATTAGCACAATTAGGGTGAAGATTACAGGGGGCGGGCCAGGGTCGGCGCTGCTGATGGGACACTCAAAGTGCTATCGCTGCCACTTCTGTGGAGGGCTGAAATTAGCAGGCTTCTAAGAACCTGCCTCCATCTGGGGAAGAGGAAGATGACCTGTGCTCTCCCTGAATCTTCTCTGGAAACCAGCGGTGAAATTACAGGAGACTAATAGAAAACCCCCTCGCACACAGGAGGCCAAGGCTAGGTCCTCAGCTGGTATCAATCGGCCTAGCTCTGCGGGGGGTCAGTTCACGGCTTAGAGGTTTGCGGTTTGACCTGTGCCAAGTATGAAATCTTGATCCCACTCCTAGAAGAAATGTGTGGGGTTGGTCGGTTTCAGGGTTTCGGTTCAGTCCATCTCTTAATGGAAATGTAAGTCAGATGCCCCAGATAGAATATTTGTCCTTTTCGCTCTGACAATTGGCAACATTTGACTGGGGGGGTTAGATTCTTCAAGCAGCACTCAAAGCTCCACCTTTGTGCCGTTAGTGATCGCCAGCTGGAACATGGGGAGCATCACCTGGTGAGAGAGAGTGCGCGAGATCCTAGCCTGTGAGCTGCTGGGCCCAGGGACTCTCTGTCTTGTGTGCGCACAGCTCTGACCCTTACCTGCTTCTACAATAGGAATGATGGCTAATAATGAAGGAGAGAAAGTAGAGGGGAGCGGGAGAGACACACCAAGGTGATGAGTGGTATAAACACAGAGAGGGAAGGCTGGAAAGAGGCTCTTGACTTGGATCAGCTTGTAAACAGAAGGAGGAGGAGTGTGTGAAAATTAGCAAGGAAGAGGTGACAAGCTGTATAGGCAAATGGCTTCAAAGCAAGTACACTTCAAGGGGCAGTGACAAGATAAGACTGAATTCCTTCAATCCACCCAGAAAGACGCCTGGAGGGGAGAGGTTTGTCTCTCCCAGGGAAAGCCCTGGGAGGGAGGCAGGTTTGACATGACTCGATTTTGGAAAAGGAATGTGGGATGTGATTTATTTTTCTTTCTTTTCCTGCAAAGGCAGGAGTTGGTCTGTTCATGCCCCTCCTTCCTTCAGGTCCCATCGCACTCTTTCGTTAACAGGGAGACTACAGCAGTCTCTCTGCCTATGAAGAAACCTGTTCCATTCATGTTACTTAGTATAAAAATATATTTGTGCTTCCCTAGCACTTAGGATGTCAAAGCACTTTGCAAACATTAATTGAAGTCTCACAAGGACCTTCCTCATTGTCATTATCCCCATTTTATCCAGGGAAAATAGAAGTGCAGAAAGATGGCCCCAAGGCCACACAGTTAGTCAGTGTCAGAACTAGCGATAGGACCCAGCAGCCCGGTGTGAAATGCAGCAGTGTTTGTCCCAGGTGATCATGCTGCACTCCTCTTGTGATTTAGATCCATGCAGAGGTTGCACTTCTTGGTGCTTTGCTTTGAATTTTGCAGAGCATGTGGCCAAGCAATGGAGTTTCTCCTGCTTTGGAATGAGACCATCAGTCACCTCCAGATTCGCTCAACATCTTTGAAATCTCAGCAAACTTGGCCTGAGTTTTAAGCTTGTGGTGATACCCAAAACCAGAAGGTGTTTTTTCCTGGATTTGAGTGTCACAAGAGGCTCTCGAGGGCCTACTCCTGACTCCCAGACCTGTGCTCTGACCACTTTATCTTACTCCATTCCTCCTTTCCAACCCCCACAGGGAATTAGAGATTCTCTCTGTCTCTAGACAGTCATCTAGTCCGACTGCAATGGATGGCATTTTCTTTCCTACAAGCCCTAGCTATTGTCACCACCCACTCTGAAACTTTGTAGAGCGTGATAAATGGGGAGTCACGGTCTGATGGCCCTGTGGATTCCTCTCACCAGAAATTAGTTAGCATTCCACAAGCTGTGAATAAATGGGGCTGATCCTGGAAATATCCTCCCCATCAAAATAGCAGTGTCAGTAATGCTGCCAGTAGGAAGGAAGGGTGGCCTGAGACCCAGGCGATCTGGATTCACTTCCTGGCTCTGCTACAAACTCCCTAGACCAGGGGTTCTCAGACTTTTGTATTGGTGACCCCTTCCACACAGCAAGCCTCAGAGTGCGACCCCCCCTTATACACTAAAAACACTTTTTAATACATTTAACACCATTGTAAATGCTGGAGGCAAAGTGGGGTTTGGGGTGGAGGGTGACAGTCTGCGACCCCCCATGTAATAACCTTGTGACCCCCTGAGGTGAGGGGTCCCAACCCCCAGTTTCAGAACCCCTGCCATAGACTCTGTGTGATCTGGGGCAAGTTTTTGACACAGATTTTAAGTTGATTTTGAAATCAATGGGAGTTTGGTGCCTAAATACCTTTAAAAATCTGGGCCTTAGTCTCTTTGTTTCTCAATTTCCTATCTGTAAAATGGAGATAATAATCCTTCCTTCCTCCCACCTTTGGTTTGGCTTGTCCATATTGTAATTGCTTCAGGACAGGCAGTGTCTCTGAACCCTGGTGTGCTCCCCTGGACAGCTAACAGTATCTGGTAAGGCTGAGCTGTGCAGAAAACGGAGCAGGCCACCTGGAATGAAGGGTTCGACACTAGCCAAGTGTATGTAAACAACAGATAGCTTCAGGTGCATTGGAGGCGAGTGGGAAGTGAGTTCTGTGGGATGACATTGGAGGACTATGTAAACATGAGCTCAGCTACACATGCTTTAGCTGCATCCTCACCGCAAAATGGGAGGGTCGGCGCCTGCCTTAAAGCAAAGCACAGGCTGTAACCCGTAACCCTGCGAGCATGGGCTCAAAGCACATGTAACCAAGTACTTAATGGCTTTATATGTGGATGGTGGGGGTGGTCAGTGGGCTGAAAAACATGGGGTAAGTGTGGACGTACCCTATGTGTCCGTACAGCATCTAGAGCAATGGGACCCTGACCTCAACTGAGGTCTATACATGCTACCTTCATATAGGGTGACCAGAGGGCAAGTGTGAAAAATCGGAAAGGCGGTGGTTGGGGGTTAATAGGTGCCTATATAAGAAAAAGCCCCCAAAATCGGGACTGTTCCTATAAAATCGGGATATCTGGTCACCCTACCTTCATACATTAATAATAGCACATGCTACCTTCTATACATGCTACCTTCACAGATTAATAATAGCACATCTCTCTTTAGGGTTAGTGTTACAGTTCAGTAACACAGGGACATGAGCAGGGAGCGTGTCAGGGACCTTATAACAAACCCCCACATATGGCCCATTATCAATCTACCTCAATTGATTTAGTTAAACAGGCCCTTGAAATCCCGTGAAGGGTCATCTAGCCAGACACAACCAGAGCGACCTGCCTCTAAGCTCTGCCATTGAATCACCAGCTTACCCTGCTGTTCAGGCACACGTGCACACAAAGCCCTGGGGCCAGATGCATCCCTGGCGTAAGCAGGGCTCTCTCTACTGAAGTCAGTGAGGTTGCACCCCACTTATGCCAGCACGGAATCTGCCTCCTCCCCCGATCTCCATACCCTACGGCAAAGATATAATCTCTTTGTTCAGCCCAGCCCTGTTGTCTAGGCCCCCTTGCACACTGTGCCAGCCTCGGCCCCTATTTGCATCACAGTGTTCTGGCTCTCCTGATGGGTCCCTGCATTCTGTCCCCCAGAGCTGCTCTGACATGTAATGCATTGGTAATGAAGTCTGACCAATGCTGGGCCCGTGCACTGTGTACTTACCTCTCCCCACAGGGCACTCAACCCAACTAGCAGATACAAAAGAGCAAGCAGAAGCTGTGGGGCTAATTTACCAGGAGGTGGCAGGGCCGGGGGGAAGGCTCCCATCTTTTCTTTTATTTTGTCCCTGTCAATTGGCAAGTGACAGGGTGAATTGCATTTTAATGTCATGGTGTTTAACCCCTTTAATCAGGCGAGGCCAGGGGTTTGGAACAGAGATGATTGAAATATGCAGCACTCATAAAGTTAATGACGCAAAGGGAGTTTAACACAATAGTGGGGCTGTGATTATGGCTCCCATCCTGGCCTCTTTGCCCTTGCCATGTCTCCTTGGCTCTTGACAGACAGACATGAGCAGATACATCACACATGCACGGACACCGCACACTGACACAAACACACACACAGAGATGCCACACACTCATCAGAAACTGCTGCAGACACACACACACACACACACACACCCCTCACTCTTGCCTAGAACCAAATACACACATACACACACACACTGAAAAAGAAAAAACATATGCCAAATGAGACACCATGCACTCATATCACACACTTCTCCTCACCTGCTAATAGAGAACACACACAAAGACACAATAGACATCCAGGCAGCACATGGACATGCTCAAGACAGCTAGAGACCTCCCCACTTCCACACTACATGTTCTAGACAACACACACCACACTCTCAGCATCACAGACTCATCGCTCACCCTCGCAGAACATGCACCAAGACACTGACACTGCTACACACTCTCAAAAACACTCACTGCACATACGCACGTGGTTTCCATCACATACACATGTATAGACACACAGATCCATCACACGTTCACACACAGACACGTACACACTCATGCACGCACACACAATTGCCAGCACACATACAGACACCACACTTTCAGCATCTCTCTCTCTCTCTCTCTTTTTCCCAAGCCCTAGCCACAAAAGGATTAGTTTAGGAGACTGGCTTTCTTTTCCTGCTCTGAATTCTCTGCAGCCTGTCAGTTTGCAGGCCCTTCATTTTATGTTAATGAAGCGCAGGGAGTGCATACTCCTCCATATATTTCAAATGTTAGTTTTTAAATGAAAAGGAAAGAAAAAAAAAACTTTCAGAGGTGCGTAGGAGGGATGAGAATTATTTAAATGCTTCTTGCCGAGCTGTCGGAAAGTCCCAGCGGCTCCCACACGCTCCTTACCATCTCCCAGAGATGCACCAGAAATTGAGCAAGGAAAGGTGTTCCTCAGCTTAAATGTGCAGCCCTGGAATTGGGACCTGCTGGTTCTTTTCTTAGCTCTGCCACTGACTTCTGTCGCTTGGCACAAGCCCCTTAAGGTGAAAGTGGCCTTGTATTGTGGTTGTTTCCATTTACAGGTTCTCTGCTTGAAAGGTCTTTGGTCTGTTTTTCAAGTGGCCAGAGCTCACCTGGCACTGCAGGGGATTTAAAAATCAGGCCCATGGTGCTTCCAACTGGGCATTCAAAATCAGAGGCCATTTTTTTGGAGAATGTTGGCCTAAACATCTGCCTCAGTCTGCCTATCTGTAAAATAGGAATATGACGAGGCTTCTTTTACTGATCTGCATAAAGCACATTGAGAAACTTGGCTCAAGGGTACCACAGAAATTTTAGTGAGTAGCCAATCCTTTTAGAGGGGCATCTGTGTGTTTCAGCCAAAGCCTTCTCTCTTTCAAAGCCTGTGCTCCATGGGTTGGATAGGTTCCTACGAGATTTGGACGCTAAGTTCCCATCAAATTTAAGACATCAAAATCTGTTAGGCTGAGATTTTTCAAAGGTGCCTATGTCTGTAAGTATGATGGCTGCTTTTCCTCATTCCTTTGCTTGTGTTGCCTGATGTCTTGCCCTGCCAAGGTGATAGCTGTGTTGGGAGGTTTTCACTCTGTGATTGCTACCTGCCATGTACACACACACACACGCATAGGCCAGATATGTGTGCGTGCACACACACACACGCACAGAATTTCTGCACCAATTTTCCTGTGCCCTGTGGCAAATTATCCTCCTCCACACATTACCTCTCTTAATCAGTAAACTCTGAATGGTTCCAAAATTGATTGTCTTGATGTAGCACAGCCAGGAGAAAAAAACTCCAGTGTTTAGGCCTTGGCTCTTACTTATTTCCGTTAATCTCCCCAAATAGATACAGGCATTCGAGTGGATATTCTGAGTTCTTGGGGGTTTTCTTCCTCCCTTGGGTTTATAAGGACCAAGAGTTTGAAACTGGAATTTGAAACTTAGAAAAACCCAGGGCTGGATGTTGAATCCACTTCTCCTGGCTCATGACAATCCGTGTGTGTGTGTGATATTTAATAGTTAATTGGATTTTTCTCAACCTTTATATAATAATCCCTCTCCATAGCTCTGGTACAAGTTAACTATACCTGGAACACAGTGTCTAATTCTCAGCACTTGAGATGTGCTAGACAGTCTGGAAATCGCTCAAAGAACAATATGAGTGATTAAGGACTTGGGGAAAATGACAGACAAGGAAAGATATTAAAAGAGCTATATGTCTCGCCTGGGTAAACAGCGGCATGAAAAGGGCCTGCAGTGAACATTTAGGCTGGAGAGGAGTTATCTAGGGTGGTGCACAGAGGTCTACCTAGGAGTGAAAGGATGCAACTGAGTACAGGAAAATTTAGGAGAAACAAACAGGCTGTGGAACAATCTCCCCAAGGCCATGATGGACCTCGGCTTAGAACATTTAAAAGCAGACTGGACAAAGCCCTTGAGAAGAGGCTGACAGATTAGATGAACAGCCCTATGTGGCAATCTAAAAAGGGAGCCCCCTTCCTACATCAAAGAATCTAACCAGGGCTATTGTGCTCCAATATGGATGATCCAGAAGAGCACCTTCCCCAACTCAGTGGGTAGGGACTGGGCTGAGGTTACCTCTGCTAGAGCTGCACTTATGAAATGGACCCTAGGTACCACAGTGCTCTTCATTGCTCTCCTCACTGTGTGTCAGGAAAGCCATGTGCGCGATGTTATCCCAGGCAGAGAGGCCATGGTGTCTTTCATCCTTTTCAGGACAGGGATGTCCCAGGCAGTCCCTCACTGTGTTGTCACACTTGCCATGCAATCCTCCACCCTATCCTTGCATTTCCATGAGGGACATGCGTGCATCTGCTTTGCACACAAACTCTTCTTTTTTCTTTGTTGGGAGCAGCATATACTTTCATTCCTGTGTAAAGACGAGTTCATCCTGCAACACCCTGGAAGACGTTCAGTGATGGGACTCTGGCATTTATGTACAGCCAGAGGGGTAAAGGAGACCTTAACACCAGGGCATGGAGCATAAAAGCTTTTAGCAAGCAGTAGGAAGCAGAATGGCTCCCGATTGTTCGCCCTGCTAGAATGACTCAGCCACCAAACAATTTCCCCTTTCAGTTGTTTCTTCCCATGGAATCTGAATTTAGTTCATTTTGATTAATTTCTGCCCACCAGGAACCTGTACCCCACCCCCTTTCCCTCCACCCAACCCTTGAATTATCTAGAGGGTACATCTTCATTATACCCCTGCTGTGGGGAACCAAGTGCCACAGTGGCTTTGAAGAGCTGTTTTTCTAGCAAAGGGAATTAGTATACAGCTCTGCATACCTCCAAACCATAATAATAATAATAATAATACTTAGCACATATATAATTCCTCTCATCTTCCTAAGTGCTGCACAGACATTAAATGTAATTAAGCCTCACAACAGCCCTTTAGGTAGGTTAAAAGAAACATTGAAAACTGGAGAGAGCTCAGGGAGCAAGGGGCTGACTTAGGAGGAGAGATTTAAAGAGCTGAATGTGTCTAGCTTGGCTAAGCATGACTGTAAAGAAGGCACAATAACCATTAAGGCTGATCAGATACTGTACTTTCAGGGTTTATGGATACGCCAGTTCCAAAGGCAGCTTGTTCTTCCCTCTTCTTAAGCTTTGTCATCATGGGAAAGCTTCACCATTTATATTGCTATGATCCCTGTATGCTCCCCCCACTCCTGGTTTCTCTCACTAATACCTTCCTTTTGTAGGTACCTGCCTGAAGTTTATTTACAGTGCTCTGCTCCACCCCACCCCCATACAGTCCTAGTCCATCAATAGCATCATGCAGCTTCACAACACCTTCATCAAAGGGAGCTCTCCACCTGCAGATCTCCCTTACTCTAGGCCACCCTGTCTGCTCACTCCCATGTCCTCCCTCTTCCCCTAGCACTGCCTTCCTGTGGTTTTTTTCTACCCTCCCAGTTAATGGCTTAATTAGCTCGTTAGCTCTTCTCAGCCTGGGCTGAGCTGGTCATTAGCACTCCTTTCCTCTTATCAGTAACCCGAGTGCTGGTTCAGCTGCTGGTTCTCAGGACTCTGTTACAGTCCCAGTGAACACTCTTATTCCAAGACATGTGGCTGGGTGGTTTTTTTTTTTTGGTTCAGCTTAAATCCCTTCCCAAAGGGCAGAGCTTTGTCTGCTTCCTCCTAGTGTAGGTGCAGCTATGACACTGGCAGCAGTGCTTATTCCAGTTCAGTGAGCAAAATCAATGAGTGGCAAAAGAGCTCTTACTGTTGTTTGTATTACCGGGGCTCCTACGAGTCCAAGTCATGGACCCACAGCTCATTGTGTTAGGCACTGGACAAACCCAGAGCAAAGAGATGGTCCCTGCCCTTGCATCTATAGTAGGGCTTGACTTGCACAGCTGTGTCATAATAAAATCACACCCCTAACCATCATAACTATGCCAGCAAAACTTTTAAGTGTAGACCTGGCCATAAACCATTAAAAGCCACCCTTGTCTGAAAAACGTGTCCACACAGGGGACTAGCCTGGCATAATAAGATGGGCTCAAAGTCACACCATAGGTTATGCAATTTTTTCCTGCTTAGAGAAGGGCTTAGTTGCTGTTTGTGAAAAAGCCCAAAGGATGGGCGAAAGGAACAGTTCATGAGCGTCCTGTGTCATGTGCTGGGTAATAACATGAGACGGTAATGAGTTGAAAATTGTTCACCCGAATTCCCTGGCAAACAACAACATGGACCTTTCCATGAACAGAAGAAAGGGACAAATGCATATAGTGATTGATTTGCAGCTTCTTCCAACTCTATGCAGCTATGAGTATTCAAAGGCCCCAGGAGGGCAGAAGAATTATTTAGGTGCATGACGGGACTCCTGCAAACAATCTTCCTCCCAATCCCCTCTCTTGATTACTTGATCTTCACATCCCAACCTCCTGTAAACAGTCCTTGCGGCCCAGTTCCCTGCCCCCAGGTGTCCTGTGATCTGCCCCCTCCTGTGTCCTTTCTCTGGGCCCCAATAGACTTAGAGATGCTGGGCACGTACAGAATCCCTCTGGCTCCTTTTACTCAATCAAGCACAGATCCCTCCTAGAATTCTGCCTTAATCTGCCCCTCCAGTAGGAGCTTGTTCCTGCCTGGAGCATGGTGGGGAAGCCATTTACTCTGGGGGAGGAAATCACCATAGGGATTCAATGGTTCTTAATTCCACTACTGCTCAGCTGCCTCTTGAGAAGACAAACTTCTGCCGAGCTGCTGGCTTCAGGGTATCGATCACAGGGTTATTGCTGGGCTATTTTTGCTCCAGGCCCTTTCTTTTCATAAAGAGTTGGACACACGCTGAGTTCCCGCCACATCCTCCCTCCTTCCCCTTCTCTCCTACATAGGGGCAGGGAGGGTTAAGTGCAGGGGGCTCCGATGGGGCGCTTGCCTTGTAGGCAGCGGCTATGGGGCAGAGATTGAAGGCTGGGGGAGCAGCTTTTGTTTTTAAACACATTTATTACAGTGGGGGTTGAAGATGTGAGCTTGATACGTTTCTGGAGGAGATGGTATGAGGAGACTGCCTACAATGGCATGTAGCTGATGTGCAGTGGCTAGCAGCAAATATCTCCAGTGGCTGGTGAGGGGACACTACATGGGGAGGGCTCTGAATTGCTACAGAAAATTGTTTCCCAGGTGTCTGGCTGGTGGGTCATGGCCACATGCTCAGGGTCTAACTGATCGCCAGATTTGGGGTTGGGAAGGAATTTCCCCCCTGGGTTGGATTGGCAGAGACCCGGGGGAGGAGGTTGCCTTCCTCTGCAGCATGGGGCATGGGTCACTTGCAGGTTTAAACTAGTGTAAATGGTGGATTCTCTGTAACTCAATGTCTTTTAAATCATGAGTTGAGGACAGGGGTCTATTACAGGAGTGGGTGGGCGAGGTTCTGTGGCCTGCAATGTGCAGGAGGTCAGACTAGGTCATCGCAGTGGTCCCTTCTGACCTTAAAGTCTATGAGAAATGGCATTTCACTGGTCTTGTCGCTGCAGAGGGGTAACCCATTGTGCATTGCATTCAATAAGTTGTTGTAGGGGAATCAGCCTCACTTGAAAACAGTTTGATTTGGGTGTCTAAGGGGAGAGCTGAGAACACTCTGCAAATACCCAAAGGGGCCAGTTGGTCTCCATAGGGTCTATCTTCCATGCAGAGTGAACACACGTTCTCTACGCTCGCGTCGTTCCTCCGGAGCTAGGCTAACTCGAGTGAGCACAACCAGACTGCCACATAACACCGAGCTGCCGTGTCCGCACCGGCGCTGCACTCGCTTCTGTGTGGTGCTGCTAAGACTTCTGGGGACGCAGCCCACCATTCTTATCGCTATGCTAAGCTGGGCTACTCTGTGAATGCTTTCCCCAGGAATTGTGGGAGAATCGTTCTGTCCTCTCTGGGCACATGGGTCGAATTGTGGGGCGGCGCTGGAGGACTCCTGGCACCAGCCTGCATCCACGCAACACAGTGGTTGTGTTAAGAGCTGACTTGCTGTGCCGATAGCTCTGACCTCTTCTTAACGCCAGATTTGAATGAAGGCTTTTTAGATATGGATGGGACTCGCGTTCGTGTCTACGCACGTTATAACTCGACTTAACTTTGCAGAGCAGCCAAACCCTCAGGCAGTAGGAACAGGAGAAGTCAATGAGCTTAAGCTGCATCAGGGGAAGCGAAGGTTAAATGGTCAGGAAAGCATGCAAGCTGTGAGCACAGTTTGGTAAGGGAAAAGGCTGCCCAAGGAGAGGATGGAATATACCTTTTTTGGAGATATTCCAGCCTGAGGCTTATAGCATCCAGCTCTCTGGGAACCATGCCACAAAGCGAGGGAGCTTGGGATTCCATCGTTCCAGCTCCGGGGAATTCAGACAGCTTGTGGGAGGTTAGCAGAGCCTTCCTCACCACCAGGGAAAAGCCCTTCTATGGTATGTCTACACTGCAATAAAACAGCCACGGCTGGCCTCTGGCAGCTCAGGCTGCAGGGCTATTGAATTGCAGTCTAGATGTTCAGGCTCGGGCTGGAGCCTGGGCTCTCAACCCTCACCGGAGCCCGAACACCTACACTGCAATTGCAGCAAAGAGTCCTGTGGCACCTTATAGACTAACAGACGTTTTGCAGCATGAGCTTTCGTGGGTGAATACCCACTTCTTCAGATGCAAGTGTCCGCACCGGATGTTCACTTGCATCTGAAGAAGTGGGTATTCACCCACGAAAGCTCATGCTGCAAAACGTCTGTTAGTCTATAAGGTGCCACAGGACTCTTTGCTGCTTCTACAGAACCAGACTAACACGACTACCCCTCTGATACTGTACACTGCAATTGTATTGCCCCACGGCCCAAGCCCAAGCCAACTGACGCAGGTCAGCCGCGGGTGTTTTATTGCGGTGTGCACATACCCTGTACTTCTCTTCCTCCGCTACTGTCCTTTCAGTCACAGCCTGTTCTTTGTGACGGGGATGGCAGGAATGGCAGGAATGCCAGCAGGCTACAAGCTAACAATGCCCTGGCTACTAGGTAGCTTCTTCACCCTGCACACTTATATAAACTTGCTTTCCTGCACAGGCAGGCATTGACACACACACTCTTGCACTCAGTCTCTCACGTGCATACTCGTGAACACACGTGATCATGCCCATGCATTCTCACACACAGTTACACGCTCATGCACATACATCCCTTCACACAGATGAATGTGCATACACAGACACCCGCACTCACATTATCTCAGACCATAATGGAAAACCGGCAAAGAACTATAAGGCAGCATGACTTCAGTCTGGCTGCAGTAAGTGCCCTCAAGTGAACAAGATGAAAGGGCAGGCCTGCTGGGCTGTAAAGTTAATAGAGTGGCCCAGCAGGACTATGGCTGCTAAACAGTGGGTGATTCTGCCGACTCTGGAAGTGTCCTATTTGTTCTCATCAATACAGTGTTTGAGATCCTCCATGGAGGAGGAGGTGTGCGTGTGTGGAAGAAAAGGACAAGCGAGCACAGCGATTTGAGAGCCTTGACTAAAAGGTGCTAGATGAGTGCAGTGTGTTATTTTCACTAACCCTTTTGAGGCAGGGGATGAGTGAATATAATGGCATAATGAATATTTAAGGGACAGAGGCAGATGCGGTGCTAACTACAGGAAGGGAACTTCCTTGAATCAGAGAAGAATGATGATGGGAAGGTTGTTCGTTGCCGGTTCCAAGAGAAGAAAACCCACATCTGAGCCAGTAGCCTGTATTTTAATTTACACTGATTCTTGCTGCAGCATCCCTTCGGCCAGTTACCCGGCATCACACACCCAGCAGAGGGTGTAGCTCCACTGGGGCTCACACGCAGAGCTGTGCAAAAATCTGATTGTTCAGTTTGCTGGCAATGCTGAAGTTCTTGGGGGGGGGGGCGGGGATTTGTTGTTGTTTTTTTTAAATGGTCCCAGGGCAAACAAAAGATGTTTTCAATTTTGAGCTTTATAAAGGTTTTATTATTGGTGGTTTTAAAAAATAAAATGTAAAGAAATGTTGAAACAACAAGTTTGGCTAAACAAAAACATTTTCATTTGAAACAATGTCAGAACAGAACCTTTAGCCTCTCTCTGAATTATTTTGTGTAGGGTTTTTTTTCCCTTGACCAAAACAATTTGGCAAATTGGATGTGAGTTTACAAAATGGTTTGAGCTGACTCAAAACTGTGTTTGGGTCAGACATTTTGCATGTGACAAACATTTTGCTCAGCTCTGCTCACTCATACTGGTCTCCAAACAGATGTGCGGGAGCCCCAGGTGTAGCCGAACCATTTCATTTATGTCCTACCATACTTGGAGACAAAGCCCCAGCAGTCTTCTTGGAATCTGGTAATAACAGCCCTCCAGCACGGACCAATGAACGCACCAGGAGGTTGTCAGGATGACTAACAGAAAGCTGCCCAATGCCCCACCACAGGAAATCACATACTACTTTCTGTTACCTCCAACATACTATGGATGTGTTTTCTGCATTAAAGCAGTTTGTTTTTGCAGAGGGCTGGACTTTAGGAATATGATTTTGACTATGTACAGCACCTGGCACAACAGGGTCTTGGTCTGTGACTGGGGCTCTTCAGTGCTACCGCAGTACGATAACAATGAGAGTCAGTAGCTAAGAGCCACAGAGCTGGCTAGCACCTATTGTAGGTGACATCTTGTTTTCAGAATGCCCCAGTGCTGGGTTCGAGACTCCTTCCCTTGTCCATTCTGGCAAACAGAGGCTGCAAGTCATTAAGGAAAAGCCTTGTCCACATATGGGAATAGCCCCGAATCAGCCACCGGTGGTGGGCAGTCAGTGCAGCTGCAGAAGTGCTTGCCACTGGCGACCCCTGGAGCAAGCCAAGATTTTCCCCGGCTAAGTTAATTGGGTTGGCCCTAGCCGTCAGCACTGGTGCAGCTGCACCAGCTGCTGAATTAGGACACCATTAGGCTTTAGACAGCATTCTGAACACTCCAGAAGGGAGCTTGGCTACTTCTTCTTTCGTGTGTGTGTGTGCGCACCGCCCCTCCCTGTTCACCATGTTGGGTGCCTGTCGTGCTGTCTGTTTGCTCCGTGGGACACTGGGAGCACGTCCCCTCTGTGCTTCTGAGCCTGGACCTAGGGAAGTGGAGAGAGGGACCTGCAGTCTCTAGCCCAAACAATGCTTGGTCCCTCTGCCGAGCCTGGCAATGGGGTGGGGGCGGGGGCAGTTTTTGTGGTGTGGACACTTGTCCAGCCCGAACTGGCATTGGATCCAGCTGCTTAGATTCAGCGACTTTAAGGCCAGAAGGAACCATTATGATCATCTAGCCTGACCTCCTGCACAGCATAGACCAGAGAACTCCCCCTCTGGCCTCCCCCCGTGATCCCTGCAGCACCCAGCAGAGAGATCTGAAATGGATCCGTGCACTTGAATTGCCCTGCTCTATCCTCTTCCATTCACTTCTTGTCTCCCACAGGTTTGCAACTCCTGGGTACAGCGAGATTTTTGCTATGACTGCAGCCCAACCTGTCTCCACCCTTAGCCAGGACGCCGCCGTAGAAGACACTCCTGGGGTCTCCTCTCTCCTCTACATGCCATCAGCCCAGGAGCATCATGGGGAGTGTCAGTAGCCTCATCTCCGGCCACAGCTTCCACAGCAAGCACTGCCGGGCCTCCCAGTACAAGCTCCGCAAGTCGTCCCACCTGAAAAAGCTGAACAGGTATTCAGATGGGCTGCTGAGGTTTGGCTTCTCTCAAGACTCCAGCCACAAGTCCAGCTCCAAAGGCAACAAGAATGAGGACTTCTTTTACATCAAGGTCAGCCAGAAAGCCCATGGCTCCCACCGGACGGATTACACATCACTTTCCAGCGGGGACCTGGGCAGCCAGGCAGGGGCGACTGGCATGGACTTTGGCACACCCACTCCCCAGAAACTGATGCCATTTTCCAATCAGCTGGAACTGGTTAGTAACGTAGAGACCAGTCACACTGTGTCTAAGGCCTTGTCTGCACTGGGGGCTCCCGCCCTAATTTCAGCCAGTGGAGTAGCTAGTGGCATTAATGCAGCCTTTAGGGCAGACAGGCTGTCCTTCTATTTGCGCCAGTGGAGCTGCAGCTGTGCAAATACAGTAGCAGCATATAACCATTTGCCTTGTCTACATTAGGTGCAGCTACACCGACGGCTGAAATCAGGGCAAATCTCTACAGCAGAGAAGACCTAGGGATGGGTGGGATATGACCAGTTGCAGATTAACTAAGGGCTTGGCTACACTTACAAATTTGCAGCGCTGCAGCAGGGTGTGAAAACACACCCTCTCCAGCGCTGCAAATTGCGGCGCTGCAAAGCGCCAGTGTGGTCAAAGCCCCAGCGCTGGGAGCGCGGCTCCCAGCGCTGTCCGTTATTCCCCACAGGGAGGTGGAGTACGGACAGCGCTGGGAGAGCTCTCTCCCAGCGCTGGCGCTTTGACTACACTTAGCGCTTCAAAGCGCTGCCGCGGCAGCGCTTTGAAGCGCTAAGTGTAGCCACAGCCTAAGGGAGAGCCGTTGATTACGGCAGCACAAGGGGTTAGGACCGTCAGCGTGACCCAGTGGTTAGAACAGACTCAGAGTCAGGACTTAGGGCAACCAGACAGCAAGTGTGGAAAAATCAGGATGGAGGGTGGGGGGTAATAGGAGCCTATATAAGAAAAAGACCCAAAAATCAGGACTGTCCCTGTAAAATTGGGACATCTGGTCACCCTATTAGGACTCCTGGGTTCTATTTCCAACTCTGCCACTGGTTGACTTTGGGAGTGTCACTTCGCTGAAACAAAATTCCCAATTCCACCAGCCGATTGAAGACCACTAGAGAGGTGCAGAATTGTTAAACTACACCATTCTTGGGGTTTGACATTGAGATTTCATTACAAACTCCAAACCCAGACCAGTTTCCCGAGAAGCTTCGCTCAAGTTTATCTGGGAGCTATAAACCAGTCCCAGGCTGTCACTGTGCAGCCTCGGGGTTTCAGGTGGAAACCCTGGTGGCACTCAGCTGGTTGGGCTGAGTTTTGCACTGAGGTTTGCACTGAGTTGCTGCCTTCATTCAAATTCAGATTGAAACTCAGGAGGCAGGCAGGGAAACCTGTGTGGACTTAAACCAAATAAAAGATTTGCCAGACCCCACTGTGAACTGAAACTGCCAGGATTCCCCCAGCCCTAATAGCTACATGGCTGCTCAGTGTTCATGTGACTGAGGCCTGTGACATAGCAAGCCAGCCCTGGTAACAATGAAAGTGAGGGAAAAGAGAAATAAAAACACTGTGTAGAGCTAAGACACAAAAGAGGAAGGATTGTTGTGAAGTCACGGTGATAGCCTAGCACTTCTGAGATCTGGGTTCAGTTCTTTGCTCTGCCACAGAATTCCTGTGTGGCCTTGGGCACATCCCTTAGTCTCTCTCTGCCTCAGTTCCCCATCTGTACAGTGCAGATAATAGCAGCGTCCTACTTCACTGTGCATTGTGAGGATAAATGCATTAAAAGATTGTGAGATGCTCAGATACTATGGTAACAGGGGGTATGTATGTACAACAAAGGAGAAACACAAGTCTATAAAGAGGAGGCTAGAGGAAGATTTTCACAAGGCAGCTGCTACTCTTTAAACAAGAACTTGGTTACGAAGGAGCTGAGTGCTCCAGTCAAACTCTGATGGCCAGAGCCAGGAATTAGATTGATAGCAAGTTCCTGTCTGTGCCGCTGGAGAAGCTGCAGTTTACAAACAGCTTCCCTCTGCTCCTGCACTGAAACATTTCCATGAACAAGTGTGGCTTTAAGGGCCCTCACGGCAGAGCTCTTCCAGTGACAGGAATGAGCCAAACAATCCCTCCTAGGGACCCAGGCCAGCAAGAGAGCAAGGCCCTGTGTAAACAGTAGTACACATTTGCCTCAGGAATCCAAGCTTGTGATCCCCAGATGGTCAAAATAATTAAAAGACTGGCCCAGTGCTACAAGACACGGGCTATCTGCCCACTGCTGGTCGGCCCAAGAACATGGCTTGTCCACTATTGCCAAACAATCTCTGGACCATGATCGATCCCATGTTACAAGGCAAATAGTTTTGGGACTCCCCTCCCACCTAGCCCTAAAGAAAGGAAGAGTGGTCACAATACCCCAGTTATGAACCCAGGATCTAGTGATTAGATCAGGGCCCCTAGGCTCTGAACCCTGCCCCTTGGCTTGCCATTTGCACCAGTGCCAACTGAGTGTAACATGCCAGGCGATCAGAGGGGTGGAGTTTTCTCCCCGCTTTGCCCTGGTGCAAATGACTGCACAGGGTACTGGGGAACTGGGCACCAGGGCTGCATTCCCTGCTTTGGGAGAGGAGTGTTCTCTGTTGGGGAAAGCAGGAGCCTGGGTTCTGTTCCCAGCTCTGCCTTTCAGTCACTGTGTGGTCCTGAGTAAGTTCCTGAACCTCTGGACCTTAGTTCCCCATATTGTCTAAAATGGGGGGAACGTCCCCTCCCTCTTTTGGAAGGTACTTGAGATCCCTGAAAATATGACAATTATTTATTAACCAGCCAGCTACATTCTCCTTTTCAGTGACTGGGATTGCTGCGTGCCCCCTGCATGTTCCCATCCCACAGCTCCAACCCTCATTGGGGTAGGCAGCAGCTCCAGGGGTGAGCCAAGAGAGAGTGCTATCCCTTGGCTGAGCTGCCAGGAGCCGTGTCTGTCCCAGGGCACCGTCCAAGGAAGCAACGGGAGGAGAAGCCTGAGGTACCGCAACCATCCCTTCCCCTGCCGGCTGCACTGTTTAGACCCAGCGGATGCAGGGTATTTCAGTGCATCTAGGAACAAACAGCAGCTATGTCCTTGAGAGAGGAGAAGCAAAGGAAGCTCCCAAGGGAGGAGAGTGGCTAGAGGCTAAGCTGATTCTGGAATGCTGAACATCCCCCATCTGCCCCCCCCCCCAGTGGTCAGCTAGTTACTTGCAGTGTTGCCAATTTAGTCCTTTTCCAACACCTCCCTCTAATTTCAGTTCCTGGGGACGCACTGGAACGCAGGCCAGCACAATTTCCTGCCCGCCTCCTCAGTCCCTCCGCCCTCCTCCTAAGTGGGGCAGCCCCACAGTGAGTCAGCCAGCAGGGTTCTGCTATGCTCTGGGACCCCCTTGCAGCCTCAGCTGCCAGGGACCCTGCCCTTGTGAGGGTGGCATTAGAAAACCTACACGGGATTAAGCAGAAAGAAGTAAGATCTGAGGCCTTGGGTATGCACTGATCAGAATCTCTCTTCTCTCTAGGGCCCAGAGAAGGGCGTTATAAGGCCAACCGCCTTCAAGCCAGTGATCCCCCGCTCAGGCGCGATCCTCCACTCCTCTCCGGAAAATGGCAGCCACATCTCCCAGCAGCTGCACCCTCCAGACAAAGCTAAGGATCAAGAACTCAAGCCCATGTTGTGCTCTGGAGGTTTGTCGGACTCCGGCAGGAACTCTATGTCCAGCCTCCCAACCCACAGCACCACCAGCAGCTACCAGCTGGATCCCCTGGTCACCCCTATGGGGCCCATCAGCCGCTTTGGGGGCTCAGCCCACAACATCACCCAGTGCACTATCATACAAGACAGCAACATGATGAGCCTCAAGGCGCTGTCCTTCTCCGACAGCGGCAACAAGATCCTCAACCCTGGAAAAGCTGCCCACCACCACCACCACGAGAAAGCCTCCTGCATCCGGTCTCCCATCTCCACAGATGAGTCCACCATCCAGGAGCTGGAGCAGAAACTGCTGGAGAGGGAAGGGGAGCTGCAGGAACTGCAATGCAGCTTTGAGGAGAAGGAGGCCACCTCCTGCCAGGCCTATGAAGAAAAGCAGAGGCGCTGCAAGGAAGAGCTGGAGGGGCTGAAGCAGAAGTGCAACAACAAGCTCAAGCAAACCTCTCAGAAGATGCAGCGGACCCAGCAGGTGCTGCACCTCCAAGTGTTCCAGTTGCAAAAGGAGAAGAAGCAGCTTCGTGAGGAGCTGGAGAAGCTCATGAAGGAGCAAGACCTGCTGCAGACCAAGTTGAGGTCCTATGAGAAAGAGAAGACCAGCTTTGCCCCAGCGCTGGAAGAAACTCAGTGGGAGGTGAGGCAGTGCTCTGTTTTGAACACACTCAACCCACACAAGTGGGGGGTCCAAATTGCTGTGACTGCAAAAATAAAAAAAATGGGTATGAGATTGCACTCACAGATAGGCATGCAGAGACAGTAACTGCGCAAAGAGGTGATTGCACAGTTACCCTTTTTGGTGTCTACAAATGCTTTGTGGCTGAGCTCTTTCACACACTCTGTCGCATTTATGAAGCCTCCAGCATTCTAGTATTTAGGCACCAAAGGCCCAAACTAGCGCTTACTGAAATAAATGCCAGTTGCCTTTGGATTAAGGGGGCTCTCTGGCTGCCAGCCTGTTTTTCTGTGCTCCCATATACTGCACTGAACGTTGTCGTGTTGGAGCAATTTGTGAAGGTAGTTATCTGCTGTGTGCGTGGATGCATTATTTGTGGGCACAGAATACAGAGACTATGTCCTTTAAGATGTTTTTCTTGCTTGCCGGGCATGTGGAGGCTTTGTAACGTATTGATTTTGATTGATCCTGTGCCCCTTGTGACATCTTGGCATCTCACATCATTTAAAGACACAACAATGACATTTTTTAAAACCCTGTTATTAAAATAATTCAGTTAATGAAACAGCCAATCACACAATTCTTCCAGCTTTAGACTGTTTCCTGCTCATCCCCCAAGGAACTATAAAGCTGCTTTACTTACATGCTAAGTAACTACCTGGGCTTGACTTGGTCAATTTATCAGAGTATTAAAACCTTCCCACTGCATCCCTGTGTTTTATATAATCTCCTTATTGATCTGATAGCGTTTAAAAAACAAACAGGTAAGCTGCTGAAAACTCAAGCAGCATTCCCCTCCCTGCAGCATGAATGAAATATGTTAACGTGTCCATTACAAATGGATGTACAGAGCCATTGCTATTGATGGACTAATCTGTACATTAGAGGATGGCAGCTAATCAAAATTGATTTTAGCCCTTTCCCCCTCCCAGCCCCATGTGCTGATTTGTTTTCATATTTCTACTGATTTGCTCCTAAACTGAAAACCCCCAAAAATGAAAATCTCTGGGTGTGCCTACACCGAGCTGCGAGCCAGGCTCTGGGTCCAAGCTCAGACCGTTCCCCGGAGCCTCTGCCTGTGTTGCAACATCCACATAGCTGTTTGGAGCATGCTGGCGCAAGTCCCAGCAATACAAGCTTGTGTAGACATACTGTTAAGGGCCAGGTTTTCAAAGTAGCCCTGTGCTTTTGGGTGAACGGTGGATGCTGAGCCCTTGGAAATCTGGCTCTGAGGGAGGTAGGAGCTCAGTGCCTACTGAATTTCAGTAGTATTTGAGTGCCTAGCCCCCACAGGCTCCTTTGACAATCCCAGCCTTGATCCTGACATACACTGCAGAGACCCAGCACAAAGTTTAGGCACTACATAAGCCCCACTCTGGGGACTGAATTTCACCTCAGTGAAGCTATTTTGGGGTGTCATTGATCTATTTGCAATATTCAGGGGTGGTGCCTGGGTGTAAAAGTCCAACAAGTAGTGTAGAACTGTGCTAAGAGAAAGTTTCTCAGCCAGGACTCCAGGTTTTATTCCCAGCTCTGCCATGGACTGGAATCGGATGGAATATGGGTGAGCGACATGGTGGGTTTTGTACCACTTTGGTGTGTGGTTTTTAAGCAGTGGCCCTAACACTGGCTGGTTGGTGTCCACCCACAGGTGTGTCAGAAGTCTGGCGAAATCTCCCTCTTGAAGCAGCAGTTGAAGGACTCCCAGATGGAGCTCAATGCCAAGACAAGTGAGATCCTCAGCCTGAAAGCCCAGCTGAAGGACGTGAGGGGGAAGATGGAGGGACTGGAGATGAAAACCCAGGACCTGGAAGACTCCCTTCGCACCAAGGCCATGGAGCTGGAGGTATGCGAGAACGAGCTCCAGCGCAAGAGAAATGAGTCGGAGCTGCTGAGGGAGAAGGTGAACCTGCTGGAGCAGGAGATTATGGAGCTCCGGACGGAGCTGACCATCCTCAAGGAGCAGCGGAGCGATGGGAGGGATGGGATGGCCTCTGCCAGCCCAGCTGTGGGGATGATGGAGGATGTCCAAGCCCTGCAGGGGGAAGTGGATAAGCTGAAGATGGAGCTGAAGGAGGAGAGAGACAAGAATGAGCAGATGACTTCCGGCTTCCAGCATGAGCGACAGATCTGGAAGGAGGAGAAGGAGAAGGTGATCCACTACCAGAAGCAGCTGCAGCAGAGCTACCTGCACATGTACAAAAGGAACCAGAACATGGAGAAGATGCTCCAGCAACTGGCTGCGGGGGGAGACGGCAGAGAGCCCATCGACCTGGATATCCATGGTACCGATGTCCCCTACGAGGACATCATAGCCACCGAGATCTAACGAGACTTGCTGTCTCTCCCCCGCCCCACCTCACAGCAGCGGGGAGGAGTGTCTCTTTCAGGCAAGGACTGAGCGGCACAGCCCCATGGGTCTGTTCATGCCGGACAGCCCATATACAGTTCAGATGAGCCGTGTATGTGTTAGCCAAGCTGGTTGCCCAGCCAGCTCAAGAGCCCCTGGTGTGGCACCATGATGGTGTCCCAAGCTGCCTGTCATGTTGTAGAGGTGAAAAAAAGCAACTCCTGCTAATGGTGACGTGCTGGCATCTGCCCTTCGTGTCTGATGCATCCTCATCAGGATGCTGGTCACCCACTTGTAGGACTGAGAAACGGGGGGTGGGATGGTGGGGGGAGAGAGTTGGGGATTGGAACAGGAGTGGAGAGAGATGGGGATTGGAACAGGAGTTTAGCAAATTATTCTGCAATCAGGGAATAAAGTGACACGCTGGCCAAAATCTCCCAGGGGTGCAGAAGGGGCCACTGGGTCACAGTGACTAAGGAAACCGGGCCCCTCCAGTGTGTAACAAACACATTGGTTCAGCCTTGGAAGAAGGTGGCCAGGGACACACTCCTCCTCCTGAGCGCCACGGGAAATAATGCCTCATTTCAACCACTGAGCCCGGGCCCAAGGGCTAAGCAACACACTGAGCCAATCAAAAAATCTATTTATCTTCCTCCAGGGGATTCTGGTGTCTAGGATTTGCAGGTTTTTAATCCCTTTGCAGCTTGAGTCCAGTGGAACCCATCCAGACTCCAGTCCCTACAGGCCAAGGTGGTATTTTTGCCATGCCAGAGACTTGGATTAGTATCCCAGATCTGCTTCTTCGCTCCTTAGGTTAACATGACCTCAAGAATGACCACCCCAACTAGCTAGTTCAGGACCAGGGACCAAAGGAAGCTCCATCCATTTCTCCTTGGCTAGCAGGATGATGGTGGTTATGTTGGAGGAAGGGCTGGAAATTAGAAGATGCTGCCAAGTTCTTAGCACTGCCAGTAGAACCAATCTCCAGGGAGCCCTAGCTGACAGTGCTTATCAGTTCATCTTTGTGCCGCCCCAAACTTCTTCATGCCAACGAGGTCCATGACTTCAACAAGCCCGACTGTCTCGCCTCCAGAGCTGGTCAGAAAATGCTGAAAAAGAGTCTTCACAAAAAAAAGTTGAATATTTCATCATAATTTTCATCTGGCAGGTTTCCAAAAGGAACCTTTTTTCACCTACTCTAAAGCTTTTGCAAAACGTTTTTATTGCAAATGTTCAGTTTTGAAAATTATGAGTTTAGAAAATTTTCAGCATTTCAGTTTTAGAACCCAGCCCCTGCCCCCTCCCTCCTTTTGTCATTAAAAGGGGAAGGGGAGAAAAAGGTGGAAAAAAAACAAAAACTGAAAACACCAAATCCACAAATGTTTGGTTTACAGGTTTCATTTAAAAAAAAAAATTTTTTTTTTTTTTTACAAAATGTTGTTTTTTTGGCAAAGATTTCCATTTTAGGAAAAATAGCCACTTTCCAACTAAAATATTTTTTGTTTAACAGATTTTAACCAGTCCAGCTCAGCTCCTTGCTGCTTATTGTGTCTGGTTGCCTGAGGAGGATGAGGGTAGTCTGTGCTTTTGGGAATTACAGACTTCCCACTTTTTACTGGGTGCATAAAATTCAAAGCCAAAAGCACTCCTTGAAAAGCCTGCCCTGTGTTCTTCCCGTCGTCTCTCTCATCTCGGAGCTGGGAGCTACCAAAATATCAGTCCATCTCATTTTTTCCATCATTTTGGTCATTTTTGTGTTTATTTTGTTCCCTCCTCCCATTCCATGATCAAAGTTCAGGCTAGAAAGAAAGAAAGAAGCTTGGCCCTCAACAGCTGCTAAATATACTCTCATTACAGTTCAGATCTCCATATTTTATGTGCTAGCCAAGCACAGGTGGAGTCAAGGCCAACTTGGCTACTGTCAAGATCCACCAAGTGGCAGCTGCTGGAGTTTGGCCATCACTTGTTTTAGATTCACTGGCCCAAGGGTCAATTGTTCCTAAAAAACACCTTCTAAATCACTACCAAATAGTTACAGCTTTCTTTGGTTTCTTGGATTTTAGTGCTAATGTGGAAAAGAGAGAAAATCCTCACACATAGCTGAGCCAATGCACCTCGATCCTGACCTCTGACTCTCCACACCAAGGTGAGACTGCAGGTCTTGACCCAGAATAACCCCTGATATTGCAGTGCTGAACAGTCCCACCCTTCACTGCCATTGGGTCATATCCCTGCCCCAGAAGAGCCTTTGGTACTGTGGTTCCCTCTTTGCCCTGCAGGTGCACCTCCATCTTGACCTGCATCACTCCATTATTCCAGTCCTGGGCCTCAGCAGAGGATGAATGGCACCAAGTCTGACAGCTAGGGAGGGGGGTGGCTCTGTGAACCAATGCTAGTGAATGATTAAACTGAGCCCTGGGAAACTCCTCTCACATGTGACCTAATGAAGAGTTGGAGCTCAGGGAGTTGATTCTCCATTGTCCTGTACTGTCACATTCACCAGGACAAGTGGGTATGAAATGCTGCCATACCAGAATGGTAGTTCTCTACACTCACTTTGCACCAGCATAAATAACTGCAAAAGACGCAAGGCAATGGGGGATCAGGCCCCAGGTTTCCAAGGGGAAAAGGCTACTGCATTAGCATTGTCCCATCTTCTCCACATGCCAGCCAGGAAGCTGGTTTTAAGGATCTACCCTCCAGAGTAAAAACATGCATAAATTATCATTTCCAAACCACGCTCATCTCTAGAGAATCCCCTCTGAAGCCAGTGTTGCTACCCCAGGGAGAAACCTGGCTCAGTAGGTATCATATGTCAAGCTAGGAGGCAGCTTCCCTGCTCTCTCTCTGATTCCCCCACATGTTCCCACCTATTGAATGCTGACTGCCTTATTATTCTCCATGCCATTAGGTCAGTGGGTTCTAGGCACAGCTGGTGACAGGAGCTTGGAGGAGAAAAGGATTTCATTTTGTTTTCTAGCCCAGGGCTTAAATCTTTCTCCAGCCTTTCATGGGAGGATTACAAAACTCCAGCATGTAAACCAGCTCTGCTGAACTCAGCACCTGCCGAAAGCTGCTGCGAGCAAACTGGGCTTCATTGTCCTTACATTGGTGCCAGTTTGATCCCGTTGTGAGGGCAGGTCCTGCAATGGCCAGAAGGCACGAAACAGAATTCTCAGCCACAAGCCTCTGAACGCCTTTTCAGTGCATGGAGATTTTTAGTGCCCAGGAAAGCTGGCTCGGCAGAAGCTAGAAGCCTCTATCCACGGAACAGGTACGGGATTGACCGTAGCAGTGCAGGAGTCCCTGACACGCTGCCTTCCCACTGTGCCCCCGCTCCTCTAGGAATGAGAGGAGAGTTCAGTCTCCATGGTTCACTGGTTTCTCTCCTAGCCAAGCATACCAATCAGGAGACCAGTCTGTGCCTAGTGCAGTGGGAACATTAGTCCCCAAAGGAACTGGGCCGAGATCCATCAAACTCCCTTCACGTGGGCTGGTGCACAGCCTCCAGCATTCAGCCACGACCCTCTGGGCATGAATTCAAACTGATGAGGTAGAAGCAGTCACCCCTGAGCCATCCAATTCCTAAGCCAAAGCTGGAGTTCAGCCAGTGGTCTGGAGGTGAATGGACTTTACATTCTATTTCCAGCACCCCAGCCTACCAGCTTCTAAACTCTGAAACCAATCTGTGCCTTGTGTTTTTCCCCAAACAAAGCAAAACCAAGTGTCATTCTGGAAACTATTTACATTTGGATCAAACGCAACAGGTGGGCAGCACAAGCTAGTCTTTTCCTCTGATGGGTAGAGAAAAGTCTTTAGCCACCACCACCACTCCATCTACTGTGCAGTCCCCAAAATCAGAAACCAACACTCAAGGGTAGGAAAAGGCCCATCCCATCCACCATTCGTTGATTCTCCGTGACCCCTGCATGTTGTGTCGTCATTTCCACCAATGCAAAGCCACTGGGCTGGATTTGTATCCTGCAAGCCAGCCCGAGTAAGGGGCAGCACTGATTAGGAAGAATTCCACATTTTAATGTTGCGCTGATTCCTTCTTTTTTTAATCAAAGGAAACAAGCAGTAAGAAAGTGGCACCAAGTGTCGGTGTTCAGCTTGCTCTTCAATACCAAACCCTGGGCTGGAATTTCAGAGGTGTTGAGCACCCATGAATTGCACCCAAGTTAATGGAACAGCAGGTGCTCAGCACCTCTGAAAGATTGGGCCATGATTGTGATGTGAGAGATCCTCATGATGATAGGTAGGTAAGTAGTGCAATCCACAGATAAGGCATAGCATTACACAAAGCTTACCTCCCATTGGTGCACAGATAAGTTCAGGCATATTAAGGCTCTGAGCCTGCAACTGCACACATATGCTTTGTATCCAGTAACCCACACAGAGCCCCGTTGAAGTCTCCAGGGTACCACACAGGTGCAGATACAGGATTGGGAAGTAAATGATACATCTCTTCAGAGAGAGCCTCAAACTACAACATCTGCATCTGGATTCTGCACACCTAGAAGTTCAGGGTGGTTTTTGATAGACCCATTAGAAACATAACAGCTATTTATAAAATTTGGATCCAGTTTCAGATTTCAAACCCTAGGCTCTAGATGTTACCCATATCTTCTGAAAAGACAGGTTAGGATATAATTTGAACAAAAGAAAAACTATAATGGAGCAAGACTACTCCGAACCTAAAGGCCAAGTCTTGTGATTTATCCTGGTCCCTTCTGGTACTACAATCTAGAATAATCCAGATTTCAGTCTGACCTCCTGCAGAACACAGGCCAGAGAATTTCCCACCCAGCAATTCCTGCCTCTTGTGGCAGAGCTACAGCACACCTACTGGAGGCCAATGGGTAAGCGCCAGATGCAAATGGACCAAGAAATGCAAACGATACATCATGCAAGAAGAGCAGAATTGTTCCTGACTAAGATCCCTTGACTAGTTTTCCACAAGGCACCAGCTCATGTCTCATTAAGGCCCTGCTCCTTCCCCATTTAAGTCAACAGGCACAGTCCCATTGACGTCAATGGCACCCCATGGGAATTCCTTGTATCACCAGCCCTGTATCTTCCACAAGCGCTGTACAATGTGATTGACTGGAGACGCTGCCTTTGCACAATGCCGTGTTTGACTTTGACCGTATGCATTGCCAATGTGTCACTCTTACGCTGTCCCACCCGCCCAAGGGGAGAGGCCAGGTTTTAGTCTGTATAGATTAGATATTACCTTTTTTCTGCAGGTTTTTAGATGTTATTTCTGGTGACTGATGTAAACTATGGTAATTTTATGTTTTTATTTATATTATAAATAAATTTTGTAAAACCTATCCTCATTCTCTCTAAGTGGTATTTTTAATAGATGTTACGCCCAGAAGGGACCACTATGATCATCTAGTCTGATCTCCTGCATCTAGCCCAGCAACCTGTGGTTGAATAACCAGTCATGAAATTATAATCTAAATAGACAAGGCAGACAAAGGAAACATTATTATCCCCATTTTACAGATCGGGACCCGAGGCCCAGAGAGATTAAGGGACAGATTTGCAAAGGTATTTAAGCGCCTAAGGATGCAGATAGGTGCTTTGGAATATCCCAAGGCACCAAAGTGCTTTTAAAAATCCAGTTAGGTGCCTATTTGCCTATACTACCTTTGCAAGTGTGGCCATAAGTGACTTGCCCAAGATCAGACAGGGATTCTGTGGCAGAGGTGGGAATTGAAACCAGATCGCCTGAGTCCCTGGCCAGTACCGTAACAGTTCTTCCTCAACTTTAAATGAGTGCTACTTCAGCAGCCTCAAATTGTCCAGTCTGTCTTACATCACAGCAGCCGAGGTTGCTAGAGGAAAAAGCTAGGAAAAGATCATGCAGTGATGCAAAGAGAGATTTAAAACAATATGTGCAGTGACATTTTAAGTGGCATGCACATTGGCAGAATCAATCCATGAACCAAACATCCTCCTAAATATTAAACCTAATCCCCAGAGTCTCTTGCCTGTAGCCAGCATTGTATCCTCTCTAGCACACAGTGGCTTGTTTTGAAATGCCACAAGGTCCTGCTGGAATCCAGGTTCTGGTTGTGATGGACAAGAGCCTAGATCCTCAAAAGTATTTAGGCTCCTAACTTTCAGGATCTGGGACAAAGTGCCTGGAGAAACACCACCTCTAGGCAACAGGAGAGTTCAGTCTCCATTTAGTTTTTAGGCCACTTTTTATTTTCCCCTCTGCTGTGTTTGTAAGGTTGCTCCCGAGTGCTGCAGCTGCATGCAAATTCTGATGAGTCTGGGGGCTGCCGCTATCATGGATTGGTTTGGGGGGATGGGGAGGAAAGAGCAGAGATTAGCACCCCTTCTACCATTTCCCCCACAAAAATAAACACAAATTTCATTGACTTTGCAGACAGATGTGGGAGGGGAGGGAGTTGACAGCTCAGATGTTGTCCTGCAACAATCCAATACCCACTCACAGATTCATAGATTTTAAGGACAGAAGGAACCATCATGATCATCTAGTCTGGCCTCCTGCTCATCACAGGCCACAGAACCTCACCCACCCCTGCATTAGGCCCATAACCTCTGGCTGAATTACTGAAGTCCTCAAATTTTGATTTAAAGACTTCAAGTTACAGAGAAGCCACTATTTACTCTAGTTCAAACCAGCAAGTGACCCCTGCCCCATGCTGCAAAGGAAGGTGAAAAAAGCCCAGGGTATCTGCCAGGGGTATTTCTGTAGGGGGAAATTCCTTCCCGACCCCTAATCTGGCGGTCAGTTAGACCCTGAGCTTGAGGGCAAGACCCACCAGCCAAACACCTTGGAAAGAATTCTCTGTAGTAACTCAGAGCCTCCCGATCCAGTGTCCCATTTCTGGCGGTTGGAGACATTTGCTATTAGACCTCATTGATGGGCCATATACCGCTGTAGGACACCTTATTATACCATGCTCTCCATAGCTCACAAATTAGGGTTTTGGCCCCACTACTCCCCTTGGGATGCTTTTCCAGAACTTCACTCTGATGGTTGGAAACCTTTGTCTAATCTGAAGCCTAAACTTATTGATGGCCAGTTTACATCCATTTGTTCTTGTGCCAACATTGGCCCTTAACTTAAATAACTTCTCTCTCATTCTGGTATTTATCCCTCTGATGTATTTATAGAGGGCAATCATATCTCCCCAAAGCCTTCGTTTTTGTTAGGCTAAACAAGCCAAGCTCCTTAAGTTTCCTCTCCTAAGGTAGGTTTTCCCTTCCTCTGATCATTCTAGTAACCATTCTCTGCACCTGTTCCTGTTTGAATTCATTCTTATTAAACATGGAAGACCAGAATTGCACAGAATTCTAGATGAGGTCTCACCAGTGCTTTGTATAATGGTAATAACACTGCCATATCTCTACTGGAAATACCTCACCTGATGCCAGGGCCGCCCAGAGGATTCAGGGGGCCTGGGGTCTTCGGCGGCTGGGGGCCCCCGCCACTGAATTGCCGCCGAAGACCTGGCACTTCGGCGGTGGGTCCCGGGGCAGAAGGACCCCCCGCCGCGGGTCTTCGGGGCACTTCGGTGGCGGGTCCCGGAGCGGAAGGACTCCCCGCCGCTGAATTGCTGCCGAAGACCTGGAGCAGAAGCTCCGGGGGCCCGGGCCCCGCGAGAGTTTTCCGGGGGGCCCGGAGCGAGTAAAGGACCCTGCTCCAGGGGCCCCTAAAAACTCTCGTAGGGGCCCCTGTGGGGCCCGGGGCAAATTGCCCCACTTGCCCCCCCCCTCTGGGCAGCCCTGCCCGATGCATCCTAGGATTGCATTAGACTTTTTTCACAGCCTCATCACATTGCCAGTCACCCTGTAATTGACCAATACACCAGGGGTGAAAGTAACTTAAAGGACTTACCAGTACGCCAGAGTCCTGAGCAGGGGCATGGCCTCAACTGGAAGAGGCGTGGCCTGAACCAGAAGAAGCGGGAGTCTGGCTGCGCCTGGGAGCCCCAGGGCCTTTAAATCACCCCCAGAGCTACCAGCTGCAGAGGTGGCTGGGAGCCCCGGGGCTCAGGGGCAATTTAAAGGGCCCGGGCTCCAGCCACCGCTATTGCAGCAGAGCTCCGGGCCCTTTAAATCGCCAGTGGAGCCCTGCCGCCACTACCCCAGGGCTCCGGCAGCGGGGCTCAGACAGTGCTTTAATGGGTCCAGGGCTCCGGCAGCAGGGCTTGGGTGGCGATTTAAAGGGCCCGGGGCTCCGGCCACCGCTATTGCAGCAGAGCTCCGGGCCCTTTAAATCGCCAGCCTGGGGAAGCGGGTCTGGTCTGGCATGGCATACCGGCTCTTGCCAGTATGCCGTACTGGACCGTACCAGCTTACTTTCACCTCTGCAATGCACTCAGGTCTTTCTCCTCCTCTGTCACTTCCAACTGATAGCAGACCTTCTTGTCATTAGTCCCTAAAGGCACGACCTTGAACTTTGCACCATTACATTTCATCCCAGACATTTGGGATGTTCCCTCATTCCAGCATCACATTAAACCAGATAAACTCACACACCCCCTCCCTTCCCTCAGTGTCAGGGTATACACACTCCCCTCTCATTTGCATTGCAGGCTGCTGGGGTTAATGAAGCAAGATGCTGTTCAACCAGCTGCCTTCATTTTTCCCTTTCCTGTTTTGCTAGCAGGAGCCAGCAGCAGCTCCAGAGGGGAGGCGCTAACAGACCAGCATGACCTCCCTAAGAGGGCAGCGTGCAAGTTGACACTACAGGGCCTCCCCTGGCTTTGACTCATGAAACGACGAGGCTGTAATTCCAGCTTATAATGAGACGGGAAATGCCAAGCCCAAGGGAGAGCCAATCTATTGATTTTCTTTTAGATTCTTGGCATCGGAAACCAAACTGGAATCAGTGTTATTGGCAGATGCTGCTCCTAACACACACGCACATCCCTCCTTATTCACATCCCTTCTGCCTTTGCGGAAACTACCAGCGAGGGCCGTGATTCAGTTATTAGGCACATCCACTTCCCCATCTGCTACCTACAAATCCGAGTGAGATAAACACAGGGGGGCTGACTTCCTATTGCCCTCATGCAATTATTTACCCCAGCGCACAGTGAGTGTGAATGCTATGGGATCAGGATAGAGCTGATTCGGGTATATGACCACACGCAGCGCAGGGCAGTGGAGAATCAGGCCCAGTCTATTCTATTCTCCCTGCAGTCACAAAAGCTCACACTGGAAGACCCCAAAGTGCATTTCAGAATATGCCCCCAATCTTGCAGACGCACACATTCGTCATTGCGCTGAGTTCCAGGGTACTAATCACACAGCAAGTTACGCCTGCGATAAGTCAGTGTTTGCAGGATCTAGGCATCATGGCTGTCACTTCAACCACAACTGAAAGGCAGCCAACTCGGGGGCAGAAGGCACCACCCAGCCAGACAACAGGCATACAACTGGGGGTGGAACATTTCAAGGAGGGCCTCAGTCTTTTAAGATCTTGTCTAGAGGAGCGACACAAAGTTAATTGCTAGGAGTCTCTTCAGTGGCATTCTCAGGGTCAGCACATGGCCCTATATATAGACAGGCAGATTGCCATCTTCTGGGAACGCTGCTTTGGGAAACCCTGGTTTGCTACAGGGTCCCTCAGGACAATATATGTCCCCTGGCGTTTTCATCCAGAACCCTCAAAGCTCTTTACAAGGGAGGGGAGTATCATCATCCCTGTTTTACAGATTGGGAAAGCGAGGCACAGAGAAGGGAGGCAACTTGCCCTAGGTCAGGGTCAGCCCAGAAGAGAACCCAGCTCTCCAAAGAGTCCTAATGCAGTGCTTGCTCCACTAGCCTACCCAGCCTCTCGTGCACCTTATAGCCACAAGGGATGCTCCTTTAGTATAAATAGCGAAGCACTTGCTTGCACGTATGTGAGAGGCTGATAGCTCTGGTTAGAGCCAGGCATAGTCTAGATGGGAGCTGCATAAACTCCCCCCCTGCAGCACCCACACCCTGCTGCTCCAGTCCTAGGCTCCCCCACCCAGTTCTTCTGATGCAGCTCAGGGCTTGTCTACACCTGAAAAGCTACAGCGGCACAACCAACCACAACGCCGCAGTTGTCTACCCTGAAGCGCTGCGCTACCAACGCTGACAGGAGGGCCTCTCCTGTCATCTGCGTAGGCAATCCAACTCCCCAAGGGGCAGTAGCTAGGGCAACGGAAGAATTCTTCCAATCGACCAAGTGCCGTCAACACCAGGGGCTAGGTCAGCTTAACTATGGTGCTCAGGAGTGTGGATTTTTCACACCCCTGTGCAATGTAGCTGGTTTGACCTAACTTTTAGTGTAGACCAAGCCTAGGTTTTGAACTGCAGCTTGCCTTCCTATTCCAATGCTAGAGCTCTCCAGGACAGGCAGATTTTCCTCTACAATAGAATGAAAGAAAACAAAACAAACACAAACACACACACACAAAACTGAGGACGTATTTCAACTGTTCTAACAGGCTATTCTCCCTTAAACCGATTTTCTCTCTTTGCTGTGTGGATCTGACATCTTCACAGTTTGTGCGTCAGCTGCATCTCAGTGACACTAATAATGAAAAAAACCAGCTCCCCAGTGGGGATACAATGGCTGACAGGATCCGCAAAGCATCCTAACTGTGCAACCGCAGCAGCCCTACGTAGTATAGCCCGGCCCCAGCCCCACATCCTACCCCCCTCACCGCCTCAATTATGGGTAATTGAGCCTTTAGCAGCTTTCATAATATGTGACAGGTGAGGCAAGTCATAGTCCCAGCACTAAAAATAACAGGACAATTTTCTTGCCATGATCCATCCCCCAGTTATCACACAGCGCTTGGAGCGATGGCTCCTGGGCCATGCCCTATTAAAGGCAGGAGATGGCAGCTGGGGAAGAGGATGGAGGGAATATGCAAATGAGGTAAATTGCATATCATGAGCAACTTGGTCACTCACTCCACTGATTACTTTCCTGGGAGGGGCATGCAGGATCTGAGGGGGTCTCATCACTGCTTCCCACTGAGAGCTGTGCACTAGATTAATTCAGTGTGGCGGTGCCAGTCTCTATGCCAAGAGGCATCATTTACAGGTATCCTTCAGGGGGAAGGTGGCAAAAGGAATAGGAGGCAGGTATTTATGTTGGACACTTGCCTGCTGTTGCTGATGCCTTCCAGGGAAACCTTGGCTTTGCTCACAGGGCCTGGGGAGTTTTTAGAATCTTTGAAAATAGCCAGGGTGGGAGGAGATGCCCCCCATGCTTTCTCTGCTGTTACTGTGTCTTCAAATGACCTCTCCCTGCAGCTGCCAACCCTGAAAGGAATCAGGCCCTGTCAGGTAGGTGCTATGAAGGTGGGCCTTATCCTGATCTGGATCCAAGCTTTTCCTAAGTCGGGGGTATTTGGGTCAGAAGGGCCATTACAGATCTCACTACATTTGTATTATGGCAGCTCACAGAGACCAAGACCGGATCCTGCTGGCTGTGGTACAGGCATGTAGTAAGAGCAATCCCTGCCCCAAAGAGGCTACAGTCTAATTAGATAGAGGGTGGTTAGGGAAACAGAGGCAAAGTAACTTACCCAAGGTCACAGCTGGGAATAGAACCCAGCTCCGTGTCCCAAGTCCTGGTCTAACACCCAATCTGCAAGGCGCTGCCTCTCCAGAGAGCTCCAGGCTACACTGTAAATTGCTCCCCTGAAACTTCAGGGGTGCTTAGGGCCAACCCATTTCTAGCTGCTTAAGGAACTTTAGCCTATTAAACTCTCCTGTTCTCTAGTGGCTGTGGCCCTTTCCCAGCTCACAGGTCCAGTGAAGTGGGGGCAGGTGGGGACCATCACATCCCAGGATAGAATTCAGCTGTCAGAACTGGTTCCATCCTGGGAGGTATCCAGGATCCTTAGAACTCTGGGCTGTTTCTCTCACACATACATATGTAAAACTCCTTGCAGCCACCTTTGCACCAAAAACACAGGCCACTTAAAAAAAAAAAAAAAGCCTTTTCACATCCTGTTCTCTTTTCACCAGGGAAAATGTGCCATTTTCCCAGCAGATTAGCCACACATAGGTGCCCAGAGGGACAAGACAACAGAGCTAGGCTGGAGAGGAGCCCATCAAAGAGAACTCAAGAGCCCTTGGGAACTTCACTCTAATGAGCTAACTAGGTCATTAGTGAAGGTGTGTAATAGCAGCAAGAGGCAGGGCCATGTTGGAAGGGTGGGCTAGAGAAAGAGGCAGGGAGGAGACTGGATGCGGGACAGATTCATGATAATAAGGGTGAGTTAGCCTGGTTCCCCCTCCCCCCTTTCAAAAAAGGGATTTGAAAAACAAAGTTAGATACCTCTTTCCACACACCTGGAGTTTGCATCATTCTGTCCTGGGCAGTGAGAGGAATTGAAACACTCTCTTTTATAGAGGCAGCTGGCAGGATCATTGCCGGTTACAGGTAAAACAGCTACTGAACCTGCAGAGAACTGAGATTACTTAGACTGTAAACTCTTTGGGGCAGCGGCTGTCTTTCTGGTCTATGTTTGTACCGTGCCTAGTACCATGGGCTCCTTAGAGGCTACAGTTATACAAATAACGTCAGCTCTGCTGTAGCCAGAGTGTAGCTATTTCTGTCACAAGGCAGAGGCCATGTCTTGTGACAGAAATAGCTGGACTGTAGCTCAGTGATAGCAAAAACGATTGCCTGTTTCTCACGTTATTTGAATTTGACTTGCTGTTACACCCCACATCCACATAAGCCCTGCCCTCAGTCATGTTAACCACAATTCTTTCTGGGCATGCATCCCAGAGTTCCCAGTGCCGCTTCAAACTGTGGGCTATTATAACTGCAATAGACCCTTTGTAAGGACGAGGGGAGGAGGCAAAGGCTAACAGAGGTCCTCTCCTTTAACAGCACTACGTGGCTTCATTGCTAGCAAGTCTCACTGCCAGCTACCTTGTATGAGTGAGCCACCTCTGGGGCTGGTCGTCCTCCATTTGGATTCAGCACCAGCTGGAGAGCTGGTATTGGGAGGGTGGCTTTCCATGGTGTTGATGATTTGGTGCTAGAGACTCCCCAGGCAGCATTCTTAGTAGGAAGAGATGGTACGGGTGTGCTAATTCACCAGCTGGGCCCATGGTTTCTTGACCACTGCCACACTCAGTGGTATACAGCCAATATGGCCCAGCACTGCAAGCACAGGATGGTGGAACTATAGATCACAGGAGCAGCAGTAGCCACAGACCTTAGGCACCAGGAAAGGCACGTTTCTTCCCTTATCCATGCTTGGGATTAGCGCTGAATCAGCCAGCATAGCAGCAAGCAGTAGTACTAACCCTGAAGGTACAGAAGGAAAGCTACAATTTGCACCACTTGAGCTAACCCAGGCTTCAAGCTGGGGTAAATTCAACTAGTGCAAGCTGGTGCTTTTTCTTGTTGTCTAACTAGAGAGGTTTTTGCATTGGTGCAGCTACACCCATTGCTGCCCACTGAGGGCTGAATCATGGCTAATCCAAACATAGAGAAGGCCAGAATCATTTTTGAAAGTATTACTAATTAAGCAGAGCCACCTTGATCACACAGGGCAAGAGAGGGTAGGAGGTAAAGCCTCTTTTGATTTGCAAATCACCTGCAGTCACTTTCCTAAGTATATCAACTCCCTGCCATACATCTGCCAGCACAAACCAAGAGCCCTAGGGAGAATGTTTGTTCTTGCCCCTTCCCTAAATGAGGCGACAGCTGTTCCAAGGGACAGACTGGCTGAAATCAGGTGGTTGAGGGGATAAGACCCACAGGCAGCCTTCATTAATCATTACTTTTAAAAAAAAAATTAAGTGTGTAAATGTACTTGGGCAGCAGCTGTGGGATCAGCACGTCCCGTTTAGCACAGTACCTGCTGTCTCCTTGCAATGAAATATGGGGCTGTTTGTTTAGCATCCTGCTAAGTACCCTCCCTGTAATGCACTTGTTCTCTGAG
Organism: Mauremys mutica; assembly: GCF_020497125.1. Lineage (NCBI taxonomy): Eukaryota > Metazoa > Chordata > Testudines > Geoemydidae > Mauremys > Mauremys mutica. The sequence continues at coordinate 135,467,595 of NC_059073.1, read as the reverse complement.
GCAATAGAAATACTATTAAAGAGGTTCAGGCTTCTGTGCTGAGCTGGGAAAAGAAGAGGAACAGCATTCCCCCAGCTCCAGCATGCACAGGCTGAAATATTTTTTCACAGCATAGCACAGAGCTGTCTCTCACCTGGAGAGAGAGCCTCACATTGAATGTTCCCTCGATGGGATTTCTAAGACAGACACCTACATATTGATCTGACTTCCACTTCCCCTTCTTTCTACCAAAGGCAAAGTGCAGCATTTGTCTAGCAGCCAGTGTGGATTTTCCATATACGGCCTAGTTCCTACCGTCTCATACAGGAATCACCAGGGGCAGAGTTTTCTCATCCCATCCACTGATAACACAGTTGAAGTGTAAGCAGTCAGAGATCCAATTAGTCCACATGACCCTAAATGACAGAACTGGCAGAGCTAGCATTAATCAGCTCAGCAAGAACTACAGGGGAAGGAGAATTCTACTGCCTTTGGGCTCATTTGCACGGGAAAGTGACATTAACTAATGCTCTGAGTAGATGTTTTTAACCAGGGGTTAGTTGTCTGGGAATAACCCTCAGGTCAGGTCAGCCATGGGCAGCTGGCAAAGCTAAACCCAACCATCCCTCTCTACATAAACACAGTTTAGCACTCTATCAGGTTAGTTAATGTGGTTTCTAACATGATTAATTTTCTAGTGTAGACAAGCCCTGGCTGGCTGGGCCAGCTCCACCTCAAATCACCTCTAGGGTTGTTCTTTGCCTCCCCTGTTCCATTGGCACTACATGTTAGGCCTCATCTACATTCTAGAATCGCCCTCCTGTCAGCTGCCTGCACCTAGGGATCAGTACAGCCTTGTAAAGGCCACTCAGGGTTTGCACTGGGGTAAAATTTTAATGAGCTTGGTTAGTGTTATCCCCAATTTGCCCTTGCCAGCAATTGTGCAGCTATGCCTAATGCTATCATAGGGCTACTCCTCACTATACAACAAGGACAGTGTATTAGACTCTGAGAAGAGACCTCTTATCTCAGTGGCAAGGCAGGAGCGTTCATGATAGCATTTGTTGCGGTGCCAGTTTTAAATATCAAATATTCAAGCTCCAATTAGCACAGACTGCACTCTGGCCCAGTGTTCCGGGCTCTCTGCCTCCTTTGTTGCATTTCAGTCCATTACTCCTCCTTCATGTTTATATTCCTTTCACTGTTTCTGTGCAGTTTGTAACATTGCTAATGCCCTGTTGCAAGAGAAGATTGACTGAGTTTCATTTTAACCCACTAAACCTTGGTATTTGATTGGTACCCAGCACCTTGTGCACACTGGGGTGTGCCCAGATAGACAAACTGAATGGAATCATCATCTCTGTTCTCCTGGCTACAACTGAACACAGGACAGTAGGACCCTAATGAGGCAATAGCTTGGTCTTCAATTAAAAGTTAAATTGGCATAGCTATATCTGTTGGGGGTGTGAACAGCCCACACCTCTGGCCAAGGATGCCAGACAAGGGGCAATTTGCAGCAGTACATTTTACTTTTGTTTAAAAAAAAATAAAAAGGTCACACTACTCCCATTCAATGTTGGCTGTGCTGGTGTACTTTGAGCAGCAGCCCAATCCAGGCTAAGTGGCTGGGCTACTTATCATCCATTAGCAGCTCAAGGGCTGCTTCATTCAAAGCATCACCCGCCCACAAATGTTTTTATACACACACTCTGCTTTTTGGGTGCCCTGTTAAGCCTTATTTCCTGCTCATGTTTTTAACCCTCTTGAGCAGTAGCTGCCATGTGGCCGTGTCCAGTAAGCTCAAAAGTTGGTTCAATAAGATACCTCTCCCACCTTGCCTATCTAAGCATAGAGTCAGTCCATTGATCCAGCATTTGCTGTTGAGCACAGGCCCTTGCTCAGCAAACTCTGCAGGAATCCCCTCACCAAAGAAACATCTGTCAAGCTGGAAGCCCCTGAGGGATGTAATGAAAGTGTGGGGGGAGGGAGTGAAGAGCAGAGAAGCTGGGAATGGGCAACATGGGATGGATCACTTGATTACCTCTTCTGTTCATCCCCTCTGGGGCACCTGGCATTGGCCACAGTCAGAAGAGAGGATACTAGGCTAGATGGACCTTCAATCTGACCTAATGTGTCTGTTCTTATGTAAACAGGAATCTGCTAGGGTTAGTGCATCAAGTCTGGGAAATAGGGGAGTAGAGAGGTGCACAGGGCTGATTTGAAGACACAGGACTAACCTTCCTGTCCATAGTAGACAAGGATTAGTCTCACTTCAGCACCCCTAACTAGTCTCTACAGCAGGCAGGATGATCAGCTGTCAACCTGCAAGAGTAGAGCTTGATTTACTCAAGTTAACTCCCGGCTTCCAGCCTGGTTATGCTGAAGTAATAGCCTGATAGGGAAGGGGGAAATCCTCTTCCCTAGGGGACCAGATGTCCTGATAGTTGGGTTTTTTCCCTTATATAGGCCCCTATTATCCCCCACCACCCCATCCTGATTTGTTATGCTTGCTATCTGGTCAACCTACCTCTTCCCCAAGTTTTGGGCAAGGCCGTATGGGCCAATGGAGCAGATTAGTCTCTGAGCTGATCCAAGAACCCTGAACAGCTTGAGGCCATACAGGTGGTCACATCCCTCATGTGAGCTTCTGGTTCCCCTCCTCTTATGGCCTTTACAAGATGTCTATACAACACCTCACACAACTAGGCTCCCTCCAGAAATCCAAGGCCTCCAGCTACTACACATTAAATTTTTCTGTGTATACAAGTGACTGCATTTTATCTACGCACCCCAGCCTCCATCAGCACTTGACTGCTAAGCCAGTCCTCAGATGCCAAGAACTGAATGGCCCAGAGAGAATAAGCTACTTCCAGGTGGATCTAGGCTTCCTCCAGCTCAAAAGCAGTGTTGTAGGGAAGATTTGAGTCTGTTAGGGGGAAAGCACCCTCTTTCCTTGAGCACCAGTAGTCTTTAATTAAAGTTAGTATTCACATTCTGCTTGCTGCAGCTTTTTGGAGCAGATTCACTTGCAGTCCACAAGCTCAGCCTTGCCTAGAAATTCCCGGGGCTACCACATAGCACCAGAGATTTAGAGCTATCCAGAATTTCAGAGATGAGAGCACCATCCTGTGGTCATTACTGGGATAGCACCATAACCAACCCAGTACCTGCCAGCAGCAGGGGACAGAGACATACAAAGTTTAAGTAAAACAGATTTTATTTTGGAGTGCGAGAAAGGTTTGCCCAGTGCCCTGAACAGGGAGTGCTTATGGCACAGACACTTGATATTTCATAAAAAACTAAAAGTTGCTTTTTTTTAATTTGGTAAGAAAGAGTGAGTCTACTGCTCCCCCACCCCCAACTTCATTCACCCCAGGAAAGACCTGAGGAACCTTCGAAAGCTGCAGCAAGCAGCCTTTGACCACTTAGTGCCTCAGTTGAGGCCATACAGGCTAAGGGTTTAGACCAGCACCAGTGAACCCTTTCTTCCCCCAAACAGAGTACACACTGTGCCCATTCAGTTATATCCACCCATAAGTGTCCAGCAAGTAGGCAAAGGGCTCCCCCACGATTGCATGTACTTCTGTGCATGCCCTTATTAGGTTTTTGGGTTTTTTTAAACATTTGTTAAAATTTAAGTCTAAATATTTGGTAGGAAAAGCCAAGTAAATACTATAGAGAACAAGATTGAATATCAGTCAGTCATGTCTTTTTGAGTTGTGTACCACTTCTTGCTTGGTGTTTGTACTAGACAGTTAACACCCTGCCTCCACACAAACCTAGGTGGTCTCAGAACCAGCCTGAGCTGCTGCTTGTTGGCACTGCTCTTGGTGTGCTATTACTGCAGTCATAGAAAAAGGGTCCAAGAGCACAGGGTTGGTCTCCTTAGAGTCAGAGGAGTTTGCAGGGCCAGCCTCCATGAACAGATCTAGCAGAGCCATTGAGTGCACCTCCTCAAACCCAGCAGGCACTGGAGCCTCTATTGCTCCTGGCAGTAGGAGGGCAGCTGGAGCAATAGCTGGGCTATCCTTTAGGGGGCTGTTTTGGTCCCTGGCCAAATTGGCCCCCCAGCTCCTCCCTCCAGCTTCATCTCTGCCCCTCAAGCAAGCTCCTCACCAGAGGCTCCATGGAACTAGCTGCAGGTATCTTCTCTCCCTCACCAAGGTCTCCACCCTCTAGAACCAGCTCTGTTTCTACCTCCATGGCAACAGGGCACAGAGGTGGCTGCTTCTCTGGCTCCTGGAAGATCCAGGTCTCTAGTAGTTGGCTCAGCAGACAGGGCTTGGCTGGCATTTGATTTCAAAAACCTGGCATCATCCATGCAGGAGGCAGCTAGGGCATTTTTGTTCTGACCTGTGCCCCTGACAAGCAGATCTTCCACAGAAGGGCTGGTTTCTGATGGGCAAGAGGCATCAAGGGGTGTTAAAGACAGATGTTTGCAGCTGGCAAGGTCAGTCCTAAGAGCACCACACTGAGTAGTGATTTGTCTCCCCAGAATCCTGGTCACCAAGGCCAAGAGGCTGGGCCACCTCACTTGCTGGGCCTGCACTCAGCTCCCCCTCACATCTCACCTGCTGCTACAGTTTCTGCCTCCCCTTCATCCTCAGTGGTCTCCTTCCCTACAGCCAGCGGGTTATTGCTATTTGGAGACCTACTCCAGTCAGTTGCTTCAGAATCCTGTGGGATTTGAGCAGTAGCACCCAACTCCAGGCTAGTTAGAGAGCCACAAGGGATCTCCTCAAGGTTGTCCCCTTCCTCTGGTAGGGTGATTGCTGGAAGGAGACTAGTAGTGCTCCTTGTATCATCTTCAGAGCTTCTGCTGGGATCTTCCTGTTCCCTAGAGTTCAACATAGGGCTCATATCAGTTCTGCAATGAGAGTTTGAAACAGGAGGAAGTGGTTCTATTGTGTTAAGTGGGAGCACTGACCCAGATGAGAGCTCCCAATGTTGAGATTTTAGCTGACAGTCCTGCAGGCACTCCAACCCCTGTTGGGCCCTGCTAGGTGTGGCATTTTAGTCTGCTGCTCTCAGACAGCTTTGGGGATTGATAGGGAACTTCACTAAGCATGCAAGACAGAAGTGGGTTGCTAGGGAGAGAGATTTAGAGGCATAAAGGGCAGTTCAGGTGCCCAGCTCCCACATGGGCCTTGGAAAGTCTCCCTGTAAGCAGTTGGAGACACAAGCCAACCAGTTCAATTCATTTTTGGAGCAGAAGGGTAGGCTATAGTTAAGGCACCCAGACTAGAGATCTGGATTGATACCCAATTCTGCCACAAACTCCTTGTAGCCTCCCAACCTCCATCTGTGCAATGGAGATAGATTGCAAGAAAGGCAAGAGAAGGGAAGTACTATTTAAGTTGCCAGCTTTTTGAGGCAGGGACCATCTCTTCCTGTATGTCTGAACAGTGCCCAGTAACCCAGGACCCTGGTTTGAGGTCAGGAGCTCTAAACATATTTAGAGGCCATGAGCCCTTCCACTCCTAACACCTTCAAGAGACATTCTGTACCGCAGAGAAGGTTCTCAGAGCTGGCCAAGAGAATTCCGGAAGAAAGTGCTACAGCTTAAACATTGTGGAAAGATGTCCTGCAAAATAGGGTTGTCTGCTTTTTAGTCAGCTCCAGTCTTCTATCCCTCATCCATCCTGTGGCCCTTTGCTTGCCGATACCATGGTTGCTTTTAATTTTGTTGGAGAAACCTTCAGCAGGAACATGCTACACTGCACAATTGTAAGCTAGTTCTAGTCTTTTAGAAGAGTGCTCATGTACAGATACCAAGTTGCTAGAGATATTCAGCCGCTAGAGCTAGCCAGGAGAGGGTCCAAGCTTACCCTTTGGAGGAACTGGAAAAGGACAGTGGGTGCAGGACTCGCATGTATGCTTGCTGTTCTAGATCTGTGTATTACAGGAGGCCACCTTGATCTTCCTGCAAGCAACTCACCTCCTGCCAGATACACCTAGCTCAGAATTCTAGAAGGTGGATGTGGTTGCAAGGAAAGCCTCCTGCAAGTTAAATTCCATCCACATTAGCAACTAGAGATAAATGAGCACTTCATGGCCATGCAAGCTTTTGGTTTACCTCTGTGGGCAGATATCCTCCTCTCTGTAAGCCTGGGAAGCACAGACACCACTAGAAGTCCCACTGCTAGGGACTATGATGAGCTCCCAAGGGGTTGAAGAGTCTGGCTTGAAGTGGTCATGTTGCCTGAGGAATCCAGAGGGCCACCTGCAAGCAAAAACAGAAAAGTTCTTAATACCTGCTTCAGACATGGACAGTGTGAAGGCTTAGCCATTGTTCATGTGTTCTCCACCGGGATATGCACCTCAGACTTGCTTTTGGCCATTCACATCCTGTTGTTCATACCTGTTTCAAAGCAGCTTTTGCTCCCTTTCTTGGTCACAGGCTCCTGCTCATATTCCAAAGATGCAGCCTCTTCCACTCAGGACATCCTGCCCTTTGGAAGAGGAGGAAAACAGATCGGAGAGAGTTCAGTGCCAGACACAAATGATCACTGCCAGTTACTGTAGTTAGCAGGGAATTTCCTTACCTCCCTTCACCCAGTGACAAGCCAAGGAGGAAGACTGTACTTCATCTCCTTCCCTTAACACCCTCCATTCTTACTGCTTTGTCCTCATTTAGCCAATCAAGTCAGCCATTTCCCTGGTATGTTCTGTCTAGAATGCAGCAGTGTAGCACCCTAGGGTGCTACAACTAAGGTAGCTCCAGCCCTTCTCTGGACATGCACACTGGTCTCAGGGAGACCCCACGGTGGATTGTACCCAGCACTTCCTCCATCCATGCTGTTCTGCTTGGCCAAGAGACATTCATCTGCAGGATGAAAAGGTGCAGTTAGACACCTTGGAGAGCTCTCAGAAGGTGGCTTAGGGAAAGTAGCCTCCAGTTCAGGAAGGTAAGGACCAGTACAGGGGACAGAGCTGCTTCCCACAGCACCTCCAACTCTGTTTTGGTGAAGCCCTTTCATCCCTCCCTCCCAGGAGGGAGACAGGGTGGGCTCATTCAGCTGGGCCAGGCCACATGTGCCCAATTCAGATTCAGGATAGTTACATGTAGCACTGACAGTGTCTCCTCCCCCCAGCCCCAATGCCCTAGCTGGTGAGAGCTAACCCAGGCTGGTGCTACACATACCATAGGGGGCACTTCCCTGCTTCGGTGGACTCTGCGCTGCTGGCTTCACTGCTGACTTCTTGAGCATTTTAGAGAGGAGTCTGGAGGCGGTGGGGGGGAGGAGAGAAAAAAAGGGAAAAAAGCATCTGTCGTGTCTGAGCCCCTCATCCTTTGCATAGTTCCCCTCCCACTGTTATCCCATATGAGTCCAGCAGCAATGCAGCAAGGGAGCAGTGCTGCAGCCCAGTCACCACAGATGGTGGAGGCAGCAGCAGCAAGGGGAAAAAGCTATTTCTAGATCCCTCTGTGTGCTCAATCAGAGCTCAGGTCTCTGCCAGGGTAGAGGTATTCTAGTGATGCAGCGTCCTTAGCACAACCTTCGGCCAGGGCCAACTGCTGAATAGCTGCTGCTACCAGGAAAAAGGTTAACTCCGATCTTTGGTGAATGAAAGGTAAAGGCCAGACCCAGGAGGTCTGGAAGGAGGGGAGCTGGAACCTATCCAGCAGGTATGCATTATACAGCAGGATCTGCTCTCTCAACTTCACAGTCCTGTTGCTTTTAAAGCCACTCACCCCACAAACAACTCTGGTACCACAACCATCAGAGCACTACTGCTACACATCTAGCTAGTGCCACTGCATCCAAAGAGGATGGATCTAGACTGTTCTGTGGTACCAGATGCCAGAACAAGGAGTAATGGTCTCTAGCTGCAGTGGGGGAGGTCTAGGTTGGATATTAGGAAAAACTATTTCACTAGGAGGGTGGTGAAGCACTGGAATGGGTTACCTAAGGTGGTGTGAAACTCCTTCCTTAGAGCTTTTTAAGATCAGGCTTGATGAAGCCCTGGCTGGGATGATTTAGTTGGGATTGGTCCCGAGGTCCCTTCCAACCCTGATCACAGCCAAGTGCTCACAGGAATGTCCAGGTGTCTCCTACAGCCAAGTGTCCTAAATCCAGAAAGGGAGATTTAGGGGTTAATCTTCACTGCAGAGGTAACTTGAGTGTTACTCCTAACTTGACAGACACACTCTAGACAAGAGCAATGGTGTTTCTAACTGGAGTTGGCTGGTCCAGTTGGGTGAGCAGCACTTACCAGTTGTGATTGGGACCACATGTGGGGTCATGGACTAGCACCACTCAAGTGCCACCAGTGGCACGGCACTGCAGGACAACTCCCCCACCCCTGGGCACCCAGAAGGACAGATTTCTCTCTCCCCCACAACTGTTTGAGAATTCATGGATCAGCTCAGCCTACTGCAGCACTAGAACCATGAGATGTTTCCCTAGAAGTCTTAAGGCCATGAGCGAGTGGCATTGCCAGTGTGGCCATTATAGTCACAACCAGAATTCTTCCAGGCTGTACTCCCACAGTAGAGCTAGGAGTTCTTGAAGGCATGAAGGAAACTATTTTCCCCTCATCATAGCAAGGTCTGAGTGGTACATCATGAAAAAGCCTGTTCTGCTTCTGAAGTCATGAGCATTAGTTAAGGAACATCTCCTAATGCTGATAGAGCCCAGATGGCACAATACCCTTCCTCAAGAGGGCTTAGGAACCCTGGACTGTGGTTGTGACTACATCAGCATCCCCAAAACAGTGATCCAGCCAGGATGGGGACTTCAAGTCCCAACATTACCAGCTACACAAGGGACCTGAATAGAATTTGGCAAAATATGTCAGTTTGTCAAGTGGAAAAATTCAGATTTTGCAACACTGAGAATTTAGAAAAAAATTAAGCAAAACCACCACAAAGTTCTGAAAAAAATTCTGTTTTTCAGTTTTGAGTGACTGTTTCTGAACTCTTATCAGAGGCATTTAAAGTCAAAACTCAAATACTGCAGAACAAAGTTCAGGGTTTTAAATTAGCTCAAAGTTCTGGTTCGACTCAAAACCAACTTCAGTTCACTGGCAAATCCAGAGTTAGTTCTTTGCAGAGTTGTAGGTCTGAAGCCTGGGTGGAAGGTGCAATTTGGAATTCGCCCCCAGTACTCTTGACACCCGTTTAGTCATCCCAGCCCCCAACCTGGTTTATCTCTAGGGTTTGAGTTTGTTGTAGAGTCACCCATCTATACCCATCCCTTCATAGTGATGGGAGAATTGCCACAGGTCTTACCTAATGGAAGAAAGTTGCAGGGGAGGGGAAGGTGATGGTTGTCAAAGTTAGATTCAGGACTCAGTTTGTGTCTTGCATGGTGCTCACATAATCTGGGTGTTATTAGCAGAGCACTGTGCTAATAAAACAGAGTGGTCTGACAAACTATCTTATTTATAGAGATAAAAGGGCGAGAACTTAAGATAAAGGAAGCAGAATCTAATAAGATATGCATGTCTAGCCCAGGTAAACTTATTTCCTTACTAACTATTACCAATCTTCTGTTAATGTTTCGCCATTAGCACCATTGTTAATGCCTAATGTTTCTTTTCCTGGCACCTGTATTTCAGCATTTCTTATTTCTGCTTAAAGGTACATATTTCTTTAGTCCATTCTTATTTTTACAATACAATTCATTCTACTTTCACATGGTGATGGTGGAAGAGACTGAGAAGCAGTAGCCAATAGAGCTATGGTGGTTGGAGAGGGACCCTCAGCTTGCAGGCACTTCTGCAAACAGCAACTACAGAGTGGGAGAGGGAGAGACATTATTCCATTTAGTGTCAATGTTGGCATCAGCAAATGACAGCTCTGGATAGTGGTTACACCAAGGGCATGACAGTTAAGTACCCTGGATACAAGTCACTTGTATTGACCCATCTCTGGAATGCTTTGAGCTTCCATATATAGGTGTTTGGCCTGGTCAGTGTTGTCTCCCTACTTCCACCCCAAGATGGACAGTAAGTTTGGAGCATCTTTTGTTCCTGGCCACACTCCAGCATCCTTTCCCACAAGGGAGTATTGCTCTGAGTCTGGAATCAGCCATATACGTGGTGCAAAGAATTGCACACGTCCCCACACCTCCAATGTGTCACACGTAGGGTCCTTACTCTTACGCTTGAGGTCCTGGATGCTCTCCTCAGCCCCCAGAGCTCTGCACTCCAGGTCCTGCTTCTGCAGTAGCAAGTGCTCCTGGTGCAACTGCAGCTTCTCACCCAGGCTGGGCTGGACAGAGTTATGCCACTCCACCTGCACAGTGCAAGGGGATCAAGGAGAAAGATCAGTCACCAGAATCCAGACCTCCTCAATGCTCCCATGAGAGCCTGAGTGTGTGCCTACCCCTGGGCACATGAGGTGCTCCAGCTCATTCACATGACAGGACAGCTGTCTGGTCCACAACTAAGAACATTTCAGTTCCTCCTCGGGCTCTGAATTGAAAGAAACCAAGTCACTGAAGACACTATCCACATTTCCCCAGCAATCCCCATTAATGTGCTTACTTTTGATTGTACACTCCAGGATACAATGAAATGCAGCCACCTCTAGAACAGAACATGGCAGCTGTTTAGATCACAGCAGCAGTGTTAATCAGGAAGTGAAGATTACTACCTCTCACACTGCAGCGGCGGGATTTAGGAAGAGTTGGCCAGTGTCTTGGCCCAACTAGATAGGTGGCCAGAGCCTTGTCTTCATCATATGGAAGGATGCTACCTTGGATAGTGGCCCATTGTGGAGCCATGGAGCATTCAGGCCAGTACTAGCACTGAAGTCACTGCAGCAGACTGGAACACTTGCATGCAGGAATGGTTTCCTGCAGCACATGCCCCATGCCCCTGCTTCACCCCTCTGTGGAACTGAGCTTACCATGAATGCGCTGCAAATAAAGTGGTTCAGGATTTGGATTCGGTGTTTCTCTGGTCTGAGGCTCTGCATGGGCAGGAGGAAGGGGACCGTCATGCTGGGGACTCACACTAGTCTGGAGTGGAGCCTGGCAAAGAGTTTTTGTATTAGCACCTGAAAGCACCCCAGCCCAAGTCCCATTGTGCAAACTGCTTTAAAGAGGCCTGACCTACAGAGTTGTTCCATTGTAACTAGTGTTATTGTATACAGATTTAGTTAGACCAATGCCTTTGTCTTGTTCTATGGTTAGAATGGTACATTTGCGGATACAAGCTAAACCAACAGAATGAGTTTGAAACAAGTGAGATCAGGCACCAGTCTAATGAAAATCTGAGTTAAACCCAGGTAACGACGTTTAGACAAGATCAGCTACATAGCAAGAGAAGTCCCAGCCCTGAAGAACCTACAATCTAAGTAGACAAGCTAGACACAGGGTGGGAGGGGAATAGGGTGACCAAATGTCTTGATTTCATAGAGCCAGTCCTGATATTTGGGGCTTTGTCTTATATAGATGCTTATTACCCCCCAGCCCATCTTGATTTTTCACACTTGCTGTCTGGTCACCCTAGAGAAGAAAGTTACCCAAGGTCACAAAGCAGGCCAGTGCCAGAGATGGGAGCACGATCTAGGTCTCCTGACCTCCAGACCAGCACCTTATCATTCAACCTAAAGCTTCCCTGGTGCCTAAAGTAGGGCTTGGCAGTGAAAGCCAGTTGGGTATTGCATTATTCCTGTTGCTCAAATACATCTGATATAGAGCCCACCACCACATCTCAAAGAGAGAGATTTATCATAATCCCCATTTTACAGATGGGATGGGAAGTGACCTGCTTAAAGTCACAAACTGGTCAATGGCAGAGCCAGGACCAAGTCTCCTGACTGAGTCCGGTGCTCAGACCTCCAGTCCTACAGTCTCCCATGCACTAGATTCAGTCCCAGCTACCCTGCAAGGTGGACTTAACCATATTGGGAAGGTACCACTGCTATAATAGCATGTGTCCCAGAAGGCAGGATACTTTGTAGCATAGCCTGGATTAGAGAACATCTACACTAGCGAATAGCAGTCTGAGGAAAGAGACTCCTTGCATAGTCATGGCTAAATACAGCCAGTACCCATCAGATCAGAGTATGAAAAGGGGCCTAACTGGAAAAAAATTCAAGAATGCAGAGGACAGAGAAGACACCCTGCGCTCTTTTTCCCAGCCAAGGTCATTTTGTATCTCTAGAAAATCAAAAAATACAGAGACCTCATCACTGCAGTATCGATCTGGAGGGTGATTAACCAAAGAGCCTAGCCTAGCCTGGAACAAAAGCTGGAGTGGAGCTCAGGGACTGCAGAGTGTGTTTTAAGCAACATCAACCTGATGAGTTTTGCATTTAAAAGGATGCTGGTAAGGCTCTGATGTTAACACCTCCCTCAAGCTAGCAGTTGTTTCCCCACCCTGCTTGCTAGTGACAATTTTCTGTAGGGCAACCAAAAGTTCTCTGAAATAACATTGGAATTGGTTTTAATTCCCCAGCCCCAGGCACTTGTTTCCCAGGACAGAGTTAACCTAGTATTGTTTTACCATTTCAATGATACCACCCTCTAGTGTTGACAATTTTGGTATAAAGGTGCTTATATTAGTATCACTTATTCCTATTAGGGAAAAGGGAATATGCTACACTGGGAACAGTACATTTTATACCACTGTAACTGCATCCACACTGGGGCTGTACTCATATAGCTATTTCAGTAAAGTCGCCTGCCCTCCCCCCCAAAGAAAATAGTTAAATCAATATAGAAGTGTGGAGACCAAATCTTCTACCCAGTCCCACTGCTGAAAACAGGACTGCCTGTGAAGTGAGAAGCAGTCAGAAAAGATTTAAAGATGATGATGAAACTAAAGACCTTAGTTGCTGTGACATGAGTGCAAGACACCTGTTACCAAATCAAACTAGGATCAAGGCCTTGTGTACACAGGAAAGTTGCATTGGTTTATTTTAATCTGTTTTTTAAAAAATTTAAATTCAGCCAATGTAGGCTTCTGGGTAGACTCTTATTTCAGTTTAAGAGCAACTCATTTTGGTTTTAGCCTAAGTCTATTTTTAATTGGCCTCAGCTAAAATGAAATAAAAGTATAGTTTAAACCCAAAATAATATCCACACAGCCTTTTGCACCTGTTTAAGTCTACTTAAAAGCCAACACACATACTGACACTAAGCCAGTACAACTTTCTCAGTTAAACAAGCCTTAAGTAACTATTCAAGGTACATGGGTGAATCAGGCCAAACCATGGACTAATACTGCCACTTAGCGGCTGTATTGGTTTGTCACTTTGTTTAGGATTTGCTTTGCAGTTTCTGTAGATCATGTGGTTCAGACAGGGGTGAACTGCAGCGGGTTCGCACCGGTTCGCGGGAACCCGTTGTTAAATTTAGCAGCCATTTTAGAACCGCTTGTTAAGGGCTGCTAAATTTAACAAAAGTTCCCGCCCACTCCTCTCCTGCTCCGCCCCTTCTCCTCCCCCTCCCCTGCTTCCCGCGAATCAGATGTTCGCGGGAAGCCTGAACAAGCAGCATGGAGGCAGCCAGCAGGTAAGCTGGGGTGCAGAGGGGGAGGGGAGGTGCGGCTGGCTCAGCAGCTCCTGATCCCAGACCGTGGCTCCCTCCAGCCCAGCGCCGGGCCGGCCCGGCGAGTCGGGCCCCGCGGGGCCGGGCCGGGCCGGGCCGGCGAGTCGGGCCCCGCGGGGCCCGGGCCGGGCCGGGCCGGCGAGTCGGGCCCCGCGGGGCCGGGCCGGGCCGGGCCGGCGAGTCGGGCCCCGCGGGGCCGGGCCGGGCCGGGCCGGGCCGGCGAGTCGGGCCCCGCGGGGCCGGGCCGGGCCGGGCCGGGCCGGCGAGTCGGGCCCCCGCGGGGCCGGCCGGGCCGGGCCGGGCCGGCGAGTCGGGCCCCGCGGGCCGGGCCGGGCCGGGCCGGCGAGTCGGGCCCCGCGGGGCCGGGCCGGGCCGGGCCGGCGAGTCGGGCCCCGCGGGCCGGGCCGGGCCGGCGAGTCGGGCCCCGCGGGGCCGGGCCGGGCCGGGCCGGGCCGGGCCGGCGAGTCGGGCCCCGCGGGGCCGGGCCGGGCCGGGCCGGGCCGGCGAGTCGGGACCCCGCGGGGCCGGGCCGGGCCGGGCCGGGCCGGCGAGTCGGGCCCCGCGGGGCCGGGCCGGGCCGGGCCGGGCCGGCGAGTCGGGCCCCGCGGGGCCGGGCCGGGCCGGGCCGGGCCGGCGAGTCGGGCCCCGCGGGGCCGGGCCGGGCCGGGCCGGGCCGGCGAGTCGGGCCCCGCGGGGCCGGGGCCGGGCCGGGCCGGCGAGTCGGGCCCCGCGGGGCCGGGCCGGGCCGGGCCGGCGAGTCGGGCCCAGCGGGGCCGGGCCGGGCCGGGGCCGGCGAGTCGGGCCCCGCGGGGCCGGGCCGGCGAGTCGGGCCCCGCGGGGCCGGGCCCGGGCCGGGCCGGGCCGGCGAGTCGGGCCCCGCGGGGCCGGGCCGGGCCGGGCCGGCGAGTCGGGCCCCGCGGGGCCGGGCCGGGCCGGGCCGGCGAGTCGGGCCCCGCGGGCCGGGCCGGGCCGGGCCGGCGAGTCGGGCCCCGCGGGGCCGGGCCGGGCCGGGCCGGCGAGTCGGCCCCGCGGGGCCGGGCCGCGAGTCGGGCCCCGCGGGGCCGGGCCGGGCCGGGCCGGGCCGGCGAGTCGGGCCCCCGCGGGGCCGGGCCGGGCCGGGCCGGGCCGGCGAGTCGGGCCCCGCGGGGCCGGGCCGGGCCGGGCCGGGCCGGGCCGGCGAGTCGGGCCCCGCGGGGCCGGGCCGGGCCGGGCCGGGCCCGGGCCGGCGAGTCGGGCCCCGCGGGGTCCGGGCCGGGCCGGGCCGGGCCGGGCCGGCGAGTCGGGCCCCCGCGGGCCGGGCCGGGCCGGGCCGGGCCGGGCCGGCGAGTCGGGCCCCGCGGGGCCGGGCCGGGCCGGGGCCGGGCCGGGCCGGCGAGTCGGGCCCCGCGGGGCCGGGCCGGGCCGGGCCGGGCCGGCGAGTCGGGCCCCGCGGGGCCGGGCCGGGCCGGGCCGGGCCGGCGAGTCGGGCCCCGCGGGGCCGGGCCGGGCCGGGCCGGCGAGTCGGGCCCCGCGGGGCCGGGCCGGGCCGGGCCGGCGAGTCGGGCCCCGCGGGGCCGGGCCGGGCCGGGCCGGCCGAGTCGGGCCCCGCGGGGCCGGGCCGGGCCGGGCCGGCGAGTCGGGCCCCGCGGTGGCCGGGCCGGGCCGGGCCGGGCCGGCGAGTCGGGCCCCGCGGGGCCGGGGCCGGGCCGGGCCGGGCCGGCGAGTCGGGCCCCGCGGGGCCGGGCCGGGCCGGGCCGGGCCGGCGAGTCGGGCCCCGCGGGGCCGGGCCGGGCCGGGCCGGCGAGTCGGGCCCCGCGGGGCCGGGCCGGGCCGCCGGCCGGCGAGTCGGGCCCCCGCGGGGCCGGGCCGGGCCGGGCCGGCGAGTCGGGCCCCGCGGGGCCGGCCGGGCCGGGCCGGCGAGTCGGGCCCCGCGGGGCCGGGCCGGGCCGGGCCGGGCCGGCGAGTCGGGCCCCGCGGGGCCGGGCCGGGCCGGGCCGGGCCGGCGAGTCGGGCCCCGCGGGGCCGGGCCGGGCCGGGCCGGGCCGGCGAGTCGGGCCCCGCGGGGCCCGGGCCGGGCCGGGCCGGCGAGTCGGGGCCCCGCGGGGCCGGGCCGGGCCGGGCCGGGCCGGCGAGTCGGGCCCCGCGGGGGCCGGGCCGGGCCGGGCCGGGCCGGCGAGTCGGGCCCCGCGGGGCCGGGCCGGGCCGGCGAGTCGGGCCCCGCGGGGCCGGGCCGGCCGGCGAGTCGGGCCCCGCGGGGCCGGGCCGGGCCGGGCCGGCGAGTCGGGCCCCGCGGGGCCGGGCCGGGCCGGGCCGGCGAGTCGGGCCCCGCGGGGCGGGCCGGGCCGGCCGGCGAGTCGGGCCCCGCGGGGCCGGGCCGGGCCGGGCCGGGCCGGCGAGTCGGGCCCCGCGGGGCCGGGCCGGGCCGGCGAGTCGGGCCCCGCGGGCCGGGCCGGGCCGGGCCGGGCCGGCCGGGCCCCGCGGCCCCGGGGCCGGGCGGGCCGGGCCGGGCCGGCCGGGCCCCGCGGGGCCGGGCCGGGCCGGGCCGGCCGGGCCCCGCGGGGCCGGGCCGGGCCGGGCCGGCCGGGCCCCGCGGGGCCGGCCGGGCCCCGCGGGGCCGGGCCGGGCCGGGCCGGCCGGGCCCCGCGGGCCGGGCCGGGCCGGGCCCGCCCGGGCCCCGCGGGGCCCGGGGCGGGCCGGGCCGGCCGGGCCCCGCGGGGCCGGGCCGGGCCGGGCCGGCCGAGCCCCGCGGGGCCGGGCCGGGCCGGGCCGGCCGGGCCCCGCGGGGCCGGGCCGGGCCGGCCGGCCGGGCCCCGCGGGGCCGGGCCGGGCCGGCGAGTTCGGGCCCCCCCGCGGGGGCCGGGCCGGGCCGGCGAGTCGGGGCCCCGCGGGGCCGGGCCGGGCCGGCGAGTCGGGCCCCGCGGGGCCGGGCCGGGCCGGCGAGTCGGGCCCCGCGGGGCCGGGCCGGGCCGGCGAGTCGGGCCCCAGCGGGCCGGGCCGGCGAGTCGGGCCCCCGCGGGGCCGGGCCGGGCCGGGCCGGCGAGTCGGGCCCCGCGGGGCCGGGCCGGGCCGGGCCGGCGAGTCGGGCCCCGCGGGGCCGGGCCGGGCCGGCGAGTCGGGCCCCGCGGGGCCGGGCCGGGCCGGCCGGCGAGTCGGGCCCCGCGGGGCCGGGCCGGGCCGGGCCGGCGAGTCGGGCCCCGCGGGCCGGGCCGGGCCGGGCCGGCGAGTCGGGCCCCGCGGGGCCGGGCCGGGCCGGGCCGGCGAGTCGGGCCCCGCGGGGCCGGGCCGGGCCGGGCCGGCGAGTCGGGCCCCGCGGGGCCGGGCCGGCGAGTCGGGCCCCGCGGGGCCGGGCCGGCGAGTCGGGCCCCGCGGGGGCCGGGCCGGCGAGTCGGGCCCCGCGGGGCCGGGCCGGCGAGTCGGGCCCCGCGGGGCCGGGCCGGCGAGTCGGGCCCCGCGGGGCCGGGCCGGCGAGTCGGGCCCCGCGGGGGACCGGGCCGGCGAGTCGGGCCCCGCGGGGCCGGGCCGGGCCGGCGAGTCGGGCCCCCGCGGGGCCGGGCCGGGCCGGGCCGGGCCGGCGAGTCGGGCCCCGCGGGGCCGGGCCGGGCCGGGCCGGGCCGGCGAGTCGGGCCCCCGCGGGGCCGGGCCGGGCCGGGCCGGGCCGGCGAGTCGGGCCCCGCGGGGCCGGGCCGGGCCGGGCCGGGCCGGCGAGTCGGGCCCCGCGGGGCCGGGCCGGCCGGGCCGGGCCGGCGAGTCGGGCCCCGTGGGGCCGGGCCGGGCCGGGCCGGCGAGTCGGGCCCCGTGGGGCCGGGCCGGGCCGGGCCGGCGAGTCGGGCCCCGCGGGGCCGGGCCGGTCGGCGAGTCGGGCCCCGCGGGCCGGGCCGGGCCGGCGAGTCGGGCCCCGCGGGGCCGGGCCGGGCCGGCGAGTCGGGCCCCGCGGGGCCGGGCCCCGCGGGGCCGGTCCGTGGTCCTGGCAGAGTGGACCCGGTCCCCCAGGCAGTGTGGTAAGGGGGCAGGGAGGGGTGGGTTGTGGGGGGGGTGGATAGGGGTCAGGGCAGTCAGAGGGCAGGGAACAGGGGGATTGAATGGGGGCAAGGGTCCCGGGGAGCAGTCAGGAAAGAGCAGGGTTGGATGAGGTAGTGGGGGCACTCAGGGACAGAGAGAAGGGGTAGTTGTATGGGGTAGGGGTTCTGGGGGGCCATTGAGAATGAGAGGAGGGGTTGGGTGGGGCGGCAAGGGGCAGTCAGGGGACAGGGAAGGGGGGATGGGTCAGGCGTCTCGGAGTGTGTGTGTCAAGGAACATGAGGGGTTGGATGGGGCACGACCCCCCCCCCCCACGGAGGCGGGGGAAGGAGGGAACCCGTTGTTAAAAATTTGGCAGCTCATCACTGGGTTCAGACCTGACCCAGCCTCTCCAGGTGAGCATTGTGTTGGCTGATTAAACTGAAGGAGATAGCCATTCAGTCTGGAGCCTAGGCAATTTCACATTTTATTAATAGCTACAGCACTTAGAGATCTTACTTGACAATACTAATATGAAGGTTGCTCACCACCTCCCACCTTTTGGGATTACAACAGATCTTAAGACTTCTACCCTCCTTTGGGCATCAATCCATCTGGTGATGTTTCTGAGGTAGCTGGTTTACTACCTAGTTAGTTCTATTATCGTTTGGCAAAACAGCTGGTCATGCCAGTGGGCTTATTGAATTAATGCTAGCCTCAGAACACTCATCTGATGCAGAAATAAAGTTAATCTCTCTTCTGTAAAACAGAAGAGGTGGTAAGTGATTTGTCCAAGGTCGAACAAGGGATCTGTGGCATAGCTAGAAACAGGGTCCAGGTCTCAGAGGTTCTAGTCAGTCTTAACCACAGAGATCAATCAATGCATCCGACGAAGTGGTTATTCACCCAAAAAAGCTCATACTCCAAAACATCTGTTAGTCTATAAGGTGCCGCCGGACTCTTTGCTGCTTTTAGAGATCAATCAATATTTTCTCTCAACATGGGCACTTAGAGTCTCCTCCCCCCCCCAATCTCACCCCAGAACATTTCAGCCAGAACAAAGCAATTTGGCAACAAATTGGAGATAAGAGGCTTCCTTTCACAAGTACAAAAGGAAACTGTCCACTCTGAGGGCTAGATGACAGTCAAGGCATAGCCCTTGACCAAACATGCAATAAGTATGAATCTCATTGTTTAGAGTGAGCAATCTTTACTAGAGTTAGGAATTGAATGTGAATTGCCATAATTCACTACCCAGTTTGTTTTCATATCAGGTGAAAACTCTAGTATCTGTTGCAGAAAAGTTAGTTTTGGGAGGCCCTGCAGTACTCTAGATTCTTCTGCACTCACTGACTCAAGAGGAGGCATTCTATCCAACAGAGAACAGGTTTTCAAAGCTGTCTTAGGAATTTGGGTACCTAGTTCAGTAGCTAATAGGCACTGGGGAATCCATGTGTTTAAGGCAGGCTTGAGCACCTCAGATGCATATGCTAAATTATACAACTTCACAAGAGTACTTCCAGTCATTACACAGGCTGCTTCAGTGTAAAGTAGCTATTCTAAGCAAATGCACATTCAGACTAGAATAATTCACCACTGCTCCAAGAGTGGTCATTACACATGGCTAGAATAGGTTATTTTGAGTCTTACCACACCATCCTCTGGACACATAGGGCCATCAGACACACACGGTGGAGGCTGCTCCTTCTTAGGCTCTAATGCACCATCTAGAAAGGAGAGATAGTAACAGTTTCCCCACACACACTTCCACAGATATGAATACAGCAAGATTGCTTGTTAAGAAGAGCCCAGTACTAGAGTTAATAGGAATCAGATTTCACATGTCTAATGTGAGACAACATGCAGGAAAGGCAAGACCACTGTAGCAGGAGGATATAAGAAGTTCTCTTTATGCCTTATACCTGAAGGTAGCAAGTTAAAGAATCATGATCATTAATCTCATTTAAGTTACAGTCCAGTTTTTCAGAAGCTACTAGCTACTTTAGGTACCCAGTCAAATACCTTAAAACACTTTATTTGAGAAATTGCTGAGCACCCACCAAAAAATAGATCCACACATGACACCACACACTTTAAAAGGTGTCCTCAGTCAGGTAACTAGAGTCACTACCTACTTTCAAAAACATTAGCCTATAGCTTTTTCCAGCAAGAAGAAAGTTATAACAATGCAAGAGACAGGCTAGAGGAAAGAAGAAAAGGGGGGGGAAGCTTCAAGTTGAGTGTTTTTTGCCAAATTCAGAGTTCTAACAGCAATTAAAAAAAATCAAGTTTTAGGAAGTTTTCATCCAGCTCTAGAGTTACTAGACTTGGAGCCCATTATCATGTTAAAGTCCTAGAGAACTACAATTGAGCAAATCAAGAGAATCTACCAGTAAACATTCATCTTATCTATCAAAAAACCTAACCTTTTGTAGCCTGGCAGCAAAGTACATGCTTTACACTAGTCTGTAAGTGCCTAACAGGAGCTATTTCTTAATGGAACACACTTCTGGATCACTTATATTAAATCTGTGCCCCTTGGCCAGATCAGCAGAGCTCTCTCATTGGTGAAGCCACACCAAATAGTTAGCACCTCCAAGACTATCAGCAGCCAGCAATTAGCTTTAAAGGCATTGATACTGCTGCTCCTTCCTCACCCCCTATAAGGAAGGTACTAAGTAATGAAAGGAAACTCCTTTCATCAAGAGGCAGCAGGCTTGTCAAATGAGAAACTATTGCAGCACATTGACAAATAGATCCCTTGCAACCTTCACCAGGCAAGTGAGAGTGACTGATTGACAGGGATCTGAGTTATAGCTAATACACTGGCTTCTCAATCATGCTTAATTCCAGCCCAATCATGTTCACAGGGATTCTTTTGTTTTTTTAATGAACCTCACAATGCTGCAGAGATTTAAGGGCAAGTGCCTGGCTCCAAGACACTCCTGCTTGGTGGATGTTTGCATGGCCTTTGTCCCAGCTGCTGCAGGGCTTTAGGAATCCCTTCTCCCAGCCTGAGTGCTGTTTTAAATCCCTTTTGCCTGAGGTTACTTCTGAACTTTGGACCCTCTCCTGTAATGGATGTTTCCAAACCAAGAACAAGCCCCAGGGCGCAGGCAGGTCCAGTCTCCCTTAGCGGGACAGAGGGTTAGCTCTGCTGCCATAATTTAAAGCAGTTATTAGAGCGCCTTAATCAGAAGACATTCCTTTAAGGGGGATTGTGGCCCTGCACTAGAACTTGGGAGGCTCCTGGGCTGGTTCTGCTGTAATTTCCTGTAAACATCCTCAGCTCTGCTTTGGAACAATCTCCATCTCATGACTTTTTGGACCCTGCCTTATGCTTGCTGCCTGTGTGCCCTTGGGCAAGGCCCTGATTCCAAAGGTATTTCGACTCCTTTCGCTGAACTCCATGGAAGTTAGGAGCGTAAATACCATTGAGGGTCTAGGCCCTAATCTTTCTGTGCTTCAACTCCCCCTCTGTAAAATAATACTTCCTCTCTGCCCACCCTTTGTCTGCCCTGTCTATTTAGACTCTGGTGCACACACAGTGATTGTCTCTTACTAGGTGTATATAAGGTGCCTGGCTCTATGGGGCTCAATATGAGGGTACAGGAAATATGTGGCGGAGCTGGGTTTGACTCCAGACTTTCTTATATGCAAACCAGTGCCTCAACTACAAGACCATCCTCTCCCATCCCTTTCCATCAAAGGCCTACAAGATGCTTCACAGAAGAGAGTACCATTTTCATTTTACAGATGGGGAAACTGAGGCATATAGGCATGACATTAACCAAAGTCACCCACTGAGTCAGAAATGCCTTTCTGCTGGCTCTTGGCTTCCTTCTCTGCTATGCATATTGTCTTCCATTTTTCTACTCCTTCTCCCCCATTTTTGTGAACAGCAGGGAATGAATGAATGTTACTCTCTTAAAGGTGTGCCTGGAAAAGTCAAGATATATATCTAAGACTGGCATTGCAATTATAAATGCCATTTTCCTAGAGATAATGGCTTGTGAAGTGTCTCGCCCAGGGAAAACACATATTCTCCAAGAATTAGTTTGAACATTTAAGTGACTTTAAAAATATCAACTAACTCCTTCATCTGCTGCAAGGCCTTGTTGTACTCCTGTACCTCAGTGAATTTCAAAATGGAATGGCTGTTTGATGTGGAGGAGGAGACCTCAGGGAGTCCTGGGATTTATCACACAAGCAAAAGGAAACTTTGTTAACAGAAGATGGCTGTCACAGCAGCACTCCAGAAGTTGTGGAAACTCCAGGCATGGCCCTTAAAAAGTGAACTGAAGTGCAAGGGGGCACAGCCCTTAAAAAGGGAACAAAGGCTTATGTTTCAGGCTCTTTTCCTACGACATTCCCCTACTTTTTTCTTTTTATGGGGAGGATGTCTACCCATGTTTACAGGGGTACCATTTTAACTATAAAGTGACATAACCCTCTACACACACACACACACACACTTACTTGTGTGGAAGCAATTTATTACCTCACCCATCTTGTCCCTCCTCTCCTGGGACAATATGGCTATAACATTACAAACTTATGGCAGTATAACATATTCCCAACTAGGGAGGGAAAAGCTAAACCTGTAAAACTGGATCCACCTTAGCGGTTGTACCAGGATAACAATGTATTTACACCCCCCTCCCCAAACAGTTATGGCACAAAAATTGTGTCGATCTGGGTTTGGTTGCAGTAGCCTGGGGATCTGGAGTAGGGCCCATGGAAAATCCTTTATTCTGAAGCTTTACCCTCAGTTTGTGCCCCTTTCCTTTAGTATATGTCTAATACATGCTTTCCTAGCGCAAACTAACGATTGTGATGCACAGAGTTGCTGGTACCATGCTATCTCACCCTACCTGAAAACTGGCTTCAGCACAGACAGCAACTCACTCTTCCCACCCATTTTGCCTAGCTGAAGCATTAAGCCCCAGAGTTTATGGCCATTCAAATGTTAATGTTTTGTAGACTACATCACCCTAGCCAGGAGGCAGGATGAGTCACTCTTTCTGCAATCACCCATCTGACTTTCAGCAGAAAGCATCAACACTAGTGACCCTGACACATTGTGAACTCGCTCCACAGATGAGTATGGTAAGGACTTGTACTATGTTCATTTGACTTTGGGATAGTGTACTCCCGTAACGGGGTAAAGTCAGTGAATTGGGTATGTGGTGTTGTAGTCATGTTGGTCACACTATTAGAGAGACGAGGTGGGTAAAGTATTTTATTGGACCAACTTCTGTTAGTCAGAGACAAGCTTTCGAGCTAGATGGAGCTGGAGACTGCCTCACCCACCTTGTCTCATTGTAGTGCCAAGACGGGTTTGGTGAAGTGCCAAAGTGTGGGGGTTTTTCCTCCTCCAGAGGCAAATTTGTATCAATTATGGGGCACGTAACACTAGCTCAATTCCACTCTATGGCCTTCTCTATATTTTCCACACCAGTAGCAGCAACAATGGGGATACTATGGCAGAGTACAGGCAGCTCCTGCTGTTTCACCCACCCTGCCATCTAGACCCACTCCGAGCTAGAGCAGTGCTTCCAGCAGTGGAAGTGTCGGGGGGAGAAGGCTAGAGACTAGCTTATTTGCTAGCACAACCCTGCACCTTTTGTTAATACAGCAACAGAGCCCTGTAGATATGTAACAGAAGGCACCTGCCATACAAATTTGAGTAGAGACCTCAGAAAATGCTCACTGAATGAAATCTGAAGGAAAGGCTTTTTCCTGAACTTTGGTATCAGTCCTAACTTTATTCTGAGAAGCAACTGTCGTGAGGCAAATTATTTGCATTAGCAGAGAGCTATGAAGAAACCATAGTGATTGACCAGTGCTTGGCTCTGTGCACAGACCAAAGACAATCCAGGCAATTTTCAGAGCAGGTTTGGTTGTGATCCTGCCATTGGAAGAAAGTTAGGTGGTTGCTACCCCCTACTCCTTGCCATCCCCTCCCCAGTTAGATGTTGTCAGGACCCCAGCACCATAATATATGCTTAGCAGGAGTTCTGTACATCTAATATTTTCCATTTTCATAAAACAATTGTCAGTTCAAAAGCCACTATGAATGTTGGTAACTGAAGCTGATTCATTGACCGTATATTATTCCCCTTTGAAGAAATGGTGGTAGCAGAAGAGATTTGGCCATGGTCACATAGGAAGATCCAGGAATAGAACCAGGGTCTGCCTCATCCCATTACTCTCCCCCTTACCATAAAGCCAACCTCATACTCTTAAGCTTCCAGTGTATTTCAGAAACTAAAAGATGGGCTCGTGGCTGTATGAGAGCACTGAGCCACTACAGCTAATACTGGCGAGCCTGGGGAGATGGGGACAGCTAGGCTTAAGTCTACACCTGGGGTCGGCAACCTTTCGGAAGTGGTGTGCCGAGTCTTCATTTATTCACTCTAATTTAAGGTTCCGTGTGCCAGTAATACATTTTAATGTTTTTAGAAAGTCTTTCTATAAGTCTATAATATATAACTAAACTATTGTAGCATGTAAAGTAAATAAGGTTTTAAAAATGTTTAAGCAGCTTCATTTAAAATGAAATTAAAATGCAGAGCCCCTGGACTGGTGGCCAGGACCTAGGCAGTGAGAGTGCCACTGAAAATCAACTTGTGTGCCACCTTCAGCATGCGTGCCATAGGTTGCCTAGCCCTGGTCTACACCTTAGACATAGTAATTGTCTAAGTTTCAATGTCAATTGTTACATGTTTGTAGAATTAAAGATTTAATCCAGGGATAAATATCCTCTAGGTGCAGAGCTTTTTGCCAATGCCTATTTATGCACCAGTACCACCACCACAACTGTAGTTGGAAAACGAAGCAGATGTGTGCAGGATCATGTCTCCTGTAAAATTTGCCTGCAAATGTGAGGAAGATTTGCTACAGTTTTAACCAGTAGGTCTCAAGTTTTGTAGTCTAGCGTAGCAGATGTGTGTGTAAAATGGTTTCACTGGAATTGGGAGATACTCCTGCTGTCTATTCCAAATGACTTCACATGCCTCAGGAAAGCCCAAGCAAAACATTTTTTCACCATAGAGCCACTGAGACTTGATTTCTTCAACATTTATTTTTCATATTTAACTTATTCAGATATCACATTTTCTACATTAAAATATTCTCATGCTAACACCTTCCCATTCCCCCCTCCCCAAGAAAAATAGAATTGATACAGCTTTAAGATGGAATGCACTAAAGAATCTGCTATTGCACCCGAGTTACAGAGCCCAAACAATAGAAAGTGAGACCTGCACAGGACAGAGCTGCAGGGCAACATGAGGGACAAGCTGAAGTCAGTATTCGGCACAGTTTAAACCATGTTGCACCTCTGAGTTTAACACTTGTCTAGGAAGGTACTAACATGGTTTGTAACTCATCCATGGATAGGAAAATAACTTGAACTGAGCAGATTAGCCTGGAAATGGAAAGTAGACAAATAAGGAACTCTAAAACCCTCTCTGCAGTGGGCTTTGAACCCGATTTAAACTAATTCCAAGCATGCAGATACTGGCTGGGTTAGGAGTGCTTTGGAAACTCTCAACCATTTGGCTAGATCTAAACTGGCTAGCCAAATCCATGTTTGGAAGGGTGATTTAAACCAAAGTTAAAACATGGTTTAAGGCCCAATGTCATGCAGAGAATGATTTAACACAGAATTCAAAATATCCTTTCATACATGCCAACAAGAGCTGCCTTCTGCCCGTGTGCATCATTTTAGTACAAGACTTCTAAATTACAAAATTAAGTGGGCCCCCCTCCAACACTACCAATACAATTGTATCTGGAGGACCTGGTATAATAGGGTTGTCTCCTATAATGGGGTAACAGTTCAGTTTTGTACTGAGGAGAGTTTGAAGCTTTGGACAGTCTACAGTGTTGTACTATCAGGCATCTGCATGATTTGGGACAGCGCTGGGTTTTAGCCCCTTTTCATACTTGTGACTTCTATATTTCAGGGAGTGGAATGGTTGGAGTAAGTTTCCTGCTTCTCTACCTTTTCCAAGGGGGCAGTTCAACAGGTTGATTGACTCCCTAGTCCAAGATAGGACAAAACCTATGATCCTCATATAGAGACTTACTGCTCTGGATCTCTGAAGAGGTAGGAATCTTGCTGTGCTACTTGGAAAGCATTATTTGTGCAAATGTTGCAACTTCATATATGCATAACTCTGGGGACAGCAGCAAAATGATCAAGGATCCCGCAGTTCTAATTAAAGCAAACAGTGAATTGTGTTCTGGTATCAGATGTACACTGCCATGTAGCCAACCTTCCTCTTGCTAGTCTGTCCATCCATCACAATAGTAGGTCAGCACAGAGTGCCATCTGTTCTAAGCAACAGCACAGCAGTGGCACATGATCAGGCTGAAAGCAGATGCTCTGGGCAAGAGGGGGGCTACCACTTGCTCCTTGGCTCCCCCTAAATAACTAGTTATATTGTTCCTGGTTTGGAGACCAAGTGCAGCTTCTGGTAATCCCTCTCCTGAGATGCTTTAAGGGAAGACATAATTATAGTAACTGAAGTTACATACATCTACAAAGATAGGTGACTTTGAAGCTTCTTCCTCTCAGGAAATTTTACCAAAACCACTGAAGATCCAGGATTTGGAAAGAGATATTTTAAACTCTTATCAGCATAACACATCAGGAACACTGGCACAACATGTCACTTATTCTTGGTTTTAATTACAGGAGTGACAAGTAAACACCAACACATGAAAGAGGAAAATAAACAGCCTTTCACAGAATACAGAGCTAGAGATGAAGCTGTGGCTAGTGCTTTGCAGTGGAGTCTCGAGGGTAGAACTCTGCCAGGGTGCTCTGAGGAATTCTCTTTAGCATTTCTTTGGGGAAGATTCGCAGAAGCTGCCAGCCAATGTCCAGGGTCTCGTAAACAGTGCGATTTTCATAAGGACCTGAAGAGGTAAGAGACTAAATTATGGGAACAGCCCAGAGGATCAGTGTCAAAGACAAGACCTGGTCACTCCATGGTTTGAGTGCCTTCCACAGTATGTCCCATATACTTTAGACATACTTACCCTGAGCTATGAAGTTCCTTTCAAACTTCTGCAGAAACTCCAGATAAAGAAGATCATCTGAGCTAAGCGCTTCCTCACCAACTACAGCCTTCATAGCTTGCACATCCTTTCCAATAGCATAGCAGGCATACTAGAAGTGAGGGGAAACAAACAGGGGAGAAAGCAAGATCATGAGGCATTTGACCCATGTTACAAGGAGTGACGTACAGTACCAACAGTGTACTGGGTGGATAGGACGACAGAATTTGGGGCTTTTATTCCAGAGTCTATGATTTTAAACAGAGCTGCGGGATGGAGGAGCAAGAAACAGCACGACATCACTCAGACATGACAGTGTTGGGTGCGGTGTCAGAACTTGGTATTAGAGTAAGTTACTTAAGGAACAAAAACTTAAGTTGACTAACTATATATACAGCATCTGCTGGATAATGACCCACTGCACAAAATACAGTCAGAGTGGTTGGTGTGGAAAGATAAAGCAGTATTTTGCAGAATGAGCCTGGAAAGAACTCCACAGACTGTTTATTGGTACATTAAGAGCCTACATATGGTTTGTGCACAAAGCCCAGTAACTGAAAAGGGCTTGTAGCAGCAGACCAAATAGGAGGAATGGGTCGCTTATAGAACAGATTTGTACAAAAGCTCTTATCAGCATACTACAGCAGAATCTCAGCTTTAAGGTATCAGAGTGAAGCGGCTTCAGATTTGAAAGTGCCAGCCATGTCTGATCCTTTTCAGGGTGCTTGACAGACACAGCAAAGGTGTATGTACAGCTCAATACAGATTCCACATAAGATAGATAACGCATACCAGCTGGTTGGACACATCTGAATGGTCCTTCCTGGTCATACCCTCTCCAATAGCAGACTTCATCAGTCGAGACAAGGAGGGTAACACGTTAATAGGTGGGTAAATCTTTGGGAGGAGAAAAGAAAGTTAATGGATAGCACTGAAAAAAAGCATGTGGAAGCTCAACATTATTGGTTGTTACATGAAAGTTTTCTTCCTACATGTACCCTACAATCTGTTCATTGTAGAGAGACTTGAGAGAAATTTGGTGGCATTCACACCACTGTTCAAAAAACCAGTAGTCTGGTATCTGCTGCTTCTAGCACTTCCATGTTTTCAGTGTTAGTTTGCATGTACCAGCACCACAAATTCATAAATACGGTTTCTGCAACTCTGTATTAATTCAGATACAAACAGCTTCCTAAGAGCTAGCTCATGAAGATAAAAGTCCTCCTGAGAATGGAAAGAAATAGCACAACCTGGAAAGTCTGAGAAGTGGTAATTTTGGACTGGCCCTCAAGTTCAGGAGCGTATTTGCAAGGAAGGGATTTGTAAACCTACAAAGAGGATCTTTGTAATCTGTTATCTTGCTAAGTTTACTTTGCAACAAAGTCAGAGTGGACAGCTTACACATGGCAAGTAATTCAGACACCCAGTTCGATTAAACCGGCAATTGCTTTTAGACCTCCAGTCTTCAATCTATGGCATCCTCTCCCCCAGGGCTGCCTACTTCTAGAGATGCAGAGGACCTGCAACCTCAACCAGACCAGTATTATAAAAGTCCTTCCTCTAATATCTTTTGTCAGAAGAACTAGCCAATAGAAGAACGCAGACTAAAACTAACTTTAAGAACTTTGCATGTAAGACTACTCAGAGGTGTGGTACCTACCTGTCTGTTGTGCAGCTGCCTATCCACGTAGATCTGCCCCTCAGTAATGTATCCAGTCAAGTCAGGGATGGGATGAGTAATATCTGCAAGAGGAAGTGGTTTTATGTTAAGTTTTCAGACCCTGCTTTTTGTATTAATTCCAGCCAAAGCCACTCTGATGTGTCAGCTTTATAAAAGCTGTCTGAACAGCATATTTTACTTTAAATACCATTATAATCTAATGTAATTAGTATGCAGTCTAAGATGCCTTGAAGCTAATTCAAATACTGCACATAAGAAACCAGAGGATGACAAAACAGAGCAGTGCAGTCTCAACTAGGTAGAAATACATCCACTAAGAAAAGGGACCAAAGGACTTGATAAAAGCCACCAATAGGCTTGTTAAACCAATGTAAGGGGCATTCTAAAATCCTAGGCTGCACTGCCATTACTAGAAACAATGCAGTGCATTATTAGAGACAGTCTGTTCTGCATGTCATCTTGAAATTGCTAGATACCCAATTGCCTGAACACATGCAGTTGCTTTACCGTGCAAAAGATTGAAAGGGAAAGTCATCTCACCTTTGTGCCTCACTGCCCGTTTGATAGGTGGTATGATACTTCATACACCTCTCAAGAAGGAGGAAAGCTAAAGTATTTTGCATGTGAGATGCTACACTGTGCATATTTTTTTTCCTCCAAAACTCTGAGGTGATCCAATGCTCTTAATACATTGTCTCTCCAACAGGTTCTCGGGGATGCTGAAATTAGAGTACTTCTAACTCTTTGAAATACAGCTCTTGAGCCAGATGGGATTTGGACAGACCATATAAGAGCACTAGAAACAAAGTGGATGATGTAATACCTTGTACTGGACCAACTTCTGTTGGTGAATGACAAGCTTTTGAGCTTACACAGAGCTCTTTGGGTCTTCAGAGCGATGCATAAATTCAGAAGCTTGTCTCTTTCAAGAACAGAAGTGGATCCAATAAAAAAATATTGCCTCACACCTTGTCTAATATCCTGGGACCAACACAGCTACAATACTGCACACACAGATGAGCACCTCAGCCGTATGACAGATCTGATTCCTTTGAGATGTTATATGTTGCACAATAGGATGGACACATTTTTACTGTTAAGGTACAGCTTCTCTTCTTGGCCAACACTGAGGTTGCAGATCTTTATCCCAAGTCTAAAGGAGCTCCAGTACCCAAGTAACTTAATGATTGTGGAATCTCAGGCATTGGAGATTAAGAGCAGGTTGGACAGACTTGTCAGGGATGGTCTAGATAATGCTTGGCCCTGCTTTGAGTGCAGGGGACTGGACTAGAAGACTTCTTGAGGTCCCTTCCAGTTCTATGATTAAAACTAGCAACTCCAGCCTCCTGACTGGTATGAATCAGGCATCATGTGATTATCCTCAATTAATACCATCCCATGGAATGCAAACAGCAATAGTGCCAAAACATCCAAGAACTACATGACACAAGTGAGTGATGTTACATGCCCATAAGTGAAAAGCAGATCTATTCCCAGGGAAAAGCAGCCAGACTCACCATCATTGGGCATAGTAAGAATAGGAATCTGAGTAATGGAGCCATTCCTGCCTTCCACACGCCCAGCTCGCTCATATATAGTGGCCAAGTCGGTGTACATGTAACCAGGGAAGCCACGTCGGCCAGGCACTTCCTCTCTAGCTGCTGAAACCTGCAGGCAATTCAGGGAAAGTTACTCAAAGCTCATCACTAAGAGGGCAGGCATAGCCACCACAAAGTCCGCTACCGCATCCAATAAAATTATATTAATAATTAACAGGACCTGCCACATGGTGGTGTCAACATACAGCTATTCAAATCCTCTACAAGAGAGTACCCACAAGCCAGGCATGAAGATCATTCCTTGTGTAAAACAGAGATCCTGTAATGCTGATCAGAAATTGACTGCAAGGTTAACAAGGAACTACTGAATCAGTCTCCACTACAAAGGAATTATATATCTAGGCAGACAAGCCAATTTTGCAATGCTTTATGACACAGTTCTGGCTAGTTTCAGAAGCCAGAGAAATGCAGAAGTAGCTTAACCTTGCATGCAAACATCAGTAATTTTTATACATTTTCCCACTAGAGCTATAAACAACTGGATAAATTAGTTTTGAAACGGGAGATTCCTGTGCACTGTTATTTCTGACAGAGCCCAAGTTACAGGTGGTCTGGTTTAGCATGGAATGTGGAAAGTTGGCGGTATGCACTGTCCATCCCCGCAGCTAGACTAACTTGTTAGGAATAACTTAAAACCTGACAGACTAGCTTTTTTAAAATGAATTATGTATCCTTCTCAAAAAGGACTGAACAGCTAGATGTTTGCTGAATAAATTACTCATCATTTTATGCTCCCATTAGATCTCAGCCCTTTTTGGAGGGTGTCCAACAGGCAGACACATTTATTTGCTAAACATGAACAAGTACCTCTCGTAGAGCTTCAGCATAGGAGCTCATATCCGTCAGAATGACCAGTACGTGCTTCTCACACTGATAGGCCAAGAACTCAGCAGTGGTTAGCGCAAGTCGAGGGGTGATAATACGCTCAATGCTGAAAGGACAGAATGGCATGTTCAACACTGCCCAATACTTTGAAGTTACAACTACATACATTGAACAGCACAACTCAAAAGTGACAGAGGGAACAGGTTAGGAGCCCTGTGAAACCTCAATATACTAATTGGAATGCATATAATTAGTGTCCAGGTCTATATTATCTCAGAGTCTACTGTCACTAACGCAAGATATTTGACAAGCCAGTAACGTGACTTCTTTTAAGGACAATGGAACAGATGTCTCGGAGGGTTGTGGAAGCTCCTTCACTGGAGGCTTTCGAAAGAAGGCCGGATAGGCATCTGTCTTGGATAGTTTAAACAACAATCCTGCATCTTGGCAGGAGGTTAGACTAGATGACTGTTATGTTCCCTTCTAACCCTATGATATTAAGGTTCTCAAAACCAATTTCCAGCAGCTTTTGGACACCATAGTGACATGTTTTCCAGTGCACCAGTGCTCCACATTTCTGGCTGGGAAAAACAGCCATTTTACCTACTTACGTTGGATCATTGGCCAAGTTCAAGAACAGACACACATTGTCCATGGAGCCATTTTCCTCAAAGTCAGATTTGAAGAATCGAGCCGTTTCCATGTTCACCTAAACCACAATATCCAGTTGTCATTTAAAACAGTCCCCCTGTTTGCAAATAACTTACTTTATATAATCGGAATTTAAAGATTGGTTCAGAGCTGGTGCAAGCCTTTAGTATCTATACTACAAGCCCATCCTTTCAGTCAACCTGTGACTAAGAATAATGTTGGACAGTCTATCCATAGTGCAATATATTGTCATAAAGGAATCAGCGCTCAGGACCAAATGTGGCAGGAGAGGTAGAGATGAAATCTCTTGCCTTACTCTCATGACCAAGCCTAGTCAAATGAAGACAATTGTCAACCTAGGGAGAGGAACATGCAACAATCCTCTGACAGTCAGATGTCCTGCAGAACTCCAGAGATATCTAGCTTGGATGCATGTGCATTGTCATCCTACCATTCAAGTAACTGTGATATTGCTCTTTAGTAAGCACTGTCCCAAGAAGAATTTGGAGTGAGACCAAAATGACAACAATTCTGCCTCCACCTAATCTGAGAATGTGACAATGCAATGACACTACAAAACAGATGCATAATATGTTAAGAAACGGAGTGTTTAGATTTCTCAGCGGGATGGCTTGCTACAGACAGCAACAGAATATCTTGATACATTAAAGTCTTCCCTTCAATTGTGGTAGGGGTTGCAATCTGAGCAATTTACACAGTTAACTAAGTTTTTTAAAAGGCAGTGCTTAGGATCATTTAAAATGTTCTCCTCTTGTGTTCCAATTACAATGGAATCACCTATTCTTACAGACACCATTCTACCCCATGAATCATTCTCCCATCAGACTTTGACAGGTAGACTTATCAGCCTAGATAATACTATTGCTTTTACAACAGCATAGTACAGACTGACCTAAAATGTGACAAGTACCTCTAAAAAAAATTATGGTTCACATAATTCCAGTGAAATAGCAAACTGGATTGATTGATCAATCTTATTCAGTTCTGAAAGTATTGGAAAGAAATCACTTTTATGATGTACCTAAGCATAGTGGTACTTACACCCATAGCAGCAAATACAATGGCAAAGTTCTCTTCACTGTAGTCCATCACATCTTTGGATTTCTTCACTAAACCAGCCTGGCGACATATCTGAGCTGCAATCTGAGAGGAATGCAGAAGGAGCAGCATAAGTCTACTGTAGTAAGTTGCACATTTGTTTATCTACTGTACAGACTAACTCAGGGAATAAATCACTTTTTGACATGGATAAATACAAATGGTCTCCCAGAACTTTGCCCTGAAGCCAAAAGCATGAGAAAACAGACAGCAGAAAACTGATACTAGAGTAGGAAGATTATGTAGTATCTGGCCAATCATTCTTTGATAAGAAGCATCTTGAGAGAGCACGACTTACTCTGTTTTAAAGCTTTGTGTTAATTTATGCATATTTTACACACACAGTCTCCCCACTTGTATCACCACATAGCTCATTTACTTGAAGTTCTTTGCACTGCAGAACTGAATGTTTCCAGCAGCTAGTTTTTCCCAAGACTGTCAGAGCTCCATTAAAGCACCCACCTCATTATGGGGCAAACCAGCAGCAGAGAATATGGGAATTTTCTGTCCTCTGGCAATGCTGTTCATGCCATCTATTGCAGAAATGCCAGTCTGAATCATCTCTTCTGGGTAGATTCGACACTGAGGATTGATTGGTTGACCTATTGTATTTTCACAGAGAAGCCGCCACATTATTTATCTAACTTTAACAATGCATAGATTAATAAAGGTTTCAAGGCAAGGTTTCAGAATAAGGCTACAAAAATGCACTGCATTTAGAACCACAAACATTTTAGCTCACCAGACACTTCTGGTTCTACTTTGACATTAGTCCATTGACCCTTTTTTATTGGTCATGAGATCATTTATCAGTTTGGCATTTTATATGCATGCAGACAAAAGGGATAGAATACTGTCATCCTACTCCTTGGAGGGAAATTAACACCCTCTTATCTTTGGGGGAACGTTACCACAAGCCTATTATAGTTAGCGCTATTAAACCACTTTAACCAAAGCACTCTCCCTAATTAAGAACTGCCATGCATTACTGTAGGGAAAAAAAAACAGACCACTTGCCCTGGGGGCCCATCTTAACAGTTTATGAACAACTTCCTGATGAGTTACTGGGCACTCAGTACTTTCTACGCCTTCTGCATGATTTTAGGGCTGTTTCATTTGCAGAGGCCTCTGAAAAGTGGCTTGTCACTGCATTTTGTGTAGAGTACATAACGGAATTTGAGTCAAAAGTCAGCCTTTTGCTTCCTGTCAGAAATGGGTACCATGAATAGTTTTTGAACCAGAAGTTCAAACTGAAAGGAAGCCTACTCATTTTATATCTGTGCAGCTTCAGAGCACCCCTGATCTTCTCTCTGCTTCAGCCAATCGACCGATTAACTGAATTGTCTCAAACCTTCTAGTTTGGGAGAGGATGCATAGAGGCCATCTCTGTCATCCCACTTTCTTCTGTTTCTCTGGTATCACTAGTGATTTACTCAGTAAAGTTCTAAACACTCTTCAGCAAGCCACTGTTTTCATTTATGCTGCCAATTAGCATTCATGTTCAGTTACAAGCCTGTCACTAAGATTACTCAAAAGCAGAAAGCAAGATTCATGCTACCAGAAACCAAAACAGATTAAAAAACATACCCATAATGTCCAGGTAATCTTCAGCCAAGACAATGGGACCTCTGTCAATAGGTTTTCCTGATCCATTAAATACACGACCTGCAAAAACAGTAACAAGATAATTATATGAACAGGACAGTAGTTACCTAGTTTTCCCATCTGCAGTAATATTACATGAAAATAAATCTGTTCAATCCAAAGAGCAAGATCTAGTGCATACCAAGCATATCCTCAGATACTGGGGTTCGGAGAATATCCCCAGTAAATTCACAAGATGTTTTCTTAGCGTCAATACCCGAAGTTCCTTCAAATACCTGCAATATATCAGAAGAGATACCAGGTGAAATGGATAAATGTTCCTTTAGCATAGGTAGATAAAGACATTGTGCAAAGAGTTATAACAGATGGGATGGAGATATACAGGTCAGTGATTCTCTAACACAACAAGCAATGGATTAACCAAGCAGCAAAAGCAAGGTAGATCTGTGTAATAAAGGAATTTCCAAGACCATTTAGAAACTATTCATTTGTATAGATATGTATAGAAACCAGCACTGTATAAAAATATATTTTACACATGACCTGTAAAAAGTAGTTAACCAAGAATGCCAGTGGCTTTCAAGGATCACTTCTTTAAAATTTAAGATCATTTTCTTCTGCCTACACAGTAAAGCTCTTCAGCCAAGTAGGATTACAGTGGTAACTATTAACAGCTGCTTTGAGAACTACACAGAGCTGCGTCTCAAATACACTGAAGCTTTACAATGCATCTACATTGTAGTGGTACATGTTTCATGGAGAAGATGGAGTATGATTCTTGCCTTATGTCTACAAGACCCTATTCTGATTAGACGTTTCCTTAATTTCTAAACAAGAGCAAAAACTGAATGTTACTCAGATCCACCCACCAATTATTTCCAAGTGTTTTTTAAATTTATAGTAAGTTTTGGCTCAAGAACGTTATATTAAGTTACAAAGACTTTAGATTTGCCATAGCCCAGACTGATGCCCACTAAGGAAAAGTCTTTACAGGACAATTCTGTCCCTAGTTTACCTGAACTACAGCTTTAGAGCCGCTGACTTCTAAAACCTGCCCACTTCTCTTTGTGCCATCAGGAAGTGTCAAGTGGACAATCTCTGCATACCTAGGAAACTAATGCAGAAAAAAACTCTGTAAGACAGTGGGGAAAAAAAGTTAAAATCCACCAACTAGAGTTACCACATTATCCATAACAGACCTTGAGACAAAAAGCTACCATATCTTTTATGGAATTCACAGTCAAAGGGAAACACCAAGGCAGTTAAGGTTTACTGACAAAAAGGTAGCTATTTTTATGATGATCTCCTTAATCTGAGTGGTAGATTTAGCAAGCTGGTGAGGAAAAAATAAAACTTGTCTAAAGACAGCCTGAAACTGTTCTCTTGAGAAGAGTCATAGTAGTCTCAAACTTATTTGAAGCCCTATGCCACTAGTCAAGTACAACAGAGATCCATGTTAAAGAGAAGCCAAGAACTCTAGCAATGGAAAATTGTAGCTTGTCTACCACAAGCAACACCAATAACCCCTGCAACCCTCCTATGAAACAGAAATACACCTTCCCTTCTAACTCCCCCCAAATATTTGATAAGCATATGCTAAAATTGTTTCCTTTTGTTCATGTATCCAATACCATGCACCAAGTACTTTACAAGATTTGAATCATTAACATTAAATTTGAGTTTGATAAAAATGAATATGCATTAGAGTTTAGACTGTTCAACTGTAGCATCCTTTTCCCCACTTCTCTTCAAACATAGAAGTATGAACAGCACTGTGGCAGGATTCTACTCCTTTCCATTTCACCCACAGGACATTCTTTCCAACCAGGGTGCCTGACAGCCTGTCCCAATGTCCTGAAGCAGTCTCTGTGGCAAGTTTTGGCATTTAGCTCTGAGTGTTGGGAATATAAACAAGATCTTGCATTTAAACTAGATCACAGGACCCATGGAATGCAGAGCTAAAGACTCTTCAAATGTGTATCTAGACCACAAGCCAGCTTTCCTGCACCATCTCCCTCAAAAGAAGATTTCATTAGAATAATTTTTACCTTAACTTGATCCAAGATTACCAGTGGACCATTAACTCCTGATACAGTTTTATATGCTGAAATATAAAAGGTGCAAGTCAGACAATATATTAAAATCAGCATAAGCATTCTACAC
Organism: Mauremys mutica; assembly: GCF_020497125.1. NCBI lineage: Eukaryota > Metazoa > Chordata > Testudines > Geoemydidae > Mauremys > Mauremys mutica. The sequence goes on along the minus strand of NC_059073.1, from coordinate 135,431,398 downwards.
TGAATAAGTAGAAGAACACCCCCTTTGCAATGTCTGGGGATCTAATCTCCTCTGAATCTGTGCGACTTTCCATATTTAGTGGAAGCTATGTGAACAGAACAGCAAGTGCCATTACCTGGTGCTGGTGATTCTGTAACCAGCATTCTTTTATTGGAGTCCCTACTCGGCCAATATCCTCAAGTGGTGTTACAGAACACTGTAGCATTGGAGAGGTAACTTATGACCAGAGAAAAGCCATGAGTTCAGTGATGTAAACCTACATAATATGGTCAAATTTAAACAAAAAACTATCTAGATTCCCTGTTCTTTCCATCAGATACAGTTCAATTCCCTATCTATCCTAAACTATTGTGTAATGGTACTGCATGCAGTGAAGTAACTGCCATTTTAATTCATCAGAAAGGTAATCAATGTGATGCATCCAAACATTTTATCAATTGGGAAAAGTCTGTAACAGATAAATACTACACAATTAATTGCAAAACCTTAAAAAGTTACTGATAGCAACCTTTGAAGTATAGGATAAGTAAAGGGGATGGTATGATGGGATAGCCTAAATTTTGGCAATTAATTGATCTTTGATTATTAGCAGTAAATATGCCCAATGGCCTGTGATGGCATGTTAGATGGGGTGGGATCCAAGTTACTACAGAGAATTCTTTCCTGGGTGCCAGCTGGTGAGTCTTGCCCACATGTTCAGGGTTTAGCTGATGGCCACATTTGGGGTCAGGAAGGAATTTTCCTCCAGGGCAGATTGGCAGAGGCCCTGGAGGTTTTTCACCTTCCTCTGCAGCATGGGGCATGGGTCACTTGCTGGAAGATTCTCTGCACCTTGAGGACTTCAATAATTCAGACGTAGGTTAGGGGTTTGTTACAGGAGTGGGTGGGTGAGATTCTGTGGCCTGCATTGTGCAGAAGGTCAGACTAGATGATCATAATGGTCCCTTCTGACCTTAAAGTCTATGAGTCTATAAGGGCAGTAGTAACTCACTGCATGTTAGTCTTTTAACAGAGATCAAACCAACAAGCAAACACTATATGCCATTATCTCAAGACTCAAATAGTCATCTTTAACAAGAGCAGTAAAGTATCCTGCTTAGTGTTGTAATGCAGATTTTTTTGGGTGTATTTTAACATTTAGTTTAACTTACACTCAGATGTGACCAGATGAGGAATCTCACTTGCTCAAAAGCTGCTGATCCTCAGAGCACCTACAATGCATTTGGGAAACATTTTCCAGCATACCATGCCAACTGCTGCTGGAAGGGAACCTTTCAGCATCATCTCATGAGAAGCTATGGGACTGCACCATGAAAGATGGTGTTTCACTTTAGTCAGTAATCCAGAAATTACATAGTATTTACCACAGCTCATTTAAGGTGCACTGTCTCAAGTCTGAGTAGAAACATGCACAGATGTCTGAAGTCAACGTTTTAGACAAACACAGTAGGTCTACACTAAAAACACGTCATCAGAGCAGCTGTAGTGCTTAAGTGATGAAACAGATGGGGTAGTTAATCCACTTCCCCAAGAGGCAGTAGCTATGTCAACAAGAGAACTGAAGCTCTTCTGTTGACATAGCGCAGCCAACAAGGGTTTAAGGTCAGCGTAACTAAGTTGCTGGGGGGGGGGTGGAAACTTCACAGCTACTTCTGAACATTCCTCCACACCAGTGGGCACTAAACATTGACTCATGGGACTGTGGCATGAGATGAGCCCAACACTTTACAGGATGGGTTTTATTATTCACCTTGTAACTGGCACATCTTTTTGGTAGTAAGACATTACTATTAATGTGTAGAACATAACTTTGCAGACGCTGACAACAGGAAATGACTTTCCAAGCATGATTACTGTTATTCCACTAGAACCCTTATTACTCCCAAACAGGGCACCAGTGTCTGTGTTTAAGCTTCGCCTCACTTGATCTGTGAATACAGGAAGTGTTTGAGAGCCACAAGGCTCCTCTACCAGAGTCACAAGGGAAGACTAAGCAAGAGAGTAATCATTAATCAGTTACGGGGAGGGGGGGAGGAGAAGGATGAGCAAGTTGAGCTATTTCTAGATTGGGAAAACAGACTAATATGACCAAGAAAAGAATGTTACCAGGAGCCTTTAGTCTTAGGGAAAGATCACAAATCTCATGTGGACAAAAACAGGCTATGAAGACCTGGAAATACAGTGTAGGCCAGACAATGTGAGAGTTTAGTACACATTGAAAGATGTGTACCTAAATCATGTTTTCTGTATTATGTCAACAGTGTGATATTTACAGTGTTAACAAAGGTAACAAGAGTTTGCTGATGAACAAGCATAATAGTATAATCTTGAGAGCTTTTAACCTGGAGATGAAACAAATCAGATACTATACTACGTAAGCAGCTTAGAGGAGCCATTCTATTACATTTGGTTGGTTATAACTGAATTTAGATAAATATTAAAGCTAAAGAGGATGAGAAGTCTAGCTCTGTATCTTTTTTACTTACAAGGAAATGTTTCGTTTGTCCCAAGTTAGACACTTTGGGTTTCTCTGAACTGAACACTTCTCATTCTTGTTATGCCAATTAGAACTATTCAGTGTTTGTACCCAATGTGAATGGCACTTTAAAAAAATATCAGGGTGAGGGTGGAGCCAGACATTTACAAAAAACAGGAGAGAACTATATTGAGCAACATTACATTTTAACTTGTGACAGTCTTGTCAGCACTTCCTCACTGATCCAGGGTGAAAAGCTCACTTCCTAACATTGTCCATCAGTGAGATACCAGAGTCATTACATTCAACAGCATCAAATCTATTGGTATCACACAAGCAGCTTGGCATGCTGACTCCAAATCCCCATTTTCAATAACATGTTAGCCATTCCAATTATGAGGTGGGTCACAATCAAATCTCAATGTAATATTTTACATATATAAAGACCCTTCTATCTCAAAGGATTCCAAAGTGTTACAAGCTATATATATATACACCCCACAAAAAATGCAGCTGCCTATGAGGTGGAAAGCAGACAGCAAGTGCCTAGCAATAGAGGAAGGTTCACTCTGAGGGGAAATGCTGAAAAATCCATGCTGATTGATACATGACCACGGGATCTTTATTGTCCATGCTGAGCAGACATACACTTAATTTTTAAAAGGCTCGTCCAAGAAAGAAGTTAAACTGCATGCAATTCTACCTTAGAAAGACAGAGCTAAGTTGAATAAGTTCAACCCCCAGGAAATAGAACAGGTGTTCCAAACCTCCATGCTCAAACCACTAAACCACCCCATCTGGCTGTATCTTGGGCTTCCGGCCTGTTCCCTTCTACTTTTGGATGAAGATGATTTTGTATGACTTTTTGGGTCCACAGTTACTGATCTGGACTTCAGACTCAATTGAAATACTCAAAAAGGCAAAGGCAAAGAGGTTACTTGTCTACATAGTCAGAAAACTCATGTTACTTAAGTATACAGGCTCTTTCACAGAGTTACTTAATCACACAACTTCAACTGATCTAAATCAAGAGTTCTAGCAAAAACACTGCTCCAATCAGTTTTGGCCTTCCTCATACCCACACTGCAGTAAAGGATTTAGAACTGTGAAATAACCGCCTAGTAGAATCACTATTTCCCCTTTTCCTCAACTTTCACAATTACAACAGTTTTAATGTACAAAATCACATCCCTCCCCTCAATTTCACCTCATACTATTTACAGTAATATGTTCAGTTTCAGCCAGAAAACTGATCTGTGTCATGCAGGGAAATACAAAATAGTGGATAACTAGCAACTAGATGTATCCAAAATTTGACTATTAGCACAAAATTAAGTCAGTAGTCATACCAATTACATTGAAGAAACTCCAGCTTCTGTATCCAGTAAAACATATAAGCTCATAGCAGTTGAGTCAGTTCTATTTATGAAGAGCTTGTCAGAACCAAAGAAAAATATTAAAGTGTCCTTACTGATTTTGAATTAAGAATGAGTCTCTAACTTAGGGCATGTCTGCACTACAAATTTAAGTCAACCTATGTTAGATCAACTTACAGCCACCGCAGTAATTACTACATGGCTGAGGTCCACACTACCCTCCTTCTGTCAGTGGTGTGTCCCCTCACTAGGAGCACTTGCTCCAACTAAAGAGGGGCAGCATTGGGGGCTGAGAGCCAGGGTTCTCAGCTCTGTTCAGCTCCCCATTGGGAGCCCAGCTGCCCCCCAGGCTTCTTGTTTCCCTGAGGCAGGGGCAGCTGTCCAGGCTTCTCACCTCCTTGATCAGAGGGGCCAAGGTGGGAGCAGACAGGCTCTAGTTGGAGCCCACCACCAGCCTATGCTTTCCTGTCAATTTCCTGGCTCCAGCATGGAGTTATGAAATTGACAAGAAATGCAGGCAACAGCCAATGTAAGTAATGCAGTGTGTACAGGGACATTGTGTCCCCCTAACTTCACCAGAATAAGCCCTATGCCTCTCACAGAGGTGGAGTTATGTTGGTGAATCAGGGCATTTACACTGGCAGGAGCAAGGCTGCATTGTGTACACTGACATAATTAGGTCTATGTAAGCTGCCTTATACTGACTTAACTCTAGTGTAGACCATGCCTAAGCTTTTTATTTTGACTGATGCCCAGCAGCAGAAACCTCACCTTCAGCAGGTAATTATGAGGATTTCATCTACAGAAACCCTAGCAGCACAAGTTTCATGAAACAAACTATGTATTGAATATCTTGAGAAAGTCACCTTGCTTTATTTCTGTACTCCATACAGCAGAACCTTAGAAGTTAGTTATAACTAATACAGCTATACATCTACTTCCATCCCCTGCTCCCTTCTCTCTCTCTCACACACAATACAGCAAATGATTGCCCCTTACAATCTAGTGCACTCAGATTTAGGGAAGAGTTTTCAGTTTGTCCTCTCCTTCTGGAAGCACATGCATTTCCAAATGAGAGCAAGCAGGCCCCTCTGGAATGTGTCTGTAATAGTCAGATGTGCCCACCTCCACCTAAATAGCCTTGCCTAAATTTAAACAATATAGGATTTTACTGTAGAGCTTGGATAAATAAGTCACTTTAAAATATAAAGAAATCTGTAGTCATGATTAGCTATATAACACCTGCTCCAAACCACATTTAGTACTTGTACATGTGTTAGAAGTCCATTATTGTATGATACATCTTGTATATCTATGTAGTCAGTTTCACACTCCCATTAAGCTGCAGTGCAATCACATGACCTTGGAAGGGATCAGGAACAGATTAGTCAATCCATAGGAAGGGGGATGTTTCACAATCCCTTGTTGTCCTTTACTCAAGTAAAAATCAGGACAATGAATACTCCGTAAGAATAGCTACCCTTACACCACTTTAAGGATACTAACTAAAAGCAATATCCACCATCTGCCTGTTATAGAACCATTCCTGTTGAAATGGAAACTGGAATTTGTCAGCAGCCATATTCTGCACACAGAAGGCTCATGGTGTGGGTAACACCGCATAACCCTTATTGATGCTACTTCAAGGGGTTGTGCCCAGTAAATATAGCAAACACCACAATCTTTTACAATAGCCTCTATATCTCATAATTTTTATTTATGGCTCATCCATGCCAAGAGTCCCATGTGGTAATATTACAAGGAAAAGCCATTACCTGTGTAAAGAAGCCAGATAAAGCCCTTAGACTTTCCTAATTGCCTATGTGGAGTAAGTGCTCTGTCCCCAATAAGAATCTGTACAGCTTTATCACAGACAGGGGAAGTCAACTCTACTACACTGATAAACACCCAAAAGGTGGTAATCTCGGGGGGCTGCTACTCAAATCCAGTCCCATCCACAAGGCACACTCAACTTCTGACTCTTATTCCTACACCATGCAGACCCAGACCCTGGAACTAACAGAGCAAGCCTACTCTGTTTTAACACAGACCTACACGCCTACACTGGGGCCAAACTGGTCTATTTCCACCCAGTGGCCACTCAAGCCCAAGACACTGGTCTGGGGAGAAGGGATGGGTCAGATGACAGGACAAGAGATGGCTTGGAAGTACTGGGACCAGTGAGAATGGTCTGGGTACAGGGCCAGAGGAGCAGATAAGGGCACCCCAGCCAAGGGGAACAGGACAGCACCAACAGGCATTTAGTGGGGAGTCTAATGGCTAAGAAAAATGAGGGGCTCGGGCCTAACCCACCTGCCTGGAATGGAGGGAGCATTAACAATTAGAACCTGGGTTTAGGGATGCAGAGGTCACGAGGAACCAGGTTCAGCCGCTTATCATCCCCCCCATACAGGGGTGTGGCGGGGTCCCCCCCAGCCCAGCCTCTTGCCCCCCCAACTCCCACACACACCCCGGCCCAGCATCTCCCCCCCCACCTGGGGTATGATGGGGGGCCCCGGCCCACCTCCTGCGCCCCAGCCTCTTCTCCCCCCGCGACTGGGGTACGATGAGGGCCCCTCCCCCCGGCCCGGCCTCACTCCCCTCGCCGCCCCCCGACTGGGGTACGATGCTCCCCCTCCCTCCGGCCCAGCCTCCGCCCCCCGGGTGCCTCTGAACGGGGAGCCGCGGCCCGGGACTCACTCAGTCGGGGCTGGGAGATGTAGTCCCGGTTGGCCGCCGCCGCCTGCTCCCGTGCGGCGGCCGCGCCGCTGTTGCCCCCGGACAGCTCGGACACGGCCCCGTTCACCACCCCCCGGATCGCCCGCAGCGCCGCCATCTTGTCTCCGTCTGAGCCCCGCAGCGCCACTGCGCAGGCGCTGATATACCCTCTCCCCCTCCCGCCGCCGTGCGCGCCGCCGAGACCCGGAACTGGTGGACGGAGGGGAGGGGTGGAGAGGGGGAGGCGCGCGACCGCCAATGGCTGGGGAGCTAGCCAGGGTGCTGGAAGCCTGGGGGGAGAGTGGAGAGGATGGGAAAGGGGGAGAAAGGGAAGAAGGAGGAAGGGAAGTGGGGAAAGAAAGAAAGTTAGTTTTCAGTGGAGCTGGTTGAGGAGAAAGGGAACAAATGTATTGCATTTTTTTCTTTTAAATCTCCAGAATGATTTTTCCCCTCTTCTTTTTCCTAAACTTCAAAAATGTGTCTGTTTTGAACTCTGTCCATCTCCTGTTGTAAGCATCCTCAGAGGTGCGGCTGACACCACTGCCTGGCAGAGGCTCCCCCATAGCATCCCAGCACCTTTAGGGAATGTTCCCTGAGAGGGAAGGCTATACTGCACCTTGGTTAGTTCCACCATTGCGCCTAGTCACACACCCCTTGACCCAGCCTTGAGCAACTCTTGCATCTGCTCAGTATTTTCTGGAAACACATGTAGAAAATATCAGAGGAGTAGCCGTGTTAGTCTGGATCTGTAAAAGCGGCAAAGAGTTCTGTGGCACCTTATAGACTAACAAATGTATTGGAGTATGAGCTTTTGTGCATGCATCCGATGAAGTCGGTTTTCACCCACGGAAGCTCATGCTCCAACACGTTTGTTAGTCTATTAGGTGCCACAGAACTCTTTGCCACTTCTGTAGAAAATAGACTATGGTGTACCAGCGGATTGCCATGACTCTTCTTCAGGCCTTTCAAAATGCTGCATGACTCTGATTGTAGCACTCCACAGCACAGCTATACCAAGAGAACAGTCATAGCTGAGAGTGTAGCATTCAGAAGTTATGTGTACATTTGTGTGAATGTAGCTATTTTTTTTTATGTCAGAGCTGAATAGAATGCCAGGGTTATATTTTCCAGCATCCTGTCCCTGTTGTAACTCTGCTGGAGAGGACACAGAGACTCCACTTTGGTCATCAGGGGATGGATTTAGCAGAATATGGTGCTCCTGGAAGATATTCCAACAAGCTCTGTGTGTGTGTGTTTGCATTCTGACAAAAGTTTTAATAACATGCTCCAGCTTAAAACAACAGACGGGTCTAAGAGTGCAACAAGAGTGTCCTAGGGTAGATAGCAAACATGAAATGAAACATGGCTTCATGTGCAAAGATGCTCCATACACTGATTCAGTCATATCTGGAACATCAAGTGCAGTTTCTTAGATTCATAGTTTTAAGGGCAGGGTCAGAGTTGCCTTTCTCAACCAAACTTTTCATCTAATAAAAAATGATATCAAGTTTGTTTGACAAGATTCCCCCCACCCCCACCCCGCATTAAACTACGTTGATTGGCATTAATTATTCCAGCATCCTTTACATTTTTACTGATTTTATCCAGGATCAATGTCAGGCTAATGAGCCTGTAGGTAGCTTGGGCAGGCTGTTAGCCTTTTTCAATAGTCACACAATATTAGCTTTTCCCCCTCAGTCCTCAGAGCTTCCTCAGAATTCCAAAACTTGTTAAAAATCAACATCAATGATTTAGAGAGCTCTTCATCCAGTTCTTTGAATATACTTCAGTGCAAGTGATCTGTTCCCACCTGTTTAACTATAATATTTGCTGTTTAACATCCTCCTCAATTACTGATGGTATAGAAGGCATTAACAGTTTACAATATGAATACATCATCTCACTTCTTTCCATATATAGAGGAGAAATATTTATTGACCACTTCTTCCTTTGGGCACCACATTTCCAGAAAGATATTGGCAAATTTTAGCAGGTTTTGAAGACTAACAAAGTATCAGGGGCTGGAGGGACTAATGTGAGGGAAAGATTTAATAATCTAACTATACATAGTCTAGCTAAGTAATGACTAAGTGAGGATACAATCATCAAGAGGTAAAGCAGTGACTGAGAAGCAGTGTAGTAGATTAAACATAGGGCTAGAATCCCAGTAATATGGGTTCTGGTCCTAGCTCCACTATTGATGTACTGTGTTACCTTTAGCAAATCACTTACCTGCTCTGTTTAGTTCATTAGTATCTGTGAAACACTGGACAGACTATTGATATTAAATAGAAAGAAATCAGGAGATCATACATAGCAATCACTTTGAGGATGAGGTTCTACTTTTCTTTCTTCCAGTAGCTGTTTTCAGTCATCTGCAAAGCCTTTCTAAAAAGTGTTTCAGGGAGATGTGACGGGTTCGGTCACAGAGACCCCCTTGGGACTGTCACCTAATGTGCTGAATTTGCCTCTGAGCCCATTTTCCCTGCCAGCTTGGGATTCTAGAACCCTGCCTTGTTGAGCCAGACATGCTAGCCAGCTGCAAACACAGACTCAGGTCTTGTCCACACCCCCAAAGCTGCAGCCTTTAACAAAAAACTGCTCATCAAGTACTCCTGTCTCCAGCACCCAGACATCCAGCTCCCAATGGGATCCAAACCCCAAATAAATCCATTTTACTCTGTATAAAGCTTATAGAGGGTAAACTCATAAATTGTCTACCTCTAACACTGAAAGAGAAATATGCACAGCTGTTTGCTCCCCCCAGGTATTAATCACTTATTCTGGTTAATTAATAAACAAAAGTGATTTTATTAAGTATAATAAGTAGGATTTAAGTGGCTCCAAGTAATAACAGACAGAACAAAGTAAGTTACCAGGCAAAATAAAACAAAACATGCAAGTCTAAGCCTAATACATTAAGAAACAGAATAAAGGTAAATCTCACCCTTAGAGATGTTCCAATAAGCTTCTTTCACAGACTAGACTTCTTCCTAGTCTGAGCCCAATCCTTTCCCCAGTACAGTTCTTGTTAGTTCCAGATCAGATGGTAACTAGGGGATTTCTCATGACAGGCAGCCCCCTTTGTTCTGTTCCACCCCCTTTTATAGCTTTGGCACAAGGCAGGAATCCTTTGTCTCTCTCTGGGCTCCCACCCCTCCTTCTAAATGAAAAAGCACCAGGTTAAAGATGGATTCCAGTTCAGGTGATGTCATTACATGTCACTGTAAGATCTCTTTCTTCATTACCTACTGGAATTCGGGTACATAGGAAGGCTTGTAGGTAAACAAACCCATTCACAGTTGATTGATTCTGAAGCATCCTTAATGGCTTCCACTTAACATGTTTACATTAGTAATACAAGTTTATATTTTATTCTCCTAACTCCAGACATAGAAATAATACATGCAAATAAATAGGATGAACACACTCAGTAGATCATAAGCTTTGTAATGATACCTTACAAGAGGCCTTTTGCATGAAGCATATTCCAGTTACATCATATTTACACTTATAAACATATTTCCATATAACATTATGGAGTGCAACATCACAGGAGACATAGTCCAATTAGTCTAGACAGAAGGATTCTTTCATATTCTAAATAATTTAATGTATTGTTGAATACAGTGGCTGAGAATATGAGTTTCAACATCCTACAATAACACAACATCTGACATCCCAAAAAGCTTTACAGACTGTATACATTCAGCACCACAGAAATTCAGCTTCTTTGATAATGGAGCAGCAATCAACTTACAGCAAAAAAACCCACAAACCTATTAATTTATGTGTCAAGCAACATAAAGCTTCCTCTATTACACAACAAAATAGATACAATCAGAAATTAATTTCAAGTTTCACTGTGAATGTAGCACTTTTGGGAGTTGTCAGTGCTGATCTCTGTTTAGACAGCAGTTTTCATCTGACAGAGAGCTGGCGACATTATATCTGTGAGTCTTTTGTCAAAAATAATTTTATGACATGCTGCTTTGATACACTGGTATACTGGAGTGTTCCAGCCCTCTTATGGGTCACTTAGAGGATGCTCTATAACTAATATATTTTACTGCATTTTAGAATGAGGAGTCAACAGCAGAGGGCAACCGAGTCAGAATCTATTGACAAAGTGAATTCACCGTGATTGCAACTAGCCTGTAGGTTATGCATCAGGTGCTGCTTACAATGAGTTGCTCAGTCCCATATGGCATGGATTTGAGACACGCTAGGAAGTCTATAATAATTTAAGTAACATATTAGGAATGTGCATTAAATGTCATTATTTCATAGAATCATAGAATATTAGGGTTAGAAGAGACCTCAGGAGGTCATTTAGTCCAACCCCCTGCTCAAAGCAGGACCAACCCCAACTAAATCATCCCAGTCAAGGCTTGTCAAGCCGGGCCTTAAAAACCTCTAAGGATGGAGATTCCACCACCTCCCTAGGTAACCCATTTCAGTGCTTCACCACTCTCCTAGTGAAATGGTTTCTCCTAATATCCAATCTAGACCTCCCCCACTGCAGCTTGAGACCATTGTTCCTTGTTCTGTCATCTGCCACCACTGAGAACAGTCGAGCTCCATCTTCTTTGGAATCCCCCTTCAGGTAGTTGAAGGCTGCTATCAAATCCCCCCTCATTCTTCTCTTCTGCAGACTAAACAATCCCAGTTCCCTCAGCCTCTCCTCATAAGTCATGTGCCCCAGCCCCCTAATCATTTTTTTTGCCCTCTGCTGGACTCTCTCCAATTTGTCCACATCCTTTTTGTAGTGGGGGGGGGGGCCAAAACTGGATGCAATATTCCAGATGTGTCTCACCAGTGCCGAATAGAGAGGAATAATCACTTCCCTCAATCTGCTGTAAATGCTCCTATTAATGCAGCCCAATATGCTGTTAGCCTTCTTGGCAACAAGGGCACACTGCTGACTCATATCCAGCTTCTCATCCACTGTAATCCCCAGGTCCTTTTTTGCAGAACTGCTGCTTAGCCAGTCGGTCCCCAGCCTGTAATAGTGCATGGGATTCTTTCATCATAAGTGCAGGACTCTGCACTTGTTCTGGTTGAACCTCATCAGGTTTCTTTTGGCCCAATCCTCCAATTTGTATAGATCACTCTGAACCCTATCCCTACCCAGCAGCGTATCTACCTCTCCCCCCATCTTAATGTCATCTGCGAACTTGCTGAGAGTGCAATCCATCCCATCATCCAGATCATTAATGAAGATGTTGAACAAAACCGGCCCCAGGACTGACCCCGGGGGCACTCCGCTTGATACTGGCTGCCAACAAGACATCGAGCCATTGATCACTACCTGATGAGCCCGACAATCTAGCCAGCTTTCTATCCACCTTATAGTCCATTAATCCAATCCATACTTCTTTAATTTGCTGGCAAGAATACTGTGGGAGACCGTATCAAAAGCTTTGCTAAAGTCAAGATATATCATGTCCACTGCTTTCCCCATATCCACAGAGCCAGTTATCTCACCATAGAAGGCAATCAGGTTGGTCAGGCGTGACCTGCCCTTGGTGAATCCATGCTGACCGTTCCTGATCACCTTCCTCTCCTCCAAGTGCTTCAAAATGGTTTCCTTGAGGACCTGCTCCATGACTTTTCCAGGGACTGAGGTGAGTCCAGTCAAGAGTAAAAGTTTAGTTATTTCTTTGCATGTAATGTATAAAGAAATCTCCTTGAAAGTATTCCATTGTCATAAGTGAATTGCATTTATACAGCATTTGGAAACTTTAAATTACAGATACCCATTTGAGTAGAGTAGATAGTATACTCATTTTATAGACAGAGAAACACAGGAACAAAGCCATTAAGCTACCTACCAAAATCCACACAGCAAGCCACTTGCAGAACTAGAAATATAATTTAGGACCCAGGGTCCCATATACTGGATGCAACAATACTAGCTAGAAAGCCTGAAAAGTCAGCCAACCAGGCACACTGGGAAAAATATGAGAGAAAAAACCTTTCCAAGCCAGCCTTTCTCACAAGTCTTTATTGTCAGGATTTAGAAGCAGGGAAAACAGCAGACAAAAAATAAAAAATAAAAATCCCCCATCTCAGAGCTCTCCCTGGTCTAACCCTATATCTCTGATTGGGCCCTCGGCCACATAACCCCACCCTTTACACCTGTTTGAGCATGCAATGCAAACATCTTTAACTGGAAGTTAACTTCTTGCTTGCCAGTGCCTGGCTAGAGCCTCTGCCTGTCCCATGCCTCTGTCTGTCTATAAAATAGAGAAGTAAGAACGCAAGTGGGAATGGAGCCATCACACTCACTGGGTCATCATCACAATCAGCTGCTTTCTGGATGATGACTTAGGTGGAATATAAGCCACAGGAGTTAGTGGGAGTACTGAGAAGCCAAGATTGTGTTTTCATTGCAAATACCATTAGTAGTAATAACATTTTTTTTAAAAGTCTAGGGGAAGAGACTGGAAAATATCTAATGCATACATGGAAATGTTTCCAAGGAGAATATTTGAATAAGTTTTGCCATCATCTCTGTGAAAGAAGATACACAATAAAGTAACAAATGTGTGGTCACCTTAGCCTATGGCTGCTCAGAACTTCATGGTGACAGCATAAATAGAACTAAAATCCTCCAGTTCTGGATCCCTAAAACTCAAGCTAAAGAAGAATCGCTATTAGGTGGTTACCATGACATAACAGAGCAGTTATGATTCTATCCAGTAGATGGTAGTGGTACACTGCTCATGCTGTATCTGTATTGTGGATATTTGGAAGACAGTTTCCAGATCTATCTATTCTGCCCTAAACTCACAACCCAAACACATGTAAAGGCTTCCACCTCTGCTCTCCTACACAACTAGGAAATTCTTTGGTAGGTTGCACTCATCCGGAGTTATTGACAATAGTTGTTGACTATACAAAAGCCAGGTAAATGGTCTCAATGTCAAGTATAACTGTCAAGAGAAGGAAGGTGAAAATGATCAAGATTTGTTTTCTTTCACAGTGGTAACTTCTATCATGAAAGGATGGAGGTAACATTTTGGATCTAAAAATTAGAGACCGCAGAGCCTTATGTTGAAAGAACAAAAATAAATAATGGAATAAAGTCTAAAATAAATCATATTTCAAGTGACGTGTACAATGTGTCACCCACACACTGCCGTTATTTTCCAGCCAGCAGTCCGAGGAGCTTCTCAGTTGAAACACTGGACTTCTCACTTCCCTAATGACATGGCAAATGGCTGCTTATCCCTAAGGACAAAGCAGCAGAGAACAGAAAAACAAGGGGCAAGGGTTTGTTTGGAAAATCCCACTTTTAAAACAGAGGTAGAAACTATGCCGCTGCCACTATCTTGGCATGCTGCAATGGCACAAATATGTCCAGGTGTGGAAGGGGGAAAGGAGCAAGACAGTGGTCATGAGGTGGAATGTTTTATTGCAGCATTGTGATGGAGGCCTGAAAGGAGCCTTACCCAGATCCATGTGCAGCATTGCATAGTCAGGTGGTGTGGCCTTCACCTCCTCTGAAACACCCAGTATCAGTCACTGCTGGAGGCAAGCCACTAGTCTATGATGAGATTCTTAAGTTTCACATGGCAAAGAGGGTCTTATTCTGAGCTGCTTTCTTTTCCCCTGGATTGCAACAATAGGCTGCTCAGTTTCTTTTTCATGGGGAGGTTTGTTGTTGTTGTTTTTAATGACTCCCTCCAACAAAGCAGTGAGATAAACCAAACTGTCCACTGGAAAAATGTTATACCAGGTTGGAGGGCTGTGAGATTACCAGTCAGACCCAATTGTATGTCTGTGCAGGGAAGAGAATAGGAGCTTTTTCCATGTTAAACATGGAAGTATCCTTTTGAGGGAGACCCTTGCAGTCCATCCCAGGAGAGAAGGAGCATCGTCACGTCTTTACTTTCTGCTTGCAGCGAGGATTTAACTTAAACTTTCCCCTTCCTCCATTTGTAGCCCATAAGCTAATGCAATTTGCCCATTTACACACATGTACTCTGCCCCCCTTCACACACCTACGTAGATGCTGCCCCCTGCATATATGCCTTGATGCAGACCTCTCTCCCACACTTTGGAATAGCCTCCTCGCAGACACGACACACTGATGCAACCCCATACGCAGGTACACACAGTGACGCAGCTCTCCACATGTGCACTGATGCAGCGGCCCTCCCTACACTGACACAGGGCTCACCACATACACAATGACGTAGCATCTACACACAGACTTAGCCCACATGTTGGCACAAGCTCCCATACAGTCACATACACACTGACACATATCCCTACATAGTGCCTCAATTCCTGATACTCACACACACACACACACAGTCCTCAACATCCCTCTTTTTTTAATTTTGGTCCCAGAATGATGGATAAGATTTAACCCTCAAATTCCTGCTCCACCGGAGGCCTTGCCAATGAAATCTGCCTGTTTATACATAGGAGCGCTGTAACTTTGATTCAATTTTTGAACAACGAAGTAGGAGACAAAAACTGCAGCTACAGCTCCCATTTTAGCCTGTACAAATGATTCCTCTGAGTCCAGGAGATTTTGTTTTTGTCATTTTAACCTGGTGGAAGTTGCACAGGAGATTTTGAACTTGGCTGTTTGTTACCTATTTCATTTATCTGAGAAGTCTTGTTTGTCCCTGCAGTCGGCATTTGGGAAACCAGAAAATAATCATTAATTTCTCAGACTCTACTACTACTCCCAGCAGGTTCACCTCAATTCTGCAAGGGCATTCTGACCACCTGTGCAGGCATTTGGGATCCCTAGAAGGATCAGAGGCAGAACAGGGCTGGTTTGTTCTTAGAACCTCAGGACAATTGTGGAGAAACAACAGAAGGATTTTATTATTTTTAAATTTAATTTTAAGTAAATTTAAGGCTGACGAAAGATACCAGATTGACAGCCATGGAGATGAATGCCTTCTGTTTATCCACGGAACAGATATGAAGCAGGCTGCATCAGAACATCCTGTCCCAGCATCAATTTGCATCACTCCTAACTTAAAAGGTCCCACCTATATGGGTCAGAGTGGAGTTTAGATTCCATGGCCCATTCTTTCCTTGGCCTGTCTACTGAAACTGCCAACTAATTCATGGCAGTTATGTAGGTAGGAATTTTCTGATGTGGACACTGGACTACAAACCTTCAAACTCATTTCATTCAAGGATCATGGACCAATCCTCAGATGTGAGTGATCACCAGTATCTGGAATCAGTAACTGGTGCTCGTGACCTAGAGGTCCATTTCCCATGACCAGTTGCCTGAGCTAGCCAGTCCTCCAAATGTTTTATTATTATATTTCTTGTTATTTTTATTATTACAGCCTGTAGGGTGTAGAAGGCCATTTGTGGCATACAGGTGCCTTCCACACCATGGAGGAGGAGAGCTGTAAAACCCCGGAATAGCCTCCACTCACTGTGCTGAGACGCAGGCAACAGTTAAGGTGTGTGATGAAAGATAAGCATTGATGAAAAGCTGTGGAGTGCTGGTGCTTCATTGCTGCAGATAATCTGTCCATCCTCTCTCCACTCTCCCCTATATCCTTCTTTCCTGCCTCTGACGCAGAGGGAGCTGCAGGGTTGAATAGAACCTGTTTGAGGTTCCAATTAAATCTTCATGGAAGCGGGGCATTCATATCCTCCCCAGATAAAAGGATAAATTCACTGGGAACAGCAGTTTCAGACCACAGTGCCACCACTGCTACGTCTAGCAGCCAGCTGCAGAGACCAAGATGTGTTCTCTGGTAAGAGTCCTTTCTTCTCTGCTCAGTGCAATGGATTTGCAATCTGTTGTTCTGAGAGCAGATTTTAAGATCTAGATTTAAAGGATGAGTTTAATTATATTTATTTTAAATTTTCTATATTCTTCCTTCCTTTCTTTCGAGTCTCTAAACTGTTTTCTTTCTTTCTTTCTTTCTTTCTTTCTTTCTTTCTTTCTTTCCCACGTAGATTTGTGCTTTTGCATTTGTTAGATTGCATACTTTACATTTGTTTGCTTGTTCTCATTTACCTTGAGGAAATAACCAAACGAAATAACCCAAGGTTCTGAGCCAACAACTGATGGGTGGGACTCAGGCATTAGGTTAAAGAAAAACAATGTTTTTCATAAAGAATTAAGTGTAAGGGTAGATGGCATTGTCCATGATTTCACAAATCAACAGGTGGATGAGGATGAACGGTAGTTCTGATCCAATCTCCAGACCCTTTCTTCTTACCACTCTAGTCTATGAGGTGACAGCTCTTCATATCAGCCATTTAGTATATTAATGATTTTGTTTGGTTGGTTTGGTGCCAATTAACTGCAGATTTGTAATTTATATATTCACCGTGGTGGAACAAGTAATCTTTTCTCAATGCATCTTAAGCCCTGATCGTAATTGTATTTGTTCGGTTTTTAAGTCTTGTGTTTGGCTGTGATGTTTCAATTAGGTGAAATGAAAAGAGGTGTAAGGGAAATGAAAAGCCTTCAAGAAACTTAATTTAATCTCCAAGGACCAAACGTGAAATGAAAGATGTGGAGATCACTACAAATAAGCTATCAGCTCAATATTTGCTTAGAGTCTTCTAAAGCCTTACAGAAAAGAAGAATTAAATGATGCCCTAAAGCCACAGTGGCTGATTCAGGAGACTGGTAATGGGTAATAGGGAACTTCACATGTAGAAGCTACAGTTTCAAATGTAGCACAGATCCACAGCTGATGGAAATTACTGTCACTTGGTAGCTGAGCTGGTGGTCCCAGTTCAGCTCCTAATGAGTGGTGCCCACTTCTCAAAAGCAGTTGACACTGCTGACCCCTTCCTGGCAATCTCAGCAGATAAGCCAAGGGCACTGTGAGGGCATGACCCAGAGGAGATTCCTTAAGAGCAGGGGTGGAAAGGGATGTGGGGACATTTGCACTGTTGCTGCCTATGCTGCCCTGCTGTGTGCATAAACCAGAGAACTTCAGCCTGACTCCTGAGCAAAGAACCATTGAAATGAGGCACCCGCTTGTCTTTCATTCATTCTAGGCAGGCTTGGCAGAATCCAGCTGTTACTTTTTGTAATTTCAGCAGATAATATCAATGTTTATTTTCAAGCATTTTAAAAATATTTTTATCTGTTCAATTGTTCCAAATTGCACAAAATTATCTTCTACACATTTTTTTTTCAATTTGTATCTACTTACATGTTCACAGTTGCAGGAAATTATGGGGAGAGGTCAGATAATTATTTATTGATAACAGACACTGAGATTAAAAAAATTAAAGCTTTATAACCATTAACACACAAATTGTCAACATCACATATCAAAATATACAAAATAAATAACCGTACATCAAATTCTATAAGTGCTCAAGCAACATTTTTCTTACTTTGCCTAACTCTAAATTTTGATTATTATCGATGGAAATATTTTTTCCCTCAGTTTGTTTGCGTGTATAGGGTGAAACTGAAGTTTAATGACATTTACTGATACAAATCTAATCTTTCCAAGCCTAATTAGGGTATGGTCAAAAGCTCATTGAAGTCAATGGAAAGATTCCAGTTGATTTCTGGCCCTTGGATCGGGCTCTATGTATTTTCCTGGGTATTTTGCAGAGTGTCTTTCTTAAAGATTACAGGACATCCTCAGCCCTAAGAAGTCATACAGGAGTCAAAGACTGAAGCAGCCCTGCTGGGTTTCCAACAATGCCTCAAGCGGTGGAGTGCACCCCCTGGAGGTGGCTGAAGGAGGGAAGGGAGTCGCGGAAACTGGTTCTGGTGGTTGTGTTTGTCGCTCTGCTGCTGGACAATATGCTGCTCACTGTTGTGGGTACGTTAAGTGTGGGTGTGGGTGTGGGTGCAGGTGTAGGTGTCAAGGTATCCTCAATGCTGCGCTGAAGGAATTAAGACTCTGTAAATCTCAGTTGCAACTGCAGAAACCATAAGAGAAATGAGTTTAACTGGTCTCCATCCCAGGCAGTGATGCAGGTCTGGAGCCAGGTGCACTGGGAGAGTTGGGTGTGGGCAGTTTACCTGAAACCTGTCTCTAGCTCGAACTATTAACCTTTCATTAATTTCACACACACACACACACACACACACACCAGAAGTGCTGAATAAAATACTAACTAATCTCCTCCTTTAATTTTCTTCCAGTGCCAATCATCCCCACCTTCCTCTATGCAACAGAATATGAAGGTGCTAACAGCTCTGCTTCCCAGAACTGGATCATGGCAGCCCCCACAGCCTTTGCAGCTCCTCCCTTCTCCTCCATGTTCTCTTACTTTGACAACACCACAGTGACTGTCTCAGACGACGTGGCTGTCAACACCACAGTGGGGGTGAACAAGACAGAAAACAGCAGCCTGCCTCAGCTCTCTGAGGCCAGCCTGCCAGCAAAAAACAGCTGTGTAGATGGTGAGGCATTCCTCATGGAGGAGAACGTGCGCGTTGGACTGCTGTTTGCCTCCAAGGCTCTTATGCAGCTCATAATCAATCCATTTGTGGGTCCCCTGACTAACAGGTATGTCAGCCAGGCTATAAAAGAGTTTATGAGCGTGTAATGCAATGAACAAATTTGAATCACATTCCCCCTCTAGTGGCTAGTCTATTCAGGGATAGCAGCCTATTGCTGCTGCTAGCAAATAAAGTTACTCCTTCTTAAATAGTAGAGGTGTGTTGAAGTGCTGAAGGGCATGCATTTAAGCCTTGCCAGTGACCCATGTTTGGGACCATTATGATAACACAGTATGGGAGCTCACCAAAGCCATTTGTGAGCTAGACTAGCACAGTGGAAATATCAACATCCAATCGTCCAATCGTCCAGGAATTCCACATCTTTAAGAAAGCCAGCAAATTGCTTTGAACATGTGCATGACTAAGGAAATATTATTAGTGCTCCCTGGCCAAGAACTCATTTGTCCCAGGCCCTGCTCAATCCAAAGTACATGACCGAGTTAGGAACTGTGTACCAAGTTGAGCCGAGGGCATCAATAACTTGCATGATGCTCCAATGAGACTGAAAGAACTGAAATGTTGTCACACATTCTGTGTCAGTAGCTAGTAATCACAACATTTTGTACTTGAAGAGGGAACAGGAATTATTTTTTTACCCATCCTTGTCAAGTAAATAAATACTAGTGAGCAGGTGGCATTCTCACAGAGTCCACAAACTAGATACTGGGCCAGGTTTACTCCCTCCCTACTCCCTTAAATTTGTCTTTGCCTTTATTTTTAACTTAAATAACAACATCATCACATAATCCTCAGCCTAAAATTCCCCTGGAGCTTGAGGCTCCCAGGTATTTTCCCTGCAGGATCTCTCTGCCCTCTGCTTCAGAGAGGCGCCTGAGTTAGAGCTAATAGGACCCCCTGATCTGGCTGGCAGGATGGGTCAGCAAAATAGATCTGCATCTCTGTGCAGGGTCCTAGAACTTGTTACAATAATTTCACACACTTATACACACACATTTATACTTATGCACACATCTGTAGAAACTAACACACACATTTGCACCCATATACTTTGATATAAATCCTCACACTTCCATATAAAAACACTCACTGACACATACTCATATACAACAGTGCACACATTCACACTTCCCTGTACAAACACACATAGGTGTACTGATGCACACTCACCACACCCTTAGAGACACATCTATACAACCACACACACACAGCCTTGAATACATACTCGAACATTTATACACCTACACATACATATATTGTACACACCCATATTCCCCCATTCTCCTGCAGTCTCATACATACATACATACAGCATTTACTCATACATGTACACAGACATACACTCATTCGCATACATGCAATAATGCATTGGCGCTAAGATAAAGTCCTTGGCTTTAAACTCTCCTTGAGTTCTTGACTGTCTCCTCCCTTTTTAGGATAGGATACCACATTCCCATGTTCGCTGGATTCATCATCATGTTTCTCTCTACAGTCAGTGAGTATTCTGTTTCTCTACCTTTCACCGGGTAATGTCAGGTCTGTTCCAGTGAACCAGTCACTAATCTGCAATGAGGCCAGCATGGAGCCTTGGGATCCTTTGTCTGTGAATGTCCCAATGTCTGAGATATGGGAGGACAGCAGATTGGCCTACTCCCATTCTAGAAACATAAAATTCAACAGGTGGTTTCCAGTGCTTGACAGCATTTGAGTTGGATGTTTGTTGCAGCAGAATTCCACTCTTCTTGGAACACCTCTGGGTGACCCCATCAGCATGGTTACCATTTAAAGGCTCCAAAAAGGAGATCTTTGAAGAAGGTGTGTGGTGACCTCCCTTCCTCTGGACCAGAGGATAGTGAAACACACTGAAGTGGCCTTCAGAGACTGTAGGCCTGTGAGTGCATAGCTAAGAAGATTTGTGCAAGATGGTTTTAATTAGAGATGGGCTTGAAAAATAGCCCCAAATGCTGACACTGCCTTTCTACTTCCCCCGCAGTGTTTGCTTTCTCAGGTACCTACACCCTGCTGCTTGTGGCTCGAGCACTCCAGGGCATTGGCTCATCCTTTTCATCTGTCGCAGGTAAATGTACTGGCTTATGGGAGCAGCTGGCAACAAGGCAGATCTTAGCCAGCTACAAGGACTGATGTCCCAAAAGTAGCTTCTGGGCTTTGTCTGCTTTGTCTGAGCTTAAATGGTGCCTCTCAAGCAACCTGGGCCATAGAGAGTGAAAATTCACAGAGTGTGAAATGTGATGGTTCAGTTTGCAGAGCAGAGAATCACAGAGATCCTTCCTCCAGCCTAGGAAGCTCTCACTAGCATGCCCAAGCAAGCACCAGATAGAAGGAAGATTACTCAAGAGAGGCCCCAGGTGCTACAATGCACAGACCAGGAATCAGATTTCAGACTGTTCAGGGGGTGAGCTTTAAACTCTGTGGGCTTAGAATTCATAGATTCCATGGTCAGAAGGAAACATTGTGATCATCTAGTCTGACCTCTTGCATAACTTCCCCAGAATAATTCCTAGAACAGAGCTTTCAGGAAAAACATCCCATCTTGATTTAAAAATGGTCAGTGATGGAGACTCCACTGCAAATCTCGGTAAATTGTTCCAATGGTTAATTATTCTCACCATGAAAAATTTGCTCCTTATTTCCAGTCTGAATTTTCTAGCTTCAACTTCCAGCCATTGGATCATGTTGTACCTTTCTCTGCCACACTGAAGGGCCCACTGTTAAATATTTGTTCTCCATGTGAATACATATAGATTGTAATCAAGTCACCCCTTAACCTTCTCTTTGTTAAATAGATTGAGCGCCTCAAGTCTATCATTATAAGGCATGTTTTCTAATCTTTTATCATCCTTGTAGCTCTTCTCTGAACCCTTTCCAATTCCTCCTCTCCTTTGCCACAATTTGGCACATCGCTCATGCAGACATTAAGGCATGGGCTACTCCTAAAAATTAAATCAACCTAGCAACATTGCTCAGGGCTGTGAAAAATGTCATGCCCTGTGCAATGTAGCTGGGTCAATCTATCCCTCCATGTAGGTGCAGCTAGTTCGAAAGAAGAATTCTTCCATTGACCTAGCTACCATCTCTCGAGGGGATGGATTTACTACACCCATGGAAAAAAAACCTTCCAGTGTTTACGCTCCAGTGGTGTAGCTGCAGCGCTGCAGGTGTGCCACTGTAGTGCTTGGAATGCAGACATACCCCAGTACAGAGCATGGTAATACATAACACTGACTACAAATGAAATTAGGGGCCCAGGTGTGACATAGACAACTGAGCTCAGGTAGGCTGGAGACTGAAGTATCCAGGTGCAATTCAGACATGGGTCCTGATGAGATACTAGAAGCTAACTCAACTTACCTCTGCTTCCTTTCTATTTCCAGGCCTGGGAATGCTGGCAAGTGTGTACACAGATGACTACGAGAGAGGAAACGCTATGGGGATAGCATTAGGAGGTCTGGCATTGGGGGTGCTTGGTGAGTAAACTTTGTTCCCAAAAAAATTTAGATTAGTGAGAACTCAGATGCTTCTTCAGCCATTAGATGCTGGTTTCCCCAAGTCCTTGCTCTGCCCCACTGTCACACCTGTCCCCTAACATGCCACGCTGGCTCGTTCCAAAAGGCATGGCTGGTCTTTCCTCCTGCCATTCCCATGATTTAGCCCCATTTTTTCTCCTGTGCTCATTCTCTGGCACCGTTTTCTGCTCATGCTGGAAATTTTTCTCAGCAGATACCTGATCCCATGAAAATTGAATATAACAGAATATAAAATGCACCCTCCTCTTTCTCCCTGCCTCTTCAGTTCAATACATAATGAGAGGTGGGCAGAGTGCTGACATAATGCTACGGTTCTAATGCCGGCTTTCCCACGGGAGTCAACAGGAGTCTTTCCATTGGGTCTGGGGTCAGGAATAACTGACTGTTGCTTTGCTACTGCCGAAACTCCAGCGCACCCACGTACCCTTCACACCCCTCGAACTGACCCAACCCTTTCCCTTGCAGTTGGGGCTCCCTTTGGAAGCGTGATGTATGAGTTTGTTGGAAAATCAGCGCCCTTTCTGATCCTGGCATTCTTAGCCCTTTTGGACGGAGGTGAGTAACCAAGTGTGCTGGCCAGTTTTGTCTTCACAGCTCTGAGTATCCACCCCCAAACTAAAACATTCAAGAATGGGTATCTGAGAGGAAACATCCCAGGGTTTGTATGGAGGAATTGACAGGCTCTATAGTGCTATTAGCAGCAGCAGTTACTAGCACTGTTTTTTGTTGTGCATTCAGCACTGTTCACATTCAGACACTGGCTCTGTGCTCACTGCCTGACGTCTGACTTACAGATACCGTCAGACCCAGCTTCTCATTCCCCATATAACCCACTTGATTGCATCACTGGAGTGGGTAACAGATTCAGGGAAATGTGTGTTAAGAGCTCCATATGCTGGCAAAAGTGGCTACTCTGCTTAACAGACACTCCCGGTCAAGCCGAAAACAACTGAAAACAGGGTCTTATAATAGCAAGTGATAGGCAACCTTAATGAGAGGCATTGATATCAACTCTGCCTATAGTAAGTAATCGGCATCGTTAACTATAGCCATCAATACTGCTCTGCTTATAATACTCTGTCACTTCATGCTGAGATAAAATCGTTAGCATGGTGGAACAGACATCATGACCTAATTTTGTTGTTATTATAATTTATTATTTGTATTTGTATTTGTATTGTACTTGTAGTGCCCAGAGGATCCAGGCCCCATTACTTTACACTCATATAATAAAAACATGGGCCTTGCCTCCAAAGAACTTACAATCCAAGTAATAGGGGTAACATTTTCAAAAGCACCCGAATCATTGAGAAGCCTACGTCCCATTTTCAAAAGAAATTAAGGGCATGTCTAAACGGCAAATTACTGCCCAGCAAGGCAGGCTGTGAATCTCCAACACATCCTGTGCAGTGGTGTCCTGTGTGGACACGGCTACAGTGCAGTGAAAATCCCGGAGCACAACCATGCTCCAGGAATTTCATTGTGCTGCAGCAGTGTCCACATGGGACGTGACTTTGTGGCAAGCTGGTGCACTGTAGAGTCACACCCTGGTTTGCTGCACTTGCCGTAGAGACGAGACGAGCCCTTAGGCAGTTGGGAGACTTTTGACAATGGGGTTTAGGCTTCTAAATCTCCAAGGGCATAATCTGGCCTTAAAATTCTCACTGATTTCAATGCAAGTTAAGTGCCTAAATATCTTTGCAAAGCTGGCCCTTAGGCCCCTTTGAAAATCTTACCCTACGTCTTTCCATCTCTAACTTCGACTGTGCTCTCATTGTGACTGCTCAACAAATGGCTCTCACCTTAACGTAGGTTGTTTGTATGTTTTACTGCTTTGTGTTTGGATAAAGCACTCACACTATAATGGCCCAATCCTGCTCTCACTGAAGTCGACGGGAGTTTTGTCGGAACAGAATTGGGGCCTAAAATTTCTCCCATCTCAGCAGATGCCCCCTGAGTATGTTGGAATTGAGAATGCTGGCCCATTTCTGGGATCACTGGGCTTTGAGATACTGAAGGGGGGTCTACAGTAAATATGAGACAAGAGGTAATAATGGATGGAGGTGCCGTGCCAAGGGATAAGCAAATAATGGTATTTTTCTCTTAGCTTTACAGCTGTGCATCCTGCAGCCCTCTAAGATTTCCCCCGAAGTAAGTACAAACGTATGAGTGTGTGACCTTGTGCTAGAGAGTGTGAACAATGCGGGCATGGATTCCCTGTAGGGGAAGACTGTGGTGATGCACCCAGCCATAGATCATGGTGGCACCAGGACATGAATGCATGGGAAAGGGACAGAGATGGCAGCTGGGAATGGTTACCTAGATGAGTGGTTAGTGCATTGTAACGTGTATTTAAT
Organism: Mauremys mutica; assembly: GCF_020497125.1. Classification (NCBI taxonomy): domain Eukaryota; kingdom Metazoa; phylum Chordata; order Testudines; family Geoemydidae; genus Mauremys; species Mauremys mutica. The sequence continues at coordinate 135,406,484 of NC_059073.1, read as the reverse complement.
AGATTCCTGGGCGATATTCTGATCTCAGTGACGTTCGTGTAACTCTGGAATAACTCCATTTGCTTCAGTAGAGTTGTTACTCTCAGTGTCACTAAGAGCACAGTTTGGCCCTATTATCTGCCTTTTGAAACAGCCAGAAATTCAGCCTTCCCTGTGAAAGGTGCCCAATTCTTATGGATGTCCGTAGGATGCCCTGTGAGAAACAACTGCTGTGCTTCCTGCTGCTGGCCAGACACTCGTGTGGATTTACCCAGTCCATGGCAACAGGGCTCCCTGCGTGCAGCCGCAGTTTGACCAGCGCTGTGCTCCATAGGCAGCCATTATACCAGCGATGCTCTCTCTGGATAGCTGGGGGATGTTCTGACCGGGCCGCCCAGAGGATTCAGGGGGCCTGGGGCAAAGCGGGGGAGCTGTGGCGCTTGTACTCACCTGGCAGCAGTCTGGGTCTTCGGCGGCATTTCTGCGGCGGGGGGCCCTTCAGTCGCTCCGTGTCTTCGGCAGCACTGAAGGGCCCCCCGCCGCCGAAATGCCACCGAAGACCCAGACCATCGCCAGACCAGGGCTCGCGGGGCCCCTGCAGGGCCCGGGGCAAATTGCCCCACTTGCCCGCCCCCCTCCTCCCCCCGGGCGGTCCTGTGTTCTGAGCTCAACCCTGCTAGGAGTGACTCAGTGCTGATTTCGCTATAAGAATAGTCCATGAAAGGAAGATGCCAGGTTGACAGATCTGGGCTCAGGTATAAGAAGCTGACATGCTGGCTCTTTGAACCATGGCTAGGTGAAAATGCTGAGAAGAGATGCACACACAGACACTGGATCCTGACCTGGAAAGGGAAGCTCAGAAACAATCCCATGGTGGAACCAGCTCTCTTAGCACATTCCCCATCTTGGCGCTCACAGGACAATGCCAATGTGCCTTTACACAGAAGGGCTGGCTGGCCACATGGGCCATGCATCTGTACACACACAGGCTGCCTCACAACCTGGACCATGCACTTCTACAGCATCTGGTTTGGTTTACATGCTTTCACTAGAGCACTACTTGTAACCCCCTCCCCCTTCCTTTCTGTATTATGCAGAGCACCAAAGGCACCCCCGTATTCACTTTGCTGCGAGATCCCTACATCCTGGTTGCTGCAGGTAAGGCGGGATGGCTGCACCCCTCACTGCCCCACAGTGCATCTTTACCTTGTTTTTTAGAATATTCACTGGGGGCTTGTGATGGAGTCATACTCGTAATCCATTAGCAGGATCGAAATGTGGGCTGTTAAAATTGAGTGTTTCCTGTTGTTTTCTCTCTCCCAGGTGCCCTGTGCTTTGCTAACATGGGGGTGGCAATGCTGGAGCCCACATTACCCATCTGGATGATGCAAACCATGTGCTCCCCAAAGTGGCAGCTGGGTAGGTGCTTTGTTTCTCAGCCTTCTTAGTTACTGAACAACAATAATAGCCCACACGTGTTTAAACCACATCAGCTTGTAGAGGGTGGGGAAGGTGCTGGTTACTGGTGCTGCCTGTTGCATGAAATGAAATGTATGCATCCACCTGCAAAGGATGAGTGCTCCCAGACCATTACAATGTAGTGTGATCAGAGGGACACTCATGGTCTCTGAATGGGGGTCACCCTGCTGTCTATAAATAAAAGTTAGAGAAGATTCCTGACTGAAGAGAGAGAAACACCAGGGACCTGATTTTCCCTGCACCTACACTGATGTAAATCAGGAATAACTGCACTGAAGTCAGTGGGGTGACACCGGGATGAGAGGAGAATCAGGACTCAGGTTGAAAAAAGAGAAAGGAGTCAAAGAAAGTGCTGTGCAGATGGGCCCATAATAATGCAACTCCCACACAGGAGAGGGGGCCTCTGGGAGCTGTCTCAGACAGGCCTGACACATTCTCTGAGCCAAAGAGCTCAGTTACACCAAGCAATATCATCCTGTGAGGTAGAAGCTAGGTGATTTAGGATCAAATCTATCCTTAGGGTAAGGGGTGCCACTCCATTGAAATCAGTGGAGATGTGCCTGCTTACCTTGCTGCTGAATTTTGCCCTTTTCATGGCCAGACACTAGAACAGGGCTTAGCCAATTAGCAGGTTTCCCTGCTCAGTACCTGGGTCTGTGTGCTCAGCATACTGCTGCTGTTGAGACCTGAACCAGAGCCCAGCCTCTCTATGGGTATGTCTTCATTGCAGAATTATCGGCACCCGGGTCAGTCTACACTGCAGCTGGGGGCGAGCTTCCCGGCCCAGGTACACAGACTTAGAATCATAGAATATCAGGGTTGGAAGGGACCTCAGGAGGTCATCTAGCCCAACCCCCTGCTCAAAGCAGAACCAATCCCCAGACAGATTTTTACCCCACTTCCCTAAGTGGTCCCCTCATGGATTGAACACACAACCCTGGGTTTAGCAGGCCAATGGCTCATGCTAGTGTGAAGGGCCGGCTTTAGGCCAATTTGCCCGATTCCCTGGACTCGGGCCCCGCGCCTTAGGGGCTTCAGTGGCATTTCGGCGGCAGGGGGTCAATTCGAATTGCCAATTACTGCACCTCTATTCAAGGCCAGCTTTATTAACTGCGGGGCCCGATTCGAATCCCCGGTGGCGGTCTGGGGCTTTGGCGGCACTTCGGCGGCGGGGCGTCTGCTCCGGGGATCTTCGGCAGCATTTTGGCGGCAGGGGGTCCTTCCGTGCCGCGGAAGACCCAGAATGGACCCCCGACTGCCAAAGTGCCGCCAAAGCCCCGGACCGCCGCCGGGGATTCGAATTGTGCCCTGCAGTTAATAAAGCCGGCCCTGCTAGTGTGCTAAAAATAGCGTGGATGGTGCAGCAGCGGTGGAGGCTCGGGCTAGCCACCCGAGCTCAGACCCCAGGGTTAGCTGGGTCCAAGCTCAGGGGGCTAACCCAAGCCTCTGCCAGTGCCACAATCTCAACGCACAATTTTAAGAAACAAGGCTATTTGCAGAGCCACAGGGAGGGACGCATGGTGCATACTAATTACTCACTGTCTAGGAAATGTGATAAGGAGGTAACATTGCCTACCTTCGGTACAAAAAAATTATAAAAGCCAACTGACAGTGGAATGACCTTTGGGGACGCTCCAAGCTACACTTACAACCCAAATTGAATTTCAACCTGGCAGCAGCAGAGCTAATGAGAGCTGCTAATTGAGTTACTAACTAGTCAGGCAGGAGCCTTCATCCAGATAAGGGGCCATGATGCCTTGGCTGGAATGAGTGACTGAGCAGGAGTGGATGAGGTTAGCAGACTTGTCTCTCAGGGGCTGCGGATAGTGGAGGGAAGGGATAGTGTTTTGTGGTGGGAATGGAAGTCACTGAGCAATTCACTGGGGAATTATCCAGTGTCCACTGAAGATGAGTGGAATCTTCAGATTCAGATTCAGAAGATGAGTGGAAGATGAGTGGACATCTGATCAGGCCCTTGCAGAGGAAGAGGCAGAGATGGTGGAAATGGAGCCCAGAGGGATGCTAACCTGGGAACGTAAGACAAAAACCCAAACCAAAACCTCAGCTGTAACCATCCCCAGAAAAGTTTGGATCCAAGCACAAACTCCTTGGGCTGAACCAAACTCTCAGTACAAACACCCCTTTGAACTTTGAATCTGGGTCCCAACTTTGCAGCCAGGGCACAGCTTCACATTTATAAAGCACATGGCAAAGCAGTGTCCCATCTGAGCTGCCCCTCTAGACTGGATTAATACATAACATGCATTATTTGGGAAGGATCCCCCAACCCCCCCAGCTTCCAATTTTGCACCCCTTCCTGCCAGATTTCATGACCTGTGATCATTATTAATTATTTGTATGACTTAGTGCCTAGGAGCTATAGTCATGGACCAGGACCCCATTGTGCTAGGCACTGCACAAACACAGATCTGCAGCCATTTGGCTCCTGTCCATGCCACTGACATGTCACTCCCAGGAAGAAACTGCAGAACAGCATAACCTCTCTCCCCTCATCTCCCAGGGCTGAGTTTGCTGCAGAGGCCTAAAAGCCAGGAAAGAAAGCAACCAGGGCCAGGTCTCTCAGGTACCAGTGCTGAGCACTAGACAAAGGGGGCCTGATTCTCCACTCTGCATAGGGTACCAGTAACTCCCATTGATTTCAAAGGGAACAGCTGGTATCCTGCAGTAGGAGACTAGGTCCCAGGGCTGCTGAACAGCATCCCTCTTAAAAGCAACTGTAGAATCATAGAACTATAACTATAAACTTGAAACCCAAGTGTTATTCATTCTTTGTTTCAATTTGCCTCCCCTTGTGTTCCTTGGGGAAATGGGAAAAGCTCAGACTTCCCCAGCAAACCTGCAGGGATTAACAATGCTTTATAACCTTTAAAAAAGAGGAAAGGAAATTAAGCACAAATCAGTGTGCTTTAATAAGGAAGTTGCCTTAATACACAGGCAAATAGAGGCAATCATGATTTAGTTATAGTCTGTACAGGAGAGTATATTAAAAATAAACAACTGGTAAACCAGCAGGATGGTCAAATATTTGATTTTAACTTAATTATAATCCCTGAGGTTTTTCAATAGGCAGTTTTTCTACGCTATGAGATGGAAGGGGGAGAATGAGAAAGAGAGAAAGCAATACAGAGTAGCAGGATGGCTTTATGGTTAAAGCAACAGTCACGCAATCTAGGTTCAGTCCCTGGTTTTATCACAGATGCCTTGTGTGACCTCGGGCAAACCACTTGATGGCTCAGCTTCTCATCTATAAAAAGGGGATAAAATCCTTCTTTTCTACCACCCTGTGTGTGTCTTGGCTATTTAGACTGCAAGCTTTTTGGGGTAGAGGTTGTGTCTCACTATGTGCACAATGCAGCCCTGATCTTGGCTGAGGTTTGCAAGCACTGCTGTAATACAAATATATACTAATAATAACCGAGAAGAATAGAGAAGCCATTGCCTTGTAAGGGCTAATATACATTATGCCTGGAGACTCTGCATTGGATATCCATTTGCCCTGTCTAATCTCTCCTGGCTCACATGGCCAATAGCATGTGATATTTGACTGATCGCAAGACTGTTCATGATTCATCACTGGAGCAGATTTAGACTCTATGGAGGCCGGATCAAATTGGACCTTGAGCTCTTCCATGCATTTACAAAGTGGTTATTACTATGAGCATCTGACTATGAGCCATCTAGCACCTAAAGGGCTTGAGCTCTGAACTTCTTTGGGAGGTGGGAGGAAAGTCTGATGTCCTTAGGCAAATCTTCTCTGATGATCATGTGTATGTATTTGAGGCTGGGGCTCTTCTTTTGCAGGGATGGCATTCCTGCCTGCCAGCATATCTTACCTTATTGGCACCAACCTCTTTGGAGTGCTGGCCCACAAAATGGGGCGGTAAGTTGAACTCAATGGCTTTCAAACCTTGGTGTTCTTCCCAGCTGTCTCCAGAGCACCCTGCTGCTTATTTGTAATGAGGAGGTGACGCTACTCAGGGGAATGCCTGCCTCACACTACAGTGTGGTGGGGAGGAAGGGTAGCTCAATGAAATTAAAGGGCAGCAAATTTAGAAGCAACACAAACACTCTCTATTTCATGCAGCATGAAATTGGCCTATGGGACTCAATGCTGCAGGAGGATATTGAGCCAAAGACTGTCTAGATTTCTCAGAGAGGTAGAATAATTTTATGACCAATAATAATATTTATGGCTATGTAAGATAAGATAAGGTGATGAAATCTCATGCTTCAGGGTGTAAACTTCCTAAGTCAGGAAGTAAACATTCCCCCTCAGTGAGTAGCATTGCATAGTTGGTGCTGAATTAGATTGGAATGACCAATGATCTGATCCGGTCTGACAGTTCACGTGCCCTTGGGGGTTACAGTGGATCATGCTTTTCCTATCTTCTTCCTCGTTGCAGGTGGCTGTGCTCCCTGATTGGAATGGTTGTGGTGGGGATTAGTCTCCTTTGTGTAAGTATTGCAAGGTATTATGAGACCTCTCTGCAGAAGACTCATTGGAGATTAGGCAGGAAAAGCAAGAGCTTCATTGCCCCAGCCCTCCACCTGTGCAAAACTGGGTTACGTTGGGGCCCCCATCATGCCTGAGCTGACTTTGGGCATATCAGCCCAGCCCCTAGTGGAGTTTTTCCATATCAAGAAGCCAAGATAAGTTGTCTCTGCTCAAGGGATACCCAGCACAGGGTTAGCAGAGGATACTGTGTTGGCAGAGCGGTGGATGAACAACAGGGTTGCTGTTAGTCACAATTAAGGGCACAGCTAGTGCTTTATGAGGATTCAAGACTGGAATGGAAGAGTGCCTCAGATCAGGATTAAGGTGCCCTGGCAAAGCTGTGTGAAGTAACACTGGTGCCCCATCTCTCCCTCTGTGGAATCTGTAAATGGGGAACCATCCTTTTCTTCAAAAGCCAACCGGACTCTTCTGGGGCACGAGGCACTGAATGGATTCTGGTGCTCTGCAGTATCCCAGGCTTAGGGCCAGATGTGTAATGGTATTTAGGCATCTAACATTGCAGATAGGCATCTAGTGGGATTTCGCATAGTGCATTAGGTGCCTAATGCCCATTTATTTTCATAGGAAATGGGTGCCTAAATACCTTTGACATTCTGGCTTTTAGTGACTTTTCTGTCTCATCTTCCTGCAGGTCCCACTGGGCCCTGGAGGCGTGAGAAGTGTGCTCACACGCCTGGCAGTTAGTTGGAGCCCAGTGGCTGCATTACTGCGTCTATTCCACTAGTCATGTGCCCCACAAAGAAAGGCCTCTGGCCAAAGCCCCTCTGGCCTCCCTCATATCTTTTTTGTTTCCCCTCCAAGGTGCCTCTTGCGCAAAATATTTATGGACTGATCGGCCCAAACGGTGGGCTTGGCTTTGCCATAGGTAAGATGCCAATGCAACTAATCACTCTGTCCAAGGCAGTCCCAAATACCATAATCCTTACTCCGTGCCTTTGGAAGGCAGATGTCGCTACAACATACCCAATGGCTGGTTGCTGAGAGCCTCTAGTCCATGCTTGAACTCCCAGGAACCCTTATAACCTATAATATGCCCTATACCCTGCTCTCAACTACTTCCCTTATCACTCATCCTCTCCCAGCCTTGGTGGGAATGAGTCTGGCCAAGAAACAAGCTTGTGCTGTTAAGTGACCATAGAGCCACTAACACAGGGACAGCAATGGTGCACTAGGCCTTTCAGAGGCCACTGGATGGAGCTCAGTAGCTTGTCTCACCCTCGAGTGCTGCTTTGATTAGAATTGTGTGTGTTGCACTCAGGAGAGACACTGAAAGCCCTAGATCCTGGAAAGTCCATGGTCAGGACATCCGGGTCTCAGTCCCGGCTCTCCTGCCAACGTGCTCTGTGGCCTAGGGCAAATCGTTTCCTTGGCCTCGTTCCCCCCCATTCTGTAAAACGGGGATAACAATATTTATCTGTCTCGCAAAGGGAGGTTGTGAGGACTAATGAAAGTGTAGTGCCCAGAGCGCCTTGGCTGAAAAGTGCGGGAGAAGTGTTGCATGCCCTTCTGTTTGCCTTTGAAGAGATTCACTTGGAGAGGGCAATGGCTGACCATATTATTTTTGCTTTGGGGGCAGGCATGGTGGATTCCTCGATGATGCCTATTATGGGATACCTGGTGGACCTTCGCCACACCTCTGTCTATGGCAGCGTCTATGCCATTGCTGATGTTGCCTTCTGCATGGGCTTTGCTATCGGTACGGATTAACATTTGCCTGAAAGGACAGCATATATGATGATTTACCAGTGTATGGCTCCATAGCATTAATTCACAGCACCCCACCTCAGTGTTGGCTAGAAGCAATTGGTATTAGGCATAGAAATCAGCCATGATACAGTAATTTTACAATCCATCTGTATTGACCTCTCCAATTTGGCAAAGGAGGTTTTTGTAATCTTGGTCTTTGTTTAACCCTTCCTTATATCCAGGTCCATCCACAGGGGGTGTGATTGTACGGGCTATTGGGTTTCCCTGGCTGATGGTAATTATTGGAGTGACCAACATTGCTTATGCCCCTCTCTGCTGGTACCTGCGGAGTCCTCCAGCTAAAGAGGAGAAGATTGTGAGTTGAATCCTACAGCATGTGGTCTTGATAATCCAGGGGATTTGCATGTGACTGGTGCAAATGTGTGTAGAATATTGTATTCAGATCTGGGCACTGCAGCACCAGACAGATATTAACAAATTGTCTGGGTGCTGGAGGGACTGACATACTAAGGCCAGGCTAAGAGTTAAATCTGTGGTACAGTGATCTTGTGGACAGGGAGTTGGCCTAGGACTTGAGATACCTGGGCTCTGCCAATGGCTTGTTATGTGACCTTGGGCAAATTACTTCCTCTCTCTGCGCCTGTTTCTCTTTCTACCTTGTGTCTAGCTTGATTGTAAGCAAATCTGAGGCAGGGAGTGTCTTGCACTGTATATTTTGTGTATGTCTTGCTTTGTGTTCGTAGCACAGCAGGGCCCTAATTTTGGTTGGGCCCTTTACTGTAATAGTAAGAGTTTGTTCTGTTGAGCGGACAGAAGTGGCAGAGGTTGGGATTCACTCTTGTGAGCAAATGAGTGAATATTTTGCTAGTTGAGCATGGTAGGGTTAGAAAAAGCTGAAATATTATATTCTCTTGGGTTTTGGATAAGAAGCCGGAATCCACTGGAGAGCAAACAATTTCTATGATTAAAAAAACAAACCAAAGTACTGCCTAAAATTTCCCTTGGCCCACAGTTTGTCATCATTGTGCAAAGTCTGTGTAGGGCTTTAGGTTATGGTAGATATTTGTAGATATGGTAGATAGTTGTAATAATTAATGTATTATTATTTTAAAATATTATATTATTCAATATTATTTTTCCCCCATTCCCAGGCAATTTTAAACCAGGAATGCCCCATGCAAACCAAATGCTACGCCACCCAGAAACCTCTGCGGGAATTCCCCCTGACAGATGGTAGTGATGAGGAGGCAGAGAGTGAGGAATAGCAGGAGCAAAGATGCAGCTCTTGCTCTGAAGCTGTGTCAAGTTTACAAAACCCCGGACGTCTTATCAAAGAAGACTAACCCAGACTCCTTCCTGACAGCCAACAAGATCCAGGAATCCTGGCTTCATTAATCTGCCATTCTCATGGCACTGGGTGGTCAGGCAGTTTACAGGAAGCAATTGAGAGCCAGGGCTCCTGGGTTCGTATCCCTGGCTATTCTCATCTGCTGTGTGAACTTGTGCAACTCACTTAATCTCATTATGTCTCATCAATGATAAGGGATTATAAGCAGGTGGGGTCAGCCCATACTGTCCTACAGAAAAGCAGTCGTGTGGTGCAATCTACCCATCTGTGATATGTGGATAGTACCAACCTACCTCACAGGGGTATTGTGAGGCTGTTAATTAATGCCTGTGAAGTGCTTATGCTCCTTGGATGAAAAGCACTAAAGGGTAAAATACTATCTCCAGGGGATTTTCGTCTCTGGGGATCCTATTATAATCCCCAGCTTGGATTTTCTCTGTAACACCATGGAACCATCACTCTGCACCACTGTCAATCTGCCAATAAAGATACCACTACATTAATGTGCTCCCGGCTTGTATCAAGGTGGCAAAACAAACAACAACAAATCCTGCCTTAGCTTATGTGTCATGCATGCTGACTCCTCTAGGTGCCTCTTCTACTCCCTGTTCATTCATTTCCTTTGGGAATTGATAAAGAAATTCAGGTAGAAATGGGGTGGAACCCACATGTAGAATCCTTATTATTATTTATATTATCATATCGCCTAAACGCAGCAATTTCTATAGCAGCTGAGATCACTGGTCCATGTAGCTTTGTATCCCATCTGTGACAGTGGCAATCACTATGTGCTTCAGAAGAAGGGACAGGAGCCCTGCTGCAGGCAAGTTTGGAATGAGCTGTCCATAGAGGAAGCTCCTTCCTAACCTCCATCAGCTAGTGATCAGCTTATGCCTTGAAGCAGGAGGGTTTATATCCTTTCCATGAATTTTTTTTCCCTCCGTATCTTTGCTGTGAAATTTCCATGTCAAAATCGTAGCCTTATTCGTAACTCAGGGTCTGTGTGTGCCTTGAGTGCCCATCTCACTCAGTCCATATTCGCCAGTTTTTTTCCCCCCTCTTGCAAATAGAAAATGGTATAATTAAATTTCTTAGGCCACCTGGGACTGACTAGCTCAAAACCTACATACAGCAACCAGATATTTTTATTTTATGACTTTCTCCCCAGCTCTCCTGAACATCAGCACCTGCTTCCTTGTGCTGCCAGGATTTCCAACGAGAAGCGAAGCCTGTTTACTTTCTCCAGGGAGGAGGCAGAGGGAGGGACCTTCCTATGCTGAGATCTATTCACACCTCTACAATGGGTCTTCCATTTAAATATTAACTTTAACTTCATGTGCGCATACCCTGTGGCTGGATGCTATGGAAACTCACTTAAGGTGGCTGACAAGGGATGCAGAGGAGACTGGGAGACAATGGTGCCTACACAATGGGTTTCTCATCAGTTACTCAGCCACTGGGCACCTTAGCTGGCAATACTCCATTAGGTTCAGATGGGGAATGCACGTCAGACCCCTTACTCATTTCTGTATGTGTTTACAAATCAGGAGCAGAGAGGTTGCGCCCCAAAAACCGCCCCACCTGTGCATGCTGAGTTTATAATGCTTTGACTGCCTGGGGATGGTGGCTTTCAGGATTTTTTATTAGTATCTTATGCCAACAATTTGGAGAGAATTGTACATGTAGCCAAGTAACGATGTGCACATACGCGATATGTTATCATTCCTGTCAAGTCAAGTTTATTAATAGTGATTTAGCCAACATGCCCAAAACACAGCATATTACAATAAACCTTAAAACTAAAGCCACAATCGTAAAATATTCAAATACATATCAATACACATTAAAAAGAACATAAACCAATTAAACCATATAATCACCATGCCACTTGCCTCTTCCTTATTTCGGCGGCTGGCCATGCAAATAGGGTGTAGTAACGGGAAACAGAGACGGTGCTGCAGAGAGGCGTCCTAGGAAAGTCCCGGACCTTTTCTTTTATTCCCTTTCTTACAGACAGGTTACTTATTACTACATGATTGATATCAAACAGGTTACTCATTACTACATGATTGATATACTTGTTTATTTCCTACTAATTGGTTAAGGCTGGCTTTCCTCAATGGGCCATTGTCTTGTGTCTTCCGTGTAACTAAGACTTGCATAACAGAGTGTACCTACTGTACCGTACTATGAGGGGAACAATACCAAGGTTCAATGCAGGGACAGCGTGGTTTGCCAACACTTGTACCCACATCTCCCCCTTTTTGTTTTGTTAAATATGACTAATACTTTCGAGGGGGCCCTGGGTAGGTCCACGGACAGCCCTTGATAAAGAGAGAAACAAAGGAGGGGACACACTGAATGCCGCAGCAAAATAGCACGAGCAAGAGTACAGTGAGTCCTCCAAAGGTGACAAGCTGATGCAACCACCCAATGTTAGGAAGCCATGAGGAAAGCCAATCCCACCATCCCGCGAGGGGGTCTGGATTGTATCTGATTTGATCTGTTAAATTTTTAATAATCTTGAGTTGATTTTCAACTGAATGATGGTGATCAGAAATATTAAAGCAACACATATCATTAACCTTTTCACACCCATAATGATGCAGCATAAGTAAATAATCTATAGCCGCTCGATTTTGCAACACCCCATGGCGGATGTCTTCCTGCTCATCATTAAGGAGGGCTATAGCGGTAGATGTCGCATTCAAAGCCTTAGTGGCCGCGCAAGCCAAACCATTAATTCGCATACTGTTTCCCGAGGCCAACCCGGGGACCCCGACAAGAGAAACAGCCAAAGCGACAGTCTCGGTTTTTGAAAGTAAATGTACATGGCTATCACAGGAAGCATCCAAAGGAAGGCTGCGACTAACTCGCGAAATATTTAACAGCTGCCTTTTGGTTGGTAATATAAGTGCAAATCGGCTTAGGCAACAACAAGTGCCATCACTAAGATTGGCGGGCATATAATTGAAAGTATATCCTGAGCATGTCCAAAACCACCCATTTGGCAGCTGTACATGCTTGTATATATAAGAGATATTTGTCACAGCAGAACAATTCAAGGCTGGAGCAGGAAACTGCTTACAATTACTCATAGTACAATTGGTCATGCGGGCACAGGTTATGTTATGTGTGGCAGCATAGGGGGTGCGAAGGGCGAGCGCATTCCTTGGTCTGCGAGGTGTTTGAGGTCCCCAATTATGATAGCCAGCATAGCCCAAACCATGAATGGTGGAATTGGGCTCCAGATTGGAATAAAACCAAGTAGCATTTTCAACATCATTAGGATTATGGCATACAGGAATCAGACAGGTACCTAAAATGTCTCCCACCGTAACTTGCTGGGAGAGACAAAAGGATGTCTGATTTAAAGTGTGAATAAATGTCTCCCACACATTGGTGGAAGGGAGAGGGGTTGCAACACCTTGCGGCAAACACAGAACGGTCACACAAATGTACATAATCCAACAAAGAGAATTAGCATTTAAGCTGGCTACTAGCGCAAGAAAATAATTTTCTGTAGTCTTATCCGCCTTAGTTTGTTCTAATACACGTTCAGCCTGCCGCGATAAAGCTTTGACCTGTCCCCAAGTTATGGAAGCGTTGGGTGTGCCACGCTTTCGGGCCTTGTCGATCTTGTCCACCCTATCCGTCAGGGTCAGACTGAAATCCGGAATGGGATTCTTTAGCCCCTGATGCCAGGCCATCTTTCCACGGCTTCACAAAGCGAGCGGGAACCCACACAGGGCCGGTTTCAGTTGACACCGCTGCGTAGCCCCGGCCCCAGGTAATGAGCGGCACGGGCAGGCTCCACTCTGGTCCTGGCAGCTTGCGATATATCACCTTCGGCGCTGGAAGGGGCTCGGTCTGTCGATAATGGCGCTGGGCTCTAGATAAAAACTGATTATTAAACAAGGTTAAATTTAAATGATTCAGTGTAAACAAGACACGAGCCAGCCATTCTTCCTTATCTGGCAAGGATAGGGGCACTCCTTCTTTTTGTTTTTGTTTAGTAAGGGCCTCCTTTAGGGTGCGGTTAGCCCTTTCAACAATGGCCTGACCCCGGGAATTATAAGGAATGCCGAATTTGTGGAGAATGCCCCACCGGGCACAAAATGCGGCCATGGCGGAGGAACAGTAAGCAGGGCCATTGTTCAACCCACACTGGGACGTGGGTTTTCAACTCAGCGGGGCTGCCCATTACCGCAAAACTGCGAATCAAGTGATTGCAAACATGTTTGGTAGCCTCCCCTTTTTGGGCTGTTACCCAAGTGTAGCCTGAAAATGTGTCGATGACAACGTGCAGGTATTTCCAAGGGGAGAAGGGGGGAAAAAGGGTAACATCCATCTGCCAAAGTTGATTGGCTCCGAGACCACGGGGATTTACCCCTATGGGAGGACCCTGTGGGTTAAGGGTGCATTGAGGACATTGTTGAACAATACCTCGAGCATCAGAAAGAGGGATCTGAAATTGTTTAGCCAATGCCTTGGCATTTTGATGATGTAGGGCATGACTTTCTATAGGAGTACAAGGGAATGCCCGGAGTTGGGTATCCGCCTGGGCATTGCCTTCCGTCAACATGCCAGGGAAGGGTTGGTGGCTTCGGATATGAGCAATAAAAAACTGATCGGTACGGGAATGAATGAGATGTTGCAATGCTAAAAACAAAGCTAGCAAATTTTTATCTAGTGCCGGTGATACATAACTGCCACTAATATTTGAAACAACATTGGCTACATGCAAAACTTATGCATTGAAACTTATCAATGCAGGGACAGCGTGGTTTGCCAACACTTGTACCCACAATAGGGCAACTGCTTGGATCATAGATACATTGTCAATTACTAATAAACGGTCTGTTTTCTGAAAGGTTGTAGAAAAAGGCATTGGGGACAAAAAACACAGAAAGCCATTTTGACCTCAAGTGCATTACACATTACTGTATAATAAATGCTGCGATCAGTCTTCCACCTGCCCAGAGCCGCATGGGCAGAGGCAGTTACGTTTCGCAATGCCAGTATATTGGCCAAGTAAGCTGTTACTATTCATATATTTTATTTGTATGGCAGTAATGTTAGGGGCCCGAGTCAGGATCAGGACCCCATTGTGCTAGGCACTGTACAGACTCATAATACTCTGCTCTGAAAATTGAAGTCTTTTCAGGTTCTTGCAGGTGCCAGTGAGTTGGCATGATTCTAATTTCACACTGGTGTAAATTAGTAGTAACTCCACTGAAGTCAATGGAACTGCACTGGTTTGAGAGAAGAATCAGACCCATGGACTTCAAACTGAGCAAAATTGAGAATCCCAATGATATTATTCCCTGCCAGGGGACAGCAGCTTTAAAACAGATGCAGATTCTAACCCCAACGAGTTTGTCACTTTAATAAATCTACCATGCATTGTACATGAATAGGACATAAATGCCCACGTAAGGGCACATGCACACACACAAACATTATGGAGGCACCAGCCACAGTTCCATAGTTAAGACCGAGTTGACAAAATGTGTGTACTGTACTGTGTAAACCTAGCACAGAATAAAAGAAACCTATTCCAGATGGGCACTGACGCCCTTAAGTGACACGCGGTGGGGAGAGAGAGAAGCTTAGGACATGTCTACACTACGGGCACTACAGTGGCACAGCTGTAGTCCCATAGCGTAAATGCTTCCTACATCTATAGAAGGGGTTTTTCTGTCAACGTAGGTAATTTTTCCATCGACTTAGTCAGATACACACTGGTGGTTAGGACAGCTTAACTACAGCGCTCAGGGCTGTGAATTTTTCACACCCCTGAGGGACGTAGCTAGGTCTACCTAATTTTCAAGCATAGACCAGGGCAGCATCTACCTTTTGTTGGGCTAGCAATGTTGGTTAGGAGCATGAAAAAAATCAACGCCCTGACAAAGCTATGCCAGCAAAAGCACTAGTGGGAGTGCACTTATACTGGCAAAAAAGTTGTTCTATGTGCAGCGTATTCCGTTTGGGGAAAAATAGCTCTTTGATGCTATAAACTGCATCCCGCCCAGAGGGTTTGCTGGGATAGCTATACAGGCAAACTCTTTCTAAACCGGGACTAGAAAATTTTCTAAAAGAGATGCTCTAGGTCAAACAGGAATTAATTCCAGGAAGGGCAACGGGGTCAGACTAGATGATTGCTGTGGTCCCTTCTGGTTTTAGAATCTGTGTCTCTAGAGTAGGTGTGGCCAGAGAGAAACTGCATGGTATTTGCTGTTTCTCAATGAAGATTGAGATCTTTGCCCTGCAGCCATTCACACATCCATTTCACATCAGAGCAGAGAAGCATCTATGTTCTGTGTCTGTGGCAGCCTTTCACTTTATAAACTATATTACATTTCCCATTGTTGTTATTTTTCATGCTCCAGTGACTGCTGCCCTTTGTGGGCTAGATTAGGGAACAGAAGCCTTTCCTTGCTTGCAAATTTAACCAGTCACTTGCTTAGCAGTTTATCCTCTGGAGATAGGACCAAATTTGCAGCCAGCCTGAGAACTTGCACACCCAATTGTTCACCCACACAGCTGATTGTGCCCATCAAGCTGGCTATACACCCATCTTGCACACAATATTTCTGTGTTTGAACAAATTGAGTTTGTTGCTGAGATCCAGACAGATAGAGAACATAATTTACTAGCATGTGAGAGGGTACACGCTAAGCAGAGAAAGTAAGTATACTATATAAGAGTAGGTTAGACAAACACCTGTCAGGGATAGTCTAGATAATACAGGGGACTGGACTAGATGACCTCTCGTGGTCCCTTCCAGTCCTATGATTCTATTATTTGTCATACAACTGATTCTAGTCCTACTCATTCAGTTGAATATCTATCTGTCCTTGGGGAGACAAGGGAGTTGGTGGTAAACAGGACTGGAATAGCTCCCCCTGGGACTGGACCTCTGCAGATATACACACCCCTCACAGCTTCAGTGGCATGTCTGCTCAGTGTGGAATTAAAAAGAATCCATCTATGTCAGGAGCTGATTGTATCAGTCGGTCTCTGTCACTGCAGCAGCTGCAATTTCCTTTTGCCAAAAACAGAGTGTGTGAATGGAAAGAACAGACATGTCCTGTGGCCAGAACACCCTCTGCTGTGATGCTTTTATATCTGTGACACATGGCCAGAAAGGGTTAAACATCCTGAAAAATAAATGACTCAAATTCAACCCTTAAAGACATGTGGGGAGATAATGTTAGTGTTTTTGTGTATTTACATACATATGGGTAGTGGTCAACAATGTAATCAACAGTCCCTGTCTATGCTGTATCCTGATCATTCAGAAATCAAAAGAACATCCTAGCATTTAAATAATCTGTAAACACGAGATATCTCTGTATTCATCTTTTTTTTAAATGTATAGCAAATAATCTGATGAAGTGAGTTCTAGCCCAGGAAAGCTTATGCCCAAATAAATTTGTTAGTCTCTAAGGTGCCACAAGGACTCCTCGTCCTTTTAGCAAATCATCAGTGAATGGCGGAGGAACAGGCAAATGTCTTGTGTTAATTCGTATAGCTAAGTACTGGTGATGGACCCACTTCAAAGATGCCCTGATTACCTATTGTTCCCAGAGGGACTCCGACTTGTCAAAGAAGGCCTGAAATTGTAAAAAAGATCCTTGGGTCCCAATCCTGTTTATCTCAGATCTGCTTAAGCTTCATCAGGGGAAGTTTGCGTCATCAGACTGAGATTCCAGTTAAGCTGGAAACACCCTGGATATGATAGTGGACATTGGACTATAACCTATGAACTAAATTCTAAAAGAACTCTTTGCAACTACAAAGCTATGTATCTGAACCTCAAGAACTGAACTCCCATCTGTATGTATATTGATCTTTTAACCATACTTCCTCTCTTTTCTTTTTTGATAACTTTTAGTTAATAAGAATTGGCTGTAGCGTGTTTTTGGGCAAGATCTGGAATATTCATTAACCTGGGAGGTAATGTATCTGATCTATTGGGATTGGTAGAACCTTTCTATTTATATGGTGAAATAAGATTTTCAGAAATCTTCATCATATTTGACTTGGGTACTGGATAGAGGCCTGAGGCTGAGTTACTTTAAGGGACTATGTTGTTGGCTTCTGGGCAACCAGTAAGGTAATAAAGAAGCTGTTTTGTGCTGGCTGGGTAAATCTAAGTATTCGAATATGCACCAGCTTTGGAGATTATCTGCCCCATTCTTTGCAGTTTACCCCAATTGAGTTACCTCAGCTGCCCCCCACTGGGACCCTGGTCACAACATCTCACAAGGTAAGGGCTGGATCTGACCAGTTCCTGGATGAGACACCTCCCTAGAAAACCCAAGTGCTGCAAAGAGCAGTATTGGTGGCTGAGAAGGGGGTGCTCGTCCTTCTGAACACAATGCTGGCACATGGGGAGAGGCAGGGGCAGTGACAGGGCATATGCTACTGGAGCTGCAACTGTTCCGATGAAATGCAAAACTGACCTCCTGAGGTCATTAAAATCCTGCGACCATGTGCAAGTGCCTTATTATTGGTGTCTGACCTAGATTCTGTGCACTTCCATTCTGCCTCCCTAAAGCTTTCAGAGGAATTCAATATTCCACTTCAGTTCTGGTATTGACCATTTCTTACCGTTGCCGTTGTGCTGTGCACTGTTAAAGAGCTGCTGCGCTCCAACTCAGAGCTGCATCTCCAGCTGGGGGTGATGATCCCTCGGTATAGTTTGCAGAGTGAACTAGAACGAAAAGTGCTCTCGGAAACTGCATTGCCCTGTAAGGGAATCAAGCTGGGATACGTGTCTGAGGAAGCATAAACTGCACAGACTCTGAAGAATCAAGGTGCTCCTTGGAAATTTCACTGCTGCAAAAAGGTTAATTCTGCATTAACCCTTTGGAGACTGGGGATGTGCACATACTTTTCCCTAAGCACCTGACAATCTGGAAAATGCCTGCAAGTCTATAGGTGGAAAAGCATTCTTGGAAACAGGATGGGACTGTGAACAAGTGGGCACTGAGGTAAAATGGTTGCTCACAGGCACAAGGTCACTACAGACTTGTCCCTGCCACTACCCATAGGCACCAAACAGGGCAGAGTCCGAGCCCTCTAACTTGGACACATCATTGGGTGCATTAATGTCTCTACCTATTACTCCCTTGAAGAGAAGAGGAGATTCTACGGGCAGCTTTTCTGTAAAGTGAAATCCCTGTTAGTGGGATAATAGATCCATGATCTAATTATAACTTTGGCCCAAAGTTTGCTGGAGACCCCATAATGACCTGGATATGAATCCAAATATCTTAATTCTCCTTAGCCTTGGGATAGTGACACACAAGAGAGCTGATGATCAAGGAGGCATTTCACTGATTCAGAGAATTCAAGGCTGTAAAAGACCTGGTAGGCCCTGTCTAGTTCAACCTCACCTGAGCCCAGTACAGAATTGTTTCTTACAATCTATTTGTCAGGGCTCTGTCCCATCTGGTTTTAACAGTCCCAAGTGAGGAGGCTCCCACTGGTTCTCTTAGGGGGATGATTTCATGGTCTCATAGAAACTTTGCCATTTAACATTCATGCTAAATGTTCCATTGCGCATTTAACATTCATTTCAGTGCATTACAGCAGCCAGTTTAAATAACAAGCTCCTAGCTGATAAGACGTTACAATCCCTTTATTTGGCCTTCTCTAATTGACTCCATGAATCATCCAGAGCCACTGAATACAATCAGCTGAGACCTTGGCTTTAATCCGGCCCACAACCTATAGACATAAGACCTGAAAGACCAGACTTCCTCCTGCTTTTCATTGAGCTCCCTGCAGCAGGCACAGAGTGGCTGCTTTCATCTGATAAGGTGGGTTATTATTATTATTAGCCAGCAGAGAGGGGCATGGGCTCTGTTGGAGCAAGAGAACAATGACAGAGAGGTAGCTGGACCTGGAGGAGGAGCCTACTGGAACATGGCTCCTCTGGGAGGCTAGCTCAGAGGTGTAGGTACATCTTCCCCCGATGTCAGAACTGTAGTTATTAAAGAGTGTGACAGCCTCTGGCCTCCGTGAGAAGGAAAAGGCATCGTCACGAATCAGTGTCACATCCGTGTCTCTATTACATGCCCAGATTGAACTCAGCAGTGAACTGTTCCTGCCAGCCTGGAACTTTAGAGGGTTTTAAATCACTGGTGTATGAGGGATACAGAGACAGACAGAAAGGCAGGCACCTGAGAGATGATTTCAAAGAGGACAAGATCAAAGCGTGTCCATCAGCAGGGTGCAGACAGACACACTGTGGCAGGCTAGTGTGGGGTAGATTCACACCCCAGCTTGCCACAAACTTAATGTTTGTGTAGAAAAGCCCTAAGGGCTGGTCGACCTACAGCAGCCATGCGGACTATGGGAGTGTGATTTCTAAAGCATACTAACATGCTGTGTATTAACTGGTCCGTGC